>NC_069381.1:42897142-44161071 GCF_027475565.1 Acinonyx jubatus
GAATGGACTATTTGCCAGGGCTACTGGGAAGGGCCCAGTGGGGCCCCTGAGGTGGTCTCTGCATTTCATCTCAGTCCACCCCCTCTGCACTGTTTGCTAGGGACCTGGGCAGGCTCCAAGGGACCTGTCTGGCTTCACACTCTCTGAAGGGAGCGGTCTGACCTCTTTGGCCCTGCTCTCAAGTTGAAAAATGTATATGGAACCCCTCCCTATGACACAAGTCAGGTCTCACAATAGAGGATTCTGCACAGAGTAAGAGACCTCAAGCAGCATCCCTGGAATCTTGGGAAACCAGGATTTTAGAATCCTAGAATTCCAAAATCTGATTTCCTGTAATTGACTAAATATAGCATCTTACAATTAGAGAGCAATAGCGCTAAGAAGGACCTTGGAGATTTAGTTAGACCCACCCCCACATTCAAAGGAGAGAGGATGTGACTGGGTGTGGCACCAGCATCCAGCCTTCCTCACTTCGATGCCAGCCAGTTGCCTCTATTAGGTATAGGATGTCAACCAACCTGTCTGTGACACATAGGTCAAGGGCCAAGGGTTGTATAGGGCATCTCAAGGTGTTGCCTCTGTCCAGGGATTTGGAGTCAGGGATTGTTGCTACTTTTTTGGTAGGAGGGGAAGGGGTAGAAAGGAGCAAGAGTAGCTCAGTAAGCCCTCCCGACACACCACTAGGTGCTACTCCACACAACCTCCTTCGGAAGTGCCGCCATTAGGCCACGTGGCTTTCGCAAATCACAATCTCACTCTGGACCTCAAAATCAAGACAGGTGGAAGAAGATGGCTGGCCTTTCCAGTTCTGCCCTTCAGCCGAGCCCTCTGCCTTCCCTCCTCACCACACACACACACACACACACACACGCACGCACACTCACATACAGCATCGCACACTTAGGACGATGAAAACATTTGCTGAATAAGTCACTGAATCAACTGGAACTTCAGGCAAAGGCTCTTCCAATTTCCAAGGTGCACCAACAGCTCATTCACTTATTCTTTATTGGGAACCTACCCTGAGCCAGCCCCCACACCTGAAGTAGAGAAATGGAGATCCTGCCCTTCCTCCAGTGAGCTCACAGCTCCACCCCACCAGGACAGATGGGTTTGTAAAGCCTGACAAAGCAATGAGAAGGTTAATCTGCTCAATAAAATAGGCCTCTTAAACACTTGTATACTGCAGGAGCCCTTTGGGGATATACAGAATCCAGTGGGTGCATGCGGTTTTTTTCCTAGAAGGAAATACAAGGCAGTGTTAACAGTGGTTAAGGGAATGGAGGACGGGGGGGAGGGGGGTGGAATCCTGTACTTTTCATTTTTTACTCTTCTGAACTGTTAGTATTTTCTAACAGTATATATTATCCTCCCTCTCTTTCAGTAGGGGTTATTTGAGTATTAAGAGTATGAGCTATATTTCTTTTCTTTATAGTTTTGGTACGAAAATAAAACTCATTCATATTTTAATTGTCAAGAACAAAACCAAGCAAAACAAATAAAACCCACTTCTCCTTTTAGCAGGCCAGACAATAATGTGTGTTTTTTATACTCACCAGTGTTCCAGCTCAAACCCACTTTTGCCCTTCTAGTCCCACATACAGCCTGTCTACTAGATATCTCCATCAGGGTCCATCTGCAAAAGCAAACATCATGTTTTCTTCTCTGACTTAAGTCTTCATTCCTGTAACTACCTAGATGAATGTCCCCATGGTCAAGTCTCCCATGTTAGAAGTCTGAGACCCAGCCTAGGTCCCTCTTCTACCACACCCCCATATTTGATTTGCCATTAATCCACTTAACAATCCCACCCTTCCTGCCCCCTCCCACACACACGCCAACATTTCTTCCCAACTCTTCTTCCTGCCTCAGCCTCATCTTCTTCCCTAGCATCCATTTTCCCTACAGGTCTCTCTGTCCGTCTCTGAGGCACAGATTTGATCACATCATTTCCCTATTTAGGGCAATGATTATTAATAGATCCCAACAGCCATCTAAATAAAGTCAAACCATTTTCTCACTGTGCCATTTGGCCCTATCCTATGTTCCAGGAACCCTAGAATATTTTTCATCACCTAGAACCCAGAACATATACTCATGTCTTCATGGTTTTGTATATGATGCTTACTATGCTAACATTTTTCCCTCCTGTCCTTCTTCATACTCCTTCCTGTGAATTGTTTGATACACAGCTCAAGTGTCACTTTTACCAGAAGCCTTGTTGGAATCCTCTGGCTACAATTATTTTCTTTCCATACACTCTTACAGAAATCTCTACTTCATTCCACCTCAGAACTTATACTGTTTTAAAACTACCTATTTAACAGCCTCTCTCTTCATCTAGAGTGAGACCTCTCTGAGAGCAGGGGCAGCCTTTTGCCTTTGTAACTCCAGAACCTAGAACAGATTCTAGCACAAAGTCAGTACTAGATAAATGTTTATGGAATGCTGATTGAATTATTAAAGACTGACCACTACTCCATTTGCTTAACTGCATTTCTAGCTAAGTGCTTCTTCAACCTATCATGACTTCCCCACTCACCATCTTTGTCCACGGTCTTAAGAATATACTCAGCAAATGGTTGAGGCAAAAATAGACATTTCTGTGTATCTAAGGGTCTCCTGTGTCCTGGAGATATGCAAAAGGAGAAGGAATAGAGGTGATGAATGCTACACTGCTTACCCTGCCTCTATTTCTTGCAGCAAGAGAAGAATTAACATTCACTGGGGAACCTACTATGTGCCAGATAGTATGGCTGACACTCTTCATATGTGATCTCATTTTATCCTGAAAACTCTGAGAGAGAGATTCTCTTTCCCATTTTGTAGGTAGTTCCAAATTAAGTGATTTACTAAAGTTCTCAGTCAAGAGTCCCAAGACGAATCATTTGAGAAAAACATAGTCTCTTCAACAAATGGTCCTGGGACAACTGGATATCCATATGCAAAAGAATGAGTTGAATCCCCATCTCGTACCATCTACAAAAAGTAACTCAAATGTTCCTAAATGCAAGAGCTAAAAACCATAAAATGCTTAGAAGAAAATGTAGGGGTAATCTTTGTGGCCTTGGATTTGGCAATAGATTCTTAGATGTGAAACCAAAAACAGAAGCAACAAAATTTAAAAAAGAAAAAAAGGACTTCAACACAATTAAAAGCTTTTGTGCATCAAAGGGACATTATGAAGATAGTGAAAAGACAACATACAGAATGGGAGAAAATATTTGCAAATCATACATTTGATAAGTGTTTGGTATCCAGAGTATATAAAGAACTCATATAACCCAACAGCAAAAAGACAATCCAGTTAAAACACGGGCAAAGGACTTGAACAGACATTTCTCCAAAGAAGATGTACAAATGGTCAACAAGTACATGAAAAGATGCTCACCCTTATTAGTCATTAGGGAAATGCAAATCAAAACTACAATGAGGTATCACTTCACACCCACTAGGATGGCTATAATTAAAAAAAAACAAGTGTTGGTGAGGATGTAGAGAAATTGGAAACTTCATATATTTCTAGTAGGAATGTAAAATGGTTCAGCCACTGTGGAAAATAGTTTGATGGTTCCTCAAAAATTTTAACATAGAATTACCATATGACCCAGCAATTCCACTCCTAACTATCTACCCAAAAGAACACTGCTGTGGAAACAATCCAAATGTTCACCAGGATGAATGAACAAACTGTACACACACACACACAAATGGCATACTATTCAGCCTTAAAAAGGAATGAAGTACTGTTACATGTTACAACCTGGATGAACCTCAAGACACAAAAGGATTCCACTTATATATCTTTTTTTTAATGTTTATTTATTTTTGACAAAGAGAAAGAGAGAGAGACTGGCCGTGAATGAGGGAGGGGGACAAAAGATCTGAGGTGGGCTCTGTGCTGACGGCAGACAGATCCAATGCCAGGCTCAAACTTATGAACTGTGAGATGGTGACCTGAGCCAAAGTCGGACACTCAACTGACTGAGCCACCCAGGTGCCCCATATGACATACTTTTTTTTTTTTTTAACATTTATTCATTTTTGAGAGACAGAATGTGAGTGGGGGAGAGGCAGAGAGAGAGGGAGACACAGAATCTGAAGCAGGCTCCAGGCTCTGAGCTGTCAGCCCATAGCCCAATGCGAGACTCGAACTCACGGACTGCAAGATCATGACCTGAGCCGAGGTTGGACACTTAACTGACTGAACCACCCAGGCGCCCCCTGTACAATATATTCTTAATAGGTAAATCCGTAGAGATAGAAAGCAGATTGGTGGTAGCCAGGGGCTAATGGGGATTATCTGCTTAATGGCTACAGGTTTTCTTTTAGGCTAAGGAAAAATTTTTGGAATTAGGTAAAGATGATGGTTGCACAGCACTGTGAATGTACTAAATGCCACTGAATTACTCACTTTTAAGTAGTTAATTTTATGTTACATGAATTTTACTGCAATAAAAATTTTTGACTTAATTAAAATTAAAGATTGTGTGCCTGAGTACAAAGCTTGGGTTTCCTTCACTGCACTTTGGGGCTTTCATTGAGGACAGTCCATAGAATGACTTCTTTAGTGGTTGTAGCTCTGGTGCTATTAAGCTGAGGGACCTGACCAAGTCACCATCCCTGGTTCCTTGACACTGCATCTGCCAAATAAAGATGACAGTCCCTGACTCACCGGGGCTTCTGTGGAGACTCAATGAGAAGGTGGAAAAAGATCAAATCACCAGAAAATGAAAAGTCATGATGATGATAAATGAAATACCCAACATACTTCTTTCACAACTTCTAGACTTCTTTTATTAACTTGAAGATGCTTTGTTATCATTTATTATTATTATTATTAGAGAGAGAGCATGCACACATGGATGGGGGAAAGGGGCAGAGGGAAAGAGAGAGAAAGAATCCCAAGTAAGCTCCATGCTTGTGTGGAGCCTGACGCGGAGCTTGATCTCACCACCTTGGGATCATGACCTGTGCCGAAATCAAGAGTTGGACGCTCAACTGACTGAGCCACCCAGGCGTCCCAAAGATGCTCTTTTTTAGAACAAAGAAAACCCCCTGAAGAATCCTAATATGGAACACAGTCATAAAGGACCAATAAAGATGTTCTAGATAAAATCTCAAATATAATTAGGGAGAATAAGAACCAACTGAAAGTAGGAATAGGAAGGAACTTTCTTAACTAGAAAAAGGGCATCTACAAAAACAAAACCTACCATCACACGTTTACACTATACTTAGTGGTAAAAGATGAATGATTTTCCCCTAAGATTAAGAACAAATAAGGATATCTGCTTTTACTATTCCTATTCAGCAATCACACTGGAGGTCCTAAGCAAGTGCAGTAAGGCAAGGGGAAAAAAAATTGACACACACAAGTTGGAAAGTAAGAACTAATATTCTCTATTGGCAGGCAACATTATCATCGATGTATAAAATCCCATGGAAACTATCCCAAAAACCCTCCTAGAGCTAATAAATGATGAGTTTATCAAGGTTGCAGGATACAAGGTTAATGTAGAAAAATCCATCACGTTTATATATACTAGCAATAAACCACTAGAAATTTTTTTTTAATTTTGCCCATTCTCTTTTCCCCATCTTCTGATGTCACCATAATAGTACACATGAACATCCTGGCAGATGCTCTCAAGAGCATTAATGTGACAGGAGAGACAAACGCCAGGGCCTTATTAGGTCATGCTCCAAAGTCACCATCCAGTTTCTAACTGTGATGATGGAGCATGGTTACATTGGCAAATTGGAAATCACTGATGATCACAGAGCTGGGAAAATTGTTGTGAACCTCACAGGCAGGTTAAACAAGTGTGGAGTGATCAGCCCCAGGTTTGCTGTACAACTTAAAGATCTAGAAAAATGGAAGAATAATCTGTTCCCGTGTCACCAGCTTGGTTTCATTGTACTGACAACCTCAGCTGGCATCATGAACCATGAAGAAGCAAGATGAAAACACACAGGAGGGGGAAAAAAATCCTGGGATTTTTTTCCTAGGGATGGAATACATACATGCAAATAAAATGCCTCAATGGACAAAAAAAAAAACAACTCAGTTGGTTGAGCGTCCAGCTTCGGCTCAGGTCATGATCTCAGTTGGTGAGTTCAAGCCCTGCATCGGGGCTGTGTGCTGACAGCTCAGAGCCTGGAGCATACTTCAGATTCTGTGTGTGTGTGTGTGTGTGTGTGTGTGTGTGTGTGTCTGCCCCTTACAGGCTCATGCTCTGTCTCTCTCTCCTTCAAAAATAAGTAAACAGTAAAAAAAATTTTTTAAAAAGATATAGTTAGATATAAATCTAACAAATAAGTGCAGAATATATATGCTGAAAACTACAAAACTCTGATTAAAGAAATCAAAGTAGATCTAAGTAAACAAAAGAGGTATACTTTATTCATCATTTGGAAGATTAAATATTATTAAGATGTCCATTCTCCCCAGATTAATCTATAAATTCAGCACAACTTCAATCAAAATGCCAGCAGGAGTTTGTTGTTGGTGGTGGTGTTGTTTTTAATAGAAAGCAACAAGCTGGTTTGAAAAACCTATTTGGAAAGCCAAAGGAATTAGAATGGCCACAGTTATGAAAAAGAAAAAGATGGAGGACTCACTACCTGATTTTAAAACTCAACATAAAGCTATAATAATCAAGACAGTGTGACAATAAATTATATTTTAAAAAATCAAGGCAGTGTGATACTGGCAAAAGGATATTCACATAGATTAATGGAACAGAATATTCCATATTCTATGGAACCCACATATGGCGAAGAGATTTTGTCAAAAGTACAAAACAATTGAGTGGAGAAAGGACAGTCTTTCATCAAATAGTGCTGGAGCACCTGAACATACATATACAAAAAAACAAACCTCAGCCTATACATCATACACTATAAAAAATTAACTCAAAATGGATCAAAATATAAAGTTGCGACTTCTGGAAGAAAATAGAGAAGAAAATACTTGTGACTGCAGATTAGGTGAAGAGTAATTAGATATGATGCCAAAAGCACAATCCATAAAGAAAAAAAATGTTAAATTGGACTTGATAAAAAATTAAAATTTTTGCTCTTCAAAAGCCACTATTAAGAGAATGAAAGGACAAGCCACAAACAGGGAGAAAATATTTGCAAATCATATATCCAACTAATGACTTGCATTCAGAATTTCTGAAGAACTCTTAAGAAAACTCTTAAGTTGTTCTGAAGAACAACTTAAGAAAAAGAAAACAACCAACGGTTTTAAATGGGCAAAAGATCTGAACAGATACTTCACCAAAGAAAATATGCAAAATAAGCACATAAAAAGATGTTCATCATCATTAGTCATGAGGGAATGCAAATGATAAACACACTGCAATACCATTACACATCTATTAGAATGGTTATAATTTTAAATTTACAAATAAAATTTTAAAAATATCAAATGCTGGCAAGGATGTGAAGCAAGTGAAACTCACATAAATTGCTGGTAGAAATGCAAAAAGGCACAACCACTTTGGAAAAGTTTGATATTTTCTTACAAAGTTAAACATAATACTTGCCATACAACTCATACAAGCCAGCAACCTCCTTCCCGGTATGAAATGAAAATCTAGGTTTACACAAAAACCTGCACACAAAGATTTTTTAGGAACGTTGCTTGTAATCCTCAAAAATAGAAAACCAAATGTTCCTCAACTGCAGAGCAGATAAACCATGGTAAATGCACAGAATGAAATACTATTCAACAGTAACATAAAGTTGATTATTGACATACATAACAGCATGGATGAATCAGATGTATCATGCTGAGTAAAAGAAGCCAGACTCAGGGTGCCTAGGGTGGCTCAGTAGGTTGAATCTGACTCTTGATTTTGGCTCAGGTCATGATCCAGACTCACGGTTCATGAGTTCCAGCCCTGCATCAGGCTCTGCACTGACAGTGAGGAGCCTGCTTGGGATTCTCTCTCTCCTCCCTCTCTCTGCCTCTCCCCCACTCATTCCCCGCCCCACACTCTCAAAATGAATAAATAAACCTTAAAAAAAAAAAAAAAAAAAAAGAAGCCAGACTCAAAAAACTACATACTGTATGATTCCATTGATGTAACATTCTGGAAAAGGCAAAATTATAAAGAACAGATCAACAATTTCCAGGAGTTAAGGGTTAGAAAAGATCTGACTACAAGAAATGAGGCAATTTGGGGGAGGAAGGGCCACGATAGAACTGTTCTGTATCTTGATTGTGGCAGTGTTTACACGACTCTATGCATTTATCAAAGCCCTTAGATCTGTACACAGTGAATTTTACTGTATGTAAATTAAAAACAGAGTCAAGTTGGTTATTCCTAAAAGTGGAGTCTCTTCTAAATGACGCCTTAGGCTCATCAAACTCTCTCTACAAATAGAAACTGATAAATGGCTTGAGAAGTCAAGTTTCTCCCCACCCCCTCCTTCTCCTTTCTCCTCTCCTCCTGTTTTCTCTTACATGAATGATGGCACCATCAAGCTGGGATCCTAGGGTTTATCCCAGGCTCCTTCTCTCCCTGCACCCACATCTAGACTCCAAGGCCTGTAATTCCTACCTCCCATGTACTTCCTGTAAGTGCTCCTTCTCTCCATCTCCACACTGTGGCCTTCACCAGGCCTCATCATCTCTAGTCTGTATCACTGGACCAGCTTCCCATCTGGGTCTCCTGCCTGGCCTCTGCAATCCAACCTCCTCCCTGCAGCCAGAGTGGTCTTTCTAAATTACTAATCCCACCATGTTGCTCTCCTGGCTGAAAGCCTTCTGAGTGCCCCCAGCTCTTTGGGGGCAGGAATTGTTCTATGTGCCACTCTAGCCCTGGTACTGAGCACCTGGTATGTCCCTGGTGTCCATGCACACTCAGTGAATTATGGTTGAATAGATGCATAAGTTAATAGAGTGAATTAAGGAGTTGCCAAAGGATGTGAAGACCCTCCAGAAACTCATTCTGAGAGATCAGAGGTAGTGTATGCACATTCCCATCCATCTTGATCCAACAATATTGACTGAGCACCTACCATGCCCAGGATCTGTTCTAAGGAGCCAGAGACTCATGGAGCTTCCAACTGGTAGTGGACAGAAAGTATTCAACTAATCATACAAATCCATGCACGTACGTGAATCATACAATTGAACAAAGATATAAGGTCCTGAAGGAGAAATGCGCCATGTGATGAGAGGCTGTGAAGTAGGGGGGGTGTTGGGGGCTTGATGAAGTCTAAAGGGTCACAGAAGGCTTCCCTGAGGAGGTGATGATTCAGATGGAATCTTGGAGGAAACAAAGTCGCTGGTCTCAGAGCTGAGGAAGAGCTTTCCAGCAGATGGCCGAGCATGTGCAAAAAGCCCTGAGATGAGAGGAACGAAGATCCCTTCCAGGCAGCAAAAGAAGAGCAGTGTGAATGGAAGCCACTGAGTGAGGGGAGGGGAGGCCCCAGATGAGGCCAGGGAAGGGAAAGGGCTGGATCCAAAATTGATGAAGAATTTTAGGCTGGAGACTGACATAATCAGACCTGTTCTGAAAATGCCATTCTACCTGTTGTGTAGAAAATGGATTGAGAAAGAGGCAAGTGCAGATGCTGTCAGGATCATCAGGCCTAGTCCCAAAGAGCAATGCTGGGGAGCCTGGACTCAGGTGGCCAGGGTTGGTGGGGATGGACAGAAGTGGCTAAATGCAGCTTTATTTCGGAAGTTAACCTGACAGGCCCGGGTGATGGGGGCGACAGAGATGGAAGGGAAGGGAGAGGTCAAGCATTTGGAAGTTGCAGTTTTCAACTTTGGAACTTCCCCTGGGTGGCCTAAGGCATCCCTCATCCTTAATGGTGGTTTCTGGAAGCCACGTTGCCGCAATTACCAGGCCACTAAGTTATACCCCTTCCTCACTCTCATTATTGGGCAACTGCTCTCCCATAAAAACTTTAGTTGGCTTTCAGCACATCACTGTATTTGTCAGGAAACAGAACCAGACAATATAGTAGCCTCTTAAGTAGTCTCCCTGCTTTCATTCTTACCAGCCACCCCCTCTCCCCAGTCTACTTTCCACAGAACAGATTGAATTTTGAAAAAACATAAGTGGGCCCAAGTTACTCCTTTGCTCAGAACTTTCCAATGGTTGCCTCTGACTCAGAGTAAAAGCAAAGTCCTTATTGTAGCCTACCAGTCCGGACATGGATTGGTCCTCTCCTACGTCGCTGACCTCACCTCTGCCACCCCCCACTGTGCCCAGCCACTCTGCCCTCTTTGCTATCCCTTGAACTTATCAAGCGCACTCTGGTATTGGGGTCCTGCTTTCTGGGACTTTTCTCCCAGTTATCTGGCCAAACATCACTTTACCAGGAAGGCCTTCCCTGACCTCCCCACCTAAAATGGACGCACTCTGCTAGTTACTACCTACTTGCTTTATCTACTTGCTTTTCAGAATACTCACCATCACGTGACGTTGGTTTATATTCATTGCCTATCTCCTCCGACTACAGCCTTAGTTTGCCTACTCTGAGCTACTTGCTATCCATATGAAAACGTGTCAAATATTTGCTGACAAAGAGAATAAGCCAGTTCCATCTTATTATTTAAGAAGGTCTAAAAGGGTAATCTGGTCTTCTGTCCTAATAATAACAATAATTGTTATTATTATCATAGTTAATAGCAACCGCAAAAACATTACAATTTTTGAAATAAGAATGATGGACTTCAGTATACCAGGCCAATTTGTAAGGCTGACTCCAGAACCCAGTGTCCTTTTATAGCAGCCCAAAAGATACAAAGCTTTTCTTACTGTTCTCACATGACCTCTTCAGTGAGAACGAGGCGGGGCAAACTGACCACTGATGGACACAGCTGTCCTCTCATAACTGTCCAGCTTTGTGGAAGATCCTGGTGACTTATTCATGTTTTAAAACACGAATAAATAAAAGTCCACTAAAACAGATTTATCTTTTCATTCACAAACAGTACTTCTGTCCAAAGTTAGGAGGTTTTCCATTGGACTTGTACATTGAAATAAGAATTCTCTTTACTAAACTTGATTCAACTAAATAAGTCTTAAGCTTGAGACATATTTGGAGACAATGTTCCATTTTCACGAGGAGAAGGAGCAAAGCCTGACAGAGCATCACAGTTCCGTTTCAAAGAAGACAAGGAGTAAAGTCTAGATTCTGCAAGAAAATCACAGGCTGAAATTTGCAAAGGAAAAATAGCAAGCTATTTCTAAGGTTTTGCTTCAAAAATACATACTCCTCTCACACATTCTTGGGGATTGTTTCTTCAAGATGATAAAATATTCCTTCCTGGGGCGGGGGGGGGGGGGGGGGTGGAGGGGTGGGGTGGGAAGTACAGCTCCCAAGAAAATTAAGAGCCTGGCTTTGAAGACAGATCTCCATGCATCTGAATCCCATCTCTATTAGTTGTGTGTCCTTGGGCAAATCGTGTCATTTCTCACCTCAGCCTCCTCTCCTAGAAAACTGAGGTAAACGACATAACCCTGACAGATAAATGGCTATTAAAGATAATGTGTATGGAGTATGGAACCTGTTGTCCAGCACCCAGCAGGTGCTCAATAAATGGTAGCAGTTATTGCTCTATGAGCATCTATCTACAGAATCCCACTCAAGCCATCAGCACTTTCAAATGTAAGATACTAAAACAATCAATTTTAAAAGAACATTTAGAAAATACAGAAAAAAATAAATCTCCACCAGTACTATGAATAAAATCTCCCCCCTAAACAAATGAGAAGTGGTGTGGACTGCAGACATCTCTCCCTTAACAACTTTGAAATAGTGACCTCTGCTGGTCAGTGGAAAACCAGAGCTTTCCAGCCAACTGTTTCATGATTGAGCAAGGGTTGAGTCAGCGAGGCTTGGTCCCTGTCCCTGGAACAAAAACCAGGTGTTGCATTACAAGGGACAGAAATCGTCACAAGGGTTACCACGATGTAATTGGGATGTTAACAAAATTAAAGGCCGGCCTTTCCATTTGCTCATCTGCCCAGAAGAATCTTTTTTTCAAACCCCATGGTCTCCTATTTTTAAAATGTCATAATTGCATGCAAATGTTACAGCTGAAAAACAACGCAAGGGGCATTAAAAATCAATCTTCCATGTAAGCCTCAGATTTTCCAGCATGAAGATCCAAAAGCAGAAGTGGTGACAAATGTGTAGAAAACAGAGTGAAAAAGTCAGAATGCATCATTAAGAATATTACAACAAAAGGAGGGAAAAAAAATCTTTGGGAATGAATACACGTCTGATTCAGCTGGGGTAAACAGCCAACTACAAAGAAGGCTTTAAAGAACCCTGCAAACTTCTTACAGATATGACCCAGAAATCCAATTAGGAAGCCGCCATGTCCCTTCTGTTCAGTCAGAAATACACTTGATGGAAGAGGCTACTTAAGAGTCTGTGGGCTGGGACATTTAGACATGAAACACATTCCTACTGCTTAAGGTGTGAAATAAAACAGAGGTTGAAAACTGGCAGCCAAAGGGCCATGTCGTTTGGTTTGGCACTTGCCCAATTTTTTAAATTAGTTTCCAACACTTTAAAAATGGAGATTTCACATCAAAATCTGAATTTCTGCCTTCTTATAAACAACAAATGGAGAGATCTAGTCCTCTCAGGCCAACATTCTCCCACAGCGACAACCAACTAGGGCCAAGCAGCCACGGTCCTCCCTCCAGATGGGGCGCGTGCTCTCTGGTCTGCCTCGCTCATCACATCACCTGTCTGGCTTTTGCAAGTGCTTGAGTCTGAGACTCTGGATTTCTAAAAGCCCAAAGGCACTGATGATGAACCCAGTTCAGTTCAAACAAGTATCAACCACATGCCAGGCACTTAATATAGGCACTGGGGTTATAAAAAATGAGATATCATCCCTGAACCCAAGGAACTCACAGATTTCAGTTTCCAGTGAGAGCTAGTGAATTGGAAATTATAACACATTTCCACACATGCACTGAAAAGGTATAGGAATGGTAAAGACTAACGTGATTAAGTTCACTTTCTAGCTTCTTGAGATGGTACTTAACTCACTCATTTCAGTCTTTCTTCTTTTCTGTTATATGCATTTAAGGGTATACGTTTCCCTCCAAGCATAGCATTAGCTGTATCTCATAAGTTCAACATGTATTTTTATTATTGCCCATTTAAAATAATTTTTCCCACCCATGTGGTTTCTTCTTTGACCTGTGGGCTATTTAAAAGTGTAGTTCTGGGGCGCCTGGGTGGCGCAGTCGGTTAAGCGTCCGACTTCAGCCAGGTCACAATCTCGCGGTCCGTGGGTTCGAGCCCCGCGTCAGGCTATGGGCTGTTGGCTCAGAGCCTGGAGCCTGTTTCCGATTCTGTGTCTCCCTCTCTCTCTGCCCCTCCCTCGTTCATGCTCTCTGTCCCAAAAATAAATAAACGTTGAAAAAAAAAAAAAATTTAAAAGTGTAGTTCTTACTTTCCAAACATATGGAGTGTTCTAATTATCACTTTTAACTGATTTCTACCTTAATTGTCCTATGGCCAACATACTCTAAATGATTTTAATCCTTTGAAATTTGTTGAGACTTGCTTTATGGACCCACATATGGCCAGCTTTGTAAATGTTCAGTGTAAGCTTGAAGACAATGTGTGTTTTTCAGTTGTTAGGTGCCATGTTCCCTATGTGTCCATTGGGTCAGATTTGCTGATCATGTCATTGAAATATTCTACATCCTTACTGATTTCTAAAACCCACTTGTCCTGTCAGTCACTAAGAGAGGTATGTAAAATACCTTGTTATACTGTGGACTGGTCTATCCCTCCTTGTAAGTGGTTCTGTCCATTATAATGGATATTTTTTAAATTCATAATATTTTTAATTCATAATATTTTTTTAATTCAAGTGTAACATACATAAAGGACAGAAATCTTATATAGTTCATTGAATTTCCATATGTATACACCCACATAACCCAAATCAAGATAGAGAACATTTCCAGCACTTCAGGATTGCTCACGACTCTCCCAACTCAATATACCACCCCTCTCCCCATTATTCATAGGGTGAAAACATAGGGCGCTGTGCTTGAAATGTATATAAATATAATCACAGTATATATTCCTTTCTGTCTGGCTTCTTTTGCTTAATATTATGTCTATGAACTTCACTCACATTGTTTAACACAGCAGTAGTTCATTCTTTTGATTGCTCTGTAAAATTGTATTGTGAAAGTACAGCACATTTATCCATTCTACTGTAGTGATGGACATTTGAATTGTCTCCAATCTGGGGCTACTGTGAAAAATCCTAAGACTCCTACAAGCATCCTTAGTAAATGAATTTTGGAGGGGGAGATGCACTAATCTCTCTTACATATCTTGGGATATGTACTAATACCAATTAGTGGAACTGGTAGATTCTGGAGTAGGCATATGCTTAGCTTTAGTAGTTACTGCCCATTTGTTCACTCCTTCCAGCAAGTCTATGGGAGTTTTAGTTGCTCCACATCCTCATCAACACCTGTCATTGTCTTTTTTTTTTTTTTAAGCCCTTCTGATGGGTGAGTAGTGGGATGTCAGTATAGTTGAAATTTTTATTTCCAGGGATACCTGGGTGGCTCAGTCTGTTAAGCGACCAGCTCTTGATCTCAGCTCAGGTCATGATCTCGCAGTTGTGGGATCAAGCCCTGCGTTGGGCTCTGTGCTGTCAGCATGGAGCCAGCTTGGGGCTCTCTCTCTCCCTCTCTCTCTGCCCCTCCCCTGCTTGCTCTCTATCTTCTAAAACAAATAAGTTTTTAAAATAGTTTAAATCTGGGGGCACCTAGGTGGCTCAGCTAAGTGTCTGACTTTGGTTCATGTCATAAACACAGTTTGTGGGTTTGAGCCCCGCATCAGGCTTTGTGCTGACAGCTCAGAGCCTGGAGCCTGCTTCGGATTCTGTGTCTCCCTTGCTCTCTGCCCCTCCCCCACTCATGCTCGGTCTTTCTCAAAAATAAATATTGAAAAAAAAAAAAAGAGTCCACGTATCTTTAAAAGACTGTCAAGGTAAAGGTCTGTGATTTAGAGGTCACCTTTTAATGTTTGCCTGCCAGGGAACATCCCATAGATCTTCCAGGACTGCTTTACCACCAGGATCACTTGCAAGGCACACTCAACAGAATCTGATAAGACGTGTGTGCAGAGAGAACATGAGAAGTTGAGAGCAAGGCAGAGTCACACAGCTCCTGCAAAATAATACAAGTGACAAAGCAAGCTAGCACCAGGACACCTAAGGAGATGCTGCATTTAGTGCTGAAAGGGTCCGTAAAGGAAGTGGGCACAAATGCAAGCAACAGCTATTGCTTGGAGTAGGCTAGGGCCAGAATAGATGCTCAATCAGCAAACAGCAACAGCAAGACAGATCAATTTTGACTTCTTTTGTCTTTTGTTTTTAATGTTTATTTCTGAAAGAGCATGAGCAGGGGAAGGGCAGAGAGAGAGGGAGACAGAAGATCTGAAGCAGGCTCTGCACTGACAGCACAGGGCCCAATGAGGGGCTCAAACTCATGAACCATGAGATCATGACACGAGCTGAAGTTGGAGGCTTAACTGACTGAGCCGCCCGGGCGCCCCAGGACACGTCAATTTTGTAAATAAATAGGGAAAGGTTCTGTGGGAACATGCGTTGCCTCCATTTACTTCTCTCACACAGGGTGGAGAACCCTTTGAGGACAAGGTCTATGACCTTGTACGATCAGAGCCTATCACAGGGTCTGGTATACAGTAGGCAGTGAGTGAATGCTGGATGAGTGAATGGAAGAATTAACAGCATTTTACAAAAATGCTACAACACCTTGTCTTAAATGCCCAAGGCCAGATGTTTCAGAACACAGTTTTTCAGGTGTTAGGTAATCACGATGTGTATTACATAACACTCTCATGGGGTCTGGGACAGCACCTCATAAGCAAACATACTACAGCAAACGTAAGCATAGTCTCACTATGTGGAATAAATTAAGTCTACAAAGAGCCTCACATCAGGTCAGGTTTTGCTGCCAAATAAATTTTGTCACAAAACTTACCAACAAAAAAACGCTCTAGATTTCAGACTTTGTAGACAAAGCTCTGCTAAAGATGAAAACTAAAGTAACCATAGAAAGGACTACTAACTTTCACTTATTTATTGGGAAACCATGGTTAGTGGAGCACATGGTCTCCATGGGTTCACAGATAAATTTAACCGCTGATTAGACTTACTGGAAGAAAATGATAGGTCAGAAGAAACTATCTAAAATAAAGCATAGAAAGTCAAAAATATTAAAATAGAGAAGACGAGTTAAGACACATATGGTATATTAAGAAAGTGTAACTGGAATCCTGGAAAGAGAGAGCTCATAGTCTAAAAGGAGATACATATTATAATCAGTTAAATTACAAATCAATGTGGTAAGTACAAAGAGGGAATGACAACACGTTGAAAAAACACATCAAATTCTATCTGGGAGTACGTAGAAAGGCTAAGCTCATCCTGAAGACCAGGAAGTATGCCAAGACACAAACCCAGGCAAAGGGAACATGAACATGAGTATATAATGACATGGAAGGGCAGTTCATGTTCTATCACTTGCTGCAATTTCAAGGTAAGTATATGAACACCTATTTCTCAGCCTTTGGGGTCTAACCATATTCTTCACGCTTTCCAATAAGTGCATCAGAAGTATGCCTTATAGCAAATGATGGTTCACATGCTTCAGACACTCATCTGAGAGCACCACATAGAAGACCATCCACTAGGGCCATGGTTCTCAAAGGGAGGTCTCCTAACTAGCAGCATCGGCACCACCTGACCCTTGCCAGAAATACAAACTCTTGGGCCCCACCCCAAACTTACTGAATCAGAAACTCTGGAGGTGGGGCCTAGCCATCTGTTTTAACAAGCTTTCCAAGGGATTCCGACATATGCTAAGTTTGAGAACTCCTGATCTAAAATAAACCCTTCTCACAGTGTGATTCTCAGACCACTGCTTAGAATTTGTTACAAACTACATCTCTTGGGAACCAGCGCACAGGCATAATCTGTACCAAAGTGGAGCCTGGACTCTACACCTCTAATAAGCACTCTCTGAGAGGCTCATGTTTCTGATTCCAAGTTTCAAATGCCACTGCATTAGATTATAAACTTCTCAAGGGCAAGCAAGAACTGTCTTGTTCACAGTTCAATTTGTTTCCAATAGCTGGGCTGTAACAGACATTCAGTGAATGTTTTTGAATGATTAGCTAGCTCTGGATCAACCTGCACATCAGTACAGCAACTGCCAAGGTTGCTTAGGACCATGACTGAGAACTACAGGCCTATGTGCTTGTCCTACCTTGTCTTATACCCCTTAAAACAAGAACAATTTTGTCTATTTTAAAACGGTGGTCAGCAGCTTGCTAATAACAGCTGGATTATTAACTGAGGAATTAAAGCCATCTTTGTTTTAAGCTATTTGGTTTTAAAGAAAGAGAACTATGGGTTGGGAGAGCATAAGAGGGAGTTGAAGGCCTTAGTGTAGTGCCTCAACAACCTCGAGGTGATGTTCAGACTGAGACTAATTTAAGTAAAGTTGACAGACATAACCGTGAGCCTGGGGAATATGAGCCATTCAGAAACAGTATACTGGCAAGAAAAGAAAATTCTATTAAGAGACGGCTTTCAGCACCTACATCCTTTGCTTAGTTCTGGAAGAAAGGCAGCCAAGACAAGGAAGAAAGAGACCTTCAGAATTCAGGTTCCTTGGTTATCGTTGAACACAGATATCCACCAAATTAGTTCAGTTAGGGGCAATAGCTAATTTATCAAGAAGTTAAACCTTTTCAAGTTTTGTAAGCAACTGAGGCTTGATTGAAAGGGCTAAAAGAACACACACACACCAGATATTAAATAAATGACCTTAAGGATACACATATTTTAACAGTCCCATTTAGCAAAACTGTCGATTTATTTTTCTACCCAATTCAGTATCAGTGATATACAAAAGGATAAAATAGATTACCACATTTACAGGAAGATACACAAACCAACTATCAAGGAACAATCCAGCAAAGTAACAAATTGTTGCTTACACACATCTACTCAAGGGTATATACACGGTTCATTCTAGGACAGTTTCCCGGTTCCCCAGGAAAGAAGCTACCTGAATTTATACCCCCCATAAGGTGAAGCAAACATTACAAGTGCTGAAAAGAACCATGTTTTGTACTGACAGAGAAACACTTTTAAAGAACACTCTCTAATTTTTAAGGCCAATGTCATAGAGCACCTGTGGGCTCACAGGCAGGATAGGACTTCATCAAAGGAAATGCTTCCCTCCTCTTAGCCTTTCTAAGACCCTCCTCCTTGTACACAGGAGAGGGAGCTCCCTTTAATAACAGGTGGCCGAGCAATACCCTACCTCAGCGGATGGTGTGTAGGTTATCAACACATAATGGGGAAAAGGAACTACCTCTCTTATCTACTAAATACAATCCACATTTGGGTGGAGTTTCCAAATCTCCACCAGGCGGACATTACGTGACCTGTATTTTGTACACCGCACATTCCCTTGAGAGAAAATAGGGATGAACACCTCTCAAATTTTCACATTGCTCATCACATGTACCTTTTCCCAAAGCATGAGAAATGGCAAAAAACTTAGCCTGGCCAGATACTTTACCCAAGTCACTGAAAGCTTACAGGAACCATCTCTTCATCAATCTCCAGGATCCAGTGGGTGAAGTGCCACAATTCTTTAAGGGAAGCAGAAGGTTAAGAGTCCTTTTCTCCCAAAATGCCTCAGCCAGGGACAGCACAGACAGTGCAACAGAAAAAGCTCAACGGCTCCAAAACATGGAATTCAACAGTCTTCAGTCAACCTCGCCACACTCTTCTGGCCATCTCCAAGGAATTACCACATTCGAAATTCAATTTTCATATTCAAAAAAGAGATCACTCCACTTCAGATGAGAAAAAATAAAGCAATGGCAATTAGCCTAAATACTCCAAACACTTGACAACTGGGGAACTGTCTCCTAAAGACGCTCAAAAGGCCAGCAGGATTCATTTATAATTTGGCATGCGCTGGTTGATGGGGCAACGAATAAAAGGAATAAAGATATAATACATCAAGTAATCAGACAAATGGCAGACATACATACCACATTAAAGATTCATACACAATACTGTGCTGACTTTAAAGAAAAAACTGGGAAAGGGTGGAAGGAAAAGATAATAGGGAAAGAATTACAAGGGAGCATTTCAGTCTAACGCTAGTCCAGTGAATACTACCAGTGGGATTTCCGATCTTCCATCTCCAAAGAAGCTGATCTAATAAATTGTAAAATTACTTTGCTCATTTTGGGGGCATACAACATACTCCCAAGTACAGTAAGCCCTCTGACATTTTGGTTTCACTTGCTATTTGATGACTAAGTTGTTTCTGGTTGTAAAGATTTTCCTAATATATTTTTATTAGCCAGTTAACACAGCAAAGGCTGCTCCCTCTGTGAGGCCAAACGAGCTTCACCAAATAATCTGATCTAATGAAGATGAGGGGGGGGGCGGGGGGAAAGGGAAAGTTTCCTGGTTTTTGTTGCAAAACTTCTTCTCTCACTTAAAAAGCTCTGCAATCGCTTAATGTTTTGTTCCAGAAAAAGAAAGCAAAACTAGTTGGGGAAAATACCCATACACTTATTGTTTACTAGCATGATACAAAACAAATTCATAGTTGTCAGTCAATCGTCTTTCAAAAATCAAATATGAATGTTTGATCTTGTAACTTAAGAACTGAATTTTTCCACATTCCTTTATAGAGAGTTAGCATCTGTAAATTGAGACCTTTTTTTTGGACAATCATGCAAATTTAATTTGTCCCTGGAAAGAAAAACACAACCTACCAGATTAACAAAATATGTCCTTTAAACAATAATTTTTCTGTGAATTTTTCTCCACTATTACCATTTCATCCTTCAGTAAGCAGAAACCACTCTTAAAAAGTTTACATATTTCGAGTGCACAGAGAGTTAAACTCACAGCAATCACGAAGACCGAATCAAGTCAATCTATTTTACCTTCTGAACTGGTTCTACTCAGCTCAAAAGTAAATTCTAAACATTTTCCAGTTATTATTATTAAGCTATAGAAGCTAAAGACATTTCTACTGCCAGAGAGGCTTCTGTAAAATTGAATAAAGATTTTATTATACCACACACACAAAAAGCCATCGGTACAGAAAAGGCAGTTTTCGGTTATTCTGTTGAGAATTTCTTTCCATGATTTCTCCCATTAAAGTATAGTTTTCAAAGCAACCACCACGACAAAGGAAGCATCTAATTAGTCCATTTTCTTCTGATCCAAGAATGCTGAACATTTACTGTCCCATCTGTAGCTGTATCAGCAGTGTAATGAACACAGTTTATATTACTGAGCTATTCTTTGAACTCCAAGAACTGTTGAAGTCTTTTCTGATGTTCTGCAGATGCTTGCACAGCACTAAATGAAACATAAATTCAAAGCATAAGCTTTATTTTACATTAAGCATATTAAGTGAACCACAGAGCACAGAGTCAATATTTTTCAAAACAATTAAAAATGAATAGAAATCTTCACTTATTTAATACTTCTGAGAAAGCTGGATGAAAACCCTCCTTAATCTAATGAGGAGGAGGGCTTGCATTCAGTAACAGCATGCTTCTACCTTCTAAGAGACCAAAGCAAATTAAGACTGACAAGTGAAAGCATCGATTTTAACCTGCTCTGCTGTGGAACCTGCTGTGCAGAGTTCCAGGCCTTGCAGTAGATTTTCTGGATTTTATTATTTTATTTAAACCAGATTCCAACATTATCTTTGAGTTGTGGAGTATTTGAATTGCCTTTAATATAAAATCCTTTAAACTAAAATGTTTGGTTAAAACACAATAGACTCCACTAATCGTTTTCAAAGGTAACAGCTTGGTGGTTTAGATTTAGTTTTCCCTTTGAACATAAGTTATGTCTTGGATGGGGAAATAGAGTTCTCTCCCTACCCTTGCCTCCCACAAAAATACATTACCTTGATAAAAGCGGAGTAAATATATTCTGTAATTAGTATAAAACTTCTTTTCAAATTTTTGGGTAAAAAATGAATAAAGATTCTGGTCTTCTAGTTGAAGATGGTATTATTAAATGATTTAAAAAATCCAGGTTATAAAAGTTACCACTTTTAAAAGTGCCAAAAAAGTCTTCTTACAATAATTCTGCTTCAAATCATCCCAAATCGCCTTATAAATACGCATCTCTGCTTGCTGAAACCAGCTGCCTCTAACTGAACCATTTCAAGTACTTTACTGTGTGGACTCCCTCCGGGTGCTAGTGAGGCCAGATAACATACCCATTTCACAGGAGGGTAAACAGTATCACAAAGGTCAGAGATTAGGGGAGACAACTCAGCCTACTGGTTAAGATTATAGACACCATTAAATAGAACACTAGGTCAGAGAGACTGGAGTCTGAATTCTGGTTCTACATAATCGTGGGCAAGTTAAATCATTAGGTAACTTGACTGCAACCACAGATAGTCAATGATGTAACCAGACATAAATCCAAATGTTTTAACTCCCAATCTTTTTTCCCCACCATACCATTCTGTCCTGGACATACAACAGTCTACTGACCTCATCATATATAAAAGATGGCTCTTCTCAGAGAAAAGAAACTAAGGCAGAATTTCAGTGTCATAATTTATCAGTCATGCATCCCCCATTCTTATCTAAAACTACTTCCCCCTTTCTCCCTGCTTTTGCTCTATCATCATATACATATTTCATGCTCCACATTCATCAAGCATCCTCCATGGTGGTTTATATCTCAGAGGCAGTCTATAATATAGGGAGAAATGATGGGATTTTAAGAGTAAGTAAGACCAGATTTCAGATTCATGTTCTAAACCCAACTAGACTGTGCTATTAGGCAAGTCCTTAATCTCCTTGAGCCTCAGTTTCCATATCTGTACAGTTATGATAACCTCTATACCTCATAGATGCTTTGAGAGAAGGAAATGAAAAAATGTATTTAAAGTGCTAAGTGTATAGTCTAGAACAGTGCTGTCTTGATAAACTTTCTGCAATGACACAAATGTTTTTTTTTTAATTTTTTTTTTTTTTTAACGTTTATTTATTTTTGGGACAGAGAGAGACAGAGCATGAACGGGGGAGGGGCAGAGAGAGAGCGAGACACAGAATCGGAAGCAGGCTCCAGGCTCTGAGCCATCAGCCCAGAGCCCGACGCGGGGCTCGAACTCACGGACCACGAGATAGTGACCTGAGCTGAAGTCGACGCTTAACCGACTGAGCCACCCAGGCGCCCCAACAAATGTTTTAGACCTAAGATGTCCAATACAGTAGCCACTAGCCACATGTAGTTACTGGGGACTTAAAATGTGGCCAGGTTGACTGACAAACTGAATTTTTAGTTAATTTAAATTTGAACAGTAATATGGAGTTATCATATTGGAGAGCACAGAGGTAGAAGGCACTCCATAAATTGTTTTTTTTTTTTTGTTTTTAAACAAGTGAATAAGCCTCTGAAAAGAGAGAGGATTATCTAGTGCTCTTTACATTGCCACAGAGCCAAGTGTCCCATAAAAACCTGCTATTACTGCTGTGCATTGTGGAAGTAAAAGGAAATATACTACTCTTTCTAAAAGTAGGCAGCATGCAGAAGTTCTAAACTACTCATTGACCGCATACAGAAAAAGCAATCTTTTGTGCCTTCTAAAGTTCATTTATAATTGGGATAAACACAGTTTAGTTAATAAACTAGCATCCCTTATCCTGCCGAGCTGGATTATTTCATGAGAAGAAAGCAGTAAACATCAATGAAACTAAATATAAACAGGCTTGGCATTTGTGGTTTTCTTTCTGGTTCTGTTTCCAAAGGTGTCATGATCTGTCATTGTTTTTCTAGCATGATTCACAAAGCACCAAGGACTCATTTATGGAACACTCTGCTCACCTAAAGTCTTAGCTGACTAAGATGTAGTATCAGAATTATTTTTAATATGCTTTTCTGGAAAGGTACTCAATTTTTTGCTTTTTATCTCATAAGGATGTTTGCTGCTTTTATAACTTTCTATCCTTTTTTGTCTGTTTGAAAGAAGGCCCCAAAGCTTATACGATAGGCCCAATTGTAAAATATAACGTCGATATCAAAGCTGTTAATTCCCAGTAGGAATCATGAAAGTCACATGTTGAACATGTGAGCCTTTATAATTCTCATACCTGTTCCTCATGGGAACTCCTGAAAGTAGATTATCATCATGGGTTAAAACAGGTAAACTTACTTCAGATGTTCACCAAATGTAGTAGTTATTCGATAGATGGCAGTTTTTAATGATGCTCTAAATGCAAATCTTAATGTTTTATAAGAAGTGTCCACAAGGCTTCCTGAAATCCGAGGTGGTTTACTGGAAGCATGAGGAAGCTTGAAGTACTTGTCAACTGCCTAGATCAAGAAAGAAAGAAGGCACATTAGTTCAGAATATCAATAAAGCCATATTAGTCCAAAGAATCAAGGAGATTTTATTTCAAATAAATTAAGAGACAGAGATACACACATCATACAGGCATTCTAGAAAACATTTATTTTGGATCACAGTCAAAAGTTTGAAAGACAATGCAGTGGATGTTTAGCCACTACAGCAGCTAGCAGAGAAAAGTTCAGACCTGTCGTCTCAAGAGGAGCCATTCTGCAACGGTCTTGAAAATGCAAAGCTGGGAAGTGAAATACAGATATCCTACTTTGCTTATGGTGTGTGACAGCTAAGAGTACTTTTATTATAAATCTCAAAAAAAAAAAAAAGACCAAAACTTTATGCTTTACATAAATAAAGTTATTTACTATAAGCTAGCTTATCTTCCTTTCTAGATGATAAAACATCTATGAGCAAGAATAGGTAGAGAGAGAGAGAATCCATAAATGAAAGTGACTTTATTTATACTTGATAGAAAAAGAAATATAGATTTAAGTGTATTTTTTGAAGGCCAAGGTAAATAATATAATTTTTAAATGATATAACTACATTAAGAAAAGGAAGAACTAAAGATACAGAAGTATAAGTGTATTAAACTATTACAGAAAGATAATACTATAGTGACAAGAAATAATACTTTAAGATTATTGTTCATAGTTATGGAAAGAACCACCAAAAGAACTAAATACTGTTAAAATGATTTCTGCCATCATGTTTTTAATTTCAAGAGCTCTTTTATATCATCTGAGTGATCCCTTTTATTTTAGCATCCTATTTTTGTTTCAAGGATGCAATATCCTCTCCTATTTCTGGGGATTTTGATGATTGTTGTGGTTTTGGTTTTTGGTTTTATAGTTTCTTCCAAGCTACTTTCCCCATCTTTGTTTCTTTGGTCTCTATTTTCTGCATTAGAGACTGTGCTCAGAAATCTAGTGATCCCTGGCTCATGAATGCGAGAGGGACCTCCTAAAAAGCTGACCAAAAGCACTGAATACATAGAGATTACTGACAACAGGCTTCACAAGAGGTGACCTGCATGGATTTTTTAGGGTTGCCCAACTCAGTAACTTTGTTTTTCTTCTTGGATCAGTCAGAGTTCCCAGAGAAGAGTTTTCCAGTACTCTGTCTGGTGGGCCTGTATTCAGGGGAGTATACCCCTATCTATTTAATACAGAAGCCACAAGCGTGTCTGTCGTGTCCACTCACAACTCTGCCAGCCCAGAGAGCCCAGTGCTCTACCCTCTCTAAAGGACAAACCTCAGCTGCTGGAGGCGGGGGCACCAGCAGCAGAGAATCTACAGATCTAATTTTCGAACAGCTCTCAGCCATCGTTCTTATTTTGGTACCTATCCCTTCATCCTTAGTTCCAGAGGTACTGGGGGCCTGTCTCATTACCAACTTCCAATTTGCTTCTGGGGTCTGCCAAGTTAGTTATCTCAACCATCTCCTCTCCAGCTTTGAAGACTCTGTTGCTGTTGTCTCCTCTCCTGTTTGTGGATTTATGTCTTTTTAAAAGTCCTTTTACTGTGGTTTAGCAGAGTGTGGGGGAAGGAACAAGATTTAGTGTGTGTGTTCAGTCTGCCATGACAAGTTCAAGTCCAATCATTTATTCTTTCAACAGTAACTTATAAGAGTGTTTCCTGAGACCAGGACATACCTGAAATAATTTTAGGCAGAATGGGAGGTGGTATTCAGTGACATACCTAAGCAACATTAGATAACACCGAATCATAATGGAAAAGTTACTTCCTTTTCAATTTTCTTGCAAACTTTGATTAACCCTCATTAGACCAGGAAAAATAGCTATCATCATTTACCACCTGGGTCCAATGGTCCCTTTTTATAATTTAAAGTCACCTTACAAAAAATCTACAGAAGAATAATACCATCAAATTGCAATTATTTTTAAAAATTTTTGACAGCTCATAATTTTGTTGAAGAGAGTTTATCCATTTTCCTTGCACCATAATGGTAAAATATTTTCATTCTTAGGTTTATAAAGAAAAATTCAAATGACGAATCTAGTGAGTTTTTTCATTTCAACATCATCTATTTCTTTCTAATCACCTCTGTATACACCTTTGTATCCCTTCAGCATTTATCCACTTATAAGCCATATAAAGTAAATTTTGGTGTAAAATATCACAGAAAATGAAAGAATACTGTCACATATACTCTCAACAAAATGGGATGATCCACAGGTTCTTATTATAAAATATTTTGGGACAAAGCCCTTCCTCTTGAATGACTTACTGAATGAGAATATCACATATATTTCCTTTTTCCTTAAAAATACATCATTCTGTCATCAATTCTTGAGTTTGAAAAAATATATCTAGAATATTATCATCTGAAGATTTTTCTATGATCCTCATTAAAATCTAGAGCTGTGCGATCCAATATGGTAACCACTAAGATACATGGAAATGTGGCAGGTTTGAACTAAGATTTGCCTAAGTGAAAAGTACACATCAGATTTTGAGGACTTAGTGTTAAAAAATATATAAAATATCTAAGGGTTCCTGGGTGGCTCAGTCAGTTGAGCGACCAAACTCTTGATTTCGGCTCAGGTCATGATCCCAGGGTCGTAGGCTCAAGCCAAATGTCAGGCTCTACTGAGTGTGGAGCCTGCTGAACTCCGCCCCTTTCCCTGACCCGCAAATGCTCTCTCTAAAATAAAAAATAAATACATATAAAATATCTCCTTAATAATTTTGTATTGATTACATAATAAAATTACATTTTAGATAAACTGAGTTAAATAAAATATATCCTTAAAATTAACCTCACCTGTATTTTTTTAATGTAACTATTAGAAAATGTAAAATTATATTGCATTATATTTCTATCTGACAAAGCTGGTCTAGAGTGCTATTTGCATTCATCTTCTGATTTATCTCAATAATATTGCACATACTGGCAATTTTCTTCCAATTGCCAATGTGAGTAAAAAAATTTTTAAATTCTGAATTAGCAACTATATTCAATGAAAGTTTAAAAAAAAAAAGACTATAAAAACGTATGTCCATATTGCTTATATACTTTTCTTGAAAGATGATGGAATACTATGTGATTCCATCATTCTCCTGTTTCTTATTGGGCTCTTTTACCACAATTGGGAATAAATAATGAGTAATGATGAAATAATTCCTAGGATGCTCAAACAGCAAATCTTGAAATCTTTACATTTCAAGATACCGGAAACATCAAATCACTAAGATTCCAAAATACATCTTGGATTTTATTTATTTATTTTAAATGGTTAGCTTACTTTTCTTTAGACTGATTTTTTTTTAATGTTTATTTACTTTTTCTGAAAGGCAGAGAGAGAGAGAGAGAGAGAGAGCACACACGCACACAAGTGGGGGAGAAGCAGAGAGACAGGGAGACACAGAATCAGAAGCAGGCTCCAGGCTCCGAGCTGTCAGCACATAGCCCTATGTAGGGCTTGAACCCACAAACTGCAAGATCATGACCTGAGCTGAAGTCGAACAGTTAACCGACTGAGCCACCCAAGCACCCGCATCTTAGATTTTAAAAGGGTCTGAAGGGTAAATGCAAAAGAATGAATTTTGTTAAATTGTTTTTTATCTGTTCTCTGAAAGACCTCTAAGAATAAAAGTCATAAAATATCAGCTCTTAAAAAATAAGGAACGACAGACCCTAATGAGATAAGGGTTAAAAAAGGGAGGAAAGTCTGGGTTTGGAGCTAATTTGTCCCTAACACATCTTGAATCCTCATTAATCTCTTTCTATGACAAAGGATAAATAGGTTTCAGGTTCAGGGACTTCAGCAAACAACAGTATCTACAGCTAGAGCTTTCAATTATTATCTTTTCTCACTTTGACTGTCTTACCCTTAATACTGAAATCCAAAAAGCCCTGAAAACAAAAACTTTTCTAACTGTTGGTGGCAAAAGCTGACCTGACTTCATCTGGCAGTAAAACCTGACCTGAGCTGACACAGGCTATTTACAGTCTTTATTTACTTAATATGAAGACCCAGATGTTTCACTGCAGAAAAGTATTAATGTATCTGATTAAGGGGATTCTGCCTCAGATTCCAATAGGAGTATTTTGTAATCTAGGATATATATACAATGTTATATTTTTAAGATCCAAAAAAATCTGAATTTTGAAATATATCCTAAGGTTTGAGATAAGGAACTGTGCACCTATGTTCTATTTGTAGCAATTCAAGCTAGTTTTCCTTTTACAAAAGTGATACAAAATTTCCTTTTAAATAAATTTAAGTTAGGGGTACCTGGCTGACTCAGTTGGGAGAGCATGAGACTCTTGATCTCAGGGTTGTGAGTTCAAGCCCCATGTTAGGTATAGAAATCACTTAAAAATAAAATCCAAATTAATGAATTAATTAAGCTTATAATGAACGACTTAAAATACTAAATAAGTAAATAATAGTTCAGGTGGCAAATAGGACTAAAATTATGGCAATAACATGTGGTAATAAACAATGACAGCAAAAACTATGGAAGTAGCACATGAATAACTTCAATCTAGGAAACACCAGTTTATAATATTTAGTGATGTATGCCATAGTTAGAACCGAAGTACTTAATCAGCTGTGAGGTTAAACAAGTATCTATTGAGCACTCATTTTATGCACTACACATGGTTTCTGGCCTGAAGATTGAGATTACACAACTGGGATCTCAAATATCCAGTTAAGAATTATCCCAAACAACGAAAAGGGTAAACAGTGAGTAGAGTACACCACTAAACAATATACTCTTCAGTAAAAATGAAAAATCCCCAAAAGGCCTTACGTTAGCCCTTATAGAAGCCTGAAAAAGGGCTATACTATGAAAATAGGCACTTTTGGCCCATTTATATTTATATGCACTGTATATGCACAAAAGCCGAATAAAGAGAAAACGCTCGTTGCTCTCCTGTGACTATTTATCTGTCAGTGTCATTAACAAATTGTCCACCGTGCAGAGCTTTGAAAGCGCCTCATCTCAAGGATCTTACTCATAACCTAGTTAAAATAGAGGTTTATTCCACGAAAGCCAGAGTCCCAAACAAATGGCAAGGAGAACACCAGACTCTGTTAAATGTAATCATGACTACAGAGCAGAGTTTCTCAACCTCAGCACTACTGACATCTTGGACTGGGTAATACTCAGTTGTGGGGGCCGCTTTGTGCATTATGGGCTGTTTAGCAGCATCCCTGGCCTCCACAAAGGATGCCAGTAGCATTCCCCTCTATCTGTGACAATCAAAATATCTCCAGACATTGCCCAAAGTTTCCTGGGAAACAAAACTGCCCCTGGCAAAAACCACAGCTACAAAATGATACTCTTAGATGATGCTGATAGCTAAATTTATGTCAGTTATTGTGCGCCAGGCACGGAGTTTAACTGCTTTATATATGTTACCTCATTTAAATATTAAAATAATTTGCTAACAAAGACACCATGCTGACATCACAAGCATTTCATTTAATGTTCATTTGTTATTTATTGCATACCTGTTTTATGTTCTCTGATCATTCTACATTTCTGTACATTGTGGCACTTATTACAATTGTAGTTAATTATTCATAGATTATCTGTTTTATACTCTGTAAACTAGAGGGCTGGAACCATGTCTGTCTTTCTCTATTCTGTATCTTAGCACATGGTAACTGTTTGATTATTGTCAGGCAATTGATAACTTAGGACACCACTCTAGACTCTGTATACAGATTTTATCTCGAACCCTCATAATAACCCTGCAAGGTACTATTTCTGTTTTAAAGATGAAGACTCTAACCTGACAGATGTTTAATAAATTACCCTTGATCATTCAGAAAGTACAAGAGCCTGGACTTGAACTGGGCATCTGTCTGACACTATGTCTCTTAGACTGCTTGCTTACAGTAGTGATAGCAATACTTTTTTTTAATCTTGAAAGATGTTTTCTCCTGTACACTGTAAGAATTCTGTCATACAACATGGAAATAATAACGAAGTAATAAAAGCTTACATTTGTTGGGTACTTAATATGGCACAGGCATCCTGAGTACTGATCTCATTCATCGTTCACATCCCCATGAGGTAAGTACTACTATTACTATCTCCATTTTCCAGATACAGAAACTGATGTTTAGAGATTACTATTTTCACTGGTTATACAATGCACTCCCCCGCCCCGCCATTTTAAAATTCCTGAAATGGAGATGTATCTTCTAATTAATGATATCTTAGACTCAATGAAATATGGTAAATGTATTTCTAAGGTTGCACAGCTAGGAAGTAGTAGGAGCTAGGACTCAGACACAAGAGGGATTGATTCTAGATCTCGCACTTTGGTCCATCTAACATACTGCCCTTCTATCTCAGGAAAGGTTAGGAGATGCATAACCCTCCAAGCCCTCACAGAGGCAAAGGACTAGCAGTCCGAAAGCCTGGTTTTCAAATCTGACTTGACCATTTACTGAGCATAATCTTAAGTCATACCAAAAGATAGTAGCCTTTTTGAGACAGATACAATCATGTACAACAGCCCTTATTCTAACCTTAGTTGTTAAAATTTTAAAGAAAAATCATTTCTTTGGAATACCACACAAACGTTAGGTAGAGCAGCAGAGGATTCTAGAGGAACAAAAAATGAACTGCGACTTATAAAAGAATATTGGTCAAGTGTCTCTGAGCCTTCAAACCCACAGTTCTACACTGCTAATGCCCTGCAAACAGCTCAGGTTCAAGTTCCAGCTCTGCCACCTGAGACTTGTGAGCGAGACCTGAAACTAGCCTCCCTCATCTCTAAAATAGGCCTATAAGACCTCCATCCTACTTCCTTCACAAGATAGTTATGAGGACCAAAAAATATAAAAATAAAAATAATAATAATAATAATGGTATGAGTGAAATTGTATGGTATTTGTCTTTTTCTAACTTATTTCTCTTTTCTTACTTTTTAAGAGACAGAGTGTGAGTAAGCTGGGGAGAGGAGCAAAGACAGAGGGAGAGAGAATCCCAAGGAGGTACCACACTCAGCATGGAGCCTGATGTGGGGCTCAGTCCCACCACCCTGGAATCATAACCTGAGCTGAAATCAAGAGTCGGACGCTCAACTGACTAAGCCACCCAGGTGCCCCTAATCGACTTATTTCACTTAGCATAATACCCTCTGGATCTATCCATGTTGTTGCAAATAGCAAGATCTCATTCTTCTTTATGGCTGAGTAATATTTCATTGTGTGTGTATCCCCCCCCGCACATCTTCTTTATCCATTCATCTATGGATGGACACACTTGGGTTGCTTCCATTATCTTGGCTGTTGTAAGTAATGCTGCAATAAGCACAGGGGTGCATGTATCTTTCCAAGTTACTGTTTTCATTTTCTGTGAGTAAACACCTGGTAGTGGAATTATTAGATCATAGGGTAGTTCTATTTTTAATTTTTTGAGGAACCTCCATACTGTCTTCCGCAGTTTGTAGCAGTTTGCATTCCCACCAATAATGCATGAGGGAGGGTTCCTTTTCTCCACATCCGCACCAACACTTACTTCTTGGTGTTTTTTTATTTTAGCCATTCTGATGGGTGTAAGGTTAGGTGTAAGAAACAAACAAAGAAAAAAGAGACAAACAAACAAAAACACCCAGACTCTTAACTGTAGTGAACAAACTGGTGGTTACCAAAGGGGAGATGGGTGGGGGGAAGGGTGAAATAGGTGAGGGGGGTTAAAAGTACACTTACCGCATGAGCACTAAGCAACAAACAGAACTGCTGAATCATTATGTTGTACACCTTAAACTAATAACACTGTATGGTAATTATACTTGAATAATAACTATTTTAAATAAAAAATATACTTTAACAACCCCAGAAGTTTGGTAGTTAGAGAATTTAAAACTAAGTCTTCCTAAATGAAACAAAACAAAACATGGTAAGTAATCGCTCTGTAGACTACAAAGCACTGTACTGTTATTGTTATTTTATTGTAAACTACACCGCCCGAGTGATAAAAAACAAACAATGCTATGTGTGTTAAAGATACACCCACATTAAAAAAAAAAACATTAAAAAAAAATTTTTTTTTTTAATTTAAAAAAAAAGGGGGTGCCTGGGCGGCTCAGTCGGTTGAGCATCTGACTTCAGCTCAGGTCATGATCTCGTGGTTTGTGAGTTCGAGCCCCATGTCAGGCTCTGTGCTGACAGCTCAGAGCCTGGAACCTGCTTGGGATTCTGTGTCTCCCTCTCTCTCTGCCCCTCCCCTGCTCATGCTGTGTCTCTCTCTCTCTGTCAAAAATAAATAAACATTAAAAAAAAAAAAAATACACGCCCAAATCCTGGGTACCCTACTGTGTTGTCAGGCAAGCCAAATACTAGAAGTTGTGGGGAAATACTAGGAAATGATTTCTTTAGAGAAAGGTATCTGGGAAAAGAGCACAAATAATAAAACTATACACATGTACACACGTCTCAAAACACATTCGTGAGAAAGTGGGCACAAAAAGAACTCAAAGGAAAAAAAAAAAGAATCATTGGCTCTGATGCCTAAGACTTTGTAACAGGCAAAATAAATTGAGAGTGGAAGAAAAGAACGGCAAAGCATGTTTTCTTCTCGTATCTTACATTCCCTCCCAAGACGTTCTTGCACAGATGCACCAATCGTTCTTTGAGCCTACTTCAACACCAGTCCTCCGGAACACCTACTGCACAACCCAGCTCCCACCTGGAAATGCTTTTGGCACTCAGTGTTTGCATCTGTCACCTGGCGTACAATGACAATGCCAAGACAGCGTAAAACACACCACCCAACATGAAATGAGGAAAGGCAGCCTATTCAGAAGCAAGAAGCATATGTTTTATCTTTCTGTCTTTAAGTCTAGGACTAAAAAGTCCTACTACTTTGAAACTGTTCACCCAGCCTGGCAGCAAGGGATCTGGCCAATAGGTAACATTTATCTGCAAGGATAATTTAACTACAGGTTATTTTTAGTAGCTACAAGATGTGTAAGGATCCAAATTTATATCACTGAACAGAATTCTAATACTCTAAGTAATCTGATTAATACCAGAAGTTTAGTGACTTCCTTTTTCTGTTTCTATAAAATTATTATTTACAAACGAATTAGAAGTTTCTCTTCCTGGTCTCTCTTAGATTAGAATTTCCCATGGGTGAGAACAGTACGACATTTTAACTTCCAACATATGTTTTGTTACTCAATAAATGTGATACGTGAGAAACAAACTGAAAAACCTGGGAGGAAGGGAAAAACATGACCGTCTACCTCCCCGCAACCCACACACTGCCTACCTCTTGCAGCGTCAACAAAGTGTTAAGAATAGCTGGTAGTGTAGTCTGGACAACTCCAAATCTATCTTCGGTGAATGATGCTGCTACTAAGTGAGACAGACCTCAAGAAGAAAAGAGAAAAAAAAATTAGGCAAATCTACTGACAATACATCTATCGAGAAGGGATTAATATCCTGAGTATCTAAAGAACTTAAAATAGAGGAGGAGGGTATTATGCTAGAAAAATGCGCAAAAGATTGGAACATGCACTGAAAAGGTCCTCACTACACCAGTCCTGAAAAAGAGGAGTCTCTACATTCTAGTAGGAAGAAAAGTTTTTAAATGATATTGTGTCTGGTAGTGATGACTGGTAGAAAGAAAACCAAAGCAGGATAAAGGAAAAGAGTGACCGCTATGGAGGGCACTTTCATTAGGGTGCTCAGGAAAGGGCTCTCTGAGGAAGTATTATTTAAGCATTGAGAAGGCAGTATCTAGGAGATAAGAACAAAAAAAACAAAAAACAGTTCTTTAACAACTAAATTTTCATATTCAAGATAAATATGAAGTTAAAGTTAAATATGTTAAACTAAAGCTAAATATGAAATTCAACTTAAATACGTTAAGATGTTAAATGTTAGGTCAACATAAGTTGACAGTTGAAAACAATCTATTAATTGTTGCAGTTTTCTGAAGCAGAAAAAGATAGGTAAGAATCCCAGGGTCAGTTTCTCTGCTTCTATATTAAGGAAAGCACACCTAAGTATCTAAGAAAGAAAAATGACCCATATAAAACAAAGATATAAAAATGTATCTAAAAATGCAAAGACTGATATCAGAGTCTAGAACTGACCTTTGATGGATTATACTTCAGTATTTAACTGATAATGAAAATCAGAATCGTAGTTCACTGAGGTTGCTTACCTTCTAATGCCCAAATATGCATTTGGGCATCTGAAAAAACAGCCTGAATAGATGCCTCTGGGTGCTACAAATACAACAAAAACATTTCAATAAGTTCCCCTGGGCAATAACTCTTATGTCATCTATCAACTACGTAGCTGTAACAGTACAAAATTCACAGCTGCCTCTCAAGAATTAAAATCTGAAATTCTTATGCAATATTTCACTGCAATAAAGCAGTCTATCACCAACTTATTGTGTGACTCTTGCCCAATCTCTAAATCTCTATGTGTCTCAGTTTCCCACTTAAAATAAGAGTTACATACACTCAACCCACCTCAGATTGGTATACAGATCACCTGAGACAATGGTTACAAATGCTCAGGACACCTAATGCTCAGGCGTCAAAACCTGAGAACACCTAAATACATATTACCCACTCTTAAATTGTCTACCCTTAGCCCCACTCCAAAGAAACACCATCCAACCTTCTTTAATACAGCAAGGTCAAATAGTATGGAGCATTTTAACAAATGCTGGCTTTGGTAATGCCCAACAAAGCCTATTAAATACACTAGCACGTTACATTTTTCAACATCCAACGGCAGTGTCTACAACTCCTCATCTTAAAATAGATCCACTTGCAAAATCAAAATCAAAAGTAGACGTTCACTTCCAAGGGAAAAGGAGATCTCGTTCAGCATCTGCTCTGCCACTTACTGGCTATATGCCCTTAGACTAGCTACTTGACCCCCCCACCCCCCTGAGCCTCAGGTTTCCTTATCTGTAAAATGAGGGCAGAAAGACATCTGACAGGAATGCTGTTAGAATTAAATGAGGGAACTTAAGAGAAAAGAACATGGCATACATAAGACACAAAGGTGAGTTCTCTTCCCATCCTTCTGAAGTAAAACTTCGGACAACCCCTCTTCCTCTTGGTGGAAGACAGGACACCTTCCTCGGGGGGGCTGATAGTTTTCCCAAAGCTCTAATGGAGAGCCTGAGGTAGATTCTTTTTGGTAAAGGTAATTGCTAGTTGGGTGGATCTTCCCTGCCACCAAAGCGAGAAAAAAGTTTCAAGCACTTGAAATGATTCTTTTCTTGTGTGTGCCTATGTTCCATCAGAGTTACTCAGATCTCTCTCCCCACAGAATGAAAATGAATAACGTATGCCAGTGCAAACTTTTCACTTTAACAAAGTACAACATTAGCTAATACTGCAGTATCTTCAGAATGAAAGAAGTTAGATTTAAATAGCTAACACAAAACAAAAATTCTTTCCCCTACATATGGGCAGAAGTTTTGCTTATCAAAGGATTAACATGCAACAGCTGTAGTCAGTGAAACAGGATCGACTCTTTCGCTTCTGCAATTCAGAGTTACTCTCCTGCGGCAGCTGGGGCGGCGGACGGACAAGGTGGAACGTCATTTCATTTGTGGCCTGAATCACAACTTTTTATCCCACGCAAGCGTAACATGTATAATCTAATCCAGTCATCTCTCTTCTGAATACCAAATTGGCCACAAATATTTTGGCAGGACAATGAGCCATGAAGGATCGCCATGGATTTGATCACTCCACAGGAAGAGGCTGAATATGAGCACAAAGCTGTCCTCAGCCAGGAGACTCGGGAGGCCAACTGCAGTCAAGCCTTGGGAAGCCACTGAGGTGAGGTGGGGGTCTAGGGCAACTACTAACATGGAGGTTTAGCAGAGCACTACGCCAAGCTTCCTAGGATCGAACTAAATATTTAGAAGTCAAATCTAGTCTGGTACTTCATTTCGTTTCATTTCCCCTCCCCCCATTCCCAATGCTGTAACTACATATTCTTACCTTACTGAAAAAATACATTATCAGCACCCGTTTTGATAAGAAATTCTTAACCTGAGTTGGAAAGAAGGAAGAATTAACACATGTAAGTTTTCAAATCTATTCAAACATAATGTTAACACATCCCCAGTTTCTCCCTGACACTACATTAAATGAAACACTTCATATCTTACAGAGAATAGTTATAGTAAACCACATAAGTAAATACCTTCATATTATAAACTTGAAAACTAAGATGGGCCATCTCACCTAAACTGCATTCTCAAGTACACATGTCTAACCCCACAATAAAAGGAATCTGAATTGGTTCTGGTGATATTTTCTTACTCAATTCTTGACAACTGTCTTGCCCTTTAACTTCCTAATACCAAAAAAGAATGTTTCCTTAGACAACAACAAAAAATCTTAAGACATGAAATTGTTTTCTATTAGTTGATATTTACATGGGAAACAACTTTCTTAGTATTAAGCTGAAAGCTATATACCCCAACTGACTTGAAAGGGAATTCACAATACGGCGGTACTTACGACAGGTAGGGCAAATGGGATCCTGAAGTTTGTATAATGCCTACAGTCCCTCTCTATTAATCAATCATTCCGTCAAAATAGATGTTATTCCTCTCATCTTAAAATATAAAACCCTTCCTTGACCCCTCAACTCCTTCCCGCTATTAATTACCCCATTTCTCTGTACCACTTATAGGAAAACTCCTTGAAAGATCCAGCTTTTCTTGTGGCCGGCAATTCCTCCCATCTCTCCTGGACCCATCCAATCAGGCATTCATCCCCAAGGCTCCACCCAATAGCTGGACAAGGACTCAATGACTTCCACATTTCTAGCACAATAGTTCATTCCTAGTGTGAATCTCAGGCTACGTATCGGCAGCATGTGGCACTTACTTCCCCTTTTCTTGGTTCTCTTCTCACCTCAATAGTTACTTGGTCTCCTTTGCTATTCCTCCTCATCTCTCAGACCTCTTTAGTCATTGCAGAGTCCAGTTTTTACATGTCTTTTCTTCTGTATCCACTCCCAAAGCATTTTTTCATGGGAGTCTCATGGCTTTAAATACTGTCTATACTCTGATGACTTCCAAATTTGTATTTCTAGCCCAGAACTTACCCCTACGCTTTGGATATACATCTCAGTTCTTACTCAGTATTTTCAATTGGTTGTCTAATAAACACCTCAAAATGGACGTAAATAAAACTCATAATTTCCCTACCTCATCTCTACCAAATCTCTTCAAATCAGTTAAATTTACTCCATAAATTGTAACTATATTATTTCAGATCCTCAAGCCAAAAACTTGAAAGTCAACACTGTCTCTCTCTTTCACACACAACCAAACAGCAAGCAAGGTTTATCTTGCTATCAGTAAGATAGGATTATCACACCTACTTTCAAAATACATCCAGACCTTGATCACATCTAACATCTCCACCACAAGCACCCTGATCACAGATACCATCCTCTCCCACTACGTTACTTCAACAGCTTTACAACTGTCTCTCTGCTTCCACTCCTGCCATCTGAGAACGTAGTCTCAACACAACAGCTAAAGCAGCACTTTCAAAATGTAAGGTTACATCACGTCATTCTTGTGGACAAAATCATCCTGTGGCTTTCCATCTCACTCAGAGAAAATGTCAGTTTTCACAATAACTAATGTGCCTGATGAGCTCTGGGTGCCTGCTGCCTCTCCGACTTCATCACCACCTACTAGTGTCCATGCTGTTCCTCACACAAATCAAGCACACCCCCACCTGAGGACCTTTGCATTTGTCTGTTCACTGCCTTTCTTTCAGGGTCTCTAATCAAGTATCAACTTATCAAAGAGACTTCCTTTAATGGCTCTATTTTCCTATACAGCACTTAAGACATCAAATTTCTTCCCCTTTAAGACACATATTTTTCATACTTTGAGTATAACATATTGGGACACATCTTAACAATTGACAGCATGTCATGGCAACTTTTTTTCTTAATAGCATATGAAATAAGTCTCACAATACTTTTTTTTTTTTTTTTTTAATTCAGAGAGACATGGTTTAATACATTTGCTTGCTCATCTATTTCCCCTCACTAGAATATAAACATATGGTCAGGGACTTTTGTTTGCTGTTTTCCCAGTGCCTAAAACCACACCCAGCATATATAAAGAACTTTGTAAATATTCATTAAACGAAAGAATTCACAGATCAAAGACATTGTATTAGTCTCAGTCATATGAAATTACAATTTATATACCTCAAAGCCCATCAAATACTGGCAATTTCATTTGGGTCAACTTAATACATGAAGCATCAAGAAAAGTCCTAATTATCCCTGATGGGTTACTGTTGTGAGATTCCTGATGCTCTCAATGTTATGTGCAAATATAAATCCTATAACCATATCATCCTACCTGTTCACGTTTATTCTGAATCCATGAATAAATCATGCTAGGCTGTCCTGCTGTCTTACCCTCCGCACCAACACAGGTAGATGGAGAAAGATTAGAAAATTCAGGCATTTGCTGATCTAAATAAAAAAACAAAAAACAAAAAACAAAACAAAATCAAGAAAGTGAAAACTCAGGATATCGGATTCTCTACAACTATGACATTTCAAACTTTAAAAAACAATCCTCACCAGAAGTCCATAATCTTGGCCCTCTTCTTATCAGCTGAGAACTCTGAGGTGACCCATAGCAGGTATTTACATCAAAAATTCCAGCCATCCGATTCACTACACTAGAACCAAATGGGGTTCCGAGGGGACTTGCCACATCAGGAGTAGACAATTTTGAGGAAAACAGTGACGTCTTAACTAATGGTGGCACTGAAGACCGAGGCATCTGGCTAGATCTCGGGGTCTGAAAAGTAGTTTCTTCTGTAAAAGAACAGAGCCAGTGCTGAACAGGCAGCCTGAACAAATTTTACACATCTCAGTTTTTGGGTTAATGCATTTACCCAAAGTTCAGTAGCTTGTTTCCATGTATGTTTACACTCTCAACATCCAGCTTTTATGACAGCAACTCAGCGACCACTCACGGGGGTGTTCTACATCTTCGGTCAGACTGGTGCAGCTTCCCTTGTTTTCTCCCCCCAGAGAAGATCTTCACCTTCAAGGTCAGTTTCTCTAAACCTACGCTGTTTTGAACGAACCTATCAATTTCTATTTTATTTTTAAATGGCAACAACCTCAGTTACTGCACTAGAATGTGTCCAAGGTTACTGCAAGCTCCTACTACAGCTATTACTTGGCTAAAACAAATTTGTATTGTGAAATGTACTGATAAATGCACACTTACCCATTTTCCACAGAATTTTTTCAAGTTAACAGAAGTCACACCAGAGATGAATTTGCCCAGGATTATCTACAAATATGATCTATAAACACTTTCTTCAAAATTTATCTTATAATCACCAATTTATAAATTCCATTGTACAGAAACAAAGGAATATTTTTCCAGCCACTCCAGTGCAAGGCACAAAGACAAATAGATTACATTGGTGTTCTAGCTTCTTAATAAAACCACCATAAAACATCAAACATTTAAAGTGCCAAACTTGGGGCGCCTGGGTGGCGCAGTCGGTTGAGCGTCCGACTTCAGCCAGGTCACGATCTCACGGTCCATGAGTTCGAGCCCCGCGTCGGGCTCTGGGTTGATGGCTCAGAGCCTGGAGCCTGTTTCCGATTCTGTGTCTCCCTCTCTCTCTGCCCCTCCCCGTTCATACTCTGTCTCTCTCTGTCCCAAAAAAATAAATAAACATTGAAAAAAAAAATTTTTTTTTAAATAAAAAAAAAAATAAATAAATAAATAAATAAAATAAAGTGCCAAACTTTTGGGGCGCCTGGGTGGCGCAGTCGGTTAAGCGTCCGACTTCAGCCAGGTAACGATCTCGCGGTCCGTGAGTTCGAGCCCCGCGTTAGGCTCTGGGCTGATGGCTCGGAGCCTGTTTCCGATTCTGTGTCTCCCTCTCTCTCTGCCCCTCCCCTGTTCATGCTCTGTCTCTCTCTGTCCCAAAAATAAATAAAAAAACGTTGAAAAAAAAAATTTTTTTTAATAAATAAATAAATAAAGTGCCAAACTTTTTTGAATGACTTTTTAAGGTTAGTGCTAATTGGAAATATTTGAAGAATCAATTTAAAAATTGAGACTGGGGTTTTTAAGTTCTACAAAATGTGAAATACTGACTGAGCAATGGGATGTGACAACAATTTAAAATAATGAATAATTCCTATTTGGTCACCCCCATGATTCCCTCCTAACCTGGGACTGCATTGATCTAACATGCTAATTTGATATAATTAATTAGCCTATTCAAAATTCTCTAATGGCTCCATATTGCTACAAAATATAAACTATATATGCCAGGCCTCCTTTTGTTATCAACAATCATCCTACCCATTCAGAATCTGTGACAGACTTCTTTTTTTTTACCAATTCCATTGTCTTGTAATTATTTGTGGGCCTCCCACTAAAAGGTCAGTTCCAAGAGTGTTTCATCTTTGGTTCTCTGATTTCTAGCACATTGCCTGGCATATACTAAGCATTCAATAAATATTTGTTGAATAAATAAATGCTAATCTGAATGTGGAGAACAAGTGAAACACTAGAATCTTTTAAAATCTGACATTCACAATCTTACCTAAATTGTTTTCCATTTGTAATCTCTCATTTTGGTCTATGACCCCCTCAGAATCATGATGTTTACTGTGACCCATGTAGTGATTTTGTAAATATCAAAATTAGTTACCAACATTTAAAAAGTGGAAAATTTCAAGGCACCTGTGATAGCTCAGTTGGTTAAGCATCCAACTCTTGATTTCAGCTCAGGTCACCATCTCATGGTTTGTTAGATCGAGCCCTGAGTCAGGCTCTGTGCTCACAGCATGGAGTCTGCTTGGAATTCTCTGTCTCCCTCTCACTCTGTCCCTCCCCCCAGCCCCCATTCACAACAATGCACTCTCTCTCTCAAAATAAATAAAATTAAAAAAGTGGAAAATTTCACCCAAAATATTTTCAGATTTCAGGCTTCTCTTAAAAGTAGGGATGGGTGGGGGGGCACACAGAAGTTCAGATACTGGGTCCAAATTCCCACATGGGAACAATGAACCGAAGCTAACCCACAGCTTCCCCTACAGATGAAGCCAGTGCTCTCAGGTTTACCACAGTCCTCACCCAGCCAGTTTTGCCCATTTTCATTAAAGGCCTGGCTCCAGAAGGCAGGTGAACATTAAGTCCGTTCATTAGTCTTACGTTCCTTGGCATTTTTTGACATAAGGAATTTGGTCAAATAGCCTAGGTTCCTCCACTGTACTTCTTCCCCTCGGCTTTCATCTTTCAAACATTCTATCAAGCTCTCTGAAAACCATGAATGCGATGCCCCCACCATGAAATCACTCAGTCACACAGTTACTCTTCTCTGGGCATTGGCCAGCGACTTTTTCTGTCTGGGATATTGCACCAGTACTATCTGTAAAGCTTCACCTGGCTTTGTACCTGAGGAAGCTGACACTTCCTTCTATTTGATGAGCCACAGTTAACTTTCTTAACACCATCAGCACACCAGACTTAATTTCTTCAATCTACAATGATACTCAGGCCTTCTTCTTGGTTCAGTACAATATCCCACTTATGAGATCAATTTTCCCTAAAAATTTAGGATTTTCCGAAAACTCCTTCACACTCATGTACACATATCCTTAGATTAACTACCGTCATCTTTCTTAGGAAACAAAATGTATGTACTTTGCCCTCTCTCACTAGTACAGGCATTACCTGGAAAATTCGATTTCTTAGGCTCCACAGAATATGAGGACACCATTCTCCCATTCGTAGCAGCTGCTTCTTGATACAGAACCAGTTTCTGAGTCATATCATTTAAAAGACTCAAACACTCCCTTGAAATGGCTGTCCAATTGTGGGGATGTCCACCTAAGGGGTCAAAAAACCAGCTTTTAAAATGTTCATAATCTTAGAGTCTCCTCTCAAAGTGAGGAGAAAACTCTGCAAGAAACACTACATTACACTTTGCATGAAGGTCCACTTGCCGCGGCTAAGCTACTATTTACACCACTGCCATCTACACAGAAGGAGTTCAATAAATATTTGTATGAAATAATTTTCCAAAAAGTCTACAAGCGAAAACTTGCCATCTTACCATTAAAAAAGAAAAAACAAAAAACCTGCCAAATTGGTTGCTAAAATAAAGCCAAATACTAGAGGATGGTGTGAGTGAAAAAGACTAGAGTTACTTCCCTACCAGCACTGAACAGACTGAAGACGAAGACAATGAATACAGGCATGTCTCATGAGATGTGCCCCACGGCCCCCAGTGACGCATAAACTTGTGTCTGGCCCACTAAGCTTCCTTACATTTTCATTTACAATGGCCCCTATTTCGTATTATGTCTGTAGGAATAACATGTTATTCCTAACGATCATATTTTATACACATATCTGTTATTATTTAACTGAAACTACTACGATCCACAATTTTGTAAAAATTCCCTTACTCTCATTATCTTTTCATTTCCTAAGACCTTTCTCTCCCACAGCTGCCACATAAAAATCAACCATGCTACTTTCTATGTTGAGAATAGCCAAGGAATCCCCTGAAAATTTGTTTCCCATTCTGGGTGCCAAATAACCTTTCTGTCTTCATTTAGAGCCCCCCTTAAACATTTCCCCCATCTACAGCTAAAGAGGAATACCACTTAACCTCCAAGCAAACAAAATACTTCATCAGTAGGTCCCAGAATGTTTTGTACTGCTGTAACTCAGAACCACTAAGCAACTATGTGATTGTCCAGGGAAATTTTAATAATATGCCCTAGAATGTAAGTTCTCTAGCAGAGAACATGTCACCTTGTTACAGTTCACTGGAATATCTGGTGAAAATATTTAATGCATACAGAATTCCTAAGTGAACCTAAGTCTGACAAAAAAGAACTGCTAGTTAATTTTCTACAGCATCAGCTCTGGATTTTTCATGCTACTAAAAGGAGAGTGTGGCTCCAATCATTTATATTTTTATGTAACTGAATTTCATTTCCATGTAACATTTAACCATAGAAAGTTTCTTTTATAATGTGGGAATTGGCAAGTTTAGCAAAATAATGAAGAGCTGATTACAGAGATGAAAAGCTACCTAGGTTAGGTTGTTCTCCATTGGTGGCTAGGCCGGAATGCTTTCCATCCAGGAACAGGCAGAGCACTGGCATAGTTGCAGTCTTGATGAGTTTGTAACAACTGACAGTGGAAAAGTGTTTCAGAGTTGCCAAGGGCATCCTCCGGTCACCATCAAATCTAGTTATTTTTTACTTTTTTTTAAAGGGAGGCAAAGTAACATGACAGAAGGAGGGAGCTCTGCACTTGGGAGTCAGATGACAGAATTTCTTATTCCAACTCTGACATTAACTGTATATAAACCACTTAATCTCTCTGAGACTTAGATCCCCCATCTAGGGAATTAGACCACCTGATTTTCAAGACACTTTGTAACATGAAAACTCTGAGGATACTTAAACTGTACTCTTCTGCTCTAAAACTGTCAATCTACCTCATCATTTCTTCAGGGTAAGGGAATGAGGATGCTGAAGAAAGTTTTAACATACCTTTCCTGGAAATATAACCTCTAACCACAGCAATGCAAACATTTAGGTGCATTAAAATCAATACTTCATTTAATGGACTCAACAGTTGTGTATTTTATTAAATACATCTCTGTCACCAAAAATTTTAAGTGGAACACCTTCTGCACACACATGCCTATATCTGTTACTTTTAGCAATACCTGGTTGGCTAAGGCTAAAAACTTCTTGTCTTCGTGAGGGAGAATACTGAGAAAGCAACATCAGGTCCTGCAAGGCCAAATACTAAAAGGGAAAAAAACAAACATTATTTAATTGTTTTAACTTTTTTTTTTTTAATGTTTATTTTTGAGAGCGCGCACGCATGCACACGCATGCGCAAGCAGGAAAGGGACAGAGAGAGACGGGGAGAGAGAGAATCTGAAGCAGGCTCTGAACTGACAATAGGCCCATGTGGGGCGTGAACTCACAAACCGCGAGATCATGACCTGAGCCAAAGTCAGACGTTTAATGAAGTGAGCCCCTAGGTGCCCCTAATTGTTTTAACTTCTATATGAAATCTTAGTTATGAATTGGGCTCAGTATTATATGTAAGGGGAAATCGCTGAAATTTTTCATGAAGGAAATTCAGTTTGTCAATCAAGCTGGCCATAACCTTCCTTTCCAGACTCCCAGAATTGTCTTGCCTGTACCCTCTGTAAGCTACCCTACCCACTGGAGGCTCCAGCTACAAGAAACTCTCTGTGTTCTCTCCCATCTCTATGGTGAGACACTTAAAACATCACTTCCTTCTAGAACTTCCCAGGCCTCCCCCACATCAACATATACTGACACAGCTCTCAACCATGACACTTAACATAATTTATTGTAACTGCCTGTTTACTTGTCTCATCTGGTTCCACCCACTAAACTCTGAGGCAGGGACAGCATCTTACTTGCTACCACATCCAAAGGCAGTGCCTGGCACACAGCAGACACACAACATATGTTGAACTTTTTTTTACTGAAAATCTTCATTTTGTTTCCTGGCAAAATCATTCACTCATCATTCAAGACACCATCACTTCTATGAAGCTTTCCTATTTTGGTTCCAAGCAGAATAAGTGGCTCCCACTGCACTTATCACAATAACTTTTCATTATTTTGTGTATCTGCCTTTTCCATTAGGCTTGCTACATCTTACTCGTTATTATGCCTTCAGCAACTAGCAATGACTGACACCTACCCAGTAAATAAAGATATGTTAAATAACCAAATGAGTAGCTGATATTTTTGTATATCTAATAAATTAGTCATAATTAATGTTTAACGGTAATCAGAACCTCACTGGTTCATTTTCTTATTCGTTTACAACTTTTCGGAATGTATTCCAAACTCTGGGTTCCATTTTCTTTGAATTATTTTTTAAGTACTAGGACTTCTTAACAGGATCACACATATTATGTATAGATCTACTTTAAAATTTCAAAATGCAATTTGAATCAAAACAATTTATTCTTAGTTTAATTTGTAAACTTGTTAGAACTTCTTTAAACTCTTTTGATTAAAATTTAATTTAGGATCATTATCATTATTCATCTTTTTTTTTTTAATGTTTTATTTATTTTTGAGACAGAGAGAGACAGAGCATGAGCAGGGGAGGGGCGGAGAGAGAGGGAGACACAGAATTCGAAGCAGGCTCCAGGCTGAGCTGTCAGCACAGAGCCCGATGCGGGGCTCGAACTCACAAACCGCGAGATCATGACCTGAGCCGAACTTGGTTGCTCAACCGACTGAGCCACCCAGGTGCCCCTCATTATTCATCTTTTAAGACAGCTCATTGTATGTGTATACCTACCAAGCACTACCTTTGATCATAACAAGCAACAATACTACATGAGTAGGGGCCCTTGGGTGGCTCAGTCGTTTGAGCGTCTGACTTTGGCTCAGGTCACGATCTCGCGGTCTGTGAGTTCGAGCCCCGTGTCGGGCTCTGTGCTGACAGCTCAGAGCCTGGAGCCTGCTTCTGCTTCTGTCTCCCTCTCTCTCTGCCTCTCCTCCTCTCAACACTGTCTCTCTCTCTCAAAAATAAACATTAAAAAAAATTTTTTTTAAATAGTCCATGAGTAAGAACATGTCGACTCCATAATAAATAAAACAAAACAGTATTTTGTTTTGCTATAATTATAAGTTTATGAAAAGCTAATGCACACATACAGTTGTATATCATAGTATTTTGTGCCAGGAAATATTTTTATGTCTAATCTAAGTATAGTTTAGTTTGCACAAATTAGCTTAGCTTGTACATACTGCAATATATCTTTGCATTTTAGTCACTTGGAATAAAAACTAAGAAAGTGAATGGCATTCCATGCAGTGTGTAGTTGATGTTTTACAATACTGGTGCTAGAATATTGTAGGCCCTCAAAAAATAGATCTAAATACGCTAAATATTAAGTCCATTTCATAAATAGGTTCGAGATTACTGCATGAAGACACAAAACACATAGCTCAGGCACCTTTATGATGAGGGGAGGATTGCTGTTTAAGACCTTCGGGAGGCATTCATCCGACTCTTCTGAAAATGGTGGCTGAACAGGGAACAGATGAGCCTAGCAAGTATAATCAAATATAAAGACTATGAAAATGATTATTTTCTTGACTCTATTCAGTAAGTTAGCACTAATTGAAATTTATTACAACAGGAAACAATACAACCGAATTAACATCTTCAGTGTTTTAATAATGGATTGCATCAAAATTACATATACCTAAACACACTACTTTCTGAAATGTTATTCTCCCCATTTTATTAAATCTCTGGCTTCCAGTAACAAAGATTCTCTGAAGCCACTGAAGGACACAAACCTACAAAGATGGTAAACTGAAAAACAAACACTCATTTCCCAAGATAAACACCTGGATGATAAAGACAATGTAATTCCCATTCATTTAAAATAATTTCTATACAAATTTTAAGACTTTCCTTCAAAGAACAAATATTTTATTGCTTTATATTGAATATTTTCAGAGTAGCTATACCGATAGCATGTAAAACTATTTAAAATTCAGGCATTTAGTATGTGCTCACTAGAGGAATGAGAATTACACTACAGATAAAGCACAATTAAGTTCCACTAGCAGTTCATGCAGTTTAGTTTCCAAAGATCAAGAACACTAACACTGTTCCTTACACACACACACACCACACAGAAAATTATGGTTACAAATGATACATCCCTAGTAAAGCCTCAGAAAAGAGACCAAAACCCAATTTATCAGAATGGCTTTAGGCACAATAGCATACTGCTTAGTGCTCTGCTAAAAATACCCGTGCACTCTAAAACATAAATGTATTAACAAAAAACTCAATACTAACCTCTGTGGCAAAGATTTTGAAGAGTATCCATGAGATATACCAAGTCATCAGAAGAAAGACACCACATAGCCAGACATGGTAGAGTAATGAGAGATTCAAGAGGCCACTCAGAGTGTCAAGAGGCCTATGAAACTGCCTATGAAAGCAGAAATTACTATTTAATCCAATGGGGAAAATACAATCTCAGCATTCAACAGCTTCACAATGACAAATCAATCTTATTTATTAATAATAATGGTGATATGGGGGTGCCTGGGTGCCTCAGTCGGTTAAGTGTCTGACTTTGGCTCAGGTCATGATGTCAGTTTGTGAGTTCGAGCCCCACATCAGGCTCTGTGCTGACAGCTCAGAACCTGGAGCCTGCTTCACATTCTGTGTCTCCCTCGCTTTCTGCCCCTCCCCCACTCATGCTCTGTGTCTCTCAAAAATTAAAAAAAAATTTTTGTAATGAATAAATAATGGTGCTATAGACCCCCCTCCTTTTGCACTCTATACAATTCTTTCCCTAATACCTACTTACGAACTACATAAGGGAGCCTTAAACGAAGAGACCTAAACTTATGCTCAGTTTTTTGTGCTCCAAATCTTCACTGTCATTTCCTATGGAGAAAGAATGAGCCAAGCCTGTAAGCCAACCCTTAGCAGCTGGGTAAAATTTTACTGTTACTTTGTAGCTTGACACATAATCATTCAATAGGACTAGCACCTCTCCTGGGCCAAATTTCAGCTCTATCTGTATACCCTAAAAAAACGGTTCCACAATAGTTGGGAGCACATAGCACTATCAGAAAATCACAATCTTTACTTTTAAAATAATTTAAGGGGCACCTGGGTGGCTCAGTTGGTTAAATGACTGACTCTTGATCTTGGCTTAGGTCATGATCTCATGGTTTGTGAGATTGAGCCCCGCATTGGGGCTCTGAGTTGAGCACAAGGAATCTGCTTGGATTCTCTCTCTCCCGCTGCCCCTCCCCAGCTGGTGCTTTCTCTCTCTCTCTCTCAAAAATAAATAAACTTTAAAAAAAAAATAATTTAAGAAACTCTGTTAGAAGGCTAAATAAAGGGAACACTACCAAAACCTTGAGTAGATCAATTAGCAAAGTCATCATAATCCTACAATCACACAACTAGTAATTTTAAAACAGGATTAGAACCTCTGGCTCTGCCATCTAGGTGTGTTGTGATTACCTTTAACTGCTTGACCTAACCCACACTCAATTTCTTCATCCATACAATGGTGCCATAATCTCTTCTTTTTACTTCTTTTTTTTTTATTTAAAAAAAGGTGTTTTTTTGTTTTTTTTCTAATGTTTATTTTTGAGAGAGAGTGAGACAGAACGTGAGCAGGGCAGGGGCAGAGAGAGAGGGAGACACAAAATCCAAAGCAGGCTCCAGGCTCTGAGCTTTCAGCAGAGCCTGACACGGGGCTCAAACCTACGAACTGTGAGATCATGACCTGAGCCAAATTGGACACTCAACTGACTGAGCCACCCAGACACCCCTCTCCTTTCTTAGGGCTATTCTGACATTTAAAACACCTGATGTTAGGTGTGTCTAGCATAGTGCTTTACAGTTTCTAGGAGAATAAAGTTATTTTCAGATTTTAGGTACCTGCCATATATTAAGAACAGGATATTTGACACTGCCATACAAATAAAATGTATTTCAAGTGAAAGAAGGGAAAAAATACTATGTTCAATTACAATCAAATGTCATTATCATTTTTCTCTTTCCATTAGACCCAATGTAAAATCCGGACTAACATAATAAATGACCCATGCATGTGGTTTCATTATCTAGCAATTAAACCGAGGACAAAACTAAATTTACCTAGAAACTTTTAAAAGTTAGAAACTGAGAGGTGTCTGGGTGGCTCAGACTCTTGATTTCGGCTTAAGTCATGATCTCACGGTTCATGTGTTCAAGCCCCGCATGAGGCTCCACGCTGACAGTGCAGAGCCTGCTTGGGATTCTCTGTCTCCCTCTCTCTCTGCCCCTCCCCTGCTCACTCTCTATCTCTCTCTCTCTAAATAAATACATAAACATTAAAAAAAAAAAAGTTAGAAATTGAAATACACAATGTAGAAACCATAATATCTCAAACACCTACAAATGTCAACATCCCCACCCCCCCAAAATGCTATTAGTTAAATCTACATGATATAAAAAGTCTCACAGTAGAATAATAAAAATTAAAAGAACAAATACTAATAGAGAAATTTACATTTTTTTCCAAATAAAGATTAAAGCCTTATCTATGTGCAAAGTACATGGGAAAGAACCAGAGTAAGACACCCTAGTGCTGCCACTCGATTATCACTTATTGACCTTCAACTGGTCATATGACCCTGCTCAATTTTGGTTTCTTTAGTGGTAAAGTTAAAACAATACCATAGCACTGTGCTTACCTACCACAATAGCAGAGAATGATTACTGAGGAGAAAAACAAGAGAGGTATACCCATACAACTCAAGAAGTCCACTTTTCTATAATATAAAAGCTATATCTAACAAAAAACAAATTATCACTGCTAATTTCCAGGGAGAGGAACCTTGGTGACTAGAGACAGGAGCAAAAGGATTATTCTTAACTGTATACTCTTTTATAGGACACTGGAATTTTGAGTTATATGAACTAGGTATATTCCAAAATGAATACAATTGGTTTTCAACTTTAAAAATTTAAAGGCTAAATCTAAACAAAATACCTGGAAAGTGGTAAACACCTACAATGATGGAAACAACTAACAGATTTAAAAATCAGACTTTTCATATATCACTTACTCATCTATCTGAAGGTCCATTGCAGTGCTAATCCAAGCTTTGGGAATATGGCCTGACAGGAAAAAAATACAATGCTATAAACATAAAAAGTTAATAAATCTTAATCATACTTTGTAACATGAGGTTGATGAGATGACCAAGTAGACACTAAGACCTGGGTCAAAACGCTAGGTTGTTTGATCAGGAATGGGCAGGAAAAGAGAATAATTTTTAAATACAGGAAGTCCTTGCTTTGCACAGGTCTGATTATGCATACATTTCAGTCATATTTCAGTGATGGTTTAGTTAAATCACACTAGTCCCCCAATAGCATAATTCAAATTTCAGTTGCCTATGGTATATTTACAGTGAGCAACTGAATATATTTCCAGCTTCTCAGTACACAAATCAGTATGTAGATAATGGAAACACATCACAATCTGTGACTAATCACATCCCTTCTTTCTAAGTCTGTTTGTGATTGGTCACTGACATCTGTTATTCAGTTCAGGCGCAGACAGCAAAGCATAACATTGTGTCGCCTCCTTGTTTCCTATGAAAAGCCCACATGACATTTTATAAAAATGAATAACTGAAAGAAACTGGCCAAAAAGACCCAAGTGCAACAAAGAAATGAAAAGTGCTAACATCTGAAATGAAATCTGAATGGAACATGTACAGAGTTCTAGAAGAAATGGTTGACCACGGAAATAGTCACACGGCTGCTATGTCAGCCCAAATGTACAATGGTGGGGAAACATCCAGGCTGAAGATAGTAGGTTAATAAAAAAACAACAAGGTGTTAACATCAGAATGACAGTTGTAAGAGCTATGTAAAACAATGGGTTCTATAAACTAAGGATGAAAGAGGTGGACAACAGAACAGCCCATACCCAGTAAAAACAATTCTATAAAATGATTCCATAGAAAAAAGTAGGATCAGAAAGTTATGCAGATATCCCCTGCTTTTTGAAAGTTCATGTTATGCCACTTGACTTTTATGAAAGGCCTACGCTAGCACTTGTTCTAACTGAAAGAAATCCGAATTTATGAAAAAGGCAGAAAAGTGAAAACAACATTCAGCATTTGTTCTGCACCAAGCCGAACAGCTGCTGTATAGAGGCAGCACACCCTGAGCAGCAAGAGCAGCCCCACCAGGCTCCTTCCTGCAGCTCAGCATCAAGCCTCCAAAGCTTTGAACTGTGTCTGTGAGCGTCTGTGCTTTATCTCAATTTGTTTTGTGCATCCATTAGCAAGATGCGTCCTAAAGTATCAGAAAAGCCTAAGAGAGGTTATTTTGGGATACTCAAAAATCTTTCCATATCAGGGTGCCTGAATGGCTCAATCAGGTGACCATCTGACTTCAGCTCAGGTCATGATCTCAGGGTTCCTGAGTTCGAGCCCTGAATCGGGCTCTGCGCTGACAGCTCAGAGCCTAGAGCCTGCTTTGGATTCTGGGTTTCCCCCCTCTGCCCCCTCCCCGGCTCACACTCTGACTCTGTCTTCTCAAAAATAAACATTTAAAAAAATTTTTTTAATCTTTCTATATAAATCAACAGTAATTGCTTCTTCACTGTGTGCCATTTCAGCTTACAAAAAGTTTCCCAGGAACACTCCACTTTCAGATAATGCGGGAAACCTGTAGTCTGAAAACAGTATTTTAGGATGCTGAATTTTGTTTATACTATTATATGTTGCTATTGAGATTAATGTTTTCCATTCATCTTGATCTGCCTCATTATATTAAATAAGCTATATTTCTGTGCTTAAAATTCATGTTAATAAATTCTATGTTTCCCTTAGCAGCAGGATATTCTAGTATATTAGTACCAAGTTACAAAAGGTTATAAAAAAAGAGTATGTTATTTATAGAATGACAAAATGACATATATTTTCTTCTTTTTTTATCATGGTAAAAACCACACAACAAAATTAACCAGCTTAACCATGAAGTGTATAGACACTATATGCACCTTGTGCAACAGATCTCCCGAACTTTTTCACCTTGCAGACTGAAACTCTCTACCCACTTAGCAACAACTCTCCTTTTTCCTTCCCCCACACAGCCCCTGGCAACCACAATTATACTTTCTATTTCTAAGAGTGTGACTGCTTCAAGTAACACCTCATGTAAATGGAATCATGCAGTATTTGTCTTTTGGCAACTGGCTTATTTCACTTAGTATGCTGTCCTCAAGTTTTACCCATGTTGTAACATATAACAGGATTTCCTTCTCTTTTAAGGTTGAATAATATTCCATTGTTTGTACATACATTTTCTTTAACAATATTTTCCCTTAACTTAATAAATACTCTTTAACAATCTAAACATTGAATCAGGCTAGTCACATACCTACAATTGAGAAACAAACAAAACCAAAAATGACTTGGTTAATTGACATTTTCTGAGCTGTGAGCTAACACATACACTGTATCAAAAAGCAGAAATTCTTACCAAGAAAATAATACACAATGCAGAAATTTCTAATCAGGAACAGTGATTCCACACAACTATGCTTAACTAACAAGAGCAGAGATCTCCTGAAGCGCAAGAACTTGTATTGCTGAGAAAAAAAAGAAAAACAGAATCAAAGGACACTTCCAAGTAGAGGTTCTAGTTCATTCTAAAGCAAACACTAAAACAGTCCACATAATAAAAAAAAAATAATAATCATTGCATAAAAAGATGAAGTTTATTCCAGAGGTAAAAAATCAACAATTTCTGATGTTAAAATATTTAATATTTACATATACAACATCTCATTGATAGGAGATCAGAAATGACAAAATTAACAATATCTATAGTTATACTAAAGACTATGGAAATACAGTGTGTACATACAAAAAACATGATAATCACAGCAGCAGCAGCTGACATTCTTTGGCCGCTTAGCATGTACCAGGTACTACTCTAAGTACAACGCTATGAAGGAGGTTCCATTATTATCCTCATCTTACCAATGAGGAAGCCAAGGTGCAACTTAACCAATTTGACAGCTAGCAAAAGGAAAATCTGAGATTTTAAACCAGGCAGGCTGGTTTCAGAGACTACAATCTTCTGCATACTGCCTCTACACTCAATGTTTTCAAATGCTGTCTACAAGAAAAATAGGCAGAAGACACAAGACTGAGTCGGGAGACCTGAGTTTCAGTACTCCTCTCTGTGTAGCACTGAGCAAGTCATGTCTCCTAATTATCTGTGAGATAAGAAGGCTGACCCAGCCAAACAGTGCATTAATGGGTATCTTCTATTCTAATCATCTAAGAGAGAAAAATCAATTAAGAAAAAATATGAAATGCTTTTTTCCTGGAAAAAAAAACAAACTACACTTCTTGTAAAATAAGGCTTGTTTGCTTCTTTCCTCTCCCCTCCCTGCTCCAAAAATGCCAATGGAAAAATATTTTTAAATTATTGGACAGAATCTAAAGGAAATTTAATGAAGCAAAGATGAATTTCCCAAATTCTGGTCTTCTTTTCTGCTTCTATTATGGCTGATCCTTCTTTAAGGAATTTCAGGAGCTAAAGAGCAAATAATTCTATTACTCAGGTGGAAATTACAGCTTCATACAATGTCTGTGAACTCCTACAGTATCTTTCAAAAAGCATCCCATGTGAATACTTGGTCACTAACCACACAGTTCCAAGTGTCCTGGTTTATTTGGATATATTCAAAGTCCAAGATACAGAGCGGCACAATTATGCACAGCCACTGGGTGCTACTACCTTCTTACCTCGATCTCCCAATAGAAAGGCTATAGTTCCTATACTGTTCCTACTGAAGCTCTCACCTCAACTACTACTCACAACTATCCAAAGAGGTTAGGCAAAGAGGTAGGCATATCAGTAAATATGCAGAGAATAACTAATAGAACCTCTTCGTGCTCCCCAATTCCCTAGTGGGTTTCTTCTGTGATGTGGCTATAAACTACCCTTCACTGAGTATTAACTATGTGCCAGGCTCTATAAATCTTATCTTACTTAATACTTTCAGTCTTGTTGGCCTAGAGCTTGCCAAGCCCTGTCCTGATGTTCATCCACTTCTTTGTCTCCTACTCCATGCTGATGTTCTGTTTTTCCCCATCAGTCTATCATTAAGAACTCAATAAGGACAATGGAACTGGTTGTAGTTCTATAGGCTAGTTTAGACAAAAACTAATAGGCTAATGGTAAATTGCTTAGAATTAGATTTTTAAAAAGAGCTAATTGTTCATACTGTTACATGAAAACAGTAGTTACTGAATAATATGTACCATATAAAACTTTATGGAAGCTCCATCCTACAAAATATATATGGAAGCTCCATCCTACATATATATAATATATATGTAACTATACAGTAAAGGGTTTAGCAGAACATACACTAAACTGGTCACAGTGATATCTGAGGCAAAGAATGAGATTGGCAGCAGAATGACTAAAGGAAACTTTTGTTTTATCTATGGTATTGGAATATTTTATAATAAAAATAGTGTTACCACTCTACTCTTAGGACGTAAGCTGACAGGCAGCACCAAAAATAATGATGATGGTGATGCTAATAATAACGCCGTTATGCTTATAAAAAAAAAAAAATTTAAGGTCTAACATTCTCTGGTCAGCTTGGCCAGTTAAAGAAAAAAAGTAAACAGCTATTACCATCATCTCATTTTATGGAGGTTCAGAAGAACAAATGGGCCTGATCTCACTTTAAGCTTGCAAGTTCCTATCAATATTGCTTTCCTTAGCAACTGAAGTGCATAAGGAAAGGTCATACGATGTGCACCATGCTCTTAGGGCTAATCAAAGAAGGCTAAGCTATTGTATGTTCCTTCCCCGTCAATCTTCTGAAGAGGCAAATCTATCCAGCCAGGCAAAGACATTACAAACTTGGTGGATGAGAAACTATGATCCTGGTTACAAAGATCCGTCATTTCAACTACTCTTGCCAAAAACCTGTACCTCCCTTACTCCACTGCATCCACCCATAAAACCCCTGTTCCAACCATCCCGGGGCTGGAGAATAACACCCACCTGGGCAGACCAAACAACACTGTTCCTGTACACTCATGGTTATGAGAGATGCCCCCAAAATAGATTTTGGCCAAATACAGAACGGCCCAATGTTAAAACAGTCAACATTCTGCCAAAGTTGAATCTGAAGCCAAAGCTGAATATTACCATTAGAAAAGAAACTTCAGGGCGCCTGGGTAGCTCAGTCGGTTGAGCATCTGACCTCAGCCCAGGTCATAAACTTGTGGTTCACAAGTTTGAGCCCCGCATTGGGCTCCCTGGAGCCTGCTTCGGATTCTGTGTCTCCCTGTCTCTCTGCTCCTCCCCTGCTCACGCCCTGTCTCTCTCTCTCAAAAATAAATAAAAACACTAAAAAAAGCAAAAAACAAAAAACAAAAAAAAAAACCCCAAAAAAAACCTTAAAAAAAAAAAAGAAAAAGAAACTTCATGGGCATAAAAATAAATCTAAATTTTTATCAAAGGACGGGGAGCCTGGGTGGCTCAGTCAGTTAAGCGTCTGACTTTGGCTTAGGTCATGATCTCACAGTTCTGGAGTTCGAGCCCTGCATCGGGCTCTGTGCTGACAGCTCGGAGCCTGGAGCCTGCTTCAGATTCTATCTCCCTCTCTCTGCCCCTCCCCTGCTCACACTCTGTCTCTATTTCTAATAAAATAAAATTTTATCAAAAGAAATTACAAAAACTTTAGTAGTAAAATTTTACAAATGTTACATTACTGGGGCACCTGGGTGGCTCAGTCAGGTAAGCGTCCAACTTCGGCTCAGGTCATGACCTCACGGCTCATGAGTTCGAGCTGACAGCTGACAGCTCAGAGCCTGTTTAGGATTCATTCATTCTCTCTCTCTCTCTCTCTCTTTCTTTCTCTGCCCCTCCCCCACTTACACTCTGTCTCTCTCAAAAATAAACATTTAGAAAAAAAAGAAACAAAAAAACAAATGTGACTTTACACAGCAGGAACCCTCTACTGGCAGGCACCGTCAGTTACCAGACCGTTCCTACTTGTACTCTTTTGCCATCAACTGAGGTTCATGGAGGAAAAAGTGATTTCGGGGTATCTCGTTTTTCTCTAACACTTTTATTCTTTATATTCTTAATTACATTTGGATGAAATATGATTTAGCATGGATATTTCTGTACAGAATTTGGGGTTTTTTCCTCCTAAAATTTTAAGGTGGCAAAGCTGACACTCTGCTTTTAATTCATCTTCTCAAGATGTGAAGAATTTCTAACCAGGACTCTTCCTTCATACACTCACAGACTGCAGGGAGGTAAGGGCCAGCTCCTGTTCTTTTTTTTTTTTTCATGTTTATGTATTTTTGAGAGACAGAAGCAGAGCATGAGCAGGGGAGGGGCAGAGAGAGGGAGAGAGAATCCCAAGCAGGCTCTGCACTGTCAGTGCAAAGCCCAATGTGGGGCTTGAACCCACAAACTGTGAGATCATGACCGGAGCCGAAACCGAGTCAGACGCTTAACTGACTAAGCCACCCAGGTGCCCTCGCCAGCTTTTTCTGTGAGCACTATCTCCTTGCAATAGGTCTATTTTTAACAGATCGTTCTCATGGAAGCAACAGGCATATGGGACCTTCAGTGAAATCAGGAGAACCCTAATCTACATTCTCACACTCTCACGATACATCATTTGTTTGCACATCCCTCCCTCCCCACCAGACTGGGTCTCAGTGGGAAAGGTTCTAATAGTTTTGCTCCAAAGCCCAGTCCTTAGCCTGCCACAGCACAGGAATGAAGCGAGTAAGAGCACAGTCAGGAAGAGTGGGAACAGTCTGGAGACAGCCTTCACGCCACAGGAGAAATCTCAACCGATCTTTCGCTCTCCTGCCAAAGGAGGTGGTTCTGAGTTCCACCAAAGACTCCTACCAGATTAGATTTTTAAAAACCTAACTGAACGATAGTTTAAACTATTCAGTCAAACCAGTCAAACTGTTTATTTATATACACCATGTCTCATTCTGGAAAAGATCTGAGACAGTAACTGGCATTCTGTACTTACGTGAACATCCTCAAGCCCATGAGTTCTCAGGTGCAAAAGGAAGCTGGCAGCTGCACAGAAGTACACTGCATGAATGTCATCCTCCTCCTCCCCCAGCCCTGCTAGGTCACAGCAACTGCCACTACCTAGCAGCAGGGGAAAGAGTGGGGCAAAGCAGTATCCTCAGAGTGGCAGTGTGAAGGGCAGCTACAGCTCTCAAACATATGCTAAAGTCTCATGAAAACAAATCACTCTCTTCCAAATGGCATTTTGATGATCTCAGTCCTAAGTTTTGTTGATCAAATCTTGAATCAATCAGATGAGGCCAGTTATATACACATATACAAAGGCAGTTTTAACTCTGCTAAATTCTGACATAACATAATGCTCAAATGATATCTTACCTGTATGATAGGAAATGGAAGATAGTTCATGTTGTTAATAAAATACAGGAGACTGTAGCTATAGCCCATAAATGCACCAGCCAGGAGAAAAAACAGGTGATACTCATTTAAGCAGGTTTGTGCAGCAGGGCTATTTAAACTGGAGAGAAAAAGGTTATTAATTCAACAGTCAAGGACACAAACCACTGTTTTAGAAAGCTCAAACTTTGACATAATCACTTAAGACATGCCCCAAATGCTAACTAAATGGTTCATTTTGGGTTAAGTGTGGGCAAAAGATTAATAAAACCCTTTCCCGGATGCATGAGAATTTGACCTCTCTAAAGGTTAACTCCTTAGCTCTTCCTGTGGAAGTCTGCCAACGGGAAGAACATGCCCTGAGATAGCACGCAACACTGCTTACAAGCAGGTACGCTGCATTTGAACTGAGAGGAGCTAGAACTGAAGGGTGCATGCCTGCTAGAGTGGTCATGCCTTTGGCAATGACCTCTCTAAATGCCTCTAAAGGGGCAATCCCTCAAGAGGACCCTTCTCACTAAAGAAAATTTATCACATTAGGGAAAAAAAAAGCCCTATGTAATAGTAACTGGGGGGGGGGGGGGGAGGGCAAAAGGAAATCAAGTATTAAGTAGTACTCGTGAACCCTAGATTTTAAAGGCGGTAAAAAATAGGGAACTTAAGACTACCGTAATCTTTTTTTATTTTTAAGCTCAGAATAGCAACCTGAAATTTTTATCAGGGCCATGTGTTCAAGAAATGTATCAGTTTCAAAGTGATAAAACGACTACTGAAGAAGGTGGTTATAATTATTTTAAAGTTTTTTCTTCATTCTCCCCACACAATCCTTCCTTAAACTCCAACCTAAATGCCACCTCCTCCAGAAGCAATGATCTTCCCTGCTTTCTGAACTGCCACAGGTTTAATGTGTACACATTACTTTCTTATTCCCTCCCACTTCACATAAATTCCTATTTCTCTTCTATCACATCCATTTGTGTCCATGTCTTAATTCCCTTACTGTTCTTAACTCTCAAAGACCTTATAGTGTATGTGTGAATCACTCTCACAAATCCAACAGCACCTAGCATAGCACCTTGCACAGAAAACAGTTTTAAAAAAACTACTGAAATTCAACAAGCATAAATATCAAAAACATCTGATGTTATGTATAAAAGCACCTTCCGTGTAAGTCTAGAATAAACAACGAATGCCCACAAAATATTAACCTATACAGGTCACCTTTGGATTAGTAACTAAACAAGTTCCATAGAGAAAACATATTTCATATTACCTCTCAGTACCAGTGCAGGAAACCACAAGAAAACCGTATCGACCCTTGGTTATCACTGCAGCACACCAAGCCACCATCATCCCCATTGCAGCATGAACAAACGAGTGCATGAGCTGCTGAGGGTGAATGATCTTCCCGATCAGTGCCAGTCTGGAGCAGGGAATGGAAGGCACAACTGCAAATAAAGCACGTTACTGTGGCTTTATAATCTGTAGCATATGAGGTCAGGGGACACGAACCATATCGTTCCCTCTCGTCCTTGCACAGATATTCCAAAGGCACAAGGAAACCCAGAATCAATGTGAAGTAAAGAAAAACTCTACATTAAGAATTCTAAGTTAAAATAATTAAAATAGTTTAATTAAAATAGTTCAAATACTGTCTACCCTGCCAACCTTGTAGGTGCCATAAAAGAACAAATAATGATCATTTTTGAAAGATAGTGCTTGCCCTCTGACAAGTTACCTTTACTTCAGCATTTGAACTTGTCAATATATAGCCCAATTGTAAAAACTAAACCACAAACTAGGTAAATGATGACAACACTGAATACTAAAATAAATTCTTGTACAGGAATTTCTAATACTTCTGATAATCAAAAACAGTTTTCAGGAAGTGTGCTAGGGCAGGTGAGTGTGGGTAGGAGGGATATTGACTTTGACTTTTGAAAACAGCTAGCAGAGGGTTTCCTGACCTACCCATACACACATTCTTTTCTTTTTTTAATGTTTATTTATTATTTTTGATAGAGTGAGCTGGAGAGAGGCAGAGAGAGGGAGGGACAAAGGATCCAAAGCAGGTTCCATGTTGACAGCAGAGAGCCTGACAAGGGCTCAAACTCACGAACTGTGAGATCATGACCTGAGCCAAAGTCAGATGCTCAACTGACTGAGCCACCCAGGCGCCCCTATACATTCTTCTTTTAACAGACTCCAAGTAAAGAGAGAGTAGAGAGATGAAAAATTCCTGTGAAAGGAGAGGGCTTAGGTGTTTTACATTTGGAAAAAGAGATTGCTATCCCCTCTCCCTGCCCCCCAGAAATGCCCATGAGACCCACTTGCGTGCAATTGACTTATAATGCTCTGAACATACCAAAGCTTTTGTCTCTAAGCCTTTTTTTTAAGAGAGCACACGAGTGAGGGAGAAGGGCCTAGGGAGATGGAGATAGAGTGAGTGAGCAAGAATCTTAAGCAGGCTCCACACTCAGCATGGAGCCCATCACAGGGCTCGATCCCATGATGCTGGGATCATGACCTGAGTTGAAACCAAGAGTCAGGAGCTCAACCAAGCCACCCAGGTGCCCCTAAGCCTTTCTATGTGCTGTATCTTTTCCCTGGAACATCATTTTCCTTCTCCCAATTAACACAACTCATCCTTCAAGGCTTGGTTTAAGCATCATCTCCTCCACAAAGCTTCCCATGCTGGGTAAATGTGTTCCTATATATTCCCATACTATCCAGTGTATTGTAATTGAATATGTTTGATTAACTGAGATCCTCTGGGGACAAGTGGGACCATAATACTTATCTCTTATCCCCACACAATGTATGGCACATAGAATGTTTTTGAAGGAATGATTCAAAGTGACTAATCAGGCTTTAAGAATGACAAGCTGGACAGCCCTAGTGTGGCATCTACATCAAGATGATCTGAGAATGTGGGACTGTGTAAAAGAGCACAATGCTATAAGCTAGGGAGAGTTGTGTATGGCTTGAACAGAAAAAGAGATCCATCAGCTAGGCATGAGGGATTAAGAAAGCAAGGGAAAAGGGTATATATTATAGAATCCACAGTAGGACTTAAAATTTTATCCCATCTCTAAGAAGCAACTACTGAAGAGCTAAGAGAGGGATGATGGTATAGTAAAAAAAAAAAAGAAGTGTCAGAAAAAGCTTCTTACAGTACCATAAGGACAGATGCAGGAATCAGAAAAGGCATAAAGAGTAAAAAGAGAAACCGAAAAAAATACAAAGCTCTGGAATCTAGCAGGTGATTTTCCCAAGGCAAAACATACAGTTGTTGTTGTTTTTTTAACTATAGAATTATAGACTTTTATATTTGAAAAGGACCTTAGAAATCATCTGGTCCTGATCTCCTACCCTATAAAGGAGTTATTTTTATAATACATCTGCTGAGTCACAGCTTTAACAGCAGCTGTAAACTATTAAAAGGTCTAAATTTTGTTATTGTGGTAAAATATACAGAAGTTGACCATTTTAACCATTTTTTCCCATTTTAACCATTTTTAAGCATGTAGCTCTGCAGCATAAGTTCACTCACACTGTTGTATACCCACCACCACCATCCACCTCAAGACTTTCCCATCCTGCCCAACTGAAACTCTGTGTCCATCAAAGAACAGCTTCTCATTCCCTCCCCCCCAGCCCCTGCAACCATTATTCTTTGTTTTTATGAATTTGATGACTCTAGGAATCTACTATATAAGTAAAATCATATAATATTTGTCCTAAGAGCTCTAAATATTTTAAATAGGCTTCACACCCAACATGGGGCTTGAACTCATGACCCTGAGATCTAGACCTGAGCTGAGATCGGGAGTCAGATGCTTAACTGACTGAGCCACCCACGTGTCCCAAACCTCTAAATATTTTTAAACACAGAGAAACTGGCATTCAAATAAATTTTTAGTTAAAACATTCAAAGCAGATGATTCTGTATAGATATCTTAAACTGACTCAAACTGACTCAAAACAAGCCTGTTATATACACCTACATACAAAATGCACTGAGTATACCCTTAATAATATAAAGTCACATATTTTTAAGACAATTAACATTTGAAAACTCACCTGCATAGAACTCCACGTTAAAAATACTTATTATTACTACTACCACTGACAGCAGCAGGAGGTAAAAAATTACATAGGAACTATATAGATCATTGAAAGAATCTAAAACACAAGAGAGATGAATTAGTAAATTCATTCAGTCATGTAGTCACGATCAATACACTGCAATAGAAAAGGGGTTTGAACCACAGCTGCAAGTTTCATTGTAAAAGTTATCTTTTCTTTAAGAATTTACTCATACCCTGCTGACAGGTCCTACAGAACATCAACTCAAGAACTACAGTGTGAGTTACTTACACCAAGCTCTGGGTCCTTTAAAATTATACTAGAATTTCCTTTAGATGGTCCAGATGTTAACATCAGACAAAATACTACCATATGCAAATGTATTTCATCGTGTGAAAGAGAGAAGTACCACATTTAGTAATACACCAACAAGGTTTCTTTTTAAAATGTATAAATAGTATTTTTCATATCTCTTCTTAATAAATGCAATTAGCTCCTACAGCAAAAAATGTAACATTTCCGGAAACAGCATAATCCATAAATCATCTAAGTGAGCTGAATTAAAAAAATTTAAAAATCACAATATTCCTGTAAAATACTAACATTCACATTTTAGAGTAGTCCGAACAAGCAAATATTCCATTTCAAAAATATGGCCAAGTTTAAAATATGTATGTGTATATAAAACACCTAAAAACATAAATAAGAGAAATAACAAGGAAATATATTTGGTGTATAGGCTGAGACTTAATAATAAAACCTATAATTTTTAGGAGTATAATTTACTGACCAAGATTAGTAAAGAATATTTGTTAAGTATTCACAATTAAAGCCAAACATTATACTGACCTAAAAGAATGAAAGAACTGATTCATGTGACTAGAAATAAGAAAGGGAAGAGCACAGTTTCTCTGAAAAGACTTTGTGAGCAAAAGTTGAAAGAGATGAGAAACATTTGATGAGAAAAATGGCACAAATCAAATCCCATTTGGAGGGAAGGTGTTACTAGGATTAAAAAACCCTTGCCCGTGAAATGGCAAAATGTTTTTCTTAAGTGCCAATTCAGAACAACTGGTAATGGTTCTCGATTTCAGTGCTCAATACTCGGAGGTTGGGACCAGACAGCCAAGATCAATGAGCGATGCAGACTCAGGCAAGGTGGTTACAGAAATACCTGCCATCCCTGTGCTGGCTTAAGGCTTAATTTTATCTGCCTTGTAGAACCCCTGCAAGAAGGGACTGAGGTATCTCAACAAAAAACTTAACACGACTATAATTCTTTAGCAGCAATGTCTCCAAAGACCACAGGTAAAGCTTCTGACTCCCTGAAAATCGGCATTTTCTTCTGAAAGTTAAATCAACAACACACTTTCCACTTCCCAAAGCAAAAGAAATTTGTTGTTCTTGTTGGGGAGAGGGAAATAAAAAGAATTAAGAGTATTTGTGCTTCTTAGCCTTAGGCAAGAAGCTTTAAACTTTAAAGAGTTCAAAACCTATCCTGGCAACATTTCTCTTTTTAATTCTAGTGTAGCATAGTGGAAAAACACAGGCTTTGAAGTCAGAGACCAATGTTCAAATTCTGGTTCAGTTACTCGCTGTGTGTCTCTGCACAGACTTATACAACCAAGTCTCAGCTTCTTCGTTTATAAAGTAGGGATAATACCTCTTTATTATATAGGGCTGCAGGAAGGATGACAGCTAATATACTTAAGGTGCTTAGTACAGTGTGTGGCACACAGTAGATGGCAATAATTGGTCGTATTATTAACATAATCATATTGTAATAAATGTAGTGACTTTTTTGTCTCCACGGAGAAACATTTAGTCTGCTCCAATCTTTTCTCCTCATCACTCTTTGCATTTAACTCTATGTTTCTTAGTCTTTAACTCTTTCCCCCTTTTCTCTCTTCTCATCTTTTTCTTATTAATCACAATATAGAAATGAAGTAGTCTCAATTTTAGACAGGTTTTTTAAAGAGACAGATGTCATATTTTCTATTCCAAATTTTTAAATAGATAAAAGGAACAGTTCTGGTCCTTAAAAAGACAATGTCAAAAAAAAAAGCAGTAAAAAAGACAAACAAATAAACAAAAATTAAGGTACGTTTTCATTTATGTGATCTTCTAATTATCTTTTTGCTTATGTGATAATACAGTCTGACAAGTTTACTAATATTATTATATAGTGAAAAGGTGATTCATAAAGGGAGTGCCTTAAGATTACCTCAAGGTGAATGTTTTGCCATATCAATATAGGCAGTGATGAAAACAATTATTTGATAACACAATTTTTATGCTGAGAAGTAGGTCCTGTAAATTTGATTTCCCCAAACTGAGTACCACTTACCAGACAGCCACTGAATAGGATGAAATAAATCAATGCTGCTGAAGATTATAAATACTGTGGTACAGATGGGTAGAAGCAGCACTGACCAGACAATACTCGCAACTATCCTCCAGCCCAAAACCTATAATTAAACAAAATCCCTCAATCATGAAGTCAAACTATTTCAGTTATTCCAGTTATGCAAATCCTATCTTTTCATACAGGACGTTAAACACTAATATTTACACCCACATCATAACGGTTACTCCTATGAATAACAACACTGCATACGACTACAGAATCTTGTAATTATCATTGAACTGATTCTTGTATTACTCCAGAGTCCAATGCCACATTAAATATCACACTTTGGGGAAGGGCAGGAATTGTCTTATCTAGTTTTACAACTGCATTTTACAGCAACTTGTACTTGTCTCTCGAGGTTTAACTGATAGATATGTTAGGTATCTAAAAGATGTATACACTGTATGGGAATCATCTGCATATCGTAATTGCGTTTCCATTATTAGCTACAGCAATTATCAGGCAGTTACTGCATTGTATTCATGTGTGATCACCAGAGCCTGACGCTTAAGAGACACAAGATAGAATGTCGAATAAGTCAATAGAAGAAGAGATACTGAGGGGTCTGAAGAAAGAAAATGACAATCGGATTTACATTTTGGAAGGTAAAAACACTCTCGTGTTTGTAAAGTGGCAATAATGAAGATGGATCAGAAAGGACAAGACCCACAAGAGACAATTAGGAGGCAGTCTACCACAACTGCCCACAGCCAAAGTTTACAGCCTGTGCCTGAAGGAAGGCAGTGGCAATGGGAACGTTTTGAAAAGAACTGCAGCCATGTTTTCTGTCTACTGAACACCAGTCATGGATAACATAGGTGATAAAGAACAAGTAAAACTTAAGGACTCAAAGCGTTTAGCTTGGAATACAGCCTCTGCTAAGACCACACCACAGTCTTTCCAATTCTGGACATTCCTTCCCACTTCTTAACCCTAGTAATCAATAAGCTATTTATTTTGCACCTACTAGGTAGACCACCCCTGCATGAAACTCTTGCCCATTCCCTGCCCCAATTCCCACGCAGGTCATCCCTCTCATTCCAACCAGCTTCCTCTTGGGACTCCTCTCCCACCCCATAACAAGTCACTCAGGACGTCCCGCTCGCACACACTAATCAGCTTTCCTCAGCCCGCTCCGCCCACCCTATAACCAGATTCCACTCGGGATGCCCCCAGCACATTCCCGTAATCGGTTCCTCGGGTCGCCCCCTCCCCACGCGCTCCCCACGCTACGCTGGAGCCGCCCCCCACCCACCCGCTCACCGCGCACGCGCGTTTAGCACCCGCCCGCCAGGCCCGACTGCAGCGACAGGTCGAGCGCGCGCCACAGCGCGCGCAGCACTCACGCGCCACAAAATGTCCCGCGACCCGCCGGCGGAGGGCCGACTCGCAGCCGTGGCCATGGTGATGGCGGCCCCGACTCTGAGGGGTGCAGGAGACAGTGTGCCCGCCCGCCACAGCAGTTCAAAGGGAGAAAGGCCCCACGAGGACCCTGTTGGGGCTGCCTCAAACGCTGCCTGAGTGAAGCCCGGCCCGGGCCCCAACCAATCCCTTCGAGGCTTCTTCTGGACAGGCGCAACGCGCCAGAACTGCCCCACCGACACGTTCCCCAAAGGGAGCTGGGACTTCAGGACCCGCCCCCTGGCGTCCAAAAGGTCTCCCCGAAGCAGGGACCAGCGGGGCGCCAGAGACTGGGGGCGGCGCTGCATGCTGGGAACTGTAGTCTCGACCGCAGTCTAGGAGCAAGGGGAGCGTTGCATTCTGGGATTCAGTTCCAAAGTGCGGCATGCCGGGAGTGGAAGTCTTCCCAGAAGTACCTTGTGGCATGCTGGGAATCGTAGTCTTTTATAAAGCCTGTATAAACAGTGACAATTGGTCGGAATTTTACAGTTAGATCTGGCAAAATGATCGGCCCTTATTTCTCCCAGTTTTCTTTATCGACTGCCTGAAAGTGAAATCAAAGGATGGTGTGGCCTTCTCCACAGAGGTACTTACTAATTTTACTGATGGAAAAAATTTTCTTTCCATAAAGGTGAATTTGGTTTCCTAAGATCTAGTTCCTAGTTCCAGCTCTGCCACTTGCTAAGTGGAATGTCTTGACCCTCTCTTAGCCTCCATTTCTTCACCTATAAAATAAAGATAAAAATAAAAGCATCCAGTGATGTTGCCAAGATATGATAAAATGCTATACAAATATTAATTTCCTGCCAGTAAGGAAAAAGGTTTTTACCAACCCAAGTCCCACTTCATGAAATCTTCTCTGATTGCAGCAGCCCTCAGTGGGATCCCTGGAGGCATACTGCTAACACCTTTTAATACCCAATTACATACTACGGTCAATGTTCAGTACTCTAGTAACAGAGATTCAGTGATTTACTGACTGGAGAAAGTCCCAGTCTAGAGAGAGAAATTGAGATCACACATAGTGCTTTGTAATGTTTGCTAGTAATGGTTTCCTGAGTTGCTTTAAGATTATATTCACTTCCAAAAACATGTTAATATCAATCATGTCTGAAGCACTGAAGAACAAACTGGGAATACAAAGGTAGATCAGGTATCTGACAACCTTCTATCTGGTGGTAGAGAAAGATTATAAAGAATCAGTCTAAATGAGTGTCCTTAAACACACCCCAGGAGGTACGCCTGGGTGGCTCTGTCGGTTAAGTGTCCTACTTCGGCTCAGGTCATGATCTCACGGTTCGGTTCATGAGTTCGAGCCCCACGTCGGGCTGCCTGGAGCCTGCTTAGGATTCTGTCTCCCTCTCTCTCTGCCTCTCCCTACTCACACACACTCTCTCTCTCTCTCTCTCTCGCTCTCAAAAATAAACAAACATTAAAAAAAAAATTAAACACTCCAGGTTACTTGCGATCAGATTACCTTGTTTAGTTCCTTTAGTATCTTGTTCAGACTACTGGTTGTCTACCCTATCTATTCTTCCCTTACTTCTTAGAAGTAGAATCCCCAATTTTTAGCTAGGCATGTGGCTACATTTCCTAGTCTCACTTGCCGCTAGGTGGAGCCAGGTGACTGATGAGTTCAGGTCAATAAAAATGTATTCAAACTGTTATGTGGTAGCTTCCCAGAAACTCCCCTTGAAGGAGAGGTATCCAAGGTCTTTGCCCCTTCTTAAACCCTTCCTCCATCCAGCTGCATGGAATATGGATAAAAGGAGACTTGATTATTTGGAGCAACTAAACCAATCCTTAGGCTACCTGCCCTTACCTCCTGACTTCATTTATACAAGAGACAATTATTTATTGTTTACACCACATTTATTTTTAGAGCACTTACCACAATGTGAAATCATCATGTGTAACTACTTATTTATTGTCTGAGTTCCTCACTAGCATATAAGCTTCACATGGGCAGGGGCTTTGTCTATCCTGTTTATCACTGTTTTGAAATGCCATAACATTCGACAGTAGTCAATAAATGTTTGTTAAATGAACAGAAGAATGAATGGAAGTAACTACATCAGAAAGCGTCTGTTCAGGACAACAAACTTTGTTATCCAAATCAAAGAGGGACTGAATGCAGAGAATTGATAACAAAAGTATTAGAGGGGCTGAACAACATAGGGGAGAAAGAATAGGGTTGCAGTAGCAAAAGGGAGGAGGGAGTCCTTATCCAAACATTATGAAGGTGCTACTCCTGTATTAGAGCCATAAGCACACACGCATGCATGCACACACACACACACACACACACACACACACGAAGGGAGCACCAGTGTTGCTGTTAGAACTACCCCATGGCTGTTGAGCAGGAACTTGCACTATTTCCTTAACTTACTTTAGCTTATTTTGAAATACTAAGTTAGCCTTTTCATGTGATTTTGTGGGTGTGTCTTCTGGAATGTTTTCATATCATTAGGGATATCATTCTGCTCTGTATTTTCATTTTTCTAATAATAACTTCACGATGAGATATGACTGCGGTCCTTTCTGTTGCTCATTTTTCTATGAAATTAGTTCTCCTGCACACTTAGGAAGGATGGGTGACTTAGGTTGGCTTCGCTAAATTCAAGATTCTACAGATTCTTTTTCTGTTTTCACAAAGCGTTCAAACACATGGCTTCACACTTTCTGAGACCTCCTGGCTGTGTGCCCTTCCCCCACTCTCCTCTGACTTCCCTTTTCTGTGCCCCAAATATCTCTGGCCTACTCTATCTGTATCCCATTCCTTGCAGTTTCTGCTCTGATGTCCTGGAAAGAGCCTTCGGCTGGTTTTGAGAGTCCACAGGACCTGGACTGCTCCAACTTCTTCAGACCTTACTTCAGACCCCCTGCGCTCATCAGCTGCAAACTGGGTTGCACAAAACTGCCCTCGAATCCAGCTGCTGTTCTCCCATTGGCCTACTGTCCTCTCTAGGGAGTACCTCTTGGCTATTTTGAGGTTCTCTCATTGTTAGATTTCTCAGAAGCTGAGCTGCTTCCCTTTGCTTCTTTCCACAAAAGTGCTAATACCATGTGAGTCTTTGAGTTGCTAGTGGTTTCCACCAGCTTGATTTTTGGGGTTTGATATCTTGTCACCCAGGTTTGTTGTAGATGTTGCCCATAGGTTTTGGTTTTGCTATCCCAGATGTTCTGTTTTTAATGGAGGAATTTGGGGAGATTCAAAAATGCCACTGCCATCTTCTCAGAATTCTTTTCTCTTAAATCTTCATATGATGCCAACCAGTGAAATCAAACTGACAATGGAAAAACCACCATCCATTAACTTTTCTAAAAGTTCCAAGATGTAATAGCTATCTGTCTAAAACTCATTCTGGTTTCATTCAGGGTGGCAGTGTGTCCAGCTAAAGAGCATTCCCCAGCCTCCCTTGCAGCTAGGGATGACCATGTGATACAGTTCTGACCAATGAGATATAAGCATAAGACATTAAATGCAGTTTTGGAGAAAGCTTATTCAAAGGTGGGTCCAACTGGTCAACCCTTTTGCCCTTTCCCTTCTTCCTGTCAAAAGCTGAGCTGAGCTGGAGAGCTGAGCTGCCAGGTGTCTGAGTAGTAAACATGAATAGTTACAGTCAAATCTTAATCATTTACTGTGATGGTATAAGCAAGACACTAAATAGGAGAAAGCACTGACTCCCCTAATGTTCCATTTTTCTCCATGGAACAGTGACAGGCAAGGGTCAGGTGGATTGGTACAGATGTGGCACGGTCTTACTGCCAAAGGATCCCTAAACAAAGGTCGCCTGCCATTTTACAGCCCTGAAGGGTAGGAGGAGGGAGAGGGCTATGGGTAGAAGGGTACTGAATACTGGGTCAGAGTGGAGAAAACATCTTCAAGACCCCAACCTCACCCCAACCCCCGAGTATGTTGGTCTAGCAGAGGCACCTGAGAGAGGCCATGGCTAGGGCCCTCATCCCTTAGCTCCATCAGGAGGCCTCCAAAGGAAGGAAGCTGCGCTAGAAATGCAGATTTGCAAAAGAACAAGGCTGGGGTGATGGTAGGGTGAGCCCAGAGCCCCTGACTGCAACTCCCCTCAGAGAGCACAGTGCTAAGGCCATGCACCTAGTCTGGTGTGCAGTGGGCAGCTTTCCCAGAGCCTGTCAGGTAAAGGTCTTTAGGTACATAGCCCCTAACTGTCTATGGTCAAGCCTGAAAGATATAGGGTTCTGGCTTGGAGCTGGACTCCTTACGGCCTACACTTTGCTGGAAGACAGCAGACATCTTGGGATCAGATGATGGCAAATTCATGCTAAAGACTGTTGAACCAAAGAAAAATGAAAAAAAGTCAGACTCCCCAGGGGCATCATGGAGCAGCTATATTAACCTGGGTGGGGCTATCTCTAAACTTCTATTTGTGTGAGAAAAGTAAAAGTACTAATTTGTTTAAGCTATTGCTTTTTAGAATTCTTTTAAGGTTGAATACAATTTGTAAGTGCTTCACGGAGGTCCCAAGAGCAGGGGCCCCCAAATGGCAGGGCCGTCTGGTTCATGAAATGTTCACTGGTCCTTCATAGGTGAGAAAAAATGAACAAAGTAGTCAGCTTCTTTAGTACTGAAATTATGCCCCTCCAGATTATTTGATATTATGATGTTCTCTCTTTTATAAGATGATGGTGCTAATTTATGAGGGTGGTTGTGTCTAACATCCTTACTTAGAAATTAAATCCTGACCAATGTATTAAATAATCTCTAAACATTTTTTTTAAACTTTACCAGTCATACCACACTTAAAAGTACTCAGTAGTAACTAAATTCTCCCTCAAACATGGATATTTATATGTGCCTGGGAAAAACTCACTACTCTCCTTCACTTTAACGCTTAACAACACTTCTGTGACCAGATGTGTGGGTTTTCCACACCAAGCAATTCTGCCATTAACTGCCTGGAGGTAATACAGACCCAAAGGTTAAGGGCACCCTCCCACAAGACCACGCTGCTGACTTCAGACATCAATTGCTAATAGTGGGTTCCCAGGTTACCCATGATTTCTGTCTGACCTGGCTATAAATTGTTGGTTCCCATGACCTCCTCCCTGAGTTTGACAATTTGCTCACAGAACCCAGGAAAACAGTTTACTCACTATTGCTGATTCATTACCAAGAACATTCTAAAGGATACAAATAAACAGCCAGATGGAGAGATACACAGGGCGAGTTCTAGAAGCGTTCCAGGTACAGGAGCTTCTGTCCCTCTTGGAGTTGGGGTGCACCACCCTCCGGGCATGTGGTTGTATTCACCAACCTAGAAGCTCTCCAAACCCCGTCCTTTTGGGACTTTTATGGAGGCATCATCACATAAGCATGATTGATTATTACCTCCATTTCCAGCCCCTCACCTCTCTCCAGAGAATGGGGAGTGGGGCTGAAAGTTCCAAGCTTCTAATCATGGCCTGGTCTTCCTGGTGACCAGCCCCCTCCAGAGCCTCCCAAGAGTCACCTCATTAGGAAAAAAAAAAGGGTGCCTGGGTGGCTCAGTCGGTTAAGCATCCGACTCTTGGTTTCGGCTCAGGTCATGATCTCATGGTTTCGTGACTTCAAGCCCCACATCAGACTCCAAGCTGACAGTGTGGAGCCTGCTTGGGATGCTCTGTCTCCCTCTTTCTGCCCCTCCCCCACTTGCGCTATCTCTGTCTCTCTCAAAATAAATAAATAAACTTAAAAAAAAAAATGCCCCAGGGGCACCTGGGTGGCTCAGTCGGCTGAGCATCCGACTTCGGCTCAGGTCATGATCTCGCGGTTTGTGAGTTTGAGCCCCGCATCAGGCTCTGTGCTGACAGCTCAGAGCCTGGAGCCTGCTTCAGATTCTGTGTCTCCCTTTCTCTCTGCCCCTCCTCTGCCCGTGCTCTGTCTCTGTCTCAAAAATAAATAAAACATTAAAAAAAAGTTTTTAAGTGTTCCACTACCTAGGAAATTCCAAGAGATTTGGGAGCTCTGTCAGACACTCTTTATCATCCAGGAAATGGCAAGGGTCTTAGCAGCTCGGTCAGAAACAGTGGCAAAGACCAATATATAGATTTATCATTTCACAATATGCTTCTATTCTTCAATCGGAGGAAAGTCCTGCCACTCTTGCTAGGGGACAGGAAGGGGAGGTTGCAAATGGCCTGTACAGGGAATTCACAGGACCCATATGTATAAGAATCACTGCCTTGGGCAGCAGGAGTTAAATTTTAAAGAAAAAGCACCAGGGTACCAGTTCAGAGGGTGACCAGAAGGTACAGACACCAAGTTCTTTGAAGAGTCCTTGAAGATAAAAGAAACACTTAGCGGGGGACCTGGGTGGCTCAGTAGGTTGGGCGTCTGACTTCGGCTCACGTCATGATCTCACAGCTCATGAGTTCGAGCCCCACGTCGGGCTCTGTGCTGACAGCTCAGAGCCTGAAGCCTGCTTCAGATTCTGTGTCTCCCTCTCTCTCTACCCCTCCTCCGCTCATGCTCTGTCTCTCTCCGTGTCAAAAAATAACAGAGCCTGGAGCCTGCCTTGGATTCTGTGTCTCCCTCTCTCTCTCCCCCTCCTCCGCTCATGCTCTGTCTCTCTCTGTCTCAAAAATAAATAAACATTAAAAAGAAAAAAAAAAAGAAGAAACACTTAGCTGGAGAAGACGCAGGGGGTGCAGAAGAGCTGTTTTCAAACATCTGAAGTCAACAAAGGGAAGACAGCTCAGACCTGATCTGAGAGGTCCAGGGGCAGAGCTCGGACCAAGCAGTGAAAGCTGCAGAGGTACACACAGGAGTTGTTCGAGGAGGAGATGGCGGCGTTGGAGAGGCCGAGGCTGGTGACTGCCCAGCAGTAATCATGTGACGGTGAGATCCAGGGGCTCAGGGACCTTGTCTGTTTTGTTCACTGCTCTAGTCCCACTACCTAGAATGGTGATCAGCACATAGTAGGTGCACAACCTATACGTGTTAAGTAAATCAGTGGGAGGAATACTCTGCACTTGATGGGAGGCTTGCCAAGGTCATCTTAAGCTCACTGGAGCCGGAATTGGTACGCATCTTCCTTTTTCTGTGTGATCAGCTTTTTAAGTCCCAGTGCGTCTTTGTGGCTGTCTCAGAAATACATTGGAAATTCCTATCCTGAAGAGGGTAACAGAACAGTAGGGAATCAGCAATCCTGACTTGGCAGAAGCTCAGCTTCCTAGGTGCTACGCATTTGGAATACAATGTATTTTAAAAGTATCCATGAGGCGTCACTGGTTTCCCCCCTTAAGGCACCCTAGCCAGGAGTCATGCCACCTCAAAGAGGCACTCAAAGTGCCCTCCAAGTTTTTCCTCAAATGTGTGTGTCAGAATAGGTTGTAAGTGAGCATGGTCTTTAATCCTTCTGTTCCCTACTTCTAGGAAGAATAATTCCAATGTCCCACACCCCAACAGCTAGCGCATTAAATAAATCAAGATTCCCAGCAGCCTCCAGCATACTAAAGATAAAACATCAAGGAAGAACTTGAGATCAAAGTCATGAAATGCAGACAGACATTCTATGAGGTATTTATTTGCAACGATTAGGTTTGCTTGCTCGGTGTCAGGTCACCAAAGACAAATGTTCAGGCTCCCAGTGGATCCGAACCAAAGTTCATACAGTTTGGCCACTTTAGGATGGCAAGCATTTGGAGAGGAGAGGATCACCTTAGAGGAACATCCAGAACAAAGACATGAGAAGCTCGGGATGGATCCATTCCACGTATCAAGGGCAGACCTAATGTGAAGCATGTCACATGACAGCGAGAGGCAAATGGCAGGCACACATACCACGTTCCCTTGTGTTCCATTCCAAATCAGGGCATAGTCCCGATGGTAATCGACAGTTGAGAAAGAAGAGCTGAAAGACACAGGCGCTGAACAACATTTAATTGCTGTGTGTTAAATTAGGTGACTGGGTTTCAGGGTGACACCTTACAGATAGATGCCAAAGGTGGTGCCATTGCATCAGTTTTCCTGCACTTGGTCGTTCTGCTTTCCTGCAGTAGATGCCACGTCCAAAGGAGACACACGCCAACACACATAAAAGAGAACTGAAAAACAGAAAGAGGAACTTTTAAGATGAAGAGTCCCCCACACGGAAAGGAGCTAAACTGCAGGACGGTATTTATGTTTAGAGGTATAGCTTCAATACCAGACAGCCTTGAGCCCTGATTCACGAGCTTCAAGGCTTACCATTGGAGGGAAGATGACATTTTTAAAAGTTTTCCTCCGTTTCTTTGGAAATCCAATGATTTTTCTCTACCAGACCCCACAGTTACCTTCACCCATCCTTCTTTCTCTTGTCTTTGTGACAGCTGTGTTAGGTGCTAGAGGAGGAAGAAAGTAAATAAGGAGACACATAAAAAGATTTGGGAACTGGGGAACTGTTTGTGGTTGTTGAAACATGAGGTTATGTAGGGGACAATGGCAGGATATGAGGCAGGACAATTAAATTTGAGATAGATCCCACTCTCCCGGGAGTTTAGATTTTGTCTTTTAGACAATAGGAGGCCCCCAAAAAGTTTTTAAATAGAGGAGTGACACAGTTTATAATGTTTTGTAAACCGCTTTGGCTACACATCAGATAGATTAGAAGGAAAAAAAGAAAAGAGATAGAGAAACCCATAAAGTTATTACCACAGTCCAAATGTGAGATGATTGGATACTGAACACCAGGTATAGTACTGATAGGACAGATCTGAGAAACATTTCAGGGGTAGAATAGACAAACTGTGCTGATAGATAAGATGTAGATGATAAGAGAGAGGAATCTACATTGATGATGAAGTTTCTAGCTTGGGTGACTGGGTTGGATTTCTTTTTTTTTTTTTTTTTAACGTTTATTTATTTTTGAGACAGAGAGAGGCAGAGCATGAACGGGGGAGGGTCAGAGAGAGAGGGAGACACAGAATCTGAAACAGGCTCTAGGCTCTGAGCGGTCAGCACAGAGCCCGACGCGGGGCTCAAACTCACAGACCGCGAGATCATGACCTGAGCCGAAGTCGGATGCTTAACAGACTGAGCCACCCAGGCGCCCCTGGGTTTCTTAATTAATCCAACAAATACTGAGTGAGGACTCATGTGTCAGATGTGTGAGGCACTGGGTACAGTGATGAATAAGGTAGATGTGGTCCTAACTCTCAAGAAATTACAGTCTAGCGGCAGAAACTACAGAGGAAACAAATACACAAAACATTACTTATGTTAATTACAACTGTATGGTAACTGTGAGAAAGTATGATGACGAATCTAACCTAGTCTGAAGTAAGGGGCGGTGTGGATGGTAGTGCCATCCACTGAGTCAGGAAAATACAAGGAGGATCGATGGGGGTGGGGGTGAGTTTAATTTCGAACATAATGAATTTGAGTCATCTGTTGGTACACCCAGTTGGGGATTTGCACTAGATGGGAATTTGGAAAGAGGTGCTAGAAATATAGTTAAATCTAAGGGGGGTGGTTAAGAAATGTGGCAGAGAGGGTTTCCTAAAAAATGGCCTTGAACCTAAGAGAATGTGCCAGGCCTCCTTAGAAACCATCAGGGGCAGTATCACACCTAGACGTCGGCATCTGACCACACTAGCAGGGTGGGGCTATGACAGGGGAATCTACCTTAATGGCCCGGCTCCAGCAAAGGGAAATGCTGTCAATAATATATCTGTGAAAAGTGGTTCGAGAAGGGTGAATGCTGGGATTTGCTGGATTGCTAGAACCTAAAGTCCTGACTGGCCTTCTGGTAAACATCAGCTCAGGTTTCTGAAATGCTAAATAAAGGTAGGGACAAACGAGCCCATAGGGCGGGCACTAAAGATCTTATTTTCATAAATATACTCTTTTTCTCTCACCTCTCTAGCTGCCTGTTCCAAATTAATGTCAAGACTAGAGGAGGAAGTGCAGACAGAAAATTCCCTTGCCCTGCTGCCAACCTTTATAGGTAGTCTGTGGGACAGAGGCTGGGAATTCCTGGGGCTTGGGCCAGAGGGTGGCAAGTCAGATGATACTTTGTGCCAGACTTGGCCCATTATGCCACCAACAGCCAGAACCCCCTCACCTCTTCCCTGCCAACACCCGATTCCTGGCCACTTTTGGCTCCCCACTTTTGGCCCCACTGTGGCACAGGCATGCCCCGTGTCCTGTTCGTCGATACAGCCCTGCACCCAAGCCTGATCGGAGGTGCTCCAATCAGAAGTTCTCTCTTAAATTTAGCAGGGCCTTCTACTCTGTCTGAGCACATGGGATAGAAAATCAAGGTGTAAAATCTGTGAGGGTAAGGACTTATCACTATTGTTCACCTCAGTCACCCAGCAAAAAGTAGCAAAGGGTAGTTCTCTTTGAATGAATGAAAGTTCCTAAGTAACCTGGCAAACAAACCGAGGATATGTGCATGTGATTGGTGTACCAACTGTCACTCGTTCAAAATGAAGCTTTCCTCAAATGCCTGCTGGATGCTGCGGGTATACTGGTAAATGCATCTCCACTCTCAAGGAATTCTCAGTCTAGATTACAATAAATAGAAAAAATTGCCATAACAGAGGAACATACAACGAGCTGTAGGACAGCACAGAGGAGTAAGTAATATAAACTTCCCCAAGGAGAGGGTATCTGTAGTGGGTCCTGAAGAATAAATAGTGAGCTTCCAAGCAGGCGAGCCAGGGAGGGGAATTCCAGAACTTAAACAAAACACAACAAAACAAAACAAAACAAAAATTAAAAGGTTTTAGAGCAATATTCCCAGTAATTAATGGTAATGCTGTTGCTGTTATTATTAGACCATTGTGAGTGCCTGGATACAACAATTAAGTACTTATGTGACAGGCCAATTCTACCACTGCTGGTATTGTTGAAAAGCGAGATCCTCAGGTGAGAAAGGAGATGCAGATATAAGATAAAAGCGATTTAGTGAAAACTCTGTAGTGCTACATAAGAACTGAAAGGCTGGGTATGAACTCACAATGTATCTTCTTTAAAAAAATAAATAACCAAGCAAACCACAAATCTGTTTCCCGACTCTGAACAGTGAAAAGGCCCGCAAACAGCCAAGACACCTACAACGATCTGGCAGTTTACCACTTCCCCACTGAACAGGATCGAGGCTCCTTCGAGACATGACTCAACCTGGGTCTCGGACAGGAAATGTTCAGAATAAGCCCGGAAAATTTTGTTATGACAGATAACAAGGCAGTCATCAGAAACTCTTAGGGCCGTGCCAACAGGACCCAGGCCAATTTGAAGAGCTTCCCATCAGCCAAAGATGGGACAATTTGAGTACTGATAAGCATAATACTTGTGATGGACTGAAATTAGTTGGTCACTGTTGCCGCGTGCTGCTAAACCAACTACTATTTTGAAAATAGGTGAAAAATAAATAATTTATTCTGCTCTTCTATAAAAACTATACCACTGGATAGCCAAAGAGTAGATAAAGGGAAGTTTTTATAAAAGCAATATTCTAGGGGTGCCTGGGTGGCTCAGTCGGTTAAGCGGCAAACTTCGGCTCAGGTCATGATCTCGCAGTTCGCGAGTTTGAGCCCCCTGTTGGGCTCTGTGCTGACAGCTCAGAGCCTGGAGCCTGCTTCAGGTTCTGTGTTTCTGTCTCTCTCTGCCCCTCCCCTACTGATGCTCTGTCTGTCTGTCTCTCTCTCTCAAAAAACATTAAAAAACATTTTTTTAAAGAAATATTCTAGTTAGTAAACAAAGAAGTGAAGATGGAATTGAAATATCACCATTTTAGAAACTCTAATGAATGAACAGATGTAGGCATTGCTTATTAATGGTCACTAATATCAAAGAGTAAAAGAGATAATTACACATTATGAGTTTATGGGTGGAAGAATTTACCACCACATATCAAGTAGTCTTGCCAAAACCAACCAACCGACCAATGCTGAATCTGAACAAACCATTAGATACAACCACCAATTTACAGAAAACAGAAGACAGAGCAACATGTTAAACGACACCGTACAGATACAGTCAGCAGAATCCAGACAGTGAGAAGCTACAGGATAAATGATTCTTCAACAAATACATGGTAAAGGGAGAGAGAGGGAAATGGAGTAGGAATCTATATTTGAAAAACATTTAAGAGATACATCAATAAATTGCAAGATGAAATTCAAACACTAAAGTATATTTGATACAGGCATACCTCAGAGATATGGTGGAGATATTCCATACCATGGCAATAAAGTGAACACCACAATAAGGTGAAAGCAAATGAACTTTTTCGTTTTCCAGAGCACATAAAAGTTATGTTTACACTATATTATAGTCTGTTAAATGTGCAATAGCATTAGGTCTAAAAAATGTACACACTTTAATTTAAAAAATACTTTATTGCTAAACAATGCTAAGCATCGTCTGACCTTTCAGCGACTCACAATCTTTTTGCTGGTGGAAGGTCTTGCCTCAGTGGCAATGGCTGCCAAATGATCAGGGTGCTGGTAAGACTGGAGCGGCTGCGGCCATTTCTCAGAAGACATCAATGAAGTCTGACACATGGATTGATTCTTTTCACAAACGATTTCCCTGTAGAGTGTGATGTTGCTTGATAGCATTTTAGTGACAGTAGAACATCTCTCAAAATTGGAAGTCAGTCCTCTCAAACCGTGCCGCTGTTTTATCAACTAGTTTATGTGATCATCTGAATCCTTTGTGGTCATTTCAACAATCTTCACAGCATCTCCACCAGGAGTAGATTCCATCTCAAGAAACCACTTTGTTTGCTCATCCGTAAGATGTAACTGCTCAGGCGCTCAGGTTTTATCATGGGATTGCCGCCATTCAGTCCCACCTTCAGGCTCCACTTGTAATTCTAGTTCTCTTGCCCTTTCCACCCCATCTGCAGTTACTTCCTCCACTGAAGTCTTGAACCCCTCAAAGTCATCCATGAGGGTTGGAATCTTTCAAACTGCTGCTCATGTTCATGACCTCGTCATGAATCACAAATGTTCTTAATGGCATCTAGAATGGTGAATCCTTTCCAGAGGGTCTTTAATTTACTTTGCCCAGATCCACCGAGGAATCACTACAGCAGTGGTAGCCTTATGAAATTTATTTCTTAAATAATATGTCTTGAAAGTCAAAATTACTCCTTGATCCATGGGCTACAGAATGCATGTTGCGTTAGCAGGCATGAAAACAACATTCATCTTGTACATCTCCATCAGAGCTCTTGGGTGAGCAGATGTACTGTCAATGAGCAGTAACATTTTGAAAGGAATCTTTTTTTCTGAGCAGGTTGTAAACAGATGTGCTATCATCTAGGGTTTGTTGTTCCATTTATAGAGCACAGAAAGTGGAGATTTAGCATAATTCTTGAGGGTCCTGGGGTTTTATTAATGGTGAATGAACAACGGCTTCAACTTAAAGTCACCAGCTACCTTAGCCCCTAACAAGAGAGCCAGCCTGTCCTTGCAAGCTTTGAGGCCAGGCATTGACTTCTTCCCTTTATAGCCATAAAAGTCCTAGATGGCATCTTCTTCCAACATAAGAAGATCTGCATTGGAAATCTGTTGTTTAGTGTAGCCACCTTCATTTATCATCTTAGCCAGATCTCCTGGATAACTTGCTGCAGCTTCTACATCAGCATTTGCTGCTTCACCTTGTAATTTCATGTTATGGAGATAGCTTCTTTCCTTAAAGCTGTAAACCAACTTCTGGTAGTTCCCAACTTTTCTTCTGCAGCTTCCTCTCAGCCTTCACAGAAATGAAGAAAGTTAGGGCCACGCTCTTGATCAGGTTTTGGCTTAAGGGAATGTTGTGGCTGGTCTTCTATCCAGACCACTCAAACTTTCTCCATATCAGCAATAAGTCTGTTTTACTTTTTTATCTTTCATGTGCTCACTGGAGTAGCACTTTTTACTCCCTTCAAGAACTTTTCCTTTGTACTCACAACTTGGCTAACCAGCACAACAGGCCTAATTTTCAGCCTATTTCAGATTTTGACATGCCTTCCTCACTAAGCTTAGTCATTTCTCGCTTTTGTTTTGTTTTGTGTTAACGTTTATTTATTTATTTTGAGAGAGAGAAGAGAGAGAGGGAGACAGAGAATCAGAAGCAGGCCCAGCACTGTCAGCACAGAGCCTGATGCAGGGCTCGAGCTCACGAACAGTGAGAACGAGACCTGAGACAAAGTCATATGTTTAACCAACTGAGCCACCCCAGCACCCGTCATTTCTAGCTTTTGAGTTAAAGTGACAGACGTGTGTCTCTTCTTACTTGAGCACTCAGAGGTCATTGTAGGGTTATTAATTGGCCCAAGTTCAATATCATTGTGTCTTTAACAGAGAAGCCCAAGGAGAGGGAGAGAGATGGGGGAATGGCCAGTCATTGGAGCAGTCAGAACACACATAACCTTTACTGATTAAGTTTACCATCTTATATGGGCGTAGATCATAGCACCGCAAAACAATTACAATAGTAAGTAACATCAAAGATCAGTGATCACAGATCACCATAACAGACATAACGATAATGAAGAAGTTTAAAATATTTCAAGAATTACCAAAACGTGACACAGAAACACAAAGTGAGCAAATGCTTTTGGAAAAATGGTGCCGATAGACCTGGCTACCACAGACCTTCAATTTGTACAAAACACAGTATCTGTGAAGCAATAAGCAAAGCTGAGTAAAAAGGAGGTATGCCTCCATTAAGGAGTTATCATTTTTTTTAGATGTGACTATGGTGTTATGGTCATGTTTTTAAAAGTATCTTTTATAGATTCAGAATTTAAATATTTGTGCATCAAATAATAGGATACCTGAGATTGGCTTCAAATGAATAGGAGGGACTAGATGAGTGTGTGGGTGAAATAAGGCTGACCACAAGCTGACAAACTGTGGAAAGTGAGCCATGGGTATGTGGAGATTCGTTATACTGTTCACTCTACTTTTGCCTGTGTTTAAAGACTTTCCACAAAATAAGTTTAAAAAGGAATAAGAAGTTATTGTGTTGACCCACTCTCCAACCCAAGTTCCCCCAAATGACTCCAAAGAAAGAGAACCAGGAAGAGGAGCAATGAAGAAATAGTGCAGAAACTGAAAATGGATTCTCTGTGCAGGGACTTTTCAGACATGGTGTAGAAAATAAGGGGCTGGTAGAAAACAGTGTTAGCCGTGGTATAAAGTCCTGCTGTTTGGATGCTGTGTTAAAGAGGATGATAGCACTGGGTTAAAGCTGATTTCAGAATGGAACTGATGTGTATAAATATAGCAAAAGGGTTTGTAGCTTTAGTTGACCAAAGGAACACTCCTGACCCAAGTGAGTGAAAGGATAATTGCACATAAACCCTAGGTATCAAATCAGGAGGGTTTTAATGACAAAGGAATTTTCTCCAGTCCTCTTCTCATCTTTTATTAAAGCCCCATCACACTGCAGTATAATTATCTGCTGGCCACCTTCCTCCACACAGACCCACTTACCACTGCTCCTGGGAAGGCAGCCCCCGTCTGAATGCGGTCCTTCAGAAACTCCCTCCCACAAGCCAAAGTAAGACTCCCAAGGTAGTTTCTAGGCTTCCCCAGGGTCTTGGCTCAGAGAAGAAATGGCACTGGCCCTCAGGTGATAAGTTAATTTTTAAAAAGGAAGGAAAGGGCAAAGGAAAGGAGGGAAGAAGAAAGCCAAGTATTCTCTATAATATCTCAATGACTTATACAGGGGTAATTTCTCTGATCACAAGTAATCAGAAGCTCCTCTGTGATCCTGAGTTTCCAGACAGAGCTCTTCCCATAATCCATGCTATGCTAAGCCCTCCAATGCACAGATTTGTATAAGGAAGGTTATCTGCGAGATTAGAAGCCATTCTTTTTCAGTGAAAGCTGGGAGGCTTAAGATTACAGTAGAAGGCAGCCAGCACATAAATCTACAGTGCCTGGGGCTCTAGACAGACCCCTCATTGGCAAAGCGATTGATGCTTCTGCCAGGGAAGCTCCAAAGAAACTGTTCATCACTATCTCATTTGTAGACGTGAGGCCAAATGGAGACACTGACACCCAAGTTTATAGATCTGAGCAAAGCCCAAAGGTGTCAAATTTGTATAAATCAGGATGGGAGGTCTGCAAAGGTCCTAGGGTCCAGGCTTTTCTCAGATGCCAGTTTCTGACTCTCTGAAGGTTTACAGAACCTGGGACATTAGTCGGAGCCTTCATAATAAAATATAAGGAAGGAATTCAAGTCCTAATGCAAGAGCAGACTGAAAGAGCCCCTCACCCAGGCTGGTATCAGGTATTCTTGACCAAGGCAGAGAGATCCAAGCACCTGTTGCCCTTGTGGTCTCTACCTCTATCCTCCAGCTGAGCTCAGATTTTCTTATTCCCAGTGAGGTGAGCCCACATCGCATCATTGTGTCCCAGTGAACAACCTATGACCTCACCTTCCCAAATGCCATGGGAAGCTGACCACTCTTCAGAAAAACAGGTAATTGATTGCTTCTGCTCAACCTTCAGGGCCAGACTCAAACAAGATCCCTTCTGCGAAGCCTTCCCTCAGGCCAAATGAGTCAGTGCTTCTGTGCTCCCACCGCGTTCATCAATTCACAATTTGGGTAGGGCACTGCTCACATAATATGCTTATTATCTGTTTAGCTATTTTACCCATGGACCGAGGCTCCCCATGGAAGATTGCATCTGATTCGCTAGGTCCCCAGTGCCTGGTCCATGGGGGACCACAGAGCCACCTCAAGTAAACACTGAGCGACAGAGTAAATGATGTCTGGAACTCCGTGAGCCAAGACACCTCTGGTAAAAGCCCACATCCCACTCTTGCCTTAATCTTACAAAGGGTCACCTCCAACCACCCAACTTTGACTGAACACTCGCTCTGTCTGTGCCAGGCAGGCATTGGGCCAAGCACTGGGGAGTCCAAGTCCAATTAGACTCAGTCTCTTCCCCATGAAACTCAATCTCAGGAAGAGACCCGCCTTGTCCTAGGGCCTTCTCTGCAACAGTCAATGAAATCCATCTGCAAGAGGAGCTGAACAAATGTGCAGACAATCAAACCATGAGGCAAACAAGCTACCACATGCTCATTCTAAGGCGGTGGGCTGCAAAAACAACCCACTGAGGTAATGGAGGAAAAATGTTAGAACTTCTATTAATATCTATTTTTCATCAAAAAAAGAAGAAACTACGCTTTAATAGTTACTGTATGGATTGACAACAAAATACGTAAACACCTACACACATATTACTAGAGTATGTGCTTGTGGCAGACAGAGAGCAAAATGGCCTCCATACAATGTACACGTATATTAAATCATGATGTACACTTTAAATACCTGTATCATCTTATTTGTTAATGATTCCTTCATAAAGGTTAAAAATAAAATAAAATTAAAATGCCCTCCAATGATCCCTGCCTCCAGGTATTCATGCCTTTGTATAATCCCCTCCCATTGAGTATGAGCAAGACTTGTAACTTGCTTCTAATCAAAAGAATACAGCAAAGGTGATAGATATCATTTCTATGGTTATTTTATGTTACAGGTCTTCTGTCTTCCTGACTGTCAATTATCTCCATTTACAGCTTTGATGACGCTGGTGAGCCTATGGAGAGGCCTATGTGGCAAGAAACTGGGGACAGCCTCCAGCTGACAATTAGCAAGGAAACCTTCAGTCAACAGGCTACAAGGAAGTGAATCCAGCGAACAACCATGTGAGCTTGGAGGAAGATCCTTCCCCAGTCCAGCTTTCAGATGAGACCCCAGCCCAGGCCAACACTTTTGAGCGCAGCCCTGTAAGAGAACCTGAAGGAGAGAACCAAGCTAAGCTATGCCTAGATTCCTGACCCACAGAAACCACGAACTAATAAATGAGTGTCATTTAAGGTGCTAGGTTTGAGGTAATATTGTTAGGCAGCCATAGATAATTAATACAGCCCTCACATTCTTAAATTCTTAACTGATAGGTTGTGCAATCAAACAAGTATGGATTCTATGAACTGAAGCATCTCTAGACCAGCAAAGGAGGGCTCCAAAAAAGAGGCCAAAAGCCAGCAGTGGGAGCCTGAAAGTTTTATTAATAAAAACAACATCAGCCTTCACAGTAGGAAATCAGAAAAACCTCCAAAATTGGCTTCAGAATACATGAGTTTGGGTCCAAGCTCTGCCTCTAAGAGGTAGGTGAACTTAGTCAACTCAGACTTCTTAAGTCCATCTTCCTCATCTATACAATGGGGTCAACAAGGCTGGTGCGAGTGGACAAAGATAGAGTGATCTGGAAAGTATTTTGCAGAATGAAGTGTGATATTACACATGTTGGTTTGCTACAAAAGTCTGGGATGGCCTTGGGCAAGGCACTGTCCTCTCTTGGCCTCAGCTTCCTTATTATAAAAAGGGGGAGGGAAGCCCATCCTATCTGCAAGGGCTCTGACCTTTGATTCTGACATTACATCCCCATGTGAAGAGAGGAAGAAGGGAAGGTGGGCTGTGACATTTACAATAGTTCCCTAGTCATTCCATTGGTCAGGGCAATTGTCTTACCAACAACCCTGCCAGAGGTGTCTTTGTTTGACCAAGCAAATCTTGTCAATTTGCAAGGCCTGCAACCCAAATTCCCCAACTAAGAGAAAAAATCTACTTATTTGACAAAAAAGAAATAAAGGGTCAAGGTAAAGTCAGTGGGAACCACCAAATCTCAACACAAATACCAAGCCACTCTCAGAGGGGCAGTAGCTTTGAATCTATCACTGAGTACCTTAACTATGTGCCAGGAGCTTTTTAAACGTGATCTCTAATCTTCACTGCAGTCTTAGAGTATGGGTTGTATCATTCTTATTTCACAGTTAAGTTGGCCGAGGCTTTGAAAGAGTAAGCTCCTTGCCCCAGGTACACGGCCAGTATAAGGTAGGACCAAGATCTCATTTTAGTTCTGCTTGACTCTAAAGGCCCTGGTCTTTGCACCACACTCAATTACTCTGGGAGAGGAGAAGGTCACCCTGTGATTACAAAACAGACAAAAGGTTCTTGGCCCACAGGGAGATCAGGGGCAGAATATGGCTTCATTCATTCACTCCACAAACATTTAGTGAGCATCCACTGTGTTGTGGTGAGCAATGAAGATAAAGGGTAATACCTATTTCTTGTTCTCATGGAACTGAGCTGAACAGTTCATACCTCAAGAGGACATACCAGTCCACAGAGGACAAATGAATCAATGAATGAACAAATGAATAGGCAGATGGACGCACAGCGAACAATTAGTAGTTCAAGCACCATTAACAGTAATGTATAATACAAGCTATAATAGGATCACAAGGTAAGTGATGACGGTTGGAAGAGAGGGAACATTTCAGCCATCTGGAAGAGCAAGTGCAAAGGCATGTGTGCTGGCAAGGGCAAGAGTCCAGCATGGCTGCAGCCTTGGAACATGGAGGAGCTGGAACTGGGAGGCAAGGAATAGGCCATGGAGGAATTGGCTCTCCCTTTACTTCCTTTACTCTAACCAACGGAGCTCACCACCGAAGTGGAATCATCCAAGAGGCCAGAGAGCAAACCAGGCATGAGAATGTGTAAGCTTTGGAGAACCCCGTGAGTAATTCAAGAGAAGTCACGCTCCGGGTCTGAGGCCACAGTGAGAAGTCACAGGGAAACTACAAAAACCACCAGGACTGTAACCAAGTAGAACACACCCACACTGTGCTCCTGGGAAAGGGGCAGAGAGCAGAGGGGAGGGGATGGCTAGGACCAGAAGGCAGGAGCTCCTCTCATGAAGCTTAGAGCTCACATCTCCCAAACCTATCAAACCAGGGCCACATGGATTTCACAGTTGAGCCTTCAGCTAGAGGACACATATATGCAGACATGCTCGTGCACAAACACCACAGTGAATCGTACGGAGAGACAAAAAGGGTCTGGCCCTCTTGGTTCTTGATGCTAACAGTAATGGAAGTGCTGCGCTTGCCCACTTCTGACTGTACCAAACAGCAAAAAATATAACAAAAAATAATCTCTTACTTTCCTTTTCAGCGGGCCTTGGCTGCTGCAACTGTTTGGTTTGGAGCAGCTGTGGCTGTGGGGAGGTGGTCCATCTCCGGTGCATCAAAAAAGTATGCCTGCAGGAGAAGGAAACCCATGAGGGCGGTTACAACACAGTGATCTGCTCGAGTGTTCTAGTCTTCATGCCAATAGTATGTCTGGGCTCTCATGGCCCCTATGTTTCCCTCTGACACACTTGTCATCCCACTGAACTACAACCGACTCTGTTTCTGTCCATCTCACTTACTCTACCGTGACTAACTTTTTAAAATTTAGCCACTATTTATTGGGCACTTACTACATCTGACTTCATCTGCATAACAACCCCAGGGGAGTGCTATTGTTATCCTCATTTGACAAATGAGAAACTGAGGCTCAGGGAGGCTGCCATTCAATCATGTGCACATGGCCAATAAGTGGGAGAGTCGCGTCTTTTCTGACTCCAAGCTCCTCAGGCTCTTAATCACTACCTTACAGTCTCTCCTCCCGGGCAAAGACTGTGTCCTTCTTGTCCCTGTGCCACCAGCCTCTGACTCAGGGCCTGGCACACTATGTAAACAGCCAATACTTAATGAACTGAACTACGACAGATTGCTGCTAAACCCGCTGGCTCTTGGTAAAGACCTTCGAAAGAAAGCGCCAGGCAGGACTCACCTCATAATTCTCCAGCGTGAAAATGAAAGGTTTGATAAATGCTTTCAGTCAACATCTGCAATTTAACTGTCAAAAATCAGGAGGAGATAGAAGAGGGAAAAAACCAAGGAGGATCTTCCGACCTGTCTCAAGGTCTGCGAATCTTGACTTTAGCCCAGTAAAATACCTGAGTTGTTCAAAGAAAAGGTGAATCTCTTAACAGATCAAGGATCACTGCACACTTGTGATTCCCCCTTGGAAGTCAGGGCATTGGGATCAAATGGATAAAAAGCCAAGTCAAGAACCATTTTGCCAGCGCTGCTCTCTATCAGCCAGAAGGGGGCACCAACATGACACACTAGAACTTTCCCCAACATAACTCCTATTCTGTGTTAGCTCTTCAGCAATCCATTTCAAAGTCTCCAGCTACAGGGCGCCCCTAGTTTGTCACATTCCCTGAGCAATCCTATTAGCTCTAAAAGCCTTCCTCCCAGGGTCCCTTCTGGCACTTGTTTTCTGAGGCAGGGAAAGAATGGTCCCTAAATTAACGAGGGGACAGGGGACATCCTGCTAGTGTTGGGCCCCTCCAGATATCGTGAAGGTGGAGCCACAAAGCCCTCATGAGGCAGGAACAGTACCCTTCTTCCAGGCTACCGGACGAAACCCTCATCAGAGGGAATGAGCCAAGAGGCCAGGTTCTAAACCTGGTTTTGCTAGTAACTCGCACAGTAACTCTGGACAAATCACTCCACCCGTGAGTCTCAGTTTTCTAATCTGTGAAATGGAAGGATTGGAAAAAATGACCTCTAAGGTCAAACTGTAATTCTACGGCTCATTAGTTCATTAATTCCACAAATACTTAGCAATAGCCACAGTTGTCATTCAGGGAGTGCCTACTGTGCATCAGGCGCATAGATCATTAACCTACTCGATAATCCTGTAATAGGCAATTTTATCCCCATTTTAAAGATGAGCAAGTGGCAAAGAGATTTTCCCAAAGCTACACAACCCTGTGTCTGAGGGCTTCAATCCAGTTGTGTCCGGCTCCAAAAACTACGTTCTTCTCTTTTCCAGTGCTGCCTGCAGTTTGGCACCTAACTTTATGCCCAGTCTAGATCAGACGAGATGGGCGTGTTCAGGGTGGTATGGCCGTAGACTATGTCCAGTCTAGGACGAGGCACTGTGGAGGCCTCAGGATGAAACATCAGGCTTTCTAGGAGTAGGGCTGGGAGTGTCCCCTGGCAGAGAGTTAGGGCACAGGACTGTCCACCATCAGCAGTAACCACGGCAAATGCAGGCTTGTACATCTCCAATACACCAGTCGAGGACGCACCCTCTGGTGCTTCCTTAGTCCTCCCCACCTGGAGTGAGCGTCCACTACCAACTTAGCATACAACTGTGAGCCCTGAGGGGCCCTCGGCAGATAGAGGACTGTCAAACACTTTAGTACACTGAAGCTTTAAAACCCGCAATCCGTGCTCCCTGGGGCAGTGAGAAGCCAAGCTATGTGGGTCAGCCACTGCCCCTCCCCTGCCAATTCTTCTCCCTTCTGCCCTTCCACTAATAATAATATCTGCCATTTGCATGGCTTGTATTGTTCATGTTGCATGTATCATTCAGTCCTTATAAAAGTAAAGATGTTCCTGCAGCTCCGTTTTCTAAGTGAGGAGGTAGGGGCCAGAGAGGGGAAATAACCAAAGCAGGGAGCGAAGGAGCTGGGACCAGACCCCATCTCCTAACTTCTGCTCCAACCTCTTGTACTGCACATCTCCAGAAGAGATAAGAGGAGGCCATCTCCAGCATGGAGAGCAAAACCCCAGGCACAGAGGGCCCCTGGCTAAACCCGATCATGGGATGGTTCCCTTCCACGAGGAGGAGAAAACTACACCTCCCTCCAAGAGGGGGTCTACACCTGCAGTTCCCTCCCTGCTCCATCACCCAACGTGCCTGGCTCCTTGGACTCCCTAAGAAGTGAACAAGAAGAAGCCTTCTCTCCTGTCTCCTTCTCTCCTCCAACTTCCCAGCCAGGTGTATGATGGAAAAGGCATTCTGGAGAGAGGTGGGAAGATGCCAGTGAGAGGCACCAATGAAAGGGCCCTCTCTTTCGAGCTGTGTGACCTTGGACCACTCTCACTGGGGCACTCAGGAGGAAGAGGTAGCAGAGTGGCCTTGGCAGCTTCAGATCACACAGGGCTCTCTTAGTACCTTCTTTACACCTGAAGAACCCTTCACGACACATGAAGGGCTCTCACGGCCATCTCCCTGAGTCTCACAAGAGCCCACAAAATATGAGTCTCCATGATAGAGGAGGAAGCCAGGGCTCTGAGAACGAAGTCACTCGCCTAGGCTCACAAAGCTAAGCCCAGTCCAGGGCTCTTTTTATTTCATTATAATGCTCTCTCCCAGCAAGTTCCGGAGCAGCAGGACGGGCAGGTAAATCCTAACTTCAGTGTCATTTACCCCCAAAAGGGAGTAACAGGCATGGGAGGTAAAAGACCCTGCCACCCACACCAAAGGAAATAGGTTCTCAGTAATATTACCATCACCACCACCTCCTTGCCCCCTCGTCTAATGTGCCACGCTCCTCTCTATTCTTTACAGAACTGAACAAGGCAGTGCTGCTTCTCTTGCTTCTTCTCTCCACCAACTCAACTAGGTATATGCGGGGAAATTTTCAAGAGAGACATGGGGAGACACCAGTGAGAGGGCTACGGCGAGAAAGGACATTCTTCCTCCGCAGACAGAAAGGTCAAGAAAGGCCTCAGCAGCGTTACAATGGGTCAGCCCAGGGACTCCAAGTCCCCGAAATCAATGGTGTCACTCTGCCGTGAGTCAGACCGATAGTCCTCCGTCTCAAAAATTTAAAGCTTAGACATGTAAACTGCACGTAAACCAGGTCCGTGTTTCAGAACTTGGCACTTTGTATGAAACTTTGTTCAATGATCAAGTATTGGGATCTTATTAATGACCCAGGTTGTCTACACAAAACTACCACAGATCAAATGGTGCCAAAGAAATATTTACTCCCACAACTGTAAAACCCGGCCAAGGGTCTGGACACATACAATATGGGTATCTTCCTGTGGGCACATTCTTTCCTTCATTAGTGACCTTAACATTCTTGGACTCGGTGTTCTTTAAAAACCTGCTTCAGGCCTTGTTAAGGCCATGGGCAGCAATTTTTGTGTACAATGTGCACAAAAGATATAAAACCGTGGTTTGTACAATGTGCACAAAAGATATAAAACCGTGTTTCCTTAGGACCAAGGGAAAGGGACCTAATTTATGGGCATTTGTGGGACAAGTTCTATATTAACTGTTTTATATGTATTATTTTATTTTATCCTCAATACAACCCTAGGTGGCAGGAAATTTTATGCCCATGTTACCGATTAAGTCATTCAGATTCAGAGAAGGTAGGTACCATGGCCCAGCTCACACAGCCAGTGAGTAACAGAGCTGGTCTTCAATCTGGACCTGCCTGAAAACCACATGCTCTCCCTAAAAAGACACCCAAATACACGAACCCAAAACCTCTTTTAAATGTTATTCACCTTAAAAATATCTCCTCTCTCCTAATTTGATTTCATGCTCAGACCTTCCACCTATGAAACTGGAAATTTCAAAACTCTTTCTAGGTATGTGCAGAAAACCTGCAAAGACATCCAAAGGTTGAACATCACCCCCCCCCCCCGCCCCCCAACCTCTTACAGACACTCATCCACCCCGACTTCCTCTGGCCAGACTCCAAATCTTACCAAGTTTCAGAAATTAGGTAAAGACAGAGATTACTATCAAATTCTCATCAATTTACCGCTTCTCATTTAGGACAGTCTATTCAAAACAATATTGATTTTATGGAGCCCGTCTTAAAAGACCCGTTCGTTGTGAGTAACAGGTTGAGGTCTTTCAGCATTTGTATCTGAGGCACACAGGAAGATCACAGGAATGAGACCATACCAAGCAGCCCACAGAAAGCAGCGTGTGAAGCAACACAATTGTCACAATTGTGGCCAGTGCGATGCGCCGGTTATCCTCACGAACGGCTGGCCAAAATGTCATTGCCAAGACAGAGCCTGAGACACCCAGGGCAATCATGACTAGAATCCAACGAACAGCTTTCTGGGGGATAATCCACAGCACCTGAAAGAAGAGGAAGAAGGGGAGGGCTTTTTTGGAGGCATTTTGGAGAGGCATTTGTTCATTCCAGGCACGTGTGTTTGTAAAGGCCCCTGAGCCAATCAGCAGCTGGGCCCCCTGTGCCACTGTGGTTTCTCAGTACAGCTGGAGAAACACCCCAGCATGCAGACTGAGGCGAATGCTTTCAGAACAAAGGGCTCAAGATCCAGCAAAGGCACTTGGCTCCCTATCCCTATTCCCGCTGCACCTCTAAATTCAAATGGTATTCTTCAGGCGTGCATCAGTGTCAGGCTAGAAATGATGATGCTGGCTGAATTTTCAACAAGCCCGGGGCATTGCTCAGAATATGTATAGTACTTACTGCTGTGGGGATATAAATGAAGAGCGAATATCCATAGACGCACACAATCTCCAAAAACGAGTAGGAAACGATGTTCATAACTTTGCTGTTTCTCCACATGAGGAAACCCCAGAGTGCGAGAGGAACCAGCCAAGCATAGGCATAGATAATCGTGGCCGCTATGGACACTGAGGATGACAGGACACAAGTTTTAATCCCCATCGTGCCTTTAATTACTATCAGAGCACTTCTAATACCTTACTGGACTTACTCCCTAGCATGTCCACCTGCTTCACTGGCTCGTGGGATCGAGTCTTATTGGTCTCATAGTCCCTGCGCCTGGCACAGTACTGCCACAGAGCAAGCACTCTAAGGCGGTGCTGAATTGATGAAGATTTAGCACTGTCTTTGTGTGATGACCAGTGGTCTCTCATATGGTTTTTATAACTGGTTTAATAACAATAAACAGTACTGAACAACTGAATTATGCAACTGAAAGACTTCAGAGGGCCTCAATACAAGTGTTTAAACATACCAAGCATTTCAGTCAAAGGAAAGCCAACTATCCCCTTGGAAGAACACATCCTCTTTCCCAGTATAACAAGAGCTGATACCGATGTCTTGAGCAAATGTATTCAAATGCCCTGGGTGCAGATTAACTTGCTCTGCGTGCTATTTAGAGTGCCTGCTGTCCCTGAAATAGGGAGTTTCAGTTCATTGATGAATCGCTTGACAGATTCTTCACTTTTACTTTCTTCATTAAATAATTCTGTGTCTGTGGTAGCAATGCTACCGAGTGGCTCCTCAGAACAGCAGTGTTCAGTCTATTACGGTCCAGGCCGCCACCGCTGCCTCCTCCTCCTCCAGAAGATTCATTTTCCCTCCTCTGGAGTGGAGGACCATAAAGTGTGGCTAAGCCCATGGCACCAGCCCTTCCTATGGGAAAATCAGTAAGTAATGCACTTAACGCTCTTGGCAAGCACAAAGGCACCCCAAGCAATTGTAGTCAGACTCTGGTTAAGACATGTGATTGGCCAAAACGTTTTCAGCTCCCAGAGGAGATTTTTCATATTGGGAACTAATAGCCAAATGTAATTCTCCTGCTATACTGCCTTTTTTTTTTTTTTTTAATAGCTAAATGAAGGGGAAGGGAAGTACCTATATACCTACAGCCATCCACTGGGTGTCAGGCATTTCACTCAGTATTTTATTGAGGCAACACTGTGTAACAGTCAAGGTCACAGACTCTGCATGTGGACTCCAAGAGTTCTAATCCTAGCTCTGCCACTTATAGCTAAGTAACTCTGGAGGGTGAATTACTTAACTTTCCTGCCTTAGTTTCCTCATGGGAATTATCATAGCATATACTACCTTCTAAGATTACTAGGAGAATTAGGGGCTCTTGGGTGGCTCAATCAGTTAAGTGTCCAACTCTTGATTTCGGCTCAGGCCATATGATCTCATGGTTCGTGAGAATGAGCCCCCACTCCAGGCTCCACACTGACAGCACGGAGCCCATCTGGGATTCTCTCTCTCTCCCTCTCTCTTTGACCGTTCCCAGCTTGCATGTGTGCATGCTCTTTCACACACACTCTCTCTCTCTCTTGCTCTCTCTCTCAAAATAAATAAACTTAAAAAAATCACTAGAGGAATTAAATGAGTAAAAACAAATATACTTATAACACTGATTGATAAATAAATGCTCATTCAAGAATTAGCTTTTCATATCATTAACTGATATGTAAATATATTATTTCACATAATCTACATCTTCATTTTAGAGATGAGGAAATAGGATCAGAGAAGTTAAGTGGTTTGGTCAAGGTCAAATAATTAACAAGTGGTGGAAGCAGGATCTGACCTTGAATGTGTGGATGTATACTCTTCACATAAAATAGAAAAGTGTTTATTGACAGAGTCAACAATTCATCCCATGACTCCCTTATACTGTCCAACCAAGGAGGATAAGAAAAGATAAAAACTCTGCTGAGTTTCCAGGCCCTCAGGCAGGGTAATTCACTCCTTCTTTTCTGTTAATATACCTACACATACCTCTGATATAGAAATTAACACATACCATTTACAGCAATATTCATTTACCTGACTTTCTTTACTTAACCATTGAACAACTTGAAGGCAGGGTCTATATCTCATGATTAACATTTACTGAGTTAAACTCAAACCAGGATCATTTGACAAATGGGGCTGGAAATGAATCAGGTCTGACTCTATGAAAATGGTCATGGAGGGTAGAAGGAAGGATACACGGAGACACATACACACACGGAAGGAACTACATATCTCTCTATACACACATATATGTGTACGTGTATGAACTCTTTTTTGTACAAGGCACTATTCCAACCTCTTTACAAACACCAACTCTGTATTCTTACAATGGCCCTATAACATAGGTATTATTATTCCCATTTCACTGATAAGGAATCCGAGGTCAAGAGAGATGAAATAACTTGCCCAACAAGTAGAAGCTAATGAGTGATGGAAATGGAACTTGAAGCCAGTGGCCTGGTTCCAGAGACTGTGCCCTTACACAGTCTGTATATAGCCTCTCACAGGACAGCAGGCAGGCAGGGGGGTGGGGGGCGAGGAGGACAGAACTGAGCAAGTGGCACACATCAATCTCCTATAAAGCCAAACTTCCTCATTTTGGGGTGGCTGTCACCTACAAGTCCCTAAAAAGCTGTTGGTTGGTTGGTTGGTTGGTTGGTTGGTATAATTATCCAAGACTGCCACAAGAAAGAAAGTTTTAAAAACAATGTCATCCACAAGCCTATCGCTAGGACAAACTCATTTCTACATTCTCCCTTCTAGACCCTGACCATTTGCAGACTTCCCTCTAACAGAGTAGCTAACAGCAAAGGCATAATTTTGGATTATCAGTTTTCCACATGGTTCTAAGTGTTTCATAATTAGTGGCTACAGACCCAGCTAGTTGAGTCACCATGACTTAAATAACAATGCCCCTATTGTTTCCAACATCTGGGTAATACAAATAATGCTACAATGGAGACTTTCATGCACACTGCTTTTTACTTACTTTGCACATTTTGCTTTGAATAAGTTCCAATTGCTATTTGGCCTTGCTTTACAGCTTTCCAGAAGATAGTGGATTCACAATAATTGTGAATGTACTCAATGCCAATGAATTGTACACTTTAAAAGGTAAAATGGTAAATTTTAAGTTATGTATATGTTACCATCATAAAAAAAGACTATGTCAATTTACATAGATGGGTGGTAAATGCTGAGGTGATAAGGGTGTTTGAATCCTTTAATACAAAAAGCAGGGGCTGCAGCACCTAGAGACAGGGGCCCAAGAGCTCACTAAAAGGAACGCATGGTAACAAATTGAAAGCATTCCAAATGAGTCAAGCTATTCACCAACCTTTTCGGAATTCGGGCACATAATGGTATGTCTTCTCTCCCAGATGGATTAAGAAGTTGGAAAGATTCCCACTAATTGCTATGGCAAAGACCAATGTGGCACATATCCAAAAGGGGCCTGCAAAGAAAACCAGAAAATTCAGACAAAAAAATGAAGCACCAGCTTATAGACTCTTACAGAATAATTTGTTATCTCCCTCGCCCTATTCATATAAGCATGGGAAAATGAATTTTAGATGCAATCAATATTCATCTAATGGGAATTTTCTTTTATAAAAGGTAAACATACAACTCAGCAATTAGGTGCATTAAAGACAGGGGAGACTGGAATGAAAAGGCCAAAATACCCTCTACAATTAGCTGAATAAAGACACTAATTTGTTTATAGCTTCTTTTATTAGAGGATGTCAAAAAACTCATGGACATTTTGTTAAGTCTTCACCATCAGGATATAGGAAGCAAAGGTTACTTCCCTTATCTAAGTGCCAAATGTTAATGAATGCCAGAGAAAAATAACTTAAATCAGACAGGTCCTTCTGCAGTCTAAACGGAAGAGTAGTGCAAGCAGAACACTTTAGGGAAGAATTCATTTAATCTACCAGTTTGTCATGGTTGTATGTGTGCATGCAATGTGTTTAAGACTTTTCTTTTTAATGAGAAAGCAATACATGCACACAGTTCAGTGTTCAAAAGAGAACGAAAGGCAGGCAGGAGAAAAGTAAATTCCTTCTCTCTCTGTTCCCTGGCGCTATACATTTTTTCTCCCCAGAGCTCGCAGCCATAACCAGTTTCTGGTGAATCCTGCCAGAGATTTCTATATACATATAAACAAATGCACATTTTGTGTGTGTGCATGTTTATATAAATGATAATGTGTAGATATATAGATAGATATATATCTATATCCATTTAGCCTTGCTTTACAGCTTTCCAGAAGATATGTGGATTCACAATAATTGTGAATGTACTCAATGCCAATGAATTGTACACTTTAAAAGGTAAAATGGTAAATTTTAAGTTGTGTGTGTGTGTGTGTGTGTGTGTATATATCTTATTCCATACTTTACAATTTTCACTTTAATATATCCTAGGGATTCTACCATAGCTGTTCATAAAAATCAACTTATTCTATGGGGCACCTGGGTGGCTCAGTCGGTTAAGTGTCCGACTTGGGCTCAGGTCATGATCTTGAGGTTCACGGGTTCAAGCCCTGCGTTGGGCTCTGTGCTGACAGCTCAGAGCCTGGAGCCTGCTTCAGACTCTGTGTCTTCCTTGCTCTCGGCCCCTCCCCCGCTCATGCTCTCTCTCTCTCTCTCTCTCTTTTTCTCTCTTTCTCAAAAAAAAATAAATAAACATTTTAAAAAATCAGCTTATTCTACTTTCAGTGATTATCAACTATTCCACTGAGTGAATGAGTACACTATGCTTTGCAAATCCCTTTCTCCATTTCACTTGATTTCATGAACACCACCCTTGCTTCTCCTTATCTAGAAAAAGTACTACAAAAGTAGAACAAAGAACATTTTTAAATTGAGATATTCCTAATACATTTTATGAATTTAATGTTTCGATGTCACCAATACTTTGCAACACCTTTTAGCATAACTGCAGGCACCGTGACGTATCACAAAACTCAGAAAATTACTGTGTCGCAGGAGATGACTAGCAGAAATGGGTTAGCACTCCTCAAAGCCAAGCTGGCTCCTGAAGGTGGGAAAGAGAGCCCAAGCAATCAACTGGGATACTCCAAAGAATCACCACTATTGGCTTTCCACATACTGCTCTTGACTCATCAGCCTGCAAGCCCTCTGCTACCACCAAGGACAAGTTTACTGCATTATTCTGAATACCAACCATATAAAAGATGCAACAGACAAGGCCAAAAAAAAAAAAAAATTCCTACAGTTTAATGATTACAAAATTGCCAAAAGCTTTGCTGAAAAAATGAACAAAAGTGACCATGTCTTGTCAACGGGCTGAGACCATCCACGCATATGACCACAAGTGGCCAAAATATTACAGAACCTATAACTAGAAAGCAGAGGGGGTGCCTGGGTGGCTCCATCAGTGAAGCAACCGACTCTTGATTTCTGCTTAGGTCATGATCTCACGGTCTGGAACTGAGCTCCACGTCAGGCTCTGCGCTGACAGCGCAGGTTATTTGTAGGAACCCACTGTTCTCTAGACCCTGGGACAGGTGCGAGGGATACAGTGGCACACAACAGATGTAGTCGCTGAGTCCTGTGCCCGAAGGCAAACAGGAAGCTCGGATTCCAGAGACACACAACCACCTACTCATCCCAGGGCCTGCCAGGTTGCTTTATACACCTTCTCTTTCCCTCTTTCCTGCCAATTTCTACTCTTATTATGGGGTGGGGTGGGAAGGAGTCTTAATTTAGTTTGTATTATGCATTGTTATATTATAAAATATTTCTAACATACAGAAAAGTACAAAGAATGATACAACAAACACTGGTGTACCCGTCATGCTACTTTTTCAAATCCTTTTAATGGGGTCATACTACTCACATCCTTCAAAAACGTGCCTTTCTTCATTTATCCTTATTCTGACAGTTAGCCACATTGATGCTCATAGATCTCATTCATTCTTAAAAACTACAGCATTCTGTGTATGAATACACCACAATTCACTTATTTCTTCATCTGCTGATGAATATTTTGTTTGTTTCCAAATATTTGCTATTACAAGCGCTGCTGCTACAATGAATAATATTCTTCTATATGTCTTCTTTTATATTTGTGTGTTTCTCTTAGACCATACAGTGCAACTGCCAATTTGTAGGGCATGAGAATCTTCAAATGGCTCCCATTCGTGCACCACTTACATACCCACTAGACACATATTAGTTCCCATTGCTGCACAATCTTGACAACTCTTGGTATCAATGTTTCTGAAAATCTGACTTAAGGGTATGTCATTCCTCTGCTCAAACCCTCCAATGGCTTCTCACTCAAGTAAAAGCTGAAGTCCTCACTGTGACCAAGATGCTACACAACTTACCCCTCCATGTTGTCTCTCCAACCTCATCTCCTAGGCTCCCTTCTTCCCTCTGGCCCAGTCACACTAGTCTCTGCCGTTCTCTGAGCATACCAAGCAAATTCCTGCCTCAGGGCCTTTGTGTTTGCTGTGCTCACTGCTTCAGATGCCTTCCCCTTAGATATCTACATGAATTGCTCCCAATTCCTCCAGGCCTTTACTCAAAATTCACCTCTCAAAAATTTTTTAAATTTCAAATTCACCCACCTACACAAGTATTTCCTGTCCTTTAAAATTGTCACCTTGGCATTTATCATTAGCATACTATATATCTGACTTATTTTACTTATCATAAAGCTCAGTAGATTCTAAACTGCCTCAGAGCAAGGATTTTTGTTTTTCTCACTACTATATCTCCAGTGCCTGCAATAGTTTAGTGCTCAATACTTGTTGAATTAATTGAATGAACGAATGAAGACAAGTCAATTTGTATGTTTGCTAAAATGAGCATAATATAATCTCTTGTTTTTATTTCCTTGACTACAGGTGGGGCTAAGTATCTTTTCATATATTTGTTAGCCATTTGGGTTTCCTTTGCTGGGAATTGCTCATTTTCCTCTAAAACTTATAACTGGTTTTATTCTTACAAATGGTAGGAGTTCTAAAGATATTCTTGCTTTTCATCCTTTGTTGCTAATGAGAATTGCAAATATTATCTCCGGTCTGTAGTTGATTTACTTATTTATTCACTTTGCTTATGTTTATTTTGTGGTATAGAAAATTTTTTTTCCTTTTTTTAAAGTTTATTTATTTAGGGGGTGCGTGAGTGGCTCAGTCAGTTAAGCGTCTGACTTCGGCTCAGGTCATGATCTCACGGTCCGTGAGTTCGAGCTCCACGTCGGGCTCTGTGCTGACAGCTCAGAGCCTGAAGCCTGCTTCGAATTCTGTGTCTCCTTCTCTCTCTGCCCTTCCCCTCTCACTCTATGTCTCTCTCTCCCTCATAAATAAATAAACGTTAAGAAAATTTGTAGTTAAAAAAAAGTTTATTTATTTATTTTGAGAGAGACAGAAAGAGAGAACGTGCCCACCAGCGGGAGAGGCGCAAAGAGAGAGGGAGACAGAGAATCCCAAGGAAGATTCTCTCTCCACACTGTCAGTGCAGAGCCTGAAGCAGGGCTCGAGTCCACAAATCGTAAGATCGTGACCTGAGCTGAAATCAAGAGTCACACACTTAACCAACTGAATCACTCAGGCTCCCCCAGTAATTTTGTATTTTAGTTTAAATGCAATCAAATTCATCAGTCTCACCCTCTGATTCTGCAGACTGGCACTTCTGTCATCTTTTCCCCGACCACCTTCCTCCAATCTCCCCCACAAGGCCCAGTCCTCTCCACTATCAAACACTTTACCTATATAGTACCTCTTTTTTTTCTTTAACCATGTCTGTGAGGTCATGAGGCTAACAGTGTTGTGGAAAGAAGCAAACTTGGGGTTCAAATCCTGGTTTTATCAGGAGAGGCAGCATAACAGAGTAATAAAGAATATGGATTATGAGCTATGGTGCTGATTTGAAAACTGTGCTCAGCTATACGATCTTAGGCACAATGCATTACATCTGAGTAACTCGGTGTCCTTATTCATACAACGGGGATAATAATAGTAACTACCTCATAAAGTTCGGGTTGTTATGAGGATTAAGTGAGTTAATACAGGTTCTTCCCCAATAACGGGGCCACATAATAAGCACTGCGTACATTTGCTAGTGTCATTTCCATGCTAACTCTGTGACTATGGGCAAGCCATCCTCCCCAAACTTCCATTTTCTCTTTTGTGAGGTAAGCCTACCTCGGGGTGTGGGATATAAAACTATAAAACAGTGACAAAGTGCTGAGCTCTTGGCACTTGTGAAGCACTCGGCACATGTTAGTTCTATCATTTCTTTCTTCCTGGCAGTGGAGACTGACTTTATCTTTGCATCCTCAGCCTGCAGCATGAAATAAGGTGCTCAAAAATTGTTTGCGTGCTTACTCTGTGCCAGGCCTCCACCAGGCACTGATGACATAAATCACTCAGACACATAGCCTGTCTCTCAAGATCTCAGGCTAGAAGAATAAAGAAGAGAGCGAGGAGGAGAAACTGCCTTGGCAACATTTAGACGAGAGGCATGGGCCAAGGCAGTGCTTTGCACATGGCGCTCCCTGGCGCTCCGGGCATTCCGCCGACATCTGGATGGAACTTTAAGTGCTGCCAGATAGAGGAGCTATAGAGAAGGGACCCTCTCCCCAGCCTCCCCCACAGTGGTTCCACTTTCACTGGTTCCAACTATTGGACCTCCATGCTAGCTGATGAAAAGGTTCTGTAGCTTAAAACCACCAGGCGAACAGAGTATGGGCTTCATGTAACATCAAACTAGTTCTGGCTCTTGCTTTTTCAGTTTGACAACTCTCGGCCCTGGTTTCCTCACAAGGAAAAGAGGGCTAACCACACTTAATATAGAGTCTTGTTGAAAGAATTAAAGTGTATGCAGTCATCAGCACACAATAGATCCTCATGAATTCCTTCTCCTCTTATGATCAACATATGTACAAAATATGTAACATATTACTCTAATGCTTATTCAGGATCGAGCATACACATCACTGAGCCTCACTGAGAGTCAGCTTCCTTGTTTGAGAAAGGGGGAGAAGAATACCTACCCCCAAGGTGGCTGCAAGAATTACACGTGCCCACGTCCAGTCTTTCGTAGCGCATCTGCACAAAGGAAGCACCCAGAACTGCTGGCTCACTTCTCCTTTCAAACACAGAAGGCCACGGCTATAGGAGCCCTTTCCCTTCAGGAGTACCAGCTGGGCCTCTGACCTCTCCTCAGACAGCATGGAGGTCAGGAATGGCAGTCACCCCCTGGCCCATCCCTCTTACAGACTTCCAGTGCTGCTGACTGAATTCCCAGGGGAGCCAGCTCATCTGAGGGCAGAGCTGGGACTCAGCACAGCAATGAGTAAGTATGAGAGCACCTTCTCCACACTGATCCCCACCCTCAGATCCTCTCAAGTTAAAATCAACAATCTCCTTTTGGACAAAGTGACTTAATTCGTCTCAGGTTTGCAGTGTCATTTGAAGACGTTCAAAGGACATGCCCATTACTTGTAATCACAGCATTCATATAACACAGAATTGCATTTTCCCCAAAATTATTTGTAAAGGCTGTCACTGATGTCCAGAAGAGTTGAGTGAAATGTTGCATGCCCCACCAACAGTGCATTTCTCCAACCTTTCAGGCAACACTCACGCGCACCTGAATTCAACTGGTACGTGGTAAAGAATCCAAACAGCTCTACACATACCGTAAAGATCTGGATTGCTGCGGATATATAACCTCACAAAGTTTTTTCCTGGTATTGGCAAAAGGGACCCCTTTATTCTGTCAAAGACCTGGAAAACAACATAGCAGTAAGTCTCCTGAAGATTTCTTACAGCTTTCGTGAAGATTTCTTACAGCTTTCATGATGATATTTTCAAATGCGAATGATCCTTTATTTTTGTAAGACCATAGCCAGTCATAAAAGCGTTCGCATCATGTGATTGTTTAACCACAAAAGACACAAGTCTCCACTACGTGTAAAAGGAAAGGTGAAACGGGTTTACAAACCTGGTAAGTGTCTACGTCAAAGAATGTTTGATAGTATTCAAATGTCCAGAAGGGGGAGCTTTTCTTCTGGCCAGCAAGTAACTGTCAGAGGTGAAATAAAACATAATGAACACAGAAGTAATGTCCTTATATCAGCGATGCAGACAGGGGGCTAATCTAATGGAAAATCAAGATGCATCAGAGACCAAGCTCTTTTGCATTCATGAACTTTACAACAGCCTTGCCCAACACAGCCTGATAGAAAACAAGCGTCTGTTTTGAAGTCAGACCAAAAGGTTTCAATTCCTGGTCCCTCCACCAGGGGGAGACTTTGTCAAATCACTAGACTGTCCTCCAAAAATTACAGCCAACAAGATCCACTTCATAGGATTATAGGAAGGATTAGATCGATTATATATAATATGTATCAGGTACAATAACACATATACGCATTTTTACACACACAAACATATACACACAGAAGGCAGTCAGTGTCAGATCTTCTACTCCCCTACCTCCTCAAGATTCTTACCACTATCCCCACCTCAACTCTCAAAAATCTGATACACTGATTCACTCTAACATGCTGAAAACTTAAAATATACTCCTCTGACAAAAAACCCCCACAAAACTCCAATTTATGAGCAGCACACACGGGGCTCATCTATCCCAACAGCGCAGCTATTTGACAACAGAACGCAGACCCCTTGCCGGGAACTACGACTGCCACTTCAGATATTTCTTAAGGATTCGTACAGCGAAAGGTACGGATGGACTAGCTGGAGCTTTGCAGGACAAGGGGCAGGTTTTTTTTGTCCATTGAAAGGAGAATTTCTCCACAATTAAAGTTGTCTAATAGTGGCAATGCTGCTTTACACGGTAACAAATAGCCTCCAGAAGGGGGTATCCAAGTGCTGTCTTTCCCACCTACCACAGACAGCATTAGTATCTTGGGAGGGAAGGTGACATACAGGAGACTGAAGGTTCTTTCGAACTCTAGCATTAGAAGATATTGAACTCCAGAGACCCATGTTCTATAAGCTAGGACAAGGGATTCAGTGCCTATCATAGAATATTGGTAACTTCTTCCCAATTCCCAGACAAATTAAGATGATGGATAGAATGTTTTCAATTTTAAGATTTTTCTCCCCCCTCGTACATTTCTCAAACTTTTGACACCCGCTGTTGCTCAGTGTGATGGTTAACTTCGTGTGTCAACTTATCTAGGTCAAACATTATTCTGGATGTTTCTGTGAGGGTGTTTTTGGATAAGCTTTAACATTTAAATTGGTGGGCTTTCGGGGCACCTGGGTAGCACCGTCGGTTAAGGGTCCAACTTCGGCTCAGATTATTATCTCATGGTTTGTGTGTTCGAGCCCCATGTTGGGCTCTGTGCTGACAGCCCAAAGCCTGGAGCCTGCTTCGGATTCTGTGTCTCCCTCTCTCTCTCTCTGCCCCTCCCCTGCTGGTGTTCAGTCTCTCTCTGACTCTCAAAAATAAATACACGTTAAGAAATTTTTTTTTTTTTAATTTGTGGCTTTCTGAGTAAAGCAGATTGCCCTCCATAATGTGGCTGGGCCACAGCCAATCAGGTGAAGGCCCAAATAGAACAAAAGGCCGACCTCCCTGAGCAAGAGGGACTGCTCCAACAGACTGCCTTTGGCCTTCATCTGCAACACCAGCTCTTCCTGGATCTACAGCAGAATGCCTTTGGCCTCAAACTCCAATTCCTTCCTGGGTCTCAGTCTGCCAGCCACTTCCAGCAGATTTTGGACCCGCCAAGCATCCACAATCACGTGAAACAATTTTTAAAAATAAACCTCTTTCTCTATATATACACATCCTATTGGTTCTAGGGCTCTGGAGCACGCTAACTAATTGTGTGTTCCAGGGCAGCTTATTTAAACTTTGCGCCTCACATTTCTCCTTTGTAAAATAAGGATAAGAATAGTTCCTGGTATACAGAGTTGTTTTGAGGGTTAAATGAGATGATCCAAGTAAGGAACTTTAAATGGTGTCTGGCAGCTATGAAACATGGAATAAACATTAGCTATTGTCATGATAATGATGGCGATAGTCAACACATTATTTTCTTATATTTCAGATGAGGAAACCCGGTCTTAGGGAAGTTCAAGTACCTTACTCAAGACCACATAGCTGTTACTACTGCCTGGGCCAGGATTCAAAGTTAGGCTCCTAGTCTAAGCTCTCGCCACAGTGTCTAGCATATATGGGTATTTAATTTAGCACAAGCTTCGGTGCTTATTGTGATAGCTCACGGAGTTCCAGAAAGATCACCTGGCACCCTAGAGCTCTGCTACTTAATGAGCCTGTGAACTCAATGCTGCAAACTGGGTGCTCCTCTAGGGCATCACAGTCATGACTGCATTTATAAAATATGGATAGAAATACTATTTTTCTGGAACACACTACCAGTGCACGTGGAGATAAATCTTTGTGACCAAAAACAGCCACCTGCTATTCACTGTCCAACCAGATGCAGAAACCTAGAAGTCTCGATAAAATCTTTGCTCTCTATCCCTCACCCCTTCTCCACAAAGCCCAACTGAGCCCACCCCCTAACCACCTGTGTCCAGCTGTGGTTCGGGCTTCTAGCCCAGACCACTGCCACGGTCTCCCACTGGCCTCTGCTCCTTCCAGTTTTTACCCCACAAGGCCACCATACCTTTATCTTTAAACTCTCTGGCTAAATATCATCTAAAATCTTTCAGTAGCTCCCGATAGCTTTCAGAGCACAATTCCTACTCATTTGGCTGAGTCCTTGCCGAGCCGTGTAGCCTCACCTCCTGTCTTCACCTGTATTTTGCTCTAATGTATGTGAAGATGGGAAACATGCTGTGTGTGCCACGTTCTTTCGTGCCGCTTTGGCTTTGCTGAAATGGTTCCCTTTGCCTAGATCACCCTTCCCTGCCTTCTTCCCTTGGCCACCTCCTACCCTTGTGCCAGGACTCAGTTCAAGTGTCACTACCTGCACAATGCCCCCGCTCTGCCCCCACAACCCCAGTGTCCCCTCCACCAGCATGCTCCCTGTGGGTAACAACGGCCTGCGTGCCGGTCTGTCTCCCCCCGAGGCAGAGGCCATGTGTGATCCACCTTTGGGCTGCCACTGCCTGGCACTCTTCGTGGCACATGGGAGACAGTGAATAAATGCATGAAGAAGCTTTTAAAAAAATTAAAAGGACAAATCAAAGACAAGTTCGAACCTCAGTTTTGTCAGAGTCATCGTTTCCCAGCAACTCATCATCCTCTTCTCCCCCGGAGCCTCTTGGGAGTCCTGCTTGATGCGTCGGGCTTTCACCAGGACCCTCGATACTTATCGTGGTGGCACCTGGGTTTTCTGCTGCAGTAGCGGCCGCATTACCAAATTCTGAAAGCAATTAGAGCACGAGGGCATCAAAGACCTTACCCACATTGGAAATGCTATACTTTTAATCTAAAGACAAGCTGTTTCACCCCAGCTTTGCTATAGACCCTATTTGATATAAATGGCAAAAGGCTCTGAAAAAAAACCTCATCTAGACATCAGGCTGACTTAGAAAAGGGGTTACAAAGACAATAGAATTTGGAGTCAGACCTGGATTTTAGTCCTGGCTCACCTACTTACTAACTATAAGAGCCTGAGTAAGTAACTCAAGCTCTGCATGCCTCAGTATTCTCATCTACACAATGGGGAGAATAACATCTACTTTAGAGAACTGGGGGAAAGTCAGGAATGTTACCTAAGTAACGTCCTTAGCAGAGTGGCTGGCCCACAGCAAGTACCCAATCTATACCTGTCTTCTTTGATTCAAGTTCAAAAAATTTTAATGGAAGTTATTTTTTCCAAGAAGTCCAATGTAATCACTATAGGGAATATAGGGTCAAAAATGAAAGTAGAAAGCATAGAATAAAAATCACTCTCAGTCCTACCACATCAAGGCAAACACCAATAATTTTTGATATGTTTCCTTTTCTCCATATAGTAACTCTCTAAGATTCATGCCAGTGATGATCATTCATTCACTGAACATATATTTACTGCATGCCTACAATGTGCCAAGTACTGATGTGAGACTATACAATTTTTATACATTTTGTATCCTGCTCTGTCAACTGGAGATTATAGAAAAATGATTTTTTCATTTTATATCAGTCTTCATAATAACCATTTTCATAACTACGTAATAGTCCATCAGCTGGGAGACGGAGGGAATAGGAGAGAGAGACTGTAAGTTGGATGTCTATGGTGTTTCCAACTTTTCATTATAAAAATAACACTTGTAAGGAGTGTCTGCAAAGAAAAAGCTTTTGAGTTATTATCTCTGAACACCTATCAGTGCAATTACCAGGTCAAAGGGTTAGTTAAGACTAATGCTCTATGACCTTGGGCAAATAACACTATATCTCTGAGTCTCTGTTTCTAAAATGTAGGTAATTGGGGCACCTGGGTGGCTCAGTCGGTTAAGTATCCGACTCTTGATTTCGGCTCACGTCATGATCTCACCGTTAGTGAGTTCAAGCCCCATATCAGGCTCTGGGCAGGCAGTGTTGAGCCTGCTTGTAATTCTCTCTCTCTCCCTCTCTCGCTGTCCCTCCCTCACTTGCGCTCTCTCTCTCTTTCAAAAATAAATAAATAAATTTTAAAAATAAAAATAAATAAAACGTAGGTAACACCTATCTTACGGAGAGATTTTGAGGATGATATGATATAATAATAAATATTGTCATAGCTATCATTTATTGATGGAACAGGACACTAACATTTAAAAAGATGATCACGGGGCGCCTGGGGGTCTCAGTCAGTTAAGTGTCTAACTTCAGCTCAGGTCATGATCTCACGGTTCATGAGTTTGTGCCCCGTGTCGGGCTCTGTGCTGACAACTCAGAGCCTGGAGTCTGCTTTGGATTCTGTGCCTCCCTCTCTCTCTGCGCCACCCCTTCTTGCGCTCTGTCTCTCAAAAATGAATAAATGTAAATATATATATATATATTTAATATATTTAATATATATATTTAAAAAGATGATCACAACTGAGGGAATCAGACAGAGGAAGATACACTTTTCTCATATTTAAAAATTTTTTTTAATGTTTATTCATTTTTTGAGAGAGAGACAGAGTGTGAGTGGGGGAGGGGCAGAGAGGGGGACACAGAATCCGAAGCAGGCTCCAGAATCCGAGCTGTCAGCACAGAGCCTGACGGGGGGCTCGAACTCACAGACCGCGAGATCATGACCTGAGCTGAAGTCAGACACTTAACCGAATGAGCCACCCAGGTGCCCCAAGTCTCATATTTAAAAAGCAGTAGTTCAGCAGGCAGAAGGAGGAACAGAGGATCACTTTAGAAGTACAATGGCCAGGGGCACCTGGATGGCTCAGTCAGTTGAATGTCTAACTTCGGCTCAGGTCATCATCTCGTGGTTCGTGAGTTCAAGCTCTGCGTCAGGCTCTGTGCTGACAGCTTGGAGCCTGGAGCCTGCTTCAGATTCTGTGTCTCCCTCTCTCTCTCTGCCCTTCCCCTGCTCACGCTCTGTCTTACTCTCTCTAAAAAATAAATAAGCATTAAAAAAAAAAAAAGAAGTACAAAGGCCAAAGATGTTCAAAGGAGGATGATAACTTGTCTATTTGACAGGCTTAGGAAAGGCTTCTTGAAGATGCCACATGAGAAGGATGGTCAGATGTGGCATCGTGCACAAAGGGCATGGGATGAGCAAAAACCAGAAGATGGAAGATGTGTCCCCTATCTGAGAAACAGCAGGTAGCATGGTTTGATTGGAACGCAGCATGTGTGTACCTCTCACAGGATCACTTGACCACACATTCTGCTCCATATGAGTTACCGGTGTCCATCACAGCTCCCTGAGGACAAGACTGGCATGTTCTTCATTTCCACTATCATCTTCTCTACTTTTACGTGCTGGCATATCCTATGCTATGTGTGGCCTCTGATCCTTTCCTGACACAATGTCTTCTACCTGACGAGTCCCAATCTCTACTTTCTCACCTGAACTCCCATCTTCCTCAGGAAAGCCTTCCATGACCCCCATAGCATCCTACATTCTGTTCTAAAGAGCAAAGTCCTTAACAAGGTCTGCAATGTCCTCTGTGATTTGGCACCTGCCTCCTCTCTAACCTCACCTTGTGTTCATCTCCCCCCCCCCCCCACCAACACCGCCAACCCTGAACCATCTGTGCTCTGTACCTTAGCTTTCTTTCAATTACCTGGGAAAAAAGTCAAACAAACTTCCTTCCCCCTTGGGTACTCTGCATATGCTGTTCTCGACATTGTACTTTCCTACACTGTACTCAGAAAGGATGGCCAAAGAGGGCCTCTCGAACGAAGTGAGATTTGAACAGAGTGAGGGAGCAAGCTATGTGGCTATCTGGAGAAAAAATTCCCAAATAGATAGCACAAAAGCCCTAAGCTGTGAGTGTACTTGGTGTCTAGGAGGGACAGTGACAGGCCCATGTGGGTAGGGCAGAGAGAGAAAGGACAAGAGTAGCAGGAGATATCAGAGGGAGTGGAGGGCAGGATCATGTACGGCCTCCAAACACAGAAAAGGCTCTGGCTTTCACACCTAGTGAGATGGGAGCCATTGGAAGGTTCTGAAAGAATGACATGATCTGACTTAGTTTTAAAGGACCACTCGTTGCAAAATACAGACTGTAAGGGGGCAACGGAGGAAGCAGGAAGACTAGAAGGAAGCTAAGGGCTATAATTCATATGAGAGGTGATGGTGACCTTGAGCATGGTGAGGGAGAGGTAGTAGTAAGGAGAGGTGGTCAGATGCTAAATGTACGTTGAAGATGGAGTTGGCACTATTTGCTGAGGAGGTGGTTTCTCTTTAAACATCTTCTCTCTTCCTCAGATAGCAGTGAGATAGCACTGGCTGTGAAGCCAGGCTGCCTGGGTTCAAACCCTGCTTTACCACTTGTTATGTGGCCTTAGGCAAATTACTTCATTTTTCTCTGCCTCGGTTTCCTCACTGGTAAAACAGGGAGAATAAATATTTCATAAAGTTAACATGAAGATTAGACGAGCTAATATTTGGAAAGCATGTAAACTAGGGCCTGACATATAGTAAGTGCTGTGCAAGTGTTTATAAGACAAATAAGCATTCGTCAGTCCCTAGTCTAGGTTAGGTTCTAGGCTGTGAGTGATGAACTGTTCCTCCAACATTTTCATAGTCTGTGGATATATATGTAAGTGATCATTTATCAAATTAATGTCTCCCTCAACAGACTGAAAGCTACATTAGGGAGTGAACTGTCACTCCTCTGTCCCTGATAACTGGAACAACTGCCTGGCTCATAGTCACATTCATGAGATACTTATTGATTCAGTGAAGGAATGACCTGATCACATTTCATCATAATTAGCTTTTTACACTTTTATCTACTCCAGCAGAGGAAAAAACTCCTCCTTTATCTTTTTATCTCCTGCATCTAGTAAGTTCTAAGCACAAAGTAGATGTTCAGTAAATATTTGTTGAACTAAGGCAGTAACTCTATAGCTATTTTGTAATCACAGTATTAAATTAATGACGTTACCAATCTGGGGACACCTGGGGTGGCTCAGTCAGTTAAGTGTTGGACTTCGGCTTAGGTCATGATCTCATGGTTAGTGGGTTCAAGCCCCACACTGGGCTGTGCTGACAACTCAGAGCCTGGAGCCTGCTTCAGATTCTGTGTCTCCCTCTCTCTCTCTGCCCCTCCCCTACTTGTGTTCTCTCTCTCTCTCTCTCTCTCTCTCTCTCAAAAATAAATAAATAAACTTAAAAAACATCTTAAAAAAAATGACGTTACCAATCTGAAGGGCTATTCGGCAAAAAAGAACAACTGATGTGGACAAACAGAAAAACCTGGATGTGGCCAACATACTTGTACCAAGATGCTTGAAATAATCTTCATAAATATATATGCCAGTATACCAATGAGAACCCATTGCTGTGACTGTGGAAACACTGATCATAAAAGGTGGGCCCCCAACCGATGTACCTTCAAACTGCAAATCACCTACAGCTGCCATCCAGCCAGCGGGTCTTCTCCCAATTATTAAGAAGAAATTTTGCAGAGGTCTAAAAAGGAAAAATAAATAAACTTCATAAGATACCAGAATAAAATATACGCAAACAAATCTTGTTTCAGCATTAGAAATGGTACTATTTTCCTTGCCTCCTTCTTTGGTAGGGTGAGACAGGTCTGTATAAAGATAACCACTTAGCAACAGATACAAAGAAACTAACCCTAAGGGGTCCAAAGGTTCCATCCAATCTCACTCACTCTGTGGGTGTTTAAAGACCAGGTGCAGCCTGGAAATGTAAGGGTGAGGAAGGGGAGGCTGGACTTTGAGAGGTGGCTATGAGGGCAGTCAAGAGCAAAGACAGTTCAGCCTAGCCAGTGGTTAAGGGCACAGGCTCTGGGGTCAAACAGACCTGGGTTTGATTCCCGATTCTGCTTGTCCTCGCTGTATGACTGCAGGCTCCTCGGGGCCTCAGTTTTCTCATCTGTAAAATGGGTTCATAATGGTACCTACTCGCACGGTGCTGGGGGGCCATTAAATGAGACAGTGAGTGTAAGGCGCTTAGTGCACGGCCGGGCAATTAGTAGGCGTTGGAGTGACGGCGACCCTGCAGCCTGGGATACCCTAAGCCCCGGCAGGCCTGGGCAAGAGCTGCCCAAAAAGCAAAGGCAGGGTTGTAGGGGGAGGATCTGGGCCGAAGCGGCCCGGCGGGCAGGAGATAGCGGGCCTCTCGCGTCCCGGGCTCTCCCCGCAGTCCCGGCCGCCTCACCTCGAGGGGCTCGGCGTCCAGCTGGTCGGGGGGAGACTCCAACCTCAGTAGTACCAGGCAGGTACAGGTCCAGCCGAGTTGCCGGAAGCCGGGGGCGGAACTTCTCCACCTCCTCCGGGCAGAGCCCCGCCTCCTTAAAGAGACCGAAGCGTTGCTTCTGAGACTGGGCAGCCACGGCCTCCAGAGCCGGCTCCTAGCCCCGCCCCTGCGAGGCGGAGGCTCGGGTTCTTAAAGAGACAGGCGCAGCCCGGAGCGGTGGTGGGCGTGGAGTGAGGAGAAGGGGAGGCACGAAGAATTCTCTAGCTTGTGGGGTCTTATTATTGTTTGTTTATACCTCTATTCTTATTGAAATATAAAATAACGTAACGAAGAACGGTTGTCGAGAGACCAAAAGTCATCAACCTCTCGCATTCTTTTTTGGCTAAAAATTTAATGAAGCGGTAAGGGAGTGGATGAGTCCAATCCTTTCTGAGTTGTGAACGAGTGAGCGAGCGCAGGATGACGTCTGTTCTAGTGGCCGCCGTCCCCCGTGAGTGTGGTATTTGTTCCTTCACTCCCGCACCCGCCTCCCTCTGCCCCGGGTAGGGGCGGGGGGTGGGGAGCAGTAGGCCTTTCTCACGCACCCTTCTGTCCTCCACTGCACTGACCGCCACCCGGCACTCAACGGGGTCCCAGTAAACGATGGCGGGGGTGCACCAGCGAACCTGGTGAGAATCGTTTCGCCCTGCCTTCCGTCTTGGCCTGGTTAACGCCTACACAGCCTTCCAGGTTTTGGTACATTTTCTCCTTGCAGAAAAAGCCTGCCTTGCTCCACCACCGCGCAAGGACTTCTTGACCTCCCCTGGTCTCCAGGGCTCGCTTCTACCACTGCGATTGCTGTTTTCTGCCCATCTTTACCAGCCTGTGAGCACTTAGAGCGCAATGATCAGGAATTTTCTGGTGTCTGGGTCGCCAGGGCCGGGCACGCAGTAGTTGCTCACTAAAGGTTAACTGTAGAGTGAGCAAGTTCTGGCTGTCTGAGCGGCATAAGCATAATTCGCGGCTCACACAAAGGGTGACTTCGGCCTCACCACACTGGACCCCTGTGGTCAATTGGAAAGACTTTACATCTGACTCACACACACACACACACACACACACACTCACTCACACTTACACTTAGTGTATTTGTTGAGCTGACATCCTGATCAGGCTTTACACATGCAGGATCTCTAATTCTCAAAACAATCCTGCAAGCTTGAGGTGATTATCCTCATTTTATAAAGAAAAAGCTGAGGCTTAGAATATGAGAAGGGTACTTTGGTCGAATAGGTATCAGGAATGAATCGCAATGCACAAATTCAGGTGGGCAAGTATATTAAACACCTCATGCCCCATTTCAGATCCTCCTGGCCTCATCTGCTACTTATTTCACCACCATGTATCTCACTCCACTCCAGCAAGTAGAACCTAAGTGGGCTTCACCTCAGGCCCATGCCTCAGCGTTCTCACCTGCCTCATGGCTTGTGTCCTGATCCCATGGGGTCCTGGGGCTGTTGGAACTGGTCAGCACCAGGACAGGAACAGCCCAGAAGGGCCGGGGTGGGGAGTGGTTGATGCCTCATGGACACGTTTTTGATCGATGGGGTCAGCAACTGATGCTTCTCTCTTTTTCTCCTCAGAAAGACTCTTCAGATATTTCATATAGCTTTCTAACTCTCTTGTAGGATCGAGCAGCAAGTGCCTCAGGAAGTGGCCAATTTGATAATGCATCCTTGCCAACGGCGCTCCTTCCTTTCCTGCTTTATAACCCCTGTCCATCACTCCTGGTTCTTGGACTCACACTTGCCAGTGAAGTACTCATATGAGGAACCTACACTAAGGCACACTGGTACCACGAGTGGCCCCGGTAAGCAGCCCTCAGGTTGGAGTTTTAGAACTGGACTGCTCAGCAGTCAGATGGCAACAGTCCCATCGCTGGTGGTCAATGTGTGTGTTGGGGGGAGGTGATAACAGCTAGGCTATATATTTCTTCTCTTAGAAACAGAAATAAAGGTTATATCGGTTTATTAGTTATAATGATATAAAAGTTTTGGCTCAAACTGAGATAAGAATCAAAGATTACTGGTTTAAAACAGTGATTCTCAGCTGTAGGATATTTTGCTCCGAGGGTATTTGGCAATGTCTAAAGTCATTTTTGATTGTTATAACTTGTGGGGTGCTACTGGAGTGCTCCTGGCCCTCATACTTCTAAACATCCTACAGGGCACAGGATAGCCCTTCATAACAAAGAATTATCTAGTCCGAAATGTGGACTATTGGTGTCAAGGGTAAAAAACTGAGCTCAAATGTTCAGATGTCCTTAACTTGTCTGCCCAAGTATGATAAAGTAGATGAGCTCAGCCGCTGATGCTAATTCCACCTCTACTGCTCTGAAGGGGAATGAACCAGTGAGAGATGGAACCCATCCCACCCTCCCACACCAGATAGAATGAGGGAAGCATGAAGGGGGAAGGAAAGCTGAGGAGCATCTTGCTCTGATGGACAGGGATGAGGGGGGTAAAGGGGACACTCTGGTTAGATGCTGCATGTGATCCTGACTTAGTCCCCTGGCTTTTTGCTGGTGACCACATAGGTGAGCCATGTTCCAGAAAGCATCTCCACCACCCCTGTGAGCAACACCCATCACAAGGAAAGGGCTGCTGGCACTGTGGGAGCATCTCACCCTGACCCTAGGACTGCTTTAATCTTTTTCTTTTGGATTTCCTAACACACAGCCCTCTTGTCCTTTTTTAATGCGCCCGGTGTTAAGGGCTAAGATTGTTTGAAGCCACCGTGTGGGCAAGGGAGATCTGAAGTAGGCCGCTGGCCCTTGCTCAGGGTAGGCCAGAGCCATCCTGCAACAAACAGGACACAAGACTCATATAAGTGTCCCCCTCCCCCTACCAAAATTTGATCATAAAAATTTGTAAACCAACTGCAAACATTTTAAAAGACGAAATAGCAGATTTCAAAGACTTTGTAAACTGAGTGGGCTAGTCCCAGATACTCGGTAGCTAGCAGTACGTGGGAGACAAAGTGGAGAAGCATGGCTTGGCCTGCATTCTATTGCATGCCCTGTCTGATAGAGAGGTGAAGTGATTCGGCTTTGGTCATACAGCTGGGTGCAGATCGGGCCAGTGGTGTGCTGGAGCATTCTCGGACCAGTTCATGAGAGCTGGTTGCTAAATTCTCAGGAATCCTGTTATTCTCAGGAGCCAGTTATTAAATCCAGCCATTATTAAAGTTAAATTATATAAGCTTACAATTAAAGAAATTATATGAACAATAAATTATTTTAACAACAGAGGTAATAATGTTCAAAACACTGCTTTCTAAGTATTTCTCTACATTTTACCATTATCTATTCTCCTGAAGCTGTATCTATCTTATACATACAGTGTGCTTCTGATAATCTCTTCCCAATCTCTTCAGTGATGTCACATTGGTAGCTTAAAATGACCAGTGGTGAAATTAATTACATCACAGAAATAGGCAAAAGCTACATGTCTGGGATTGATTTACTGTGATGTTAATTGTCTAGACCAGGGCTGGCAATCTTTTTCTAGAAAGTCCAGAATAGTAAATGTATTTCAGCAGAGTCTGTTGCAACTAGTCAAATCTGCTGTTGTAGCACAAAAGTAGACATAGGCAAAAGTATAAATGAGTGGCAGGCTGTATTCCAAAAAGCTTTATTTATAAAAATAGGCAGAGGGCCAGATTTGGCCATAATTTACCACAATGTACCAGCCCCTGGTCTAGATTTAAGAAAGTGATGGAGAAAACGTTAAAGTGCAGGTTAAATATAAAAATACATGTTGTATCTGTAGTAGTAATATTGTGAATAACACAAAAAATTGAGGCAGTATTCTTTGAGTATTCAAAAACAACATCATGAACAAACAAGTCAAATTTTGACATATGTGTTTATTTTTTCACTTTCACCTTCATCCTTCACCTAAAGAAAAGTATTATTAACACTCATGTCCAAACTATCCTATTTCTCAATTGCAAACATAGGTGGACTGAAGAAAAGTATTTGCCAAAAAGCAATGAAAGCATCCTATGAAAACTAATTGGCTAGATGGGATTTGCAATAGGAATATTTTATATTTTATTGTCATTTGTAAATTTTTTACTTCACATCCTTTATATCTGTAAAATTGATGACAAACTTACAGATGTATGCATGCTTTTTTTTTTTCTTTTTTCCTGAGACAACCAGTGGTTGAGCTTTAGGCTCAGACCCAGATCTCTCTGCAAAGCCCACAGGGAGCCGCGAGTTTTCCAAACCTCAGCTGTGTAGGGCCACCACCATGATTCCCACCATACCTGGCAACTACCTGCAACTATGCTGTCTTATTTATATAACCCCCACTCGCCTTTGAACAAAAATTGACAGAAGGTTAGTATCTTGGCTTTGCAGATATCAAATTAATCTTTAAAAAAATTTTTTTTTAATTTTTTTTTAACCTTTATTTATTTTTGAGACAGAGAGAGACAGAGCATGAACGGGGGAGGGTCAGAGAGAGAGGGAGACACAGAATCTGAAACAGGCTCCAGGCTCTGAGCCATCAGCACAGAGCCCGACGCAGGGCTTGAACTCACAGACCGCGAGATCATGACCTGAGCCGAAGTCGGATGCTTAACCGACTGAGCCACCCAGGCGCCCCCAAAAAAAATTTTTTTAAGTAGATGCTGAACTGTATCAGATGTCTTTTCTACGTTTAATGAGGAATCACATGATCTTTCTACTTTAGTCCTTTAAGATGCTATGCAGTAAATGATTAACTCAGCAGGTCTGAGTTGTCTAAATCCTGCACATTTCAAATGAAAGTTTGTCTATTGCCTGGCTACTGGAAGATCCCTTATAGGCCCTTGGAATATCCTGCCATTAAGAGAGTCCTTATTTACCTGAGGCTTTGGGCCATACCAGATAATTTATACTAACAATGTGATTCTGGTAGATACCTTGGACCGTATAGTATCAGTTTGACCTCTGGAGATGTTGGAGACTGAAGGTCAGCCACAAGAAAGTGTCAGTCATGCCAGTATGATCAACCGTCAAAAGCCTTGGACGTCAATGCTGGGTGAGTGTTTCTCCATTTTGCCACCCATTTCTACTGGGAGAATTAAGCAATGTCTGTAAACCTCACTGAGTGAGGACAGTTGGGGGCTTTCTCTTGGTCTCTCCTACATCCTGCCCTGTGTCCCTTTTCTGTGCTGATTTTAATCTGTATCCTTTCACTGTAGTATCTTTTCAGCTGTATCCTTTTAACTGTAATTGAACCAGAGGGTGGTCTTGGGAACCGTTGAACACAAATGGCAAACCGCTTGGGTTCTGTTGCATTTCATTAGCTAATGTTGCTGAGAATTCCAGGAATTTTTAGATCTATGTCCATAAGTGAAATGGACCTATACTTTTCTTGTACAGTCTTTATCCAGCTTTCAAATTAAGGTTATATAGCTTCATAAAATGAACTGAGAGGCATTCTCTCTTTTGCTATTTCCTGGAAATCTTGTGCAAGGCAAGTATTATCAATCCCTTGAAAGTTTGGCTACACTCTTTTGTAAAGTGATGTGAGGCTAGGACTATTTTGGTGGGAAAGATGTTAGGGGTTAGAGTTTCAATTTTAAAAGGACATTGATCTTTTCAAATTTCTGTTCCTTTTCACCAACTTCAGTATCTTGATATTTGTCAGAAAGGTACATGTAATCTAAGGTTTTTAATACACTGACACGTTGTTCAAATCTCATTTTATTTTTAAAATCTCTGGGGGCTCAGTCGGTTAAGTGGCCGACTTCGGCTCAGGTCATGATCTCGCGGTCTGTGAGTTTGAGCCCTGCGTCGGGCTCTGTGCTGACAGCTCAGAGCCTGGAGCCTGTTTCAGATTCTGTGTCTCCCTCTCTCTGACCCTCCCCGTTCATGCTCTGTCTCTCTCTGTCTCAAAAATAAATAAACGTTAATAAAAAAATCAAAAAAAAAAAATAAATAAAATAAAATCTCTGTTGTGTCTGTTCTTTTTTAAAAATGTTTATTTATTCATTTATTTTGAGGGAGAGAGGGATTGTGGGAGAAAGAGAAAGAATATCCCAAGCAGGCTCTGCACTGCCAGCATGGAGTCCCACACCGGGGCTCGATCTCACAACTATGAGATCATGACCTAAGGCAAAATCAAGAGTTGGACGCCCAACTGACTAAGCCACCCAGGCGCCCCTCTGTTGTGTCCATTCTTACTAGTGTTTATTTGAGATTTTCATTCTTTATCAGATTTTGTTAGAGATTTATTTATCTCAGTAATCATTTCAAGGAAAATTTTTTGAGTCATTTGTTTTTTCCTTCTAGCTCTCCATTGCCACCCATCCACCCAACCCCACCAATTTATTCTTTTCTTTCCTTATCTTTATGATTTCCTTGTGAGGGGGGCTTACTCTATTGTTCTTTTTCCCATCATGCATTTGAATCTTTAGTTCATTTTTTCATTCTTTCTTGTTTTATTAAAAGAAAGTATTCTTGGTATTGTTTTAGCTGTGACACACATTATGCTTTCATTGTTATTCACTTCTAAATATTTTATAATTTCCCAAATGACTTCTTCTTCAATCCAAGGCTTATCTGACAGCATGCCTTATAGTTTCAAGGTATAAGGGATTTTTTAGCTAACATTTTGTTACCAAATTTCTAATTTAATGATGTACAAGTCAGTGGTTATTAGTACACTCACAAAGCTGTGTATCCCGCCTAATTATATAATTTTAGAATACTTTCATCACCCCAGAAGAAACTTTGTACCCATAGCAGTCATTCCCAATCCCCATCACCACTCTCATAGTCCCTGGGAACCACTAATCTACTCTGTCTTTATAGAGTGGTCTATTCTGGGCATTTCATTTAAGTGGAAAAGTACAATATATAGGTTTTTAAAACTTTTTCAATATATAGTTTTTTTTTGTTTTGTTTTTATTTATTTATTTATTTATTTTTTCAATATATGAAGTTTATTGTCAAATTGGTTTCCATACAACACCCAGTGCTCATCCCAATATATAGTTTTTAAAGACTGGCTTCTTTCACCTAGCATAATGTTTTCAAGGTTCAGCCATATTGTAGCCTGTATCAATCAATATGTCTTTCCTTTTATTGCTTAATAATATCCCATTGTGTGGATATACTACAATTTGTTTATCATATTCCAGTTAACAGAATGTAGGTCATTTCTACTTCTTGGCTATCATGGATTATGCTACTGTAAACATTCATGTACAAGTTTTGTGTGAACATGTTTTAATTTCCCTTGGGTATATACCTAGAAGTAGAATTGCTGGGTCACATGGTTCCTTTCCTGAACTAATGCTGTAAAATCTGTATTCTTTGTTGTGTGTGACTACTGAAGTCTCTGCTTGGTTGCTTTAGTGGTTAGCTAATGATTGCACAGATTTCCTTAACTGCCTGGAAGGAATAAGTCTCTCAGACTTTGCTGAGGGGCTCTGTGTGAATGTTGGCTCATGCCTCCAACGCTGAGTCAGACAGGTGACCGCTCTTAGCCTTCACTTCCTACTTGTTCAGAGCCTCAAGGTCAGCCAGAGACAGAGATTAGGGCCTTCTTGGGTCTTTCTTGTGCATGCCTACAGCCCCACACATGCACATGGCCTTCTGGATTTCCAGGAATATTTTGGAGCTTTGCGAAACCCCCCTATGGACGTCTCATTCCTCAATTTTTTTCTTTTTAATTTTTTTGGTCAGCTTCTCATTACCCCAAACTTATTACACCACCTCAGACAATTGTAGTGTTAAAGAATTGCCACTGATATTTTGACAAATACCCTGCTTTTATAGAGTGAGCTCTGACTCAGGTCAAATAAAACCAAGACCCAAGAATGGAGCTTTCCAAAGAAGACATTAGACAAGTCAAATAATGGAAGTTCTCTGAGGATAGGACTTTTTTTGAAGAGCTCCCAATCCATTCTTCCACCTCCCGTGTCTACTTGATGGCTGTTTTTCACAGCAACCATGGTTGCAAAGCTGTTGTTTTTCAACTGGAGCTGTGTGAGGGGCATGGGAATAGAGTGAGTTAAAACATCACAAAGCTCTTACCAAGATTCAGCTGTTTTTCTTGAATAGACACTTTTCAGATTATTGCAAGCTTTTCTCTGGTTAATTTAAAGAATTCTGAAAAAAAAGTTGATTTTGACCATTTTTGCCATTGTTCTCATCACCTTTATAAAGGAGTGGATTTTCCAAGATCCTTACCCTTCCTTCCATTCCAGAAGTGCTTCTAAGTCATTTACATTAAATGCGATTATTTTCTATATTTAGACACTTCAGTCATCTTTTTGCACATTAATTACTTCCAAGCCCTCTTCATATTCCTTACTATCTTTCATTTGCTAGGTTAATTTTTTTTCTTGCTAATTCAAAGTGATACATCCATTTTGTTTTGTTGCTTCTAACTCATTTTTTTCTAGAAGCTTATTAAAGTCATGCATACTATCCAATGAACAAGAAAATACCCCAGCACATTCTCTAGAGTTTTGTTTCTGTATTGTTATTACATACATTCTGGTACTTGTTCTGTTGTCTATTCTGACACTTGCTCATTTAGAAAATGATAAACTTTACAAACAAACTCACTCATTCTTATTTTCCTTAGCCCATGGCATTTTCCTGGATTCATTTCTCTTCTTGCTGAAGAGTTTCCTGTAATAATGTTTTCAAGATGTGTCTCTGTGGCAAACCTTCCAATGGCTATACGTGCCTCATAATATCTCAAATTTATTTTACCCTCATGTTTAAATATTAATTTAACAGAACATGAAATTCAGTCACTTTCCCTCAACACTTGACAAATATTATTCCCTTTTCTACTTGTCTCCAATGGTTCTTATCATTTTATCCTTTTGTAGATAATCTGCTCATTTTTCTAGGTGGGACCGTGTATTGTGTTGTGTTGTGTTGTGTTGTGTTGTGGTATTATATTGTATCTTATTGTATTATATTGTATTGTATTGTATTTTTTTAGAGAAGTTTTAGGTTCCCAGAAAAATTGTAAGGAAGAGAGAAAGATATTTCTCCTGTACCCCTGTCCCACATATGCACAGCTTTCTCCATTATCAATATCTCCCATCAGATGGTTCATTTGTTATAGTTGATAAACCTACACTGACACATCATAATCATCTGAAGTCCATGGTTTACATTAGGGTTCACTCTTAATGCTGTACATTCTTTGGGTTTGGACAAATGTGTAATGACATGTATCCACCATTACAGTATCATACAGAGTACTTTCAATGCCCCCTCCCAAATCCTCTGTGTTTCTCCTGTTCACCCCACCCCAAACCCCTGGAATCCTCTGATATTTTCACTGTCTCCATAGTTTTGCCTTTTCCAGAATGTCATATGGTTCAAATCATACAATATGTAGCCTTCTGAGATTGGCATCTTTCACTTAATACTATACATTTAAGGTTCCTCCATGTCCTTTCATGCTCCTTCCTTTTTAACACTGAATAATATTTTCCAGTGTCTGGATGTATCCCAGTTTATTTATCCATTCACCTACTGAGGGAAATCTTGGTTTCTTCCAAGTTTTGGCAGTTGTGAATAAAACTGCCATAAATATCTGTGTGCAGGGTTTTGTGTGGACTTAGGTTTTCAACTCCTTTGGGTAGATATCAAGGAGCGGGATTACTGGATTGTATGGTAAGGGTATGTTTAGTTTTTTAAGAAACTGCTACACTGACTTCAAAAGTAGCTGTACCATTCTACATTCCAACCAGCAAAGAATGAGAGTCTCTTGCTGTGCACCCTCACCAGTATTTGGTGGTATGGGTGTTCCAGATGTTGGCCTTTCTGATAGGCAGATGGTGGTATCTCATTATCGTTTTAACTTGCAGTTCCCTAGTGACATACAATGTGGATCATCTTTTTATATGCTGATTTGTCATCTGTAGGTCTTCTTTGATGAGGTGTCTGTTAAGGTTTTTGCCCCTTTTTTTTAACTGGATCGTTTGTTTTCTTATTGTTGAGTTTTAAGAGTTCTTTGTATATTTTGGTAACAGTTTGTTATCAAATGTGTCTTTTGCAAATGTTTCTCCCAGTCTGTAGCTCGTCTTCTGATTCTCCTGACAGTGTCTTTCACAGAGCAGAAGGTTTTGATTTTAATAAGTCCAGCCTATTCTTTCTTTCATTGATTGTATCTTTGGTGTTTTATCTAAAACATCGTCAACAAACCCAAAGCCATCTAGGTTTTCTGCTGTTATATTCTAGAAGCTTTATAGTTTTGTGTTTTATGTTAGGTCTGTGATCTACTCTGAGTTCATTTCTGTGAAAGGTGTAAAGTCAGTGCCTAGATTTTATTTTATTTTATTTTATTTTATTTTATTTTATTTTATTTTTTTGCACGTGGATGTCTGGTTCTTCCAGCACCATTGTTGAAGAGACTGTCTTTTCTCCTTTGTCTTGTCTTTGTTCCTATGTCAGATTACTTGACTATATTTATGTGGTTCTGTTTCTGGGCTCCCTATTCTGTTCCATGGATACTTGTCTATTCTTTGCCAATAGCACACTGTCTTGACTATTATAGCTTTATAGCTATCCTTGAATTTGGGTAGTATCAGTCATCTGACTTTGTTCTTCTCATTCAATATTATGTGATATCTACTTTTTCTCTCTGGAAACTTACAGAAATTTCTCTTTGTGACCAATGTTCTTAAATTTCACTATAATATGATTAGGTGTGTTTTTGGGTTTGTTTAATGTTTGCTTATTTTTGAGAGAGAGGCAGAAACAGCATGAGCTGGGGAAGGGGGGAGACACAGAATCCGAAGCAGGCTCCAGGCTCTGAGCTGTCCGTACAGAACTCAATACGGGGCTCAAACTCACGAGCCATGAGATCGTGACCTGAGCCGAAGTTGGGTGCTCAATTGACTGAGCCACCCTGGCACCCCTAGGTGTGGTTTTTTCAATCTTCCTTTCAATCTGAAGTCTTACATATTTCTCTAATTATAGTGGTTTTTAGTTGGGATTTCACGAAAGTCTTTTTCCCTATATTTGTTTCCCTCTGTGAATCAGGATAGGCCAGGTCACGCTGCAATAACTGATGACCCTCCCCCCACTGCCTCCTTTGATGTAGGTTGTTCAATTGAATCTTTTCCTTTAAGACGGTGTTTTATCTTTCTGAATGAACTCTTACTCTTCTAGGGGTTTTAGCCCCTTGTCCTGGTGATGAATACCTGAGAGAAGAGCCTAAAAAAACAAAAACAAAACAACACCTGTGTTCTGTGTTCTATGTGATGAATTGGGAGAGAAAGGTGTGGAGAGCTACCAAAGAGTGGAGAGGGCAGCTGTGTTACATACTCTGTATCAGTGTCCTGGCACTGCTCATTGTCACCTTTATCTAGATCCACCCAGTCCTTGGAGATATGGAGAGAGATTGTAAAAGGGGGACCACTTAGGACTTACCAGTCTGCCTGAATCTCAGTTAACCATGCCCCACTCTGGTCTGTTTTCAGCAGTAGTGATGGGCTGGCTACTGGTTTTTTTGTTTAGTTGTTTTTTTAATAAGAAGGAGTGAAAGGGTCTCTCAGTGGAATGTATGGGACAGCAAATGGACACATGGAAACATGATAGTCCACCCTCTCTCCAGTCCCCAGTGCACAAGCATCGTCTTAGGTGTTGTCAGCTCTGTCCCGTGCCTTCACCGAGACCTACTCACCCTCTGTTGCCCGGGAAGCTCCCACAGTGTTCACATTAATTTGACAGATTGACCAACCACTTTGGTTCCTGGGGTGTTTCCAGGTGTCTCCATCCTGTTAGGAACTGTAATATTTCCCTCTAAATCAATCACTTTTGGGGGGATGATGCCCAACCCTTTATTTCTATTCTTATTTTTCTATTCAGAACGTATTTATTTAGATTTACCTATATGTTTACCAGTTTCTTTGCCACTACGCCTGCTTACATTTTAGACATTCCTCCTGACAGCATTTTCCTTCTTCCTGAAAATTTTAGAAGTAATTTTAATGAAGTCTAGGATCATAAACTCAGTTTTTGTTTATTCAGGAATACTTTCCTTCATCCCCATTCTTTTCTTTTCTTTTTTTTTTTTTTTTAGGAATATTTGATAGATTTTTTTTTTAAGTTTTTATTTATCTATTTTGAGGGAGAGAGAGAATTCCAAGCAGGCATAGAGCCCAAAGCAGGGCTCAAACTCACCACCCAAACCATGAGATCATGACCTGAGCTGAAATCAAGAGTCAGATGCTCCATTGACTGAGCCACCCAGGCACCCCTCATCCCCATTCTTAAAAGACAGTTGGGGGGCGCCTGGGTGGCCCAGTCAGTTAAGCGTCTGACTTCAGCTCAGGTCATGATCTCACAGTTTGTGAGTTTGAGCCCCGCATCGGGCTCTGTGCTGACAGCTCAGAGCCTGGAGCCTGCTTCGGATTCTGTGTCTCCTCTCTCTGCCCCTCCCCAACTTGTGCTCTGTCTCTCTGTCTCTCAAAAAATAAATAAATGGGAAAAAAAAAATTCTAAACACAGTTGGGTTGAGCACACAATTCCTGATTGCCAGTTATTTTTTCCCTCAATACTTTGAAGGTATTATTCCACTACCTTCTGATTTCCATTGTTTCTGCTGAGGACTCTGCTGTTGCACTTGGTGCCCCACCTAAATCTTCATGACTACCTGCTGCATCCATTCCCCAACTTCTGTGGTGATTACTCATGGCTCAGAGCTTCCTTTTTCTCTGGAGAATTACCCTTCAGCAGAAGGATGCTGCTTTGTCTGGAAATGTCTGGGAGGTGATACGTGTAGCCAGTAACTGAGTGATAGGAGTATACTAATGGTTGACCCCTCTTTGCCTCAAATTGATATAACTCAGTGGTGCCATACATGATCCAGAGCATCCTCATGGGATCAGGGAAAGACTAGACCTCATCTGAAACCACATTTTACTTAGCTTCTTCCCTTGCCCTGTTCTGCTTTCCTGTACCTTAGAGGTTCTCCTGAGAGCCCTGTCAGTAAATCATGTGCCTGAGGATCTTGTCTCAGGCTCTGCTTCTAGGAAAGCTGACTCAAAATTGCTGTCAATATGATTCTCATTTCTTTGTAGGGGACTGTTTCTTCCCTCTGACTTTTTTTTTCTTTGCTTGCTTGCTTTCACTTATTTCCTGTCCCCCCCCATGCCTACTTCAAGATCTTCTCCTTGTTCTTGTTTTTGTGTGTGTGTGTGTGTATGTGTGTGTGTGTGTGTGTGTGTGTGTGTGTTCCATAGCTTCACTAAAACAGCGTACTGATTACTTTTTGTAAATGTTACTCTGAATTGCTTTAACTTCTCTTTCATGTTTTCAAATAACATTTTTTCATGTTTTTCAAATCCTTTGATTTGCATGGCATCCCAAGTAATTTCTTTATACATCATTCTAGCTAATTCTTTCTTCAGGGGTTCTTAATCTGCTATTTAAACCACCCACTGAGTTTTTAATCCAGCCATTATGTATTCATTTTCTAAAAGTTCTGTTTGGTTCTTTAAAAATCATTTTGGATGACCCATGAATGCTATTTTTTTTTCAATAATCCAGGAAGGCAAATACTTAATAGTTTGCTGGTAGAAGCTGGCCTTTGTTGTCAGGGTTCCCTGGCTCCTATGAATGAATTAAACTTTTAACACATAGTTATAATTATTTAAATAGGCTGTATTTGATAATCCCGCTACCTGAAATTCTTAAGGGTTTCAATGTCGTTTTTCTGCTGACTCTCACTCATGGTGGTTTGTTTCTTTGTACTACTCGTGGTGGTAATCTTTGCATACTCATATCAGTTTCATCCTAATCTATGGAAATCCTCAGGTCTAAATATTTTTTCTTTTCTAATGGTTCTATTTGGCTCTTTTTTCAAATGCACACAGTCATTGTTGACACCAAGATACAGGGGATATCTTTTCAGAAAAGAGTTAATATTGATTCTTCCAGAAGCCAGTAGTCACTGCCGACACAGGACCCCTTACATAGCCTTCCAGGAGTCTCTGTCCTAATGTAGGAAACTCAGAATAGGCCGCTCTGTCCTATAGCATGTTCCGGACTTCCTTGCACACTCACAGAACTCATGTTGCCATTTTCCCTCAGGGCTGCTTTAACTTTTACACTTGCCCAAACCATTTTGCCCAGTTCCCTATTTTGGTTTTACCCTATTTTGGTTTTACCCTCAGTTTTACCCAATTTTGGTATTATAAATAATACCCAATATTATTTATGTGTGTGTACACTTACATGTCAATGTTTGGAGGTTTTCCTTTATCTCCTGTGAACGTAATGCATTAAAATAGTTTTTGGGGGGTTGCCTGCATGGCTAGGCGGGTTAAGCGTCCAACTTTGGCTCAGGTCATGATCTCACGGTTCCTGGGTTCGAGCCCTGCATCAGGCTCTCCACTGTCAGCACAGAGCCTGTTTTGGATCCTCTGTCTCCCTCTCTCTCTCTCTGGTCCTCTCCCTTTTGCATGCTGTCTCTCTTTCTTTCAAAATAAATAAATAAACATTAAAAAGAATTAAATAGTTTTTTTCATGGAAAAGCTAGTTGTTTTGTGAGCAAAAGGCTGACATACTGCTAGCAATTCTTAACTAGTGTTTCTATTATTCAAAATTCCAAGCCTGCACAGAAAGTAAAGGACAATTCAGTGAAATCCCGTGTGCCATCACCTATGTGCACTTACCACATCCTCATTTTCCTTCTTTTTTTAATGGTTTTGTGAGCTCACTCTTTAAACTTAAATATATATATTTTTTAATTTTTTTTGTTTGTTTGTTATGTTTCTTTTTGAGATGGAGAGAGAGAGTGCGAGCAGGGGAGGGGCAGAGGGAGAGAGAGAATCCCAAGCAGGCTCCAGTGATGGTATGGACCCTGACATGGGGCTTGAACCCACAAACCATGAGATCATGACCTGAGCCGAAGTTGGATGTTCAACTGACTGAGCCACCCAGGCGCCCCTAAATATGTTTATTTTAGAGAGAAACTGTATATCAACCTCCATGAAATGGAAAACCACGATCTCTTGCCATTAATAGAATGTAGCTGTACTAATAAATACAATGAAAATCAAAGTCATTAAAAATTAAGAAAATAAATGATAAAATATAAAAGTAATAATCTATTTATACAAATACATATCTAAAAAACTTTTTAGTGAGAATAATGGAACAATACATGATCAATCAGTAACACAGATATATTAAGCTCGTTGTCTTTTTTTTTTTTAATGTTTATTATTTATTTTTGAGAGAGAGAGAGAGAGAGAGAGAGAGAGACAGAGTGTGAGCAGGGGGGAGGGGCAGAGAGAGAGGGAGACACAGAATCCGAAGCAGGCTCCAGGCTCTGAACTGTCAGCACAGAGTCCAAGACGGGGCTCGAATTCATGAACCATGAAATCATGACCTGAGCTGAAGTCAGACGCGTAACTGACTAAGCCACCCAGGCACCCCTCATTGTCTCTTTATTTAAGATAAGGATTTGTTTCTAGAATAATAAAATGAGTCTGTTGTTTGGTTTCAGTGCTACAGCACCAAGAATCCCAACTCCCAACACATATCTGCAATTGGAAAGGAAAGGCAAAACATATTTAATCCCTTTCTAGATTTCAGTGAAACATGTTTATACCTACTTTGCATTAGAAACAGTTGTCAGCTTTCTGAAGTGATGGTTAATGTATCACTGAAAATAACAGAAGTGCTGGAGGTTTGAAATGTTTATGGGCAGCCTGTGTAACATGGTGTATCATAGGTCCACCCCAAGTCTCAGTGATCTGTAGGAGGTCGCAGAGAACTTAGCATATAGTCATACTCACAGCTATGCTTTCACAGTGAAAAAATATAAAACAAAATCAGCAAAGGGAACAGGCACAAGGGGCAAAGTCCAGAGAAAACCAGTCCAGAGAAAAAGTTGTGACAACATGTATGAAATATTGTCTCCCAAGGAAGCTCATCAGAGACTCAGTACCTAAGGTTTTATCTTACTGGGAGCTGGTCACATCAGCATCCTCTGTCTAGCACACACCTGAATTCCAGATTCCCAGAAGGAAAGCAGGTGTTCGGCATAAGGTGTTCAGCAGGTGTTCACACTGTTTTCATAAACAGTTCCTTCACAGTGAACCACTATTTTCAGTGGTGGGAACCCTTCTAAAATCCAAGTTCACAAGCCCCAGTAAAGCGCCAATCTCACCAGAAGGACTTTTTAACATTAACTCTTTTCTGAAGACGTAGCTCACCACTATACTATCTACTTTGGTCTTACCCTAAGTGATAATAACTATGAAATGATAGGGTTTTTTTTTAAGTTTATCTACCTATTTTGTAGGGGGTGCAGAGAGAGAGAGAGAGAGAGAGAGAGAGAGAATCCCAAGCAGGTTCCATGCCATCAGCGCAGAGCCCAGTACAGGGCTCAAACCCACAAACCATGAGATCATGATCTGAGCCGACACCAAGAGCCAGATGCCCAACCAGCTGAGCCACCCAGGTGCCCCAGTTTTGGTGTGCTTTTTATAGGTAATACAAATTGAAAGAAATACATAACCCTTAAAATTTTAAATACTAATGTTGACATCATCTCATACCCATTGGGATGGATAGTATAAAAACAAAAAGAAAACAAACAAAACAAAACACAACACAAAATAGCTAGTGTTGGCAAGGATATGGAGAAATTGAAATCCTTGTGCACTGTTGGTGGGAATGTAAAATGATGAAGCCTTTATGGAAAACAGTTCCTAAAGAAATTAAAAATGGAATTACCATATGATTCAGCACTTCCACTTCTGGGTATATACCCAAAAGAATTGAAATCAGGGTCTTAAAAACCCATGTTCGTAGCCGATTATTCACAATAATAACTAAAATATGGAAGGAACCCAAGTGACCATCAGTAGATGGGATAAGCAAAATGTGTTACATACATACATTGGAATATTATACATATTATCCATACAGTGGAATACATATATTGGAATATTAATCAGCCTTAAATTAGGAATGAAATTCCTCAATATGCTACAGCATGGATGAACCTTGAGAACATTATGCTAAGTGAAATAAGCCGGTCACAAAAAAGACAAATATTCTATGATTCCATTTATATGAGGTACCGAGAGTGGTCAGATTCATAGGCAAAAAACCAATGGTGGTTGCTTGAGGCTGAGGGATGTGGAGAATGGGGAGTTATTGTTTAATGAATATAGTTTCAGAATTGCAAGATGGAAAGAGTTATATGGGTGGATGATGATGATGGTTGTACAATAGTGTGAATGTTCTTAATGTCACTGAATTGTATGCTTAAAACTGTTTATGGCGGTAAATTTTATGTTTTGTGTACTTTACCACAAAAAAAATCAAAAATAAAAAAGTAATAGGAACAGTGATTATATAGATCATATCGTTCCAATAACTGTTTACATAATAACTCTATTTTTTTTTAATTTTTTTTAACGTTTATTTTTGAGACAGAGAGAGACAGAGCATGAACGGGGGAGGGCCAGAGAGAGAGGGAGACACAGAATCAGAAACAGGCTCCGGGCTCTGAGCTGTCAGCACAGAGCCCGACGCGGGGCTCGAACTCACTGACCGAGAGATCATGACCTGAGCTGAAGTTGGCCGCCCAACCAACTGAGCCACCCAGGTGCCCCATAACTCTATTTTTAAAAAAGTAAAGAGATGAGGAAAGATACACTATGCTAACACTAATCAAAAGAAAGCTGGAATGGCTACACTAATTTCAGAGCAAACTTCAGAGCAAGAAAAATTACCAAGAAGGAGCATTACATAATGATGAGGGATCAATTCTCTAAGAAAACATAACAATCTTTAATGTGTATGTGCCTAACAACAGAGCATTAAAATGCATGAGGCAAAAACTGATAGAACTGAAAGAAGAAATAGAGGAATCCACTATTATAGTTGGAGACTTTAATGTCCCTCTATCAGAAATGGACAGATCTAGCAGACAGAAAATCAGTAAGGACATAGTGGAACTTAACAGCAGCATTGGTCAAGTGGATATAATCAACATATATAGACTACTTCATCCAACAACAGTGGAATATACATTTTTCTCAAACTTACATGGAACATTCACCAAGATAGACCACATTTTGGGCTATAAAATATACCTTAACAAATTTAAAAGAGTAGAAACTATATTATATATGCTCTCAGGCCACATTGGAATCAGACTAGAAATCAATAAGAGAAAAATACCTAGAAAATTAGAAAAGAAGAAAGATTTAAAGTCCGTAATCTAAGCTTCTACTTGAGGAAACTAGAAAAAGAGAGAGCGACAATTAACTCTAAAGTAAGCAGAGGAAAATAAATAATAAAAATTAGAACAGAAATCAATGAAATTGAAAACAGGAATTCAATAGAGAAAATCAAGAAAGCCAAAAACCAGAGGTTTATTGATAAACTTCTAGCCAGGCTAACTAAGAAAAAATTCTAATATTGGAAATGAAAGAGGGCACATTACTAGAGATCCCAGGGATATTAAAGGGATACTCTAAATAGCTCTATGCCCACACGTGATAACCAAAATAAAATGGATTAATTCTTTGAAAGACACAACGTGTGAAAACTCCTACCAGAAGAAATAAACAATCTGAATAGATCTATATCTATTAAAGAAATTGAATCAAGAGGCACCTGGGTGGCTCACTTGGGTAAGCTTCCGACTTCAGCTCAGGTCATGATCTCACGGTCCGTGGGTTCAAACCCTGCGTGGGGTTCTGTGCTGACAGCTCAGAGCCTGGAGCCTGCTTCGGATTCTGTGTCTCCCTCTCTCTCTGCCCCTCCCCTGCTTGCGCTCTGTGTCTCTCTCTCTCAAAAATAAATAAACGTTAAAAAAGTTTTTTTAATAAAGAAAGAAATTGAATAAATAATAACTTTTGAAAACAGAAAATGCACCAGACCCAAATGAACCCACTGGTTCACTGGTGAATTCTACCAAACATTGAAGGAAGAAATTATAACAATTCTCCACAGTCTTGTCCAGAAATTAGAAGCAGAGGGAATAATTCCTAATCCATTCTATGAAACCAACACTACCCTAATACCCAAACCAGGCAAAGACATTACAAAAAAAGAAAATTAGAGACCAACATTTTTTATGAATAGAGATGCAAAAATCCTCAACAAAATTAGCAAGTTGAATCCAACAATGTATAAAAAGAATTACACACCATGACCAAGTGAGATTTATTCCAGATATGTAAGACTTGGTCAACATTCAAAAATGAATTAATGTGATCCATTACATCAGCAGATTAAGGAAAAATCACACGATTATAGCAAAATACATGCAGAAAAAGCATTTGACAAAATCTAACACCCATTAACGATAAAAACTCTCAGAAAAGGGAATAGAGGAAACTTCTCAATTTGATAAAGAACATCTACAAAAAACCTACAGCTAACATCATACATAATGGTGAGAAACTAGATACTTTCCCACCAAGATCAGGAACAAGGCAAGAGTATACCCTGTTGGTCCACAACCTGGCCCCTTTACACAGAGGGCAAGGAGAGACTGAAGAAAGAGGCAGACTATTCCAGATTGGTAGGTGGCAGTTTCAGTAAGCAAGAGAACTTACTTATGAGGCTTGTCTTGGGCAACCACAAGAGAAGTAGATCTCTGCACCTGCCTGCCAGAATCTTAAAAGTTATATAGAGGTGTTAACTGGGTTTCGTCATGTATACCATCCAGATGGTCTCAACAGCACATTACTATCTCAAGGCCGTGTCCTTGGGCAGCTTCTAACACAGGGAAGGCAAATGACACACACATTCCAAGGATAGGGGAGGTGGTAAGGAGCCTCTGATTTCCCAGGCCCAGCTTGTGGGTCAACTGGCAGTCATGTCCTCCCAATAACCTCTGCCAATATCCCTTCTAACACCACTCTTTTTCAACATCATACTGGAAGTCCTAGAGAATGCAATAAGACACAAGAAAAGGAAATAAAAGGTATACAGATTGGGAAGGAAGAAATAGAACTTTTTTTGTTCATAGATTACAATATTGAAAATCTGAATTAATTGGCAAGAAAACCTCCCAGAACTAATAAGTGTTTATAGCAAAGTTGTAGGATACAAAGTTAATATACAAAAGTTAATTGCTTTTTCATATAACAGCAATGAACAATTGGAATCTGAAATTAAAGTCATAATACCACTTACATTAGCACCCCCCAAAATGAAATATTAGATATAAATTAACCAAATATGTAAAAAATCTATACAAGGAAAACTCTGGTGAAATAAGTCAAACAAGAACTTAAACAATGGAAAGACATTCCATGTTCATGAACAGGAAGACTCAATGTTTTCAAGATGTCAGTTTTTCCCAACTTAATCTATAGATTCAACACAATCCTAAAGCAAATCCCAGCAAGTTATTTTGTGGATATTGACAAACTCATTCCAAAGTTTATATGGAGAGACAAAAGACCCAGAATAGCTAATGCACTATTGAAAGAGAAGAACAAAGTTGGAGGACTGACACTACTCAACTTCAAGACTTAATATAAAGATACAGTAGTCAAGACAGTATGATATGGACAGGAAAATAGACAAAAAGATCAATGGAACAGAAAAGAGTGCCCAGAAATAGACCCACACAAATATAATCAAAAGATCTTTGACAAAGGAACAAAGACAATACAAAGGACAAAAGACAGTCTTCAGAAAATGGTGCTGGAACAATTGGACATCCACATGTAAAAAAGAAAAAAAAAAAGAATCTAGGCACAGACATTTCATAGAAATTAACTCACAATGGAACTTAGACCTACATGTAAAACACAAAACTATAAAACTCCTAGAATATAACACAGAAGAAAACCTAGATGACTTTGGGTTTGGTGATGACTTTTTAGATACAACACCAATCTGTGAAAAAAAGAATTGGTAGGCTAGACTTCATGAAAATTAAAAACTTCTGCAAAAGACATTGGTCAAGAGACTGAGAAGACAAACCACACAGGCTGGGAGAAAATATTCACAAAAGACATAGCTGATGAAGGACTATTATCTAAAAGAAACAACTCTTAAAACTCAGCAATAAAAAATGAACAAACTGATTTTAAAATGAATGAAAGATTGGAACAGACACCTCACCAAAGAAGATATATGGATGGCAAATAAGTGTATAAAAAGCTGCTCATTATCATATGCCATTAGGGAATTGCAAATTAAAGCAAGAGTGAGAAACTATTACATACCTATTAAAATGGCCAAAATTCAGAACACAGACAACACCAAATGCTGGTGAGGACATGGAACAATAGTAACTCTCATTCATTGATGATGGGAATATAAAACGACACATGCACTTTAGAAGACAATTTATCAATTTCTCTTAAAATTAATCATACTTTCACCATAAAATCCAGCCTTTGTGCTTCTTGGTATTTACCCAAATGGGTTGAAAACACGTCCACACAGAAACTTGCGTATAGTTGTTTATGGCACCTGTCTTAATCCATTCATTCTGCTATAACAGAATACCATAGACTGGGTGGATCACAACAGAAATTTATTTCTCACAGTTTTGGAGGCTGGAAGTGCAAGATCAAGGCACCAGAAGATTTGGTATCTAGTGAGGGCCCACTTCCTGGTTCCCAGTCAGTCATCTTGTGTCCTCACATGGATGAAGGGGTGAAGGAGCTCTAACCCATTCATTACGGCTCCACTCTAATTACCTAATCACCTTACAAGGCCTCACAAAAAAACAAATACCATCACTTTAGGGATTAGGTTTCAACATATGAATGGGGGGAGGAGGGGTAGGGCAGGAATCAAACAGTCTATAGCAGCAGCTTTATTTGTAATTGCCAAGACCTGAAAGCAACCAAGATGTCCTTTAATAGGTGAACAGATAAACTGTGGTACATCCAGACAATGGGATATTGTCCAATGTTTAAAAAAAACAATGAGTTATCAAGTCCTGAAAAGACATGAGGGTTTCTTAAATGCATATTACTAAGTGAAAGATGTCAAACTGAAAAGGCTACATGCTGTAAGACTCCAACTATATAACATTCTAGAAAAGGTAAAACTATGGACACACTAAAAAGATTAATGGTTGCCAGGGATTAGGGGAGAGGGAGGGATGAACTGGAGGAGCACAGAGGATTTAAGGGCATCAAAACTATTCTTTATGATACCTTAATGGTGGTTACATATCATTATAGATTTGTCAAAACCCATAGATTGTACGATACCAAGAGTGAAGTCTAATGTAATCTATGGACTTTGGGATAATGATTTGTGAATATAGCCTCATCAACTGTAACACATGTACCACTCTGGTGGGATACAGATAGTAGGGGAGGCTGTGCAAGTATGGAGACCAGGGGTAGTTGGGCACTCCCATACTTTTGGCTTAATGTTGCTGTAAATCTAAAACTGCTTGAAAAAATAGTCTACTTCAATAACAGAAATGCTTTGTATGGGAAAATGCTATGTACACATTAGGGGTTATTACTGCTCAAACAGGCAGGTGCTGTACTTTAGGGACACAGCTTGGCATTTACAGTGAGATGCTTAGAAACAGAACAGCTTTTGGAGGTGTTTTTTCTTCTCTAAATAGAGTTAGTGTGCTAGAGGCCAAGGTTAACACCTTTATGGCTATGACAGTCAGCTTTCAAGTCTTTCTTCCCTCTGCCCTAATGCACAGGTATGCAAATGCGTCAGGGAGGGGTAAACTTCAAGCTTTGTGAACTAACCCTTTAGGACATTAATTAATTGCGGAATTGGCCTTCAGTCTCTTCCCCTCTCTAGGCCTCAGTTTCCCTGCTTAAAAGGAAAGTAGTTTTAGATGTTTTCTAAAACACTTTCCAGCTCTGAGCTTCTATGATTCTTCTTTTAATTTTTCCAGTGGGCCATGCTCTCTCTGGCTTCTAGGTCTTTGGACATGTGGTTCCGTCCACTAGGACCAATGTCCCCATTTGCCTGGCTTACTGCTTGCTATTCTGCCTTTCTGGTTTCAGCGTAGATATCACTTTGGGGGAAGTCCTCTTGACCTCTCTAAATAGAATTAACTGCATTAACTGCCCTCCACCACGTTTCCAAGCCCCCCACCCATCTTCTGTTTCTGTGCTTCATATGCTAAAATGATAACTTTTTGCTTACTTGTCTTTCCCCCACTCTGGACTGCCACCCTGCTGAGTGCAGAGTGTTGTAGTTATATCACACAACACAAACACACACACACACACACACACACACACACACACACACAGGTCCAGGTTTTCTTGGGGATAACCCAGCTCTGTCTCTGCCTGGGAGTTTCCAGGCCCAAAATCCTCTAGGGGAGGCTATGCCTCCAGAAACATTCAACCACCAAGTAAGAAGCTGTGAGTGGGAAAACCATCTTTCATTAGTAAAGGAACAATTTACATTATTAAAAGAACGATTAATGTTAGGAGTTACTTACAACAAAGCCTTTCTAAAGGACCAAAGAGTCCTTTTAAGTGTGATCTTTATAAGTATTGGTTTTTGAAAATTTATCAGAGGGAGGATTTAAAATCTGAAGTCTCTCAGTCCAAGGATATCTCAAAGGTTAAGGCAAAGGATCAGAAATGATAATAATTAGAAGAGACCTTTGAGCCCTCGGTTTGGAATTTTCCATTCCATTGACAGGAAGGCAGACACCTTCTGTCCCAGGACCTTCCTGCTGTCCCGGGTTGGCTACATCCACCCTGCACCTTTGTTCAGCTCCTCCCATTACCGCCCGGCTGTGGCCTCTCTGCCCACCAGCCCCAGAGCCAGCTCTGGCTGTGCCAAAATGGGGCTGCCCCAGGCAGGGCTGTGGCTGAGGAGGCTCTGGGTCCTCTTTCAGGTGGCCCTGCAGGTGGCTGTGGGCAAAGTGTTCCTGATATTGTTTCCCTCGAGAGTCAAGCAACACATCGTGGCCATGAACCGGAAGAACCCCCACTTTTCCTATGACAACTGGGCCCCAACTCTGTACAGTGTGCAGTATTTCTGGTTTGTCCTGAAGGTCCGATGGCAGCGACTCGAGGACAGGACTGAGCCAGGAGGTCTGGCCCCCAACTGCCCCGTGGTCCGGCTCTCAGGACAGAGGTGCAGCATCTGGGACTTCATGAAAGGTCAGGAGACTGTTCCAAGCTTGAGATGCGCTTGGAGTGGGGGTATCAGCAGTGGGTGGGGAAGTGGGTTGGAAAGTCCTGAATTCTATTCTGGCTGCTCCCTTTTGGCTTCTTGTCTTCTCACTTCCTGCATCTAGGACTTCTAGATTCTGTTCTTCTGAGCGGCATCGCCACCTTCCCAGGCCCTTAACCCACAAACCAGCTACACTGGCCTTCAGCTCCTTCCATATGCTCTTTATTTATTTTTTTTTAATTTTTAAAAAATGTTTATTCATTTTTGAGAGGTGGGGGAGGGCAGATAGAAAGGAGAATGTGAAGTAGGCTCCATGTTGTCAGCACAGAGCCCAACGTGGGGCTCAAACCCACGAACCCATGAACCGTGAGATCGCGACCTGAGCCGAAGTCAGATGCTCAACCGACTGAGCCACCCAGGCGCCCCCTTCCACAGGCTCTTAGGCTCTTAGAGTCGCTCTGCCTGGTCAGCTCCTGCTCATCCTTCAGACTTCCGCTCAGTGCCACTTCTTGCAACAAGCCAGCCCTGGATCCCCCGCCAGGCTAGGTTACCTCCTTTTCCATGCCTGACGTCCTAAGCTTCTCTTTACTGCACCTGACCTGATAGGTAGTTCTGTGCCGCCCCCACTAGCCTGCACGCTCCATGCAGGTGGAGCCCATGGTCTAACCCACTTTGCATCCTTTGGCTGCTGCTGGCCCATGGCAGGCGCTCAGTAAATATATGTTGAAGCACTCTCTCTCCCTCTCCTATGTATACAAGTTCTATCGATGTGGGGTCTTACAGACCCCCCTTTTTTTTTTTTTGTCCTCACAGCTGTTCCTTCTATCAGGCCTTCCTCCTCCTCCCCCTGTTGCCCTCTCTTCCTACCCCACTTGCGACTGGCTGTGAGATTGCCCCTTAGCAAGCGCATCCCCAGCCTCCGCAGCTGCCCTCTGCACTCAGAACAAACCCGGGCCCAGCCTTGTGCTCAAGGTCCTTCCTGAGCCAACTCCCGCTTTCCTTCCCCGTCTCACCTGCAGGCTGCGCCTCATGCTGTGGCCTGCAGACCAATTCTTGGGCCTTGCACATCCCTTGTGCTTTCCCTTCTCGGCCTTGCTCATGTTGTTGGCTCTTCCCCTCTATCGCCAACAGTCCAAACGCCTCATCAACAGGGGCCTGCTCTCACATACACGCCCTTCTGTGAGGCCATCTCAGAGCCCTACAGCTAGGCAGGCGCTCTCTCTCCTGGACGCATGGCTCTGCATGTGCCCCTCTCCTCGGACACTGATTCTTGCCACCCAGCCTCTGGCTGCCCAACGGGGAGCCTCGTGACAGTACTATGTCCAATTCATCTCTGATTTCCCGGGACCCAGACCCAGCGGATGGAGTAGAGAAGGCCCCTGAGGCAGGTGGCTACTCTAGTGTTTTTCAAAGCACGTCTTTGGAGGCCAAATCCCGCAGATAAGCTTTACTACATCGAGTTCCCTGATTCAAGTAGTTTGAGAAACGCTGCACGCTATACCCTCCTCCTGGAAATTCATACAGCATGCGAATATTTTTAAAGCTCTGAGAAGCCCTGAAGCTTCAAAACAAACAAAACTTGTGGGAAAAAAAACCAAACTGACAAAGCACTGACTGATGTTCCTCACACACACAACCCCCAGGTCTCCCCCTGAGGAAATGCCTGTCATCATCACACATGATCCAAAGAACACCCTTTGGGAAAAGTTGACCTGATCCAGTCCTCTCACTTTAGAAGGGAATGGAGAACGCTGAGAGGCAAAGGTAACAGAGCCAGTGAGCGACCAAGTCAGACCCAGAATCTGGGCTTCTTCATCTCATTTTCTTCAGTCAGCAAACATTCACGAGCACCTCCTGTGTGCCCGGCCCTCAGCTAGACGCCAAGGACTCAGAGTTAGGTAAGAGCTTGCTGCTTCACTCAAGAAGGTTACGGTTTCCCAGCACAGATGGACGTAGTAAAGGAATCCTCACAGTTCTGTGAGATGGGGGAGGCTGTAAAGGTATAAAGTTTGCCTGCAGGGCTTGGAATGTTTCCTGGAGGAGGTGGCTTTGGAACTAGGCCTTGAAAAATGAGTAAGATTTTTATAGCTTGGGAAGGGAAAGGCGTTTCAAGTAGAGCAACAGGCAAGGGTTTTTTGCACATGACTTTAATTTTTTTTTTTAACATTTATTTATTTTTGAGAGACAGAGTGTGAGCAGAGTAGGGGCAGAGAGAGAGGGAGACACAGAATCTGAAGTAGGCTCCAGGCTCTGAGCTGTCAGCACAGAGCCCGATGCGGGGCTTGAACCCACGAACCGTGGGATCATGACCTGACCCGAAGTCGGACATTCAACCGACTGAGCCATCCAGGTGCCCCAGTTGCTCATGACTTTAAACTGCGGTGCACAAATGACCTGTATTTATCCAACATTTGCCAAGTGACCACTGATAATAAGAACACTGAGAATAACAGTTAACTTTTATTGAGTGTCCACTATGTGCCAAGCACTGAGCTAGAAGCAGGCCAATTTGATGAATATCAATCACCTACTGACCAGTTCCATGAAAGCCAACTTGCCTCATGGCCAGTTCACAGAATGTACTCGCTTCTTGTAACTGTTTGCTTTCAGTGGACCAGTTTACATTTAAAAAAATTTTTTTTAATGTTTATTTATTTTTGAGAGAGAGAGAGTGAGATAGAGTGTGAGCAGGGGAGGGCCAGGGAGAGGGAGACACAGAATCTAAAGCAGGCTCCAGACTCTGAGCTGTCAGCACAGAGCCCGACCCGGGGCTTGAACCACGAACTGCAAGAACATGACCTGAGCCGAAGTCGGACACCTAACCGTCTGAGCCACCCAGGCACCCATGGACCACTTCACATTTTAAATACTTTAAATATTTGCCTCTGCTCCCTACTATTGCACCTGAGACTGAAGAATGGAGAGAGAAGGAGACCAAGAGACAAAAGAAAACTCTACTTATAAAATGAGTTGGCTTTTAGCACATGGATTCAGAAATAATGGTACTGATGGGGCGCCTGGGTGGCTCAGTAGGTTGAGCGTCCGACTTCGGCTCAGGTCATGATTTCACTGTTCGTGAGTTCGAGCCCACGTTGGGCTCTGTACTGATGGCTCAGGGCCTGCAGCCTGCTTCAGATTCTGTGTCTCCCTCTCTCTCTGCTCCTCCCCTGCTTGCACTTTGTCTCTCTCTCTCTCTGTCTCTCTCTCTCTGTCAAAAATAAGTAAACGTTAAAAAAAAATAAAAAGAAAAAAGAAATAATGGTACTGAATCGTCCTGAAATAATAGATACTGGTGATACAGAAATCAACACAACTGGTGTCAGCCCTAGAAAAATCTCATAACCCAGAGGGGGAGATGGTGTAGTGAGAGAGGGAAGCAGAGGGTTCTGGAAGATGTGGGTGGGTAGGAAGGTGGTCAGAGGAAGGCTTCCTGGGGAAGAGGATGGCGAGCCCATTGTCTAGAGACAGTGAAGCTTTGGAGTGTGTGGGGAACAGGAGAGTGGGGAGCAGAGCAGGACAGAGGTGGGGAGCTGCCATCTAAGATGTGGAGGTGACGTCAGTTTGGCAGAAGTGGGACTGTGGGAGGCATGAAGTGGTGAAGGATGAGACTGGAGCCATCATCAGGGACCAGCACTTAAGGGACCTGATGTGTCTTACTGAAGAGGGTAGACTTCATCCTGAAGGTATTGGTGAGTTCCAGAAGGATTTTCAAGCAGGGCATTAACATGATCAGTTCTGCTTAATAGAAAGATATCCTATAACTGCTTTGGAAACCCACCAGACCACTAAAAATCTCTGATGTATGCTTTAGGTATAAATCTGAGCTCATTTTACAGCCACAGACTGGAAGATCTAGAAGACTCTATGGGTAATCTAAAGCAGTTCTTTCATTTTTTCAGATGCAAAGGCCCAGCGAGGGAAATTACTGACTCAGAGTCATATGGCAAGTTCTTATAGAGCCTGAATTAGAACTTGTGCCTTCTGACTCTCAGCTACTGTGCTTTTTGTTGTTGTATCAGACAACAGAGGCTCAGAGAAATTCCCAGCCACCTCCTATCCTCTGCATGTACGTGCACATGTACACACATGACAACACACACACACACACACACACACACACACACACACAGCAAAATATTGATTAACTGGTGTGTTGTGGTAGAAGGCGATGGTGGGTAATTTATTTTCTAGGCACTTGAGAGTTAATATGAAACTGGATTTATTTCAGCCCCTGTTTCCTATCCTCTAAAATCTCTCCCAGTGTACTTAGGAGGTGCCATCTAGCAACTATAAATGGGCTTTGTCTGCTGAGAGAGCCTGCCATGGGGGTTAATTTACTGGCATGGAGGTCAGGATGGTGGGTTCAAGTCCAGCTGCTGCAGAGCTGTTTTCCCATTTATACAGACAAGCTGGACTTGGCGGCACTTGCCTGACATTTGAAATGGTGTTCTCTGCACCGTGGCTTGTGCACACAGGCAGAGTGCCAACCCTCTGTACCGCTACCCCCTTGCACCCATCCTTCCCCTCTGCTACCACGTAAGTGGGGAACCCAGTTTAAACTTTGCCCTCAATACTGATCACTGCACCCAACCACACTATAAATAATTAAACGAATGTCTCTGTCTCTTCCAATGTCCTAATCAGTGTTGAATTTTGTTCCAATTAAAAACAAAATTCCAGACAGCTAATATTTAGCACTGGTCCTGACCTTAAGTCTTTTGGGTTCTTATCTAAAGCATGACTCTGGGGTCATTGGAGGCCAATGGCTGACCACTTGGCCTTGACTTACCTCTGAGCCTCCCCTGATGAGGCCTGGGCAACCCTGTCACATGGGTGAGGACTTGTGTAATCAACCAGCAGGGGACTGAGGCCCACTTGGTACTCCCTAGGGCCTCCTAAGAGAAAATCTGTGAGCCAAGGACAAGGAGAGATTTGTATCTCCTGGCCAGCTTTCTCCTTATGTACTGAAAAATGAGGACTATATAACCAATTGTTTCTGTCTGTACTTGGGCACCAGGAAACTCAGTCAAATATTAGTTCGGTTGCAGTGAATGCATGGGACCTTAGAACTGGTTTATTTGTCTTCCATAATTCCCTTCTGTTCTGTGCCTCCCAGAAGGGCATGATTTTTTAAAATATTTTACTATATGTGTAAGCTGCTTCAAACCCATTGCACAACAAGGTGAGGGTGTAACTCATGGAATGAAGCATCGGCAAGGTAAGATGCCCTCTGTTCCCCTCCATCAGCAAGTTCTATCTTTCCCCTTCTCTGCTGCCCACATATTGCCCGGGCTCCCATGATCTCTCACGTGCGTTTCTCTGACGCCCCCTAACTGGGTCCTGCCCACTTCCATTCTCATCCTCAGGCCTTTCTCCAAAGAGTGATGTCCAAGTGTAAATCTAATCGTGTTTCATTATTATATGCCCCTACCGTAACAGTCAGGGTTCTGGCTTGCGAGCCACAGAAACTCACTCTGGTTTTCTTAGTCACAAACATACGGACGCAAAAGAACATATTAATAAGGTGTTGCAAGATCTCCAGAATCAACCACAGTTGGAGCCCTGGGCCTGGACTGTCTTTTAGCATCAACAGTCAGGCCAGGATGCTGCTGTCACTGTGGTTGCCTTGAGAACCAACCCCCCACCCCCAGGACCCCACCATCCCTGACAGGGGCACTACCACTGGGCCATGGATGAATTCTGCCATCCCAATGACTCCAGAATCAAAGATCTATGTGGGAGAGTCCAATCAGCCCAGCCTGGGTCTCTGCTTTTGCCTTGGCTACTCAGGACAGAGAACAGACCTGGCCCCTCTCTCCTCCACAGAGGCATACTCTCCCATTAATAGCATACAAAATAAGAAATTCCAACTAGGAAGGAGGCTTAGGAACTGGGCAGCCAAAATTGCAACAAATATCCACCATCCTTGTTTTATATCTCCGTGATGTCACATCGTATGTGGAATAAAATCCAGGTTTTTCACCAAGGCATAGGAGAGCCTGCCTTCCCTGGCCCATACCTACCTCTCCAGTCATGCCTCTCGTTACCCACTCTCCCACCCCCTCCCCAGGCCTGGCTCTGGTCACAGTGGCCTTACAGGTCCTTGAACACGCCAAGCTCTGTCCTGCCTCAGGGTCTTTGTACATGATAGAGTCCTTTTGTCTGGAATGCCCTTCTCCTCCCTTTGCCCATGGCTGGCTCTTTCCTATCCTTCATTTGTCAGGTTAAATGGCATCTCCTCAGAGGCCTCTCCCGACCCACCTGTCTAAAGTAGGTCACTCCTTGATTGTCTCTTTCGTAACACTTATCGCAAGTTGAAATTACCACATTTATGTGTTTACTTGTTTTTTGGCCATTAAATAGACCTCAAATTGCATGCAGGCAGGGGCCTGCTGGCTTTGTTCTCTGCCGAATCCCTGGTGTGTGGCTAAGAGCCTCGCACAGGAGAAGTCTGAATAACTTGCTTATAGGTGGAATGAGAGCATGCTTGGGGACATGAGGTTGAATGAGGAACAGGCCCTGCCCACAAGGGGCAACAAGTAGCCTGGCGGGCACAGACCCGTCACGGTGCGCAGCCTGCTGTGCTCTGACAGATGTGAGGGACGGGCTCGATGATGTCGGCCCCGGCCACAGGTAACCACCAGGTGCTGGCAGCTCCCTGGAGTTACCCCCAATCTAAGGTGGGAGAGTTGCAGAAGGCTCCCACCCAGGGCCGGCTTCATGGGTGCGGGACCAGTGGGTCACACAGGGTTCCACATTCGGAAGGGCCCCGTGCCAGGGGTTCAGTATTCTGCAGTAGCTGTTTGAAATCCTTAATCATTGTATCTTTGAATCTGCATTTTACAAGTGAGGCCTGCTGGGACAATGGGACGGGCCAGGGGACTTGGAGCCTTGGCTCATGCAGGATCCTGCCTCCCACAGCTTCCTCGCTCCCTGGGACATGTTCTCCACGACCCACTCTTACCCCGCTCAGATGCAGGGCTTGGCCAGCCTCCTTCCTATTGCTATCCAGTGACTGCTGCCTCCTTCTGACCCCAGAGAGGGCCTGGACGCAGACCCAGGTTGGGGTCCCATGAGCCCATCCTGCCACGTCTCCTGGCAGGGCGTGGAGGCGGCCCGTCCCCATCCTGGGCTGACAGCGCCATGTGCACTGTGCTGAGTGTGTGGGGTAACGTGGTGGGAGAAGCCTCTTGCCCATCTCCCCTCCCCCGTCAAGGAGCCGAGCACGTGTCCCTGAATGGAGGTCGTTATATGCTGTGAGGTAGGGGGTGGGCATGTGGGAAGGGTGAATGTCTAGCTCAATTTCTGTGCTCCTAGCGGGGGCATAGTGTGTTGATCTGGTGCTGCAGGGAGAGGCAAACTGGCAGCCACTGGCCACACACACACACACATGCACACGAGCACCGAGTTTTGGGGCTCCTGGGTGACTGTGAGGGCCCGCATTCACCCATGAATATCCCTCTGTCCGTGGGAACGTGACATTAAGTAGTAGCTACCATGCCAGTGCAGGAGAGAGAACACAGAAGAAAATCTGTTTATTTTAATATATTTAGGGGCACTCCCGCTCCCCACTTTGTAAGCAAGGGGCTCAGTATTTTCATTTTGCACTGGGCCAGCAAATTATGTAGCCAGTCTTGTCCTCATCCTTCCTTCCCCTTGGTGGCATCCCCTTCACTGCCCCTCCCCCACTTCATAGCTCAGGAATAAGACAGCCGATAACAACAGCTTACATTTATTGAGCACCTACTATAAGCCAGGCACCATTGTAAGCCCTTATCTGTACTACCTTCTTCAATCCTCAAAACGATCCTATATTATGTCTGTTTGTGAATGAGGAAATGGAGGCTTTGAATGGGAAGAGTACTAAATTGAGAGTCTAGAAGCCAGAGTATTAATTTTAACTCCACCATTGACCTGCTGCGTGGCCTGGAACAAGCCTATAAACAAGGGGGAAAATTGCCTACCTTGCGGTATGCTAACCTCATCCCATGAGAAAACAGGTGCGTGCCTGCCTTATAAACTGCATGAGAGGGACTCTCTGTATCATTATTTTAATTACCACCTAGTCAAAATAATAATAATAATAATAATAATTACCACCTAGTGGCTGCAGGTGGTCTACTGAGACCCCTTGATAACATGGCCTTATTGTGGAGAGGAGCAAACTGGCTCCAGCCTGTGTTCAGTCTTGTCCTGTAGGCTTCAGCCCCCCACTGTGGCCTGGCTTCATCTCTGAGGGAAAATAAAGGTGGTAACAGAATTTGGGCGCCTGGGTGGCTCAGTTGGCTAAGCATCTGACTCTTGATGCTTTGGCTCAGGTTATGATCTCACAGTTTGTGGTTTCAAGCCCCACACCGGGCTCTGCAGTAACCGTGTGAGCCTGCTTGGGATTCTCTCTCCCTCCCTCTCTCTCTGTCCCTCCCCCTGTTCTTCCTCTCTCTCTCTCTCTCTCACAAAATAAACATTAAAAAACATTTTTTTTAATGGTGGTGATAGAAGTGAGGGCAGGAGTAAAGAAGTTACTGGCAAATCAATGCTGTGTGTAGATGACTGGTTGTTGCTGGTTCCGTTCCTGTTTCAGGCAACCGGCCATTGGTGCTGAATTTTGGAAGTTGTACCTGACCTTCATTTCTTTTCAAATTTGACCAGTTCAAGAGACTTATTGAAGACTTTTGCTCCATAGCAGACTTTCTCATCATCTACATCGAAGAAGCACACGCATCAGGTAGAGAGAGACGCCCTGCCCTTACCTCTTCCTACCTTCTCTTTTCTCTCCTGCTTCCCCCAGGCCCTGTCTCAAGGTTGGGGATTGGGGAGGAAGCAGAGTGAGGGAAAGAGCCCCACTATTCACTGCGTACCTGCCATGTTCAGTCCCTGCTGGGTTTACCACCACTGCTAACTCCACCACCTGTGCCTTCAACCGGGCACACAGAGCAGAAGACCTGGAGGGACAAGTCTCCCTGGCAGAGGACCCACGATTTTGAATGGATAAATAGGGAAATCAAGGGAGAGAAGCTAGGAGGAGGAATTTAGACCGGAATGACTGCTCTAGATCTACTTGTGAAATCCAGCCTAAGACTCTCCAAGCTCAAAGGGACACTGGTTCATCCCAGTCAATGGTTCCCAAGCTTTAGTGAGCCTCAAAAGCACCCGGAAGGCTTGTTAAAACAGACTGCTGGAGCCCACCCCAGAGTTTATCAGTTAGACCTGAGAATTTGAATTTCTGCCAAGCTCCCGGTGATGCTGAAGCTGCTGGTCTGGGGACCACACTTTGAGAACCACTGCTCCAGGCTAACTTTCATCTGGGGCAGGCATTCTTTCTTCAGCCCCTAACAGGTGGCCACACATCTTCATTACTTCACGTTTAATCTTGTTCCTTTCCTGGGCAGCTCTCTTCGGGAGAGCTCTCCCTGAAACTCCTAGAGCTCATGGTCTAAGCCCTTTGAACTTGACAGAATGGTCAGACACACTCCTATCTCCCGATTTTCGAGGGGGTTGGACCCATGAGTGTGGCTCAACTCTCAAACCCAAAGACTGAAGAAGGCAAGTGGGACCGGTGTCATTTACTCGCCCACCTCCCACACGATTTGTCGGTCCCCAGCATCTGGCAGAGCCCATGTCGCAGAATCAGAGCTCAGCAAAAGTTGGATGAATGAGCGTGCTTAGGCCAGTATTAGCCTTGCTGGTTTATCCATGTGCTATCAAGTGTAGGCTGCTATTAATTATCAGCAAAGATGGCCCAGCAGCGCTTTCTCCAATATGCTTCCTGGATCCCTGAAGTCAGAGCTACGTGGGTTGCTTGTTAAAAATGGATATTCCAGGGACGCCTGGGTGGCTCAGTTGGTTAAAAGTCTCACTTCGGCTCAGGTCATGATCTCGCAGCTAGTGGGTTTGAGCCCTGCGTCGGGCTCTGTGCCGACAGCTCAGAGCCTGGAGCGTGCTTCGGATTCTGTGTCTCCCTCTCTCTCTGCCCCTCCCCAGCTCGTGCTCTCTCTCCCCCTCTCTCAAAAATAAATAAGCATTAGAAAAATTAAAGAAAAAAAAGGATATTCCAGGGCCCCCACCCAGGCCCATTGCATCCTGATTTATTGCACCCAAAGGTTTGAGAACTTCTTTCAACTTAATACTGTGTTCATTTCACTGGCGGCTTCTGTCCCCATTAAGGGTTTGAGGCAACCTAAAATATTAGCTAGCATAGGGGAATAGGTACACAAGAGATTCATTATACTGTTCGCTCTACGTTTATGTACTTTAAAACTTTTCTATAATGCAATTTAAAAGAGTGTAGGTAACAGGAGAGCAAATGCTAGCTCAGTGTGCCTCCGGGCCAAACACTCCTTTGGGAGAGCAGCAGCCAGGAGCTCCAGAGAGAGAATTTGGGCACCTTCAGGTGTCTGTGGTCTCCATGGCTGAGAGGAGACATTGACTTGATGTCATCACAGCCGGCAGCCAAAGCTCAGCCAAAGCTCAGCCAAAGCTGATTTAACTGTCCTGGGGCAGCACTTAAACTTGAACGTGCGCGTCAATGACCTGGGGACCTCAGCCGGTTCTGGCTCAGCAGTGCCGCAGTGCAGCTCCCCAGGGGAGGTTGAGGCTGCTGGTGCAGGGACCACACTTGTAGTGACAAGGTCCTGGAGGATCCAGCTTTAATCTCTAAAGGAACAAGTTGTAAACCGTGACAAGAGGGGTGGATCGTCACAGAAATGGTTTCTGGTCCTGGTATCTGTCCTGTTCCTCCTGGGGTCAGCCCCAATAGGTTTAACTTTTCCAGAACCTCAAAGCCTTTGAGGAAGGACTTCCTCACCCTGTTCTGACAGTTTTCTTGCCCCTGTGCTTTGCCACTCCTAGTTCAGGCATTTCTTCCTTCTCCCCATCTCTTTCCCCGGGGGTACTTGTTTCTGTCAACCAGACAGGAGTGAGTACAGCCTGAACCCCAAAATTAAAATGCACAGAGCCAGTATCCACCAATCCCACCAGGTCTGGGACCTGTGGCCCAAGTCAGCTGGCTTCCTTTTCCTCCCCACGCCACATGTTTGTCCGGGTAAATTACAGGGAGGCATGAGGCATGGTGGGAAGAACATGGACTTTGGAGCTCCAGACCTGAGTACGGCTCCTGGCTCCATCACATGCTGGCCACGTGACCTTGGACAGCTTCCCTGCCGTGCCCACTTCTGCCACACTGAAACAGGATGGCAACACCAACCTCACACTCGCTTGACGATGTTTAATGAGAACCTGCTGTGTGCCAGCCCTGGGCTGGGCTCAGGGATATTGACACAAACGACACACACAGTTCCTGCCTCTCAGGAACTCACAGTTAAAGCTGGGGAAGCAAGTCACTGCTCCTCTCTGGGCCTCCATGGTCTCAGCTTCAGGATGAGAACGAGAATCCCGCCTGACCTCCCATGGGTGGCTGTTGTGAAGCCCCAGTGAGTAATTGTTGCATGAGACTGACTGCCTACACGTGAGGCCAATGTAGGCCGGTGTTACCGTCATCTACAAAGTTTTGGTGTCTTGGGGCAGGTAATAATTACTTTACACTATGGCCAGGCACTTGTATCTTGGTGTGAATTTCTCCTGAGAGCTGGTTTTTCTTGGAGTAAGGTTCCTGAGCAGAGGACTCTGCTGATAGACTTAATCAACTTATATTACCCTGGGAGGCAGCTATTACTGTAAACACAGGCCACGTGGCTTCCGAAGGAAACCATGACCAGATTACCCGGGTCCCAGGCTCCCCAGAAATGAGGCAAGTAGAAGGGCAAGGCCGGTTAGCACTTTATGGTTGTTTTTTTTCAAACTGTGGGCCCATTAACTAATGAGTACCACTTCCTGTAAGTAGGCAGAGGGACACCTTGGCAAATGAGGCCAGTTGAAAATCCCCTCCTGTTTAAAGTTAAGCAGTCAAAGTGGTTTGGGGCATCTCCAGAGCAAAGTAGCAGTATTCTGCAGGACAGAATAAAAACTGGGTTCTTTCCCACCTGTCTGTTATTTAGGGCACTCGGGCAAAATAAACCAGTATTTTTCAAGCAGCTTCTATGAAGGGATTTCTGTATAAATTATCTCATACAAGCCATTGCACAGCCATCTGCAACATAGGTTCTATTAATTCCATAACATATGGGGAAGCTGAGAATTTAAAGAGATTTCAGGGGTGCCTGGGAGGCTCAGTTGGTTGAGCATCCAACTTCAGCTCAGGTCATGATCTCACGGCTTATGGGTTCGAGCCCTGCATTGGGCTGTGTGCTGACAGCACAGAGCCTGGAACCTGCTTCGGATTCTGCACCTCCCTCTTTCCCTGCCCCTTCACTTGCTCATGCTCTGTCTGTCTCTCTCTCTCTGCAAAATAAATAAGCATTAAAAAAAATTTTTAAAGAGATTTCAAGACCCTGCCCGATATCATACAGCTGAGTGTGTCAGGGAAGGCTTCCTGGAAGACAGTTGAGTGGTTCTCAACTGAGGGTGGTTTTGTCCCCCAAGGGGTATTTGGCAATGTCTGGAGATGTTTTTGGTTGTCACAAATTGTCAGAGCGGTGCTGACACCTAGTGAGTAGAGGCCAAAGATGCTGCTCAACATCGGGGAACACTCAGGATGGCACCCCCCCCCCACCAAATGTCAATAGTCCCAACGTTGAGAAGCACCGTGGTAGAGGTGAGCCTCTTAATTTTTTTAATGTTTATTTATTTTTGAAAGAGAGAGAGACAGAGACTGAGCGGTCTCAGGGGAGGGGCAGAGAGAGAGGGAGACACAGAATCCGAAGCAGGCTCCAGGCTCCGAGCTGTGTCAGCACAGAGCCGGATGTGGGGCTTGAACTCACAAGCTGTGAGATCATGACCTGAGCTGAAGTCAGACGCTTAACCGACTGGGCCACCTAAATGCCCCAAGGTGAGCCTTAAAAGGACAGGTAGGATCTCAAATGTGGAAGAGATGGTAAGGAGACAGGGAAGAGAGGGGGCGGCATCATTTGAGGAGGATTCACTTCAGCTAGACGTGGGAGGACAGGGAGCCGTGACCGGAAGTACGCATGGAGAGAGATGGACGGGATCATTACACACTATGCCAAGGAGCCGGTCCTGTAACTGGTTTGTAAGCAGAGAAACAAATCTGATTACATTTTGTGTTGGTAGCATTGCCAGAGATCTTTGGATGATGGGTTAGAGAGGAGCAAGATCAGGAGGGAGGCAGGAATACTTCTTAGGAGGAGTTGAAAGTAAGGTCACTGCCAGGCTGGCAGTTGTACTTGGCTGTCGGCTCACCCTGAGTGGCAGGCACCCTGGGGCTGTCCGGACAGCCCACCAGCAGCAGTGCCAGAAGTCATAGGAAAGAGAAGGTTCTGTTGCCCTCACACCGTGGGTGAAGGCGGCACCGTGATGAAGAGGGTGGAAGTGAGAGGCAGCTTGGGGGTTGTGGGTCAAGGGGTCCCAGCTGTTTCACCCACCTGGCTGGAGCAGAGGCTGGAGGAATGTAGGTGAGTCGGGCCAGGTCACTGGGGAGATCTATCCCGAGGATGACAGGGAGCCATGAAAAGCCACGGCCGGAGAATGCCATGGTCAGGTTTGCATTTTGGAAAGAACATTCTGGTGGAGAATAATTAGAAGAGGGAGATTGTCTAGATTCTGGATAGTAGTTCTCAGACTTCAGTGTGTGCGTTAGAATCATTTGGAAGGCTGTGAAAACACATTGGTGGGCCCCATTCCCGGTCAGTCTAGGATGCGGCCTGAGAATTAGCAATAAAGCCCCAGGTGAGGCCAGCACTGCTCGTCTGGACGGAATGGCTGCAGAGAACTGCTCTAGACCCTTGCCTCTCAGAGTGTGGTCCAGGGAGCAAGCAGCCTTGGCCTCCTAAGCACCAGCTAGACTCTCAGTGCCACCCCAGACAGACCGAATCAGGATGTTCCTTTAACAAGGCCCTCATGAGGATCAAATGCACATTCAAATTCGGGAAGCACTGGCCTACTGGACTCTCTCATGCTGAAGAGCTGAGGTCTGGGAGTCAGGAGCCCTAGGCTTTGTTTTTGGGTCAGTCAGTATCTCCCTATGTGATCTCATGCATTCACACATAATAGGACACTGGGCCAAATCATGGTCAAGGGCTCATCTGGGACCCTCCGTTAAAAAGGGGTGGGGATGGGGATGGGGGTATTTAATCTGCGGAAAATATGCGCCATGCCTGTGAGGCCCGCTGCCCATCCTTTCTTTTGCAGACGGCTGGGCTTTCAAGAACAACGTGAACATCAGGAATCATCGGAATCTCCAGGACCGCCTGCAGGCAGCCTGCTTGCTGCTGGACAGGAGCCCCCAGTGCCCTGTGGTGGTAGACACAATGAAGAACCAAAGCAGCCGGCTCTACGCAGCGCTGCCCGAGAGGCTCTATGTGCTCCAGGCGGGCAGGATCCTCTATAAGGTGGTGCCCGGGGGCAAGGGGCCCAGGGTGGGTGAGGGCGGAAAGGGCTTCGTATCAGGCAGATCAGCATTCAAGTTGTTGCCCAGCCATTTACCGGCATGTGACCGGGGGCAAGTCCTTTCCTGTCTTGGAGTTTCCCTTTCCTCTTCTGCAAAATGGAGGTTCTGGCCCCCCACCTCACGGGAGGTGAAATAATGGGACTTTCCTGTCCCTAGCATTTGGACTGGAGCCGCAGCCTCCTGGCTGCCTTCTACACCCAGAAGACTGGCCCAGCCCTAGTTCAGTTTGAAGCTGAATGAGAGGATGTAGTTTCCATTTCCTAAACAATGCTCGGAGGACATTGACTTGCCCAAGGTCACACTGCGCAAGGCTCTGATTTCAGTTCTAAATCCTTTGAATGGGACAGGCCAGGAGTGGGAGGGTCTGAAGCTGCTAATCTCCGAGGCCGGCCTGAACCTGGTGGGGGTTGTAGCAGGGGGAAGAGAGCAAACCCTGTAGTTAAGAGCTGAAAATGCCAAAGCAGGGGTTCAAGGCAGGAATTGAGTCCTGGCTTCCTTTCTGGTGATTGTGTCCCCATTAGGACTTCCGGCCTGGCCAGGGAGGGGGGTGTAAGCACAGCCTCTGACCACTCGGGCACTGTTGGCCTCCCCTGAGAGGGCGGAAACTGTTTTATAGCTGCCTTAGGGGTTTCAAGCCTTGGAGAGCACATGAAGCCCAACCATGTGGATGCTCCCCTGCCCACGTGTCAAGCTGGCCCTACTTACACGGGTAAAATGAGCAACAATTTGCAGATGAATCCCCAGGGTGCCAAGGGCCACAGGACAAGAATTCAGGTCCTTCTTCCTTTCTCCTCCCCAGAGACATGGCTCTAAGATGGCACGATGGAGGCCAAGCAGGGTTAGGCCCCGTGCAAGGGCTGGCAACACAAAAACGATTTGAAAATGGCCCACCCCTTACTTGGAGGTGCTCACAGTCTGGAGGATGAGGAGGACACACATAGAGTGCTCCAGTGTCCCAAGTGCTGTGACACTCCAGAGCAGGGATCAGCAAACCTTTTCTGCAAAGGGCCAGACTATAAATATTTTTGACTTTGTGGACCAAATAATCCCGGTGACAACCATTCAATCCTGCTGTCCGAGCACAAAAACAGCATAGACAGTATGTAAATGGAAGAGTGTGAGCATCAGGACACATTTGGCTCTCAGACTATAAATTTCCTGACCCCTGAGGAAGAGAGGTAGGCTCTTTAGAGGTGGTGACAGTTGCTTGAGGCTTAAAGGCCAGGAAGCCAGCCACATGAGCACGGTGAGTGAAAATCATGGCAAATATAGGGAAGAAGGTGAGCAAAGGCACTGAGGCATGTTAGGGCAGGGTGTGAATGGAGAGTCGGGGCATTTAGGTGACTGGGGCTCCTTCCGGGCCAAGGAGTCCAGCCTACCTCTTAGGGCAGAGGAGAGCCAGTGGGAGTTTTGAGCAGGAGACAGGCATGACTAGATCTGTATTTTAGAAAGATCACTGGCAATAGGGTGAGGCATTGACTGGAGGGGGCAGGGACTGAGGACTGGGGATAGTCAGGAGGTGGGATGGCTGCCCAAGTAGGGAATGAAGAGGGCTGAACTAGGGCATGGGGATTGGAGAGGCAGAGGTGGTTCTGATGGATAGAGAAGATAACGCCTATCTAAATTATGGAAGAATTTATGGAAGAACAGCTTATTTGTAGAGACCCCTTTCTCCTTTGAAACTATTCACTTTACCCCCTCTGGTTCTCCTCAGACTTCTCGTCCAGTCTGCCCATTAAATGTGAGTGCCATTCCACACTCTCCCCCTGGGTGATCCCATCCGCTTTATGGTTGCATCTGCCATTGTCTACACCATCCTGACAACTCCCATGTAGCTATCACCAGCCCAGTTCTCTCAGCTAAGCTCCAGATCAGCTAATTCCTGCAAGTCGGAAATCTGGGAATGCTGATTTATCTCTCTTGCAGGGTAAACCTGGCCCTTGGAACTACCATCCAGAGGAAGTTCGCGCTGTTCTGGAAAAGCTCCACAGTTAGTCTGGGCAGATCCCCCAGCCCTAGGTGATCAGCAGGAGGGCTCCTCAAGTCCTCGCTCTCCCCCCAGCCCATGTGGCTGTTACCTCTTGACCTGTATCCCCAGCTGAACTACTAGCTCAGAGCTGTCTGATCTAGCCGAACAACTGCAGTCAGAAAACGAAGCAGCAAGTGAGCTGAATGTTAAAGACTGTACAGAATGTCAATGCTGCCCCCACGGCAGAGAACACATTCATTGCACGTGGTCCCCATCTCCAGCCACTCTGATACCAAGTGGTTACATACGGCAGTCCTCACGTCAGGTAAATTCATTCTACCAAATTTGCCGTTTATGGAACTGATCATCTAAGACACTAAATTGGTTTTTAGAACCAAGCATGGGGAGAACTCCTGTTGTGGAGAGAGAGATGAGGAATTGAAAGCTGTCGTTCATTGATGCGGAAGCTCGTATTTGAAATTGTTTCTCTGATTTCTTTGCAAGTCTCCTAATGGTCATTTGTGTTACATTACATCAGACTCATGGATAACCATTGGTATTCATCTGTTTTAACTCTGCTTCTTTTCACGTTTGTCTATGACGGCCACAGTCTAAAGTGCACACAGCTGTGACTTGACTTGAACGAAAATGTTTTAAGATGCAGTAAAGCTAATACAGAATGATTAAAACATCTCAGGCTATTTGGGATGGCTTCGGTGTGATCTTTATATTTTCTTTTCCAATTTGTGTCAGCCTGTTTCAGCTTTAATTATAGCCCAGTGTGATCTGATCAGCAAAAATACCATATGCTGGAAGTGCCTCATTTGGTCCAGGGGCGTTGCCTTTAAAGAAAAAAAAATTTTGATTCACATTGGAATCAAGCTACCTTCACAACATGACATAAAAGAATGGACTTGGGAGACATTTTTCCTTTTTCTTTTTAATTTTTTTAAATGTTTTATTTGTTTTTGAGGGAGAGAAAGAGACAGAGTATGAGCAGGGGAGGGGCAGAGAGAGAGGGAGACACAGAACCTGAAGCAGGCTCCAGGCTCCCAGCTGTCAGCACAGAGCCTGAAGTGGGGCTCGAACCCACAAGCAGCAAGATCATGACCTGACCCGAAGTCGGACACCCAACTGACTGAGCCACCCAGGTGCCCCGGGAGACATTTTTCTAACATGAAAACATTCTCTTTGGCTCTGCCTTAGTTGCCACAATGTTAATACTATTAACATTGCTATTTTATTTTTTTTTAAAGTTATCTCTAATCATCTACCAGCTACCCACTTTCAGATATGTTAACTCACTTAATCTTCATATATTTCAAAGAGGAAATTATTATCCCCATTTTGTAGATGAGGAACTCAAGGCTCAGAGTTAAGTAACTTGTGAAAGGTCTCAGAACTAGTAAGTAACCCACAGAGATTCAAACCCCATCTCTAAGTTCAAGCCAGAGTCCTGGCTCTGCTCCCCGCTAGCTGTGGGACTTTGGCTAAGCTGCCTTGGTATCTTGAACTATAAAATGGGATATCAACAGTGCCTGCTGCATACACGATTCATGAGTAAAGCACTCAGAAAATGCTACTCTCGGAAAGAGTAAAGCACTGTCCCTGCCTTGGAGAATATGCCATGGATGTGTTGGCCATTATTATTGTTATTTCACAACTGCCTCCTTGGGCCCCCTTTTCAGGGAGTGGGGGATGGAGGGAAGGCATGACAGTAGGGACACTGGATAAAAATTCTTCACCCTGCCAAAGCAATGCTGGCATAAATTTGTGAGGTTAGACAGAGAATGAGTAGCTGGGAAAATGGCGGGGCTAACGCACAGCCGAGCACTGTCCTTCCTAAGTACCAAGTTCCACAAAAGGAGACAGCAGCTAAGGCCATGCTCCTCTGAACCACTTCCCAGATGGTCCCCCGATTCATGCCTCTAAATGCACAGAAAGCTCCCAGTTTTCAGTGAACAATAGTGGCTGGAACTGAGGAGGTTTTAGAATGTTAAAATAGACCCCAAGCGTGCCAATTCAATTCTCTTCAGTTAAATGCTTCAGACATTGAGCACTGAGTCTTTTCTGGGTGCTAAGAAATGCATAGATGGACAAGGTCCAGCTATATTGTTCTCCAGCAGCTTAACCTCGTGGGCGACTAGGCATACATGGCAATGACCGAAACTCAAAGCAAATACGATGGGGACAGCTAAGACTAACTGATCAGGGGCGCCTGGGTGGCTCAGTCGGTTGAGCGTCCGACTTCGGCTCAGGTCATGATCTCACCGTTCGTGGGTTTGAGCCCCGTGTTGGGCTTTGTGCTGACAGCTCGGAGCCTGGAGCCTGCTTCGGATTCTGTGTCTCCCTCTCTCTCTGCCCCTCCCCTGCTTGCACTCTATCTCCGTTCCTTTCTTTAAAAAATAAATAAACTTAAAAAAAAAAAAAAAGACTGATCTGGGAGTATAGAGGAGAGAGCAATCCCTTGGAGCTGGGTGGGTCTGGAAAGCCTGTCATAGGTGGGGGCATTCGGGCTTGGTCCTCAAGGAGGTCCAGGCCTTCCGGAACGGAAACCTGGAGAACACGGAAAGGGAAGAGGGTGTTAAAGCAGAGAAACCTACACGGCAAAGATGGAAAAAAGACCAAGTGCAGGGGACTCAAGAGGTTTGGACTCAACTCTAATTCTGCTGAACTGGCCACAGACTATTTCATTTCTGGTAAGCTCAGCCATGAATTTAAGAATGTATGTTAATACATTTCATCCAGCATAGTTAGGGGTTCGACTGAGGAAGGATTCAGGATACCTATTTTGCCATATAGATTACATCACTGAAAGTCTCAAGTCGGGGGCGCTTGGGTGGCTCAGTCGGTTGAGTGCCTGACTCTTGATTTCAGCTCAGGTCAGGATTCCAGGCTCAAACCCCACGTGGGGCTCCACACTCAATGTGGAGCCTGCTTGGGGTCCTCTCTCTCCCTCTGCCCCTCCCCCCTTGCTCTCTCTAGAAAAAAAAAGTCTCAAGTAGGTTTTTCAAGAAAAGCACATGGGTCTTGTATTCCCCGAATGAAGTCTTGCATATTTGCAGCCGCCAGTCTATTGTCTGTAAGCCTGCAGGATACCTGGCTGGGTTTTAGACTCTTGTGTTTCAGTCTCTTTACCTCAGAGATTTGCAGATATAGCTCCACTGTTGTCTAGAAGTCCTGAGAAGACAAGTGTGAGGCCAGCCTGATTACTCCTAGCACTTCCTGCCTGAATTGCTTTTATTCTGCCCCAAACCTGTCAGATTCTTTCTTTATACTTGAGGTTCAGTAACTTCACCAAGACATAGTCCAGTGGTGATTGTTCTAGTATCGAAATGTCCTGTAATACCGCTATAGTCTGAATGGTGGTGTCCCCCCACCCCTGCCAGATCCATATGCTAAACCCGAAAGCCCAGCGTGATAGTATCAGGGCAGTCCTGGGTGGAATGCAGAATGAATCATCCTTCGGGACGGACCCCTTTGGGATGAGATTAGCGTGTTTATAAAAGAGGCCCCAGAGAGCTAGCTTGTCTCCTTCCACCATGTGAGGACACGAGAAGTCTGCAACCCCAGAAGAGGGCCCTCACCTGACCTTGCTGGCACCCCGATCTCAGACTTCTAGACTCTGGAACTGTAAGAAATAAATTTCTGTTGTCTATAAGCCACCCAGCATATGGCATTCTTGTTATGCTAGTCTAAACAACTAAGGCACATATAACATCCTCTTCTGGTCTTAAGCTTTAATTCTTCTTCTTTTTTTTTTTTTTTTTTTTTTTTTTAATTTCAAGGACATTCTCTTCAGTTGCCTGGAACATCTTTTCTGTTGTATTTTGTCCTCCTCTCTTAGGAACTATAATTAGGTATGCTGTATCCCTTTTCTTCCATAGCTATTCTCTGTAACTATTTTTTAAATCTGTGTTCTATTTCATTCCATGATTTTTCTCAATCTCTCTCCTCTGACCCGGATTCTTCCTAAACTGGGTTTATTATTGAGCCAGATAAAGTTTATTGGTTCTCACCCATTCCCATCTGCGCACCCTCTCCTCTGGATTTCAGGGACCTGGAAGCCTGAAGACTGACTGTGTTCTGCTTAGGTTCTGCCACTGGGAAGCGCTGGTGGGAGATTCGAAGGTGGGTAGAAGGGAGAAGCCATTTTTCCCATATCTGGCTACAGGGATGGAAGGGGACCGTGCACTGTGGCTGTCTTATCACCACGGCAGCGGGTGGCTTCTGTTCAGAGACAGTGATGGTGCCTCTGCTGGTCAATAGTGAGTGTGGCTCATGGGTGCCAACGTTGGGTTACATTCCTACCTCCTGTTTGTTTTCCCAGCCTCTTCAACATTTTGTAACAGATTCCCTGCACTATTTCCCTCTCCGCTTTAAATACGTATCTGGGGTGATTCTAGGGTCCTAACTGAATGCTGACTGTTGCAACTACCATCATCATCCCTTTGTTTCTTATGTGGCTTTACCTCTGAAATGGTTTTATTTTTCTCTTCCATTTCTTTTATTAGCTCTGGCAGCTCACTGTTCATCTTCCGTGCCTTATAATTTTTTCTTTAAATCCTTGTATCTCTTCTTTGAGCTTTTTGTTTTCCATGGGCCTCAGTTCTTGTGTTCTTTCATTTCTTTTGCAACATGTGTTGTATAGCCGCTTCATTTTTCTGTTTTTTTCCTCCAATGTCTTTTAGTTTCTAGTCATCATTCTCTACAGTGTGGTGGTTCTCAAGCTTCGGCATGCATTAAAATTCCCTGGAGGGCTTGTTAAAATAGATTCATGGGTCTCACCCCCCAGTATTTCTGATTCAACAGATCTGCGGGGGGGGGGGGGAGGGGGGGGCTAGGAAATCTGAGTTTCTAACAAGTTCTCAGATGGAGGCTGATGCTGCTGTTTCAGGGACCACAGTTTGAGGAGCACTGAGATACTGGATGTTGTTGGTGATCCACCCTGGTCCCTCTCACCAAGCCAATGCACCCATCTGCCAGCTGCTGTATTGGTTCCTCACAGATGCCCTTTCTCCTGACAAGTGCCCTCAAGTGACAGGAGCCGTGTTACCCAGCAATTCCTGAGGTGGCCCATGATTGATGCATTTGAAGCACAAAGTCCTGGTCCTTTGCCTCATGGTGGGGAGTATACCTCTCTGGTGCCACTCATGGTCCAGAGCTCCCTATGGGATCAGGCTGGGGCTTCGGCTGAAGCCATATCTTGGATTAGCTTTCCCCTCCTGGCATATCCTGCTTCCTGACAGCACTCATTCAGTAAATCGCTCCTGCAAGAATCTCTGTTTTGGGCTCTGTTTCTAGAGAACCTGACCTAAAGCGGTACCCTTCTGGGTCTTTTCTGATTACTCTTCTTTAATGGGGCATGTTATTTGCTGGAACAGAGTGTAGAAGGATGGAGTAAGCTGGGGCTATCTGCAACTTTCATTTAGGTTAGCGGTCTTAACAGCAATTGCACTACTAGGTATTTATCCAAGGGATACAGGTGTGCTGTTTCAAAGGGGCACATGCACCCCGATGTTTATAGCAGCACTATCAACAACAGCCAAAGTATGGAAAGAGCCCAATGTCCATCGATGGATGAATGGATAAAGAAGATGTGGTATACATATATACAGTGGAGTATTACTCGGCTATCAAAAAGAAGGAAATCTTGCCATCTGCAACTACGGGGATGGAACTGGAGGGTATTATGCTAAGCAAAATTAGTCAGAGAAAGACAAGTATCACATGACTTCACTCATATGAGGAATTTAAGATACAAAACAGATGAACAGAAGGGAAGGGAAGCAAAAATAATATAAAAATAGGGAGGGGGACAAAACATAAGGCACTCTTAAATATAGAGAACAAACAGAGGGTTGCCAGAGGGGGTGTGGGAGGGGGGATGGGTAAGGGGCATTATGGAACCTATTCCTGAAATCATTGCTGCACCATATGCTAACTAACTTGGACGTAAATTAAACAATAAATTCAAATTAAAAAATAGATTAGCAGTCTTAGATACCCTCTTATTAAGTTTACTACCTCCTTTGCAACAGTGCTCATAGAAATCCCCTCAGTCACACTCTCTGCTTTAACTGCCTTCTCACCACCTCTTACGCACTGAATTCATAGGTTGTAGCTCTAACCCCCAGGGTGACTCTATTTGGAGACAGGGCATAGAGGTGGTAATTAAGGTTAAATGAGGGGAGCCTGGGTGGCTCAGTTGGTTGAGTGTCCGACTTCGGCTTAGGTCATGATATCACGGCTCACGAGTTCGAGCCCCGCGTCAGGCTCTGTGCTGACAGCTCAGAGCCTGGAGCCTGCTTCACATTCTGTGTCTCCCTCTCTCTCTGTCCCTCCCCTGCTCTGTCTCTCTCTGTTTCTCAAAAATAAACATTAAAAAAAATTAGTAATGTTAAATGAGGTCAGGCAAGGGCAATGGTACAATAGGATCAGTGTCCTTTTAAGAACAGACACCAGAGAGCTCACTTTCCCGCTGTGGACAGAGAAGAGGTCATGTGAGCACATAGGAAGATGGTGGCCGTGTACAAGCCAGGAAGAGAGGTCTCACCAGAAACCAACGATGCTGGCACTCTGAGCTTGGCCTTTCAGTCTCCAGAAGTGTGAGAAAATAAATGTCTGTTTAAGCCCCCAGCCTGCTGGATTTTCTTACGGCAGCCCGCCTTCACCATGCTTCCTCCAGCACCTCCTCTGCTGTGTCCTGCCTGTCTCTCCTTCAGTTCCATCTCCGCTGCCATTTGGAGTTTATTAACCTTAGCCCTCTGGGGACATTCCCCCTCCTCTGAAGCTACCTGAGGGCTGAGATGGCTTGAGTCTAATAGAAAAAAAAAATGTTGAATAAGCATTTCATGTCTGTGACATGTTCAAGAAAAGTCTCTAGTTCCGGTAAAGCATGGCTGTTCTCAGCTTCCTTTTCACCAAAATCCCGATTTCACTGTATGTGGTGAAAATCCTTTCCAGTTAGAGGTCGTAATTATTTCCTTGAAGATGAAATTCTTTTTATAATTCTTTTGTTGTGAATATGTGTTTTGAAAAAGGAGACAGAGTAAAAATCTCTTTCTGCCACCATCTTTAACCAGAAGTATCCATCCTATATTTATAAATGATTTATATCCCATTATAAAGTATATTTGATGTCTATATATTTGCTTTCTAATGTATGGATGCACTGTTGTTTCCAGTTTTCTGTCCTGTAAACAGCATTGCTATAAATCTTGGTTCATTTGTCACTGATCTGATTCTTTCATTAGCATGTATTCCTATAAATGGAATTTGTGTCAAAAGCTATACGCATAAAACTTCTCACACTGCCACATGCTATTTTTAGGGGGCTTGCTATCAGCTACAACGGGCTGTTGGAGCATCACCTTAGAAGGTGGAGCTCCCAAAGGATGCCCCCCATGGAGGGGAATTCCTGAGACAGGACTCAGAACTGCAATGCTTGTTAAAAGTCTGCATAAATGAGTGAGAGATGCAAGAATTTTCATTTGTGTAATATTTCTTTGCCCTGTTTGAGTATTTATATCATAAAACGTCATTAGATTTTTAGTTTTGTTTTGTTTATTTATTTTGAGAGACAGAGACGGCACGAGTGGGGGAGGGGCAGAGAAAGAGGGAGGGAGACAGAATCCCACGCAGGCTCCACACTATCAGCGCAGAGCCCGATACAGGGCTTGAACTCACGAACCGTGAGATCATGACCTGAGCTGAAATCAAGAGTTAGACACACGGGGCGCCTGGGTGGCTCAGTCGGTTAAGCGTCCAACTCTTGGTTTCAGCTCAGGTCATGATCTTGCGGTTCGTGGGTTCAAGCCCCATGTTGGGCTCTGTGCTGACAGTGTGGAGCCTGCTTCAGATTCTGTCTCCCTCTCTCTCTGCCTCTCCCCTGCTTGCTCTCTCTCTCTCTCAAAAACAAATAAATAAATATTAAAAAACAATTAAAAAAAAAGAGTCAGACACTTAACCAACGAGTCACCCAGGCGCCCCTAGATTTTTACTTTTTAAAAAATCCATCCCTTTAAATAAATTGATTGGTTGTTTAACTTGGCACTGTAGTAGGCACTGGCCCACGGTAAATGATCCAAAAATGGGTACTTTATTAGCTAGCTTTATTAAAAACTCCTCAAGGATGTTATAGTATAGAGACAGAGATATGCAAACAAATGAACATTGTTTATTTATTGAAAATATTCATTGAAAATCTATGTGCCAGGCACGAGGGCCTGAGGATACAGTCATAAACAAAAGAAACAAAAGTTCTCTGCCCTGTGGAACTTACATGCTAGTGAGGGAAAGACACAACAAATACGATATACATGAGAAATAAGAAAAAAATATGTGTGGGGCACCTGGCTGGCTCAGTCATCGTCCGACTCTTAGTTTTGGCTCAGGTCATGATTTCACAGTTTGTGAGTTTGAGCCCTACGTCGGGCTGACCATACAGAGTCAGCTTGGGATTCCCTCTCTCCCTCTCATTCCGTCCCTCCCCTGCTCTCTCTCTCATTCTCTCAAAATAAATAAACTTAAAAAAAAAGAAAAGAAAAAAATATGTATAGTAATAGGTAGGGCCGTCCCTGACGGCTTGTGGGAGCCAAGGGCAATTCAATCGAGACCCTACCCAAGATATTTACACCTGAAAGGAGGCTGCACTGACCTCATCTTTCAAAGCTCGCTTGGGATATGGTTGAAGGGGGGAAAATCTAAGTTGAATTTTAGTGAGAAAAGAGGAGTAAGGTACCAGAACCCCTGAAGCATAGGACACAGGGTGGCTAGTCCCAGAACACAGGAGAAAAACACAGGGAAGGAAGACTGAATGTGTTCATGTTGCAGTGGTGTGTGTGGGTGGTGTGGGTGGGAGATGGCCAGGATGGTGAGACACAGGACGCCAGGGAAGGCCTCACTGAGATTTGGTGTAAGGATCTGAAGTCCATGAGGAAGCTAGCTGTACAGATACCTAAGGAAAGGAAAGAGAAGGCAGACTCAAAGGTCCAGATCGCATAGCACACACAGCACAATGGGAGTCAGGAGTCAGTGGGTAGGTGGAGGTAAATCCAAATGAGGGATGAGGGGGATAGAGAAGCCACCTGGGGACAAATGATACTTTGAAAAGATGATGGGGTTCAGCAGTGAGGAGGAAAAAAGATAAAGCCACATATTATTATACCTATTGCTTGAAACTTGGAGAGGTTTTTATAAGGATGAAATGAGTTTTTAAAGCCCAGGAAAACGCAGGTTAAAGAATATGCTGTTTTTAAGTATCATAAAGTGGTAAGACAAGCACTAACACTGATAACTTGCTGTCTGCATCCGCGGAAGACAGAAACCGAGAAAAAAGACTTAGAGATAATTTACTAGGTCTGTGCCAAAGAGATCAATCAGACAACCTCTGGAGATCCCTTCCAGCAATCTGTGAGCCCTTCTTACGCAAAGAATCATTGACATTTCAGTTTAGGAAAGTGGCCAAAAGAGAATCCTTAGCATTTCATTTTATTGAACAGGAACACAATTGCTCTGAGTCACCTTCCTTCTCAAAAACCTTACGTGGCTCCAGTGTTAGGGGAAACTATTTGAGAACATTAAAGGCTGTCTGTGATCTGTATGGTTTTCGTCTCATTCTCTGCCCTAGTCAGACTTAAATCCTCATCACTCTCCAAATGTGTTTGATCAGAGAGTGCTCATCTTCACATTGCCGATCACACCAACGTTGCTCTTGAAATACCTTTCTTACTCTCCTCCATTTATTTGAAACTTACCTTTCTAAAAGTAAATTTGTGCAACAAATCGTGGTAAGTAGTTTATCAGAAAGTAGTTAAGAGCCTAATTTTGACCAGTTTCCGCTGGGAATCTCTTCTAAGGAAATCATCTGAGGGGCAGCACAGAGATACCCTCAGTAGCATTAATGATTTTTATTTTTCTATTATGGAGAATGTCAAGCACACACGAAGATAAAGAGATGGGTACAGTGAAGTGCCCCCCCCCCCATATATCCACCACCCAGATCTAACAATTTATGGCCATATTTGTTTCAACTAATGCCATTTCCCTTAAAAAAATCTGCTGAAGTATTTTAAAGCAAATTCCAGATATGTCATTTTACCCCCACATACGTCTATACGCATCTCTGAAAAGTATGAGCATTCTTGCCTAAGCATGATGCCAGTAACACACCTAGCGAAATGAACAGTAACACCCAATCTGTAAGAGTATGTCCTCAATTGTCTTTAAAATGTCTTACTTTCAGTTGGTTTGCTCAAATCAGATCCGAACATGATCTACACACGGCATGAAGTTTTTGGGACTCTCATGCCTTTTTGAATCTAGAGTGGACCCCCTCCCTTAATTAATTACCATTTTTCAGGCCACTGACTTGAAGAAACCAGGTCACTTGCTCTGTGGGATAAGCCACATTCTAGATTTGTCTGTGAATCGGTCAGGACAGGACAGGTTATACTCCAAATTTCACGGACTTAAAACGATGAACCTTTATTTTTCCTTCTGTATGTCCATCTCACACTGGCTGAGAGGTCTGCTACCTGCCATCACCAGGCTCACTTCCAGACCCAGACTGATGAAGTAGTTACTGTGTAGAACGTCACGGCCGGTCGTTGTGACAGAGAAAAAAAAAAAGAGCTTTGAAGTGTCTCATGCAGGCAATTAAATGCTCGGCCTAGCAATCACTTTCCCCTCATCTCATCACCCACAATTGGTCACATGGCCCTACCCAAGCAAAGAAGGCCAGGAAGCATATCTTACCTTGTGCAGGGAAGGCGCAGCTCTGCACTTTTCAGTGAGCTACAAAATGGCCTCTAGTCTATTTGCTTCCTTTTGGTGTCATTTTACTTGTTTATCCATCCCTCGTGTTTCCTGGAAATGGAAGTGAACTCTAGAACTTGACTCGATTTAGGCTCAGTAATTTTGGCATGAGGACTTCGGAGGCTGGCCTGTGTGCTTCATGTTGCATCACATCAGGGGGCATACAGTGTTTAATTGTAGTAGATTATAGCAGTAATAGCCACCACCTCCCTCTCCTCCCATCATGTGTGTGTGTGTGTGTGTATGTATATGTATGTATATGTGTGTGTATATATATGTATGTGTATATATATATATATATATATATATATATATATATATATACACACACGCACATACACACACACACACAGATAATAATGGGGGGGGAGATTGATTTTAAGAAATTGGCTCATATGATTATGAAGTCTTCCAAGTCCAAAATCTGTAGGGTTGGCTGACAGGCTGGAGACCCAGGGAAGAGCTAATGTTGTAGTACAAGTCCGAAAGCTGTCCACTGGCAGAATTCTTTCTTGCCTGGGAAAGGTCAGTCTTTGTTCTATTAAGGTCTTCAACTGATTGGGTGAGGTCCACCCACATTATGGAGGGCAACCTGCTTTACTCAAAGTCCACCAATTTAAATGTGAATCTCATTCAAGAAAAACCCCCACACACAAAACATTCAGAATGTTTGAACAAATATCTGGGCATTGTGGCCCAGTCAAGATAATACACAAAATTAACTATCATAAAGATATTTCACTAAGATTGTGTTGTGGGTTGAACGGTCTCTAAAAAGACATGTTGAAGTCTTAATCCTTCAATGTGACTTTACTTGAAAATCCGTTGCAGATGTAATTAGTTAAGATGAGGTCACACTGGAGTAGGGTGGACCCTAATTCAATATGGGACTGATGTCCTTATAAGAAGACACACAGAAACAGATATGCACAGAGGGAGAATGATGTGAAGATATACAGAGAGCATGCCATATGATGACAGAGGCAAAGGGAGCTGCGGTGCTACAAGCCAAGGATTTCCAGAAACACCAGAAACTAAGAGAAAGGCATAGAACAGATTCTCCCTCAGAACCCCCAGTAAGAACAAACACTGTCAATTCCTTCATTTCTGACTCGTAGCCTCCTGAGCCGTGAGAGACTAAATTTCTATTGTTTTAAACCACCCAATTTGTCGCACATTATTATGGCAGCCCCAAGAAACTAATACGAACCCCACAGGCAAAACACTATGTTCTAATGCCATTGTTTCTATGTGTTTATCAACCTGAGATAACATTAGGTTTACGCATTTGTTTTTTTTTTCAATATTCTGGATTTTCTTTTTTTACTTTTTGGCTATATTGGTTATTTATGTTTTCAAAGTCAAACTATATAATAAAGTACATCCAGAGAAGTTTTATTTCCCTCTAGTCTGTCTTATTTTATTCCTTACCTCCCCAACTTATCCAAAAAATCAAATAATATCAATATGGTTGTCTATGGGAAGTCCGATAATGTTTTTCCTAATTCTTCCCTGAGATTTTCAAATCAAGGCAAAATAAAATTAAAAGAAATAAATTATTTGTTCTACAAGACCCAGCTCATGTCGCCTCCATGAAACCTTCCCATAAGTACTTTCTCTTTTCTGAATTCATACATTCCGTGTCTATATTGCTCACTTAGCCCTTTTCATCAGTTAAAAAATTAATGCACTGAACCTAAAAAAAAATTAATGCATTGATATCTGAGAGGCATCCTGTTAGATGTTGTGAGGACACCACGGATTATCAGTTAAGTTTTCACATATAGTCATTTCCTTTGTTAAGCTGTATATAGAAGTGAGAGCTTTCTTATAGCCTACATGGTGGCCAACACTTCTGACTAATGAACCAATTCCTTTGCACAAAATGGTGAAGAGAAAATAAAAACTGAAACAGATCGATACAAGTCCCTTTAATAAAGTATGTCAATGACAACTTCATGTTTAAATAAATGTATTGTTAAAAAACCATGCAAGTGTATTTTGTTATAATGACTAAGAAAGATTTGAGACTGCTATTCCCTCTGCAGAAACACTATGCACAGATGCAAAATGATCAAAGGCTGATATAATAATGAATCTCAAGTAAGTGGCGTGGCCATCCCGGGCCTGTAAAGGAAAAATCAATATGAGTGCTTTTAGCAATTCTAGTTAACTGTTGAATGGCAGTTAGCAGAAGAAAGGGTTTGATGCAAGAACGATATCCTAAATATATAATAATATATAAGCTACAACATTCAGAAGAGAAGCCAGCTGCACATAATAGTGAAGTTGCTCTGATGTATTATCAGGCAAGTATCAGCATTGGTTTGATGAAAAAAAAAGCAGGTGGAGCTAACAACTGCAACTTTACATTTCTGATTAATTTTTTTTTTAACGTTTATTTATTTTTGAGACAGAGAGAGACAGAGCATGAACGGGGGAGGGTCAGAGAGAGAGGGAGACACAGAATCTGAAACAGGCTCCAGGCTCTGAGCGGTCAGCACAGAGCCCGACGCGGGGCTCGAACTCACAGACCACGAGACCGTGACCTGAGCCGAAGTCGGACGCTTAACCGACTGAGCCACCGAGGCGCCCCTCTGATTAATTTTTTAAGTGTCTTTCTATGGGGCACCTGGGTGGCTCAGTCAGTTGAGCGTCCAGCTTCGGCTCAGGTCATGATCTCATGGTTCACGAGTTCGAGCCCCACATCGGGTTCGATGCTGTCGGCACAGCCACTTCAGATCCTTGGTCCCCTTCTCTCTCTGCCCCTCCCCTGCCTGCATTCCCTCTCTCTCTCAAAAATAAACATTTTTAAAAAGTGTCTTTCTGAAGTAATTTTCATGTTAGATTTCCCTTGTTTTATGATTCCTCTGACTATATACCCTGAAACGTTACTATACTTTCACATTTATATAATTTCTCTGGAAAGCAAATTGACAATATACATAAGCAGCTATAAACACGTCTACACTGATGGACCCAGTAATTCTATTCCTTGAAATTTAATCTTAGGGAATAATTCACAAGGTGACGATCATGGTAGCAAGAACGTGCATAACATGGCCTCTGTAGTATTACTTGTAATGACAGAGGGAGGAAAAATGAAATCAGTTAACATTTGCCTATTTTCATACATTTAATCTTAATTATGAAACTTGTAATATAATATTGTTTAAAAAGACACAAACTTCTTCATTTTGATAACTATGTGATGCATATTGACAACTAGAAGAAAAAAAGTGTAATAAAAGCTGTTGTGGGAAGCTAATAATAAAATCATGGCTGATTTCCAGCTTCCCATTCCCCCTTACTGTTTTCCAAATGTTCTATATAATTTTGCAATGCTCCTTGATTCACAGTGAGTTCTGAAACAAAATACTTACCAGAAGCTTACTAATCATAACCCATTAGTAAAGATGGACAAAAACAGGCAGTTAATATTCTGTCTAATTAATCATTTTTCTGCCCCCCACTGGCCTCTCCAGTCCTTGGGCACATGTGGGTGGTAGAGAAGATAATTAAGAGGATTCAAAAACTTCCTACAGAATCTTTTGAAACGCTGCGCCCAGTAAGTTGTGAAGAAGGGAACTTAACTTTAAGCCTCATTTAGAGAAATCTTAATTAAACAAACACTATCATCTAAAAAACAAAAAACAAAAAAACACCCCACATTCAGTTGTTTTACTTTTTTGTGTGTTTGTCTAAAACCAGGGCCTGATAAACTAGCAGGAACAGAGAAACTCCTGATGAGGCAGCAGCTTCATCAACGGGCATTCATTCCACTTGACAAGCAAAGCCCAATGGAATGTTGTCGAAAAATGCTGGTTCTCTTTCCACCTCATCTCTCTTTGGCTTATTTGTTGCTGATCCTATGCTCCAGTTCCCCTTATGTGAATCTCCCTTGTCCTTTCATGCTTAAATTAACATCCGATTTTGGCATCTCGACCTTTTTCAATTCCTATTCTAAAGCCCTACGGAATCAAATGAAAGAAAGCAAAGCAAGTAAATACTTCAAAATAAATGAACAAAATAAAGATAAATAAGTGAACTGTTTTATCGTTGCTGTCATTCTACGATAGACAAGAGCCTAGTTTATGAATGCTATATTTAGAATATAATATTATTGAGAATAACCTTCTCTGTTGGTTGGTTGGATAAAGAACCTATAACATAACAGGAAGATATTTATTAACTTTATGACTAAAGAGATAGATTTAAAATTTAAATACATTGTGCTGGCTAAAGATAATGTTTATCTCTACCAAGTATATTTACTTACCATAATTTCTTCATTTTGAAGCTGCCCCTCTGTGTGGACTAGATCTAAAGCAAATTTAACAGAAATGAATTAGGGACCAAAATACATGAGGACAGCTACTGAAATTTATGTTCAGCAAAACATGATGTCTGGTAAACTATAGTTAGATCAGACTTACCAGGGTTTTGGGGTTAAAATTCAATTTCAAAATAGGAATATGTGATATAAAAAGCATGAAAGATAAACTGTGAGTTCTAGACCATCTCTAGTAAGTATAAACAAAAGGAAGTAGAAATTACAGTAAAGGAATATAAAGTAAGGAATGGATAAAATGTGGAAGTCCCTTTTAAGGATCAAGCTATTAACAGTTATTATAGGCCTGAAAGGAGCCATCTTTTTTTTTAAGTTTATTTATTTTGAGAGAGAGAGGGAGCATGAGAGAGAGTAGGGAAGGGGCAGAGAGAGAATCTCAAGCCTCAAGCAGGCTCCATGATGTTGGTGCAGAGCCCAATGCAGGGTTTGAACTCACGAACCACGAGATCATGACCTGAGCCGAAATCAAGAGTTGGATGCTTAACCAACTGAGCCACCCAGGTGCCCCTTGAAAGGAGCCATCTTATCACCACTCTCATGGGTCATGACTACAGCTCAGTTTCTCACACTAAATTTTTACTGTGATGTTGAATTATGCTGCCCATGAATTGATCTTTTCAGGTATCTAACTTAAAAAACCTTTACTTATATAATTTTAAAACATTAACTTAGTTGATCACAAGTTAACCACATCAAACATTTTTTGGAAACATGATTTGAATTTTTTTTAATGTTTTTTTAACTTATTTTTGAAGGACAGAGAGACAGAGCATGAGTGGGGGAGGAGCAGAGAGAGAGGGAGACACAGAATCTGAAGCATGCTCCAGGCTCTAAGCTGTCAGCACAGAGCCTGATGCGGGGCTCGAACTCACGAGCTGTGAGATCATGACCTGAGCCGAAGTCAGATGCCCAACCAATGGAGCCACCCAGGCGCCCCTGAATTTTTTTTTTTTTTTTAATGTTTATTTATCTTTGAGAGATCAAGACAGAGTGTGAGCTGGGAAGGGGCAAAGAGAGAGGGAGACACAGAATTCAAAGCAGGCTCCAGGCTCCGAGCTGTCAGCACAGAGCCCAATGCAGGGCTCGAACTCACGAACTGTGAGATCGTGACCTGAGCTGAAGTCAGACGCTTAACTGACTGAGCCACCCAGGTACCCTGGAAATATGATTTGACTAATATAATAATAAATACTGTCATAATTTAGAAATTAACTTTCTTTGTATCAGAATAGTTAGCATGCATACTTTTTCAAGGCACATCCTACAAACAGGGTAGTCTGTAGGAAGTAAGATGGTGCATGACTTTGTTTCCCAACCTCTCTCTGAGGTAATGAATAGTAATCCCCTGCCTGACCCTTTCTTCCTTCTCTAGTCCTGCTCCTGAGAGGTAATGTTTTCAACTCCTTAAGCTTTTTTTCCTGGAATTGTAACATGTTTATATTCCTTTTCTCAATCTGTAAATGATTTACTGACTTTATATTATGGTAGGAGAAAGTTTAGGTCTCTTAGACCAATATTCTCTCTTTTCCTCCTGTAACTTTTCCTTCCCGCCATCCTCTCAATTTTGAAATCAATACTTGATGGTTACATTATTGCCTATATAAATGATATTTACTGCTGAAATGAGTAATGGACTACGATCCCATTTTCTTTCTTACACAATTCCTCCTCTACCAGGAGTTAATAATAACCTCTTCTTTCATTTGTTTAGTTTTATAATTATGAAAAATTGGAAAATCTCACATACATAAGAGAGGATATAATTCCTGTATATAACTATCATCTTGATTTTATACTTATTAACATTTCAGTATACTTAATTTATGGAATTTTTTTTGCTCAAGTATTTTAAAGCATGTTCTAGGACAACATGACATTTCACCTCCAAATATTTGATTATCTATCTCTAAATAATAAGGATATTTTCTTACGTAACCATAATACTATTATACTAACATTAAAAAATGCTTTAGGGGTGCCTGGGTGGCTCAGTCGGTTAAGTGTCTGACTTTGGCTCAGGTCATGATCTCCTGGTTCGTAGGTTTAAGCCCTGCATTGGGCTCTGTGCTGACAGCCGGAGCCTGGAGCCTGCTTCCGATTCTGTGTCTCCCTCTCTCTCTGCCTCTCCCCCGTTCGTGCTCTGTCTCTCTCTCAAAAGTAAACAAACACTAAAATAATTTTAAAATGCTTTAATATTATATAATAACCAGTCCATATTCAAATTTTCCAATTGTTCCCAAAATGTCTTCTTATGGTTGCTTTATCCAAATCAGAATTAAGTCTCTTTTAATCTTGAACTAATCCCCCCCCCCCATTTTTTCCCACGTCAGACTTACTGAAGGGACCAGAATGCAGAATGACACACATTTTGTCATCTTGCCTCTTCATGGTTTCATTAAATCTGTTCCTCTGTCCTCTGTTTCCTATATACTGGAATTAGAACTAAAGGCTTGATCATATTCAGGGTTTGAGGCTTTCACCAAATGTCTTTGTGATCTTTGGCTGTCTTTCGTTACTTATAATAAATCACTTGAAAATTGTGTGCATGAAACCAGGCTCACTGACTAGTGGATTTCAATAGGTGGCCAGGAAAAAGCTAGCCTTTGTCAGTATCCACAGGTCTTTTTTCTATAGCCATTCAGTTTCTCCAAAAATTAATCATTCGGTCTCCTGGCCAGGACTATATTCTTGGTTGCTGTCATAAATAGTAGAGCACATAGGAGTTCCCACCATTTAATATGCAGGCTTCCACTTAAGTCCCATTTTCAACTCCATGCCTCACTTAGCTTTCTCTATTATGCCTGGTCTCCCGCAGTTCTGAGCCTCAACATTCAGTGTTTCTAGTCACCCCTTGCAAGTGGTTTGTGGTCCAGCTTTGTGGAATAGGAGAACTTGCCTAGGGCCCAAACATTCTATATATAGATATTCAACTAATCACCCTTGTTTTCTGGTCCTTGTCTCACTTGCACTTTCCATGGTACCTCTTACATTCAAATTCTAGACCTTTCTAGGGTTCTGTTGGGCAAACTGGTGTGCTTCACACTGATATTCTCCTTGACACTTAGGTTATAACCTACTCCATTCAGCTGTACAAGTTAATTCTCTTCCACCTGTATCCTCTCTTCCATAATATCCATCTCTCACATCTGCTTTGATCTCCTATGGTTTTTGTTTGCTTTTATTTTTTGCCCTTGTAGGTTTATGCTTCCTGTTCCTTCCTTCTTTCTTTATTCCTTTATTTTATTTTTTACTTATTTTTGAGAGAGTGTGCTCGCATAAGTGGGGGAGGGGCAGAGAGGGATACAGAGGATCCAACGTGGGCTCCATGCTGACAGCCAAGAGCCCCACGTGGGCCTCAAACTCACAAACCATGAGATCATGACCTAAGTTGAAGTCAGACACTCAACTGAGCAAGCCACCCAGGTGCCCTGACTCCTTTTATTTCTTTATTATTATTTTCATGGTATTTTCATGGAAGGAAAGGAAATAGACACATGAAGGCAATATGTTGTGTTTAACTCGAGGAAATTCTGCTGATGATATTAAATAGTACCACTAATTAGGAAGGAAGGAAAGACAAGAAACTAACATTTACTGTCTACCATATGCCAGATACTAAGTTCACAAAAACTTTAAATGGTAGGTTACCATCACCATTTTTCAGATAAGGATTCTGAAACCCCAAAAAGTTAAGTATTAACATGGTAACAGTTGCATAACCAGTAAGTGAAAAAGCAGTCTTGTATTCAAACCTGAGTTTTTCTGGGCTCTAAATAAATCACAAGAGTCATCTTTTTCCACCAAAATGCAGTCGAATTGGAAGTACAGAATCAAAGGACAATACTCCTTCATTATCAGAATAATGCTGGTAAAAAACAAGCACATACCTCTTTCAATCCATGGCTCAAAATCAACTGGCTCTTTAGAGGTGCTCTTTTCAATCCTCAACGTCCTCACTGACATTGTAAGCAAACAAAATGAATAAAGTGTTAATTACCTACCTGATTTTATGTTGCTGTCCCTATATTCCTTTTTTCCTCTGTTTCAAAGTGTCAACCACTGGTGGGACTGCACAAAATACTGGGATCAGAAACACCATTGAAAAATCATCCACATACTCTGTTTTTCTGTAGGGCCCAATGGTAAAATGCAGTCTTATGTCACTATAATCTTATAAATGTACTAACAACACAAAGTTAGTAGAGTCTTTTTTTTAAATTTTTTTTAAAGTTTATTTATTTTTGAGAGACAGAGAGAGAGAGAGAGAGAGAGAGTGCAAGCAGGGGAGGGGCAGAGACAGAGGGAGACACAAAATCCAAATAGGCTCCAGGCTCTGAGCTGTCAGCACAGAGCCTGACACAGGGCTCGAACTCACGAACTGTGAGATCATGACCTGAACCGAAGTTGGACGCTCAACCGACTGAGCCACCCAGGCACCCCTAGAATCTTTGAATTGGTATCATCCAGAGTTTTTTGAATACTGGTAATAATAATAATAATAATAATAAATTATTTTTATATTCTGATAATATTATTAATTATTATTATTATTATTATTAGCGGTCTTGGTCATAAATATTTACTAGAGAAACTACTGTGAGCCAGGCCTATTCACTCATTCACTCCTGACCATAATCTTATGAGAAAAAATATTACCAATCCACTTTATTGATGAGGAAACAGGCTTAGAGAAATCAGGCACCCTAGAGAAGTAAGGCAAAGTGTTCAATGATACACAACTAGTAGGGGCCAAAAGTGGAATTCTAACTTTAGGTGTGTCTGACTCCAGAGCCTCTAAAATTAATGTCCGAAGAGAGACTTAACCAGAATGTAGGCATTTTCCTTCTGCATTGATTTTTCTCCATTACCCCTAACCCAGATCCTGCTACCCCAGAACCACTCTTCTCTTCTTTGTTCTGTGCCCTAGGGGGAGGATCCCTGTAGACAGCACCACTGGCTACTGGTCAGATTTGGCTAATGGGAGGCACTGGGAGGAAATTGGAGGGCAGTGGCGAAGTGAGATCAAGTTTTTTCTCCACTCCCTTCCTGCTTCCATGCCATGTCTTTGACAGTGGTTGGGTCCTTCATGATTACAGCTGCTGCTGGGCCACAGGCTCCAGCTCCCACTGGGCTCCGATAACACTGTTTCCATCCCTTATCCCAGGAGTGGTAATGACTTATTGCTGTAGCCAGTTTCAGGATGTTCCCACCATCCCTGATTTGTTTCTTTATTCAGACCATAATTTTGTAAGTAATCTCATCAATAAATTCATTTGAACCATCTGGGATATATTGTTTCCTGCCATGACTTTGTCTGAAATACTTTATCCTTAAATAAACATAAGACAGGATTAGAATGATGTTCCAATGGGAGAGTCTCCTCCTAAACCCCTCAGAAAATGCCATTATTAATAGAAGAATCAAAATTATCCCATGCAAATAATCAGGGTTATCAGATTTTCAGAAAGAATTTGACAGAGAACCCCAAGCCAAATGAATCTGGAATAAAGATGTTGAAGAACTTAGTGTTCTGGCAAGCTGGCTTCTTATGTTTATAATAGGTCTTTTGCCAAAGATTATCAAATAGTAAATTGCATGGAAATTATTATGCACTTTGGAAGGGTTTCAAATTTGCAATTTTAGAGAAGCTAACTGTGCTCAAGGCAGTTAACCCATATTCCTCACTCTCCCACCCCAGCCATAAAACTGCAAAAAAAGTTAGTGTTCTGCCAAGAAGTTTACTTGTTTTGCCAAAAGTTTACATATGTGCCCTCTGCCTACGGGAAAATTAAAAGATGATGAATAATCACATATGATATGCTTACCAAAGTAACTTTGGATTACAAGTCTTTCAATCCTTACATGTTTGTGAAAACAAATAATGAACTCTTGGGGAAACATTCCTGTTGTGGTCCAAAATGTATCTGGATTCCTATTGTTAATTTTAAAGAAAAAGAGAAAGGAAGAGCCAAATAAAAATGTTTAATCACAAAATTCTAGTGAATAAGTATTTTTAAAAAAATAAATGACCCTGGATTCTTATAATTCCGTTCTATCTCTTCCTTCTGCCTCTAATCTCTCCCCAACTTTAATACTTCTTCTTTACTACTAGCAGATCTATTTTTTAAAAACACAGAAACAGAACTGATATCGCTCTGGTCTGAAAGCCTTCAGTGGCCCCTTATTGCTCATAAACATGACTGTGTAGTATGGCATTTTACGGATACACTGTCTCCCATCATAGTATCCTCTCTCATTACTGTAGTCACATTGGGCCAATTAAGATTCTGCAAAGACATCATATAGGCTCATGTTTCTGTGCCTCACTTAATTCATGAGATTCTCTTGACCCAAAAGCCTTTTTTCCCTTACAAGTTTATTCACTCTTTGGTCCCATCTCTCAACCCCAACAAATCAGAATCACTTCCTCAGGCCTCCTTTGCACTTAGCATCGATTTTTGCATTGGTACTTATTTCTTGTGTTTTTATGGCTCCTGCTAGATGCGGACTTTTCTGAGTCAAACCACTTTCTCTTACTTATCTTTATACCCCAGCAACTATCACAATGGCTGACCCATAGTAGATGCAGAATAGATGTGTGTTGAGAAAAAAATGCACCCAATTTTAAGTCACATTTATAATTAAATATATAGTTCTAAATATAACTATATAACTATAACTAAATATATAGTACTGCCTACAGAAATAACCATTTCTATTTTCTTTTTCTTTTTTTGGAGGCAAATTTATACCTATGGTGAAATTTATCTTAAGTCTATAATTCAATGAGTTTAGACAATGTATATAGGTCAACCAATACCTCAATCAAGGTATATAACATTTCCATTGTTCCAGAAACTTTCTTTCTCTTTCCTTCCAGACAATTCTTACCTCCCAGACAATTCTTACCTCCCTTAGGCAATTACTGCTCTGATTTCTATGACCACAGACTATGCCAAAATTTGGTTACTCATTCTTTTGTTTGATATTTTGTTAGATATTTGGATTGCTTCCAGTTTTTTAGTATTATGAATAGGTGATTACAAACATTCTTGTACAAGTGTTTTTGTGGACATATTTTCAATTTCTCTTGGGTAATTATTAGGAGTAGAAATGCTGGGTCACAGGGCAGAGGTATATTTAATTTTACAAGAAGCTGTCAGATTTCCAAAGTGGTTGTACTATTTTACATTCCTACCATCAATGTAAGAGAATTCTAGTTGCTCCACACCCTTGTCAACACTTGCTATTGTCAGTCTTTTAAATGTTAGCCATGCTAGTGGAAGTAAAATGGTGTCCTACAATGATATTAATTTGCATTTCCCTGATAACAAATGTTGCTAAGCATTTTTTTCATGGGCTTTTTGGCCATTCACACATTTTCTTTTGTGAAATGCCTGTTAAGTGTTTTTTCTTTTATTATTAAACTGTTTATATAGTTGACTCTTGAACAATGTGGGGGTTAGGGCTAACGACCTGATACGCAGTCAAAATTTATGTATAACTTTTGACCCCCAAAACCTAACTACTAATAGCCTACTATTTTCCAGAAGTTTTACTGACAACACAATCAATTAACACATATTTTGTATGTTATATGTACTATATAATGATACAATAAAGTAAGCTAGAGTAAAAAACATGTTAAGAAAATCTGCAGGAAGAGAAAATACGTTTACACCACTGTACATATATCTATTCAGAAAAAAATCCCATGTAGTTCAAACCCATGTTGTTCAAGGGTCAACTGTACATTACTATATATTTTTGTAGGGGTCCTTTGTGAAATAATATGTATTGTGTATATTTTTTTCCAGTCTGTAGTTTGCCTTTTCCTTTTCCTCCTTGTGTCTTTCAATGGGTAGAAGTTTTATTTTTGGTGAAGTCCAGTTTTACAACTTTTTTTCTCTTATGTTTAGTGATTTTTACGTCCTAAGAAATCTTTGCTTACCCCACTGTCATGAAGGTACATTCTAATGTTTTCTTCTTGAAGCTTAGTAATTTTAGCTCTGAGTGGAGATCTATGATCCATCTTGAATTAACTTTTGTGTTTGGTATAAGGTATGGGTAGAGGTTCATTTTTATTTGTATGTTTATTCAGTTGTTTCAGCACCATTTACTAAATGACTTTCCTTTTCTTATTTAATTGCTTTGATGTCTTTGCCTAAAATTAATGGACTGTATATGGGTAGATCTATTTCTGCCTCCTCCATTTTATTCCATTGTTCTGTTTCTATATCCTTAGCCTTCTGTTGAAAATTAATTGACCTTGGGGCATCTGGGTGGCTCAGTCAGTTAAGCATCTGACTTCAACTCAGGTCATGATCTCACAATTCGTGGGCTCAAGCCCCGTGTAAGGCTCTGTGCTGACAGTTCAGAGCCTGGAGCCTGCTTCAGATTGTATCTCCCTCACTCTCTGCCCCTCCCCTGCTCATGCTCTCTCTCTCTCTCAAAAATAAATAAACGTTAAAAAAATTTAAAAAAGAAATAAAATTAATTGACCTTGCATAAGTGGGTCTATTTCTGGGCTTTCTATTCTGTCCCACTGATATAGATACCATCTTTACAAAAATATCACACTGTTTTGATTACTGTAAGTTATTTTTAAATCTTGAAATCAAATCACATAAGTACTCAAACTTTCTTCTTTTTCAAGATTATTTTGACTAGACGAGACCCTTGCATTTCCATATACATTTCAGAATCAACTTGTGTTTTATGCAAAAAGTCATTTGAGATTTTAATCGACATTGTGCTGAATCGATGGTTATGTTAGGGAGAAATTGCATCTTGATAATATGAAATTTTCCAATCATTAATGTAGTGCATTTTTTTCATCTATTTAGTTATTTAATTTTTCTCAGCAACATTTTATAGTTTTCAGTGTAAATGTTTGCATATCTTATTAAATTTATTCTTAACTCTCTTATATTTTAACTGCTATTGTAAATGGAATTTTTTAAACTTCAGTTTCCAAATGTTTCCTGCTATTATATAGTAATACAGTTGATTTTTATATATTGACCTTGCTAAATTTACTTATTAGCTCTAGTAGGCTTTCTTTGGTAGATTCCTTGTTTTTTGTAGATTCAGATGAAACAATGCAATCTGTGAACAGAGACAATTTTATTCCTTCTAATATTTATGCCTTTTATATCTTTTTTTTCCTTATTGCATGGTTTAAAACCTCCAGGTCAATGCTGAATAGAAATGGTGAGAGCAAACATTCTTGCTCTATTTCTAATCTCAGGGTGAAAGCATTTATTATTTCAGCACTAAGCTGAATGTGTTTAGTAGATGACTTTATCAGACTGGTTAAACTGATTGGTTGCTAAGAATTGTTATCATAAATGAATGTTGGATTTTGTCAAAATCATCTATTGGGATGATCATCTGATTTTTCCCCCTCGTTCTGGCAATGTGGTGAATTACACCCAACCTTGTATTCCTATGATAACGTGGTAAATATGCCAACCTTGCATTCCCAGGATTAATTCCATTTGCTGAATTCAGTTTATAAGGATTTTTGTGTCTATGTTCATAAAGAATATTGTTCTTTAATTTTCCTTTCTTGTTCCTTTCCTCCCTTTCCTTTCCTTGTAATGTTTTTGTCAGATTTTAGTTTCAGGGTTACACTGTTCTCATAAAAAACAATTTGAGAAATGTTTCTTCCTCTATTTTTGAAAGATTTATACTATTTTTTCCTCAAAATACTTGATAGACTTTACGATAGCTACATGGCTATTCAAATACCCTTTTTCATCTTTTGTCATTTTTATAGGTTGAGTTTTTCAAGGAATCTGTCCATTTAAGTCATCAAATTTATTAGCCTAAATTTGTTCTTTTTTAATTAAAAACATTTTTTTTAATGCTTATTTATTTTTGAGAGAGAGAGAGAGAGACAGAGCACAAGTGGGGGAGGGGCAGACAGAGTGGGAGGGACAGAATCCAAAGCAGGCTCCAGGCTCTGAGCCGTTCAGTGCAGAGCCTGATGTGGAGCTCGAACCCATGAACCGTGAGATCATGACCTGAGCCGAAGTTGGATGCTTAACTAACTGAGCCACCTAGGCGCCCCAATGGAAAATATTTTTAAATTGAGGTATAACTGACATCTAACATATTAATTTCAGGCATACAACATAATGATTTAATATCTTCAATTTGTCCTTGATAGTGACTTATTAATCTTTTAGAAACTGTACTGATATTGCTTTTTTTAAAAAATGTTTTTAATGTTTATTTATTTTTGAGAGAGAGAGAGAGAGACAGAGCACAAGCAGGGGAGGGGCAAAGGGAGAGGGAGACACAGAATCTAAAGCAGGCTCCAGGCTCTGAGCTGTCAGCATAGAGCCCAACATGGGGCTTGAACCCATGAACTGTGAGATCATGACCCAAGCCGAAGTTGGATGCTTAACTGACTGAGCCACCCAGGGAACCCAATATTGCTTCTTTCATTGCTGGTACTGGTAATTTATATTTTCTCTATTCTTTCTTGGTCAATCTTACTAGTGGTCTATAACTTTTATTAATCCCTTCAGATAATCAATTTTGGCTTTGTTAATTTTTTCTAATTGTCTACTTTCTATTTCATTGATTTCTGCTCTTTATTATTTATTTTCTTCTACATTCTTTGGGTATACTTTGCTCTTCTTTATCTAGCTTCCTAAGGTGGAAATTTATTTGTTGGTTCTTAAAAATTCTTTATAATAGAAAATATTTATGCTATAAATTTCCCTGGAATCACCCACGTTAGCTGCATCTACAAATGTGAATATATTGTGTTTTCATCATCATTCAGTTAAAAATATTTTCTAATATACCTTGTGATTTCTTCTTTGACCCATGGGTTATTTAGAAATGCCATGCTTAAAATCTAAGTTTCAGAGATATTCTTCCAGATGTCTATTTAAAATTTATTTGTAATTTACTTACATAGTGGTCAGAGAACAAATTCTTTTCTCCAGCTTTATTGCAATATATTCAACATAACAACATTACATAAGTTTAATGTATACAACATGATGATTTGATACGTGTATGTGTTGTAAAATCATGACCACAATAAAGAACACAACCATCATCTCACATGTTTACCATTTTTTGGAAAATATATTCCCTAAGATCTGAATCTTTTGACATTTATTGAGATTTTATGCCCCAGTACATTTTAGTGAATGTTTAATGTATACTTGTTCCCTGTGCCATTGTTGATTATAGTGTTGTATAAATGTCAGTTTAGTCAAGGTGACTGACAATATTGTGCAGATCATTCTATCTTTACTATGCCTTTACTATTTGTATCTTTAGATTTTTCATCTGGCTACTTTACCATTACTGAAAGAAAGTTGTTAAAATCTTCAAGTATGATTATGGATTTGTCTATTTCTCTTTCATCTGTCAGCTTTTGCTTTATAAATTTTGAAGATCTATTATTAGGTCAGTATACATTTAGGATTATTATCTCTTCCTGATGAAAAGATGCTCACACCTTGTAAAATGTCCCCTTTAGCTCTGGTAATTCTCCTCTTTTACATTCTACTTTGTCTAGTATGAATATAGCCAGTTACTTTCCTATGTTTATTGTTTATAGAATGCATCTATTTCATCCTCTTATTTTCAACCTATTTGTGACTTTATACTTAAGGTACATCTCGTGCAGACAGCATATACATGGGTATTGTCCTTTTATCCAGTCTGACAATTTCTGTCATTTAATTAAAATGGCTAGCCCATTGGCATTTAGTGTAATTATTGCTATGGTTGGATTTAAGTCTACCATCTTGCTATTCATTTTCTATTTGCCCTCCCATCTATTTTTTTCTTGTTCTATTTCTCCTTTCTTATTTACTTTTGACCGAATAAAAAACCCTAAAATTCCATTTAATTTTCTATTGGTTTTATATCTCTTTTTTTGGTGTGTGGCTATTCTCAAGGTCATAATAACCTCACGATAGTCAATTTACATTGAACTCCACTTGTGTGCCATTATTTTCATGTATTTTACATTCACATACATAACATTTACTACTATATGTATATAATAAATCCCACAGTACAATGTGTCTTTTTCCCCATTATGTGGCTAGTTGAATTTTTAAAAAAATTAAAAGAAAAAGGATAGTTTTTTACATCCACCCAAATATTTACAATTTCCAATGTACCTAATTTCTTCCTCAGATTTGAATTTCCATTTAGTATTACAACACTTCAACATGCAGAACTTCCTTTAGCATTTCCTGTGATGCAGGGCTACTTGTGATGAATAAAATGTTTCTATTTCGCCCTGAATTTTGAAGGATATATTAGCTAGATACAGAATTCTGAGTTGACAGGGGTTTTCTGTTGTTTCTTTTTTCAGCATTTAAGATTTAAGATTTTGTTCCATTGTCACCTGTGTTCCACTGTTTGTGATGCAAAGTCAGCTGTCACTGGTACTACTGTTCCCTTGTAGTTAATATATTTTTTCCTGCAGCTATTTAAAAAAGATTTTTCTTACTTTTCAGCAGACTGCAGTATGGTCTCTTTGTAATTACCTTGCTTGGGGCTTGCTGAGTTTCTTGGATTTGTCACTTGGCATTTTTTAATAAGACTGGAGAAAATCCAGCTTAAAAGTAGAAAAAACTTGAATATCCATCAGCCTGGTGAGTGGATAAATAAAATGTGCTATATCCATACAATGGAATATTATTTGGCAATAAAAATAAATGAAGCACTGATATGTGCTATAACATGGATGAAACTTGAAACCATGTAAGTGAGGGGCACTTGGGTGGCTCAGTCGGTTAAGCATCCGACTTCGGCTCAGGTCATAATTTCTTATGAGTTCAAGCCCCATGTTCTGAACTGTCAGCGCAGAGCCTGGAGCCTGCTTTGGAATCTGTGACTCCCTCTCTGCTCCTCCCCCGCTCGTGCTCTGTCTCTCTCAAAAAGTAAATAAACGTTAAAAAAATTTTTTTAAGACAAAAAAGAAAACATGTAAGTGAAAGAAGCTAGTCACAAAAGACCATATGTATGATTCCATTTACATTAAATCTCTGAAAGGCAAATCTATAGAGATATAACATAAAGTAGATTATTGAGAGCCTAGGGCTGATGGGGATAGGGGGAATATAAGATGACTGCAATGGGTTGCAATGGAGAGTAATGAAATGCTCTAAAATTGATTATGGAGATAGGTGTATAACTGTGAATATGCTGGAAGCCAATAAATTGTACCTTTTATTTTATTTTATCTATCTATCTATCTATCTATCTATCTATCTATCTACCTATTTATTTATTTATTTATTTATTTAGAGAGAGGAAAAGAGAGAAAGAGCATATGGGGAAGGGGCAGAGAGAAAGGGAAAGAAATCTTAAACAGGCTCCATACCCAGCACAGTCCATGAATTTGAGCCCCACATTGGGTTCTATACCAACAGCTCAGAGCCTAGAGCCTACTTTAGATTCTGTGTCTCCCTCTCTCTCTCTCTCTGCCCCTCCCCCACTTGTACTCTCAAAAATAAAATTAAAACATAAAGAAAATTTATTATTTTTTTAATAATTTTTTAAAATTTAATGTTTATTTATTTTGAGAGACAGAGAGAGAGAGAGAGAGAGATAGTGCAAGCAGGGGAGAGGCAGACAGAAAGGGAGACACAGAATCTGAAGCAGGGTCCAGGCTCTGAGCTGTCAACACAGAGCCTGACGCGGGGCTAGAACTCACGAGCCATAAGATCATGACCTGAGCCGAAGTCAGATGCTCAACCGACTGAGCCACACAGGCGCCCACTCCCAAAATTAAAAAAAAAAACAAAAACATAGGCAGTAATCTCTTGACATCAGCTGTAGAAACATTTTTATAGATATATTCCCTTTGGCAAGAGAAACAAAAGCAAAATTAAACTATTAGGACTAAACCAAATAAAAAGCTTTTGTACAACAAAGGAAACCATCAACAAAACAAAAAGAGAACACACTCAATGGGAGAATATATTTGCAAATGATATATCCAATAAGGGGTTAATACCCAAAATATATAAAGAATTCATACAATTTAACACTAAAAAAACCCAAATAATCCAATTAAAAATAGGCAGAACACATGAACAGATATTTCTACAAAGAAGATATCCAGATGGCCAACAGACCCTCAAAAGATGCTCAACATCACTCATCATCAGGGAAATGCAAATCAAAACCACAATGAGATACTACCTCACACCTGTCAGAATGGTTGAAATCAACAATGCAAGAAGCAAGAGGTGTTGGCAAGGATGTGGACAAAAAGGAACCCTTGTGCACTGTTGGTGGGAATTAAAACCAGTGCCATCATGGTGGAAAACAGTATGGAGGTTGCTCAAAAAACTAAAGATAGAATCACCATAAGATCCAGTAATTCCACTACTGGGTATTTACCCAGAGAAAATGAAAACACTAATTCAAGAAGACAAAAGCACCACTCTGTTTATTGCAGCATTATTTATTAATAGCCAGGATATGGAAGCAACTCAAGTATCCATCCATAGATGAATAGATAAAAAAGATATGGTACATATATACAATGCAATATTACTCAGCCATAAAAAAGAATGAAATCTTGTCATCTGCAACACATGGGTGGAGCTAGAGAGTATAATGCTAAGTGAAATAAGTCAGAGAAAGACAAATACCATATGATTTTACTAATATGTGAATTAAAAAACAAACAAACAAATAAGAAAAGAAACAAACAAAAAAACCAGACTAATATACAGAGAACAAACCGGTAGTTAGTTGCCAGAGGGGAAGTGGATTAGGGGATGGGTTAAAATAGGTGAAGGGGATTAAGGGCAGTGAGTAATGTACAGAATTGTTAAATCACTCTATTTTACACCTGAAATTAATATAGCATATGATTAATATGTTAATAATACTGAAATTTTTAAAATAAATAAATAAATAGATTTTTAAATGGCATATGACTGAATTCTCATAGTTAGGTATAATGAAGTCATAAAAATGGTAGTTTTCTTTTAAATAAGGCTTTATAGCTAACAACTGTTTAACATCTATTATCTCAAGTGATTTTTTTCACAACTCTGAGGTAGTCAGTGTAGGTAGTGTTATCTCCATTTTGCAGATCAGAGAAGTGAGGCTCAAAGATCTACTTTTAGTCCAAGTTAACACATATAGTTCACTCCACCAGGAGTTTTAAAGTTGTTTTTTTTTTTTTTTTTTTTTTTTGAGAGAGAGAGTGTGCATGCATGCAAGTTGGGGAGGGGCAGAGAGACAGAGATAAAGAATCCCAAGCTCTGTGCTGTCAGCACAGAGGGGCTCTATCTCATGACCTGTGAGATCATGACCTGAGCTAAGATCAAGAGTTGGATGCTTAACTGACTGAGCCACTCAGGCACCCCCACCAGGGTTTTAATTGTAAATCTAGTATTCTTCTATATTATGCTGAAAGGACTAATTCTCCATCTCCCTTTTCTCTTCACTCGTTTTTTTCTAGTGCAGAACTTCCTTTCTCCTTTTTCATTGATATATTAAATATCAGAGAGCAAAAAAGAGTCAAAGGCAAGTAGAAATATAATCACTTTCTTTAACTCTGATTCCTGAGGAAATTGAGAGTTGGGAGAACTACCTAATGGGGGCAAATTTATGGCATTGTTTTCCCCAAATAATTCTATGGTTACTTCCATTTAGACAAACCAACCCATGAGCAGAGAATAATTTTTAATATCTACTGTATAAAGTCTAATTGTATTTATTGGAAATGCATATGCATTAAAAGTCTCTGATGTGTTCTGCTTAGTTGTCAGGTCCAGTAACTACTTTCATTCCATATAGTTTTCTGTACTAAGGGTTTTGTCTAATTAAGTATGATGTCCTTAATCATTCATTAATATGGATTGATCTTTGGAAAGATCTCTATTTCTGAAAACAACTTAAGGTGAATCTTTTTATGTCTGTGTATCCTCACAGCAGTCCCCACATTAATTTCTCTACTCCAAGGCAGAGTGGGACAAATAACTATTACCTGAATTTTAGGAAGTAAAAGACGAAGGATTAAGAGGCACAGGCAAAAAAGAGATATTGAGTTTCGGATTCAAACCTAAAGTTTGACTTATGATAGTATGGTACAAAGAACCCCAAACTAGGAGTTAAAAGACATGAGTGTTAATCTTGATTCCACCCCTTGGTTATCTGTGTAATTCTGAATAAGTCATCTTTACCTCTGATTATCCTTTTCCTCATCTTTACAATGGATTGAAAATACATTTGTAAAATATCTTGCCTCTTATTTCCCAAGCTTATGGTGAGGGTCAAATGACATAACATCTATGAAACTATAAAGCCCTATGCAAATATAAAGTAATACATGCATATGTGTGTGTGTGTGTGTGTGTGCGTGTGTGTGTGTCCTCAGCTACTTTCCAATATAATTTGAGTTTGATATTTGATGGTCAAATTCAAGCTACTCAACAATTATTTTAAGTAAGTCACAGTATCTGAGTAAGTCATAGTCTCTAACTTGTAGGAATTCATAGTTAAGAGAGGACACAAATATTAAAAATAAATAATCATATAATAAAGGAATAAGGTAATAGAGGTATATAGCAAATTCTTTTACAGACCAACACAAAGGTAAATTAATCTTACATGAGGGCAAAGGGACAGATGTCAGACAGGAGATAACAACTAGGCTTAAAGGAAGAGGTTGAGTTGCTAGAATTTTATCTAGGTACATGGGGTTCACAATAACACACACACAAAAAAACCACAAGATCTGTGTTATAACTGGCTCTGCCTTCAATAATTAAAACTAGTACTTGAACTCTTTAGACTTCTCTTACCACAAGTCTAAAATAAAACGTTTACCTAAGATAAATTCCTAAGTCTTTCTAGCTCTAAAATTATATGATTCTATGAGTCAAACTCTGGCCATTGTACAGATATCAAGAAAGAGAATTCAAGAAAGTAATAAAATGGTCACAACTATTAAAAAAGGACATTTCCCACTAACTACTTTTTCTTGGAATTCAAAAGCCTGAGAATGATATTTATCTCTACCTAGAATAAGCTCTAACACAGTGAAGAGAGGAAATTGGAATGATAACAAGAAGCTGAGAAGCAAACAATGCATGTGGATAGCAGGAAGTTAAGCATTCAGTTTAGCAAAGATGTTGCTTAGACCACTAAGGACATAGGCAGTAAATGAGAAGTTACAATGTTTTTATTCCTATAAACTAAAAAAAAACTTGGAATAAAATCATAACCAGATATTAAAATGTACTCTTTCATAAAATGAAGTAGTTATTTGTTTGAAGTTTTGCCTTGTTAAACAGCTTCATAAAAAACTATTTGTATAAAAGGTCTGTTTAAGAATTATAAAGAAAGGATCAGAAACCTAAATATACACAACTGAATTGGTTTCAGGAATGGTATCAAAAGTGAATATTGTCAAGTAATATACCTCACCAAACATTTATTAAACTATGTTTAAAAGTTCTGGTTGTTGCAAAGCATAGTCCCAGTACTCAAGGGGTTCACTGACCTACTATCAAGACTTTAAGGAAGAAAAAATAGTAACTCTTACCCATCAATCATATTTTCAGGAGGGTGTTTTTCATCACTTGATGTAGCTAAAATCACTTCCGCCCCCTCAGAGCTCAAACACAGGTCAATTTTTTTCATCTTAAAGCGTTTAATCTGCAAACGAAACAATAATAAAAATAGTAAATTCTTGATTCTCTGAACTTGATCTGAGAAAAGGAAGACAGAGAAAGCCTGTTGCCTAGCACACAGCTTAACAACCAAGCTATTCAACAAGTGAAAGGGACTCTAACGTTTATTTACATAAGTAAACTTCTAACCTCTCCCAGCAGTAATCTGTAAGAAAATGATTATTTCTACTACTCTAACTCCACAAAACAAGACTGACTACTCTGACATCATTTCTCTGATTCTAAAATTAAAAGTCCTCAATAATGATATAGAACCAATTAACAAGCTAAAGTGGCATGAATGGGTAAATTTTTAAATATTTTATTCTCAAATTAGTTAACATACAGTGTGGTCTTGGCTTCAGGAGTAGAATCCAGTGATTCATACTTATATGGAACACCCAATCTCGTCCCAACAAGTGCCCTCCTTAATGCCCATCACCCATTTTCCCCATCCCCATCTACCCTCAGTTTGTTCTCTGTATTAAGGGTTTCTTCTGGTTTGCCTCCCTCTCTGTTTTTATCTTATTTTTCCTACCCTTCCCTTATGATCATCTGTCAAGTTTCTCAAATTCCACATGAGTGAAATCATGTGATACCTGTCTTTCTTCAACTGACTTATTTTACTCAGCATAATACCCTCCAGTTCTATCCATGTTGTTGCAAATGCCAAGATTTCATTCTTTTTCACTGAATTACTGAGTAAATTTAGAAAATTATTTATATTGTTATATTTCTGAAATTTATTTTTTTAATTTTTTAAGTTTATTTATTTATTTTGAGATAGAGACAGAGAGAGTGAGTGGGGGAGGGGCAGAGAGAGAGACAGAGAGACAGAGAGAGAATCCCAAGCAGGCTCCGCACTGTGCGGAGCCTGACATGAGGCTCAAACCCATGAACCATGAGATCATGACCTGAGCTGAAACCAAGACACTTAACCAGCTGAGCCACCCACCTGGTGCCCCATATTTCTGAAATTAAAAAAAATCTGGAACATGGGGCGCCTGGGTGTCTCAGTCAGTTAAGCATCCGACTTCGGCTCAGGACATGAGTGTGCGGTTTGTGAGTTCCAGCCTCGCATCAGGCTCTGTGCTGACAGCTCAGAGCCTGGAGCCTGCTTCAGATTCTGTGTCTCCCCCTCTTTCGGACCCCCCATGTTCATACTCTGTCTCTCAATAATAAATAAAAATGTTAAAAACATTTTTAAAAAAAAAATCTGGAACATAAAAGCAGATGTTTTTGTGACTGTTTACCCATACATTTATCAACTGAAAATAGCAAACTACATTATTCACAACTTAAAAGGTATCTTACCATCATTATTTTTTTGATGCAGAATATAAAATAAGAGAGAAGACAAGCTTTTGCTTATTTTTAAATTTTACATCAGTCACTTGGGTCATGGGTTTCAAGACATTTCTATTGTATGGTAATATTTTAAGTTTAATAGAAGTATCCTGAAAAAATATCATTGAGCTCTACTATGGATCCTGGTAGATAAGACAGAAGATGAGACAAGATTCTATCAGATCTCACTCACCTTTCTCCTTGATCTGGTCGTGACAGGGCACAAATCAATATGTAGATGCAAAGTGACTATGAAGCTGAATCTATAAAGAATTAAAAGACAAAGAGTGTTTGGAAAAAGGAGAAAAGCTTCCAATACCCTTCATACTCCGGCCTCAGTCTGATTTTTTTAAAAAGTGAAACTGTTTCAAATAAACAATCAACAAATTACAGAGAATATCACATATGTTAAATAACTATGTACCCACTGTCCAGATTTAATAAATATTAAAATTTTTGCCCATTTCTTTCCTTGCCCAAAGGTAACAGCTATTCTCAAGTTGATAAATACGCCTACTTACTATGTTTTTATACTTTTACCATATATGTATCCATAAATGACATGCACTGTTCTTTTAAAACTTAAATGCTTTCTCTCTCTCTCTCTCTCTCTCTCTCTCTCTCTATATATATATCCATATGCTATCTGCTTTTTTCATTCAAGTTTTTAATCGTGTTGATATATATATAAATCTACTTTATTCACTTCAACTGCTGTCAGGTCTTTCTCTATTTCTCTAATGATGAATATTTGGGTAAGTTTCCAATTTTTTGCTATTATTATAAACAAATTTGAAATGAGTATCTTTGTGTATGTATCCTTAGCACATGTGGGAGAAAGTCTTTATGATAAAAGTCTCTTTACAGAAGTAAAATGGCAGAAACTTAGAATCAGCGTATCTTCAAGTCAGTAACTGATAACTAGATGTCTAAATTTTAACAATTTACACTACCATCAACAATGTATGAGAGTTTCTGCTTCCTCATATTCTCACCAATTTGGTATTGTTAGATATTTTGGCTTTACCCAATCTCATCGGTGTGAAATGATATTTCAATAAGGTTATAATTCATATTTGTATAATTATTAGTGAGGTTGAATACTGTTTCATATGATCATGAGCCGTTTAGGCCTCCTTCCGTTATTTGCTCTTCCTTATCCTTTGTTCATTTTTCTATTGTGTTGCTTTTTAAAACTTTTGTCGTCCTTTGCTCTTTGATTTATGGGGATTTTTAAAATAAAATATTCTGGATACAAATCCTTTGTTATATTTGTTGCAAATATCTTCTACTCTGCAGCTTGATTTTTCTTTTTAACTGTGTGTGTGTGTGTGTGTGTGTGTGTGTACGAGTTTTCCCACCCCTACTTTTTATTGCTTAACTATAACATATAAACAGAAGAGAACACAAATCAGAAGTATGTAGAGCAATAAATTTTCACAAAGTTAACACACCCAGGTAACCAACACCCAGGTAAATAAATAGAATATTATCAGCACTTCAGAAGCCCTTTGCATGCCCCCTCCCAATCACTACCCTTCCCACCTTTCCAAGGTTAAGTATGGTCCTTATTTCTTACATTAATTTTGACTGAGATTCATATACATAGACTCATACAGTTTGTACTCATTTGTATCCGGCTTCTTTCATCATTTTTGACACTTACCCATATCACTGTGTCATAGACTTGAAGTGCAACTAAGTAAAGATGCAATCCAGCCCCAACCCAGCTCAACCTCTAATAAAATCAAAGAAATCGTCCCCCAAGTGGAGCTTCACAGGAAGTTGGGTATGAACTGAAAAGCAAAGAAAGATTTCTGTGACCTTGGGTACTTAGATCCCAAAGCCCTGATGGAGGGGACTGATCTGAATTTAGAGGCAAACTGAATATCTGAAATTAGAGGTAAACTGAACTATTTATTTTTATTTTTTTTAAGTTTATTTCTTTATTTTGAGAGAGACAGAGGCAGTGTAAGCAAGGGAGCAGAGAGAGGGAGGGAGGGAGGGAGAGAGAGAGAGACAGAGAGAGAGAGAATCCCAAGCAGGCTCCACACTATCAGCACAGAGCCCAATGTGGGGCCTGAACTCATGAAATTGCGAGATCATGACCTGAGCCGAAACCGAGAGTCAGACGTTTAACCAACTGAGCTGCCAAGGCACCCCTGTAAACTGAAACTATTTAAATAAAACTATAACTCAGTCCAATCCTGAGGTGGACTAAAGTGATCTGCCCCTTATCCTGGCTGCTGGGCAAAGAAAATTGTCTCTCTGGGAAAAAGCATTATCTACTTCAGGATCTATTGTTCTTTTAAACACAACATCCAATATACAAAATCACTTCAGCGGATCTATAGATGACCCAAGTGCTGGAATTACCTAAGATAGCTATTATAAATCAGTTAGATAATTTAGTGAAAAGATGGACAAGGGAATTTTAGCAGAGAAATGGAAACTAAAGAAAAACAAAATGAAAATTCCAGAACTGAAAAGCATAGTAACTCAAATAAAGAATTTATTAGATAGGCTTAGCAACAGATTGGATCCAACATAATAATGGGTCAGTGGACTTAAAGATAGGTCAACAGAAATGATCCAAAATGAAATACAGAGAAAAAATGAAATACAACAGAGCATCAGATACTTGTGAGACATTATCAAACTATTCTGAAATACATGCAATTGGAGTCCCAGAAGGAGAGGAAAAACAATACTATAGAAGGAAAATCTGAGGAGATGTGGCTGAAAATTTTCCAAAATCTATGAAAGGCATAAACCGAAGATCCAAGAAGCTCTTGAATCCTAAGTTGGATAAACACAACAAAGAAAACCCCACCTAGAGGCATCTTTATTGCTGAAAATTAAAGAAAAGATAAAAAATTAATAGCAGCTAAAGCAAAAAAAAAAAAAAAACATTACATTTGGGAGAACAAGAATAAAAACTCACTTCTCATCAGAAACAATAGAGACCAAATGACAATGAAATGACATCTTTAAAGTGCTAACAGACAAAATATAGAATTCTATATCCACCAAAAACATCCTTCAAAAGTGAAGGCAAAATAAAGGCATTTTTAGGCAAACAAAAGCTGAAAGAATTTGTTACCAGTAGACCCACACTACAAAAAATATTAAAGGAAGTGCTGTGGGCCAAAGGGAAAGGATTTCAGGTTGAATCCTGGATGAGTGGGAAGGAAGAGCATTGGAAATAGTACATATATTACTAACTTAAAAGACTATTTAAAATTTTTCTTTACCGGGCTAGTATCCAAAATCTATAAAGAACTCCCCAAACTCCACACCCGAAAAACAAATAATCCAGTGAAGAAATGGGCAGAAAACATGAATAGACACTTCTCTAAAGAAGACATCCAGATGGCCAACAGGCACATGGAAAGATGCTCAACATCACTCCTCATCAGGGAAAAACAAATCAAAACCACACTGAGATATCACCTCACGCCAGTCAGAGTGGCTAAAATGAACAAATCAGACTACAGATGCTGGCGAGGATGTGGAGAAACGGGAACCCTCTTGCACTGTTGGTGGGAATGCAAACTGGTGCAGCTGCTCTGGAAAACAGTGTGGAGGTTCCTCAAAAAATTAAAAATAGATCTACCCTATGACCCAGCAATAGCACTGCTAGGAATTTACCCAAGGGATACAGGAATGCTGATGCATAGGGACACTTGTACCCCAATGTTTACAGCAGCACTTTCAACAATAGCCAAATTATGGAAAGAGCCTAAATGTCCATCAACTGATGAATGGATAAAGAAGTTGTGGTTTATATATACAATGGAATACTACTTGGCAATGACCAAGAGTGAAATACGGCCTTTTGTAGCAACGTGGATGGAACTGGAAAGTGTTATGCTAAGTGAAATATGTCAGCAATCTATATAAGACAGAGCTTATTTGATCCTGTAAGCCTGCTAAAATCTCTCTAGGCACATTTTTTGTTTTTACTATTTCAAATTCAATTGTTCGCTTCAGGTTTTCCACACTGCCTTGAATCAATTCTGAAATCTCAATTTTGAAAAATACTATCTATTTCTTGTTTTTATATTTATTGGCATAAAGTTCATTTTTATTGTAATTTAAAAATCTAGTATTATAGAGTTGAAAGCCATGGTGAGATTGGTCAAGAAAAAAGGGATATGTTCTGACATTTTCTACTTGTGCCTCTTTTTTTGGCTTTTTTCTTGCATTTAATACTATCGATACCAGAGAACTAGTGTTAGATGCTGTTAGTACTTAGTTTGAAGAAAGATGATAAATTCCTAGAAATACAGATCAATGAATTTGGGTGTTAATTTTCAACAAAATTCTAAAATTAACAAATTTCAGTATTAAAACGATAACCTTGAAAACATAAATAAGAGAGTAGTACAATAGGAAGGAGCAATAACATTAGTTCACAAAGATTATAACAAACATTTCTTGTTTTTTTGATAGAGTCACTACCAATTAGGGACATGTTCTGAACATTTCAACAAAACTTCAGACAAAGCCTCTCAAGATACACATGGACCAGATGGAGAAATGTCGGCTGGGTGACAGGCAGTACTTTAGGTAGATATTTATATAACTCTTTGAGTGGCTATGCTCAAAGAATGATGATTAACGGAACAGAATGAACTATGAAAGACCTGTGTCTTTATGCCATTCAACATTTTTATTAATTAAAGATGGAAAAAGTATGCTTATCAATTTTGCGGATGATACAAAGCTGGAATGTCAACTAATATGCTGGATGACAAAATTAGCACACAAAAAGATCTGAGCAAGGCAGAAAGATGGGGTATGATGAATAATATATTTAATAAGGATAACAATAAACGCCCATACTCAGACTTAAAAAATCAATCACACAAGGATTGGGTCTAGATTGGGGTTGGCAAACTACTGCCTCTGAGCCAAATCTAGCCTGCCATCTGCTTTTGTATGGCCTATCAGCTGAGAATGTTTTTTATTTTAAGTTACTTTTTAAAATTAAAATAATATCTTGTGATACATGAAAATTATATGAAACCCATACTTCAGGATCCATGAATAGTTTTATTTGAACATGGTCATAGTCATCCATGTATACACTGTCTGTGGCTACTTTTGTGTTACAGTGACTGTCATAGAGATCCAAAGGCTCATAAAGGTGAAAATAATTATTATCTAGCCCTTTACAGAAGAAGTTTGCTGACCACTGATCTAGGTATGTATAGGTTTGGTTCACTACAAAGTCACAGTATAGGGCAAGAGTGTACATATCCACCCCCCAAAGGTAGAGGAGTACTATCTTAGATTATAGCAGTAGAGGTAAGGAGGAACCATATCCACCAAAATTTGTGAATACTAAGGACCAGGCATTGTGCTTGCTAGTAATGCAAAGATGACTACAACCTAAGACAAAGATGGTACTAAGACTTGGTTCTTGCCTTCAAGCTCAGAGTCAAGGAAGATGGACAAACAGGCAACAAGTATTATACTATGTTATGTGTAATAATGTGATCTACATCCAGAATCGTGTTCAGTTCTGGGTAGTACATTTTAAGTAGGACATTGTCAGACTTCATCTTGTCAGTGGAAAACAAAAAGTTCCTGATGATCTATGAATTATCACATGGAGAAAGTTGAAAGAATTAGGAGCTCAAATGTTTCAAAAGAGAAAAATGCGATTAATATCACAAGTGTTCAAAAACGAAAAAAGGATTAGAATTTTTCTTTTACAACTCCAAGAGGGAGAACTGGACTCAACAAATACAAATTTTAAACAGGAAGAAAGACATCACAGATAAAAGAACTTACTGGCAAAGTAAAGGTTTTAAGTCTTTTCCATCCTTGAAAGTGTCCCAGACAAGTAGATAATTTATGGAGGAAACTAAAGAAAGGATTCCTGCATTAGTGGTTCTTTTAGACTGGATCACGTTCTGGGAAAGACAGACTGAGAACAGATAATGAAGGATCTTAAAAGCCAGGTTAAAGTCAATGGGCTCTATCCTATGGTTCTCAATAGGACTGGGGGTAATTTTGTCCCCCAGGAACATATGACAATTTTTTTCCTTTTTTTTTTTTTTTTTTTTTTTTTTGAGAGAGAACACACTCATGCCAGAGCAGGGGAGGGTCAGAGAATCTTAGGTAGGCTTCAAACCCAGTGCAGAGCCCTGTGGGGCTTGATGTCATGACGTGAAATCATGACCTGAGCTGAAATCAAAAGTCAAGTTGCCTTAACCGACTGAGCCACCCAGGTGCCCCAACAATTTTTAAAGAGTTTTGCTGTCATAACTTGGTGTGTGTGTGTGTGTGCGTGTGTGTGTGTGTGTGTGTGCGTGCGTGCGCTACTATGGGCACCTAGTGGGCATTTTGTGATGCTTCTAAATATCCCACCATGCACAGGACAGTCCCCCACAACAAATAATTATCTAGCCCAAAATGTGAATAGTAAAGAAGTGGAAAAACCTTATGGTAATATATTTGGGGGTGGAAATGTGGGAGTTGGAGACTTAAGCAGAGAATATGCTTTTAAAAAGTTACGTTTTAGGGAAAACTAGCATTGATGTGTAGTATATGAATAAGGAAAGGATATACGCTAAACGTTGATTTCTTGCCTCACATTATCATCTAAGTTGTCTGAGGGAAGCCAACATGTACTTTAACACAAAACTCACTTCATACCTCCTTATGTCCGTCAATATCCTTCCCATTTCCTGTGTTGGATGTAATTATTTAATGGCAGAAGTTGAGTTCTCTTTAAGGTTCCTTTGTTGTGGTTAATAAGAAAGAGGCAAACTAGCCCCAAAGAAACCCACCAGACAACTCCATAGATATGTTGCTTCCACAATTACAAGATGCAGGTTTGCGATGTAGTCTAAACCCCACCCTGGGATACCTTACTCTAAATCAGGTATTCCCTTAGGGCCTCAGTTTACTAAAGGGGGTGCACTCTGAGGTACCATCCTCTGCACCTTTTAAGGTCCCTGACCCTGGACTTCCCTGATGTCTTATCCTGTACTCTAAACCCAGGGCGACTTAGCCACCCTTTAATCTCCAGTTCACATGACATTTCTGGTCCCTTTCTGAAAACCTAGAGGAGTCAATTTCGCAGTATCCCTGACTTGGTACTCCCAGGGGCCAACGCCTTCGGCTTGGTATCCCTAGAAAGGCAAACCAGCTGACACTACCTCCTCGCTTCCAACCCAAACCCTTCTCGGTTCAAGGCCATTTCAGGACCTCCGAGGGTCCTAAACACTCAGACTTGATCGCCCCACTCCAAATTGTATAAAATGTATTAAATGAACCCACATCGTGAGTCATAATATATGGCTTATGTACCAGTTGAGAGGTTATTTTGGTAGACTTATTAATTTCGATTTGCAATTGTTTTTCCCTTTTGAGAGTGAAAACATCATTTCAGGGCTCAAAAAAGTTCGTGGAATGCCACTGGCGTCTGCGTCAGACTTCCCCCATCCATGTCCCCACTCGGACCGCCTCTCAGCGCCCCCCCGCCTTCCACCTCCTCGCCGCGCGTCTCCTCGCAATCCTCCCCACTCTCGCTCGCCTCTCCACCAGCTCCCCGCTCTGTCCGCCTCCGTCCAGCCAGGATCCCACCCACCCAGGTGCCGGCCCAACCATCCCCACCGCCCCGCCGCCCCGCTGCCCCGCTCGCCTGCGCTCCAGTTAGCTCCAGGCGGGCGGATAGTCCAGGCTCCGGAACCTCCTTTCCGTCCCGCCCCGCCCCGCCCCGCCGCGCCGCAGCGCGCCCCGGCCCCTAGCCCCGCCCCCTACTCCAAGCCTCCAAAGAGTTCCCGGGAGCGCGCACTTCTCTACTCGAGCTCTTCGCTCCATCCCACCCACAGGCCCCGCCCCGCGAAATCCGTCCCGGTTCTCAGCCGCGCTCTCGGGGCGCGCTCCCATCTCGACTCCGGGTTCTTTGCCCCACCTCTCCTGCAGGCCCCGCCTCCGAGTTCTCCTTAACTTCGCGGCTAAACTACGCAGCCCCACCCTAGGGCCTTTCCTCAAAGCAGCGGCCGAGCCCGCGCCGCCTACCCTCCCCCATCTCATATTAATCCCAGGGGCTTTGTAGGACCCAGGGGACCCGCCCTTACGCGAACACGCATGCGCAATCTCCACCTTTCCCGGATCCGAGCCCTCCGCCCTCAGGTCTCCAGCCCGGGGCCCGGCCCCGCCTCCAGCCCGGCCCCGCCCCTCATGCCGGGTTCCGCGCACGCGCGTCTTCCCAGCCCAGCCTTCTCCCCCGCCCCCGCCAGTTCCGCGGTCCCACAGCGCCAGGTCGCCCCCAGCCCCCTCCCTCCTCCCAACCTCTCTCGGTCCCACCCTCCCTAGCTTTGTGCCCGGGGCGCCGAGCCGCTTCCCCCATCAGCCGCGCTGCGGGAGGAGGGAGCCGCCACCTAGAAGCTGCCGCTCGCAGCCCCGGGCAGGGGCACAGGTAGGTGGCGGCCGCGGGCTGGGCCGCTCACGCAGCCCGGGGCTGCGAGTGGGGGCGGGGGCGGGGTGTGAGGGAGGGGCGGACTGGGGGAGGGGTAGACCGGGAGGGACGGGGTTGGGGTGTGGTTTGGGTGAGAGGTGTGAGGATGAGGAGATAGGGGTATGGGAGATGGAATTACGGGTGGGGTCGGGGTGCCGTGGTAGGGCAGTTGGGGGCAAGGTGGGAGAAAGGACCTGGGTCACTTTGGGCGGGCTCGGGGAGGGGCATGCGTGGGAATTGAGGGAGGGGTGGAGAATTGCGGTACTGGGGAAGGGGAAAACGAAGTGGGATTTGAGGGTTGTAAGAAGAAAAGGATCAGGATTGGAATAGAAGGGGTGGGGTCTTGGGGGTAGGGGAGAAAAGTTGGGGGTGTGGATTATGAAGTTGGGCGTTGTGAGGCGTGAAGGAAGGAGATTTTGAAGGTTATCGACAGAAGACAAGAAAAGGGATGGAGAGATTGTCGTCCTAGGAGAGGGAATCCCAGACAGTGGGAGGAAGGGAAGAATACTTGGCGAAGGACAGGGGAATCGATGGGGGTGGAACAGTGTGGGGAAGGAAGGAGAGGCAGGTGGAAGTGGAATAAGGTGTTTGGGACCGAGAACCTTATTTCACAAGGGCCTGGAAGGGCCTGAGATGTGAGAAGTCAGGGCAGGGATGCTGGGAGTGGATGAAGGGAGTGAGGTGAGGATTTGGGGTGTAGAGATTGGGTTGTGTGTGAATAGCTCTAGAGTTGGCAGGTAGAAGAACTGTAAGAGTGTCAGGATGTAGAAGAGATTGGCCTGCTCCTGGAGGGAAGTAGGGAGCTGGGTGTGGTGTGAAAGGAAAGGGTAGGGGTGAAAAGGCAGGTAGGAAAGTGCTGGGGGTGGGGGGCGGTGGGAATGCGAGGAGTTAAAAATTGAATAATGGTGGTGACACAGAACAATGCAGGTAAGGCTGTTAGTTGGTTATTGGTGGTTTGAAACTAGTTTCTGTTCAAATTTTGGTGTGGAAATTTTCTCAAGAATACTGCATTTTCAAATAAACCAAGGGTGTCTGCAGCCTTGGGATGAAGGCCATGGGTTGACAGATGTTTTCCTGGTGTGTGGATGTGGGTAATTTCTGCCCTGGCAGAGGGAGGAAGGGAGGCCTCAGTGTAGCTCTGTCCTGGCTCTGTTCCCACCAACTCTTTCTTCAGATGTCCACTTTTTTTTTTTTTTTTTTTTTAAATCTCCTCTCTGCCCACCCCCCCACCCAAGCTTAAGCTAGCGAATACCAGAAGGATCAAACAGGTGGGTGAGATTAATTTTTAACATCTTTTTTTAATTCTTAAGGCTGATGTCATATTTTTATTCTTGAGAGACAGTATCATGCAGTTGAAAGAGCTTGAGCTTTGGAGTAATACAGCCTTGAGATTGAATTCTGGCTCTGCCATTTACTAGCTCTGTGCCTTAAGTAAGTTCCTTTACTTCTCTGGGCCTCTTTACCTGTTAAGTGGCAATCCTGATCTCAAAGGATTGTCAAGGGCTACATGAGATCACTTAATAGAGTACCTAGCACGGTTCTTGACATCCAGTCGGTGCTTAATAAATGGTAGCTATCACACCCAGTATCATCATCATCAGTATGATTTATTCTTAGGGGATTGTTACTTTACCTCCTAAAATTAAGGAAAGTGTTTACTTCAAATTAGAGAGCCATAGACTCAGCTCACATTTTTAATCCTGTGACTTCTGTCCCCGATTCCTTCCCTCCAGTCCATTTGCATGGGATGGTCCTGCTTTTTGCTTGGTAAACTGGTTGCAGGTTGTAAAAAGTTGCCATGTTTAGTTATGAGTTATTTTTGTTTTTTGCCTCTTATTTAGAGGCTATAAAGAACTGAGTTCTTAATGTAGTAAGGTTACATTTTTTTCATTTGATGAAATGATACGTTTTGTGATAACTTTGGCTCATTTGTGGTGACTGAATAGAACACTGTTGTAATATTTTCTTTTTCTAAAGTTTATTTTGAAAGAGAATGAGTGAGCAGCGAAGGGGCAGAGAGAGAGAGGGAGAGAGACAGAATCTCAAGCGGACTCCATGCTGCCAGCACAGAGCCCAACATGGGCCTCGAACTCATGAACCGTGAGATCATGACCTGAGCTGAAATCAAAAGTCAGACACTTAATCAACTAAGCCACCCATGCTCCCCATGATATTTTTCTTTTTTTTTTTAATTTTTTTTTTAACATTTATTCATTTTTGAGACAGAGACAGAGCATGAATGGGGGAGGGTCAGAGAGAGAGGGAGACACAGAATCTGAAACAGGCTCCAGGCTCTGAGCTGTCAGCACAGAGCCCGACGGGGGGCTCGAACTCACGGACCGTGAGATCATGACCTGAGCCGAAGTCGGCCGCCCAACCGACTGAGCCACCCAGGCACCCCCCCATGATATTTTTCTATGAGGTTGTATGGTTTACAAAACTGCCTCTCTGGAGACCAGCTGGGAGACCATCAGAATACCTTGTCATTCTGTTGATCTAATATAAAATATAGTTAATACAGATCTCACCTAGACATTCTTACAGATACTAGTTATTTTAATTTTCCAGTTTGTGTGGGATTTTTGCCATGGTATAGCACAGGCCCTGTTGCCTGAGGGCCCATTTATAATAGACCGCCGTGTAAAATGGCCAGGCATAAGTAAAACCAGGTACAGAAGCTTTATGTGGAATACTCTTGTCTTTATGGTTCTTAACCTTGAAAGGTTTAAACATTAATTCTTAGCTCATTCTATAGTACCTCACAAACTCTCCGGAAGCTTCTTATTGGGAGAATGTGAGATGCACAAAGTTAGTAGTAGAAATCAAAGGTTACCTGGATTTCCTGAACCAAGGTTAGTTACTCAAGTACCTTCAATTGAAGAGCAGAGGAGCCTTGGGGCTTCTGGACAGATAATGTAGGTTTACTTTTCAGGAAATACTGGGTTTTTCTTTCATCATTTAGAAAGATAACTAGCATTTGATGAGTACTTTAGAGGTAAAATATAGCCAGAACTATGCCATTTTTGAAAGTGATCGATGCAAAGGGAAGCTGCCAGGATTTGGGGCAGCCTGGGTTAGCATCCTTACTCTGATCCCAAGTTGCTTGTGCCCTCTGCTGGATGGAATCAGACTTTTCTGATTTTCACCCGAAGCGGTCATTCATCATTTGTCCATTGGACTCCAAAGTTTGTGGAACACACTGTTGGGGTGAGAGTTAGGGGTAATACGGATGGGCACACCCTGTTTCATTGTCAGGGAGCTTATAGTGTGCTGATTTATTATAATATGCTATCTTCCATAGAATTTGCCTTTCTCATATTACAGTCAAGTCATTCTTTTTTAGGGCCATGCCGGGTGACAAATTTCTGATCCACAGGTAGAGTAGGGCTCTAAATGTCCAAATCCAGGGATAGAGACTAAGGGGCTCTGCTTTGTCTCCTCATCCTCAAGATTAAAGTCTGTGAGGTTGAAGGGGCCAGACACTTATCTCTACTGGATGAAGAGCTTAGAATAAGAGAGGCATTTCGTTAGCAGCAGACACTGAATACTGGCGAGAGTATGGGTTAGAAGAGCTGGCACTGTGACAGGAATTTTTTTTTCTGGGTTTTAGATTTTTCCCCCTGGTAGTACCAGTAGCAATATACTCCCATCATCTGCTTTGCTTCTTCCACCTGCAGAAGGGTCTGGCAAGTCGGGGAGGAGCCTGCAGCTGTTGCCTAGAAGAGGAGCTGGCTCCTAGCAACAGTATCATCAGGCCCTGCAGCTCAGAGCACTAAGTCTGTCCCTTTGAGGTCTCACCCTTCCTTTCATTCAGTCCAGCAAGTATCTGTTGAGGGCTTACTCAGTACTAGGCCCTGTGTTGGGCCTGGGAAAAAGAGACGAATCCATTAAGTGTCTTGCCTTCAAAGAGCTCATAGCTCTGAGAACATTAGCAAGTGAACAGACATAGTACACAGTCCTACATGCTATATAGAGAGAAGGAGACACTGGCCCTCTGGGAAAATCAGACAGGCATGCACTGGTGCAGGGGTTAGTGAAGATTTCCCAGGAGAAGGATGGTGGTTGAGCTCGGTAATGAGAGTAAGGCTTAACTAGGTCAGAAAAGCAAAGAAGGATGTTCCAACCAAAGACAGCAGAATGGGCAAAGACCATTGGGATAAGAGAGCACAGCCAACTTACTTATAGTGTGGCGTGGCTGAAGGTAGGGCATAAGAAGATGGGCAGGAAAAGGTGAGGCTGTCAGGCTAGGCAGGGCCCTTCTTTCTGATGTGCTTTTATACACATAATTATCCTCCAGAGAAACATGGATTGCCCGGATGCCCACAAGCAGGATCACTGTTTGATCTCCAGAGACTCAGCATTTTTGATCACTGACTTGTTTGCTTTTACATGGCATCAGAGCTACATCCCAGCCCTGCACGGATGCAGAAGAAGCTGGGTTAGCTCAGTTTAAAAGCCAGAGTCTTTTATTTATTTTAGAGGGAGAGAGAGAATCCTAAGCAGGCTCCATGCTCATTGCGGAGCAGGATGTAGGGCTTGATCCCATGACCCTGGGATCATGACCTGAGGCAAAATCAAAAGTCACTTAGCCTAACCAACTGAGCCACCTAGGTGCGGAGAGAGTCATTTAAAGATAAAGGCAGTTATTTGACATGTATAAATTTTTTTCTGTCTAAGTTGCTGTGGAAATGATAATCAAACACTTTCATTTAACATAGCAATTTCTCATGTATTTTTGAAATCTCACAGTGTCTCAGGAAAACAGATATTCCAATTGATGCTTGAGCACAAAATGTCACCCATAGGATTGCATAAATGCCCACTGTTTTTGGTATTTTGCCTTAGCTCAAAAGTATCTAATAGAACCTTAAGAGATAATGATGTTTCCAAGGAGTAGAATAGCTTTCTTTTTAGCTCTTGTGATGGAGGTCTTTCTTTGTAGATCCAAAAAACCGTATTGCTCGTGGTCTATGTAAGGGTTAGCAAATGAGTAAACTTTAGTTCCACAAATATCTGCTCAGGGACTGTTATATGCCAGAGCACTATGTTAAGGAGTCTGGATGAATTAAACACGGTCCCTCTCCTCAAGGAGCTCAAACCAGTAGAACACAGGCCCAGAAATAAATCAGTAGTGGAACACTGAGTCAACAAAGATGTGGAAGGTGCCAAGGTAGCAAGGGAATTATTAGTTGCTGGTCTTTGTTCTGTGCATAAATATATTTTTAAAAACAGAAATAGTAAATTTCTTATGTACTGTTTGTAACTTTCAAATCAGTAAAAAAATTTAGGATTTTAATGACTGCATACGTTCCATGGTGCAGATGTATCATAACTTATTTAATAACACCCCTGTTGGACATTTAGGTTGTTTCCAGTTGTTTTGCTATTACCAACTGAGCTGCTATGACTTTCCTTGGAAGTGACTCTGCGTGCTTCTGTAACTTCCTCAGGGTGAATTTTAGAAATAAGATTTGAGCTGGCTTTTGAAAGATGAGTGGGAGTGCACCAGGTACAAAGAAAAGGGGGAAAGTAAGAAACGGCGTTCCAGGTGGAGGCAATAGAGGCAGCCTTCATTGCCAGAGTTCACAGGCAACTGGTAAGCTTTGTTTCCCCAACCAACCAAAGGGCCTTCCTGGTAGGCTTATAAAGCTCTGGGCACAGCAAGATGAAATTACAGGTTACAAATGGCATTTTAATTGGATTGCTTCCTTTGTGCTTTGCTTTTACAGTTGCAACCAAGGCAATGTCTTACTACCTCAACTCAGAAAACCACCTGGACCCAGGACCTATCTATGTACGAGAAAACGGTCAGCTACACATGGTCAATCTGGCCTTGGATGGTGTCAAGAGTAGCCTGCAGAAGCCAAGGCCTTTCAGACTGTTTCCCAAAGGCTTCTCTGTGGAGCTTTGCATGAACAGGGAAGATGATACTGCACAGAAAGAGAAGACTGATCATTTCATCTTTACATATACCCGGGAGGGGAATCTTCGGTACTCTGCCAAATCTCTCTTCAGCCTCGTCCTGGGCTTTATCTCCGACAATGTTGATCATATTGATTCCCTTATTGGCTTTCCTGAGCAGATTGCTGAAAAGCTGTTCTCTGCTGCAGAAGCCAGACAGAAATTCACAGAGCCAGGTGCAGGGCTGAGGGCTTTACAGAAATTCACTGAGGCCTATGGAAGTCTGGTGCTTTGCTCCCTGTGTTTGCGAAACAGGTGGGTGTTCCGATTGGGATAGCGAGTATTTTATTGGGTGTGTTAATTCTGTCTAGTGCTCAGGCTTCGTGGGCTTGGGGGCTTCCCCCATCAAATAGCAGTTCAATTTAAAACTTCCAAATACAAAGTGGCAGACCATTTTGAGAAAAATCACTCTTTCTCGCTCCCTACCCCCACCAGAAAACACTTAGCTTTATTTTGAAATCTCTTTGCCACTACTTGACTGCTACCACTCTTCCATTCAGTAAAAAAAATAACTCATCTACCAACTCCCCCCCCCCCCCAACTTTTCTAGTGTGAGAAAACAAAAGACAAAGAATGTGATCTGCCAAATATCTCTTGGTATGCTCTTGGGGATGTGAAGATTAGGAACCAGAGTTCTGGGCTCTGTTCCAGTTCTCAGACCTCTAGATATTTAACATTAGATAAAAAGGAACTTTAAAATAGTGATTAAAATTTCGAGTATCCTAAAGTTTGGAAATTTTCACATAAGATCTGTTCACCTTAAAAATAGAAACTACCAGTTATTTTATCAGCAGAAGATGGGTTTATTCAGGAATAAAAGAGAATTGCAACCTGGGACAAACAAGCTATGGCAAAACCACAGGCAAGTCCAAGGGAACAAAGGAGGGGCATACTTTTTTTTTTTTTTTTTTAATTATTTATTTTGAGAGAGAGACAGACAGACAGACAGACAGTGAGCAGGGGAGGGGCAGAGAGAGAAAATCCCAAGCAGGCTCCACGCTGTCAGTGCAGAGCTTGATGCAGGGCTCAAACTCACAAACCATGAGATCATGACCTGAGCTGAAATCAAGAATCAGAAGCTCAACCAACTGAGCCGCCCAGGTATCCCAAGGCATACTCTTTTAAGGAGAAAAGGAAGGTGGGAAGGTTGTTTGGAACTAAAAGTCATTGGAGTAAGCTAGGAGTTCAAAGTGTGGTGACTTTTCATTGGTAAAGCTATTGCCAGGGTGGGGGGTCCGGGGGGGGGGGCGGATGATGAGGAAAACAGTTTCTTTACTGGCTGGGAGTAGTAGAATAGGGTTTGCGTGAAAGGTCAAGTCCATTTAAGGTCAAGCCTCGCTCTTTCTGTTGGGTCCACTATTGACCTCTAGTGATAGGGCTTAAGAGCTCCCCCTGCTGAAAACTCCCCTCTTCATTTTAGTGAGGCTTCCCATGACTCATTTTCACAGGTCCCAACAGCAACCCTTGTGACTTGCCTTTGCTCATATGCTTTTATTGATTGATTTTTTTTTAAATTTTTTTACAGTTTTATTTTTGAGGGAGAGAAAGCAAATGGGGGAGGGGCAGAGAGAGAGGGAGACACAGAATCCAAAGCACACTCCGGGCTCTGAGCTGTCAGCACAGAGCCTGATGCAGGGCTTGAACCCACAGATGTGAGATCATGACCTGAGCCGAAGTTGGACACCCAACCAACTGAGCCACCCAGGCGCCCCATGCTTTTATTGATTTATTTAAAGTTTTTGTTCCATCATGTAAAATGAGCATTTTTTAATTAAAAAAAAAAAAACCTTTAAAAATGTGCATGGAAAATTCAAACACAAACACAAAAAGATATAAAGTGAAACAATCTCCCATTTTATCTTCTATCTTTCCAGAAGCAGCTATTCACAGTTTTACATCATTCCAGAGATATCTCACACATGTACACGCATCTATAACTCTCCCCTTTGTTATACAAGTGGCAGCATACTGCTTACACTGTTACACACTTTGCTTTCTTTACATATTTTGAAAATCATTAGCCATCAACACCTGTAGATTTAAAAAATTAGTATGCCACTGTGTGAACTTTTCTTGTGATTAGAAAATGTGAAAGGTAGCTTACTATTAAGATGCACCGTCAATATGACTGTTAAAACAAGGCTAAGAAGAGCATATACGAGAAGAAAGTCATACCAGAAAGCATAAGCTAAACTCATATGCTTACAAAAACAAAAAAGAAGCAATCTTTATTTAATTGGCTCACGGAATTAATGGTTTCACCCCAGTCCTAACATGGTACTATAAAAAGACAAGGCATAAACACATGCCGATGAGAGCAGAACCGTGGACTTAGGAACGGAGCAGGCACATTCTAAAAGCTCTGTCTCTGTGCTGTGGTCAGTCACGACCAAACCGGGGGCCGCTGCCAGAAGAAAAAAGAATTACCTTACCTAAATGAAAAAGCCTAAGCAATAGTTCATTGTAGCTCATATATTTAAAATACATTTTACTCCTTCATGTTTTGTTCCAAGTTATTTATGTTCATTGTAGAAAAATTAGAACAATGAAAAATAAATGGATGATACATACTGTATCTTAAAATTATTTTATAAAGGCAGTGCATATTTGGGAAATACATAAAGCTATAATTTTAAGAAATTCATAAGGCCACTATATGTGGTGATCATTTTCAAATACACACTTGGAAATATACTCTATAACTTGTTTTCTGTTTTTCCCCCATCTACCATTATAGCTAAGGTATTTCTTATGATGGCAAAAATACTTTTTATCCATTTGTGATGTCTGTGTACCGTTATAATTTTCTTTATAATTTTTCAAATTTTCTTAATTTTTTTTCTACAAGGAACTTGTATTACTTTTATAATCAGAAAAATGGAAACATTTTTAACATGATTTTTGATTCATGTTTTAGTGCAACAATTCTCAACTTTGTTGTCTTATTCAGATACAAGAGTAAGATTTTCAATTATGGTTCCAAACTTCCCTTCTACTTTAGAATCCCCAAAGGAAAAATAGGAAATACAAGAGATTTGGGTTTGCATTTACAATCCAGGGCTGATGCTGCTGCAGAAAGGTTTTACCAGCACAAAAGAGTTCAAGTCAAAGAGAAAGAGGCTGAGAAAATTATTGAAAATAAGATGATTGGAGATGTTCAGTCACTTGCTGTCTTGGGGTAGGTCACAAAGCTGCTTGTCAGAAGAAGCCAGTGTCTTTGCAGCTGGGTCCCAACCGTGTAAAACTATTTCTTCCTTGTGTTGAAAACTCAGTGGTTTGGGTTTTTTTAAGTTTATTTATTTATTTTGAGAGGGAGAGAGTGTGCGCACTCACGTGCAAGCATGAACAGGGGAGGGGCAGAGAGAGAGAGAGAGAGAGAGAGAGAATCCCAAGCTGACTTCACCGTCAGCCAAGAGCCCAACACAGGGCTTGATCCCACAAACTGTGAGATCATGACCTGAGCCAAAATCAAGGGTCAGATGCTTAACCGACTTGAGACACCCAGGTGCCCCGAAAGCCCAGTGATTTTTAAGCCCACTGGTGGTCACAGGGAGGCAAGTATGTTTTCTTAAAATATCATCCTGGGGCTCCTAGGTGGCTCATTGGGTTAAGTGTCTGACTCTTGATTTCGACTCAGGTCATGATCTCACAGTTTGCGAGATCAAGCCTCACATTGGGCTCTGTGCTTAACAGTGCAGAGCCTGCTTGGGATTCTCCCTATCTGTCTGTCTCTCTCTCTTTCTCTCTCTCTTTGCTCCTTCCTCTGCTCACACCCGCCTGCACGCTTTCTCTCTGCCTCAAATAAAAAAATAGCTACCATTGAATGAAGTTCTATAAGATGTCATGTGTTTTTGGAATATTGTTTCTAATTTTCTTAATAATTCTTAAAAGAAGTAATCCTTTACCCCATTTTCTAGCTGGAGAAATTGAGGATCAGAGAGGTTAAGTAACTTTCTGTAGTCACACAAGTAATTAGCGTTGTTAAAATCCAAATTCAGGTGTATCTGACACTAAAATAAGCCTGTGTTCTTTATGTTGCTTCTCCATTACACCATTCTGAACTCTATGGGGCAAATCGGAAGACCAGTGTTGAGCAAGACCCTAGAGCTTTGATCATGTCCTAGATAAGCATCTAGTAGTGTCTGTGGCTTTGTATGTTGGTTTCTCAGCCTTGATTTTGTAATGTTTGTTAATCAAAGTATACATTGTTAGGTCCTTTGCAGATAACCCTTGTTTCAGAATTACTGAAAATATTTTGGTTAATTGATCAAAGGATGTGTGTTTTCCTTTCTCTGATTGCCAGTAATCCCCCAAATCCCCATTAACCCACTTCAACTCTGTGATTGGAAGATGGAAAACAGCAGCTTTATTTACAGTGCAATTAAAATATGTCTGAGTAAATAAGGCTCAATTGTGTACCCAGCTGAGCTCTGTCACCAGGCAGCTTAGAGAGGGTATCAATGCCCCAGGCCATCTGTACTTAGCAGTCAGGCCAGTGATCAGCTTCAGCACATCTTATTTTGATTGGAAATAGGAAGAAAAGAGATATAACTCCCCTCTTGCCCTCACATTATTCCATCTTGTTTTTGGTAATTGTGATCCTATTGACAGAAGAGAGAAGTGAGCACTATTAAGTGTCACTCCACTGATCCTAGCCTACCATTTTGCAATCGAAACTTTAGACACCCATGGGGAGAATGGATGAGAAAGGCAGTCTCTTGCTATAAGTTAGTTTCCCTGTTCTTTTAGGATCCTCTCCTCTGTTTCCTGTCACACCTAATCCCTTTTTGATTTTTTCTCACTGACATCATCTGAAATAGATGAACAACTAGAAAGCAGGGTGGAGGCCCTAGCCCGGGCTGTGAAATGCCCTTTTGATCTTCTTTTCCTCTCCAGAGGCCTGCCTGATGCTTCCTGATAATAGTTTGGCAAGGTGCTCCAGTGTAATTAAATTGTTTGTGCTCACAGACTTGTCTTAACCATCTCAATTAGACTGAGTCTTTGGAGTCTATCATGCTGCACTTACTTTTGGAGTAAAGTTAATAGGCACAGTGGAGTGAGCAGCTACTGAAGCGTGTGTTTGAATAGAAGAGAGAAAATGTGATCTGCCAAATATCTCTTGGTATATTCTTGGGGATGTGCAGAGATTGGAACCCAGAGTTCCAGGTCATATTCCAGTTTTCAAACCAGTAGATCCTGAGCATAAGGTAAAAGGCAACTTCAAAAAAATGAATGATTAAGTTTTTGAGTATCCTAAAGTTTGGAAATCCTCCCATAGGGCCCAACACCAACACCAAGGTCTGTCTTCTGAAAAAGCAGATATTTTTTCTTGTGTCTTGCCTTTGCTCGTACATTTTTATTTAAAGATTTTATCCCACCATCATGTAAAAAGACTTTTAAGACATTTACTAATTTAAAAACTCAACCTGTGCCCACATAGTAGTTGGTGAAGTCGGCTTATTACATAGTACCTTGTCCTGATAGACTGTTGACTGTTAATGGTAACGTTTTAAAAAGAAAAAGTTGTTGATTGCCCTCCATGCCCCACAGATACCTGGTGATTTCAGAAAAAATTGAGGAGATTAAGTCTTTCCGGGAGCTGACCTGCCTGGATCTTTCCTGTTGCAAGCTTGGAGATGAGCATGAACTTCTAGAGCATCTCACCAATGAGGCCCTGTCTAGGTATTGACCTGCCACTACTTGTAGATGAATTGTTTTATTTTTTTAAAGAATGTTCCAATGGGATCATCTTGAAGAATGCTGGTTGTTTCCTAATCCTGTGTTTATTTGCTAATTTTTACTCTTTTCTAAACATTTTCAATCTCCTTTAACTGAGCATAAGCAATATAGATTGGACAGGTCTTAGGAAAGTAAGTTAGCTGGTTCCTTTTATAAATAACCTTTATTTCAACACGTAGTATAGGAAACTACAGAGGTGAAAATAATTTTGCTCTCAATTTGTCCAGTCCTAGGTTATTCTAGGATGAGATAGTTATACAGGTATCTACAATCATTTTCTTTTATTTTAACTATCATTGAACTATAAACTACTTAAAACGTAAACTACTAAACACTGCCTAATCCTTTTCAAGAACCATAATCTTAAAAAATCACCCAGTTTATACACATTCACAAATAGACCAACTGATCCCGTTAGTCTGGCCAGCAGAAAGGAGGCCAGATGGGTTCTTTGTGGTTTCATAAACATCCAGAAGGATAACAGCATTACAAAGTTAAGTCTAACCAGCTTCCTGGGGCCTGCCTCAGACAGCGACACTACACAGTGCCCCATACAAAGGTATTTTTGTGTGGGGTTAGTAAAGGTTCAGATTTCTTGTGTAGGGGACAGTGGAGCAAATTAATACACAATTTCAGGTTAGCTGGATGGATTGGGTTATGGGTATACCTAAAAATCCAATCTGAAAATCTGGATTCATAAAGCTAGTTAAAATTAGAGGATTATTTGCTTTGCAAAATGAATTCTCATAGAAATTCTTTAATAGACTTTCCTGACATAGAGTGTTTTTGGTTTTCACTTAGGATTTGTCATGAATGCAGCTTTTGTGTTAAACAGGGTATATTTATTTCCTTCATGAAGTCCCTGTTTACCTCATTTGACCATATACTATTAGTGTCCTCTGCCATCTGAGGTTAGTGCTACATTGACACTTTGATCCCTAAGTTAACCGTCAGTAAATAGCAACAAAAGATTTTTAGCTGTTAAACGCATTGGGTGTGAAATAACAGGATGTAGAGGATATTTTGTATTTTAGGTATTTAGGTGAAATTTATGTATGTGGACTTTCTCAAACTCTGTTTAAGTGATTTATGTATGGACTTTGTTTCCCTAGTGTAACTCAACTCCACCTGAAGGATAATTGTTTATCTGATGCCGGGGTGCGGAAAATGACAGCACCAGTTCGAGTGATGAAAAGAGGCCTTGAAAATCTAACATTATTAGACTTATCTTGTAAGTTTTATTAGCAATTATAGTATTTAACGTTGGAAGAATGGCCTTAGAAATCACCCGTTTTTCCCCATCAATTTAGAGATGGTAAGATGAAGGGGAGGTGACCCTTCCTAGCTGCCATAGCAAGTTAGTGGCAGAGCAGAACTAAAGCCAGAGGCTCTTGACTCCTGACTATATTCCTTTCCTGTATGCTGCCACGTCTTTAGGATAGGAAACACCTTTCGCAGATCTAGAGCAAACAATCCTAAAGTTTATATGGAACTACAGAAGACCCCGAATAGCCAAAGCAGTCCTGAAAAAAAGAATAGGAAAAGCCTTTCCACATTCATCTGGGTCACTTACTGTGTACAGACAGAACAGCCTTTCATCATATTCATGGCACATATAAAGGACATGTGGCTCCTCTCTCTTTGAGTTGCTGATCCATGGTGTCTGTCACCTAGGTCTTTTTTTAATCAGTATTTGTCTGATGACAATCTGAATGAATTCACAGTTGTGATAACTTTCTCAGGATTAACCAGATATTGATTTCAGTGGTAGAAAGTTGGTAGAGATCATTTACAGTTTAGCTGAGCATCCATTGAATATATAGCAGGTTGGTATGGTGTCAAAAGAATAAAAGGAACAGGGGTTTAAGATCAGAGGACAGTCCTTGCTCTGCTGTATTTTTAGCGGCTGTGTACCCTTGAGCAAGTTATTTAACCTCCTGGGCCTTAGCTTCTGTAGAACAGAAACAATAGTGAATGTCCAGTCTCCCTCCCAGGAAAGCATATTTATTCAGCAAATATTTTTTGAGCATCTAGAATGTGCCAGGCATTGTGCTTATGGCCCTGAGGATTCAAGTAGTACTCTCTGAGTTGAGAAGGTAATATGTGAGAAAGGCTTCTGAAAACAGTGCAAGTTAGTGAGTAGTGGTTGTCCTATGTCTAAATACCTTTGAAAATCTTTTTAAAGGGACACTTGGGTGGCTCAGTTGGTTAAGCGTTGGACTTCAGCTCAGATCATGATCTCGAGGTTCATGAGTTCAAGCCCCACATTGGGCCTACTGCTGTCAGCATAGAGCCTGCTTGGGGTCCTCTGTCCCCGTTTCTCTCTGCCCCTCCCCTGCTCATGCTCATGTGTGCGTGTGTGCTCTCACTCTCTAAAACAAAAAGTAAAAACATTAAAAGAAAAAAGAAAGGTTCATAGCTTAAAAATACATATATTTTTAAAATAAATCTTTAACTTTGGAGATGAAATAACCATGCACAAAGTCTGATAAACCATTTTAATACATGTTCATGTATGCTACTTTCATAAAGCTCCAAATTAAACCCTTTGGGATAACTTCCTGGTTAATTTTTTTTTAATGTTTGTTTATTTTTGAGAAAAAGAGCGCGCATGCGAGATGGGGAGGGCCAGAGAGAGAGGGAGACACGGAATCCGAAGCAGGCTCCAGGCTCTCAGCTGTCAACACAGAGCCTGATGCGGGGCTCGAGCTCACTGCCAGTGAGATCATGACCTGAGCCACCCAGGTGCCCCCGTTTATTTTTCTGCTAATCCCCAGCTCCTAGAAAGTTAGAGCTATAAAGGATCTTAAGGGTCATCTAGTATGGCTTTTCCATATCACAGGATAAAGATAAGATCCTTATATTGGTTTTCTCTGCAAAGTTTGCTCACTCAGTACTTTATATTTTATTGTTTGGCATTTTTTCTGAGTTTGTTGTTGGATTTTAGCATTAGTTATACTGTATATTGTAATACAACCTATGTTTCTGGCATCTAGGTAATCCTGAGATCACAGATGCGGGCATTGGATACCTCTTCTCTTTTAGAAAACTAAACTGTTTAGATATTTCTGGGACAGGGCTCAAGGTAAGACATTTGCTCCCTTCTTTTATTTCTCCAGACTGACAATTAGATATTTTTGGCTCCTGCTAATTGGTGTTTAGAAAGAACTGGTATTTATGATAGTACTTATTTCCTACTGAAAGTAAGCACGAATTGACCAGATGTGTGTGCATTCTTATTCTTTCCCTCATAGGACATCAAAGCCATCAAACACAAGCTCCAGACTCACATAGGCCTTGTCCACTCCAAAGTGCCTTTGAAGGAATTTGATCACAGTAACTGCAAGACAGAGGGCTGGGCTGACCAGGTACTGCAGCTTTTTCTCTCCCACAGTGAGAAGTCCAAGTGCTTCAATCAACACTTTGAACAAACATTAATCCTCTTGGTAGTCTGAATGAATGGCCGTCTTCATGTCAAATCAGAGACACTGATGGCCTTTAACTGACCCAGCTACTTAAAGCAAGGTGTTAGATGCTGATCCTTAAATCTCTTGCTCTGCTCACTAGCTTGTGTCTCATCCTTATTCACCCTGGGAGAAAATGCCATGTTATAAACAACTCAGAAAAAAGCATATTCTGGCTTGCTATGCAAAAAAGCAATATGACCTAACTTTAGGACAAATTCCCTTAGCATGTAGATAAATGCTGAAAAGAGAATAAGTTACACTGTTTAGGATTCAAATCTGATTCTTCTCCTTAGTTTGGACCAATTTCTTAACTCTTAGAGTCTTAGTGAGGACATACCTTTTTCTGTCCTCTCACTAAGCAAACCCTCCCATTTTCAACTTCTTGGCTTTGATTCTCTCATGTCTTCTTGGTGGTCTTCCTCAACTTGGTAAAGTGTAGACCTAAATAGGAAGTCAGAAGGTAACCGAGTAGTAGAGCACCAGTAGACAGCAGCTTGCCTGTAGCTCGTGCCTTTCTTCCTCACACACTTTAATATTTCTTGGTGGAGGCCTAGAGGACCCACCAAAATGTTTGGTTCTGAATTCCTCCTTGGCTCCTCTATAATGCATGATGGTGGACCTGTCCAACTGCCTAATTGTAACATCACCTCTCTGTAAGTAATCAGGAAGGGGTGAGTCAGTATTTTAGGAGCACTTTGACATTTGTCCAGAAAACGTTATGCTGAAATAATCACAACAGTGCATTGCCAGAAGGTTTGTAGCACTGAATGAATCCTATATGTATCCAGTGGACTTGGGACAGATGTGGGATAGTCAAACAAAGGTTTAATGAAGTTTGGTAGCACATGATATGGTGGAGTGAGCATAGGCTATGGAGTCAAAGAGACAGGAGTTTGGGATCCTGGCTGGACAGCCCAATAGCTACATGACTTAGACAACTTGGATTTGCTGTTTCTTCATCTGTAAAATGCAGAAACCAGGACCTCTCTTAAATAGCTTAGTGAGGATGAAGTAAAATACCTAGCATCCTGGCCTGAAGTACAGGTGTACCATGGAGATATTGTGGGTTTGGTTCACATCACCTCAATGAAGCGAATATTGTAATAAAGCAAATCTTGCAATAAAGCAAGTCAAATGAATTTTTTGGTTTCCCAGTGCATATAAGATTTCTGTTTATACTGTAGTCTGTTAAGTGTGTGACAGCATTATGTCTAAAAAAGTAAAGTACGTTACATTAATTAAAAATATTTTATTGCTGAGACATGCTAGCCATTGTCACTTGAGCTTTCAGCAAGTCATTGTCACTAATGACCATAACAAATGTAATAACAATGAAAAAACTTGAGGTGTTACAAGCGTTACCAAAATGTAACACAGAGACGTGTAGTGAACAGATGCTGTTGGAAAAATGATGCAAATAGACTCGCTTTACACAGGATTGCCACAGATCTCTAGTTCATAAAAAACAGTATCTGCTAAACGTAATAAAGCAAAGGTCAGCAAAGAGAGGCGTGCCTTTAAGTTGATGGGGCTCCTTCATACACACAGCTTCAGGCCATATCCCCCTGAGCAGGCCCCTAAAGCGTGGCAGCAGCATTTTACCCATCTCTTGCTGATCCCCACTGAAATGTTTCAGGCTGACTCCAGTCTCCTGCCTCGTTCTCCCCAGGTGACACAGAAAAATGATGGCCGCTAACAGGAGTCCCCATACTGCTCTATCAATGTCTCAGAAATTTTCCATTTCTTCAACCATATCCTACTTCCCTCTTATCCAAGGGGTCAACTGTGCCACTTTATTCTAGGGATAAGCATGTCAGTGTTTGTTTTTCAGTTACAGTCCCTGAGATCTCCACATTTCTCTGGTATAGGTCACTAACAATTATTTTCCTCTGCTGCCCCACCCTTCAATTTTCAGTCTCATGCTTTGTTGGCCGCTTTCTTTCTGTGTATAAACATGAGTTACCTTTTTTCTAACATGTTCTTCATCCCCCCGCCAATGCAGCCGTGAATTGGTTTCTGCGATCTTGCCCCCCTCCTCATTGCCCACTCAGCTCTTACTCCCTTGTAATCTAGGTGTCTGGTCTCCGCTGCTCTGCGGTGGATGTTTTCTTGAAGGTGGCGTGTGATCTCATTCTCCACCTTGCTCACTTTTCTGCGGTACTGGAATAAACATACGTGCCTTATGCCTTCCTCTCCTGGCCTTTCTCCTGACTCCTGCTCGCTTCTCCCTCTAGCTCTCGCTGATTCCTCACTTCCTCCTCCCTTCCTCTGTTTTCTCTCACTCCCCTGGTGATGTTAACTGATCTTAGCACCTTAACTGTCCCTGCAGGGAAGATTTTACCTTCTCTGACACGTCAGACTTCAGACCCGTTCCTAAATAGTGTCCATAAATCTCTACCGTGCACCCCAGATTTAATGTGTCCGGAACCAAGCTCATTTTCCTCTTTCCTTTCCCCCAGCAGCTCTTCCTCTTGATATTCTTACTAGTGTTAGCAGAAGCACTCTTTTCCTGATTGCCCACTGAGTCACCAGGTTTGGTTGATCCTGGCGTTCTCTTGGATCTGACCCGTTTTCCACAATCAGGAAGTTATCCTGGAAGGGATGATACCTGGTATTCACTGAGTGCTTCCTGCGTGCCAGACACTGCTAAACCCCTCATTTAATGTTCCCAAGAGCCTGGTGTGGTATATACTGACCAAAGAATCAAATCACTTGCTGAGGGTACCCTGGCTAGTAAGTGGAGGCACTAACTCTGGGTCTGTATTCTTACACTCTTGTGCTGTCCTGCCTCTGTGTCCTGAAATGTTTTCTTCGACTTTCTTTAGGATCGTTTCATTGCATACTGTAATGACAACTATCAAATTAAAAGTTCTTGTTACTTGTGTGTGTGAAACAATCGCTTACTTTGTTTATGTATATTTTATATTCAGCCAAGTTTCCAAAAGAATTTGTAGTAGTTTATAATAAAAATATATTTGTAACAGATTTAAAAAACGGAAACTGATCATGAAAGATGAGAATATGGAAACATGGGCATTTTACGTACAAGAGTTTGAATTGTATTTGGTATATTTAAGGCATGGAAGTGAATCTAGGAACGTGTGAAAAGTATTATGACTAAGGTTTTACATTTTATTACTTAATTTGAGAATATGCACTTTTTTCTGGCTTGCAATAGAGATGAAAATAGGGAATCAGCTTCATAGATTTTTCCTGAGTCATGGAAACACAGATATCCAACATGTTTGTATTCTGATCACCTTATGTGTTAAAACAGAAAATCCAGGCTTGACTTGGTTATTCTTACCACCTGTCATCTGAAGTAAGATTACCACAGGGATTTGTGTTTCTGGAAAGGGAGCTAGAGGAAACAAGGAAAACTTGAGATTTTGTTCGGATTCAAATCTTTCCAAATGCATTTTAGATTGTTCTGCAATGGGAGCGTGTGACTTCAGAAGCTGTGAAGCCACGAGAAACCAGGGAGCCTCGAACAGCAGCTCAACACTTCTGTAAGAAATTTCCTTTTCTTTGGAGTTTTTGCCCTTAGGTTATTTGCACCCTTAAAGCAGTTAGCCCATCTTAACCCAGTGGGAAAAGTAATTATGATGGTATTGACTTAAAGAGATCATCAAAACTTGTATTGTCTCAACATGCTACAGCATAAGTTCACACTTAGCCTCAAGCACCTACACCAGGAAAGTAGTTTATTAAATGTACGTGTGTGTGTTTGTATGACTATCCCATTTTGTTTCAAAAAAGATTTGCAGTGGCACACAAGTGGATAGAGCACAGAACATTAAAAAAGGAATTAAGTGTAACCAAAAGATAGAAGCAATGCAGGTATCCATCAAAAGGTGGAATGGATAAGGGTACCTGGCTGGCTCAGTCGGTGGAGCATGTGACTCTTGATCCCTGGATTGTGAGTTTGAGCCCCAAGTTAGGTGTAGAGATTACTTAAAAATGAAATCTTTATTTGTTTTTTATTTTTTTTAACGTTTATTTTTAAGAGAGAGAGAGAGACAGAGCATGAGTGGGGAGGGGCAGAGAGGGGGGAGACACAGAATTTGAAGCAGGCTCCAGGTTCTGAGCTGTTAGCACGGAGCCCGATGTGGGACCTGAACTCACATACCGCAAGATCGTGCATGACCTGAGCCGAAGTCGGATGCTCAACTGACTGAGCCACCCAGGCGCCCCAAAAATAAAATATTTAAAAAAAAAGAAAAGAAAGATGAATGGATAAATAACATGTAGTATTTCCATATAATAGAATATTAGCATTAAGACAGAAAGAAGTTTTGACATAACATGGATGGAATTTGAAGAGATCATGCCAACTGAAATAAGCCAGTCAGAAAGAAACAGGTTATATGATTCCTCTTATAAGAGGTTCCTAAAACAGTTGAGAGAAGCAGAAAATAGAGTAGTGGTTGTCAGGGACTGGCGGGGAGGGAAATTGGGAGTTATTGTTTAATAGGTATATCATTTCATTTTGCAAGATGATAAAGTTTTGAAGAAAGATGGTGATGTTTGCACAACAATGAATGTATGTAATGCCACAGAACTAACTATACACTCAAAAATTATAAAAGTGGTAAATTGAGGTTAAGTATATTTTATCATAATTTTTTAAAAGAGTTAAGGGATGAAATCAAAATGAAGGAAAAATAAAGGTAGCAAAATAAGAATTCAGGGCATACCAAAAACTATAGAATAAGGTGGGATCATTTGCTAGAGTGTGCCACAAATTTGGCTCTTTTTTAGAAGACAGAGTCCAGATTTTGAAGAATAATAGGGAACATTTTTTGAGCTTTTACTCTGTGCCGAACATTGAGCTGAACACTTTATATGTTGCTTCATTTATCTCCACATCACCCTCATAAAATAGGATTTATATCCTTATAAAGCTGATTAAATTGAATCTCCGAGAAGCTGCTTGCCCAAGGCCACTTATCCAGAAGTGGCAGAGCTGGGATTTGAATCATAATCTGTCGTACTCCCACATGAGTACACGCCTCCACCCTGTGCCAGTGCACATGCCACTGTTCCTCTGTAGGGCATTCAGAAGAGAATAAAATTAATCCAGACCTCTGCCTGTTAAGGCCTTTGTCGTTTTCCTTGGATCATCTCTCTGGACTTGGGCAGGCATTAGCACACCAGCATAGTCAACTCGTTGCCCCCCCCTCTGTCACCCTCACAGATGGCAAGCGGGCTCGAACAGAAGCCCCTGTGAAGTGTGCCCTTGCAGATACCCACATGAACTCTTCTGAGAAACTCCAGTTCTATAAAGAGAAAGCCCCAGACTGCCATGGGCCACTATTGAAGCGCGAAGCTGTCTCAAGCCAGGAGTCAAAGAAGAGCAAGAAGAGAGCTTTTGAAGAGCCAGAGAAGGAACAGAGCAACTCTTCACAGTCTTCAAAGCAGAAATACGTGTGTCTTGCTGTGGAAGACTGGGACTTGTTAAATTCCTACTGATTGGTAGATAGGAGTTGACCTCTTTCCCCCTACTCTTATGTATGAGGAAAGGGGGCTGATGGTGTTTTCCTTTTTGTTTGACTTTACCTATGGCATTAGCATAGCAAGTGGATATTTCTACTTTTGTGGTGGGGGAGGGGAATGCTATGGAAGTATGTAATAATTTCTAATGTATATTTTCAATACATAGTAATTTTTTCAAATAAACGTTTTTGCTGTCCTTAAGTTCTGCTTGTGAAATGTAGACTGGAGCTACAGGAAACACCACTTTGGTTTGGGATAGGAGGCCAAGTGAATTAACAAGGCGGCTTAGCATGATTTGTTACTACAGGGTGACCCAGCCAAGAGGGTGTGTGTGTGTGTGTGTGTGTGTGTGTGTCTTCCTTCCATTACTGAATGCCTGTGTGCCACACCCTGTCCTCACAGCAACAATGGAAGATAGGTACCAGCCCCACTTTAGAGTTTGGAAAAGTCAGCATCATAGCGAAACTATGGAGAGAGCCCAAATGTCTGTTGACTGATGAATGGATAAAGAAGATGTGGTATATATGATGTGGTAAATATATATATATATATATATATATATGTGTGTGTGTGTGTGTGTGTGTGTGTGTGTATAAATGGATAAAGATGTGTATATATATGTATATACATATATGTGTATATATGTATATATATGTGTGTATATATGTATATATATGTGTATGTATATATATGTGTATACACACACACACACAGTGGAATATTATTTGGCCATCAAAAAGAATGAAATCTTGCCACTTGCAACAATATGGATGGACCTAGAGTGTATTATGCTAAGGGAAATCAGTCAGAGAAAGACAAATACCCTATGATTTCACTCATATGTGGAATTTAAGAAACAAAACAGATGAACATATGGGAAGGGTGGGGGAGAGAAGAGTGGGAAACAAACCACAAGAGACTCTTAACAATAGAGAACATACTGAGAGTTGATGGAGGGAGGTGGGTGAGAGACAGGCTAGATGGGTGATGGGTATTAAGGAGGGCACTTGTTATGAGGGAAAGAAAACACCTCAATAAAGAAAAAACTCAGCCTCAAATGAGTTGGTTAAGATCACAGAGCTCGTAAGTGACAGAACCCAAATTTATACTCATTTTCATCCAACTCTAGAGCCTACTCTTACATTACCTTCCTAAATAATAGTTAATGTTTATTAAAATCCCAACTATTAAGTCTATGAAGTAAACCAAGAATTGTCACAATAGTCCTGCAAAGTCAGGATTATCACCTCGATTTGACATGAGGAACCTGAGACCAATGACTTGCCTTAGACCAATGCTTCTTAAGCTTTATTGTGCATGTAAATCACCTGGGAATCTTGTTAAAATGTAGATTCTGATTCAGTAGATCTGACATGGGGCCCGAGATTCAACATTTCTAACAAGTTTCCAGAAGATGCTTGTGCTTCTAATTTGTGGACTACACTAAGAGTAGCAAGGTTCAGGACCTTCCCTGTCCAATACAGTAGCCCATAGTGACATGTAGCCTTTTGAACACTTGAAGTGGGGCTAGTCCAAATTGAAATGTGCTGTAAAAAACATACTGGATATCATACCAAAGTACAAAAAAGTATAAATGGAAAATATCTCCCATTTTTTAGTATTGACTACATGCTAAAATGGTCATTTGGGGGTTAAAATATTCATTTCACCTGTTTTTATGTTTCTACTATGATAGTACAAAATTTACACGTCTTATGTTTATGATTTATGTTTTATTTCTGTGGAACAGTGCTGTTGTAGACCATATTCCATCCTTAAGATGAGCTTAAAAGCAAGACATACTGGCAAGTAAAAGGAAGAGAGTGAATTGCTCAAGGAATTAATACATTGGTGTGATATACATTAGTGTGACAGGTTTGAAAGTTGGAAATGCTCTAGAGTTTAACCAGGATTTTAGTAAAGGTGGATCTTGGGTCTGATACATGTTTTATTTGCTTTTCAGATCTAGGCAAGCTCTAGGTCTGTAAAGGCCTGTTGCCCAAGATCATATCAAAAGTTCTGATCCTGGCCCGGGGCCCGGGTGGGGTTGGGGGGGCGGTGGGCGGGCGCCTGGGTGGCACAGTTGAGCGTCCAACTTGGGCTCAGGTCGTGATATCACAGTTCGTGAGTTTGAGTGCCACGTGCTCAAACTGTGCTGACAGCTCAGAGCCTGGAGCCTGCTTTGGATTCTGTGTCTCCCTCTCTGTCTGCCCCTCCCGTTAGTATGCTGTCTCTGTCTCTGTCTCTGTCTCTCTCTCTCAAAAGCAAACATTCAAAAGAAAAAAAAATTTTTTAAGTTCTGATCATGAAATTTGTACATTGAAAAAGGCAGAGGAGGTGCAGATTGCTTTTCATTGTAGAAGTAAAGTTGAGTTTTGAATGTCATTCGGGTGGACAGGAGCACACCTTGCCAAATTCCTAGTGCACATATACAGCCTTACTTGTCAAACTTAGCATATATTGTTAGTCAAACTGGAGTCTAATTTGTGGGTCACCCACCCCATTGTTGCGGTGGGACAATACCATCAGAGAGGTACATCTGAAATTACTCTTCAAACATCCACCTGTTCTGGTCGTTTTGGAGGGCAAATCTTGGAAGCAACTTCTGACCACTTCTCTTTCATAAATACAGTGTACTTTCAAAGTTAAGATTTCATTTTTTTTTTTAATCCTTTTTCTCTTTCAAGGATCTCATTTTCCTCTGCTGGTGATTCCTTTAAACAAATGTTTCTCGTTCGATTTGAACAATTCATCATAGTCATTCAGATGGAGTTACAAAAGTCTAGGCTTTGTTTAAATGATTGAAACAAATGATCAAGTCCATGAATTTATGACTAGCATAAAATAGATGGGGTAATTTGTGTATTTGTTAAGCTTACCTATAAGGATTAGCTCTTTTTTTTTTCTTTTTTAACGTTTATTCATTTTTGAGAGACAAAGAGAGACAGAGCATGAGTGGGGAAGGGGCAGAGAGAGGGAGACACAGAATCTGAAGCAGGCTCCAGGCTCTGAGCTGTCAGCACAGAGTCCAACGCGGGGCTCGAACTCACAAACTGTGAGATCATGACCTGAGCCAAAGTTGGACGGCTCAACCGACTAAGCCACCCAGGCGCCCCGAGGATTAGCTATTCTTAAATTGAATTTCTTGTTTCTTCTTAGGATTCACTTGCTAACTCTTTATGAACTTTAGCCAAGTGGCTCAATTCTAATATTCCCTTTACCACTTGAAAACTAGGCCACCTACCTGCTAATACTTGTGAGAATGAATAAATCAGTAGTTTCAAAAGTATGGTCTGTGGACCCCTACCCCAGAATCTCAGGGGGTATTTGTTAAAATGAAATTTCCTGTGCCACAACCATATTTGCTGAATCAGAATCTTCTAGTTTATTAGAATTACATAACAATGATGATAGGCCAACATTTCTTCTCATACATTCATATTTTTAAAATGCCAAGTGAAGGTATTTATCTGAAAAGGTATCTATTGAACATGTAACATGTGCCTGGTGCTAGGGTTCAGTAGTGAATACTACAAGGGCTAGTACTTGCTTTCAAGGAGCTTACATTCAAGCAGGTGAGGAGACAAAAAGAAAGCAAATAGGACAGTAAGTCAGAAAGCTAAGTTCACATGGTGATAAGTACTTTAAAGAAAGTGGAATAGGATAATAGAATATTGGGGCATGGGGAGGGTTCATTTAGACTTCTAATTATTTTGGGGGTTATAGAAGGCCTGTCTGAGGAAGCGACAGTTGAGCTGAGAAGTACGACAAGGTACAATCATGCAAAGGTCTGGGTGAAGAGAGTCCCAGGGAAAGAGAACAAGTGCAAAAGTCTCTGATGGTGAATGCTTGGCACATTCTAGACAGAAAGAAGAAAAATAATAAAGGGCAGATGGCTGGTGCATAGTAAGTAGTAAAAGATGAGTTTAGGAGAAGCAAATGGCAGATCACCTAGGCCTTGTGGGTCATGGAATTTGAATTTTACTGTAGTGTAACAGGAAGCTACCACTTAAACCTAAATCACATGCCATCTGATTTATATTTTGAATAAGTAACTCTTGCTGCTCAATGGGCCCCATATGTGGAGCATGGAGCATGGATCATGGCGGGGCCACGAGTGAAGCAGGGGGCCCCATCAGGACCCTTACAGAAGTCCAGGTGAGAGATGATGGCAGCCACAATGTTGGGCAGCAACAGTGACAATGGGAAGAGGCTGGATTCAGGGGCTGTTTTGGAGGGGGAGCTAATAGGTCATGGTAATGAACTTGGTGTCAGGAAGGAAAGGAACAGAAAGAATAAACTCAAAGGTGACTCCTTCCTAAGGCTTTGCCTGAGCAACTGAGCGAGCGCTGGTGCCATTTACTAAGATTGGTCAACACAGGAGAGGAACAGGTTCAGAGTGGTTGGAAATATTAAGAGTTCTATTGCAGACGAGTATGTGATGCCTGGTGGGATACAGTAAGTAGGCATGCTCTCGGACAGGAGTCTGGAGCTTAGGGGATAAGTAAAGTTGGGGTTCAACCGTGTAGAGCTGATAGAGCCCATGACTACACGAGATCACCTAGGGAGGAAGTCGGAAGAGGGCTGAGACAGGGCGTGGGGCCTTCCCACACTTAAGATCAAGCAGAAGCGGAATGGGTGTGAAGGTCAGGATAAAACGAGGAGAGTGTATATGATACAAGCCTAGAATGGGAATTTGGACAAGAAAGGAGTAGTGGATTGTGATAATGCTCTGAGAACTCAGGTTGGATGAGAATAGATAATCAGCAAGCTGGAGGTTGGGGCCTTGATTGAGATAAAAACCAAATGAAATAGATTAAAGAGAATGGGAGATGAAGAAGTGGAGAGAACTACAGAGGAATTCAAGAAGTTGTACTCTGTAAAGGAGTAAAAATTCCAAATTTCATTGGTAACTGGGGTATTGGGGTCAAAGAAGTGTTTTCTTTCATCATTTTTTTTTATTCAAGTATATTTAAAAGTAGAATAGAACAAACCCCCACGTACCCATTATCCATTGCGGTAGGCTGAATGATGCCCCCCAAAGATGTCCAGGTCATAATCCCCAGAACCTGCGAATATGTAATAGGGACTTTGCAGATGTGATTCAGCTAAGGATCTTGAGATGGGGAGATTAACCTGGAACATCCGAGTGGGCCCAGTGTAATCACAAGGGCCCTTCTAAGAGGGAAGGCAGGAGGCTCGTGGAAGTAAGAGGCTGGAGTGATACAGGGAAGGGGCCTCGTGGCGAAGGAATACAGGTGGCCTCTGGACACTGACACAGGCAGGGATATGGAGTCTCCCTGAAGCCTCACACAGAGGGAAAACACAGGAAAACGAGAAAGTGTTAAAGCAAGAGCAAGCAATTAGCTTTCCCAGCCCTGGAAGTGCTTGGGACATTTGGCTCTTTGACAACTCTTGCAGAGTTAGCTTGCAGGTTTTTTCCTGGTCTTGAGATTCTCCCCACTGCCTTCTTAGTGTCCAACTTAGCTGTGATCTCCTGGAATCCTGTAAGCAAACAAAGGTAATACCAAGTCAAAATAAATAGAACGTGTTACCAGAAGGCTTTGCTTCCTTTCTAGTCCTGCCACCAAAGGTCTTTGTGTACCTTTGGTCTGGAAAAAAACACAGAGGCCTAGCTTTGGAATAGATTTTGTAAGAGAATATTCTGGAAAAATTAAATGCTGCATACCTTCTGGCCAATAAAGAGCAGTGAGTGACCCGCCTTCCTGGCCACCTTTAGCATGCATCTTTTGTCATCTCTACTTTTGAAATTTATCTTTAAACCCCAAGTTAGTAGTTCTTAATACACCAGGGGTTGAGCTCTGGCTATACCTGTACTCTCTCAGTTGGAGAAGAGAAATTCCATTCTGGAATTCCTGGACTGTCCAGACCAGTCTGATTTTGATGTCCAACCATTATGGTTTTACTCTGAGTTTCTGTAATGAAATTTCCCCCTCTGCTCCTGCTTCAGCCTCTCGTTCCTGGCAACTTCCTCTCTTTCAACTATGAAAAGATGGTTCTTTGGGCAGTGAAGAATCAGCTCTAGACGAGGAGTCCCAAAACCCAGGCTTCAGTCCACGTTCTGTCACCAACAAATCTCTTCCTCTAGGGGCCTGGATTAACTTATCTGTAAAAAGAACTAACTTGCCTGATAGGACTGTTGTAGGAATTAAATTATATAATGTGAGAGTGCTTTGAACTATAAAGTCTGATCCCGATGTTGTCTAATTATAATTATTTATTTCTAGAATCCTAGAATATTATTACAGCTCTTCATTTTACAGATGGGGAAGCTGAAGCTTAGAGGGAGGAAGTTTATTCATTAGGGTGGTTAATTTTACATGTCAAGTTGAATAGTCTATGATGCCCAGGAGTTTGGTCAAAATCCAGTCTAGGGGGGAAAAAAAAGCCAGTCTAGGTGTTGCTGTGAAACTATTTATAAATGTGGGTTTTAAAAAAGAGATTATTCTCCATAATGTCTATAAGCTTCATCTAATCAGTTGCAGGCCTAAGAGAAAAGACAGATACCTAGAATAAACCTCTTCCTGCCCCCCTCCCTGTTTCTCCCTCTGTATGTGTACACGTGCGCGTGCACACACACACACACACAGAGCCTATTTGTTTTTCCTCTCTGCAGACCACTAACTAATACATTCCTCCTTTCATTCATATGGCAAATATTGGGCACCTACTGTGGGCTCTGTTAGAACAAATGAGACAGGGTCCCTGTCCTCAAGTAGGGAACAGACAAGTAACTTCCCAATTACGGCTTTGTGTGATCAGCATTGTGATTTGGGTCTGCTTTGGGAGCGTTGGGACCACAGTGAAAGAATGCTAAAATGGGTAACCAAGAGCTGTGAGGCGCAAGATGCTTCCCAAAAGTTGAGACCTGAGTGAATTTTGAAGGATGAATGTGAGTTAGCAAATCAAAGAGAGGGGCCGGGCATTTCTAGCTCTATGGAGTGTGGGAAAGGGTGCTAGCATCTGCCCACCTGAGGCTCTCAGGAGTTCTGGAGCTGGAGCCAGAGGGAGTTGAGAGACGAAGGTGGAGCAGTCCACAGGGACCCGTCTTGGAGAAGGCCTCTTTCCTGAAAATCACAGGGAGGCACACTGGGGATGAAAGCAGGGATGACAGAAACCCATGTTTTAGAAAGAAGATACTGATGGCTTGTCGGTGGAAGCTGGCCAGGAGGGGGAGTCCAGCAAGGAGCCAAGGGAGGCCTGAGGTAAGGCACGGAGGAAATGCAGCAGAGGGGCTGGTGGTGAGATGTCTTCATTCACTCACACAGCAGGTGTCTGTTGAGCATCTGTGTGAGCCAGGCACTCTGCCCGGTGAAGGGGCTCCACGATGAACACAGACACTGGAGCCGTGGAGCTTGGTGGGGGAACTGGAAGGATTTGGTGTTGATCTACCGGAGAAGGTGTGGTCAAAGACTGCTTCGAGGTCTTTCGATGGAGGTCAGTACCCACCCAGATGGGGAGCCCTGGAGAAGGAGCAAATTTGGGGCCAGGTAAGTTCAGTCTGGGGTTTGTCGAGTTTGAGGTGGGACAACCAGATGAAACTGTCCAGGTGATCATTGATCTGTTAGTCTGAGGGGCCAGAGAGTTAGCCACCTGGGAGAGAGACTGGGAAGAAGCTGGGGGTGGCGGGGTTTGGGAGAGGAGGGGGGAGGGGGCAGAACGAAATCAGGCAGGAAGAACGGGCCTCAGGCTAAGAACCTGGAATTGTATGCAAAGTGTTCTGTATTTGGATAAATGTGGGTTTCCCCCACCCTATGGTGGCTCCAGAGCCATCATCCTCACATTCTTAAAGGGGAGAAAAGATGCCCCCCCAATTATGAGCCACTGAGATAAAATGGGGTGAGTAGATGGCTAAAGATAGAGACCTAGGGAGTAAGCAGCCTTTAAAGGGAAGCAGAGGAAGAGGCCACTGAGAAAAAGGAGGAGGAAGCCAGAATAGCGCCCCATCATGGAAACCGCAAGAGAGGAGCATTTCCGTGGTGCAGAGGGCAGAGAAGACAGATGCAAGCAGTTGGACTTGGAGTTGAGAAGGTAGCCCGGGGAGAACTTGGCATAGAAGCAGGCTGTTTTCATATCAGGAAGACTGAGACTCGACACATGTTCACATGCTACAAGGAACAACCCAGGAGACAAGGGGAGCCATCGCAGGCCACCAGGCTCCCAAGCAGCATCAGTACCCACCTCCCACCCCCCCCACTTCAGGAAAGCAGTGGCCGTGCCAGCACAGCAGTGGCTCCCCCAGAGCAAGAGGAAGCCAGTGACAGGTGAGCGAAAGCAGCCCTGTGCAGCTTGGCAAGTAGGCTTGTTCAGGAGACTGAAAACCTTGATCCCAGGAGGAGTAGCCGAGGACCGGGGAGTTGTGCAGCTTGAGAAGCCTCAGGGCGCAATGGTTAGCGGTTTTCAGATGAAGAACTTTCCTGGGACAGAGGGAACAGATAGGTTTTCTGCACCCAGAACTAATTTAAAGAGAGAGATTTGATTCAGCAATGGAAGAAAATTTCTAAACCTACAGCTACTAGGAGAGGTAGCAAGTTCCTCGTCTTCAAAAGTGTGCAAACAGAAGGCAAGGCTGGTACATAGAATCCAAACATCAGGTGGGAGTTAGGGTAGATGAACTTGAAAGTCCCCTCTAGGCTGGGCAATCTCTAATGCTTGTCAGATTTCCCTGGTCATCTCAAAGTTTTCTGTGAAATGGGCAAAAATACTATTTTGATTAATTTTATTAAAGAAAAATCATGCCACATAATGCTTATGAGGTTAGGAGTAGAAAGGGGTGATATAACTTGACAAGACAGCACATCTAGCAAGTGGTATAGCTCCTGGGAAGAAAATCACTGGCTTAAGGTTGGATCAGTGATTCCTAGAAGTTCCAAGTCCTCCACTTGAGGACACTGTTTAAAAAAAAAAAAAAAAAAAAAAAGTGCAGCTAACCTCCACCACTCCATTCTGACTCTCAATTGCTGTTTGGCCCCAGGAACCTACATTTTAATCAAGCAGCATTCCCCCTGCCCTCAGAATCTTAGGTGCAGGTCCCAGGACTCTTCTTTGGGAAACTGATAATGGCACAAGAACAAAGATCCTCTAATCAAAGTGCTCTGTAAATCTCTGTGTGCTGTGCAGATGGGAAGTTGGGCTCCACTGTGAGGGGTGGGGGGTAGGCTTGCGGGGAAAGTCAGGGTGTAATCTTGGACTGACTCTCAGGTCCAGTATTTCCCACAGCACTGAGCGGGCTAAATGGGGAATTTTGCAGGACTTAATCTCATTCATTACCATCAGTCCCATCTGTGGAGACCAGGAGGCTTGAGTCATTGCCTCAGTCTCCCAGCCTATAAAATGAAATTGTGATGGTTGGACCCTAGCTTCTTGATGAATGAGGTAGAATAAATCTGCAAGTGACTAGGGCTGGAAAACTCTAGGAAAGTGCCTCCCACTGCCTTTCTCAAAGGATTCAGAACACAGCCAAGATGTAATAATGGGACCAGCTTTGCCTTCCTGCCTGGAACAAACAAAAAATCAGGCAGGATACATGAAGCAACAATTTTAAAACACGGGACATCAGACTATGAAGGGTAATGATCATTGAGACTGAATGCTTTCTGCTCAAGATCAGGAACAAGGCAAGTACGTCTAGTCTCACTGCTTCTATTCAACATTGTAAATGACCACTGAAATGAGAGAAAAAAGATGAAAGACATCCAGGTTGGAAAGAAAGGAATAAAACTATCTTCACTCACAGATGATATAATTATCTATATGGAAAGTCTGATGGAATCGACCAAAAAAATATCTAGAACTCATGAAAGAGTTTAGCAAGGTATATGTGATTGATGTACAAAAATTGTATCTTTATACAATTAGCAGTGAAAAATCAGAAATTAAAATTTGTAAATGCCACTTGACATCAAAAACCATAAAATACTTAGGGATAAATCAGACCATGGATGTACAGACCTGTATACTGAAAACCATACCACATTGCTGAGAAAAATTGAAGGAGAACCAATAGAGATAAATGTAATCATTGGTAAGAATACTCAGCAATGTTAAGATGTTGGTTCTCCCCAAAACTGGTCTGTAGTTTCAATGCTATTTCAATCAAAATTCCAGCAGAACTTTTCTGTAGAAATTGGCAAACTAATTTTAAAATTCATAGGGAAGTGCAAAGGACCTAGACAGAATAGCCAAAAAATACCTTTGGAAAAGAACAAAGTAGAAGGACTGATACTGCCTGATTTCAAGGCTTAGTATGAAGCAACAGGAATCAAGACAGTATGGTATTGGTACCAAGACAGACTAATAGATTAGTGGACCAAATAGACCACAAATATATAGATTACTGGGTTTTTTTAAGTTTATTTATTTTGAGAGAGTCCAGGGGAAGGGCAGAGCGAGAGAGGGAATGAGAATCCCAAGTAAGCTCCATGCTGTCAGCACCAAGCCTGATGCAGGGCTCGATCCCGTGAACTGTGAGATCATGACCTGAGCCGAAATCAAGAGTCAGATGCTCAACCGACTAAGCCATCCAGGCGCCTCTATAAATTACTGATTTTTGACAGAGACGCAAAGGCAACTCAGTAGAGAAAGCATTGTCTTTCCAACAAATGGCACTGGAACAATACCATGTGCAAAAACAAAACAAAAAGAATATTGATTCATTCCTTGCACCATATACAAAAATTAAAATGGGTCATAGATCTAATTGTAAAAACAAAACTATAAGCCTTCTAGAATGCAGAGGGTAAAATCTTTGTGACCTAGGGCTAGGCAATTATTTCATATATACAACACCAGAGCATTATCCATAAAAGAAAAAATCTGGGGCACCTGGGTGGCTCAGTTGGTTGAGCATCCAACTTTGGCTCAGGTCATGATCTCATGGTCTGTGAGTTCAAGCCCCGCGTCGGGCTCTCTGCTGACAGCTCAGAGCCTGGAGCTTGCTTTGAGTTCTGTGTCTCCCTCTCTCTCTCTCTCTCTCTGCCCCTCCTCTGCTCTCTCTCTCTCTCAAAAGAATAAATCAACATTAAAAAAAATTTTTTTAATGAAAAAATCTGATAAATTGGACTTCATCAAAATAAAAAATTTCCACTCTTGGAAAGGCACTGTTAAAAGAATGAAAACACAAGCCACAGACTGGGAGAAATATTTGCAAATTACACATCTGATAAAGAACATGTGTTCAGAGTATATAAAAAACCATCAAAGCCCAGTAATGAAAAAACAAGCAATCTAATAAAATAAAATGGGTAAGGAATTTGAAGGAACCCTTCATCAAAGAAGAAATATACATGGCAAGTAAGCACATGAAAAGATGCTCAACATCATCAGTCATTAAGGAAATGCAATGTAAAATCACACCGAGATGCTGCCCCACACCTACTAGAATAGCTACGATGAAAAAGGCTGGCCATAGCAAGTGCCGGCAAGGATACAGAGCAAGGGAACTCTCCTGTTGCAACGGCGGGAATGTAAAATGATACAACAACCACTTCAGAAAACAGGCAGTTTCATAAAAAGGTAAACATCCAGCCATCTCACTTGCAGGTATTACCCCAGGATAAAGGAAAAGTCTCCTGTCCAGATAAAGATTTGTACATAAATGATCATAGGGGCTTCATTTGTAATAGCCCAAAATGGGAGTAATCCAAAATCCATTAACAAATGAATGCATCACTGAAGAGTGCCTCTCTTCAGCCTGGAGTGCACCAATTGTGGTAGATTTATACAAAAAAATACTAGTCACCAATAAGAAGGAAAGCCGATCAGGCATGCTACAACATGGGTGAGCCTCATAATAGTTATTCTGAGCCAAAGAAGCCAGCCTGGCCAAAAGGGTATATACTATGTGATTCTATTTCTATAACATTGTAAAAAAAAAAAAAAAAAAAAAAAAAAAAAAGGACAGACTATACTGAAGAAAGATAATCACTGGCTGCCTGAATATGAGAGTAAGGACTGAGGAGAGTGAGGGTAAAGGGTGATGAATATGTTCACGATCTTGATTGTAATAGATTCATGGGTATGTACCTATGTCAAACTTATGAAAATGTACACTTAAAATATGTGTAACTTATTGTATGTCAATTATACTTCAATAAAGCTATTTTTATAAGTGTTTTTAAATGTTTATTTTCGAGAGAGAGAGAGAGAGAGCAAGAGGGGAGGGGGTAGAGAGAGAGACAGAGGATCCAAAGCGTGCCCTGTGCTGACAGCAGAAAGCCCGACGCAGGCCTTGAATTCACGAACCGTGAAATCATGACCTGAGCTGAAGTCAGACGCTTAACCAACGGGGCCACCCAGGCGCCCCACAATAAAGCTGTTTTTAAAAACTCATTAACATATACTTGAGATCTATGCATTTATTGCGTGTAAGTTATACCTCAATAATTTTTTTTTTAAGAGGATTCGGAGAAATCACTTCTACCTTGACCTGGAGTTGCTGCATATCCCTCAGAATCCCAGTGACACCCAGCAGACAGTCAGTGCCACTTTGAGCTGGTCCCAGTGTCCTCTTGTCAAAAGCCTGGCTGGGCTCTGAGTTTCTTACCACTTCCAATACCTGTGGTTCAGAGAGTCCAAGGATGGACGGAGAGTCCTGGGCAAACAGTGACCACAGAGGGTTAAAGCAGACCAGATTTCCAGTGCAAGCCCTGCAGTGAAGGCTGAGCCTCTTTAAATTTCATCCATCCGTCCCTGGGTGCGGGGGGTGGGGGGAGCCGGGGCCAGGGAGATAGCAAATATTGACGCTGGCTGCCTGGGTTCTCGATTCAGCCTGTGGCATTAAATCCGCCATTCTGTCCATGTGAGCCAGGGGAGGGGCCTGGCTGGCCGCCCTGGGCTCTGTGGCTTTCTGGACCTGGCGTATGAGTGTTGTCTGGGAGGTTGCTGTGGCACCTGCCTCTTTCTGAAAGGAAGTACCGATAAACAAGAAAAGAACAAACGCCATTCTGCCAGCGGCAGCCACCTCCTGTTGACAGGCCGGTTCCCCCTGGCCTGGCCTCCAGCTCTCTCTTCCAGGGAATCCTGGCTGAGGAAGAGTGAGATGTCAAGGGGCGGGGTGGGGGGTATGACAGGCTCTGGATCTGGACCTCTTAAGGTTTCATCCTGGCCACGTGATCTCAGGCAAGTAACTTTATCTCTCTGTGCCTCTGTAAAGTGCGAATAAGCAAACCAGGTTCCTGGAACGTTTGCAAACACGAGGGGAAATGAGATACAAGGGACAAGACGTAGATAAGTTTGTGACACTGCTTGGCAGATACTACATGCTGACTCAATGTTGCCTTTTAATAGTCCCTAAAGTGAAAGGTCCCTGGCACAGTGCTTGGCCCTCCCCTTTCTTCTGCTTAAAACTTTAAGGTTTCCCAGCGGCGTTCACATTCTGGATCTCAACTTTTTCTTCTCAATGAGCCTGCAAGATAGTTTGACGATGACATCATGATTCCTGATGCACGGAAGAGAGACTTCTTTGCAGCCCCTCCTCGGAAGGAAGAATCAAATGTGTTCCTCCTGCTAAAGACCTCTGCCAGCACCCTGCAGTCTCCAGAGTCAAGTTTACTCCCTGCAGCCCAGAGTTGGAGGCTTTTCCTCACACTGCAGCCACGGGGTACCGTCTCACATTCCCTCAGCCACCGGGTGCCCTGCCTGCACGCTTCAGCCTGGGCTACCCTGTCCCTGCTTCCCACTTGGCTCCTGCATGGCCCTACTCAGGCATCACCACCACCAGAAGCTTCCCGGTGTTCAACAGCAGACTGCCACAGCTAAGTGCCCAGGCCCCTGGCTCTGCCCCCGACCGGTCGGAGGGTTAAGCTCTCACTTAGAACTGTGCATGCGTGGCTCATAGTAAGCACTCATCAAGTGCCAACTGTGTGCACCTGGAAAGCTGGCTTTTAGTCCTTGCCTTGCTACTGGCACACTGCGTGGACTGGGACAAGTTTGTCCCAGCCTTGTTTCTCTGTCCTGAGAAAGGAAGCATCTTTCACATGCTTCCTAGGGGCCCGTGGAGGGGTTTGGTGGAGAGAGGAGGGTAAAATGATGTGCAAACAGTGGGGCCTCCGGGCACTTTCTTTTTTTAAAACTTTTTTTTTAACGTTTATTCATTTTTTGATAGAGACAGAGCGTGAGTGGGGGAGGGGCAGAGAGAGAGGGAGACACAGAATCTGAAGCAGGCTCCAGGTTCCGAGCTGTCAGCACGGAGCCCGACGTGGGGCTTGAACTCACAGACTGTGAGATCGTGACCTGAGCCGAAGTCGGACGCTCAACCGACTAAGCCACCCAGACACCCCGAACGGGCACTTTCTGAAAAGAACCGCGGCCACTGAAGAAGCCCAGGACTGGATGACCACTGGGGTCCACCTGCCTCTACTCTGCAGGGCCCAACTACGGCACCAATAGGAAATGTTTTCCTGGCGGGAACCTGGCACTCTCCTGCTGCCCGAACCACTGAGGCTGACTGGTGTGAGCAAACTAAGGGCATATTCCCATGGCCTCCTCCCAGCAACTTTGTTTTCAACAGCCAGGGCTCAGGGCATTGGAAACACATTATATCTGAGTGCTGGAATGTGCCTCTGGAATGTTCCTTGTTCCTTTCTTCCCCTGGAGACGGGTGTCCTGTTGGAGAAGGCATGGCCCAGGGAGGGAGGACTGGTACTCCTTCTCAGGCCTCTGGACTCCTCTATCTCCTTTTCCCTTTTCCCATGCCCCCCCCCCCCAGGCACCCATAGGGACCTCCTCTCCCCGCCCCCCACCTCACTCCCATACGGCCCTCCTCTCCCCACTGCCCCGCAATGCTCCCATAGGGCCCTCCTCTCCCTGCCCCCACCCATGCTCCCATAGGGACCTAAGGCCCAGGTTTCCCCACCCATAAGTAGCCCTTGACTACCCCCTCTGCCCAGTTGGTCCAAGTGCTGGCATCTCTTTCTTGGATTATTGCAATTAAAGTTCATCGGAGGTCCAGAAAACTTCCTTGCTCCTTGGCCCCGATGATGCCCACTGCCCTTAGGATGAAGCGTGACAAGCTGTGCCCTGAGGGATCACATCCCTCTTTGCCTCCTCACCTTGTCTCCTACTGTCTCCTACCCCCAGCCCATGCTTTGGCCTCTCTGGCCTGCTGGGCATTCCTTGGCCGAGCTGTGCCCTGTCACACACCCATACTTTCATTCACACTGGCCCCTTGGAGGGGAATGCCCTCTCCTCCACCTCTACCCCTGGAAATTAATTCTCCTACCCTCCAGAGCCAGCCCAAGTGTCCTTGCTCTGGACCAGGTGTCAGAAGTGCCTCACTTGTGCCGTTAGTTGGAATGAAGCTCAGCCAAGGGTGCCAGAGCCCTGGGCTGACCATCCTTCAGCCAGCATCCCTGAGGCACCTTGTTCCAGGAGCTGGTCCTCAGGTCGTCAGTGTCGGGGACATGATTGTATCCTCACTCCCCAAAGGCCTCTCCTTGGTGCCCTGATCCCAGCATTTCCTGTGGCCCATCCATCCCTCTACGTGTGAGGTGCCTCCCCCATGAGACTCTGTTCCTCGTGTGCTGGGATCCAGCTGTCTTCACTCTTGGGTGCCTGGCCCTGGCTTGGCCCACAGCAGGTGCACGGAGGCTGTGCAGTGAGTCAAAGGATGAACTGGAGCTCAGCAATCTCTCAGATGCTCATTTTCAACTCAAAACTCACAAAAGACTGCTATATAAAACCAATTAATTTCCAATGGAGATATGTCTGTCTCCTTCAACAGGAACCCTCTCGTTGGCCAGATTCTAAGTCTCTCTTTTGGAATAAGGGCAGGCCACATTCTGCCCTTCAAGCTACCTTGTTTAAATACCCCACAGAGATTCTGTTCCTGGCCAAGGTATAAATCACATTGGTAGCAGGAAAGGCTTCAGAGCCTAGAGACCAGAGACCATGCTTGAGTTCCAGTTCCAGCACTGTCTTTGCTGTATGACCTGAGCAAGCCATTTCTTCCTCTGGGCCTCAGTTTTCTCATCTGTTCAATGGGGATACCGTCCTCTTCTGTCTGGCTATTGTGAAACCAGAAAGTATTCAAAGAAACAGTTCATTCACTCAAACACCAGCACCAAAATACAACACCCACTTCAGGAAACCCGGGCTGTTTGGCTGGGCAGCTGGTCACAGGGTAGAGGGTGGGGAGAGGTAGGGTGGAGAATGGGCAGTGAGCAGCTCCTCAAGCTTCGCTTTCTCCTGACCCTCTATTCTCCGGCTCAGAGCCTCCGGTGACAGCTTCCCAACGGCTGAATGGCCTGTACCCTGCCTCATATGCAATCTTCTGTGGTCAATCAGTAGCACTCACTGGGATTACCGTGTTGAGAAAAATGCTAAGGCTGCATGTGAGCCCGGCCGTTTGTCTTAGGTACCAGAGGGGCAGAAAGTGGCACACACTTCACATGTATGTTCCATCCCTAAGAGCTAAATTCCTTAGCTTGATTTTTTAAATCCCAGACTTAACTTTTTTCTAAGGGGTGACAAGGTCAGGATCTGCAAGCCTATCTTAGGGCAGAGGAACATATTTCTTCTGTGTCACCCAGAAACAGGCCCAAAATCACGGAGGCAGATTCCATTCATCTTAGAAGCTGCCCATTACGGTAGTGAGCCCTTATCACTGTAGGCATTCAAGGAGAGGCTGACCAACTTGAAGGCAGGAGAGGCAGTTTTTTAAGAGAGAGAGCAAGCAGGGGAGGGGCAGAGTGAGAGGGAGAGAGAGATTCTTAAGTAGGCTCCATGCTCGGCTCAGAGCCTGGTGCAGGGCTCGAACTCACGACCTTGAGATCATGACCTGAGCCAAAATCAGGAGTTTGAGATTTAATCGACTGAGCCACCCAGGCGCCCCCAGGAGAGGGGATTCTTGTTCACAGGCAGTGGTGCATGGATCCCACTAGATGATCTTGTAGCCTCCTTCCTGCCTTCGCGTTCTTGGATGTGATGCTCATGTGAAGGGTTATGAGTCCCGTTCCAGCCAGCCTCCCAGCCTGGCCCGGGTGGCCCCCTCAGGGTCCAGGACAGGAGTATTCATCAGACCAGTCGGAGCAGTGCTGTGTGTGGTCACGGCACAGGACCCTTGGGATGCAGTCACAGTACTTGAAGACAGTGGAGGGGCAGCGCCACCAGCCAGGGCCACAGGGTGGGCATGCAGTCACTGTGGGCACAAGAGCCAGCAGAAACGCTGCTGCTGTGTCCTGGAGTGCCCTAGGCACCCGCCCACCCCTGGCTCTGAAATCTGCCATAGCTCCCCATAAAGCCACCCCATCAGACATGGGTCGCCTGTATGCCTTATCTCCCAGTGGGAGAGAGAATTTAGACTCCCCAGATCATAGGCTATGTGACCACACACAGCCTTACCCTGTCTGAGCCTCAGTTTCCTCATCTGCTCAAGGATGTTATTAAGGAAGATAAGCAAAGTGCCAGGCCCATGGTCAGTGTGGGATATTAAGGGGAGCGCATTGTCTCCCGCAGCCCGTCTTCCCTCCCTCGCTCTGACTCAGCCACGCCAGCCAACTTATGGCGACTCTTGGAGGATGGCTCACAGACTTCCTGCCTTCACCCTGTACCCTGGGCCTCCAGTGTGCTTCTTGCACACTCAGCATCTGCCTGTTAAAACCTGCTTGAACAGTGCCTCTTCTGAGAAGTCTCCCTTGATTCTTACCCACCCCCCCCCCACCCCCTGCCCCGCAAACCCTCTCTAGGGTTTTTGGAACCCAGCACTTCCTTTTGGCATCAACGTGATGTTAGTCCTGAGGGTAGGACACATGTTTGACTCCTGACTATCCCCCAGCAGAACCTGGCACCAGGGCCAGCCCCTCACAGTGCTCGGAACACGTTTGTTGATTGAACAATGGGGAAGAGATTGAAAGGAAAGTCTGGGCAGTGAAAGAGCTTCAGACTTGGAGTCAGGAGACCTGGGTTTATACCCATGCTTCTTTCCTATCACTTATTCTGTTAAGTCCCTTCTCTGGCCTCAGTTTACCCACATACGAATTTGGGGCCAGTGATTCCTATGCTGCTTCCTCACAGGGCTTTTGGGAGGTACAGAGGGGATGGAGGAAACTCGGGTTCACATCCCAGTTCAGCCATGTATGTACTCTTTGCGTGACCACCCTCTGGGCCCCAGTTTCCTCATCTGTGCCCTTGAGGGTGAGCTCCCCACCACAGAAGAATAACCTACTCCAGCAGGAGCCACCTGGAGTGGTAGTGAGCACTCCACCACTGGAGGCATTCAAGCAGGGGTAGAGAACTTCATGGTATGTGAGAAGGGGAGGCAGGGGGAACCTCTGAGATTCTCTGGTCAACTTCTGCCCTTTGGCCACTGCCTGGTCACCTGCCCCAGCCCGGCCTGTGCCCAGACCCTTACCTGGGCTCAGTTCATCTGAGCAGTCCCCGCAGTTGTTAATGCCATCACACTTTTGGTCCGAGTAGATCCAGGAAGTCGGGTCTCCACAGCGGGCCACGAGGAAGCTGGGGAGGCTCTGGGGCACATCCCCTACAGGGGGACAGGTGAAGCAGGGGGAAGTCCACATCCGGCCTCCAGACGTCTATCAAGAGGTGGATTGTCCTGGCCACCCTGGCAGTTGCGAAACGGGCTCACAAGGAGGTTTCCTGGGGCGGAGGTCACGTCAAGGGCAGAGGAGTGCTCTTTCCCTGTCTGCCCAACAAGATGCCCAGAGAATGGCATCTCCCTTCCTCATTCCCGGCTTGGCTCTGGTGCATGCCCACCCCACACCAGGGCTTGCACTATTCCTTCCTCCAGAAATGTCCTTCTTGACACCTCTCCAAAACCATCCCACTTCTAAGTCCAGGTTCAAGTTCCTTCACCTCCAGGAAGCCTCCAACAGGAACATAACAAGAGTAAACATGAAATCTTGCATTCGGGCGCCAGAACTCAGAGGATGCATGTTCACATACTTTGTGAGAGGGCGTCAGAGCACCGTTCTTGCAAGTGGGTTCTGTGTTAGAGGGGTGAAAGGGCTACCAAAAATTCACATAAACTCAGGCCACATCACGAGAGGCCTTTGGGAGTGGAAAAGCCTTTGTTCCTTGGACAAGCCAGGGCCAGCCAGAAACGTCATGGATGCTTCTGGAGCCCGACCAGGGAGAGGGGCAAGGGTAGCTGGTGTGTGTCCTATGGTGTGCTGGTGGAATGGAGAAAACCAAGCATGAGGGGATGACTGTAGGAGTTCAGAGTGTGGCCCGAGGAAGGAGACTCTCACGGTAGGCGAGAGAGCAATCTGCAAATCCATGCAGTGCCACCATCATGGAAGATAGATTAAAATGTGGTTCAGATGAGAGAACAGAGTTGGAACCAATCAAGGATGCTGCAGGGAGACAGCTCTAAACTTGGCACAAGGGAGACATTCCCATGGAAACTATGTGATGAAGGAGGGGAGCAGTGCCTCACGCTGTAGTGAGCCCCCCATCCTAGACGTATGCAAGCAGAGGCTCGGTGGTCTTTATTGGGTTTGTTATGAGGGCATTTGAGCACGAGCTGGGACATGGACCAGATGACCTTTAACATCTCCTCTAGTCTAGCGTGTCCACGATAAAGTGACCCTTTCCCCATCCGTTCCCCCCCACCCACCCACCCACTCCAACACAGTAGACTCTCTCCCTCCTACATGGAAAGTGCCTCGTCTACACAGCCATGGTTTTTCTCTCCTGAGTACTGTCAGGTCTCTAAGTTCTGGGACCAGGTTTTCCCACTCATTCACTCATTCCATCATTGATTCAGGAAATCATCCCAGATCTAGTCCTCTGCCAGGAACTGGAGCCCCCAGACCAAGTAGACCAGGCCTGCCCTAGAGGGGTTCACAGTCTGGTGGGGGTGGCCAATGTGCCAATGTGAGTAGGGCTGGGAGAGGGGGAAGCACGGGGGCTATGGGAGCCCAGGGGAGGGAATTAACCTACTTTGAGAGTCAGGGAAGGTTTCCTGGTGGAGTTAACACTTGACCTTTCCCTTGAAAGATGGATACAGGTTCTCAGGGAGTGGAGATGCACAGAGCGAAGACCTTCCTAGCATGGGCACGTATGTGTGCATGTGCCTGGGACAGGGTGAGGACAGTGCTCCTCGCTGAGGGTACCATACAAGCAAAGGCTGGGGGACATGAAGGTGCCTGGTAGACTGGGGACTGTAGAGCTTCAGTATGGCTGCAGGGAGAACAGAGTGGGGGGGCAACCGCAAATGGGCCCTGGAGGGGCCCACTCGGGGCAGGGCAGGACTGAGCAGGTACTCACGGCACATGGCCTCGTCCTCATCCTCGCCCTGGGCACAGGTGCGGACGCCGTCACAGACCCTGCTGGCTGGGACGCAGCTCCTCCGGTCGTGGCACAGGAAGCCTGTCCTGTTCATCAGTGTCACACAGGTCTGGACCCCTGAGTTCACAGGGAGAGACCCCGGAGGCTCAAGAGCGGTGCTTACAAGGACATCACGAGTACCTGAAGCTGAGGCTTACACTGAGCCTGCCCACAGGACCAGGTGTGACCCTGGCAGGATGGTGACGGAGATGAGGTCCAAGCCCCCACTCTACCATTTGCCAGCTGTGTGACCTTCGGCAGACTACTTGACCTCTCTGAGTCTCAGATTCCTTGCCTGTACGATGGAGATCAGAGCACAAACCCCATAGGACTGCTGGAGAGATTACATGAAAGCTTGTGTGTGAATGACCCTACCACAGAGAACAGGCAGAGTGAGTCATGGTTCCCTCCTTTACTGAGAGCTTAGGGCCAGTCCCATGGAGGCCCCTGAGGACAGCGTTCCAGTCCATGAAGTGGTTTTAATCGTGGAGGTCCTGGTGCCAGGTCAGGTTGGCAGGAGCAATCTAGTGGGGCCTGCTGGGGACCGTTAGGCCACAGTCCCTTACCTGTGGGCACAACTTCATGGGCTGCAGAGCCCTTTCACATTTGTACTCTACTGTTTCCCCCAAAAGCCCTGTGAGGTGTCATCATTAGCCCCACTTTACAGATGAGAAAAGTGAGGCTCAGACAGATGCAAGGCCCAGTCCCACCGCTGATAGCCCAGGCCTGCTGGGGCTGGCTCTTCCCTGAGGCTGAGGCTGGCCCCCCAGTGTCCAGCTGAGAGTCTTCTCTTCCATCCCACTGGGGGGAACACCCACCCCGTGGCTGCTCCAAAGAACTAAAGGAGAGAGACTGGCAGACAAGTGGGGGGTTGCCCTGGCCCCATGGGCTGGGCCTGTGTATATATACGTGTGTGCAGGTTGGAGATGGGATCAGGGCTGTGCACATGTGTTTGGGCACCCATGAACCACGTCTCACCTCCTGGAGCTAGCTTGGCTTCTAGGAGGGGGACTGACTCTCAGAGATACTCACATTGTCACACATACATACACACAGCGACACACATGCACATACTCAGACACGTGCACACACATGCACACGAACACACACACAGACACCCGCACACACACTGACACACACATACAGACATACGTGTCATTCACGGGCACATGAGTGCAGCTCCACATGTGTTCATGTCTACCGGCAGTGCCCGTGTTCTTGCACAGGCACATAGAGTACTGTGGATTTTACCCCCTACCCCCACATTGTCCCCTTATACCCCCCCACCTGGCTCCAGAGACCTCTCTGAGAAATGACACCCCACCCCCAGCTTAAGCCCCTTCCCATGGCTCTCTGGACGGTGACCCCTCCCCAGGACAGCCCTGAGGCCCTGGGCACCAGCCTCGCCCCCTGCTCTTGCCCTGGGTGTCCCCTGGCCTCCTGCAGTCTCTCCTCCTCATGTTTCCTCTCATCCCAGGGACTCTACACATGGGGTTGCCTGTGCCCAGGACATTTTTCCTGCCACCCCCTCCAGTAACCAGTTCCCCCTTTTTCTTCATGGCTCGGCTCCCTTTCACCTCTCAGGGCGCCCACGTGACTCCTAGACTGGGTCAGTGCCCCTGTTCCAGACTCGCAGAGCCCCCATTAATCCTGCTTTCAGGTGCTTATTTGATGAATGTCCTTTAATCTCCAAACTGCGAGCTCCACGAGGCAGAGACTGTGTTGGGGTTCAGCACTGAAGTCAGGGCTGCAGGGATGTCCCAGACACGTCCCTGTCCTTTATGGTGGAGGCAGATACACAGGTAGACGGCACCTCCCAGGATAGCCAGGCCAGGGGAAGAGGAAGTATGTGGGGCTGTGGGGACCGAGACACATGGCCTAGCCTATGGGCCAGGGAGGATTCCTGAGGAAGGTGATGTCAGAGCTGGTCCTCTCAATAACTCCTATCACAGATGTGCAAATGGCAGCTCAGACGTGCATGTGGGCTGAGTCTGTGCACACACCCTGGGAATTGTCCCAAAGCCTGTTCGTGGAGCAGCCAGTGGCGTTAGGATTCTTTATCTCCCTGTCCCCGATCCCCTCCTGGTAAGTCCAGCCCACCCTCTCTTGACCACACTGACCTGGTGTGCGCGGGGGGAGTCCAAGGATGGTGACCAGCGCGATCAGGGCTGCGAGAGTCACCAGAAGCAGGAGCAAGAAGGCTGAGAGGCAGGCGCCTCGGCGTGAGCAACAGAGGGAGCCAAAGCCTATGATGTACGGGGTGGGAAACCAGTGACCAAGCAGCTAGGGATCCTAATCCCTGGCCCCTATAGGTGTGCCTCCCCTCCTAGGGGTGCAGGGGCAGGAAGGGCTCCCTGGAGGAGGGGGTGCCTGAGCCTTCCACGATGCTCCTGGTCCTGCCTGTGGGCCCACCTCCACCAAGCACCCATCCCTCGCCCCGGCCAGTAGCTGGCCAGTGATAAACATGTCAGAAAAAACATCCCAGTCACTGCTCCACTGCCCTCACCCAGATGTCCTCCCTCGAGGACTTCTCCTCGGGGGGCCAAGAGAGATGTCCACCTGCTTGGTGAGCCCCTGCCTGGGGAAAAACTAAAGTGGGCCTTCATAGTCATTAATTTTTCAAAAAGAACCTTTATTTTATAGATGAGGAAACTGAGGCTCAGAGAAGAAAATGTCCAGGTCACCTTGTGCAGAGCTGGGACATGAGTCATGCCCTTTGCAGCATGCCAGCTGATTGTCCATTCTGGAGCCAGCCAGGATGCAGGTTAGAATCCCAACTGGACCATACTGAGAAACCACTTTATTTTTCTAGGCCTCTTTCCTCATGTGGAAAATGGGGGTCATAATACCTACCTTAGGGTTGTTGAGAGAGCTAAGCTAAGCTAGTTAACGGATAAGAGCAGAGCTTGGCACATAGTAAGTGCTCTAAAGGCTTTAGCTATTATTGTTTGCTGAGCACCGACTATGTGCCAAGCTGTATCCTAGGCACTGTGGAAATAACTGTGAGAGGAGACATCCTGCTCCTTTAACCTCCCTGGCTCCTTTAAATTTTGCTTCCTCATGAAAATAATGAAAGAAAGCTTTATTAAGGACCTATGAGGTGCCTGCTCTGTAAAGGACAGAAAAACAGTAGTCATGGCTCTGTTCCTTATGCCCTGAAAGCTTGTTGTTGTACTTAGAGGACAAGGCATGGATGGGGAAAGGAAGAGTGTGGGTGCCCACTGCTCTGTTCTCTGGGCCACAGTTATCGCAGAAAAAGGAGCGAGAGAGGTCTTAGGCACCTCGAGGTCTCCAGCGTCCCGTTGAGAGGCAAGACACACAGTAGGTGCTTTGTGACTACTCTGACCTAGAGATCCCAGAGATACGGGAGGGCCCCCAGTTCGGGTGAGTTCATGTCACTTCCCTCCAGTCCACTCACATTTCCGGAGCTGCCTACTCTGTGCTTGCCCGCCCGTCAGACGGGTACCTGGACACGGGCAGCTCCAGTGCCAGGCACTAAGTGTCGAGCAGGCATGAGCAAGGTGGCATGGCTGCTGGACGGAGGGGTGTGGAAAGCACAGGTGCGATTTCCACAGGCAGGTGAGGGGAGGGTGCAAGGACAAGGCATCCCAGATGGAGAGTGTAAGAGTAAAGGCTTGACGGAGGGCGCGCGGGGAAGGGCAAGTGGCCTGGTGTGGCTGGAGCCCCTGGTGTGCCCTGGGAGAGGATCTAGAACAGGCGATGCAGCATGAACTGAAAATCCCCAACCCCCGCAGCCCTGGTCGGTGGCAGACACAGAGTAAACTCTGGTAGCCAGGGAGACAGCGGGGAGCCTGGTCAGCCAAGCAGCTGCTCCTCAAATATTTGTGCAGCACGGGCTGCGGGCGGGGTGTCGCGGGAGACGCTTGAGACCCATTGGCGGCACCAGGGCCTGAGCCCCGGTGAAGATGCCGCACCGCAAAGCTAAAAAGCCCTCGGGCGCCAATCCTTTCCGGACAGACGGGAACCCAGACTGTCTGTTCCACAGCCACGCCCACCGGGAGCCGCACTGGGAAATACACAAGCCCCGGTGTGGAGCCACAGGGACGCAGGGGCTTTGCCGCCAGAGGAACCCCAGTTCGAATTTGAACTCCACCTCTCCCACCTCCAAGCTGTGTGGGATCCCAGTTTGGCCAAGTTCCCCAAACTCCCTTCTCCTCAGCTGCCCCATCTTGTTACTGCCCCAAACAGGACCCCTTCCCGGAGCGGCCTGGGGATTAAAAAGAGGCCATACGGTGCCAGGCACATACTAGGGGGGTTGATTCTTTATAGCCATTATTATTATCATCCTCCTCTCTGGTTCTGTTTCCTCAGTGACAGAAATGGGCCAAGACAGGGCTCAATAGATGTGTGTTCCTTCCTTCCTTCACTGCGTAAAGGGAAAGCAAACTGTGCTGGGTACACCGTGCGTCAGTGTCACAATGGAAGTGCTAAGTATGTGATTCTGCCCGCTTTATCCCTCAGAGGTAAAGAGCAGAGCTCAGGTCATGCACTCAGTCAGGGCTTTGGCTCCAGAGCTCTTCCCTCTATAGGTTACAGGGGGCGCTGTATGTGGCGCGGGGTCTGTGATAGGCAGCGCACAGTAGGCGCTCAACGAACGCATGGAGAGAAAGAACAAGCCTCATAAGCAGGTGACCGTCAGCAGGGCTGGCCAGGAAGCTGGGAGCGGGTGACATTAGCATGGGGGCAGAGGTCCGAGGGACAGTGGGAGCCGTGGGGAGCCCTCTTCATGCGTCTGTAGCCGTGGCCCAGTCTCAAGGGAGCCCCACCTGGGAGCCCTCTGTCCTTTACCTTCCCCTCCAGGGAGGGCTTTGGTTCCAGCAGCAGCATTGCCATTGCCATCTCCCTGCCCAAGAGACAGAACGGGTTTTCAGAAGGGTCACGGAGAGTCTTCCATGGAACCACAGGCCCCCAAAGCCAGCTCGCTAAGTGCCTCAGACCTGCTTCTCGATTCCACACCTGCGCCTAGACTGTGCCCTCTGCCTGCAACGCCTTTCTCTCCACTTGGCAAACATTCCTCCTTCAAACTGGCTTAGGCTCCTCCTTGGAGGGGCTTTCCTTGATGCCCCCTCCTGTAATGGTGATGGCTGCCTCCCCTGGCCTCCTGTCCACCTGGTTCCTCTGTCCCCCTTCCAGCACCCACCACCCAAACTGTGCAGCTGGTTCACCTGTTGGGCCCCCTACAATCTGGGAGGGAGCCTCCAGAGCAAGGGGGACCTGTGCCACCTCAGCACCTCACCACTTTACTGCCCACTCCTTGCCCCGGGGTTGACTCCCCCAGGTCAGGAGCCATTTTAAAGCTGTTCTTGGGGCACCTGGGTGATTCAGTTGGTTGAACAACCGACTCTTGATTTCTGCTCGCATCATGATTCCAGGGTTGTGGGATCAAGCCCCACGTTGGGCTCTGCACTGAGCATGGAGCCTGCTTGAGATTTCTCTCTCCCTCTCCCTCTGCCTCTCTCCCCTGCTCACACACTCTCTTTCTTTCTGAAATAAAATTTGAAAAAAAAAAAAATCAATCCATCAATCAGCTCTTACCTGGGGGAAGATTTTGTTCATGTCTCTGGCCTCTAGCTCCCAGCTCCAGCCTCCTGGCACTGGGGGCCCCATGCAGAGAACTCAGCAGGTTCCTGCCCTGTCACCAGGGGCAGCCTGGAGGAGGGAGGGTGTGAGGCCTGGCCACACCCTCCCTGCGGGCAGTCCCTTCCCAGGCTCCTGCCTGGCCTCTCCCCACCCTGCAGTCTGATGGCACACTCTCAGGTTAGAATCTTCCTGCCCACGTTACCAACCAAGAGCCTGTGGTTCAGAGAGGGAGAAATTGCCCCAAGTGTCGCAGTAGGGGGCAAGCGGGGTTCAGACCTGCTTTTTCCTCTACATCAGTGATGAGACTGGGGGATCTCCGGCCCCTCGGCCACATAAAGATCCAGGCAGAAATACCCAGAATTAATGTTCTAGTGGCTAAAAAACAGGAGTCGTCTTCTTATTGTTCTTCTATTCAATTTCATAGGTTATCTATGTGGAAAGAATATGAATTTTCCACTAAAATTATAAAGCAGATATAATTTTAAATTATTTTATTTTAAAAAGTAGCCATGTACCTTTTCTCTTCTCTTTTCTTTTCCTTCCTTTAAAATTTTCTTTTAGGGGCACCTGGGCAGCTCAGTCAGTTAAGCATCCGACTTTGGCTCAGGTCATGATCTCACCGTTTGTGAGTTCTAACCCTGCATCGGGCTCTGTGCTGACACCTCAGAGACTAGAGCCTGCTTCAGATTCTGTGTCTCCCTCTCTCTGCCCCTTCCCTGCTTGAGCTCTGGCTCTCTCTCTCTCCAAAAATAAACATTAAAATTTAAAAAATTTTTTCTTTTAATGGTTACTTATTTTTGAGAGAGAGAGAGAGAGAGAATGAGCGGTCGAGGGGCAGAGAGAGGGGGAGAGAGGATCCAAGCAGGCTCCGTGATGTCAGCACAGAGCCCGATGTGGGGCTTAATCTCATGAACCATGAGATCGTGACCTGAACCGAAATCAAGAGTCTGACGCTTAACTGACTGAGCCACCCGGGAGCCCCGCCACATACGGTTTCATCTTTCTGGAAGTGGGGCCCCTGATGGGGGAGGGGTGGGCAGGTTGCTCACCTGAAAAACCCCTGCCGCCCAACCCTCATCCCACCGCCGGGGAGACCAAGGCCCAGGGAGCTTAAGGGACTGGTTGGAGGACCAAGGGAGGAGAGGTGTCCGTTGGGGCCTCCAGGGAAGGTCCGTCTGCAGCCTGCCTCTGATACCCAGGGGTTGTCTAACCTGTCACTGACCTTCTCTTTGCGTTGGGATATTAAGTACCGGATCCGCCTGCGGTAGGGCGGGATGGGCAGCCCTCTGGAGGCAGTGGCACTGGTAAGGGCTAAACCCGCAGGCTCTCCTGAGGGCCCTGCCACTGGCGCTGCTGTGGGCGAGTGGCTCCCCTTCTCGGAGCTTCAGTTTCCTCGTGCGTAGGTGAAAAGCTTAGACTAGATGAAGGTGGTGTCTTAGCTGGGGACTCCTATAATCAGACCATAAGACCAGACTGAAAGGCAAATAGGCTTAATTGGGAGTGATGCCTGGAAATGCCAGCTGGGGAGTGCGGGAAGTGAGACGGGGAAAGGAAGGACCCCATAACGGGCATGGTATCGAGCACATTCCCACGACGGGCACCTCAGAGTTCCCCCGCCTGAAGGCCAGGGCACTGGGGTATTTATCTGCCCACTCGTGCTAGTCACTGGCTGAGACTCGCCGGAGGGTACTCACTCCTGGCACCGCTGGCCTGCCTCAGGCGCAGAGATGCGGGCTAGGTTGATGTGCCCTGAAATGGAAAGGGCTGAGGGCTATGGGCGGGATGCGCCACACCATCTGCTAAAGATGCCGGCTAGATCCCATCTGGTGTGCCAATGGCAACTGATTGGTAGAGGATGTCTGGTGCACGGGGTTCGCAGGGTTTCTGAGGTCAGGACTCAGGGTTTTAAGATTGAGCAGAGATGTCTACCATGGGTTCCCTTGGGCAACCCTGCTGAGCTCCCTTGGCCTTGGCTGGGGCCTGCTGGACCCAACTTCCAGCAAGAACAGGAGCTTTGGAGCTGAGAGTCCAAATGGTCCCACGCTGGCTGTGCGGCCTCTGGCAGGTCGGTTACCCAACCTCTCTGAGCTTCAGCTCTCTCATCTATATCTCTAAGCTTCCTATCCATTCATTCCAGAAGAAAGGTGGTGCCCCAATAAAAGGACCTCTCTGTCCTCCCCACTCAACACCCAGTACCACCCCCAGGTGCCCTTTCCCTATTTACTCTCACCTCTCCCTTCTTCCCCTCTTCCCTCCCTTGGAAAAAAAAAAAGAGTCTCCAAAACTTATCACAGAAAGGTAGGAAGAATCATGTAACAAATAATCATGTACCTACCCCCGGAGTTAACAAAGGGCAAGACTTAGTCATTTTTGCTCAGACATCTTTACTATTATGAAGTTTAGCAAAATCAAAGGCATCCGTTCTCCCCAGTCGTGTTTATTCCCTTCCTTCCCTCCCCGGAGTCCATTAGTTTCCTGACTATGCCCTGTATGCTTCCAGGGGCTGATTTTTACAATGCTGCTGCCTTCTCTACACACACGCGCGCACACGCACACACACACACACACACACACACACACACACAATCACATGGTAAGGACACCTTTTACCAGAATTTGCCAAACTGCTTTGCACGCCCATTAGCAATGTGTGGGAGTTTCTGCCTCCCGTCTCCCCAGCCTTGAAGTGGTCAGACTTTCAAACACCTGTGTCTGGTAGGTTCAAAAATCGTATCTCTGGTTTAATTTGTACATTTCTAGTAAGTACAGCTCTGCTACTGCTGCCACTAATCACTGCCAATTACGGAGTGTTCGCTTTTGCCACTCCCTGTGCTACAGGCTGTATGTATGTTGACTCGTTTAGTCCTCCCGAGCACAGACTATGGGGACTATCATGTCCATTTTACAGATGAGGAAACTGAGGCACGGGGCCATTAGGTGACTTGCCCAAGGTTCACAGATGAAAAGAGGCAGAGCCGGGGCACCTGGGTGGCTGTCGGTTAAGCGTCTGGCTTCGGCTCAGGTCATGATCTCACAGGTCGTGGGTTCAAGCCCCGCATTGGGCTCTGTGCTGACAGCTCAGAGCCTGGAGCCTGCTTCGGATTCTGTGTCTCCCTCTCTCTCTGCCCCTCCCCTGCTCATGCTCTGCCTCTGTCTCAAAAATAAATAAAAACATTAAAAACATTAAAAAAAAAAAAAAGAAAAGAAAAGAGGCAGAGCCAAGATACAGAAATGGCTGGCTGGAAAGTTCACACCCTACCTGTACCCACACCCTCACTTCTCCAAACAGCATGTGCATCATCTGAGAGCTGTTTAGAACTGGGGTCTCACTCCAGCCCTACCAAACCAGAACCTGCATCTTAACAAGAGTCTCAGGAGATTCAAAAGCACATTCAGTTTGGAAAGCCTTGTCCTACTCCATGCTTTTGTGCCGCTCTTTTTTATACACGGGTCGTGCGGATTTCCTCCCTGGTGTGTTGCTTTTTCCTATCTGTTGTTCATTTTTCTATGGGCGGTGTCATTTTCTTATTAATTTATGGATTTCTTTATGCTGGATTTGAGTAAACTGTTACATGGGTTATACATCTCTCTCCAGACTATAGCTTGTCACTTGCTTAGAGTGACTTCTGCTGGCTCTCTCTGCCTTTTTTTGTTTTTTAAGACTTTTTGGAAGTTTATTTATTTACTTTGAGAGAGAGAGTGGGCAAGCAGGGGAGAGGGGAGAGAGAGAGAGAGAGAGAGAGAGAGAATCCCAAGCAGGTTCCACACTGCCAGCACAGAGCCCGACAGGGGGCTCAAACCCATGAACTGTGAGATCATGACCTGAGCAGAAATCAAGTGTTGGATGCTCAACCACTCAGGTGACTGAGCCACCCAGGCGCCCCATCCTTCTGCCTTTCTAAATCCACTGTTAGTGCCCAGATCCGGGTAAAAACCTCACTTGATGAAGACTTGACTCTCCCTCCTCCCTGGATTTACCTTTCCCTATCTATATACCTTACCCTGTGGGGTTCTGTCTTAGCCCAGCTGTGGCTAGGAGAGACCCCCTAGATGTGAGATCAGCAAACCTCAGCTTGTCAGACACACCGGGGTTTTCATCCCAACTCTGTCAGATTAGTACTATCTCATTTAAGGTGGCAAGTCACAGCCTCTTGCAATCTTTCCTCGTCTGAAGGATGGAGATAAGGACACTTACCTCAAAGGGCTACGTGTATTATGAAGTAAGAGCCCCTATGTGAAAAGAGCTCTGCTCCCTGCGATGTTGTTTCTGAAGGCCTTGGTTTGTTTACAATCACAGAGAGATCCACTAGGACTGCTTCTCAGTCCAGTGCCCAACGCTGGGTTGGAGAATGCTAATGGGTGCCACCGTTACATGGACCCAGGAACCGGAGAGATCTCCTTCCAGACCCGCCTAGGATGAGGCCTGGTCCCTGCCTCGGCATTTATCACTCTTCCCCTATAAGTTGGGGAGCACTCGCTGGCCGTCTCTCCTCTCCGAGACTGTCTACGCCAAGGCTAGAATGGGAATAGCGGGTCCCAGCCTGCTTTCCTAGAAGAATGTTGTAAGCACCCATGTAACGTGATAGTGAGACTGCTCTGAAGGGCTTGGCAGAAGTGACAAACGCCATCGTGATAGATCTAAGCAGACACTTTTCCAAGATAGCATTATAATATAGTTTAATGCAGATGATCCTCACGTTGTTGAAGTTGACATACTTAAGCATTATGATTCAACAGATGTGGGGCTCCAGCAATGACTGCCTGATGGTACATCTTGAGGTAACATTATCGAGCTTTTGTGGAAACCTCTCATGTCTAATTAGTCGCTGTTTTCTTTCTGCCCAAGCCTTCAATTATTGCTGTTCCAAAGTTGCAGAACAATTCAAATATAAAAAGCACACAGGAAACAGTAAAAAAAAAAAACCACAAAAAAAAAAAAAACACCAAATAATTTAGAATTGAAGAAGCAAACAAAAATACTTTGCTCCTAAAATGACAAAGTAAAACTGTAGGTGAACTGGAATTTCAATAAAATCTTATAAAAAATGACAAAAGTTAGACGTCCTTTAAACCAAGGATTCAGCGAACTTGAATGGGAAAAAAATTAAATCTTTATTTTCACTAACTTCTAACTGAAATCTATCATTTCCTTCAGTTATGAAATACAGGCAACAATCGACAGTATATGAGAAGTACCTACGACTTTGTCACCAATAGAAATCACAGACATTTAGAGATCATATTACAGTTGCTGCAGATATTTCAAAATAATAATTCGCAGTTACTTTGAAATTACAGAGGTTTTAGAACCACCACTAGACCTTAATTTATGTGTTAATAAAGAAATACCTATATACACAACCACAACATTTCAAAAGTCTCTTAAGAACTATATTTTAACATCATTAGTGTCCTTTGCAGTCCTTCATATTTAGTTTTATGCATTTGAAAACATTGTTCTAAGGAGTCCACAGTCTTCACCAGATCGCCAAAAACGTCCACGGTCTGAACAGGGTGAAGAACGCCTGCTCTAAACAAGTAAGTCATCAACATCACAGGAAGAGAGCACTTAATTTGAAATGTATGGAGCTGACTTCAACAATCACAACTTTCAGAAAAGGTATATACACTGTACCTCCCAGTATAATTATCACAAGGAATCAGAAAATGCACATTCATTGTACAATCTAGCTTCTCATGGAGGTCTGCATTTCCCACTATTTAATCTCCGTTACTGTACATACCTCCACCCCCAGACTCTAGAACAAGTGGTCAAGGAAAGAAAAATAAAAAAAGGTAACTCAAATGTTGATGATACTCAAATGTAAACATGACACCCTTAGCAACTGGAAAGCTTGTGGGAGGGGCTCAGGAGCACACTGGGTTGGAAGAGACTGGGTTGGCAAACCTAGAATTTGAGGATGGTGAGAAGTTGACCTAGCATTGCAGTTTAAAAATGTAGCCCAATGTAAGTGTGGTAAGAAGCTTGGGCTTCATGGAACAGCCTTCCCGGTTGGCCTGGTAACACTTAGCTTGTGACCAGGACCCAGAGACCGGTCCTAGGGTTTACCATCCAAACAGTAATGTGGAGGGGCAGAGAGACTTAGAGATAAGGACTCAAAAATATATGTGAAGTAAAATGAAACAGGATTATTGGGCATTAAGAAAAAAGAACTCTGGGAAAGGAATGGAATTTCCCATTTTGGTGTGGCTGAATAAGTACGTAATTTAATAGATTCTAGAGGTTACTACAGAACCAATATTGTTGGCTTCTGAACTTGCCCCTCTGGTCTATCCTCAACGTTGCTGTCAAGTGAATCTGTTCTAAAACTCTATAACTTGCTTCAAACCTTCCTATGGCTTTCCGTCATGCTCAGGATCAAGTCTGGGTTTAAGAAGGTCCTTTATTATTTTGCTCGCCCAGCACCATCTATCGTTATGCTTTTGCGTACTCTGTCTCAACCCGCCGACCAATTTGCAGTCCTCACATGTCTAGGTCTTTGTGCGCACTGCTCCCACTGCTTGGGATACTTCTTTGTCTGGCTTTCCTTTCTCCTCCAGGTTTAAGCTTGGATACCACTTCCTCCCACAAGTTAAGGTTAGGGGTCTTCCCATAGTACTTCTATGCTTATCTGCTCATAGCCCTTATCACATTAATAGTCATCTCCTTCCCTAGACTTTGAGCAACCAGTCTTGTTTGTTGCTAAAGTCCTATCACCTGGCATAGGGCCTGACACTCAGGCTCTCAAGTGGTTGTTGGATGGTTACACTGTGAATCGGGAACAGGATCCCGGCACAAAATCACTGCCATGGTGTGCGTGTGTGTGTGGCAGGGCGGGGGGGGGGGGGGGGGGGGGTTGGGACTCAGATAAGACTGTTTTATAGATTGCTCCAAAAGTGAGGGGGGCTGGTTAATTTTATCAGAAAAGGTCTAGAAACCTTTAGGTCAAGATTCCCAATATATGCCCTAAGATACACAAGAGCTCATAAAAATCCTAACAGAGCTATTTTATATATTACAAAAATCATAATGGAAATGGCACATATATCTGAGATAAAGCCAGACCAATAACAAAGGATAAAGTTGTTTGCTTTTGGTTAGACTATCAGCTCAGAGTAAAATAGGTTTCACATGATGATTGAAAGCTCAGGTTGGCTGATAATGTATCATAGGAATTTCTGAGACAGGATTGATAGGCCAGATAATCTGGCCATTTCTAATTTCCTGGGGAAAAAAGTGTATCCTAAAAAAAAGATGTCCATAAAGTTTTGTGAAAAGATTGGGATTCTTGGGGCTTACATTCTTCATTATAGGGAATACTAGTCTCTGTAACTGCCTGAATTAGTATGTGTCTTAGACCAGGGACCTGATCCAAGATCTTTGGAGTATGGGGAGTTTGAGTCATAGACTCAAGGGTCTTGATAATTTGTCCAGGGCCAAGACAAGATTCTCAAGAAGATACTGTGTGGTAGGAAAGAAGGTGCTGCCTGTCTCATGGCAACAAGTGAAGATGGGCCCATCCAACAAGGGCTAAACTTTATTGATTTATTTTTTAAAGTTTATCTATTTTGAGAGAGAGAGGGAGAGAGAGAAAATCCCATGCAGGCTCCGCACTGACAGCATGGAGCCCAATGCGGGGCTTGAACCCATGAACCCGTGAGATCATGATCTGAGCCGAAATCAAGAGTTGGCGGCTTAACCAACTGAGACACCCCGGTGCCCCAAAAGGGCTAACTTTAAAAGAAGGAAAAAAAAAAAAAAAGAAGGAAGTGGTTTTGTTGCTTCTTTTGGAATTTCAAGTCAAACATTTTTATGTCGTGTGTATTTTGTTGGGGGGGGGGGGGGGAGTTTTTTTTTTTAAGCTAAACTCTTTCCGAAAATGTCTTTTTGGTTTCATACTAAAATAAAAAGTCAGAACACAAATATTTGCATGCCTACTAAATAACAGGAATGATTGGGTATTTCCACATATATGGAAATGTCTCATACACAAGAGGGGATAGTTTGTCTAAACTTGGATCGATACTTTCAAGAGGAGAGTGTCTCAGGGGTACCTCATTGGAGAAGCAAAGAGAATTAAGACCAAGAGAAGGTGGGAGAATCTAGGACAACTATCCAGTTGCTCCTTCTTATCTACGCATTCCTTTGTAGTGTTTTATAAGGAAGGCCCTCCCTAACAGTGGGTTCTCAGGCTACTATAAATTTGCATCATCTGGTGTACTTCCCTCGCAGCATGCTTCACTGGATGCATCACAATAAAACCTGTGCCTGACTAAGGAACATTAAGTATGTACCATGGGTGGGAAAGTAAGACAACTGTGTGTGTTTTTAGATAACTCCAATCTATTCCTCAGGTTTTTCAACTGTTTTCTACAAAAAATAAGAAAGAGACAATGACTGCTCGACAACTGCTTAATAATTCCTTCCTTCTACCCGTTCTGGATCTGTTCGCATACTTTCAAACCCTCTGTCTTTCAAATCTAGACAAACTATTTTAAAAAATAAAACCCATCACTTTATGACCAAAGTGTCACTTGATTAGTTAACCCTATTTTCTTCTGACTCAGAGAAAGCTGATGACCCAGCTGGAAGGTAAGCATGTGACTCACTGCAGAGTGCTGGCACGCAATGCCCTGTGAGTAGGGAAAGTAGTGGTCTGCAAAATTCTTTAACATTCCATGGTATAATGACACAGAATCATGTTCTGACTGTGGTGTACTATGTCGCCTAGTGTCATTCTTCTTTTTAAATCTGAATTATTGTAGGTTAAAGGAATGATGATAACAACAGTCTTTGACAAGTGAAATCTATACCTAATTCTGCATCCCAAAGAGTCTAATTCTTACCATCAACATGAAAGGTTTTCTCTGAAACTTATACTTGATATGCTTTCGAACACAGAAAAATCGTTTTTTGGAAAGACTCACCCAGCAAAAACTCTATAGCCTATACAAAATAACATCAAATGAACTTCTGAGAGAGTCATTTTTGCTTCAGTTTGTTCTCTGATCATCATATTATATAGCGATAGACATAGAACATTTCATAATTCTTTTCTAGGTTGGGTTGGGGTGAAAGGGGAAGATCTGGAAAATCAAGAGTATATTAACTCCAATTTTGGCACATAATTATTCAAATAAAATTTTAATGACTTCAGTCAATACAACTGAAAATGTAGTGTCATAAAGGGCATTTCCTGCTAAATTTCAAAATACAGCTTGTGGGCCATTTCTGAGCAGAAGCATCAAATCCTACCGAGTATTCAGTTTATTAACTAAGACGACAGATACTATCATGGTAGGAGGAGGGGAAGAGCAATGATCAACTCACACAATTTGGCTAAGAAAAAAAAAACAACAAACAAAACAATGTAAATAATAAAATAGCTACAGATATTAGTAAAATAAAAATGCAATCTCAAATATCTGTCTCTTAAATTACTAGAAAAGAAATTACAGATAAAGTTACAGCAAATACAGTCTTCACAGATCTGGGTAACTTTATTTGCAGTTTATAGTGATTTTTAAGCCCTATATCCAATGAAACCATTTTTAAAAGCTCTATGAGGAAGGGAAATTTAGATGTCTATTACCCTTTACTTTAAAAAAGAAAAAAAAAAGCTTAAATTTCTGAATGAGCAAGATTCACTTTTGCAGGTAGAGGCCCTGCTTCTTCATGGTCTTCAGCTTTAGATCTAACAACCACAAGAGAGGAAGCTGGATATCTGTTTAGCTTTTGTTCGTTCACAAATTCCAAGTCACCATAGATACTCAGCTTCTGCAAAAGAAAATCAATGCGTATTACAATAGTTAAGAACCTCTCTGAGTACATCCTCAAATAGTAATTTAATCTACAGGTATTTGGTAAAACAAAAACAAAAACTCTACCGACATTCTCAAGAATGAAGAATGCTTTTACTCAATGTTACTGATAAGTGATTCAGCTCCCAATGGATGGCCAAAGAAAACTTTTCCACATGTCCCAGCTTAAAATACATAGAGGTATAGCGACTGAGTATCAAGAAAAATTGCTCAGGTTTCAGTGGACATAAATCTGACATGCTGTGGCCTCCTTAAACCCCAGAACTAACAGGTGATAATTTGCTCTGGGGCACGGCGAGAGATACTTTCACGACCCTAATGGCATTTAGACCTTGAAGCAGTGACCAGGACCAGTTTCAGTGATCTCAAACATCCACATGGAAGAAGCTACCTAGAACAGGGTAAAAGTGTAAAATGTGTGCAGAGAAATGAATGGGAGTATATGGACACTCTGTAACCAGTAGGTATACTGATTTTGTGACTACTCTGAATTCTCAAATTCCAATTAAATATAAGGGTACAACAGAGAACTTTTCAAAAGTGTTAATTGATAAGTTTACCATCCAAGTATCCTTTATGAAAAACAACTACTTAAGAAAGTACTCCAGCAAAATAAAAGAATTCAAGAAAGCAAAACACACCGAATACAAGAAACAATAGCAGTTGAGATGACTTAGAAAATGAGAAGAAGGCTAGAACAAAACAATAAAAGGTTCCACTAAGCAGAGATATTTGGAAGATTCTCTTGGGAAAATTTTAAGTAATTCAGGTTTACATTTGCTTTTATGTGACTCTAATCACCACTGTATTTGGTTCTATTTTGCATATTTACATAATCATATAGTAAATGCTATCTACTGGATTTTAATGTTTTTAATATTTTTTAAAAGTTTTTATTTATTTGAGAGATACAGAGAGAGTATGATCAGGGGAGTGGCAGAGAGAGAGAGGAAGAAAGGAGAATCCCAAGCAGGCTCCATGCTGTCAGCACAGAGTCTGACGAAAACTCACAAACTGTGAGATCATGACCTGAGCTGAAATCAAGAGCTGGAAGCTTAACCGACTGAGCCACCCAGGCACCCTATTTTTATTTTTGAGAGAGAGCGAGCGAGAGAGAGCGAGAGCACACATGTAGGGGTGGGGGGTGGGTGGGAGGAGGGTCAGAGAGAGAGGGAGACAGAGGATCTGAAGCAGGCTGTGCACTGACAGAGAGCCTGATGTGGGGTCTACCGAACCATGAGATCATGACCTAAGCCAAAATCGAACACTTACCGACTGAGCCACCCAGGCGCCCCTGGATTTTAATTTTTCAAACTAATCTATTAGAAAAGCACAGAGGGATATATAAATAATTAATATTTACATTTTATTGTCAAGGGTCATAATAACTAATGAAAACTGAGAGATAGACTACGGGAAGAAAGGAGAAGGTAAGGAAGTATGAGGAGTTCAAGTAAATCACTAGAAGTATACAAAATTCAACATTACAAAAACAAGAGCATGGAGAGACAAGGTGAGGTGGGACAGAGTATAAGTGAACCAAGTTCCTCATTCTTCAGTAGGAAGACCTTAGATGATGTCTGAAGTTGATAAAACAAAAAATGGAAGATAAAATAGAAGATCAAAGACAAAAATAAAAATGGAAGATAAAATTAAAAAGTGGCAGCTACTTGGAAAAATTGTTAAACTATTAACTGGTTTATCTGAGAAGTGAAGAAAAGGAAGACAATTTAATTCACATGCAATTCTACAAGTTAAAAAGTAAATTAATAAATATGTATTTGGGTTTTAGGCCTCGTTCTGCCACTAACCAGTTATGGGATCATGGATAAGTTACTTAAATCACTCAAACTCAGTTTCTTAACAGAATTTGCATTTAAAAGCTGTGGCATTTACACTGTTTTCTGATTTTCTGACTCTTATCAGACTTAATACTTCAGAACAGCACGGTTTTTGTTCTTTTTTAAGTTTAAAAAATAATGCTTATTACAGTTTTTTATTTTTTTTTAATTTATTTACTTTTAGAGAGAACACAAGCAGGGGAGGGGCAGAGAGAGAGGAAGAATCCCAAGCAGGCTCTGTGCTGACTGTGCAGAGCCTGACTTAAGGCTTGAATTCAGGAAACTACGAGATCATGACCTGAGCTGAAATCAAGAGTCTGATGCTTAACTGACTAAGCCACCCAGGTGCCTCCTTATTACAGTTTAAGACATATTTACTCTACTTCCCAGGTCTTGGAAGCCTTTATCATTCCATCTTGATCATAATATTCTCAATTGTATCTCTAGTGCCTTGAACAGAGCTTGGCACATATCAAGTTACTCATAAATGTATGTGATATACTAACATGAATGTTATTAGGAGTCTTCTAAAAGCCTTTTTTCTTTGTAGAAAACTGCATCTTATTTTGCAGTTAGAATTCTGAACAAAATAAACAAAACCCCCCACAACATACATCCAAACCTAATGTCAGATGTGGGAAGAAATAGGGTTTGAGGCCCTTGGATACTGCCTTAGAAAGACAGGAGAGGAAAAAACCCACTAGGTATCAGCAGAGGGAACGAGGTAGCCCAGAGCCACTCAGGGCTACTAGGAGAGCCATGGGGACACTATGCTGAGGGCACAACTTCTGCAAGCAGAAACTCCTCATCTACTTTTTTTTTTTTTTAACGTTTATTTATTTTTGAGACAGAGAGAGACAGAGCATGAATGGGGGAGGGTCAGAGAGAGAGGGAGACACAGAATCTGAAACAGGCTCCAGGCTCTGAGCAGTCAGCACAGAGCCTGACGCGTGGCTCGAACTCACGAGCCGTGAGATCATGACCTGAGCCGAAGTCGGACACTTAACCAACTGAGCCACCCAGGCGCCCCCTCATCTACTTCTTCCACACGGGAGGCATCCTCATCACCCTCAAGGGGAGGCTCTCATCAAGAAGAGCAGCACTGGGTTCCTGTGCTGCCACTTCATCTGTATCAATGGCCGGGCCTAGTTTGACCATGAGGTAGAGACAGCTGGAGTGGGCCTGGGGATCCTCAAGTGGCAGGCCAGAAGACAGGAGTGGAGTTTCAAATACCAGCGCCACCAGATCCTTGACAACCTTATCATTCTTATGTGCCTCTGCCTTTTGGTGCAGTGTCTGCACAATGGGGTGGTCAGTGTTAAGCTCCAGGGGCTTTCTGGCCATCCTACTGCCCATTGTAGAGTTACCCCAAAGTGCCTGGGATATGATCTGTTCCGCGTTAGCTAAGTGCATTAGTCATAATGCAGCAGGGTGAAGACGTAAGCCTACTGGAAACTGTCACCTTCTTATCCAAGATTTCTTTCATGAGTTTGCAGAGGTTCTCAAACTTGGCCTTACTCTCCTCCATCTTCTTCTTCTCCTCTTCATTCTCAGGTAGCTCACGCCCTCCTTGGTAACAGACCAGACTTTTCATATCAAACTCCTTGAGCTGCTACGTGCAGTATAGTCAGTAGGCTCGGTCATCTACCTTGAAGCCCTGCTTCCACATTTGCTCCACAAGAGCAGAGTTGACAACCTGCTCTTTGTTCTCACCAGTGATGTAACAGATGGACTTCTGGGTCTCCTTCATGTGAGAGACATATTTTGACAGAGAACTCACCTCATCTCTAGACTGGGAGGTGTGACAGTGCAGCAGCTGGGAAAGGAGTTGCCAATTAGTCAAGTCTCGAAGGATTCCAAGTTTTAACTTTTTAGAGATTGGCTCATACAATTTCTTATAATTCTCCTTGTCTTCTGCCAGCTCAGAGAAGAACTCAAGGCACTTATTGACAATGCTTTTGCAAATGACCTTCGAGATTTTGCTCTGCTGCATTCTCCGGAGATGTTGAGGGGCAGGTACTCAGAGGCAACCACAACCATGGATGAAGTTGCGATACTCCCATAGCAACTCATCACAGCTGTTCATAATGAACAGATGGCGGATGGAGAATTTGTTATTTTTCTTTTTACTCTTGCTTTCGGAGGTCAAAAGGAGCCCAACAGGGGATGAACAGCAATGCTCTGAATTCCAATTCATCTTCTAGAGGTAAGTGCTTGATTACCAAGCGGTCTTCCCAGTCATTGGTAAGGCTCTTGTAGAACTCTGCATATTCCTCCTGGGTGGTATCATCAGGTTTATGGTCCAAATGGGCTTAGTCTTGTTCAGTTCTTCCTGACAAATACATTTCTCCTAAGTCTTATTTTCTTTTTGTTGTCCTTCCTGCTATCATCCTCCTCATCTGAGCCTACATCTCCAGTCTTCGGCTTCCCCTCATTATCCTTATCTTCTTTCTCACCTTTCTCTTCCTCTGCCTCATTATCAATGATTTCTCTCTCTTGTTCCTTCTCCAAATAAAGGGTGATAACATAACCTATGAACCATGAGTGCTTCTTCACCACTTCTTTGACCTGACTCTCCGAAGTACTGCGTCCAGTCTTAAAGTAGAGGATCACTTCGGTAGCCTAGCCAATGGGCTCACCATGGTCTGCATGTACAGTGAAGGAGCCTCCAGCAGAAGATTCCCAAGCATACTGCTCATCATCATTGTGCTTTGTGATCACAACCACTTTCTCTGCTACCAGGGAGGCAGAATAAAAGCCAACACCAAACTGTCCAATCATGGCGATGTCTGCACCAGCCTAAAGAGCCTCCGTAAATGCTTTAGTACCTGACTTGGCAATGGTTCCCAAATTACTTATGAGGTCAGCTTTGGTTATGCCAGCCTGTGTCCACCAGAGTCAGTGTTATGTTCCTTGGGACTGGGATGTCAATTTTCAACTTTTTAGCACTGTCCAACTTGGAAGGGCCTGTCAGGCTCTCATAGTGAATCTGGTTCAAAGCATCAGAAGCATTACTGATCAACTCCCAGAGGAAAACTTCCTTGTTGGAATAAAAAGTATTGATGACAAGAAATTAGAATCAGGCAATTTCTGCCTGGAAGGCAAAAGTCTCCATCTTCTCCACTCTTGGTACACTATCTCAGGCACCATAAAGGAGAAAAGCTACATGCACTACAGACCAGGGCGGGCAGGGACTGTGTCTGGCTCACTCTGCAACAAGGCTGCACAGGAGTTGCTCAAGAGAGATAAAACCCTTTCTAACTGACCGCCTGAAATCAGAGTATTACGATCTTGAAAAATAAGAAAAAAGGAAGCACACAGATGGGAACACTGAACAGCATCTATATCACCATCTGTTGCAACAGAAAATTTCCCTCTGATCTCTAGGAATGAATAATCCAATACTGCTACATCCTGATCTCACATGTCAAGTTTGACCTTCCTGACAAGGGCCACTATGAATGACGACTCTTTATCTTAAATGGATAGCTCAACAAGAGAAAGCGTCATGCCATGAAATTTCAAAAATGACATAAAAACTGTGAAATAGGAAAAAAGGAGAGAAAAGAGAATCAAAATCTTTACAAATGACACTGCTTCAAGATCAACCAAACAAATGAAATTCTTTGCCAACTCTTTCTGGTCATTATAATCAAATGATAAATGATGAGTACCTACTATGTGCAAAGCAGGCTAAAGATAAATTATTACAGAGCTTTCCTAAATAAGAAAAACAAAGCTGCTCGTAAGTTTCTAAGACCACACTCTTGACCTCTTTACCACAATTTTAAGCTTTGTTGTAGTGACCGAAAAGGAAGCTTTTTATATTTCATGTTTGAGCTCTCAGATACCAGATCAGTACTGAAGAGGGACTCTCAGCAGACTTAAGATTTCCTACAAACACACAGGATTATATATGTAAGTAATTTAACAACATATAAGTAGCATGGCTCACACGTGAGTTATACTTGTGGAACTTAAAATGAAGTCTCCTGTTACTATGGAGAGGGGTCAGAAATAGTTTGTGTTTCAATAATAAAATCAACAAAAAGGCTTTATGAAAGTAAAGTTTTAAAATAGGTGGCTTTTGGCCAAGAAAACCAAGTAATTTTTCTCGTGCTAAGTTTTCAGCTATTTTTTACAGTAAATAGAGGAACAAATACCAGGGACAGAGATATTTTGAAACAAGAAACAAAATATTAACAATACGTATTAAAAATTATTATTAAAAATTTTTTAACGTTTATTTATTTTAGAGACAGAGCACAAGTGGGGGAGGGGCAGAGAGAGCCAGAGACAGAATCTGAAGCAGGCTCCAGGCTCTGAGCTGTCAGCATGGAGATCGACACAGGGCTCGAACCCACAAACCATGAGATCACGACCTGAGCCGAAGTCGGACGCTTAACCGACTGAGCCACCCAGGTTTCCCAATATTAAAAATTATTTGTGCTGAAATCTGCTAAAATGGAAACACCATGATAGTTTTGGATGGTGACTGACTTTTTTGTTTCTTTATACATACTTTACAAATTTCGACAGTAAAAATATGCAATTTTTATAATGAGAAAACAATAGTTAAAACTACATTATTACTTAGCCAAAGTTTGGATTCGCATTACAAAGTAAAGCCTAAGAGCAGAGAATCTAAGCGGCTGTTTTCCACACGTTTTTCTAGAAAATCTATTTTCTTAGAAAAGCACAGGTCCTTTGAAGATGGAGCCATAATTTTGATTGTTAAGGATATGCAGTAGAGTTCTAGAGAGGGGTGAGAAAGTAACATCCATATGGCAGGTATCTGGGGGGGAATATACCAGCTGCCCACAGGACTCTGCGTGGTGCTGATGCCTTAGGTTTTATGATCACAAGCGTGTGGGGGCATATGTGGCAACAAGTGAGGTGTTTCCCCAAAGAACTTGGAAAACAGGAGAGAAAATTTCTCACAGAATTAAAGCTATACAATCAAAACAAAATTTATCAGAGCAGAGACAACACCTGAACAGAAGAGAAGATCAAGAGTCATCTAAAAGGGAGGGAAAGAGCCCCAGGTCTATAAGATGTAACCAAAGCCACGATGAGAAGCGGTCATCTCCACTAAGTCAAGTAAGGCGATAAGAGAGGAAAAACTATGAAATGTCCACCTATGAACTGTTTAGATAGGAGAGAATTTGAAGATCCTGGTGCAAAAACATGAACCACGTGGTCCGGGTGGTATCTATCTTCCTAGTGTCAAAGAGGTCCCACGGGGAGATCAGTCCTGAGATGACCCACATAATCAACTCTGCTGTTTATGATTTCAGGCTAACTAAAGACACTTCAGGGTACTAGCTTTGGAGTCAGATTCCCCGGGTTTAAATTCTGGTTCCACCACTACTGGTAGGTGACACTGGGGAAATTAAACACTCTCTTTTACAGTCTTCCTACCTGGGAAATGGGAATGATAACAGCAGCCATCTCACAGAGTTCCTGAAAGGATTCCATGTGCCAATTCAGGTAAAACACCTAGAAGGGTGTCTGCGAGAAAGTGCTCAACGTCAGTCAGGCCTGGGGACCAGGATCCAGCTTGTGGTGGACTTACAAAGTACATTCTGCCTGAGGCCAGCCATTCAGTCCTTCCCGGCAATCTCCAGACCAATCTCTATGGAATCTTGGGGATTCCAGACCAATCTCTATGGAATCTCTACGGGGAGTAAGGAGAAGGAGCTGTGCTGACACACAAAAAGCAAGGAACGAAGTGCCACAGGGTGGGTGGGGATCAACAAAGATTTAGTAATAGAGGTTTGTAGCTTTGTTGTCATGAGGGTTTAGAGAGAGCATGGGGCAGCTCTAAAGGAACAGGCCAAGGCATTCCTATGTTACATAAGTAATTTCGGTTTTATCAGGAATAAAAAAAATGAGTAAAATATGGACAACAGAACTGAACAAGAACACAAGTAGATAATGTAGCCAGAGGATGTTATTAGTATATTCATATCATAAACAGATGAGTTCTATAGAAATTTACTCATTCTCTAATACTTCCACAGTTCAAGGTTCTTCCTAATCCTAACTTTATTCATTTTGTTTAATTTCCTAAGTTCTTTTAATTACGTCAATTCCTTACAGTCCGTCACTGACAGCTTATTCTTGCCTGTACTTGGGAAAATTATCCACCCTCCTCTCTCTGCTAACCTATACCTTACTAGCCATTTTCCAAAATTCAGGTCAAGACCCCCATTATCCAAAAGCCCTCCCTGACAATCTCCACACATAGACTGTGCTTTCCTTAACACTTTATACGTTTCCTATTTGTGCCACTTTATTAGCCATGGGAAAGGTGGTATGTATACAGGAAAAAAAACAGGAGTCACAAGTCAAAAGACATGAGCTGAATTCCAGCCTCAATATTTTCATAGCTGTGCAAATCCAGGAAAGTCACCTAGACTTTGTAAGCCTATTTACTCATCTACAAAATGGATAAGAAAACCTGCTCCAGAGTATTGCTAGCCATAGAAGATACATGAAAATATTTTGAACATTTTAAAGAACTCTAAATGTTAGTTACCAACATTATCCTGTCCCAGTTTCTAGCTGCTTGTATCACACAGTATCTTAATAAAAAATATGAAATATCATAATCATTACTCATGTGTAACCTTATATTAAATAAAACCTATCTTTAAAAACTACCTTTCTAGTCTATTCAGATAAGGCTATTATTGTTCAAGCACCATGGTAGGCACATCCTAACTATTTATTCGATTCTATTTTAATTTCTCTTTCTTCTTTTAAGTCTTTTTCTATTACACTTTGGAGGCACAGGAAAACTAAAGTTTCTTTCAGTTGGATTTGATGTCAACAGACATGATTATTCTCTACACAGTCACATAAATAACTTTCTTTTCTTGAAAGCTAAGTTGAGTCACCAAATTATAGCCTTTTCCGCAAACAAAAATCCTTTACACAGTTAGGTTTCTTGGGCCAGTTAAATTTTAATTACCAAGGAAGTCACAATCGTCTTCCACCTCTGTCAGGGTTAGATTACAGCACTCAGTAACTCAAAACCAAATACTCCAGCCATGTCACTTCTAAAGCAGCAATTCCTGCTGAACATCTGTGGCAATTAATTTAAAATTTTAAGTAGTTCTACAAGTCTTCCTTCTTACATATCACCTTAGAAACTGGTATCACCAGGTTCTCTCTATGCTCAAAACACCAGGGAAAGAGAGAGACACCTTACTCAAACCAGCCAACACATGTGTCACTCTGGTAGCATCACAGAGCACTGGGAACAGTGATTCTTCTGCTGCAAACCTGCCATTTCCATGGGTGCCGACACGCATCTGTGTGATTAAAACCACCTAATCTCTCATTCCATTAACAGAGAGGCCTTGTTCCTCTAGTTAACAAATAAGGCGTTCAAAACAGTAAATCATATGGCTCATACTTCAAACGGCCAAAGGGCTGGAATTAAATTTACCTCAGAGGGAACGTACTGCTCCACAGCCGTGGCAACAGTTGCACAACAAATCCAGAGCAGTACCATCACCGAGAGGACGAGAGTCGTGGTTAAAATCCATCCAGAGTTACTGAAAAACAAGTTAGTCATGTTAAAATTTCCTAATGTAAAAAGAAGGAGATTCTTAATAATTAAAGGCAATCAACCTGATGCATTTAGTTTAATAATACAATTAAAACTTCACATGTACTACCTTTAAAACTATTTGTTAGATTTTTTTTTAAAAACATTAATTTATTGTTGAGAGAGAGCAAAAGTGGGGGAGGGGTAGAGACAGAAGGAGACACAGAATCTGAAGCAGGCTCCAGGCTCTGAGCTGTCAGCACAGAGCCCAATGCTGGGTTCGAACCCATGGACCAATTTACAAAAGCGCATCTATTATGAGACATTCTGTACCCATTATAGCATACCTTAGTAAAGAGACAGTTAAATTTCTCTTATGTTTAAAATATCATAAAATTGGCCAGTTACAAGAATTAGCAACTGAAGTTTTTTCTATAACTGACCTATTGTTTGCCAAACAATAATAAAAACAAAAGTCAAGCTATTTTTAAATATCTAGTAGTCCAGTTCTGAATAAACTGATACTTAAGGCAGGTAGTCTGATTTTCACATCTGTGCTCACCCGATACTGCCTGATAAAAGGTCTATACTTACCACTGTAACCCATTTACTTGATGGTTTGCCAACACTTGAACATGCTAAAGAAAGGCATGCGGAGTCACTGTGTGTGGGCAAAAGAGGTGGACACTGAAAAATGCACTGCATCTAAAAGCAGGGAACGTCTGTATGATGTTTTAAGTATTCCAATTTAGCAAGATAACAGTAGACAACATTTTTCGTGAAAAAAAACAACAACAACACCCACTTTACATATCCCAGCCCTAACCCGAGTACTAAGGAATTTCCTGCCACGAAATGAGAAGAATATACTTGATATCTGGATTCTAGTGACAACTAGTTAAGCCAGAAAACAGGGGCTCAGTGTACAATCAATCTGCTTCTTCAACTTCCACAATAAAACGATCCTACAGATTCTCAACTATCTCTTCTCTCTTCTGTTCAGGAGTTACCACAGTTCTCCAATCTGATCTTCTATCCTTCACATAGAAGCCTCTTCCTAATACTTAGATTTGATTACTTGCCTGCTCCTGTCTAGTTCCTGTCCACCTGGTTTGGTCAAATCCCCGATTCTCCTGACTCTCCATACATAGTAATACACTTTATGTATTTAGTAGGAAGCCAGCATAACTGGAAAAAAAATTAAATCTGCTACAACTAGCAAAACTCTCTATTCATTATTTAAGACTTATTTCTATTTCCTTTGTCAATCCTCCCTTTGAAGGTATATTCCTTGTATTCTGTATATGAGAGATGTGTATGTGTATGTGATACACAGCAATCACCACTGTTGACGGTTTGCATGTCTGTCTCTACCATATTAGACCTGAGAACTCCATAGAGTCAGAGACTGAAATTCTTTCTTTAGGTTCAAAGTCCCTAACACGGTTCTTGGTACACAATAGACTCTTTGAGAAGAAACGGCAAGTGGAAAAATGAGTTGACCTCAATTTCCATTCTAGAAGCTAAGGGTACCTCCATAACAGCTATACAGTACAATAAAAAGCACTGCAGAGAAGAGCCAGATTCCACTGACTGGCCAGGTGATCTTGCATTCATCATGGAAAACTCATGACCCTTTAGAAAAGACAACTATAGCGGAACAGGACAAGTAAAAGATGTAGGTTTAGAAAAGCTAGGTTTGAACTTTAACATAGTGGGTATATATAACCTTAGGGGTGGGCAATTCACCTCTGACCCACCTACTTATCACAGTGTACTGTTCTAAGAGCCAAATGAGCTCACTGAGGGGGGGAAAACATTAAAAAAAAAAGAGTATTTTTTATTAAAATGTAGAATACTATTATAATTCATGTTTGTGCACAGAAATTTCTAGGCATTAAAACTCTAGTTATAAAGTTACTTCTTTCATAAATTAAACATTTACAAAATTACTTCTAAAATGTTAGATTTAAAAGAACTACATGAAATATAATGATAAAATGCTAAAGAATGTAAGTCACCAATAAGCTACCAGGTAGTATATTATTGAGAATAAGCTGTAACTCAAGATTAGGTGATTACTTAGGTTTCCTAAGACCAGCAAACTACAACAAAGATCCTAAATATTAGAGAGAGGAAAAATTGCCCATATTCTGCCAAGGTCCAAAGCAGGTTTAGAGATGAAAGGAAGGGAAAATTTAAAGTTAAAGCCCCATTTTCTTACCCAGTCTTTAAAGAATTTGGTAAAAGGTATTAATTTTTAGGTGCCAAATAACCCTACTGACACCTGACAAAACCTGTCGAGAAACTATTTCTATTGTAAGAAATGACAGAAGTGGGCAGTTTAACTACTGCAGTGTTACACTTGAGACAGAACAGCATATACTGGAGTATACACACCGTGAGGGCAGGCATTGGTTTACCAAATGCTTTGTCTGGTGAGTAGATGATTATCAGTAAGTGCTCCAGGCCACTGTCTTTATCTTTTTTTTTTTTTTTTTTTTGGAGGGATGGAGGTGGATATAGGGGGAGAGCTCACATCAGAACTCTATGGAGGAGAAGAAGCATACGTATTTTTTTCATGTTTTTATTTATTTTTGAAGGAGAGAGAGAGAGAGACAGAGCATGAGTGGGGGAGAAGCAGAGAGAGAGAGGGAGACACAGAATTCAAAGCAGGCTCCAGGCTCTAAGCTGTCAGCACAGAGCCCGATGTGGGGCTCGAACTCACAAACTGTGAGATCATGACCTGAGCCGAAGCCAGGCGCTTAATCCACTGAGCCACCCAGGTGCCCCAGATGGCTATGTAGATAAAAACAAAATCCAACCCCAAACCATTCAGACATACTTTAAAGCTTATTTTAAACGTCTGGAGAAGCACATTTCTTAACATAATAAATCAAGGAATCTTAACAAGAACAAAAATGCTTTGGTATTGTGAAAAAAACTACCTGCTTGGGTTTTATTACAGTAGTATATTACCTTTTAAACAAACTAAAATATCCCAAAGTACAAGTTTGGTAGGAAAAGGGTTTTAAAAAAGTTTCTTACTTTTGAGCAGCTTGTATAATTTTATTTTTTCATATTTTACTTATTTATTTTGAGAGAGAGGGAGAGTGTGTGTGCGCACGAGTGGGGAGAGGCAGAAAGAGAGGGACAGAAAATCCCAAGCAGGCTCTGCGCTGTCAGTGCAGGGCCCAACGCAGGGCTCGATCTCATGTACCAGGAGATCGTGCCCTGAGCTGAAATCAAGAGGTGGATGCTTAACTGACTGAGCCCCCAGGTACCCCAAATATAATTTAAAAATAATAAAAAGGAATGCATCTGCTACAAGCCAGATTCTATTTCCTCTACATATAAATAAACAGGAATACGTACAGAGAGAGACATCTTAAAAAGCCATCACTTTCTCCATCTTCAAGATAGTTCCTATGTGTTTGAGAACTTCTCATTTGCAGATCTGCTGAAATAACAAGGTACAATTTATGACATCCTGTATCCCAAGGGCTAGCCTCAGATGACTACCCGTAGATACGTTCACTGTACAGACACCCAGTTGTTTTTATAAGTGTAATCTCATACGTTGGTAATGAATGCAAGTTCCTCCGGCACATTAAAAACCAAATGGATATTCTACCACGTTATGGATTTCCTATTTTATTTCCAAATTCTTACTGACGTTGCTTTCTGTTTAATTACATTCTGTTTAATTCTAATTACAAAATAATTAGAAAATTAATTAAATCAGTATCTAAAATAAGGTATGAGCCAGTACATTTTAAAAGGTGAGCTCAGCTTTAGGTTGATGTTTTATATTCCTGTAAGTTAAAATTTATTTCTAGTCTAAAAGTAAATAGAACAGGAACTCACACCTTCAGGCTGATTTCACTGTTTGGTTAGCATATTACGAAATATCACAATATCTTACTAGTTTATAGTCAAAATATCCTTCAAAGCCAATTACATGTTTTTATACTATTGGTTCTCAAAGTGTGATCTCCTGACCAGCAGCATCAACAAAATCTGGGAACTTGTTAGGAATGCAAATTCTCAGGTCCTATCCCAGATCTAGTAAATTGGAAACTTGGGAAGTGGGGCTCAGAAATCTGTTCTAACAAGCTCTCCAGATCCTAATGCAAGCTAAAGTTTGAGAACCACTGTTTAAGAGTTATTTGTTCACTTTCTACTAGTATAAGAATAATCATACAACTAATTCCAGACCACAACCAGATTTGCTAATGTTGTTATCCCAAGCTACTGGAAATAAAACTTACAGGACATTTTGCTTAGCGACGATTCTTTCAAATTTGTAGGCTCTTGCTCCAACTGTGGTGCATACTGGATTTCTGGCTTAGACTAAAATGATAATGAAAGCAATTAAGCCATTTGTACTTCTTATGCTTTTCTAAGTAACAAGTTCTATAACACATCATCTGTATAAACATTCGAATTGAGAAAAAGTAACAGAAGTATGGTATAAAAAATAAAACACATTTACCACAATATATTTTAATTGCACTTCCTAAACATCAGATCGAGTGCCTTGCAAAGAAACAGACAGATTTCTGGCATCATCAAGTATCTAGTCAGTTTAACTTTCTGACAACATTAAAAAAATTAAAAAGCAGGGACAAATGACAACATACTGCATTAAATATCATACCCTGCAAAAATGAGTTCTAATTCTAGTTGAAAAAAGAATAATTTAGCAGGCTGCTGAAATTTTGGGCTACACTAGTATTCTCTCTATTTTTCTCATCTGAAACATTCCATTCTTCCCCCAGTATGAGTAACTCATACATTATAGCTAAACACTCCATACTTTACATCCTCTATGGCGCACAGACCCCCTGGAGTGGGGGTTTCTCCATTGTAGTTACACTTGATACAAAGAAACAAAGCTAATCTCACATCCAATCAGGAATGAATGAGGGCTCTACTCTCACATTCAACTCAAGCTTTAAAAGCTAATTAGCTTTAGGACACAGAACTTATTCACAAATTTAAAGAGAAAAAAGTCCTTCTGTGTTTTACTTATTACCAAATTATGTACAGAGGACCCAAGGCTCAGGATAGTGCTAAAAATTACATGGTAGCCTTACAGTGAGCCATTCTATTAGCAACATTAAAAGGTTTACTTTATTACATGGGGTAAAGTGCCACAACATAGTTTGTGGTACATTTGAGGAATTTAAGTACCAAATTAAAAGGAAGATAGCATGGTAGGGTGTGATATATGCCTGAGAGCGAAAAGTGACCTGTCTTAAGTCTAATTCTCTTACCTACTGGCAGGGTGATCTTAAAAAGTTAGACTGTTTCCTTATCAATAAAATAGGGATGATACAACCTCAGGAAGGTATGCAAAGATTTGAGATAATATATGTAAATGCCTAGTACCTAAGAACCTTCAAGAAAAGCAGCTATTATCATCACATCACATGGTAAATAATGAGGTAGGAGAAAAGTTACTTCTCTAGGAGGCAATATGCTTCTTTAACAAGCTCTTACAAGAATTATGAGAAAAAGCACTATAATAAAAGCTAAAAATTATGTCATATTGCTTTTCTTTAATATCCGTATGTGATATACAGACATGCCATTATTTACATTCAACGTATATTTATTATTATCTCTCATATCTAGTGGTTTCATTTCATCAATTTAACCACTATAAAATTTAGAAGACTCAGAATTCTTGTTAGATAAGGATCAGCGGGGCTTCCACAGGCTTCCAATGGGTAGACAGAAGAGTAAGTCACACTGTGCCCTGATGCCCAATGTTTTAATGTAGGTCAAATTAGTAATTATTATTTGATGATGTATATGGCGCTATGCCAAGACATTCATTTAAGACATGTACATTTACTCTTGTCAGTATTTAGATGAATCTATGAAGCATAGTCATTACCTGGAATATCACTATTTTTCCATCATCAGCTTGAAGATAGAAAGTCCAGGAAGAGGTTATGAAGCTCTGTGCAGAGTCCATCATGTCACTCCAGAATGACCTTACCAGAGTTAGAGGGAAAAGTAGATGCATTTTTGGCATCAGGGACATGAGCTTCAAAAAAATAAAATAAAATCATATATTATTTTTATATATGTATATTCAAGAGAACAAACTTAATCAACATTCCTCAAATCCTGATTGAGACAGAGAATAAAAAGTTAAGTGATTCTACTAGCATTAAACTCTTAGTTATCTATGCCAATTAACTGTGATAAAGCTTAATATCCCAGGCTACTTTATCACCAAACACACATATAAACTACCTGTCACCTCTATCAGGCTTTTGAATTAGGTCCCAAAATACATTTTGGAGAATCTTCAGATTTGATTAAAAAAGGATTAGCAAGGACTCAAGAGATAGAAGGGGGAGGGAGAAATTATACCATCCTCATCTTACACGTTTTCATGTAAAATAAATCATTCTAGGGGCGACTGGGTGGCTCAGTCAGTTAAGCATCTGACCTCAGCTCAGGTCATGATCCCACCATTTGTGAGTTCGAGCCCTGCATTGGGCTCTGTGCTGACAGCTCAGAGCCTGGAGCCTGCTTCAGATTCTGTCTCTCTCTCTCTCTCTCTCTCTCTCTCTCTCTTCAGATTCTGTGTCTCCCTCTCTCTCTCTTCAGATTCTGTGTCTCCCTCTCTCTCTCTGCCCCTCCCCTGCTCACACTTGCATGCACTTTCTTTCTCTCAAAAATAAATGAACATTAAAAAAATTTAAAATAAATCATTCTACAATGAACGCTGATGGAAAAGGGGAAGGAAAAAAATCAATCAAAAGAATATATGCATAAAATGTAAGACATCTGTAATAGGGCAGGGTGAGGGGAGTATTTATGGGCTATATATATTCAGCTCCTAATATATAAGCTACTCATTTTAACATTAATTGGTTTCATGTCCTCATTCCCCCAGTTCTGACTTCTTTGCTTATTTATTAGCAGCAGTGGGCCCCTCTAGAGCACGAGTATGAGATACCATTTGCTGAACTCTAGAGATAGCTTTCGTTCTGCTGTATTTCAAGAGAGGCATTACGGGGTAAGAGATCAGTTTTTAGAATCAAAAGACCTATATTCATGATCCAATTTCCCCACTAATTACTGTGAAATCTTTCATTGATTAATTCACCAAACGAGTATTCACTGAGATTATAAATTTTAGGATATCAGGGACCATGTGTATTTTATACATCAACGTACACCTGTGTTTAATCTGTGTAATCTATATAGGACAGGTTAAAAATAGGGTAACACATGTATATGGAGAGAGGCACCTAACCCAAACCAGAGTGAGAAGTGGTTAAGGCTTCACACAGGAAATGACACCTGCCCTGAATCAAGGGGATTCAATAGAAGGATGGAGAGTAGAAGAAACAGAAGCACGTAATAACTCATCGTACTGTAAAAATTAAGAACTGTCCACTACGTATACAATTAAGAGAAAAAAAACGACTCTTAAAAATTAGAAAACATGTTTAACATTAATCATATTAAGAGAAACATAAATTTAAACTACCTTAAAAGTGGTACATTTTCAGGAGTCGGGGAAGGGGGGAAGGAGGAAAGGAGTGGGTATGGGATTTCTTTTTGGGGTGATAAAAATTCCTGGAATTAGATAGTGATGATGGTTGCATAACTTTGTGAATATACTAACAACTATTGAATACTTTAGAAGGGTGAATTTTATAGTATGTGAATTATACCTTGAGTTAAAAAATTGGTAAAATTCCACAAAGAGCAATTTTGCTCTATTTCTCAAAATTAAAAATACAGATACCTCTTACTCAGCAATTCGACTGGTTTTATTCTATTCGTATAAATGTGCAAAGTAGGCAACATCACTTATAAATGAAAAAGATTAGAAACAAGGTACATTTCCAAATAAGAGACTGCTTAAATAGACACATCTATAATGGATTATGCAGTAAAAAAAAAAAAAAAAAAAAAAAAGAATGATTAGACATTCTTTGTGTATACTTGTATTTTAAAAAAAGAAAGAATATCTGTTTCCTTGTATATGCATAAAATACCTGTCTTGGTAACACTTGCTACATTAATGGAGAAAAACTGAATGATTAAGAGATACAGGGGTACGAGATATTTCACTACATACTCTTTTTACCTTTTGAGTTCTTTACCATGTAAGTATATTTACTCTGAACAAATTTTTTCCAGTATGTTTGGAGGACAGAGTATGAAGGGTGGGGAAGAGAGATGACATAAGAGAGGAAATCAGGAGCCAGGCTGTGATAAGTGGTTTGGACTTACTCCTGTACGTAATGGGAGGTACTGGTACTGAAGAATATAATATAGGAGAATAACATGATGAGAGTTCCATTTAGAAAATAAACATCTGAACAAAGACTAAAGGATGGACTAGAAGCGGGTAAAGTGGGAAAATAGTTTGGAAGTTTAGTAATACAGATGAGAAATAATGATGATTTAAGGAAGTAAGGCAATGGCAGTTGGGGTGGAAAAAAATGACTCTGAACTATCAACTTCTCTGAGCCTCAGTTTTTTCATATGCAAAATGGGGATAATATAGTGGACCGAGAGGAAAAACGAAAGAGATTATGGATGTGAACAGAACTTTTGGAACTTTTAACAGTAAAGCATTATACAAAAGTAATCATGCAGTTGAGTTTTCTATTTGCAAACATACAATTTGTTTGCTGAAAACTAATTATAAAATATAACACTAAAATAGTATCAAGTGGGCGATAAACACTTCAATACAAGTCAGTGCAATTTAAGCAGGCAATTTTGAAAGGCAGTATTGTTTCGTACTTGTTCTTGTCTCAGTTCAGCGAATGGCAGCTGATTCTGGCAACCAAGATGGCAAGCATATTGCTCATCAGATTGGGAATATGCTTCTGTACATGCTGTAAGAGAAAAACAGTCAAATTACAAGGAAAAAGAGAGAGAGGAAAGAAGAAAAGGAGAAAGAAGGAAGAAAAGAAAAGGGGGAAGGATAGAAAAGAAGGGACTTGGCATTTTATATAAAAATTTCTTATACTTAAAAAGCACAATATGAATTCTCAAATTTGGTAATAGTAGCAAATATATTATTGTTAATAAACCCCATATCTTCTACCTCTCACATGTCTGATGTTTCGGGTATAAATCTACTGATTACACACTCAGGCTCAGGCTATATGATAACATTCATAATAAGGGAATCCTCACAGCTAAGGTTGTAAAGTGGAAAAAACAATGGTCTGGCATAAGTTTTGGCTCCATACACACTTGGCTTGTATGTGACCTGGCCTGTGCTGTTTAACCTCTCCAACTATTGACTTCTATATTTTTAAAATGGAAATAGCATCACCTACTTCATGGAGTTGAACAAAACAATATATTTTAATGATCGACACAAACGTATGATATTACTGTAAAGAATTAGATCACTTGGCTGAGAATCAAGGGTATTCCCATGGCAAGGAAAAACAAAACAAAGCAATCAGCCTAACACCCTAAATTCTGAGAAACTGAACTTAGAAAATGTTCTATAGTAGGATTCTGAAGTTGAAATGAGTATATACCCTCTCATTTAGCTCACTAGAGCCATTTCTTTCCTGTGACATAGAACACTTTACCACTATAACAATCTTTTATTTCTTTCCAACCCAGTCATGCATTTGTAATATACTTCTCAAAGGTGTTAGATCATAAACTGAACTGCACTAAGCAAACAAAAATATGGCCAGTTAGGAGACTGAGCCATAAAAAGTAAGGTTATGATACCAAGGAGACTGGATAGGAGTCATGGCATAGTGATAGGGAGAAGAGAGGTACTTCCTGCTACACTGAGGAAACAGCATGATGTAATGAATGGAGAAAATTCCATTACAGTTCTTTAAAAAGTTAAATGTCAGTTTTGTCTCGATTACAGGCTTCTTTTATTAAACACATCTCTTTCAGCAAAAGGTAAAAACAGTGGTTTAAGAGATGACAAAGACTTTGGTTACTTCTTTTATCGGCATGACCCACAAAGAATACACTATTAAATAGTGAGTCAAAGGCCTGATTCAGTAAAAAAAAACAAAAACTTGGAGCTAAATTAACTGGCCTATGATTGAAAGGCTTTGGAAAATTATACTATCCACTGAGAAGGTAGTGATGAATTATGAGAAGGGTAATTACTACTGCATTTAAACCAAATGCTTGGTTAAACAAAGGTGTCCTATCCATAGTACAAAATAAATATTGTCTCAACAAACAGAAGTATCCCCTGCTTTTCGGAAGTTCATAGCTATTTTTGCTAACCAAAAGAAATCAAAAGAGGATTTGTGCTTTTCAAAAAAGAAAGCGAAAACAGCGTCCAGCAAGTGTTCGGTAGTGAGCCCCCACAGAGGCAGAGCACGCTCAAGCAGCAAGAGCGGCACCACCAACCTCCTTCCCTGGGAACTACGCTCAGCATCTCAGCATCAGGCCACCATGGCTTTGAACTGTGTGAGCATCTGTGTTTTATCTTGATTTATTTTGTGCATCTGTTAGCAAGATGTGTCCTAAAGTATCAGAAAAGCCTAAGAGAGGTTATTTTTTGGGTCTAAAAGCACTCAAAAATTTTTCCATGTAAATTAAGGGGAATTGCTTTGCTTTATGCCATTGTGGCTTATGAAAGGTTTCATAGGAACACTCTACTTTCATACAGCGGGGACTCCTACAGATGAAATTTAAAGCCCGTGAAATTTCTAGCAGCTGCTGCTACAACTCTGACTTCATAATAATTAAAATATGCACGAAATTAGTTTAAACAATATGCTTGCCATTTTCTGAGGAAAAGACATAAAGAGCATAACATAACCCAAAGAAAGCAGAATGTTATATATTGTTGATATCATTAGCATAGCATCTTACCAGATTCACATTCCATTTTGGTCCGATTTAAATCAATTCCATCATCCACAAATTGACAAATTGAAAACAGCCTGCAACCTCTCTGACATGCATACAACTCCTCTTCCTAGGGAGTTCAAGAAGAAGGAGGATTACCAAAAAATAAAACAGTACTTTTCTCTCAGGGAAAAGAAGTCAAAAAGAAAGCAAAGTTAGTAGGGTTTATTATAAACGGTCCAATAAAATTTTATAACTGAAAGAAATATGATAGGAGCCAGGTGATTGATACCTAAGACCTTTGCCATATAAAGAGGCTTTAGTTTCTTATTTTAAAAGTGACACCCAAGAAAAAAGCCTACTGGGTAAAAGTATCACCTTTTTCCAATATTCCAAGGTCACATTTTATGGGGAAAAAATTGGAGATAAAAACAACAGTGACATCATCAGAAATTTAGCAGAGGTGGAAATGAGTGAGCAAGTACCTTAGGATGAATAGCATACTTCTGCCACATAAATATTTATACAAATCATCAGGCTTCTCAAGAAAAAGTAGTATGACTGGCTTCACATAGCAAATAGTGTCATAAAGGCCCCCACAAAGTGAGGCACACAGCTATAAAAATGCTTACATGAAAGGGTTATTGAAACTTGGCTTACTTTAACTGAAAACACAAACGAGAGCAACAGTGTGGCATATGAGAAAGGCCTTTAGGATCAGCCAGACCTGGACTAAAATCCTCTGGGCGAGTGATGCTGCCGAAGTTACTTTACCTACTTAAACCTCAGTTTTCTCATCATAAAAGGGGATAATAGCTATAAATGATCTCCAAACCCCTCAACAATGCTGGAAGATACCTATTCCTAGTATAGTGGCTGGGACACAAATGGTTCTCAGTAAAGGGTAGTAGTGTTAATCATAACAGATTTTTAAAACAAAACAACGGTTGCAGGCATCATTGTATATCTATGGGAGCTCAGGACAGGGTAGATTTTTCATTACCAGAAAATGTTAGCTGCTTAATAAGACTAATGACGATGTCGATAGGTTTTTCTTAGAGGAAATATATACAGTATTTGAAACAAACCAGTACATGTGGGGGAACCCCCTCAACTTACTGTGTGATCCACTGTGTACAAATTGGCAGGCACCTAATAAGGAAGCAAACAGCATGTGCATATACCAGTTAGCAACCAATGAACACAAAGGTATGCATTTCTTTCCAGTAGAAGGATCAGTAAAATTTATGCAGCAGCAACAATCCATTCAGAAGAGATGGCTGCAGTCTAATATTAAGCAGTTGTTATCAGACAACTTTGAAGGTGGCATATACTTGGACCTCGGTTCTAGTTGCATTTACTGTTAAGGCGAAACTGAAAGAATTTTAACAATTAAGATAAATTTCATACCTGAGTAGCTTTTGCAGCTTTGGAAAAGTGGAAGAATTCTCTTACGTATTTGGAGTACACGTTTTCTTATATTGCAAAGGAAGCCTGAGCTCATTAGTAGGAGCTATATTGCATGCCATTTCATTTTCAGGTATGTTTTCTTTTGTTAAACCAAGCCAATAAGCCCTCCAGTCCCATTTTCAAGGGACTATGGCATGATGAAAAGAGCCAGGGTCCAAGAATCGGTCCTGGTTTGAAGCTCAGCCTCACCACTTATTCTGTACAATCCTGGGAAGGTGACAATTTCTCTCACAGTCTCAGTTTCTTTGGTTGTAAGCTGGGGACAATACTCTTGAATCAATCTTATGATGGGGATTATATATTTTATATCCACAATATCATGAATATTATGCTATACTATCTAATAAATAGACACAACAATAATATATTCAACGAGTACCCACAATGTGCCAGGCACCATGCTAACACCTAAAGTATTATACAATATCCAGCACAGAGTAGGTACTCAGTCGGTAGCTATTAAGAATCCTATCCCAGGGGCGCCTGGGTGGCTCAGTCAGTTGAGCATCCAACTTCGGCTCAGGTCATGATCTCACGGTCCGTGAGTTCGAGACCCGCGTTGGGCTCTGTGCTGACAGTGCAGAGCCTGGAGCCTGTTTCGGATTCTGTGTCTCCCTTTCTCTCTCTGACCCCTCCCCCACTCATGCTCTGTCTCTCTCTGTCTCAAAAATAAATGAACATTAAAAAAAAAAAAGAATCATATCCTTACTCCAACTAAGTGTTTCATGTACTACATAATATTATTGTTCTAAGTAAATGTTTCATGCTCTATGTATCTCAAATTATTGGCAAACTAATCTAAAATATATCTCCTCTGATTTAGAGCACAAGGAAATGGTGCTCCCCACCAAAACAAATACCAGATAAATAATTAGAAGGCACTTCAATGATACTATCTATAGAATATACACATTTTCTTTCCCAGAGCTAAGTCGAGCTAACTATTCTCATTATTCAGCACCACTGATACTATAGGTACCAAACGGGTTTTATGACATATAGCAGAAGAAATAACTACCTGTTGTCATCTGTTAGGCACTGTGATAAGAGTGCCACATACATTATCTTTAATCATCACACCAGCTCTGCCAGGTGTCAGGGTTTTGTTTTTGTTTTTGTTTGTTTTTTTACAGCTGACAAAATGAAGTCATGAGAAGTTAACTGATCAGCAAAAACACACAGTAAAAGTGGAGCTGGGAATGGAACACAGGTTTATATGGTTCCAGAGCCCCCACTCTGTTTAAAAACAACCAGGCTGCACGGGATGCCTGGGTGGCTCAGTTAGTTAAGCATCTCACTGCGGCTCAGGTCATGATCTTGCAGTTCGTGGGTTCAAGCCCTGGATCAGGCTCTGTGCTGACAGCTCAGAGCCTGAGCCTGCTTCAGATTCTGTGTCTCTCTCCCTCTCTCTCTGCCCTCCCCCCCGCCACTCTCTCTCTCAAAAATAAACATTAAACAACAACGACAAAAAATGACCAAGCTGGTTCTAATTAGTTTTGTTGTTAACATAGGTCTCTCCTATTTGGATCCAGACAAATGACACAATTGCACTGCTGAGGAAAGTGAAATGGTAACTACATAGTAATTTTAAAATAATTACTTACAAACAGGTCAAGTGTTCTACTTTCTTGCAACAAATAATTAATTCTGAAAAAGAGTCATTAAAATGACCCTATCTTCCAGTTGCACATACCAGACTAGAAAGGCTATGTGAGCTTCTAAATTCATCTCATTTCTGGTAACACACAAGGCTTTTTCCTGAACTGCAAAGCACAACAATTCAGAGGGCCAACAGAAATCAGTGAAGTAAATTAAAAATTTTAAATATAACTTTACTAATAGAAGGCAGCACGTTGTAGCCAGTTTTAGGACTGAATTCCTACTACTCCACTACTTCTTGGCTATGTGGCCTTAGACAAGTCACTTAACCTTTCAGAGCCTCAACTGTAAAGCCCTACTTTGCATGCTTGTGAGAATCAGGGATAATGGGTGTAACTCTCTCATCACACTGGCTCACAGAGAGTAGGCAGTTAATAGATTTTAAGTTGATCTAACATACAGGGAGCCAGATGACTTAGAGTTCCTGGTGAGAACAGCTTTAATAAATAAGCAAAAATGACTTACAGATATCACATCAATTGTTAAAAATTGTTAAACTGTGGATATTATAAAAGTACCTGAAGTTTCCAGAAATGTTTCTATTACTTAATTACTCTCCGAGCATTCTGGGTCACACTACAAGTTTGCTAAGAAAAGCTCAAAAAGGGGGGGAAAAAAAAACCACAACCAAACACTAGGTTACAAAATAAGTCTCCACCCAATGCCAGGCCAAATCAATATTAGTGAGTTTCCTCAATCTTGATGAGAGGTTTATAAGCAGAGAAGAAAGTAATGTGTTTAGGGGCAGTACACACTGATTTAAGCCTGGAAGTCAGAATTTCTCATTTCTCTCTTGATTGCTCTATTAGTGTCTGACTGAAAACTTTAGGGTAATCTCTCCCACACTTTTTCTTGAAAACTGACAATCCTCAAGCCATGTAAAATCCTGCAGTAAGCAAGATATAGGGGAAGTGAAAGCATTTAGAGCTTTTCATTTCAAAGACCTGAAAGTATTTTGCCAATAAGAAACATCCTAAACTTCAGTAACCTTGTCCTCATGGTCACTTTGTAGTCTGAGAGAGCAAACAGGGCTAGCCACACGGTAAGCCAACAGCACAGAAGAGATGAAGGGAAAACAAGGAGAAAAAGGCCAGAAACATGAGCAAGAGCTCTTATAAAAAAAGCAGTGGGGGGAGGGGAGCATAGATCCAAAATTACATATGGGAAAGGGTGGGGAGTCGCCACGCAATTGACCATGTCGAGTAAACAGAGTTCCTAACCTGAAAAAAACAACTTGAGGAGTGGAATGGAATTAAAGGAAAGGCATCACAGATGGGTGCACAAGGAGTGAAAGCTGGGTCACTCCCCTCCGTAAACTGGGACCCTGACCCCCCCCCCCCCCCGCCCCAGGGGCAGTCTCATTTCTATACTCGCTCCACAAATCCCCCCTGTCTTCTGCATTGAACGGTTACGTTCTTTGAATGCAGAAACCTAACTGCTTCTTCTCTAAGCCATCCCAAAGCCCTAGTGGCAGCGTCCTGCACACAGTAATTCAACACAAGCTGAAAGCCCTTCCCGGGCGTCTCACAACTCCTAGGGCTGACTTAATACGTTTCATACCACAGTGGAATTGTCTACTTGTCGGACTCCCAGAATAGACTGTGCGCTCCCAGCCCGGAGAAGCGCTCAGTAAACATTGGTTACGAACTAATCTTTTGTGGGTTTGCATATCTGCTCCTCCCCCGCGACCGTCCCTTAAGCTCGTTGAAGGTGAAGACCCTGCATTAATCATCCATACCCTGCATTAATCATCCATAGCCGCCTCGCAAGCTCCAGAAGAAAGAAGTCCTGTCTTTTTCATCTTTGAGTCCCCCCCAGCCCATATTATAGAATAGATGCAGCACAAACTTCCCATTAATTACAGCAGGAGCGGGGTGTGGGGTAGAATTAGGGAAGAAAACAGGAGCTACACAGGTGGGAGACAGAGGTTGAAGGGTGTGGGTTCGACACCCAGGTTCCCAGAGCTGACAGATGTGCGGGAGAGCGGAGATGGGCAACCAGGGGAGGATTGTAGCCCGGTTCGGACGGGCCCTACCTTGGGGTAGGTATGCAAGGGGAAGGTCAACTGACAGGCCCGGTGACAAGACGCCGTATCACCCAAGATCGAGTCAAACGCTTCAGCCGAAGCGGTCCCCGAGCCTCCGGCCAGGGCCATGGCCAGCAGCAGCAGCGGCGGGAGCCCCAGTTGGGCCCTGACCCAGAGGCTCCCCTTCGACGCCGCCATTTTGTTTCCCTCTGTCACAGCAGCTCAGCTTGTTGCTGTTTTCTTTTCAGGTTTTCCTCCGCCTTCCGGGGCCAGCCCCTTCCCCGCCCCTCAGGCCGCCGCTTCCGCCTCCGCCGTCTCCTCAGCTCCGCCCTGAGCCCACCCCGCGCCCCGAAACTGCCGCCTTCCGCCCCACCTCCAAATCTACGATCTTCTCTTAGGTTGGTAAGAAGAGATGGATCCAACCATCGCGAGTATTAGAACGAACCGGCATTCCCTGACTCCTTTCCTCCGCGGGGTACGCTGGGGGATGTAGTTCTCCGCTGGCTAGCAGTGCACGGTGGGGTCGGGAAAGTTGATCTCGGAGAACTACAATCGCCTTGGGCGGGCCTCACCGGCTCCTTTGCAGTGCATTCTGGGGAATGTGGTTTGCGGAGACGCTTCGCTGGGTGGCGGAGCCAGTTCCGAGAAACCACGGTCTGGGAAGGAAGCGTCGGTCTAATTCTCACCCCCACGGCCCAGGCTTGGGTCCTCAGCGGGTGCGCTCTGGAAGGGCCCAGCTGCTGGCAGGACTGCTTTTCCTGGTGGGTTTCACGTCAGACCGTTGTTGGGTTCCCCTTGCTGGGCCCCTGGGTGCTGAGGGTAGAGGAAGATGGTGTTTCCCTTTGCCGGGGGATCCACAACACGACAGTCCTGGTTAGGGTCTTTTGACCACCGAGCAGTCCCTGGAGATGGTTGCTTGTTGTGAGGACCCTGCTGAGATCTGGAGGTGGTTGTTAGTTGCTGGTTACTAGGGGGATCTTTGGAATTGTGATTATGGTGAGATAGTTGTTAATAGAGCTTCACGGAACTCGGTGGAACTTTTAATCCTGCCTCAACCTCACCTAAGTTGGAAGAGGCTTTGGAAGTCACCAGATTCAACGCCTGGCCCCATATTGGAATCCCTTGACAGCGTGCACTTCTGAAGCTAGGCACCTCCTAACTCAGGAATTAGACTGATCGTTATATACAATTTCAGTTCATAGCAAGATATTTCTTTTCCAACACGAAATTTTCTTTCCTGTAAATTCCACCCCAGTCCTCCTAATTGAGGAAGGCTTCCAGAGTATATAAAAGGCCATTGTGTTACTTTAGGAGCACACATCACAGCAGTTTTGATGACGTTTTAGAATCTTCCCTCTTTCTTGAGCAGAACACGCTGCAAGCACGTGAAGGTAGTTGGGAGTCCACTAGCCATGGATAAATTCGTCATTCGAACGCCTAGAATCCAGAATAGCCCTCAGAAGAAAGATCCTGGTGCAAAGATTTATAAGCAGGCCACGATTGAATCTCTTAAGGTGAGAGGGGATATGGGACCAGAGAAAATGTGGAAAGGACTGTGATAGCAAGGTGGTGCAGGAGGAGTTCTGTGGAAGACCTGTGAATTCTTTCTTGCTGTTTTCTCCCCAAAGGGTTCCTGATCACTCCTAATTTATTTTCTTCATACTCTATACAGACTTCTATTTATCCAGGCCTGCATGCATTTCTGTTACTTTTCTGATTACTTTGGCTTTATGGTGTGTTTTGCTGTCTGGTAGGACAAGCCCCCTAGGTTATTATTATTATTTTTTTTTTTGCAAGATTTTCTGGTTTATTAGGAATGTTAAAGTACCAAATATGATTCTGTGTACTCTGTACAAACTCAATAAGGCTGGGTGATGATACTATACTCTCCTGTCTTACTGGCTGGAACTGTATCACATGGTCTTAACAGCTACAGCTGAGACTGGGAAACAGACTATTTTTTTTTTTTAATTTTTTTTTCAACGTTTATTTATTTTTGGGACAGAGAGAGACAGAGCATGAACGGGGGAGGGGCAGAGAGAGAGGGAGACACAGAATCGGAAACAGGCTCCAGGCTCTGAGCCATCAGCCCAGAGCCTGACGCGGGGCTCGAACTCACGGACCGGAGATCGTGACCTGGCTGAAGTCGGACGCTTAACCGACTGCGCCACCCAGGCGCCCCGGAAACAGACTATTTTGATAAGACTATTTGCAACTTTGACATGTCTGATTTCTGTTGGCAAAGAAGAGGCAAGGGAATAGATACAGGATAGACAACAATGCATCAGTGGACATAGGTACCCAATTAATGATCAAGTAAGAATTGTTTCACTACAAACAAACAAACGGTTGTAATTAGTTCCCTTTGCCTTCTTGAACTTCTACATTTCTGGCCTTTTCTTTTTAGTTTCTTTAATGGGCTCCTCCTCTTCCACCAGACTCCTAATATTTGTACTCCCCAGGGCTTGTCACATTTTATGTATTTGGCCAGGGTAGCCTTATTTGTCTTACGGCTTCCCACGGTGATGACTGCCAAATGTGTAGCTCCAGCCTAGGTCTCTGAAGGTGAGAGTGGGATCTGTGGCTAGAGAAAATATGCACAGGGCTATGATAGCAAGGCAGCATTCTGAGTACTTAAGTTCCATACTTAGTTGGACTCCTCTTCTAGACGTGGTACGGATTTACCAGACCCTGATTAGAAAGCAGTGCAGGGGAGTATAAACAGAAGCCTTGGTTCTCGGCCCTGTTGTGCAGCTGGGTGATCTTTAGCAAGTCATTTCTTACCTGGGATCTCAATTTGTCCTCATCTGTAAAATGTGGGGGTAAAACCATATCAGTATTTCTTCAAAGAACATTGTTGTCATTTGGGGCAAGGTTAATTCTTCATGTTTTGGTACTGTCCTGTGAATTATAGGACATTTAACATCCTTGGCTTTCAGACACTAAATGCCAACAGCACCTCCCATTGTGATAAGCAAAAATGCCCTCATGTGTTTCCAGGCAGCCCTTGGTTTAGACCTACTGAATTCTAGATGATCTTTAAAAGTCTCTCCTGGTCTTGGATTTCTGTGCATAATCAGATTTTTCAACTGTCTGTGTTTTATCAGAGTGTTCATGGATACTTGTATACAATAGTGATTCTCAATGACGTGGTGGGCAGGATTGTGGTATCAGACTGGAAGAAAAAGAGGAGGGTAGTAATCGAACTACTCATACACTCACATACAAACACCCAGATTCTAATATACCTCCACCTGCCCCTTCTCCTCTCTGTGTCCCCACTTGGGCCTCAGTTGAGAGTCCCTGTGTGTGAAGATGAGAATATGTCATGTGACGATGGAATCAGAATAAATAATAAGTGTGTATGGGGAATAACTTTCCCCTTCAATGCAGTAGCTTTTCTCTCAAACCTGTTCTTTATTCTCTTGTTTTTACTTTTAAATCCATATGCCAAGAAACTGGGACTAGAAACGTGGAAGCCATCCTTAACTCTTTCCTCTCTTGTATCTAATTTCCAATTCTGCCTCCTAAAAGTCCTTCTCGTCTCTACATCTCCAACTTTAAATTTAAAAACCCCTCATCTAGAGCGGTGCCATGGTCTGTTAACTCGTCTCCCTGCCTTTGGCATTCTCTTTCATTCTCCCCTTCACACTGAAGCCAGAGAAATCAGTCTTAAAAAAAAAGAGAATCTGTCAGGTGACTTCCCTGCCTAACCCTTCAGCTGTTTCTCATTACCTGTCAATGAAGACATTTCTTTACTTGGCACCCAAGGCCCTCTGTGACCTGGCATCCGCCTGCTTCATCCCCTGCTGCTCTCCTTGTTTACATTCTATCCAGTGCCAACCACTCAATTTTCCAAAGATGGTGTGCTGTTTCTTACCTCTGTACCTTTGCATATGCTGTCCTGTTTGGCTGGAATGGCCTTACGTTCTTGTCTTGGAGGCAATATAGTATGGTAATTAAGAACACAGACTCTGGGGGCACCTGGGTGGCTCAGTTGGTTAAGCAGTTGAGTTTCTGACTCTTGATTTTGGCTCAGTCGTGATCTCTAGGTTTGTGGGATCGAGCCCTGCATCAGGCTCTGCGCTGATGTCATGGAACCTGCTTGGGATTCTGTCTCCCTCTCTCTCTCTCACCCTGCCCCACTCATGCACACACTCTCTCTCACAAAATAAACATTTAGGAAAAAAAAAAAAAAAGAACACAGACTCTGGAAGCAAACTGCCTAAGTTTAAATCCCAGCCATGCTACTTACTGTTTGCATGACCTTGGGCGAGTCATTTAATCTCTCTGTGTCTTTCTTCATAAAGTGGGATTAATGAACTATCTATATTATAAGGTAGTTTTGAAGTTTGAGTGAGCCAATATATGTAAAGTGCTTGGAACCGAGACCAGCACATAATAAGTACTTGTGCAGGTGTTTGCTGTTATCATCAATTTATGACCTCCAGTTTATTCACTATGACCTAGTTCAAGAGTCTCCTCTACTATGAGGCCTTTCCTGACCACCCTTCTGTCTCCCAGACAGAAAGCCAATCTAATCACTCCGTTCTCTAAGCCATCCCTGTATCTTAAACATGACCCTGTCACTGCACTCCTTTGTGCTATATTGTGTCTTTTTTAATGCTGTATCCTACTATACTCTGAGCTTCTTCAAAGACTGTCTGACTGATTTTTGCGTCCCTGGTACCTGGCACAGGGCTTGGTACATAGAAGATCACTGTGTATTTTTCTGAATGATCAAATGAACTAAAACACTAAAAGCCTTGGCATTGTGTATGAGACCCTGTTCTGCTCCAGTGAGCCTTCTCATCTCATCCCTTATGGCTCCCCATTCCCAGGAATGCATTCCAGCCACACCCCGTTCTTTGCTGTTCTCTGTATAAACTAGTTTCTTTCATGTCTCCAGTGATTTGACTTGATGCTGGTCCCTTTTCCTGGCAAACTTTTTTCTTTCTTTCTTTCTTTCTTCTTCTTTTTTTTTTTATGGAGACAGTGCTTCTCATTGGTGAACCCACTCAAGTGCGACTTTCCTTGTGAATCCTAGATTATAAGTTTCATGAGTACAGGGACCTTGGGTATTTTATTTACCTCCTGTCACAGTGCTTGGCATATATTAAATGGTTAAATAAGTGAGTGTTGAAGTGCTTTCTGAGTCCTTTGGAGGGAATTAGTCCTTCCCTCTCAATACTGTCTCAGCACTTTCTTCAAATATCCTCATAGCACGTACCTTACTGTATTGTGATGATCAGATTACCTGTACTTTTCCCCAGTCTACTATGAATTCCTGAGCACTGAGACCACAGTGTCTTATTATGTTCTGATTCTGCTCCAAGACCTAACACAGTGCCTGCATGTAAAAATTTATTGACTAAATAATAATCATTCTTATTTGGGGATGCCCTTGCAGGGTCTGTATAGTAAACTATTTAACAAATATTATTACAAAACAACTTCATGCCCAGCACCATGCTAGATACTCCAGGGAACATAAAAGAAATTAAAAATGTTTTTCTAAATGTTTATTTATTTTTAAGAGAGAGAGAGAGAGAGAGAGCACAAGCAGGGGGGAGGGGAAGAGAGAGAGAGAGGGAGACACAGGATCTGGAGCAGGCTCCCAGCTGTCATCACAGAGCCTGATGCAGGGCTCGAACTCACAAATCGTGAGATCATGACCTGAGCTGAAGTGGGATGCTTAACCGACTGAGCCACCCAGGTGCTCCCATAAAAGAAATTTAAGATGAAAGTATGAACCCTCATGGGACTTCCTATTGGAGGATCATATTATAAGAAATTAATAAGTAATGATAGAAAATCATATGTGATCCATTACAAAACTGTTGTTTAGACAGTAAAGGTTAAGAGATAAGAGGAGAGAGCTCAGTGTCTGTTTTAGTGCTCAGAGCACCTTAAAGATTTGAAAAGATTTGGCGAGGTAGAGGGAAGTAGTGACATATAACCACTTAATAGTAAGTAGTACTTGCTGCTCTCTTCCCTTTGTCCGCACACACATGCTTAGTTTATGTATACACAATGACAAATTAAACACAAGTTGAGTTAAATTTGCATTTTAAAGAGATCTACTCTGCCAAGTAACTTATTCCCACATACCAGTGTCACATTTAAATGCCAAGAATCTGCTGAATGTTCAAGCCTCAGTTTCCTCATCAGTAACATTAGAAATAACTATAACCTGCAGGGTTGTTATGAGAGCTAAATAGATAAATACATATTGAAAGGGCTAAGCACTGTGCATGTCATATAGTAAAACTGATCAGTAATGTTCTCTTTTCATGTGTGGAAAAGGAGGGGCTTGTGTGGTAACACTAGAGCTGGGAACAGTGATGATGATAGCGATGGTCATGATTACAGCTAACATTGAGCCCGTTTCTCTGGGCCAGGAATTGTGCAGAGTGCTTTACGTATATTAACTCTTTAACCTCTGATAACAGCTCTGTGAAATGGATGCTTTTATCATTTATATTTTACAGATGAATCTAAGCCACAGAGAGATTAAGTAGCTTGCTCAAGGTCGTGCAGCTCTAAGTGGCAGAGCTGGGATTTGACCTAGACAGTCTGGTTCCACTGTCTGCCCCCTACAGGGTGAACTAAGAAAGTGGAGGTTTCTGAATGTCAAGCAGAAGAGGTATAAAAATCTTGGATATTGGGACCATTGTACTTCTGTTATCGGTATATTACAAGTAATTTTGCCGTAGCCTTATCACATTCAGTAGAAGTGATACCCAATAGAGCGTGTGTAATATACATTTGAATGGTAGAGGTTAATTTGGTTAATTTCTTCTTACTTCCTGAAGGGAAAGTGATTTCCTCTATTGGTTGCAATAGGAGATTTTTTTAAATTATTATTAAAAGATTCAAGAATATGTGAATTCTTTTAGGTTCAGCACTTTAGAATGTTCTGTAAACCTTTCCTCCTTCTGTAGGATGGAGCAGCCAATAGATTGTCCCCTGCCCCCTCTGGTGGGATGGTTTCCATGTTATTGCTTATGAGTGAATCATTTTCCCTAATTGGTTTTGTCAAACCTCATGTTTCAGCCATCCACAGCTATAAGACCAGATGGTATAGGAGAGAGCACGTCTTTCTGGTGATAACCTTTCCACTGCTCATTGTAGCTTCCCCTTTGATACTTTGTGTCCACTTCCCTTGTTCCTCTAAATAATTCAGATAATAACTTGAAATATCTCTTTTGAGACCCATATTTGGACAGAAATAAGGAACATTCTTGGATATATGTGGAATTCTGTTCTGGAATTGACTGCAGATTTTTCTATTTCTGAGCTAAAATTTCGGATCTGAAAACTATACTGGATTTAGTCCTCGAGGGTAGAGATGACTTGTTCAATAATACCTAGTGTGGCAGGGAATAGAGAGACAAATAAATTGTCCCAACCCTCAAATTGCTTAGTCAGTGGTGAAGACAGCCTTATAAATAAGTATGTGCATAAAATGCAGATACAGTGGTAGGAATGTGTCCAGATTACAAAGGACTTAAAAGGGAGTGTGGTCAAATTTGGTAGGAGAGAGTCAGGAAAGGCCTCATAGAAGACGGGATGCTCGAAAGGAGTCTTAAAATATAAGTAGGTGTTTATCATATGGTTGAGGCAAAAAAAAAGAGCATCCCAGGCAGAGGGTGTGAAACACTGCAATTCATTTAGGCAGCTTCAGATAGTTTGCTATGTAGCTGGAGCAAATTATGAAGCTGCAAAGGATGTCAGGAGCCAAGTCATGTAAGGCCTTTTATGCCATGCTAAGGTTTGGGCTTCTGTAGTTCCATATACTAGAATGATCTCATGTGGAATCCCTAACCTCATTCTAACCATGTAGAAATGCTAGATAAAAAGTCTCTAATACAGAGCTGAGCTTGAAAGCAAGAACGAGAAATCTTCAGATGCCAGAAAGAGAGAGGAAATTCAAACCCTAAGCTTTAAGTGGGGGCTGAAGCTGAACAGTTTTATGAAACTAGATACAATGTTTGGGGTGTGAAGTTTTAGGGCCAGTGTGGGGCCTAAGGCCTCAGGCTAATAATTCCCACTTCAAGCTGGGAGCCAAAACAGGTCTACCATGTTTGTGAAAAATGAACTAGAAAAATTCCATCCACTAGTCCAAGGCAATAGCATGAAAATGATGATCTTCTCAGGGGTTTTGGATGGAAAAAGAATTGACTATAATAAATTAGAACCCCATACTTACTACTATGCATGGTTTTAAATTTACACTCTTAGCAAAGCAGGAAAAAAGTGAACATAACTGGCATAGATCAGAGAAATCCAGAGGCTTTGGCCAAGGCAAATGTGAGATTTCCTGTTAAAATACCTCACACCCTAGGACACCAGATCCCCATGGAAATAGTCTCCATTGAAGATGAACTCATGGTCAAAATTACCCAGAGGGAGAAGGAGCAGATAGAGATAAATAATAGCATTTCTACCCCAAGAAGTGGCAATAAGAGCACAACCTGAAAGAGATCTTAAATATGTGAATTTTATAAAGAAAAGATGAGATACTGTAAGAAAAAAACAAAAGACTATGAAAAGAAATTGGGCAGATTTTGAGGAAAATATTAAGTTGTCTGATGAAAAGATTATTCCTTGTTGGAGACATGGAACAGGTTAAAAGTAGACAAGCCATAGCTACAGAGAGAAATAGTGGATTGGAAGCTTGAGGCGAGGAAATCACTTAGAATTCATTCCAGAGAAATAGAGAAAAATATGAAAGAACAGTTAAGGTACACGAAAAGATAGACAAGTCATTTATATTTCTAGTAGGGATTTCTGAAGCCGAAGCTTGTGAGGAGGATACTGATACAGATTTCATAGAGCATATGTCTTAAAAAGTATAATAATGAACACTATAATGATAGAAATAGAATGAATAATTTGCCAACCGTAAAGAAAAGATCAAAGAAAACTCAAGCTGTTACCATTAAATATAAGAAAGGAAAAGTAAAAGAAGCAAAGAGGAAGTATATCCAGTTATATAAGTAATCATAATAAATGCGAGTGGCTTAACCATGCCTGTTAAAAGATAGAGATTCTCAGATTGGATGGGGAATGGGGGCAAAATAAAGCAACCATAGGCTATTTAAAGTATAATGACCCAGAAAAGTTAAAAGGCAAGGGATGGAAGACGATATTGAATATGTCACAGGCAGGAGTTCATCCTAGCAATGTTTACAACAGGTAGAATGTTGGGTGGGGTGACCCTAAATATCCATTAGGGGAATAGATTTTAAAATTCTAAAACATTTGTGTGTAAAAATAATGGAATACTATCCATTACTATTAAGTGGATCAACTGGGTTTATGTATATGAGTATGAGTGAATGGAGAAAATATATTGAGTGAAAAAAAGCCTTTTGCAGAATGATACGATATTTATACTTTACATCTTCTTCCTATTGAAAATATCCCCTTAACTGGCTTCATTTCTTTATTTTGCATACCATATACCACTGACAGTATTGTTTTGTATTGTAGCAGATCATAACAAAGAACTTGTCTCCCTTCTGGCTAAAGTACCCCAAGGCTGAGAACAAAGCAAAGTGTTCCCAGATGAGATTCTAGACTATGCAGAAATTGTGAAGGCGGTACATGAAGACCAGTTTCGGAATCCCGAACCCATCACCTACTCTAGGCCATAAAGAAGGTTGAAATTAAAAGAAGAGAGGAGAGAGAGTTCCCTTGGATATAGTGGGAGGGCTGTGGTATTTTCACTTGGCGAACTTGACCTCTGTACCTGGATCTGGTGGACACAGAGACCAGATATGTGCCTGGGAAAGACTAAAAACAGAGAGTGGCTGAATGGGAAGGCTGTTAACCCTTAGAATTCTTCAGGGCAAAGATGAGGATATAGCAGAAAAAATGCGAGCTGGCCTGGAGTTGATTTAAAGGGGTTAAGTTCACAAGGATCATTGGAAGGTCAGTGGGACCCCCACAGAGTGTGTGTAAAGTGGTTTGCCGAAAACTGGGAGCTTGCGGGGAGTTGGAAGTGGCTGGCTAGAAGAGGCATTGCCAACACTACAGGGATGGCAAGTGAGGTCTCCACAATGGGGGCTCTCCGAGGAACCACAGAAACACCTCAAAAGAAAAAAGAGTCTGCTTTCCGAATCTGCCAAGTCTAGAGAGCACACTAAAACCGGACTAGTGTAGTATCACAAAAGAGGAGAAGGCTTTTCGTGTCCCTTACCTCTCCTCCTTTTCCCAGCTTCAAACCTGGAAGGGTCAGAGGCCAAAGCAAACAAGCAGATGGGGGAAGGGGAAGCAAAATGGGAAGAGGAGTCAGACCTCTCCCACCATGGGCTGCTAGGTTGGAAGCAGACCCCAGCCAGGGAAGGAAATTGAGATTTTGTTGTTGTTGCTTTTTATTGAACTATAACCTGTATATAGAAAAGTGAACAAATCATGAATGTGCATCTTGACAGATTTTCACAAAGTGAACACACCTGTGTCACCAGTATCCAGATCAAGAAACAGAACATTACCAGAATCCCAGAAGCCCTCTGTGCCCCCTTCCTTTCCCTAATTGGGCCTACCTCCCCGGGGAAATAACCATCCAAGACAGTATTTTTTTGTAATTATGAAAGCAACTTTATTATTTTGTCTTTCAGTTTAATTTTTTTAATTCTTAGCTGAAATAACTTCAGAACTACAAAAAAGTTGCAACAGAGTACAAGGAACTTCCTCATCCCCTTCACCCAGATTCCTTAAGTGTTCATATTTTACACCAAATGGAGAGATGCATATCAACTTGAAGGTGGTGATTTCTCTTAGAAACAGGAGAGAAATGAGTTTAGTGAAGGGTGTAAGGAGACAAACTTTAGAATGTTTTGTTATTTTATGGGAAATGGCAAAATGTTAACCTTTTTTTCAGTTATAAATAGTTACTCTGTACCTTATTATGTGTTTCAGAGTTTTGAAAACTTTTCAAACAAGAGACTTTGACTTTTATCATCTAGGAAGTGGGGAGCTGTTGAAGTATGCTTTTTATTGTTGAAATAAATATGCCTTTATGGCTTCTTTGCTTTCTGTCCTTGCCTGTGAATGAAGACACTTAAGTGAGCTATAAGGTTGATTCACCTTAGTATCATTTTTCTTTTCTTCTCATCCTTATTGCCTCTCTCTGCTAAGTGCCCAGCAGTGTCTGACATGGTTAGATTAAAACTTGCACTTTTCCTAATAGATGTAACTCTCTTCCTGATTTGCAGTAAGCGGGACCTGCTTTTAAGCAATTACCCATCATTTGGGGCCATCATGTACCGTGCTTTGGTTCAGGTCATAATCAATAATTCATATGTCAATAGGAGCCCCATTAACTCAGGTGAAGGCAGATGTTTTTCTAATGAAAATGTTCCATTTCCAAATGACTTTTCTTTTTCCCAGAGAGTTGTGGTTATAGAAGACATTAAAAGGTGGAAAACTACGTTGGAGCTTCCTGGTCAGACCAGAGAGAATCTAGTTGAAGCTTTACGAGAATTAAAGAAGAAAATACCCTCCAGGGAAGTGTTAAAATCAACAAGGATAGGTATGTTCTTCTGAATTTTATGAAAAGTGCTTATATTTTGTCTCTTCTTCCTCTCCTCCCTGCCTCAAACATTAAGTTATCTATCATATCAGTGCCTCTCAGACTGTCCATGGTGAAGGACCATTGTTTAAAAAATTCTCCATTGGTTGCAGACCAATACTTCTATAACACATAATAAAAATTTCCAGAAAAATAAAATTAAAATATACAAAATACAAGCCCCACTTCTTCTTCTTCTTCCTTTCTTTTTTTTTTTTTTTTTTAGATTCAACGGATACAGAATTACTCTGTCAAATTGCTATTAAAGTTTCTTAATGCATACTTCAGTTTCTGTACTTACCTCATAGACTGGTAACCAGCAGTGATCTAGGGATAACATTTTGAGCGTGTTTGATGCAAGGTGTGTAGAAATGAATGAGACATGGTTCGTCACCTCAAGGAACTTGAGGTTTGGTAGGAGAAACAAGCGCAATGAGGAGCAGAAAATATTGTAGGTTATAAATAAAAACATATGAAGAGTATCCTGGATATCATTGTACTCTGTACAAGGTACCTGCTGGCACAAAGGACAGAGCAGTCACCTACATCTGGGGAATTCAGAAAAGATTTCATAGAAGAGATGACATTTCCGCTAAATCTTGACAGTTAAATCTTAGCTTTTCTGTCTTGAGCAGAAATAACTTGCAGAGTGTGGTTTGTAAAAACAAAATGATGGCAACATTTGCTGCTACATCCTTTATTACAGCATTGAGATGTTTAAAAGGTAAGTCAGGGACTACGTTGAATTGCCATTTTAGTACAGTACACAACTGTGAATAATATGTAAGGGAGGGCCAACATGTGTTCCTCAAGCTGCTCCCAGCTCCCTAGGGAGTCCAGGGTAGTCATTCACAGCTGCTGTTCTTGCCCTCGCCAGTGCAACCAATGCCTTCTCTGCCTCCCCTTGACCTCTTGTTCATGGGAAGCAAAAGAGAGAGCAGCTTCAGACTGGCGCTAACAGCTGGCAAGAGCTGTGTGGAATCCCCCAGAGGGCCCCCCAAGAGTCTCGAGAGTTGCACCCCTGTAATATAAACCAGAATCTGAGAAAATTAGATGCTTAAAGAACATAAAACCCCATCATTACAGCCAAGGAGATTCTCCCATCTGCTGCTGGATTTTCTCTTTATAAGTCGTGGTCACTAGAGGGCAATAAGACCATTCATATGAGCCGATAAGGTATTTCCACCAGTAGAGGGTACTAGTGATTAATATTTTGTGACATGTATATATGTACATATGTGTATGTGTATGTTCATATTTAGGCACACACCACAAATGCCATTTCTGCTCAGATCATAAATACCAATGGAATAGGCTGGAATTGTCCCCCACACACAGAACAGATGATCATTTAAAAATACATATTTCTGTTTATGGGGTGCCTGGCTGGATCAGTCAGTAGAGCAGGTGACTCTTGATCTTAGGGTTGGGAGTTCAAGCCCCACATTGGGCACAGAGATCAATTAAAAAAAAAATTATTTGTCCTTTGAGTACAGTTGCGAGTGTGCTTTTAAGAATGGATGTGTCTGATGTTCATAGATTTCAATTCAAGGATCATAATGAAACCATAACAAGGAGGCTTAACTTAGGAGGAGCTGGAAATTATCCAACTTTTGATTCCTGACCTTACCCTAAGCCCTCCCTAAACCTGAGGTTGTATGGAATATAGGGGTTTCTTGGTTCCTTTGTAGTTACTTCAGTTGCTAGGCTGAAGATTCATTTGGATCATTGCCTGAAAATGTCTCCATTCTTCTACCTTTAGCCTCCTGCCTGTCCATATCCTGTGGGCTAAAAGGGACAAATATTTACTGACTACTTTGTGCTAGGAACTGCGCTGGCGTAATAATAAAGGAGACAGATACTGTCCTCTCCTTTTTGGATCCTGCAGTCTAATGGAAGGACAGACAGTTTAATAAGAGTTTATCATACAGTGTGATGAGTGCTCTGATGATGGGTAGAAGCTAGCCAAAGGAGTATATGCATTGGGAGTAGAGAAGAAGGTGTTGAAGAATGTGTTAGATAGTGGGTAACATGTGCACTTTACAGAGGACTGGAGGGGGGAGAGAACATGATGCATTCCAGAAACTAAAAGTTTGGTGTGTGTGAAATGTAATAAACGGGAAAGTGTGGCAAGAAATGAAACTGGAGAGGCAGTCTGGACCAGATGGAAGAGGCTCTTTGTAAGCCTGTTCGGTCTTAGTGTGTGTATTAGTTGTCTATCCCTGTGTAAAAATCACCCCCAAATTTAGCAGCTTAAGCTTTTGTTATCTCACATAGTTTTTCTGAGGGTCAGGAATCTGGAAGCTGCTTATTTGGGTGGTTCTGGCTCACGGTCTCTTAAGAGGTTGCAGTCAAGCTGTTGGCTGGGGCTGCAGTCATCTGAAAGTTTCACCAGGGCTTGAGGATCTCACGATGGCTCATTCACTGAACTGCTGGCAGGAGGCCTCAGTTCCTCATCACATGGGCCTCTTCTTATGGCTGCTTATGACACGGCAGCTGACTTACCCAGAACAAGAGACCCAAGAGAGAACAACCAAGATGGATGCCACAGCGTGTTTCATTACCTAATCTTGGAAGTGACAAGGTATCGCTTCTGTCACCGAGACCAACCCAGGTAAAATTTGGGAGGCAACTACATACAGGTTATGAACACCAAGAGGTAAGGATCTTTGGAGGCTATTAGTAGGTTGGCTACCACAATATGTATTTCTTTTTTTTTTTTTTTATGTTTGTTTATTTTTGAGAGAGAGAAAGTGCAAGCAGGGGAGGGGCAGAGAGAAATGGGGACAGAGTATCTAAAGTGGGCTCTGTTAACGACAGAGAGCCCAATGTGGGGCTCAGACTCATGAACCATGAGATGACCTGAGCTGAAGTTGGATGCTCAACCAACTGAGCCACCCAGACGCCCCCAAAGTGCTTCTCTTTCATTATTCCTTCATTTTTGGATTCTACAATTAGAAGTATGTTTAGACCTTTTATTTTCCATACCCCTTAGTTTGTCTGTCATAACCCTATCTCCTTATCCCATAGAATTCCAGTAAATTTCTTCAGATATATATCTTCCAAGTCATTAATTCTCTCTTCAGCTCACTCTAATCAGCTGTTGAACCCATTCACTGAGTTTTTTGTTTCAAAAACTGGTTTACATTTTTATAAAATTTCCCCCCAATCTGTCTCTTTTAAATATTGTTTGTATATCCTTGTGATAGTGCCTTTGATTTCTTTAAATATTAATGTATGGTCCTTCTGTATACTTCTTCTGACTATTCTAATATTTATAGTCCTTGGGGGTTTAAATCTTTGTTTCTTCTAAGTCTTATGGTGCTTGCCTTTCCATGTGCTCGTTGATGTTTAATTGTGAGCTCATTCTTTTCTTTTAATCCATGGAAATTTTAATTTGGAGCTTATCTCTAGAGGGGATTTACTTTTTTTTTTTTCTTTCTGCCAGTAGTCAAGGACCACTTCTTACCTGGAATACTTTAGCACACCTTGCAAAGATCCCAGCCCAGTATCAGAGTCCAACTAACCGGTTAACTCTCCCACTTCACCATGGGCCCAAAGCTAAGTATTTTAGTAACATCGCTGTTAACATCACCCCTTAGGATAACCCTACTTCTTTAGCCTCTGTTTACTTTTTTTGAGGGAATGAAGTGACTTTTGTCCAGAATTTATCTAGTGTATTGCAGTGCAAGGGTAGCCTTAGTCCATCGTAAAGCCTGAATTCTTAAGGATAAAAACTGGTTGCATCGAAGTGTTTTGAATGGAGGAGTGACATATTCAGATTTGCGTTTTAGGGAAATCTGTCTACCAGAAGAGTGTTGGAGAAAAGCAAACCTAGAGGCAGGGAGGCCAGTTAAGATGCAATTGAAATGTCTGGGTGAGAAATGAGAGTGACCTGGATCGGATAGTCATTGTGGGTATGGAGAAGTGTGGTTGGAATCAAGAGATTAAAATCCGAAGGATGTAGACATTGATTGGATGTTGGGAATGAAGGTTGAGGCCCAGACTTCTCATATGGGCAAATTGGTGGATGGCAGTACCACTTATTACCATAGAGATGGGGGGAATAACAAGTTCCATTTTAGACTTACTGTATTTGATATACTGTGGGGCATCCAAGAGGAAATGTCCAACAAGATGTTGGATGTACAAGGCTGAAGCTAAGGAGAGACTGTAAATATACACTTGAGAGTCATCATCAGCATATAGCTAGAAACTGAGGCAACAAATAATAAGCTTGCCCGGGGAGAGTATATAAGAAAAGCTAAGAGCCAAGTCCAAAATCCTGAGGCACACCAGTATTTAAGAGACTTGTAGAAGGAAACTGAGAAGGTGTGACCAGGAAAACAGGAGGGAATGCTGTCATGCAGTGGGAAGGAGTGGGCATTTGCTGGGGGGGTGGGGGTGGGGGTGTCAGTATGTCCATTGTTGTCAAAGGGCCAAATAAGCTAAATCTAAAAATTGCATGTTAGATTTTGCAAAGTAAGGTCATTAACAGTTTTGATGAAGACAGCTTCAAAGGCAAGGTTAGGAGCAGAAACGGGAAGAGTAAGGAAGAAGTGAGGAAATGAAACCGGCCCTTTTAAAAAATTTTGTATTGAAAGAAAAGAGAGGCAGCAGTATCAGCAAAGAAATGTGGGATGGAAGAAAGTTCTGACTTTTGGAACAGGAGAGAAGCCAGCCTGCGGAGTGACAAGTTCATAGAGGGAACCTGGTCTGGGCGAATGGACTGGACTTAGCAGGGACTGACTGTGGAAGTGACAGGGAATGAGGATGCCAACATGCCTTTCGCTTTGTTGCCCTCTCCTCCAGCTCATCCTGTCTGCCCTCAGACACACTCAGATCTTCCCCTTTAACTGTCTGCTGCGTCTTCCAGGCACCTGTTTCTCTTTTATAGCCAAATTCCTTTAAAAATGATTGATACGCATTCACAACTCCCATTCCCGCCCCTCCCATTCCTTAATTAAACCCTTTCCATCCTGGCTTCTCCTACACCACTGTTCTTTCCTCACAGGACACGAGTGATTTCTTTCTACCCAGATCCAATACTCTTGTCTCATTTCTCATCTTCCCAGAACTGTGAACTTGAGACCATTGATTACTCTCTTTTCTGTTGACATAAATGGCACTGAACCTGTTGCCCATTCTGTGTCTGTTATTTTATATGTTTATTTCTTTCATATGCCTTATCTGACTTTATAATTAACTCATTTTTTGGCTTCTTTGTCTTTTATTTGCTAAATCGCAGCTCTGTGCCTGCAGGACCATGCTATTTTATTCACCAGTGCTTTTCAAGCGTTCGTGTGGCATATAGCAGCAGCTCAGGATATGTTCATCAAATCAGTGAAAACAACAGGGTCAAGGATTCCCTCCATGGCTCTTTCTAGCTTTGTATATCCTGTTTCTTGCCCTTCTCTCTTTCTTCAGTCCTTGTCCCTTTCCCCAAACAGAAGGGACTTTAGAGTACGTACCCAAAGAGCTTGTCCACTTCAGCTTAACTGAGGCCTTATTTCAGGTAATTCTTGGGCATATATATCTCCTAGCCTGATTCATTTTTGAATCTTAGACTTTTAGAAATATTCCAGTTTATATTCCTGCCATTTTCTTAAAATCTTACTAATTTAATGGGTAAAAATAGCATCTTGTTTTTCATTTGCTGCATAGAATGGTTTTCTGTGTTTATAGGCACTCTCTTCTTTTCTTTGTGAATTGTATTCTTTGTTTACTGTTGAGATCTTTTAATTTTTGTTATCTATTTCTGAATTCTATAAATGTCAATGTTGTAACACTTTTAAATCCATTTAGCTACTTGAATTTGTAAAGAAGGAAACTAAGACCCAGGAAGATGAAGTGACTTATCCAGGGCCACTTAGCGAGGTTAGCACTAGCAATGTAATGAGAACCCAGGTCTCTTGGGGCAGCGTTCTTTCCTGGTTAGCAGACAGACTGTCATTGTGCCCTGGACCCCAGCCATATGTGCTTTTATTTTATTGGAGCATTTCTATGGGTTCTGCCATCTGCTCAAACTCACCTCTTTTAAGTCAGAATTTAGTGCCATTTCTTATGTACCCCAGTTGGGAGTTTTCTCCTTGTATTCCCATTTTAGTCAGCATCTCTTGGATTTTGCTCTGACGTAAACTCTCTTAGGTAGAAATGTCCAACAGGCAATCGGAGATGTGGGATTGAAGTGCAGATGAGAGATTTAAGACTAAAAATACATGTTTGGAAGTTCATCTGCCTGGAAACATTTGCTTAAAGTCACCTAAGTGGATGAATTCTCTGAGTAAAAGAACAGATTAAAGGGGTGAAGGGTTGAACCTGAGCGAATGTCTGTGGAGGGGAAGCGGGAGGAGGAAGAGGAACCAGTGAAGAGGTAGAAGGAGTGTAATTAAGAAGGAGGAGGGAGAGAGCCAGGGCAGTACAGTGATGTGCAGGCCCAGGAGGAGAGTGTTTTAAGAGGCAGGAGAAATGTGTGCCCTCACTATTCTCAAGTGGTCTGGGAAGTCGAGGGCTGGCTGGACAAAAGCCTTTGGACCTAGCACTTAATTAAGGGCTCTGTGACTGGATACCTTTATTATAGAGGAAATAAGTGGGCAAGGAGTACTGGGTAAATGTCTCGTAAGGCTGTGGAGTGAGCAAGCATGCTCCCCTTTTTTCATATTGTATACACGAATATTCTGGGGAAAGTTTTATGTCAGTCCTATTGATCTGATTTCAGAGACGTCTTACTTTCATTCATGACTGGTTAACAACAGCAAAAAACCCTGTACTTCCAAAGTACTTTCCCATCTATGATCTCATTTGATCCACTTAACAAGTGTGTGAGGGAAACGTTATGATTTTCTCCGTTTTACAAATGGGAAACTGAAGCTTAGAGAGTTTGAAGGAACTTGCCCTAGGTCAGAAAACCAAATAATAAGTGACAAAGCTCTGATGTACTTACGCCATGTCATGCCACCTCTTGAAACCTAAAGTCGCACCTTTGTCCCTGGTAAACTCTTACTTTTCCTTCACTTGAGACCCAGATGAAACAGTCTTCTATGTGAAGCTAAAAATGTTTGTTGGATGAATAAGTGAGTTAGTGAGTGGGTGAATGAATGGGTGTGCGATTTAACTTGATAAAGGTTATGGAATAAGTTAGTGGTAAAGACCTTCCAAATGACCTTTTCTTTTCGATTTGTCCTATAGATTGCCACTGCTTCAGCAATCTTGAAGTACTTACAGATTCCTGTATTCATTTTCCATTGAATGGTGCCATGACAAAGTGCCACAAAATTAGTGGTTGAAAACCTTGAAACACAGATTTATTTATTATCTTATAGTTTTATAGGTCAGAAGTTCAGGACAGGTCTCATTGGGTAAAATCAAGGTGTTGACAAGGCTGTCTTGCGTCCTGGATATTCTAGGGGAGAATCTGTTTCCTTGCCTTTTCTACTTTCTAGAAGCACCTGCATTCTGTGGCTCATGGTTCCCTTCCTTCATCTGTAGAGCTGGCAGTTGTGGGTCGAATTCTTACACTTACCTCTCCAACATAAGCCTTCTGTCTCTTCTACTTTTAAAGACCCATGTGAGTATACTGGGCCCACTTAGATAATTAAGGCTAATCTCCCCATCTCAGGGTCCTTAACATTAATCTCATCAAAGTCCCATTTTCCATGTGAGGTAATATATTCACAGGTTCTGAGGATTAGGGCATGGATATCCTTGGGAATCATTATTTTTCTTACCACAGCCCTTAAGTTATGCCATGCTATTTCAGGTTCTATGTTCTCGTTCACTGTACTTCTCATGTGAGTCCTGTCTTCTTGAGTCATTGTCGAGACTCAAGACGAGAATTACCTCTTTTCGTGGTGTTCCCCTTTGCCAGCTGAATTGACTCCTCTGTCCTTTTGACCCCCCTGGGTTTCCCCTTCAATACTGTCTTAGGACCCTGGATCTGCCTGTAATACTTTCGTATTTTGTTTTGTTTAGGTGTCTTCTCCTAGGCTTAGACCTACCTAGAGCTCCTTGAGTACAGGATTGTCTTATTCAACATTCTATCCTAGGGTCTAGCACAAGACCTGGTATATACTTTGTATTCAGTAATGTTTGCCAAATGAGCAAAAAGACTGCTTCCTGCAGGGAATTTGTCTTAACAATGTGTTGGGATGCAGAAACCCCCTACCCTTAAACCTAGGGGACTGGACTTAGATCATAAGACCAGCCAGGGGCACTGCTTGCTTTAAAACATAAACTTCATGGAGCACATAATGACTTTGCAGATCATTAACTTCCTTGATGTAGCTACTGACCAACTTGTGACCTTGGGGTAAGGTCACAGAGCCTCATATTTTTTCATCTCAGTCAGGAGGAGGTAGGACTGTATCATTACCAGAGACAAGAGTATAGGATTAAAGCGTGAGCCCTGGAGCCACTTTGCCTACATTTGAAACCTGGTCCTGCTTCTTACTTGTGGTGTCCCACAAGTCACTTAATTTCCAGTTCCTTAGGTTCTTTACCTGTAAAATGGTGAATCCTAACAGCACCTACCTCATAGTGTTGTTCCAACGCTTAAGTGAGTTAAGGTAGGTAAAGCATTTAGCACAGTGACTAACTGTCATCATTGTTACCATGGAATTCCCTTTATGATCTAAAATTTGTTATTTTGTCTTTTTTTTTTTTTTTTTTTTGTCCTAGAAGAGGATTTCCTAGACCCCCTCTCTTCTCTTTTCCTGCCCCGGACTGACTGCCTTTCTTGCTGTCACCCTCTTGGTGACAAATCTTGGATCTTCCTGGGCTCCCTTACAGTGCTACCCTTCCCGGAAGGGCTTGGCTGGTGTTGGCAGTACCTCCTGACCAGTCTGGGTGGGGTTCCTATGGGGCATCTGTGAGGTATACTGCCTCCTACAGGCCAAAAGCAGTGACCCCACTGGCCTGGCCTGAGAGTCGAAACCTTTTGCTCTTTGGCCACCTCTTAAGACCTGTGCTCTTCTGATTTGGGAATATCCAGAAGGTGAACTACATTATATCAAACACTCCCCATGTGCCAGTCCCTAATACAGAGAAGTACAGGGTATAAGCGGCTAAGTGTGCAGGCTCTGGAGTCAGGCTGTGTGTGTTCACATCCTGGCTTATACACTTACTGGTTGTGAGGCCTTGGGCAAGTTACTTTGCTGAGCTTCCTTTTCTCATTTGGAAAAGGAGATAGAATAGTTTTTAGTTCGTTGTTCAGTTATAAAAATGAAATAACTACATAACGAGGATAATTCACATACAATCTGGAGTAGGAAGAATTCTTAACAATGAGTAAGAATTAGAAACTTTTCATTTTCCCAGCGCCTTTGGATTCCATTCTTTATAGTATAGTTCCATTATTTTGTTTGCAGTTGTGTGATTTTCCCAATCAACTGCATCCATATTCAAATGTTAGTACAAAAGCAATTTGAAAGCCAAATGTAAGTGGTTTTTATTTAACTGTTTGATTCAGTTCAGCAAACACTTATTGTGCTAGTCACTATGCCAAGAGCTGGCAGTATAACTTGGAGTGACGTATGGGGTCCTGCCCTCAAGATGTTTACAGTTTAGAGGGGAAGGTGGGTATTTAAACCTTGTAGACAGAGGGAACAGTGTTAGCTAAGGCACAGAAATGTAAGAAGGCCAGACAGCCTGACTCAAAACAAGGACATGCAAGTTGCTCTCCTTAGCCAGAACTTAGCTCATGGAGGCAAAGGGGTAGGAGGGCTGGGAGGGAGGAAAGAGGGCAAAAAGGTGAGAGGTAAGGCCGGGGAAGTTCCAAGTCATCGAGAGCTTGGATGTTATACTTAGGAATTAATTTGAGAGCAGTGAGGAGAGCCATTTAAGGACTTTTGGTAAGGGAGTAATGAGATCACATTGTGTTTGTAAAAGGTTATTTTGACTTCAGTAATGAGATTGAGTTGGAGAAGACCAAACTGGGGACAGAGATTGGTTAGTACATTTTTGCAGTAGACCTGTGGAGAGGTGATGAGGACCTGGATTAAGGTAGCAGTGAGGAAGAAAAGGGAAAGATACAAAAAATGTTAAGGAGCCCGAAATGATGGGTGAGTGGTGGTGCTATTGTATGACAAGTACAGGAGGGACAAGTACAGGACACTGAGGGGGGATAATAGTGAGTTCCATTCTCCATTTAGAAATGTTGAGTTAGAGGTACTTGCAGAACAAACAAGTGGAGGTGTCCAGTAGGAGACTGGTGTCAGTGGGAGCCTTTGGGCTAATACTTGGGAGTCATCTGCTTGCAGATGGTAGTTGGACCACAAGAGTGGGTAAGATTCCTCAGGGAGAGCAGGTGGAGAAAGAAGAGAAGAGACCAAGGACAACGCCCCAGCTTGGGTTCACTGATAATTAAAGTTTGGGTAAGGCATATGCAGCCAGCAGAAGAGAGAGAAAGAACAGTAACAGGTGGTGTCTCAAAAAGTGGTGGAAGAGAATATTGCAGAAGACAGAAAACAATATCAGAGGCCACAGAGGCATCAAGTTACATCAGGATGGAGAAGGTCCATTGGATTTGACAAGCAGAGGGACTCTGTTTGAGGGAATTCGGCATCTTCATTGCTCACATATAAAGCCTGATCAACAGTGTCTTTCTTGGAGAGAGAAAGGGATAAGAAGGGGGACACATGAAGAGAAGGATCTGTGTTCCAAAGAAACCGGAATGCACCTCTAGTACAACACAACCATGCCGTTAGGATTGCTTACAGGCTGAGCCAACCCATGAGACTGAGCTGAACTGCACAGATGCATTCAGTCCTACGACTCAGAGGAGATCCCAGTTAATAATTTCATTATAAATTCTTTAGACTTTTTCCCTGCATATAAACAAATATGTGTGCTTATATGTATACACAAATATAATTTTAAAAGTAAATATTGGCTCATGCTGTGCGTGCTCTTCTGAGAACCTGAGTAAAGTAATCATCTTTCCATGTTACTACATGTAGAGCTATTCCAGTCTTTAATGGCTGCAAAGTATTCGTTGTTCAAGTGGACTATAATTTATTTAACAAATTGGACCCTGAATGATGAACTTCTCATTGTTTCTAGCTTTTCACTATCACAGTACCTATAAGGGTATTTTTGCACACGTATCATCTTTGTACACTTTGGCAGAATGAGTGTAGGTTAAATTCCAAGGACTGTGTCTTACTTGTTTCTCTTTGTGCTAATCTTTCTATTTTACAACGTTGTACATTTTCCCCTTTCGTTCACATTTTCTCATGTATTTTAGTAAAAATACATTCTTTATATGGGTGTTTCATTCCACCAACATTTACTGGACACCCACTCTGCCAACCCCTACCTTCTGCCACTGTGTTCTCTGCTGGAGAGACAAAGATGAACATGTCACAGCTCTTGCCCTGAAGCTGTCTTTGGTGGGCAAGAGAGATAGCTGATCAGATGATTACAACTTACTGTGACAATTATTGTGAACAGAAGCACAAGGTGCTAAGGAAGCACAGGGGAGGAGAGGCACCAACCAAGACTGGGGGGTGTTAGGAAGACTTCCTGGAGTAGGGGACTCCTAAACTGAGTCTTAAAGGCAGAAGGGAAGTTAACCAGATAGAGGGAAGCAAGAGTATTCCAGGCTGACTGAATGTTCATTGGAAAGTAGGTGGGAGGAGACAGATTGTGAAAGGACTTGTGTGACAAGATATGAGTTTGGATACAGGATTGAAAGCCGTTAAGTGGAGGAGTGAAATGGTCAGATTTATGTTTTAGAAAAAATATCCTGAAAACAGAAAACAGTTAAGTTTTGGGGTGCCTGGGTGACTTAGTTGGCTAAACGTCCAACTCTTGATTTCAGCTCAGATCATGATCATGAGTTCATGAGTTCGAGCCCCACATCGGGCTCTGCTGAACCTGCCTGGGATTCTCTGTGCCCCTTGCTGCTCGCTCACTCTCTCCCTCTCTCTCTCTCTCTCTCTCTCTCTCAAAATTAAATAAATACACATAAAAGAAAGAAAGAATAGTTAGGTTTTAAAAAGGCCACTCTGGCTGCAGTGTGGGAGATGCCATTAAGGGGTTTGAAACTTAGGCAGAGAAGCCAGTTGGGGCTGTTGGAATCAGAGATGACATGCCCGAAGACAGGGTACCCCACTCTTGTTAATCTTTTGCTAAGTGGTTTATGGTTTTACTTATTTAAGCAGAATCTCTCCCTAATGTGTTCAGACTAGCTATTGCAGATGTAAGAAAGCAATTGATTTTTTTAAATATAGCTAATATTTGTCTACTTTTTAAGTGTTTAAAAATTTTTTTTATCATTTATTTATTTCGAGAGTGAGTGTGAATGGGGGAGGGGCAGAGAGAGAGAGAGAGAGAGAGAGAGAGAGAGAGAGAATCCCAAGCAGCACACAGAGCCTGACACAGAGCTTGAACCCATGAAACCATGAGATCGTGACCTGAGTTGAAGTTGGATGCTCAATCAACCAAGCCACTCGGGTGCCCCTCTACTTTTTGTTTTTATTTTTTATTAAAAAAAAATTTTTTTTTAATGTTTATTTATTACTGAGAGACAGAGAGACACAGAGTGTGAACAGGGGAGGGGTAGAGAGAGGGGGAGACACAGAATCTGAAGTAGGCTCCAGGCTCTGAGCTGTCAGCACAGAGCCCGACGCGGTGCTTGAACTCACGATCTGTGAGATCATGACCTGAGCCGAAGTCAGTCGCCCAACCAACTCAGCCACCCAGGTGCCCCTACTTTTTAAGTTTTTAAATCTAAGTGTTTAGTTGATTTTTTTGCTTTTCTGTGTAATTATTTTTGAGTACTTTTGCATATTGATATATTTTTGATCCTTTCCCTCTTTTTCCATTTTTATTATGCACATCTCAAACATACATAAAAATAAAGAAAATCATAGAACACACCCCCATATGCCCTTCGCCCAGATTCAGTAACTATTAGGATTTGGTCCTGGGGCACCTGGGTGGCTCAGTCGGTTAAGTGTCCAACTCTTGGTTTTGGCTCAGGTCATGAGCTCATGGTTTTGTGAGTTTGAGCCCCGCCTTGGGCAGTTCTGCTGGCAGCGTGGAGCCTGCTTGGGATTCTCCCTCTCCCTCTCTCTCTCTGCCCCTCCCCCACTTGCACTGTCTCTGTCTCTCTCAAAATAAACAAATTAAAAAAAATTTTTTTTAAAGATATGGTCCCACTTACTTCATCTTTCCTTTTTTCATGGTTTTGTGCTGTTGCTGAAGTATTTTAAAGCAGAATCCCAGACCTCTTATTATTTCAGCTCTACAGACTTCAGTACGCATCTCTGAAAATTTCCCATGTTTTTCGGATACAAATTTTCTTTTTTTAATTTTTTTAAAATTTATTTTGAGAGAGAGAAAGAGCAAGCAGGGGAGAGGGGCAGAGAGAGAGAGGAAGAGAGAATCCCTAGTAGGCTCTGTGCCGTTAGCACAGAGCCCAGTGTGGGACTTGAACTCACAAACCATGAGATCATGACCTGAACCAAAATCAAGAGTCGAAAGCTTAACTGACTGAGCCACCCAAGCACCCCAGATACAGATATTTTCTTACATAACCACAGTGCCATTATCATTCTTAACAAATAGTAATTTTTTGGTATAATTTAATATCTAGTGTATATTCATGTTCCTTGTGTATCTCAAAATCTCTTTTAATAGTTGGTTGATTTGTTGCAGTCGGGATTGGAATCACACGTTGCATTTGGTAGTTTGAACTCAAAAGACTCTTAATCTATAGCAGTCCATAACGTTACTCCCTTTAAAAAAAAAAAAAAAAATCAACAAATGAATAAGCAGGAGCACCTGGCTGGCTCAGTCTTCGGGGCATGTGACTCTTGATTGCAGGATCATGAGTTCAAGCCCCACATTGGGTGTGGAGATTACTTAACAAATAAAATATTTAATAAAAAAACAAACAAAAAACAGAATCAGACCTGTAAACACAGAGTATAAACTGATGGCTACCAGGGGAGAGGGGGAGTAGAGGATGGGCAAAATGGGTGAAGGGAAGTGGGAGATACAGGCTTCCTGTTATGGAATGAATATGTTACAGGAATGAAAAACATAGCAGAAGGAATATAGTCAATGGGACTGTCATAACGTTGTATGGTGAGCATAGCATAAGGTATAAACTTGTGGAATCACTATGTTGTACACCTGAAACTAATGTAACATTGTGTGTCAACTACACTCAAATAAAAACTTAATTATAACACAAAATAAAAATGCCATTGACTATTGAGGAAATCAGGTCTGTGGTCCTGTAGAATGTCCCACATTCAGGATGTGTCTTTTTCCTCCTACTATAATTTAACTTATTCTGCTGCCTCTCATATTTTCTATTAGCCAGAGGTTAGCTTTGAATAACTAGTTGGATTCTGGTTCCTCTTTTCTTTGGGAGGAGGGTGCAAGACTACTCATAGGTAGGGCTGTGAAGTGCTACCTCTGTCCGATAGCCGCACTCTTCGGGGCACTAAGATTGATTAGTGGTTCGGGCATTGACAGCTCCTCCCTCCATTATAAATTTCCCCATCAGCCTTTCATCGAATGAGTTCATCCACTGATGCTTGTCACCTGAATGAATTATTTCATCATGGGCTATGAAATTTTTAAAAATTCTGTCAATCTTTTCACACTTCTTAGTTGAATAAAGAACATTCCCTCAATAACTAGGGCTATTTGGTTGTTCTGAAATATAATATGTACCAAAAAGACAAGACAAATGCTTAATTCATTTTCTTTTATTGCAATTTTTGAATTAAGGAGTTGGTACTTTAATTGTTCCATTTTAAGTATCTATTGATCATGCTTCTATTTTATGACTTACTGCATTGGCAAGTCTAGTGATCCTCCTGCCATGATTATCTGGTTATCTCAGCCTTTGAGAAATGGGTCTTCTTTGCACAAGAGGCTTTTACATCCTTAGGTATGTGAATGACTTTCTGCATGTCACACATCAGTCCCTCTAGTCCTGTAGTTTTCAGTAGAAAACAGAACAACCTTTCCTCTTGTTTCAGGTCACACTGTGAATAAGATGCGTCAGCACTCAGATTCAGAAGTGGCTTGTCTTGCTGGAGAAGTTTACACTGAGTGGAGAACTTTCATTGAAAAACATTTAGATAGACCTTCTATTGAAGTGCGAAGTGACCCCAAAACTGAGACATTCAGGAAAAATGCCCAGAAGTTACTCTCAGAAGCCTTGGAATTAGAGGTAATGTCTCCTGGTTGGAATGTGATTCTCTAGGTAAATGAGCCTCACATTTTCGTAATGATCTTTCATAGTCTTAGTGCTTTGTCTTTATTCTACCTAGGCTTGCTTTCTTTTTTTTTTTTTTTTATTAAATATAATTTATTGTCTGATTGGTTTCCATACAACACCCAGGGCTCAAAAACCTCTCTGACCTCAGCCGCAGCAATTTCTTACTTGACACATTTCCAAAGGCAAGGGAATTAAAAGCAAAAATGAACTAGTGGGACCTCATGAAGATAAAAAGCTTCTGCACTGCAAAGGAAACATTGAACAAAACTAAAAGGCAACCGACGGAATGGGAAAAGATATTTGCAAATGACATGTCAGACAAAGGGCTAGTATCCAAAATCTATAAAGAACTCCCCAAACTCCACACCCAAAAAGCAAATAATCCAGTGAAGAAATGGGCAGAAAACATGAATAGACACTTCTCTAAAGAAGACATCCAGATGTCCAACAGGCACATGAAAAGATGCTCAACGTCACTCCTCATCAGGGAAATACAAATCAAAACCACACTGAGATATCACCTCACGCCAGTCAGAGTGGCTAAAATGAACAAATCAGGAGACTATAGATGCTGGTGAGGTTGTGGAGAAATGGGAACCCTCTTGCACTGTTGGTGGGAATGCAAACTGGTGCAGCCACTCTGGAAAACAGTGTGGAGGTTCCTCAAAAAATTAAAAATAGATCTACCCTATGACCCAGCAATAGCACTGCTAGGAATTTATCCAAGGGATACAGGAATGCTGATGCATAGGGGCACTTGTACCCCAATGTTTATAGCAGCACTTTCAACAATAGCCAAATTATGGAAAGAGCCTAAATGTCCATCAACTGATGAATGGATAAAGAAGTTGTGGTTTATATATACAATGGAATACTACTTGGCAGTGACCAAGAGTGAAATACGGCCTTTTGTAGCAACGTGGATGAAACAGGAGAGTGTTATGCTAAGTGAAATATGTCATACAGAGAAAGACAGATACCTTACGTTTTCACTCTTATGTGGATCCTGAGAAACTTAACAGAAGACCGTGGGAGAGGGGAAGGAAAAAAAAAGTTAGGGAGGGAGCCAAACTATAAGAGACTCTTAAAAACTGAGAATAAACTGAGGGTTGATGGGGAGTGGGAGGGTGGGGAGGGTGGGTGATGGGCATTGAGGAGGGCACCTGTTGGGATGAGCACTGGGTGTTGTATGGAAACCAATTTGACAATAAATTTCATATTAAAAAAAACCAAACCACCCGGTGGTCATCCCAACAGATGCCCTCCTCAGTGCCCATCACCCACTTTCCCCTCATCCCCACCCCCCAACTCTACCTGGGCTTTCTTTAAGGATTCTGAATTTGTAAGCATTCTGGGAGATAGTATTGCAGAAAGACTAGCAAGACCTGGATTAAAACCCTGGCTCTATTAGGAACTGGTTGTGTCACTGTAGGCAAATCCCTTAATGCTTCTGAGACTTGACTTTTTTATCTGTAAAATGAGTATTATAATTCCTATCACCTATAATTATTGGAAAGATGAAACACTTACACAAAGGAATAGTATATATAGTATGTGATGATTAGAAGTCACTTAACGAGTATTGGTTCCTTCCTACTTAAAATTCTTCCCCTTCCCACTGAAGCAAAAATTCTGGTATGGACTCTGCTATGGACTATCAGTCTTTTGAAAAGACACTACTCCCCCTTTTTTAAAATGTCAGCACTCATACCTTTAGTTCCAAGGCATATAATCAGTTGGCAAGACATAATCTCTATTGTTTCCATAGCTGACAGTTCAAATGTTAATAGTTTGAGGTACACCTGGTAAAAGGAGTTTTGCTCATAATCATCAAAAACAAATCTTATAGATCAATTAATATTTTCGAAAAATCAGATGTAACATCCATATTTTTTTCCTATTCTTAAGATATCCCTATTAAAATATACTTAAAGAATAATTTGAGAGGCACCTGGGTGGCTCAGTCCATTGAGCATCCAGCTCTGGATTTAGGCTTGGGTCATGATCTCACGGTCACGGCATTGAGCCCTGCATTGGGCTCTGCCTGCTTGCGACTCTCTCTCTCTCTCTCTCTCCCTCTCCCTCTCCCTCTCCCCCTCCCCCTTTCTGCCCTTCTCCTTCTGGCATGTGTGCGCACTCACACTCTCTCAAAAATAAATAAGAATAATATTATTAACAAAAGAAACAATTTCAAAAGTCTGATTTAAACACTAGGTCTGCATTCTCTGAGAAAATATTTTAACCTTTCTATCTCAATTATACATCTACAAAAGAAAGGTAAATGGACTTGTGGTATGTTACTTTTTAAAAATAGAGTTTTGGGCTTTTTAATACAAACTTATGATAGAAAATGAGAAAATGCAGAAAGGAAAAATAAAATCACCATTGAACTACCATCAGACATAATCTTATTGACATTTTGGTGCATTTCCTGTTTGGTAAATTATTATAGCTCTTTAAATGAATATTGGGCAAGTTAATGATTATACCATATTTATTAAGAGCCAATCATATGCTAAATGTTCCATATGATGCTTTTATTGATTATTTAAATAACCGCCGAAAACTGACAATTATTTACATTTGCGTTTTACTTTTAACCTTGATCAATATCAGTGTCATTTTATATATCCTTTTCTATATATCTTTATTTTTTCATGTTTATAATTTTTAATGTCTGTTTGATAGTTTAGTGAATTAATATGCTGTAAGTTTGCTTAAGTTCTTCTAAACGAAGTTTTAATATGACTATTAAACCCTTGAAGGAAGAAAAAAATACGAAGACTGTAAGTCTAATTTTCCAGAGTATCGATTAGCCAACAAGGTTTGCTATTTAATATTTTACATAAAGTTTATTTTTTAAATAAGCCAAAATTATTGCAGGAACATAGAGTGTGGGTATATTATATGTAGTTAATGTGGTGGTAAATACCAGTTCCCTGTGGTATCTTTTTAAGTAAATGATAATAACGAAGCTATGCTTGTAAGGATTAATGAGCAGTTTGCCTGCTATATTAAACTCCATAATAATTATCCTTTTAGTTTATCCATTAATTATCCTTTAAATGGCACATCAAGTGGTAAGCACTCAAGTGTTACAAAGCAAAGTTAAAAAAGTGATACATTCGTTAGCTCTTCCCAATGTAATTGGAAAAAATATCAGATTAAGCATAGCTGAATGGTTTTGCTCCCAAAGAATAAATTTTTAAAATTAAAAATGTGCATCTTACCATCTTCCTTGGGCAAAAAAAATCAATCTGTTTCCCTTGCGTAATAAACAGCATTTGATAGTATTTTTATCAGTTTGGTATGTCAGAAGATATAAATATAAGCACTTTTATATAAGGTTAACTTCTAGCACCTATCATCATCTGAAATATTTCCATATTAGGGTGAATCAATGAACCATCTAATCCAGTATCTGGTCTTTGACAGTAACCAATGTTGAGTGCATTCAAATCAGACATCAGATCTCCATAAATGTACTCTATCAGCCAGTAGTAAACCATTGGGTAAGTTACTGGCCCAATGACTAAAAAGCCTTTACAATTTGATCCTAGTATGTGTTCTTGCAAATTCACTCATTACATTTTTGTAGAAAAAATGGTCTCGTGTTATTTGTTTGGGTCATGTCCTTTAGTAGTGAAAGCCACAGATGAAGAATATACACACACAGCCAAAAGGCGCATCTCTTTATTACTCTACACAGGTCTCGCTTTCCAGATTTATGGATTGTTTCCTTGTTCTTGGAATAATGGGATAGATGAATAAAAACTCCACTTTTGAGACCCATGCTCCATTCCCCTTTACTTCTCCCTTCCGGATCTTCTTTGTTCTTCCCTGTCTTTTAGATCTTTCCTCATATGAACGTCCCCTGTGGTGTCATTCTCTTACTTCCCCTTCCTCATTATCCACTCTCCTTCCTACCTCATGGCCTGTGATCATTTTCCTATTATGTCATTAAAAAAAAATGAACCTGATTCTCAAAGTGAGCCCGTATCATTAAGAGTTATGAAATACTGGCCGGTTGGCCCAGTTGGTTGTCGGATGGTGCTAATGAGATCCAGGTCAGGGGTACGTCCCCATATGGGACTGTTAGTTTTTCCTTTGTTTAATGGCCTCAGACTGCACCTCTGGCTTTGACCAGCTCTCTCATAAATGTATTCGAGTGGTCAAAAAGGAGTGTGGGTAGATGTGTGCAAATCCAGTCAAGCTATTGGAAAACTCATACGAAGTTTGCTCCCAGTGGATATCCAAGTCAACAAATGTTTAGTATTGGTGCTGGTGCTGGACAGAATATAAACATAAATGAGTCGCATTTCCTGGGCTAAGAAAGCTTATCCTTTCTTGGCTGAGAGCCTGCAAATGACTAAATATAAGGCAGGATGAAAATATGTCTGGAATAGCGGTTTGGCAAGTGGTATAGACACACAAAGGACAGAACAGTGAAGTCTGATGGGGGAATCTGGGAAGGTTTTATGGAAGAGATGACAGTCGAAGGGGATAGGATTTTCCTAACTAGAAAATACATATTAAAATAGAAACATTATATTTCAGATCTCATCTTTTATGCATAGGATATTATTGGAAGAGCAGGAAAGGATGGAGGTATGTATACACAGGGAAAAAGGATATTCATTTAACAAATGCTTACTGAGCACTTGCTTTGTGCCTGCACCTATGCTGGGCATCAGGAATTCGGGAATAATTCCAACATGGTAACAACCCTAGAGGGGCTCACCATCTTCTGAGGGAGATAGACAAATAAATAGTCACAATCCAGTGTGGGAAGTTCTACACTTGAGGTAGACACCTGAAGAAGACCTCCTTAGCTTGCTTTTAAAGAGCTTAAGGATGTGGCAAACATCACTAATTGATTATGGCACCATTTCCCACTGGGTCCAGACTCCTTGATGGAAGACAGCTCTAGATGGTCACATTTTATATCTTCCCCAGTTACAGCCAGTTTGTCCAGGATTGGACACACAGTGAACTTACAGGTACAAATAGATAAGGAAGGCAAATCAGATTCTCTGTCTCTGAGGAGTGTGAACTAGGAAATGGCAAGAAAGCAGCAGTAGGAGTGTTGAAGCAGAAGGGGTGTTGGAAGAGTTACGAGGGAGCAGAAGCTGTGGGCAGAGATGTGTAGAACAGGGGAGAGAATAAAGCGGTTAGAATTGGTAGTAAGGCAAATAGAGAGGAGCAAAAACATGTAAGAAAGAGACCAGGCAGATCTTGAGACACACGAGAGAAAGGGTATGGTCTCTAAATAAATCCCTAGGTTTCTTGTTCCCGTTCCCATTCATACAGATATATCCCATTCCGGTTCCCGTTTCCATTCACATGGATGTTTCTCATGGCAAAACCTCTTTTTCTCAAGGTCTCAGTGAGACTCCGGTCCTTTCACCCCAAAGGACTTAACCTGAATCACCAAGTTAGGACCCATTGGAGAGGACTCAACAACTTGGGTAGGTTTGAAATATCCAAAGGCAGTTAGAAGATAGACACTCTTCACTTGGGGCAATGAACTTGTACACATGGGTGTGTGATGAATTCTTTCCCCTTATGATTTACAGTTTAATATCACTGCTATTTTTCCTCCTTGTGATTGGCCTCCATTTAACAAGAAGCATGCATGAGAATCGTTAGGTGTTTGCTTTCTGTCCCTGTCACATCACTGGTACGGCACGCAGTCCACTGCCCCACGGTTATCTGTATACATGCCATCTCCTTTTTCCACTGGGAGTTCCTGGAGGGCAGGGTCAGGTCTTTTCTGCTCTGTGTCTCTAATACCCAAATCAGGCCGGACTCAGAGTAGTGACTCAGGAATTATTTGCTGAATGAAGTATGGGTGGTATCCAGTTATGTGAATTTCAAGGTACTCTTAAAGTTCTTTTTATATGTATATTACAGTTTGATGGAATGGCCATGACCTCTTTTTGCAAATGCACATATACCCTTCTCCCCCAACAACCACTTTCCTCAAAAAAAAAAAAAAAAAGGAAAATGAAGACTTCCTCTTGTCTGTTATGTTAAGAGAATCTCTGAACAGTGACTGACCATCCTCACACTGAGGTGAGCAGCCTCTCTGGCAAATGTTGCTGGACAAACAGTGGGCCAACAGCAGCTACCCTTTCCATCTCCTAAAGTAGTCTGGTACCAGGGCTGCCTCAGGCCAGGGGCTAGTTCAGTGCCCTCCCAGGAGGCTACGAGAAGCTCAAGGAGTCTGGATTCTGGAGAACCATGTTGCCATACCACTCACTCCAATGCAGGCCTTGGAGATAGTCATCAGGATCCCGAACTTCCTGAGCATCTTTTGTCTGCTACACATAGGCAGATGTCTGGGCCTAGACAGTCATTCTTCTTGTCTCTCTCTCTGTTTCTCTCAGTCCTGTTCTGCTCTCAGCCTGGTCCTTATTTCCCCCAAGCTTCCCTTCTCTATTCGTTTTGTTCTGTCGGTCTCTCTGTTATGTGAGGATGTTTTATCGAATATCAGGTGTTCCTTTTTTACTTTTAGTACATTTTTTCTTAAACTTTTCTTTTAAATAGAACTGTAGTACATATATAGGAAAGTGCACAGAAGATAGATGTGTATGTAGCTCTGTGAATTTCTCACAAAGCAAATGCCCACTTTACCTCACCAGATGAGTCTCGGGTCAAACATCACTCTCTCCCAAAGCCAGGCGCTGCCCTCCTGGCTTGGGACCCTGTGCTGTAGCTCTGCGCCCCAGCACCCATTCCTGTTCCCTTTCCTGATACTCCGTATACTTACGATCCTGTTCTCTACTTGTCTCCAACTGGGCTGTGCTCTCCGTGGAGTCAAGGACTGTCAGCCTTGTTCACTGCTTTTTCCTCAGCCCACGCACAGAACCTAGCACATAGTAAGTGCTGAATAAGTATTTGAATGAGTGGCAGGGTGGGGAGAGAAGGGAAAAAAGGAAGTGAGAAAAAGAAAATTGTTTCCTGTTTTCAGGGAAGACAAACTCAGAAAATAGGTCATTCATCTTATGAAAGTGTCTACAGGAAGCTTAGGACATTGTGGCCACCCAAGGAAGAACTTTCAGTCCTTTGAGCTAGGATTTGCTTTTTTGCTTTTTGGTTTTGAGCTGAGTTTTCACATGCAAATAGGAATATGTTTTTTGGGAAAAGTGGACCTTGCTGAGGGAACATGTACCTGGGCAGCGGCACAGCGGGATGTGAAAGCACCTTGGCTTGCTCAGGCTGGGCCACGGTCAGGGCTGGCGAGGCGAGTAGTGGGAGGTGGGCCTGGAAAGGAGGGTAATGAGGGAGTCTCTGAGCAGCAGCCCAGTCTGGCCTGGATCCAGACTGTGGACAAAGACCCAGACCTGTCCTGCTTTGATTAGGTCTGTGACTTCAGGAGGGCTTGGGCCTGAGCTGGACCACCCCAGAATTGCTGCAGGTCCCATCCGCTAGGGCCACTCTGCTTAGCTGGCCCCGTGGAGGTCCCTTCAAACTCAACTGGTCTCTCCAAAAGTAAGGGGGCAGTTAGTATGGTGAAAGGAGAGGATCATGAACTTTGGGGTCAGGGGTGCCAGGTCAGAGTCCCGGCTCTGCCTCTTAGTTGTGAGACCTTGAACCTTTCTTTACCCTTGAACCTATTTCCTCATCTGTAAAATGAGGTAACAGGAGTTGTGAGCATTAAATGTGAAAAGTGATTTATAAACTGTTCTACACTCATATCAGGACCCAGACCTGGTGTTTCTAAAATGTTGTAAGGGGTTAAAAGGCACTTTAAAAAACAAACCAAAAAAAGTATAAACTGTTATACTGATTTATTATCCTTGGTCTTCGTTTCCTGGTTGGTAAAGTACAGGGCCCAGTACCCGTTGCTTAGTTCAGGCCAGTTTCCTGTTATAATGGCAAATATTACCACCCGGCAGGGGTTGTGAATGAGGTCCCTGTCACAAAGCACATGGCCTTGTTCCTTAATTGCTAGGGTGGAATTAATTTGCTCTTCCTGTTTCTCTTGTGACAGGAAGTAGATGTCCTTGAATTTCAGTTGATTAATGGAGGCCTCTGAGCAGAGTGCTCCAGCCTCTCTTGCTTTTAATCCTTATGCAATGCAAGGCCCTAATTTGATAATTTTGCTGTTTTTTAGATGGATCACCTACTGGTTGAAAATATTGAGCGGGAAACGTTTCATCTCTGCTCCCGCCTCATTAATGGGCCATACCGGCGGACGGTGAGAGCCCTGGTCTTCACATTAAAGCACCGAGCTGAAATCCGGGCTCAGGTGAAGAACGGCTCGCTGCCAGTCGGCACGTTTGTACAGAACCACAAAAAATGACCCGAGGATGGTTCCAAAGCTGGGCTGGGCAGAAAGCAAAATGGGCCTCTCTCTGCCATTCAAAGACTCTTTTGAGTTTGGGTGATGGCTGCTGCTGGTGGTGCTAAATTTTCCCATGGTGCCATTCCTTCAGACAGAGGATGCGGAGAGCCCCGGGAGCCAGGCCTGCGGGAGATGCTTCATTAGCTGTATGCACTTGCGCTGCCTCACGGGACGTGCGCTGGCTGTCACTAGGAAGCGCGGTATGGTTGCCATCACCCAACCCAGTGAAAGGGTGACAGATTTCACTGTGAGTGCGCCAAGGACACCTCTAAACTTCCCCCATGTCAGGCAGATGAAGTTACTACTTTATTTCGCCACCCTGCAGGTAACTGAAACTCAATTACTGTGGCTGCACACTCAGTTCCATCCCCCTGAGTTTAGATAGCTCTGGTGCCTCTCAGAACTCCCCTGTCTGTTCTCTTTGCTCTACCCCGGGGGTGAGCCTGCTGGAGCCAGCCAACTACCCCTTCTTTCCAGAACTCACTTATCTGAACATTTCAGCTCTCCCTGGAAGACCTTCTGCATTGGTCTCCAGAGCCCCCATGCTGAGGCTTCTAATGAGGAACTGGCCTGAAGCGTCCCCCTACCTTGGGGTTTATTTGAATACGCTGGCTCTTGGTTTAGGGCTCCGTAGAAGATACATAATGAAATTTCTCTTGAAATGAATTACCACAGTAGAAAAAAACACATCTATATTCTGAAATGAAATGCCTCTGTACAGGCCTGCTTGAACAATTACATAAATGAGATTTGCTCTTTTAAAGTCATAATAAACTGGGACTTTTTTTTTTTTTTTGCCTAAAACAAAAGGTATGGCCTATTCATTGAAAAGTATTTGGGGTTGAGAAAGGGGACAGTTGGTGAAAATAAAGAATGACTGGATGAGAATTTGAGGGAGATAGCAATACCCAAGGAAAGCTTTTTAGGTTAGGGCAGATGAGAGCATGTTTATAATCTGAAGAGAAGGAGCCAATAGAAAGGAAGAGATTAAACTGTTTAAAAAGAGGGGCTAAGTTCAAAAGCAAGGAGAAAAGAGAGGGGCCTAATGTCTACCTTCTAAGTGCTAGAGACCATTCCTAAGCTAATTTGTTAGCATTTACATTGATGTTTATTGTAGGGTCTTAAAAATCCTGTTTAACCTTCTCATTCTTGCGTTAGTAAATATTGTTTCAGTTTTTTAGATTTCTTCATTTATTTAGCACTTATTTACTGAGCACCACTCCTCGGGGCACTGTGGGACCGACCGAGTGGTAGCAGCAGATGAGACCCTGAGGCTCACCAGGCAGAAGTGTCTTGCTCAGTTCCCCACTGCTAATAACTGTTGGAGCTAGAATAATAATCGAGCACTTAACCACGGGCTCGGCACTGTGGTAGACATTTAAAAAACTCCTAACAAACCAAATAAAAAAGTAAAACTAATAAACTAATACCTAATTAAAGATGAGGAAAGTGAGGCTCAGAAGGGCTGGTAACTTACTCGGGGTCGCACACAGATGGTGAATGGCAGGTTCAAGATCCAAAACTGAAGTCTACTTGATATAGATGGTCTTCCTGGTTGATTTCGTCCACGCATGCCCTTAGGCATTTCGTATATGCCGATGACTCTCCAGTTTGTGTCTTCAGACCCCTGAGCTTCAGACAGAATCTCCTAGATGCGCATCTCAGAGGTAACATGTCTTTTTGTACTTGGCAATACTGGCACGTTAGCCAGGAGCCTGGGGGTCAGCCTAAGCTCTTCATCCCCTCACCCCCCCTCACCCCCCACCCACCCAACCAAATCCTGATGGTTTTACTTCTCACCTAGGTTTACAGTCTCTTGTCTCTCCTCCATATTTAGCACAACTTCAGGACTTTATCCTCTCTTTCCCAGGTGATCACATGCCCCGCTAACTTATCCCTCTGCCTCTAGTCTTAACCTCTTCAAATTGGCCTCTCTGTGCTAGAAACAAAGTGACATACCAAAACTGAAAATCCCACTGTGTCACTCCCCCTTGGAGCATTTTCACATGTGAGCGTTTTCTCTCTCTGGAATGCTACTCTCTATCTAATTCCCTCCCCTGCCCCTTCTGTAATACCCTGTTCTATATACATACTCACATGTTCTCTGGGTATCCCCACTCGATTGGAACCTCCTTCAGAAGTCCTGCCAGAAGTCAGAAGTCCTGTCTTACTCCTCTAGGTATCTTCAATCCTTAGAACAGTGCTTGTCCCATAGAAATACCCAATACGTACTTGTGGAATTAATGGATATCCAGGCGCCTATGCCCTGTCTACCTCCACCTTTGTTCCCCTTAGAATCTATTATCCGCTAGGGTAGGTAGAGTGAACCTTTAAAAATGTGAAACAAATCATGTATTTACTCTGCTCAAAACCTAGTGGCTTCCCTCTCAGAGCAAAATTCCAAGCCCTTCCAATGTCCTCCCAGGCCCAACATGATGTGGATCCTGGCCGCCTCTTTGACCTCACTTCGTAACATTCTCTCCCTTTCTTACACCTGTGTGGTCCTACTGGCTCCCTTGCTGTTCTGAACACACACACCAGACATGTTCCTACCTCAGGGCCTTTGCACTTAAACTCTTGCGCTGATTACAATGCCCTTTTTATAGATACTTGCGTGTTCCTATTTTCACTTGATTTGGGTCTCTGTTTGCCTTATCAGAAAGGCCTTCACTGACTCCCCTAAACAAAACAGCACTCTCTCCCAATCATTTTTTAATACTCTACCTTGCTTTATTTTTGTTCAGAGTATTCATCCCCTTTCTTGATACAGTTTATTATTTCTTTATTGCCTATCACCCCACCTCCTATAAGAATTTAAGCTTCCTTTTTTTAAAATTTTTTTAATGTTTATTTATATTTGAGACAGAGAGAGAGCATGAGCAGGGGAGGGGAAGAGAGAGGGGGAGTCAGAGGATCTTAAGCGGGCTCTGCGCCGACACAGCCCGATGTGGGACTTGAACCCACAAACCGTGAGATGACCTGAGCCAAAGTCAGGTGCTCAACTGACTGAGCCACCCAGACGCCCCAAGAATTTAAGCTTCTTGATAGCAAGAGTCTTTGTTTTTGTTCCTACTATACCTCCAGCACCTAGAACAGAGGCTGGCACAAACTTCGTCTCCATAACTGTTGATTGAATAATTGAATGGCCAGTTGTAGGCATACAGGAAAGTCATCTAATCCAATCAGGGAATGCTTCCTGGGGGAGGTGACAACCTGTGTGCAGTCTGAAAGGGCAGAAGTAGGTAATTGGGTGGTTGAGGTGTATGCCTGGCAGAGAAAGCAGAGTATGGAAAGCCCTGGAACTGTGATCCCTAGGGGGTGATTGGTATAGCTGGAGTAGAGAACACATGCAGGAGAGTACCTGGGGATGAGGCCGGATGGGAGGGCAAGGACCAGGACAAATCTGAAGGGTCTTGAGCACAAAATGAAGAGGTTTGGACTGATTGCAAGCAGGAACTAGTTAGTTTCTTATTACCGGGCTGTGTGGAAGAGAAGCTAGAGCAGGGAGAGCTGGGCAGGAGGAGGAAGCTTCATTTATAAACATCCAAAGAGTTCCGCTAACTTAGGAACCCAGAGTAAGTTGAAAACAAATTGCTGTCTAGCTGAAAGGCTTCAGTGGTGATAGTTAGAAAGTGAAATGATTGCAGAGATGTGCTTTGGAGATTTGGAAGGCAGGCTGTGTTATTTGTGGCTGTTTTCTCCTTGATGCATGTGCAGAATTTCCATGCATGGTAATGGAGCTATTCTGAGTGCTTGCCAAAGGGAAGGAGGCTCACAGACACCCACGTATGCTTGTCCACCCACAGAGAAGCACCTCTGAGCTCCAGCCTGTTACAAGTGAAAGGGACAGCTCCTGAAAAGGGGTGAGAGAGGTCCCTAGGACTCTGAGTTACCTGTAAGTCTACGCATGAATATGTCTTCTGTATTTACTTGCGGTAGGAAATTAGGAAATTAAGTACCATTAGAGTCTGCTCCGCTAGTTTATTGGTCCTTTTTTGGTGGTTGAATCAGAGGTCCTGGGCCCTTGGGTAGGGGCTGGGTCTTTTCATTCATTTGCTCAATGAACAGATGTTGCCCATCTACTGTGTGCCCATGACTGGACTGGCACTGGGGAAACCGCAATAAATGAGATATAATTTCTACCTTTGGGAAGCTCTTAGTCTGGTGGCGACACAGACACATAGGTAAATAATTATACATATATATATATATACATGTATATATATACACACACAATAATTATACATATATTTACATAGGCAAATAATTACAGTATAAGATAATATGTATTTACTGGAGATATTTAGTTAAAATGTTGAGAAGGTGGGAAAAGGAATGATTCACACCATTCTAAGGGAAGAAAGTCTTCACAGAGCATTGATGTTTGAACCAAATCTTGAAGTAGAGGTAGGAGTTCTTAGCAGAGGGAGCAGCGTGTGCTCAGAGGCACAGGTGTAAAGGCTTGTTTCACTAGAGGCAAATGTGTGTTGGAAGCATAAGGCTCTTGGAATGGTGGGCAGAAATGGGGCAAAAAAAAAAAAAGTGGCCAGGGCCGTGGAGACATTATGCAGGAGTTGGACTTTGACCTTCAAATAATGGGAGGCCATGAGATGTGTTTGAGCAAGTGAGGGACCTAGTAAGGTGTGTGTTCTACAAAGATCAAAATGTTCCTACGTAAAAACGTATTTAAGAAAAAAAAAATTGGGGGCGCCTGGGTGGCGCAGTCGGTCAAGCGTCCGACTTCAGCCAGGTCACGATCTCGCGGTCCGTGAGTTCGAGCCCCGCGTCGGGCTCTGGGCTGATGGCTCAGAGCCTGGAGCCTGTTTCCGATTCTGTGTCTCCCTCTCTCTCTGCCCCTCCCCTGTTCATGCTCTGTCTCTCTCTGTCCCAAAAATAAATAAACGTTGAAAAAAAAAAATTTTTTTTTAAAAAAGAAAAAAAAAATTATTAACCCAAAAGCTTAAGACAAAGGAAAGACACGCTTGAGAGTCAGTAAATGAGAGATTTTTTTTTTTTTTTTGACAAATGAAGTTTAGAGTTGACCAAACAGATATCATTAGAGAGTCCCAGGTTTGAAAAATGGCAGGAGGCTGAGATAATGCATTTACTTTGTTCAGTGGTGAAGGATCAGGCAGCTGGCCTTTTTTCATTTATAGAATATCAGGTTCTTAAACTTGTGCATGTCAACCTTGGTTTTCTTTTGCTGCAGCCTCAGGCCTCAGAGCCTCACTCTGAGATTTGTAATGTGTTTTGGATGCGTTTATCACAGGCAAATGGGGCGGGGGCTCAGCTTGTTACTGCCCATTACTGCTATCAAAGGGAGTCCATCCAGAAAACAAGGCTTTGGGAGCTTTGATTAGGTCAGTGACACTGCCTTCGTTTCAAAAGAGAGATGGTTTGTTTGGATAACATTGTATTTTCTTTTAAGTCAACCAAAATAATAAAATTGCTGTCAGGGATAGGCTTACCCAAAAGCAAAGGAGCTTAGTCTCAAGATCCCAAGAATACCAGGATGTCCAGTCAAATGCTACTTGTTCATCTTGTTAAGATCACTCACTCAGTGTGTATGTATTGAGCTCTTACGAGCCAGGTCCGGGGGGCACAGGGATAAATGAGACATAGTCTCTGGCCCCACAGTCTAATGAAAGAAACAGATAAACCATTAAAAAAAGACAAATGATTGTGAATTCTGGGAATTCAAAGGAAAGGAAATAAGCCAATAAACATATTAGAAGATGCTCAACCTTACTAATAAAAGGGGAATGGCAAAGATCAGTGCCATCCTTGAGGACGTAAAGGATGCAGGGGCAGTGATTCTCATCGTCTTCATTTCATTCACTGATCTGGCCCCTACACAAATCAAGTGGTTCCTGGAGGATGACTGTGGATTACGGCAAAATCAACCAAGTGCTGGTTCTGCTTGCGGTGCTGTGCCAAATGTGGTGTCTGTCCTAGCGCACATTCGCATGTTCTCAGGTCCACAGTATAAAGCTATGGACCTGGTGAGTGTGTTTCATCTCCTTCCCCATCAGAAGCAAAGATCAGAGTTCATATTCCCTTGCAACAGACAAAAGTACACAATTACCATCTTGCCCCAGGGCTGTTGAGCTTCCTGCCCTCTCACGACCTAGTCTGAGAAGACCTATACTGCCTAGATACCTTGCAGAACATCAACTTGGACCAGATGAGCAATGAGCAAGTGTACTGGAAGCCTTGATGAGACACATGCATTGCAGAGAGCGGAAGAACACGCTATGAAGATTCAGAGGCCTGATAGACATCTCAGTGAAATTTGTAGGGACCAGTAGTCTGGGATATGCCAGGGATATATCTTCCAAAGTGAAAGATAATGGTGATTGCACCTCCCACCTCCACCCCGCCTGAAGAAGGAAGCTCAATGTCAGGTGGGCCCCCTTGGGTTTTGGAGGCAGCGCATTTCCCACCTGGGAATACTGCTCCACCCCATATCAGATGACACAGAAGGCTGCCAGTTTTGATGCTGGCCCAGAATGGGAAAGGGCTCAGCAGCAGAACCAGACTATACAAGTAGCCATATGATCTGGCAGAAACCATGGTATTTGAGGTATATGTAGTGGGAAAAGATACATATGGAGTTCGCGACAAGGCTGAGTAGGAGACAATATAGACCCTTGGGGTTCTGGAGCAGGGCCATGCCATCTGTAGCCAGGAATAACACACTTTTCAAAAAATAGCTTCTGATTTGCTGAGCGTTCTGGTGGAAACAAAACAGATCATCTGACTGCAGAACATCAAGTTGACCATGGAACTAAAGCTGTTCATCGTAAGGTAGATTCTGTCAGATCCACCAAATCATAGGGTCACACAAGGCCCAATTCATCAGGATAGACATGGTACAACTGGGATTTGGCACAACAGGGCCAAAGGGCAAAAGACAGCTGCATGAGCGATGGCCCAGACATTTATGTCATCCACCATCTTTGCACCAGTGCCTCTCCCTGAGGTCACCTATGGCTGCCTGAGGACCTCCTTATATCCAGCAGGAGGAGAAAAAAAGCCAAGCTTTGTTCATGGGTGGGTCAGCTCAGTATGTGTGAGTAAGCCAAAAATAGACTGTTGCTATACTGCAGGCCCCACTGCAGTGTCCTTGAAAGACAGTAGAGGAGGAAATTCTTCCAGTGGACAAGCTCTGAATAGTACACCCAGTCATCCACCTTTTGTGGAGAGACAGAGGGCCCATCGTTAGAAGACACATGGGTCTAGTGGGCAGTGGTGAATGGCTTGGCTGGTTGGTTAGAGGCCTGGAAGGATAAGTTTGAAAATCAGGGACAAAGAGGTCTGGGGTAGAGGCACGTGGATAGACCTACGAGAGTGGGCATCAAGTGTGAAGTTCATTGTATTCCATGTTAACACCCACCAGAGAATGTATACCACAGAAGAAGCATTAAACAAATACAAGTAGCCATGCTACTTGTGAACCATATGATCTAGCAGAATCCATGGTATTTGACCATGCAGCCAAAGCTGTTCATCATAAACTGGGTTCTATCAAATCCACCAAATCATGAAGTCACACAGTCCCTAACAAACTTCCTGTACGCTAATCTCCATCTCATGGTCTACCTTCCAGGGAACGGACCTGCAACATAGCTCTTCTAATTGCTGGTAACAACTCTTAAATCGGATGTCAGCAAAATTTTCTAGAAAGGGACAGAAAAAGTCTGGTTTGCAGGCCATATGATCTCTCACAACTACTCAACTCTGGCGTTATAGTACAAAAGCAGCCATAAATCATACATAAATGAATGAGTGTGGCTGTATTCCAAAAAACTTTCCAAAGGCATGTGGTAGGTGGCATTCGGTCCACGGCCTTAGTTCGCCAACCCCTACTCTAAAGAAATATTTTTACAAGCGTACCAAGTAGGCGTTACAAAAATTTAATTGCAGCATGGTCTGTAGTAAAATTTTAGAAGTAATCTTACACTAAAAAAAGGAAGGTTACATAAATTGTGGTATTTATAGATTTTGGAATAGTATGCAGCATCTAAGAAGAATGAGTTTAGATCAAAAAGCAGCACTGTCCAATAGAAATATAACATGAGCCAGCCACATACATAATTTTGAATTTTCCAGGAGCCACAATGAAAGCTGTAGAGAGAAACAGATGAAATTAAGAATATATTTGAGAGGCACCTTTGTGGCTCAGTCAGTTGAATGTCTGACTTCGGCTCAGGTCATGATCTCGTGGTTTTTTGAGTTCGAGCTCCGTGTTGGGCTCTGTGCTGACAGCTCAGAGCCTAGAGCCTGCTTTGGATTCTGTATCTCCTTCTCTCTCCGCCCCTTCCCTCCTTGCACTCTGTGTGTGTCTCTCTCTCTTTCTCTCTGTCTCGAGAATAAATAAACATTTTAAAAAAGGAGACATATATTTGAGCTCTCTACACTGAAGATATTATCACTTTAACATGTAATTAACATAAAAATTATTTATGAGATATTTTACATTCTTTTTTTGTACTGAGTTTTTGCAGTCTGATGGGTATTTTACATTTAACAGCCCATCTCAATTTGGGCCAACCACATTTTCAAGTGTTCAGTAGCCATGTGTGGCTAGTGCTACTGTATTGGACAGCATAGATCTGTACTGAAAATCTGTTACTGCCACGGAGACGCCACTGATACATATATGGTTTAGTGAAAAAGGGAAGGTACCACTTTGGTATGAACCACTTCAGTAAAGGGGAAACACTCCACGAACATATTGAAGAAGAAGATGTATACACATGTGTACCCAATTTAGAATGAGGCTTTGGGTGGAGCGATGGAGGGACTCACTCTCTCCTTACCTGATTTTTTACAATAAACTTTTTATTTGTGGATAATTTTAGACTCACAAAAAAGTTGCAAAGATGATACAGGGAGCTCCCATTTGCCCCTCACCCAGTTTCCCCTGTCGTTAACATTGTACATCAGCGTGGCGCATTTGTCAAAATTAAAAACCCACGATTGGCACACGACTATGAACTAAACTCCAGACTTCATTCAGCCTTCGCCAGTGTTTCCACTAGCGTCCTTTTTCTGTTCCGGGATTCATGCTGGGATTGAACGGCATTTCGTCATTATGCCTCTGCAGTCCTCTCTGCTCTGTGACCAGTTTCTCAGTCTTTCCTTGTTTCCTATGACTATGACAGTCTTAAGCAGTGCTGGCCAGGCATTTTGTAGAATGTTTCTAAGTTTGGGTTTGTCTGAAGAAGGCCTCCTGACTGAACTGGGGTGATGGGTTTTGGGGAAGAATACCACAGAGGTGAGCTGTCTTTGTCACAGCACATCCAGGGGTATAGGACATCCATATACCTTATCCCTGGGAATGTTCACCTTTGTTGCTTGGTTAAGGTAGTGTCTGCCCTGTCTCTCCACTGTAAATGTTACTATTTTTCCCTTCCCATACTCTGTTCTTTGAAGGCAAGTCACTAAGTCCAGACCTTTCTCAAAGGCGGTGGTGATTAAACTCCTTTCTCCTGGGTGGAGTATCTACTTGTATTATTTGGAATTCTTCCCTAAGGAAGATCTGTCCATTCTCCCCTGTCTCTCTGGCTAGCTAGCTCGCTATCAGTATGGACTCACATATTTGTTTTATACTTTCAGTTGTAATCCAATTGGATTGTTTTTCACAATGAATATAAATTCATGTATTGTGATGTTTTTAATGCAGAAAACACAAACAACCATGCTGTGTGAGACACAAATTCTATGATTGGCAAGACTTTTACCTCCACAGCTCTTCAAGACTGCCTTTGAGGAAGATAATCATTGGCTCATTACTATTCAACTAGCAACTTTAGACACGCTATTTCAACTCTGCAGCTCTCAGTACCCCCACCTGAATAAGAGAATGTATCATGAAATGGTCTCGAGGTGAAGAAGGGGATGATGTTTGTATTACAGGTATTTTGTTGCCTACTAATAGACATTAAGTCCTTAATGGCAAGTGTTATCTTCTCTTATTTATGTTGGAAGATGAGCCCAGAGCTAATAGCTAATAGCCCTTGAGAACATGACGTAAACATAATCAATATTTACATCCCCTATCACAACCCCAAATAGTTCTCCTGCCCTACTCATTCACCTCTGAGTGGGATCTGGCTTTCCTATTCTCCCTCAGCTTTTTCTCCAGTGGCTGAAGTCTACCCTGAGGCCTGGCACTGGGAGCCCTGTCCTACAGATGTCTCCTGACCTCTGGCTTCATTCTTGTGCCTCTCATCTATCTCTGCTATGACCACACTGATGTCCTTATCACCCCCATGAACGAAAACGCTTACTGAATATCCCCCTCCTCTGTGGCAGGCCCTGAGATGAGATGAACCGGGTAGGGGCTTTGTGTCCTAGCCCATCTTCCAGTGGGGGAACCAGGTCATCAATCCATAGCAATCTGTCATCTGGAGGAATGGGTTGGGGACTGTGGGAGCGTTATGGAGGGAGGGCCTAGGTGTGCCTATGGAGGGGGTTGGTCTGGAGAGAATGAAAAAGGCTTTGCAAAGATGCTAATTTGGGAGCCGCCCTTGGACAGGTATATAGGAGTTTAGCAGGCAGGGAATGGGAGCAGTGGTGCTCCAGCACAAGGAAAGGTATATGCAAGCCAGAGAAATGTCAAAGAACAGGGAACCATGATATGCATGATATGGCTAGAGCCAAAGTGCAGACAGAGGACGAATGGCCTGAAGTGAGAGTGGAGACTGAGGTGGGGGACAGTCTGTGAAGGCCTGAATTCTGGGCTGGAAATTTCTACTTGGGGAATTTTTGATATTTTGAGATGAGGAAATTACCTAAGGAAAAGTAGAGGTCCTGGATCAGGGACCTACTACTCAGGTAACTGTTAATCAACAAATACTGAGCTCCTGTGGCACATCACGAGGCACTTGTTCGTTTCCTCCTCCACCCTGACGGTGAGCTTTGGGACAGGGACTGTGTCTGATTCATTTCTGTGTCCCCAACAGAGTCTTATACAGAGCAGGAACTCAACACACACACACTGAAATGAGGGAATTAGAAGCCCAGGTGAGACCCGGTGCCTGAGTCCTGTTTAGGTTCTCACCATGCAGGATAGGGGCCAAGCCCTCCCTCATGATTTTCATGAGTCTCTCATGGTTCTGCAGTTTCTCTATACATGCAAGAGTCTCATCCTCTCCTGCCTGATGCAGAGAGCAGAGCTCCCTGAGGAAGCACTAAGGGTTGGATTGCTTCAGAGCCAGAAAACGCATGGCCCATGGGAGGTTCATCTCAGAGGTAAGCAGCCCACGTGGCCACTGGGGACATGATTTGAGGACAGCCCACAAGGGAAAACGCGGCTAGCATTGTCGTGGGGGCCTCCGGGCCAGTACTTGAGCTGATCAAATACCAGGATTTTTCAAAGGTATTATTTTGGAAAGGCTGTGTGGCAGAGTATCAACTAATCTAAACTCCAGCCATCACATAGTGAGCTTCCGCTGCATGTTAGAGAATGTGCTAGGTACTCTACCCTCCGTATCTTTTTCTCACTGTTACCTCCAAAACGTAACCTCAATCCTATTCTTTTCCCCACCCCTAGTGCCAGAGCCTCTGACCTTGTCTCCTTGGGGGCCCTCTTGGCCCTCCTGTAATCGGTTCTCCGCCCCACAGCCAGAGTGAACATCTAAAACAGACTGCAGGTCAGGTCACTCCGTGCAAAGCCCTCCAGTGGCTCCCATCACACAAAGCCCTTACGGTGACCTACAAGGTCCCCAGTGGCCTGACCTCTGGCACTGTCTCCATCTTGTCTCCTACCCCCGGCTGCAGCCACTCCGGCCTTCTGTCCCTCACACTCATAAACCGTGGCCCTTTGTTGGGGTGTCTGCTCCACTGCTCCCTCTGCCTCGTGCACTCTGACCTTCCAGTGGTGACTCCTTGTGCAGATCTCACCTCCTCAGACAGGTACTTCCCTGGCCACCTCTCTAATTAGGCCCTCACCCCCAAGTCATTTTCTGACACATCGGTGCTTTTTTTCTTCTTAGGGTTTAACCCCATCTCCACTTCTTTACTGTACTCATTTATTCCTTTTGCCTGTCCCACCAGAGCACATGCTTCATGGGTGCGGTGACTTTGTCTGTCCCTCCTCTGAGTCTCCAGTGCCTGGCAGGGCTCCATACATACGTCCTGAATGAGTGTCTCCCCCTGCACACCTTCAAGCTGGCCCATGAGCGCCCACACCACTGAGCGGCCCTGTTTGCGCTCCATGGGAAAACCTAACCCAGAGCGGGCGGACGGACAGATGGTGGGGAACCCAGAACCGAGGTGCGGCTGTTATTAGTCTGAGTTGCTTTCGCTTGGAATAGGATTAGCATAAATACCATCCCTGGCAAGTGGATAAGGTAAAGCTCTGTTAGTTACATTCAGATTTTGTTTCCCTGCCGCAATCCAGAATCAGCCCTTTGTTGGGGTCGTTCGATTCCCAGCTAAAGGTGTTGTCCAGAGAGGTCAGATGGGGTGGGAGTGCGGAGGGTCGCACACACAATCCTTCTCAGTCCCTGCCCCACACCGGCCTCTGAAGTGACCTCTCTAACCCCTAGAATCCAACCTCACCACCGCGGTGAAAAGCCTTGTTCTGGTCTGCGTTGTCCCCAAGGAAGCTCAAAGGCCTTATAATAATGAAGATGTAATGAAGGTAGCTGCCACCTGACTCTGTCAGAGCCTCACAGCAGCCCTACAAGGCAGAAGAGTAACTCTGTCCTCGTTTGTTGAATGAAAATCTGATGGCTCAGAGAGGTTCAGTGACTTGCCCACAGTTACTCAGCCAGCAAGTAACAAGGACAGGTGCCAAGCCCGGGGCTGTGGACTGACTGTTTGACAGGCATTTGAGGCCCTTCGTGGGTGGACAAGCCTTTCTCTCAGCCAAGCTGCCCTGCTCTTCCAGGTGCCCAGGCGTCAGCCTCACCTGACTCAGCGAGGAGCCCAGTCAAAAGCAGGTGTCTGCCCCACGAAACGCCTACGTTCTGACTCAGAAGCATCACTTGCTTTAGCCTCTTCCTCTTTAGCTCCATGAAGGAGCATTTAGCTTTGGGGGGGGGGGGGGGTTATTTTCCACAAATAAACAGATTCTTAAAAACTGATTTATAATAATATATATAATGACAGTAAAAGCTAACATTTATGGAGTATTATGTGAAGACTCCTGTCTCCCATTTCCCCTCCCAGAGCCCACCGTGACCTGTTCCTTGGGTATCCTGCAGGGTCCGTGAATGACCGTGATCTCACTAGTCCTCAACAGCCCTTTGAGGTAGATATGAATATACTTGTATTACAAATCAGGACACCGAGGTTCAGAGACAGGAGGCTGCTTCCTCAAGGTTACACAGCTTTGGGTGGCAGAACTGGGATTTCTCCCCGGATGGACTGCCTCTAACCCACGTGCATTCTCTCCCCGGATCACCCTGCCTCTTCTGGGGAGGAAAAAACCAGTAAGTTGAGCTAAGAAGTGTAGGCCAGGCAGGCTTTTCCTCCACATACCGGTCTTTGAGAATTCAAATTTGCGGGGGGGTGCCTGGGTGGCTCAGTCAGTTAAGCGTCCGACTTTGGCTCAGGTCATGGTCTCGTGGTTTGTGAATTCGAGCCCTGCGTTGGGCTCTGTGCTGACAGCTCGGAGCCTGGAGCCTGCTTCAGATTTGTGTGTCCCTCTCTCTCTGCCTCTCTCCTGCTCACTCTCTCTCTCTCTGTCTCTCTCTCTCTGTCAAAAATAATAAAATATTTTTTAATTAAAAAAAAATAATTCCCAAGTTTGGGCCTCAGTAAAGACCTCAAGCATTCCAATCCTAAATACCCCTAGATGACTGTCTTGCTGTACTTGCCTTCCTGTACCTTTGTGCCCTTGGTTTACCCTTTGGAGGCATCGGCTCAGACAAGCCGTTCAATATGAATCAAGTTTTGTGAGACCAAATAGAACACAACTGCTCAGCCATAAACCTAGACCATACCTCAGCTGCCCCTCTGGCCTGCATGACTGGGGTGGGCCAAGCACCTCTCTGTGCCTCAGTGTCCTCACTCATAAGGCGAGAATGATTACATCTCACGTAAAAGGTTTGGAGATGCTCAAGTGAGGTAATAAAGGCCAAAGGGCGAGTAACAGTGCCACGTGCAAATGTCATTATTTTTAATAACCATAAAAGTTGGAGTGAATCTGGTAGTCTCTATGTAAAGACAGCTGGCTAAATTCACAATGACTATCGCTTCACTTCTTTCCATCCCACCCCCAAGCCTGCATTTGTGAAATCTTTTACAGTCTATAAAATCCTTTTCATCTGTCGCCTTATTAATCTTTGCCCAAGCCCTGAGAGGCAGCGGGATTAGCAACCCCAGTTTACTGATGAGAAGACTGAGGTTCCAAGAGGAGAAGTGACTTGCCCAAGGTCACAGAGCCGGTGAGAGATGGTGCGGTCCTCACACCTGGCCTGTCACTGCCCTGCCCTCGCCCATGCCACAGACCTGTGCTCCCTGGCCCCCAGCACCGCAGGCTCGGCAGGATCTAGCCCCGCCTTCCTCCCCAGATTCATCTGTCACTTTGCCCCTCTACGCTCTGGTCTTTTCAAGTATCTCTTCATTCCTCAGACAAGAGGTGACCTCTCTCAGCCCTTGTCCTTTGCTTCCCTCTGCCAGGCCAGCCGGTGGACTTCTGCCTCTCCTTCCCACAGTCCCCGTGACAGACACATGACACAGTGAATTTCCATTGTCGTTGTCACTACTGTATTGATCATTTTGCAGAGTGTTTCGGGGCCCAGGCTCTGGAGCCAAGCTACCTGGGTTTAGATCCTGGTCCAGCCGCTTACTAGCTGAGGGCTCGTGGGCAAGTTACTTAGCATCTCTGTGTCACGGAGCTGTGCCCTCTAGGATTGCAAAGAGTAAATAATACATGCAGAACAATAAGCTCAGGGCGCGGCACAGACTGAGCGTTAGCTCATTAGCATTAGCTATCGTGATTATTTTCCATTACTTGTATTCAGGGATGCCTGCCCTGTCCCAGTCTTTGCGCTGGCACACCGAGCTGACTCAGACACAGTGTCTGGGCTCAGAAGCTGAGGGAGGAGAGAGGCATGTATACACCCTATGACAATGCATTCATTCGGACCAAGTCACTGTTTTGCTTAAATCCTCCAGTGCCCGTGTTCATGGGCTCCAAGGAGCAAACACCACGCTGCAACCACTCCTTCCCTGCCAGCGGTGGCCTGGGTCCTCGATCCCCCCACCCTGTTGAGTGTCTGATCATGGGGAAGGGCTTTATCGGCCCTCCCTTCTTTCCACGTTAACCCCAGAAACAGGCGGCTCCTAGAATGCAAGGAGAGTCTGCTGCGGTACAATTTATCTCCCTGGGCTGCTTCCCCAGCAGAGATTTACAGGCTGTGCCTGTCACAGGGACCCTGCAGGCTCAATTACAGATCTGCTTCCAGGCTGGACTGGAGCAGCAAAGCTGCCTAGATTTGCCAGGCGGCCCTGAGGGAGAACCATGGACCCTGTCACCTGGGGCCTCGGAGAGCGTAGGGCCCATGCAGCTGCCTCGCTTGTGACACATGAGGAAACTGAGGCCAGAAATGGGGAGATACTTTCAAAGCTCCCACCAGGGAGAATGGGCCCAGTGTGAAGTCTAATGCAGGCCCCTGAGTACCATCCCGGGAGTTTATTGTACTGTATGTGAGTGTATGATTTTATTACCCCAATAGCTTTCTCTTTATACAACAAAAATAATTGCTATGGAAACATGCTCTTTGAAACTGAAGCCTAAAGCAAAACATTGCACTTCCATAAACAAAGACCCTATTCGGTCTGCACAAACACATTAGGAGTGTATTCAGTGCAGCCTAAACATTGCCCGGCTTCACCAATCTGTGATTACAAAATGGAGGTTTATTTTTGTCCAAAGACAATGGCCCTGAGCCCCCTTCTACGTAAGGAAGAAATTATCCCCAAAGAGTCCCCCAGTTATTCCTGGGACTCTCCAAGAGTAGACAGACACAGACCAGTCTGTCGATTACAGTCCTCATAAAATACTGGCCTGTTCTTCCTCTCCAGCTGTCTCCTTTATCAATATCCTCAACTAGTTGAGGTCCTTAGAAGGAGTCCCACTGCTGCCATTGTGAATAGTGCCTGTTGTGGGGACAGTGTCAGGGCCTAAAAATGCCCCAGGTTGCCTTTTCTCTGGGTGTGACCACGCAGTGGGGCTGGGCCCCTAGGGAGGGAACCAAGGTCCCTCAACACCCAGCCCTGCTAAAGGCTTACCATCTGACAGCCCTTGGTCAGGCCTCTGAACTGAATTATTTCAACCGTTACATAGAGGCCTAAGAGTATTGTCATGAGGATCACATGAGGTCATATGTACATGATACCTGGTATATAGTAGGTGTTCAATAAACGGCCGTTACTATTATGATGATGATGATAATGATGATGTCTGAGACCAGATTCCCCCAGGAACAGACCCTGAAACAAGGATTTGAAACAGTTGATTTGAACGATAATCCGAGGAAACCCCTGTAGAGGTTGTGCTAGAAAGTGAGAAAGGGAAGGGAAAGAAGCAAAGAATATACTATCAAGCAAGATTCTGCTGGAACCAGCCCGGGCTCAGTTCCACTAAGGAATTCTGGATAATGGTGAAGAATGTGCCTCAGTGTTGTCCCAATCAAGGGGCAAGGAAGCTGGAGTATGTATCCACCTGTCATTGGTTGGGATTTGCTCAGAGGAAATAGATGTTAAGTCTCTGGCAGTGTTCCTGCACAAATGCAGGCCGGGCCAAGTGGGCTTTGAGGCCAGAAAAGGTCCTCAGGGAGGGTGCAGGGGCTGGCACTTGGAAGCTGTTGGGTCGAGATGCACAGAAATGGTGGACACCAAGAGACACAGGCAGGACATTCAGCATCTGCTGCAAATACCATGTAGTGTCACTTCATCTCACAAGAAAGATAGTAAAAGCACCTCCTTTGGGCTGGGGGAACCTGGGAGAAGGCGGGAGGCTCTGTGGGTTCTAACTCCAGCTCTGGTGCCTTCAAATTGACTGTGACCCTGGTGTGTGCCATCTCTGATCCTCAGTTTCGTCTCCTGTCCAGTGGGGAGTTCAAAGCAGGTGGATCTTGAGGTCCCAACCAGCTCTCTCAGAAGTTCCATAACTACAGCTTTTTGATTTGCACCCCAGAGCACGCCTTGGCAGGAGGTAAGCCGGGCCGGCGCGAATCTCCCTGTTGAGAGCCAAGGAAAGTCAGACTCAGACAAATGGTTAGGCCAGCAATTCTCAAAGTACGGTTCCTCTCTGCAACATCAGTTAGAAATGCAAATTCTTGGGCCCGACGCTAGACGTACTAAATCAGAAATTCTGGGGGGAAGGCCTGCAGTCCGTGCCACTGCCTGGTGATTCTGTTCCTTGCATGCTCACGTTTGAGGCTAGGCCACACAGGGAGTTAAAGACAAAGCTGGGACTCGAATCTGAGTTCCTACCTCCCAGGCTGTTGCATCTGTGGTTGGCACAGTGCCCCGTACTTAGTAGACCCTCAATAAATAACCAGGGGATCTTTAAGCCTCACACCCCTTTCTGGTCACTGCCTCTCCAGGGCACCTTTCGTGCTGTGCTGTCTATTAGTCTCTGGCAGTCAGGTGAATCCATGGTAGACAAGAAACAGTCCTGGAGAAGAGGAGCCCCTGGCCTCAGGTCACTCAGCAAGGAAGTGATCAAACCATACACAAAGACCTGGTGTCCCTCCTCTTACTTCAGAGCTCCCCTACCACTGCTGGGTGTCTCCTCTGGGCCAGCAGTGAGGTGGAGACGGGTCTTTTGAGCCGTCTGGATGCAAGATGATAAAGTCCTGTGACACTAGGTGCTCCTGGGGTCTCTCAGCCTTTTTTCTTTTTTTTAATGTTTATTTATTTTTGAGATGGGGGAGTGGGAGGGGCAGAGAGAGAGGCAGACACAGGATCCAAAACAGGCTCCAGGCTCTGAACTGTCAGCACAGAGCCCGACGCGGGGCTCAAACTCACAGACTATGAGATCAGTAGCTGAAATCAGACGTCTAACTGAGCGCCCCTCTCAGCTTTTTCTAGATGCTTCTCCCTTCCCATCTGGTGTGCCTGGGGCTTATGAAAAAGCTCAGCTTTGGGGAAAGGAAACTATTTTGGTCTTGGAAACTCTGGCATAGCAGCCAAAAACTTCTAGTTATGTCTTCCCCACCTAACTACTTCCCGAGTCTACATAGAAAGGTTCCCCGAGGTAAGGAGCCCTTCCCTCTGCAGAGCCAAAGGGCCTAGTCACAGCACTAAGTGAGGACTGGTCCTGGGGAGGGTCACCTGAGGGGGCAGCTAGTGAAGCAGAGAGCTGAGTCACCGCAGACCCCTCAAGAGCGGCTGTTCGAATACCCGAGAGGGGAGGGACCCAGCCAAGGTCACTCAGTTGGATCCTGGCTCCCTGACTGGCCTAGACTGACCAGATGAGGCCTCTCGGTTCACTGTCTCCACTCCATGCACCTCTCCCACAAGGGCTCTCGGGCTTACCCCGACTTGCCCCGACTCTGCAAATCTGACTTCGTGCTCACTGGGCACCACCCCCGGCTTCCACTTCCACCACGTCACTTGCCTGGGTCACCAGTGCTCTCTCCGTTTCCACACATAAATCAAGACTATCGGGGCGCCTGGGTGGCGTTAGGTTAGGCGTCCGACTTCGGTTCAGGTCATGATCTCACAGCTCGTGAGTTCGAGCCCTGTGCCGGGCTCTGTGCCGACAGCTCGGAGCCTGGAGCCCGCTTCGGATTCTGTGTCTCCCTCTCTCTCTGCCCCTCCCCTGCTCGCACTCTCTCTCTGTCCCTTTCTTTCAAAAATAAATAAAACTTAAAAAAAAAAAAAAAGCTCTTACCCAGACTGACAGCTGCAGCATTAGCCAGCCACTTTATCCTTGAAACGTGTTCCTCTCAGTTTTTCCAACACCCTGTTTTTCTTGATTTCTCCTGCGAGGTCCCAGGCTTCTGTGGACTCCTTCATTCATCCTACCGGGTTGTAAGTGGCTGTGTGTATATGCTAGTCATTGTGGCTGGGTCTGGCAATCAGTGGGGAGCAAGGTGGTCAGGTCCTGCCTTTGGGAGTACACGGTGTAAGAGGCTCTGTTCTGAGCCCTCCCATCTCCCTCTTCCCCGCTCTCTTCTGTTCTTCTCGGCGACACACTGCTGACTGCCAAGCCCCACTCTGCCCAGAACTTCCCCCCAAGCTCCAGGCCCACAGCTCTTACTGCATGGAGGACAGTTCCCTCTGGATGGTCCACAAACAACTCAAACTTGCAAGGCCCAAACCAAACCCGTGACCGTCTTCTCCCACCTGTCCTCCTTCATGGCTTGTCTTACACAGCTGGGGCGACATGCCTCACTTCTCCCTCCGGCACCTCGCAACCATCTGCCTCCCTAAATAATGCACTCCTCTGTCTTTCCCGCGGCCAGAGCCCTCGGCCTGCCCCCCTGACACAGCCCCAGCCCTTCTTCCTCGTCCTGTCTTGTTCCCTCCACACCATCGTATGGACAGAGCTCGAGGGGTCAGAAGTAAGCCTGACCAGCCCAGTGTCCGTCAGCAGGCAAATGAGTACTCCATGAGTGGCAAATCCACACAGCAGAGTATTACTCATCTATAGAAAGGAATGCAGTACTGACGAACCGGTGAACCTTACAAACACGAAGCTACGGGAGGCAAGCCAGACACAAAAGGTCACATATCGCATGGCTCCCTCTGTGTGAAATGTCCAGAACAGACGAATCCATAAGGCAGCGAACTGACGGTGGCCAGGGACTAGGGGAAGGGACACTGGGGAGAAACGACTTACTTAACATGTAAGGGGTTTTACTTGGAGTAATAGAAATGTTTTGCCACTACATAGAGAGGAAGGTAGCCCAACACTTTGAATGTACTACGGGCCACGGCACCGTTCACTTTAAAAAGGTTAATTTTAGGGGCACCTGGGTGGCTCAGTCGGTTGGGCGTCCGACTTCAGCTCAGGTCATGATCTCATGATTCATGGGTTCGAGCCCCGCGTGGGCTCTGTGCTGACAGCTCAGAGCCTGGAACCTGCTTTGGATTCTGTGTCTCCCTCTCTCTCTGCCCCTCCCCTGTTCACACCGTCTCTCTCTGTCTCTCAAAAATAAATAAATGTAAAAAAAAAAATTTAAAAAAAAGGTTAATTTTATGTTATTACGAACTTCACCTCGGTGAATTAGTTGTTTTAAATGCCACCCCCATACCCATTAGGATAGCTCCTACCAAAACCAAACCAAAGACCAAGCAAAAGAAAGTAAGCGTTGGCAAGGATGTGGAGAAATGGGAACCCTTTGTGCCCTGTTGGTGGGAATGTAAAGTGGTGCAGCCTGTGTGGAAAACAGGACGGTGGTTCCTCAAAAAATTAGAAATAGACATACCACACGACCCAGGCGTTGCACGTGGGGGTGTACACCCGAAAGAACTTGAGAGCAACATCCACGTCGCACATCCACATTCCTAGCAGCGCGATTCACAAGAGCTGGAATGTGGAATCAACCCAAGCGTCCATCGACCGATGAATGGATAAATGACACGTGGTGTAAATACACCCCACGGAATAGTATTCAGCCTTAAAAATAAAAGGAATCCTGCAACATGCTACAACACGGGTGAACCTCGAGGACACGATGCTAAGTGACATTGACCAGGCACACACACATGCAAAAAGACAAATAGTGTATGATCCCACTTATATGTGGTGCTTAGAGTGGTCAGATCCACAGAGACAGAATGGTTATGGGGGTTGCCAGGCACTGGGGGGAGGTTTATGTATAGAGTTTTAGTTTTACAGGACAAACAGGTCTGGGTATGGGTGGTCAGTGATGGTGCACGACAGTGTGAGTGTACTTAATACCAGTTCACAGTGGCAAATTTTAGGCCGTATTTCACCACAACATTTTTTTAACAAGGAAATCTGACCTTGTCAGTATCTTTTCAGTTCCCTGCCATGGCCTGTTCTTGGGACGAAGTGCCAGCTCCCCAGTTGGGCACCCAGAGTCCCCTGGGACGCAGCCTCCCCACCTCTCAGGCCTTATGCCCTGCTCCCCACAGTCGTCACTCCACAGTCTCAACTGCTGACAGTTTGTCGCACAAGCTGTGTTTTCTAATGCTGGGGCCTTCGCACATTTTTTTTTTTTTTTTTTTTTTTTTGTATTTTCAACGTTGGGGTTTGATTTTATTTTTTTAAAGATTGTATTTTTAAAAAAATTTTTTTAATGTTTATTTTTGAGACAGAGAGAGACAAAGCATGAATGGGGGAGGGTCAGAGAGAGGAAGACACAGAATCCGAAACAGGCTCCAGGCTCTGAGCTGTCAGCACGGAGCCCGACGCGGGGCTCGAACTCACGGACCGCGAGATCGTGACCTGAGCCGAAGTCGGCCGCTTAACCGACTGAGCCACCCAGGCGCCCCAAAGATTGTATTTTTTGGGGGGTGCCTGGGTGGCTCAGTTGGTTGAGCGTCTGGCTCTTGATTTCAGTGTCACGAGTTCAAGCCTTGTGTTGGGCTCACGCTGAGCACGGAGCTCCCTTGCTCTCCCCACGACATCCTTCTTCTCCAGCCAGTGTTGTCCTTGTTTATACAGGCCTCTGTCATCAACCGCATTATTATCTCCTTTGGCCAAAAACTTGGTACGTCCATTTTGCTTTTCACGAATGTTCAAGACTCCACGAACTATAGGAATCTCTCTTCCTTCTATCCTACAATTTCTCCCACTCGGATGGGATCTTCAACTCCATTTGTTAAAAAGAGAAGATCTCCTCTATGAAATGCAGGTTCCGTGCTGCCACTGAGCAACTACAATTGGACTTTGGCTTCCAGTTATGACCATTAACCCCTTCCAGATCATTAGTGCCGAGGAAACTATCATTCCAAAATTTAGGACTTGATAATACAGCTGCCGCTTGTCCATTCGCTGCACATCGTCCAAAAAATCTAGAGACAGCATGGTGAGGCCGGCGAGGGGGGGACACGGGCAGCAGAGAGGGTGCGATGTGACCGGCGGGCGGTTCTTCCCCGGGATATTTTTCCCCACTTCTTCTCCAGGGGCATGTTTCATCCTTTAAAACTACGCTTGGGGATTTTCTCTAGGAAGCCTTTTTTTGCCTCCCTGCTCCCAGGTCAGGGGCCTCTAGCTCCCCTCCATTATAGCACTGATGTCACAGTGCTATGTGTCCGTCTTTCCCACCAGGCTGTGTGCTGCACAAAACCGCTGACGCGATTTTTATTCACCTCTGTGCATGAGTCAGCAGAGAAGAAAGGAAGAATGTTAGTGTGGAGATTACTGAGGCGGTGAGCTCTTAGTCTAGGCGTGTAAGACAAGGACACAAAGGGGGTAGATGTGAAGGGCAGTGGTGCGTAGAGGAGGGAGCAATCCTGTCCCTGCCTCTGAGCCCCAGAAGCTTCTTGGAGGTGGGGCCATTTCAGAGGGTAACATTTCTACAGAGAGAGATGGAGGTCTTTGGAAGAGCCTGGGTAAAAGCACAGAGGTGGGAAGCTGCTTGGTGTGGAGGAGAAGCAGAAAACAACTAGTCATCTTAGAGCAATGACTCTTTGCAAACCTTTCAAAGCCACAAAAGCCTTCTTAGAAACAAAGTCGTAAGGAACCCCAATCCATAAAACGTACACAATTGGAACTGCTCTGGTCAAAGTAGATGTGAGCGATCTGAAAGCTCTATTCTGCCCCTACCAACACTGACACACCAGCGCAGCCACTGGAAACATACCATCCCAACCACAACACACCATCCCAACCACACACACACCATCCCAACCACACACACACCATCCCAACCACACACACCATCCCAACCACACACACGCCATCCCAACCACACACACCGTCCCAACCACACACACCAGTGCAGCCACTGGAAACATACCATCCCAACCACAACACACCATCCCAACCACACACACACCATCCCAACCACACACACACCATCCCAACCACACACGCCATCCCAACCACACACACGCCATCCCAACCACACACACGCCATCCCAACCACACACACCGTCCCAACCACACACACCCTCCCAACCACACACACCCTCCCAACCACACACACGCCGTCCCAACCACACACACGCCGTCCCAACCACACACACGCCGTCCCAACCACACACACGCCGTCCCAACCACACACACGCCGTCCCAACCACACACACGTCGTCCCAACCACACACGTCGTCCCAACCACACATACCATCCCAACCACACACATGCCATCCCAACCACACAAATGCCATCCCAACCACACAAATGCCATCCCAACCACACACACCGTCCCAACCACACACACGCCGTCCCAACCACACACACGCCGTCCCAACCACACACACGCCATCCCAACCACACACACACCATCACAGCCACTAGAAACACACCATCCCAACCACCACACACACACCAATAATGCCACATGCACACCAGTGCACCCATACCATCATCATTCTCACCAGAACACAGAAAACCACCAGCACAGCGGGTACAGGTGGAGCAATGGTTAGAAATGTAACTCTAAGAGCAATAAGAACTGGTCACATAACAAGGTCAAGGTGCTGCAACTTCATCCTGAGGACCACAGAGAGCTATGGAGGGGCCTGAGCAGGAAGACGCTCCAGCTGCAGAGTGGATATGGAGTAGAGAGATACCTGAGCTGGCCTTGGCCAGCCTTCCCAAACGCCCTGAAGGACAAAAACAGGGCCCTCACATTCCTCTCATGCAGGGTGGCTAGAGAGAGTGTCCCCAGGCTGGCATGGCAAGAATTCTCAGGACTGAGGACCTGGAACCGAGTTCAAGCCAGCATTCTCACTCATCCTTAAGCTGGGACCAGACTCCACGTTCTGGCCTGTTCTAGATGAACTCAGGGCAATTGCTGGAGACCGCAAGGCCAGGGGAGGATGGTGGTGACAGTGTAGTGGCAGCGGGGATGAGAGAGAAAGAAGTAGACTGGAGAGATGGTGGTACATGGAATTGAAAGGACTGGATGTGGAAGGTGAGATTCAGAGGGATCAAAGAGGGATCAAAGATGTCTGGCTGGGTGACCAGTGGGTGGGAATGCCACTTGTTGAGATAGGAACACAGGAGAAGAAAGAGGCTCAGGGGACATCATAATCGCATTTGAGGCCTGTGGGGTGGCTACGCCCGTGTGACAGCCTGGCCCACTAGTTCAGAGCAGATGAGGGACCGAACCCACGAGAGAGGTCTGGGTGGAGGCCCAACTGGGAGTCACCAAATCCCACAGAGATGGTAACAAAGCCCTCAGGATAGAAGAGATTGTCTAAAGCGTCTGTGGCCAACAAGACCCCTGCTGGGGTGAGGGCACAGAGGCCTCCTCTGACCCTTCAGACCAACCTAGGTCCCCAGGAATCGTCTGCACTATTTCCCCGCTGCCACACGTGCTCATCTAGCGTGACTAACTAGTCCCGTTTGCCCAGGACTTCCCTGATGTTAAAACCGAGGGTCCTGTGTCCTGGAGAGCTGTCAGTCCCAGGCAAACCAAGGCAAACCAGGACACATGGCCACCTTTGGCTTTTCTCACTTTTAAGAATTTGGTTAGCGTCTGACTTCCCTAGTCAATGGGAATAGCATTTAAGAGTCAGAGGAAGGAGCATCCTCCAGGAGGAGCCAGGAGGGGAGGGGGGAAACCTCAGGGAAGCCTCTTGGATCTCTTTTGTCCCAGGAAATTGGCACAACCCGGATCTGGTGGCCCGGGTTCTGGGAGCGGTTTGGCCTTCCAGGTTCCCCGGGGCCACTCTTCCCCATCCCCATCCCTCTTTCCCCCCACGGAGGCCATCAGCTTCCCCGACATGCCACAGATCCCTCCTTGCGGCCCCACAAGGTGGCGCTGTGCCCAACACCAGCCCAGGCCTCTGCCCAGCTGGGCAGAGGGGCCTGGAGAGCCTCTGGCCAGCCCGCTGAGCCTGCTCCCCCATCCCTCTCTGAGGCCTTGGGCGCTTGGGAGCCATCCGGTGGAAGAAGACACCCCAAAACACCCACAGTCTGCACAGGCTTTCTCTCTCACCAGGCACATATCTGCTCAGACACACTCCCCTGCCCACATAGACCCCAAACACGCTCGACCCTGCAGCCCTGCAGGAACATGCTGGGCAGAGCCAGGACGGACCTGAAGGGTTATCACTTCCGGTCCCTCTGGAGATGGCACCCGCACACGCATGGGAACATCCATCCAGGAACAGGCACGCAGGGCTACCTCCTGCGGTCGGGTGCCCTTCCCTCACCCTAGCTTCCCTCGGCCCAAGCTTCCCTCGGCCTCTCTTTCTCCACAACCCCTGCCATGCCTCCCTCACTGCCCTACGACGGGGATCAGATAAGACACTGGAAGAGATGGGGTTTCATGAGAGTGCGGTGGGGGTAACGTTAGACACACACACAGATGCTCTCAAACACACCCAGATACACCTGCACACGCAGCAACACGCAGCCCCTCGCACCTGTGCCCCAGCCACACACGAGAGAGCTCATGTGCAGCTACGCGTGTGAAGCAGTACAAGGACCCACGGCCCATGAACTCGCCCTGCTGCGCAGACCGGCAGGCCTGGTCCGGAAGCCTGATGCCCAGCGGGCCCCTCCTTCCCTTTTGCTATGAAACGGAGCTGGCAAAGAGGCCCAGCGCCCAGGCAGGGCCTCCCCACACCTCCAGACTGCACCCCAGTCAGCCCCGAGTTCGGCTCTGGCTGGAAATAAGCTCCTGCAGCCCGTCCCCACCTTGGGCCGGGTTCCAGCTCCCGCTGCGCTGCCTGTGTGACCTCAGGCAAGGCCTTCCACTCTCCGGTCCCTTCCCTGTTCCCTGAGGCTGGATTGTCCTCTATCAGATGTTAAGGGGTCATGGGGGTACTGAAAGGACTTGGGCAGTGGAAGATGAGCTGGCCTAGAAGGTCTGGCCACCTAAATCGGAACTCCCATTCCACCTGAGCCTGGGTGACCTGGGACACTGAGAAACCTTTCCCGGGGTTTGTAAGGAGACCCGCACAGGGCCTGGTACGCCCAGAGGCATATGGGAAATCTTTGCTTCCTTTATTGCAGGGAATCCTCATTTTGTGGCAAGGATTATATAGAAGGGGAGACTGTACAAAAGAAAGGATTTCTATACCCCTGAGCTGGAGGTGCCTAATGACAGAAAGCTGCGTTCCAGAGAAAGGGAGTGAGCACGTCTCAGAGCCCACTGGCTCCTTCTCACCCCACCCCTGCCCCCAGCCCGGCACCAGGACTGTGAGCTCCTTCTCCATGCTAGGGGGTAAGCAAATCTGGGGAGGACAGGGGGGCCAGGAGCACAAGGCTGTGGCCTGGGTGCTCTTGTGCGTGTGTGTGCACACGTGTGTGTGCCTGTGCAGGCAGCTGTGTCCCCACGTGGCTGAGAGTGTGTGCAAAATCGCTCAACTGAGCCTGTGGCTTCAGTTCAAATCCTAAGGACACTTGCGGACTCTGTGACCTTACCCAAGTTACTTCACCTTTCTGTGCCTCGGTTTCCTCACCTATAAAACGGAGATTTTGATGATAATAAAAAGTAAATAATAGGCCTCGCAGGGATTAAAGAGACGATGTGTATAAAAAGTAGCTAGCCAAGCACCTGGTGGCACGTGGTTAGTGTTCAAAAACCTCTCAGCTGCTATTTCATGTAACATAGCTGGCACTGTGTATTCATTCATTCATTCATTCATTCATCTTTATTCATTAACTGGCTCCATCTCTGTGCCAGGCCAGCCTTGTGCTAGAGACTGAGGATACAGAAGTGAACTGGATAAGGTCCTTGCCCTCCAGGAGCTTCCAGAAGGATGGGGGAGACAGATCTGAACCCCAACAGCAACAGTAGAGCAGATGTTGAGAGAGGCAGCTGGGAGATAGGGGAGGGGAGAAGAGGTCCCTGGGAAAGGAGGGGAGCCACCCCGGGGTACGCCCACACTCTGCACACCAGCCCCGTTGGAGTATTCCCTGTTTCCTGTCTGCCTGCTTCCTCCTACCTCCAGGCCTTTGCTCACGCTTTCCTTGGCCCAGAAAGCTCCCCTCCTGAGTTCTGCCTGGTCACTGCTATGCATTTTTGAAAGGACCTCAGTGACACCTCCTATGACCACTCTTGGCTTTACCCACCGCATTCGTCAGAGATGGGCCATTTAGTCGATGTGTGTCCAGCACGTGCCACCTCCTCGGGCCACTTGTTTCTGGTCCTAGAGCGCCCTCCTTCTGTGACCTTGAACATTGCACTTAACCTCTCAGGCCTCAGTTTCTGCCTCTGTAAAATGGGCAGCACCTTTTTCTCAGGACAGGTGCGAGGATCAAAAGGCAGAACGTTTGGGGAAAGCACTTTGCAAACTATAAATCGCTGGGCTCCCGTCCAGGAGAGTTTTTATTCAAACGGCTTCCTTTCTTCTCCTGGGTGTGAGCCAAAAGGTGTGTATACCTCACAGGCTCGGGCTGCATTTACCTGGAGCTCAGGTGTGGGGCAGTTTCTGTTTGGGGTTTGTGTTTGATCTCAAAGACAGGGAAACTCCCTCACCCAGGTGATATGGGCGGGCCTGATCCACAGAGTTGCCAGGGGAATCCCAAGGTTTGTGGGCCCTGATTGCCCCCCGTGGTGACCGGACAGAAACTCATCCCCCGGGAAGGAGGAAGGGCTTTGAGATGGTGCTGCAGGGACAGGGTGTCCCTTGGAATCAGGTAACCTGGGTGTGATTCTGGCTCCTCTGGGTGACCTGAAGCCAATCACCTTCTCTCCAAGCTTTAGCTATAAAGCCAGTGTACCGGATTTATGATTTGGGGAGCCGTTTGTACACAGGAATCCCGAGGGCACCAAACAGGGCCCAAGAGCCGACATGGCCACTGTGTGGGAAGTCTCTTGAAGTTAGGCTGTATCCCCACCTGCCTTCCTGGCCTTGTCACCTCCACTGTCTCCTCCCACTCTGTGCTGTAGCCACCTGGTGAATTTGGGGTTCCCTCGAATCTCTAATCTCCAGCCATCGCCTGCCCGAAATGCCCTTTCTCCCTGCGTCTCCCCACTGTTACCAGTTTAATGTCTTCTCGTTCCCCAGCACCCTGCCCAGGGCATCACTGCCTCCAGGGACTCAGGCTGCTTCCAGGCACTGTGGGGTTTCCTCGTCTATCCACCTGCTTTGTGTCACTGTTGGTTTAGGGGAGGCCTACCCACATTGCTTGCATTGGCGCTGTCTCCCCAACACTTACCAGTTCAGTGCTAGGCACTCAAAGGCATGAATAAATACCCCTGAAGTCCTCAGCACAGAGAGCAGGGGGGCCATCTGGACAGAGTCCATGTGGTTTCGATTTTGTGGAAAGAGCCCCTGGAAGGAACTGGATTCAGGTCCCCACTCCACCAGTTACCAGTTGCGTGGTCTCTGGCAAACCCATCAGCTAGACTGAGCCTCGGCTTCCTTGTTTGTTAAGCGGAGTGGTTCTGAGGACTAGAGCGGTTAAATGCCTGTGTTCCCCCAAGGGGCTCAGGGAATGGGAGCCGTCACTGTCTAGCTCCAATTCTGCGAGCGCTTCCAAGGGCAGGGGTATCACGGCTCCCTCCAGAGCCACAGCCAGGGGAGCTCAGGGAAGCAGTAGGATGCAGGCCCAGGCAGGGCCAGGGTGCAGAGATACAGCTGGGGCAGCCTTCCCCGAAGTGCCCGCTGCTCCTGGAGTCCGGGCGGCCTTGGAGGAAGCCAGCAGAGGGCAGTGAGCCCCACTGATTTTCCAGGAGGAAAGCCAGCCGGGGCCTCGTTGACTTTGGAGGGGAATGTGGAACAGCCCTGGGGGGCCCTGAGGCTCAGTGTCCAGGGCAGCCGGGACTGGCTCGGGCACTGTGTGTTCCGGCGACTGCGTGGGCAGAACCGGTGGCCGGGGACGCCACAGGTCCCAGAAGGCTCCCCTGGGAGCAGCCTTGGGTTCTGACAAGGCAAGGCACCCGTGATGGGCAGCAGTTTGTCAGGGCCTCTCCGAGACCTCAGGAGCCCAGTACCCATTTTACAGCCTCACGCTGAGACTGGGCAACACTTCCCAAGCTCAGGCCCCGCACCGAGCATCGTGCCAAGAAGTGTTAGGGCCACTGGTTAGAAGCGGGGACTCTGAAGTCAGACCACCTGTTTTGAGGCCTGGTGGCACCACTCACCAGCCATGTGACCATGGATGAGATACACAGCCTCTGTGCCTCAGCTCCTCTGTCATGAGGACTAGACAAGCTAGCGCATAGGAAGTGTCTAGAGTGATTCCTGGCTCAGCATTAGTCTTCACCCGACGGGAGCTATTAGGTGTGAGACCTCGAGCAAGTTACTTGACTTCTCAGTGCCTCAGTTTCCTCATCTGTGAAATGGGACGCATAACAGTACTCCCCTCATAGCATTAGTGCAAGGAATTAAATGAATTTAATTTATGGAACGTGCTTAGATCCTGAGAATAACACCAAGCGCAAAGTGCTCAATGTTAACGTCTAACATGTATCTTGTTACAGCTACAAATGCGAGTTACGGTTGTGACCTGTTTCTATTGGCTCCTCCACCTGCTCTAGTAAAAGACCTGGGCTTTGCAGGCAGATCTGCTGCCTGGATTTGAATCCCACCTGGACTATTTCTTAGAGGGAATTATTACAGTTACTATTTAGAGAATTTATATATATGTATAGTTTAAATGTTTATTTACCTTTGAGACAGAGAGAGACAGAGTGTGAGTGGGGGAGGGGCCGAGAGAGAGGGAGACCCAGAATCCGAAGCAGGCTCCAGGCTCCGAGCTGTCAGTATAGAGCCCGATGTGGGGCTCGAACTCACGAGCCATGAGATCATGACCTGAACCGAAGTCGGCCACCCAACTGACTGAGTCACCCAGGTGCCCCAATAGAATTAAATGAGAACATAAATGTAAAACCCTTTTTGAACAATGCCTGGCATAGAGTACATTTCAATAAATGTTCCAGCTATTATTCCCACTTGACAGATGAGAAAACCAACTTGGGAGAGGTTATGGAAAGCTAGTGGCAGAGCCAGAGCCAGGTCCTGGGTCCTGGTGGGTGCCAGGGTTGGGGGGTCCCTTTTGAAGGAGGGCTGGAGATGGTGGGATTAGCCGACCAACACTACTGGGCCAGGAGGTGGCAGAGACAGCCATGAGCCCAGGGCTCGGCTCACTGTGCCAATGTGTGCCCAGACAGCACACCTGGTGCCAACAGATTAAGAGCCTTTCTGTATGGGCAGATGTCCCAGGAGAAGACATCGATGGCAGGCCCTGTTGGTCCAATGGGTGTCTTCGTTCGGAGCCCAAGGACACAGAGGGCTCCTTCCATTGTTGTTCTGAGAGAAGCTGCTAGTGCCATCCAGGTGTCCTGACTAGTAACTTCCCATCCCACCTTTCCAGCATCGCCCCAACATACCTCCCAGCCCCCCTCCCCAGCCCTCCTTCCCATCCCCATCACGACATACCCTTCTGCACCTTCTTGCATTAGCACCTGCTGTTCCCCACTCCTGGGATTCCATTCCCTGTCTTCTGCCTGATGCGCCTTCCTGGAAGCATGAATCATCCCTCTGGGCTCCTCTTGCACTTACCCGAGCTGAGGCAGCCATTTAAACCTTGTCTTGTTCCCAAAAGTCTTTGAGAAGAAAGCACTTTGTTCGTTTCTGTGCTGGTCTCCCTTTGCCCGTCCAGATCCACTGTCACTCTTCTCCACCCTGCTCTGTGTCCTAGGGAGACTGGCCACACGGACTGCATACCTATGGGCTCGGCCTGAGGAGCCCCCCGGGAGACTGGAGGGCAGGGGGAGAGTGAGGGGTCCCCTGGCTGGCTGTGTTCCTCCAGGAAGTACTACTTCTCACCGTGAGATGCCTGGTTCTCCCTGCTCCCTGCCCCCCAGGACGCTGAGCTCCTGAGGGAGGGCCGTGTCTGAGCCAGTCTGCGTGTCCACGTAGAGGGTGGCCCAGAGAAGATACTTGGGAAATGTCCGTGACTCAGACTGCACCAAAGTTCCGAGACTGCCACACACGTGGGATTCAGTGGATGGAGTCACGTGGAGCTCCTCCGTTCATTCACTCAGCCGATCACAGATACTTACTGAAGGGCACATGTGCCCGGCTCTGGCAGGGGCGGGTGGGATAAAGACTGCCTTCGTGGAGCTGGCGTCATAGTGACGGGGACAAGGAAAGCACACACACACCTCGCATCATTGCAGACGGCGATACGTCTTACGAAGGAAGGCAAAGGGGTACAAAGTGACAGGCTGGGGGTGGGAACGATCATGGTCTCTTGAAGATCAGCAGGGGAGCTAGGAGTCCGGGGAGACCCTTCCGACTCTGAGATTTGAGGACTCCTCGGGGAAGAGGCCCTCGCCTGGCCGGGGCCTGCCAGCTTCCAGAATCGTACAGGTGGAAGCCCCATGTGGGCGCTCTCCCTGTGTTCTCTCAAGCCTCACGATGACCTCGGGAGGAGCATCTTTGTGTCCCTATTCTGCGCATGAGGAAACTGAGGCTGAGAGAGGTTAAGCAACTTGCCCGAGGTCACACAGAGTCAGGGTGAGAATGGAAATGAACCCAGGTCTGCCTGACCCGGAGGCCAGAAGGCATCTTCCCAGGGCCGGCACTTCCATTTGCCAAGGATTTCCTCATCTGTAACGTTGGCTCTACCGGGACAGGCAGGCGGGAGGACCCGAAGCTCTCAGTTTGGGGTAGGCAGGCCCGAGACCATATAACAAGTGCGGGGGCGGGGGGGGGGGGGTGGGGAGGGGGAGCTGGGGTTAAGGCCTCCGCTCTCCACCAAGGGGAAACTGGTACACGTACACACACCATCAGACACTCTTCCTGGGCCAGGGCGTGTTGGCTAATGGGTATCATTTCAGCCCTTTCATTTCTAATAGACACTGTACCGTCAGAAAGACTGTCATTTCCCATGGCTCAGGCAGGATAATCAACGTGCCGGCTGCCCAGAGGGCTGGGAATGGCGGTATCTGGGCACGTCCGTGGGTAAAACCATCCTCTCCCTGTCGGCCATTCCAGTCCTTTCCCAACCAGACATGGCCCTTGGGTTTGAGAGCTTGGCCTGGGGGCCCAAGAGGCTCCAGCTCAGGAAAGAACTGCCTCCTCTCGGCCTCGCTTCAGCATTTCATCACCTGTGACCTGGCGTAAGGCACTTCCTTCCCCAGACCTCAGTTTCCTCATCTGTGAAATGGGGCCAATTATGTCTGCCTCACAAGGTGGCTTACGTCAGCTGACACAGCTCAAACACTTGCCATGTAGCTGGTGCTTATGAGTCGTCGCTACGACAGCGATGGTGCCAGAGGTGATAATGATGCTTGTTATATTTTAAAAACAGGAACTGTGGCCAGAAAAGGGAATGGGTTCCTGAAGGCCACACAGCAAGCCAGTGGCAAAGTTGGGCCGAGAACTTGGGTTTCTAGGCCGGAGCTTTTGTATGAACTCATAGGTCAAGGTCATAACAGGTTTGTTGAATCCTTCTCAGGTACTGGCCACTGTCATGCATGATCTCAGGCCCCACACAGAACCAATGCAGCGGGTGTTATTTATCATCACCCCTGCTTTGCAGGCAGGAAGGCTGACCTTGGGGGCAGGGGGGTGTAATCAGTCTTGTCCAGAGAAACCGAGACCCAGGTGGTTTGTAGGCTGGCAAAGGTAGCTCAGTGGCTAGAGGAATCTGAAAGGGAGAAGGTGGGTGAGAGACAAAGAGGACGGGGTCTCTGCTCCCAACACCCCGGGGTGTCAGTCAAAACTCGCCTGCTGGCACATTATCCTGGCAGACCTCCCTAGTTCATCGTGTTGCTACGATCTTACAGCAAGCTATGAACAGTGGTCCCATTTTGCAGATGGAGATATCAAGGCCCACAGACTCAAAGTGACTTGCCCAGGTTTGCACAATTAATGAGAAGAACTTGGACTTGAACCAGTTCTCCTAATGTCCAGGCAACTCTTTTTCCCTTGCTTAATTTTTTACTTTGTTGGCTTTTCTCACTCTCGTTTTCTCTGCAAGTTACTGTCTGCCCTCCCTCTCCCCGAAGCTGCTACACCTGGGTGTAGACATCTCAAAGGCAGGAAATCTCATTTGACTTCTTTGCTGGGTGCTTGGAGCCGGTCACAACAATGGGGACAAAGCTGGAAACAAGTGGATGTTGGTTGGGTTGTTGAAAGAACTGTAATCAGGCTCCAATTCACTTACTTGAGCACCGTGGTCAGCATGGTCAAGGTGGAGATTTCTGTTGATTGTGAGTGATTCATTACGCAAACATACAGGTGAGCAGGGGAAAGTGGTGTATTATAACTGTATTTCTTTGTTTATTTTTCATTAACAAGGCTGTTCCACTTGGAGCTCTGGGGGGACTGGACCAATTTGCTTGAGGATGCCAGAAAGCACCGGGAACCCAACCCATGCTCCCCGTAGTGTGAACTTAGAGAAACACGGGGATGCTGGAGTAGCTCTGAGTGAAGTCCAATGGCAGGAGAAGGTCCACAGGCTCCAAAGAGAACTCATCTGAAGGGAAACAATGGACTCAACATCAGGGGTGAGGACAAAGACACAGGAACTTCAGTCAGCTTTGCAGTCAAGGATCACGATCTATTTAAGGAAAAACGCCAGCATGAAAGAGACACCAGTCCTCAGCTTCCAGCCTCACTGCTGAGCACAGTGTGGGCCCGCCTGTGTTTTATGCAGGGATCTGACCTCGCAGGGCATCGCCACCTCTTCAGACAGGATCCACTGGGATGCGCACGACCAGCCTCCAACAGCGACACCACATGGCGGAGGCTGGGATGACAGCACTAGGTGGGGTTTCGGCTCCCTTTCTCTCTGTTTCTGGAGTTTGGAGGCAGGACTGGCCTGCTGTGGATGAAGTCCTCAAGGTTCCTGAGTCAGTTCAAGAGAGTGGAGGCCCTTAGACAGTTACTAAATTTCCTGCCAATGAAGGCTTGTGATGAGCCATTAGTTGGAAAAATAAAAGATGCCCTTGTTTTTATCCTGAGTGGGTAAAGCACTTGTGCAAGTTACAGAACAAGTGACCAGTGACCACAGCTATCCATGATGCCAAGTAACACACACAGGAGTCTTCTTTTCTACTGCAGGCCATCTTTCAAATTAGTAACAATTGCACACACACACAACATGACATAGTTTACAAAGCTCATATCCATTCGTGCTCTTCTCTGAGCCTCACGCCAGCTCTGTGAGCCTAGGAAACTGAGTCTCGGAGAGGGACAGTGACTTGTCCGTGGTCGCCAACAAGTCGATAAAGCCTGGTGTGCTCCTGTTTTGGGGACCGCAAGCTGCCTCCCAGGGAAGCCAGAACCCAGGTCCCTTGCCTGCTCACAGCAGCATCAGGACCACGATGGCAATGACCATGAGGACTCCAGCCAGGATGCAAAGGCCCAGGAAGACAATGTCACTGGTGTCTTGGGTCACCATGGCCACAGGGCCCTCCAGGGCCTCCACCTCATCCCTGGGTGGCGCTTCCTGAAGATGCTCGGCTGTGGCGGCATAGGGCCCCAGCCAGTCGGAGCCAGACAGCAGGTGGATAGAAGCCTCCTTGCGCCGTGGCTCACAGCGGACCTCGTACTCATGGATGTCCTCCTGCCCACCAGCCGAGAAGTCAATGTACAGCACGCTGACGATCACCGACGTGTTGTTCCTCCTCTGTGGGGGGTCACAGGGCACTCACTCGCACCTGAAGGGGCCAAGGGCTGACCCTGTCCCTCTAGATATGTCGGGACTCAGTGCCAAGGGGGCAGAACCCTAGGAGCCTGGGTTCTAGTCCCAGCTGGGCCACTGACTCCCTTTCTGCTTGGAGCCTCAGTGTCCCCACCTGTAAAAGGGACACCATGGGGATGTCTGGAAGGACAATATCAGTTTTGATGGGTCAGTGCTTGCTCTGGCTTCAAGGAGGCGGGGTCTATGAGAGAGAGAGTAGCAGCAGTAACAGGGACATTTGCCATGATCCAGCCTCTGTTTCAAGTGCATTATCTCATTTAATTCTCACAGTGACCCTCTCTTATTGGCACCATTAATACCCCCATTTTATAGATTAGGAAACCGAAGCCCAGAAGTTAAATCCCTTGTCTGAGGTCACACGACACACAAGTGACATGGAACTGGAGTCCCTGGCCATCCCAGTGGCACCACCCAGCTTTAGGCAGAGCCACCGAGGAGTGAAACGTGGGGGGCCTGGCACACTGCTGCCCTCCCTACCCCTACAGATGAGGGAGGCATGAGGCAGGTTGCCCTGAAGATGGTGGGATGTTTGGGTCCAGAACTGAGGGGCAGTGTTTTAGTGGGCAGTCTGGTGTGGCCTGGAGCAGGGGGCTGCAGTGGCACAGGGCTAGTCTCCCCACCAACCCCAAGTCTGCAGCAGCTGTTACACCCCTCAGGCTGCCCAACCACCCATGTCCAGTGGTGGCACTTCTGAGCTGATGCTTCGTAACAGCGAAGCTGCCTAACGCAACGCAAGCAAAAGCAGGGGCAGTCGGAAGCTGTTGTCACTGGACACTGGGCGACCCCTCTGGGGAAGGGTGTGGAAGGGAGTCACAGAGGGGCTTCCAAAAGGCTCGGGTTCCATGCCCCCAAAAGAGGCTTCTGCATGTGCACCCTCAACCTGTCTGCCACCACACCCTCTGGGGAAGACTGATGTCCTAGATTTTTGTGATACAGAATTGGGCTACTGGATGAAGAAAGACAGGACCTGTGAGTGGCAGGGGACCCAGTGAAAGGGTCAAGTGAATCCACATAGTAAAGAAGGGAGAAAAAAAATCACATAAAATGGGGGTGAGGGGAAGTTTTAGGGGTTTTCGATGAGTGAGAGACTTGAGGGGAAAAAGCCACAGAAGACGTGGTTGGTATTCTGGTTATGAAATCAAGTCTCCAGTGTTTTTTCAGAGATGCACAGAAAGGTTGTCATTGCCTTTGGCTGTTTGAGCTGCGCATCTTTGGAAGTGACCCGATGCAGAGACTGGTCCTCGTGGGTCTAGGACTTATAAGGGTGACACTAGGCATCCAGGAGTCTATGGTTCTCAGCTTTTATGTTTCCCATGATATTGGCTCCAAGATTCCATGATTTTTTGGTTCCAAGTTAGGGTGGAGGTTCCATGACTCAGAGACTCCGAGTGTCTGTGATCCCTCATTCTCGACTTCATGGTTCCCTGCCTCTGGGATTCTCTGTCGCCATCATTTCATGGCTCTGCGGAATGAGGACTCAGGGCATGGAGTAGGGGGGAGGGCAGGTCATCTTGGCAGCCAAGACTCTGCCCCCACTTCTCTTTTTCCTCAGGTCTAAAGGACAGAGATTTCCAGGAGGCTGGGGAAGCAGAGGGGCGGGCTGGAGGGGCCAGAGGCATATATTCAGCTAATGTTGGAGGCAGTAGGGTTTGCTGGAAAGTGTGTGATTTCTGCCAAGCCAGTCTGGCACATCCCTGGATACCAAGGCTGGGGATGGGAGCTCCTTCTGGGGGTGGGCGGGGCGGGGGGATATCTCTCCTTTCCCCTCCAATCTGTCCTAAGAATACAAACATCCCAGGTGCTTGGGCTGCTGCCAGTGACTCTGAGGGCCCCAAACCCGGAGTCAAAGCCTCAAAAATATAAGGATAGTAGAAAAAACTCATTTATTTGTAAGCCTCACTGCCTTTGGAGGGAAGTGGTTCCTGTTACTTGAAAGGCCCTTTTGTTGTGTGGAGCCCAGGGACAATTTGGATCACGGGTTGGGGAAGGGGTAGCAGGGGGCAGCAAGGGCTGCATGTTAAAGGGGTGGGGACTGGGTGGCGAGGAGTGCCCAGGAGAAGGCAAGGAACGGCAGGAAGGCCTCCGAGGATGGTCAGGGTCAGGGCCTTGCAGGAGGAGCCTTCAGTAGGGGCTTTTGGCCGTCACTGCGTTGTGCAGCGGGGACCCCTGCTCTGTCTTCCCTGTTTGAGTATTTTGTCATGTCTACACTGAGCAAGTTTGTTGGGGTAAAGCCAAGAGGGGCTGAGTTCTGCACCCAGGCTTGTGGGGTCACTGGAGCCAGAATTCTCAGGAATCGCAGGTGCCTCTCAGCAGGGGTCAGACCCTCTCCCTCACGCCTGCCCTCCTCCCCCCCCGCCACCTGCCCCTGCTCCTACCTGAGACTCGGTGCCGCAGGTGTCGAAGCGGGCCTGGATCCGGAAGGTGCTGCCGACTTCCTGGGCGGCACAGCTCCGGCTGCCCAGGTAGACCTTGGTCCGCTCCAGTGGTGCCAGTGCCTGTGCGGAGATCAGGATCTGGAAATCCGTGCGGGAGCAGCTCACGTTCACGGGCACGACTGGGGATGGAGGGAAGGAGGGGCTGGAGACCTTAAGGGGCAGGTGGTCTGTCCCCAGCACCCCCAGACCCCATCCAAAGGGTGGTGTGTGGGAAAACCAAGGCTCGGAGAAGGGAGACTCCTATGCAGCCCTATGGGGGATGTTTTACACGTGTTACTCCACTTAACTCCATCAGACTATGAGCTCCCCAGGGCAGGCACCAGGCCCTCTCGTGTCCTTGCAGCCTGGCACAGAGCTTGGCAGGTGCCGTGGGGTGCTGAATGAATGAATGAATGAATGAATAAGTGAATATTCTTAACCATAAGAAGAGCTACTATTTGCTGATCTCTTTGCGATGTGCCAGGCAATTCATTCAATCATTTAACACATATTTATTGATGGCCCGCTATGTGCAGGCACAATTCTAACAGGCACCATGGAAACAGAAACGGAAGAAAAGAGCCCAAACTCCCTGCTTTCTTGGAGCTTACATTCCAGTTGGGCGAGGCGGCAATACATACGTAAAATAAAATACATGTCAGAGTGGGCTGAAAGAAAATCAAGCAAAAAAGAAACAGGGAGAGCAGGGGATATGTGGGGAGGTGGGGGGAGCAGAACAGTTGTTTTGCAGAGGGTGGTGAAGGAAGCCTCACTCCCCACGATGACTCCATGAGGTGGGCACAACTAAACCCATTTTACAGTTTCGGAAACTGAAGCTCTGAGAGGTGAGGTTGTTTGCGGTGGTTGAGTTGGGATTTTAACCGTTATTGAGTCTATAGGATGGAGTCTTTGGGTATCTCCCCACCCTATACACACAAGATGGTGTGATGTTTTGTGTCTGGGTGTATTTTGTATTTGAGCATGTGTATTGGGGGGGGGTGGGCCGTGCTGGCTGGAGCGGGGGCAGTGGAAGGGGAGGAAGGGGTGGCTGGTGGGAGGGAAAGGGAAGAGCTGGCAGGCAGAGGCCTGGAACTCTCAGCCCCTCTCCGGGAAATGCCTCAGACATATTTCAGCCTCTGGTGTCTGGGCAGTCGGGGATTTATGGGCCCGCCGTCTCCCACGATGATCTCGGTGGCGCTGAACTGTGTGTCACCCCTGATTGATGCCGAGCTTGTCCTCCAGCCGGGAGGCCGCCTGCAGCCTGGGCCACATCTGGAGCCTGGCCCAGCGTGAGTGCCCCTGTCTGACCCTGGGCTCCCATGGGGATCTGGGGAGGGTGGTGGGGTGGGTGGGAGTGGGGCTCCTGGCCCTGGAACAGAGCCAGGATTTGAGCTGCCCCACCCTCAGTCTCTGGAGGAACCAAGAGGAAAAGGGGCTTGTCCAAGATGCCACAGAGCTGGGAGAGGACCCATGCCCAGAAACAAGACTATTAGAGCCAAAGGGGATTTTAAAGATCCTTCGGCCAGTGTCCTCATTTTACAGATGGAAAAACTGAGACCCGCAGAGAAAAGACAACTTACCAGCTGGCTGTGGCAGATCCCATGGCACCTGGCTCTCTGGAGTGAAACTCTAGAAGGGGTTGCTCTAAAAAGGGACAGCTCTCCTCCCCCAGTTTATGGATGGAAACAACTGAGGCCCTGGAGGGTGGGTCTGCCCAGGTCACTTTGCTGCCACTAGGTCGCTGAGGCTCTGCTGTTTCCCTCCCCATCACCACTTGTGTTGGGGGTAAGGATGGAGGGGAGATGTTTTGAATGCAGACCAGTCCTGAGACACAGGAGGGGAAAAAAATCCACCCTCAGCAAGCATGTGCTCAGAGTCAGGCACTGGGACCTGTCTGCCTCATTTCATCTGAATGACCACCTACCTAGGGCACTTACCAACCCCTTGTACAGATGAGGCCATTGGATGGCTGGTAAATGGCAGCATTTGGATGTGGCCCTGGTCTGTCTGAGCTCAGCCCTGACTCCCTCCCCTCGGGCCCCGCTCAGCCACAAAGGAGGCAGGCATGAGTTCTGGTCCTGGCTGTGTCCCCACTGCCTGTGTGACTGTGGTGGTCTTTCCTCTCTCTGGACCTCCTTTCCCACATCTGCACAATGAGGAGCTTCACTCTGCTCAGACAGAGGGAAAAAATGGGTCCAGAGCACAGGCATTTCTGGGCCCATGGCCCAGGGAAGGGGATGAGAAGACAGCAGAGATGGTGGACGCTGCTGGCTGGCAACTCTAATGGGCACGATGGAAGCTGGAAAAGCCCAGTACCAGCTTCCTCAGCTGCCTCTGAAGCTAGGCATGACTATCTGACCAAGTTCAAACTAATGAGACCAAGAAGTCTTTTCAGGGCTTCTGAAAATGCTTTTGCTTTCCTGATAATGGGACACTTGTAGCTGGCATCTCCCCTACCCTCTTCCAGCCTGGAACACGGACATGATGTCTGGAGTCGTAGCAGCCATCTTGCAGTCAGAAGGCCAAGAGAATCCCAGAGATACCGGCTGAGACAGTGTTAAAGTCCCTGAACCAACAAAGCAGCTGCCTAGCTGGAGACTTCTTGTTATGTGAGGGGAAAAAAGGCCATTTGTGCAAGCCACTGTCAGTCAGGATTTATGACCGACACAAGCAAAGCTTGTTGGCATCTCCATGGTTATGCCAATTGTTTATCATGAGTAACGTGGCCATATTTTGTGGACTGCCCCTGGATACATAGGATAAGCCACAGCTCAAGAGAGGCCAGGGGCCCCAGGGGGAAAGAGACAGATGGGGTCAGGGCGATTAGGGATCGTGGAGTTGGAAACTGGAAAGGCAGGGCCCTGTGGTAGTAGAAATAAGCAAGGGCCACACTGGCAGGTCTCAGAGGTCCCAGGGCAGCAGGTGGCCATGCTGTAGCCACACGGGAAGAGGCTGAGGACACCAGCTGGTGGGTTGGAGAGAGGAAGCTACAAAGACCTGGGACCCCAGCCTTGCCCTCCCCCATCAGCACACCCACACCCTCGACCCCAGCTGACCTCCAATGTAGGCCACAGAGAAGCCCCTTTGGGTGGTGCTGCGGTCTGTGTGCAGCAGAAGCAGAAGCTGGTTGTGACTTGAGGTGACTGGTGCTGGCAGGTGGTGGCCACACCAATTCCCCAGGAGGGGCGCCTCCTCACTGGCCCCATCAAAGGCTGCCAGATGGTCAAAGTCACAGGTCCTGGTCAGGCTGCTGGGACCCTCCAGATCTAGGTCCAGAAAGAACACCTTGACCCGGTAGCCAGGAGGCAGGCGGATGGTCCAGTGGCAGTGGATGTTGTTAGGGTAGGAGCTGGGGTACTGTGGACTGGAGAAGTTGCCTCGCACAGCCGTGTACACTTCCTGGCATTCTCCTGGATTGGGGAGAGAGGGACAGAGGAGCAATGATGAGAAGGGTGGAGACTGTCACCCTCTGCAGTACAGCTGGGGCAATGGGTGCCATAAAGGTCCTAAAACCACCCTGGCAGGGGATGGGCACCATGGCCAGTAAACCAGACAATTGATCCCAAAGCCTGCTTTACACTGCAACTGGCTGGGAGCTGGGACTCTCATTCCAGTTGGCAGTCCACGAGGGCTGGCCCCGTCAGGAATTCAGTAACAGGACCTAATACGGGTCCTCAGAGTGGAGTCCAAACTTGGACTTGACAGACAAGGTGGCTCGTGACCTGACCTTGCTCATTTTCTCACTGCCCCTCACCCAGCCCTACCTCCCAGCCTCACCAAACATCCAGCATACAAGCACACTAAGCCCTCTCTGTCCTCTGTGCTTTTGCACATGCTGACCTCTCTACCTGGAATACCCTTCCCTTCCTTCAGCCTCTGGCTAACTCCTTCAAAACACTACCGGATTCTCTTCTCCTCCAGGAAGTCATCCATGATCCTTACTGTTAGCACTGATCCCAGTGGGTTTTCATTGTCTATTTCCTTCTCCGTCTCCTCCACTGTCTAGTTCACTTCACTGTCAAGAGTTCATTCATTCATTTGTACAAACATTAATTGAATCCCCTCTATGCGGCAGGTACAAAGACAAACCTGTAGGAACTCACAGTCAGGGGAGATCAATGTGCAGAGCACAAACATAAATGAGAGTGTTAGATCATTGCTAAAGGAGTTGAAAGAAGGGAGTAACTCTGACTCAATCAGGAAGACTTCAGAGAGGCGGAGACATGCTTATGCCTTGGTACTGGCCGGGCAGGGACAGACACAGCATGCACGGGGGACTCAAGGTGTAGCCCCAGCCCCTTCTACCTGAGAAGTAGTAGGCCTTGAAGCCCCGACCTCCAATGTTAAAGTCAGACTTGAAAACCACCTGTAGCTCGTGGCCCAGCGACACGAGGGTGGGGGGCCTGGTGCTGCCACAGTAGTGATGCCCGTGGGCAGGGCCGGGCCCCCCAAGGACGACCACGTAGTCATAGGTGCACTCCTCATTGCCCTCCATCTGGAAGTCCGCGAACACCAGCTTGACAGTGGCGGGGCCGGCGGCCCGGATCACCCAGCGGCACTCCACGTTGTTGGGATAGCTGTCGGGGTACTCAGGGCTGGTGAGGACCCCCGAAAGGCCCGTCAGGACGCCGCCACACACATCTGCAAGGAAGCCCTCCTTAACTGACCTTTCTTCCTCCCCGTGATCCCCTGGACCCCTTCCCTTGGGAACCGGACACCCCCCAACGTGCCGCTCCCACAGGTATGTCATGGGAACCTCGTCACCATCCCCCGTGCACTTGCTAAGCATCAGGCACGGGCCCGGCACTTAGCACCTACACAGTCTTCTGACACCATTACCATCACCCTAGAGGAATGCTCAGTGGTTCTCCCCACTTTATGGTTGAGAAAATGGAGGCACAGAGAAGGTAAGTAACTTACCTGGGGGAGTTGGAGTTCACCCAGATAGCCCCCGAGACGAGGGTCCGAGCACAAGGAGTTTATTTGGGAGACACGGGGGGCCCCATGTGAGGAATGAGGGAGCCAGGGTCACTAACGGGTATTCTTAGGCCAGCTGCTGAGCCCTGCTGGGGAACTCTGGGGAAGGGTGTCAGGCACACGCCTCAGAGTTCTGTCACCCGAGAGAAAGGAGCTGGGGCGTTTGTACACCAACCCCTGCGAGTCCAGGCCGAGGCTGCTGGGGATACAGGTGACCAACCTAGACTTCAGAGGAAGCCTTCAAATAGAGACACGGAGGTTGGCAGGAGCCGCTGACGTGGCGAGGCCCCAGGAACACGGGCAGGGCTCTGACAGCGGGTCACCCAGCTGGTAACAGGGAGAGCCGGAATTGCCTGATTGCAGAGCCCGGGCCCTTGACCTGCTGATTCTCACTGTCCCCTCCTGTGAGGCCCGTGGGGCACAGAGCCTGAGGTTTGTGAGTTCAGGAGTGTTCTCAGACCTCTGTGACAGATGCGCAAGCTGAGGCTTGGAGAGAGGATCTGATGAAGTAGAGGTGGACTTGAACTGGGCTTGTGGTCTGAGGCTTGAGATGTCCTCTCAGCTCTGTCTTCTCTTGGGGGTGTGGCCCCGGGCAAGTGACCCCTGAGCCTCGTGGGAGTAGGAGAGGTCAGAAGACCTGCCCGGCCCGATCCACCAGGCTCGGGCTCATGCAAGAGTCTAAGATGCTGGCAAAAGCCCTCTGGAAGCCAGAGCAGCCAGTACAATTAGGAGGTGGGTGATGACGAATGACCTGACCAGCTGGAGGCCACCGGCAGGGAGGGGCACGCTGGTATGTCCCAAGACTCCAGAATCTCGCCTCAGGGCACGGCTTTGTGAACCGGGCACTAACTACACTGGGCTGGGCGGCTAAGGGCTTGACTTCTTGTCTCAGCATTTCCCCCTCCCACAGCCGTGTAACCTTGGGAAGCCACACTCCCTCTCTGCTCTCAAATTTATTGTTTGTGAAACGAGAGAGCAGGTTTTGACAGTCGCGAGACCCTTTTCAACACTAACACCCTTAGCTGAGGCTTTCAAACCATGCTCTGGGGGTTCACAGGAGCCACCTGGGGCATCTGTCTGCTGGCATGTGGGGCAAGTTTCGCTCTTATGCTGTATTCAGACTATCTTTAATGCACTGAAAGACAGCGTCCACAGTCACAGGTCATATATAAACACTTCACTCGTTGGAGGCCATCAATATTGACTTATGGTTTCAGTGATTGACATATAATAAGTAAATGCTAAAGACATGAACTTACAAAATACAGTAAAGGCATACCAATAAAATATTGCTTTCCTCTCTTTTACGTATAGGGGATTAACATAAGGTTCCATTTGCTATACAGGTACTCCTGGTTTTAAAAATGTTGGAAAACATCACTCATGGTATTATGATTTTGATATCCTAACATTTAAAAAACCTAAGGGTCGGGGCACCTGGGTGGCTCAGCTGGTTAAGCGTCTGACTTCAGCTCAGGTCATGATCTCGCGGTCCGTGAGTTCGAGCCCTGCGTCGGGCTCTATGCTGACCGCTCAGAGCCTGGAGCCTGTTTCGGATTCTGTGTCTCCCTCTCTCTCTGACCCTCCCCCATTCATGCTCTGTCTCTCTCTGTCTTAAAATAAATAAATTTTTAAAAAATAAAATAAAAAATTTAAAAAAAAAAACAAAAAACCTAAGGGTCTAGGGGCACCTGGGTGGCTCAGTCGGTAAGGTGTCTGACTTCGGTTCAGGTCATGATCTCACAGTCACACTGGGCTCTGTGCTGACAGCTCAGAGCCTGGAGCCTGCTTCCAATTCTGTGCCTCTCTCTGCCTCACCCCTGCTCGGGCTCTGTCTCTCTCTCTCTCTCTCTCTCTCTCAAGAATAAATAAACATTAAAAAAAAATTTTTTTTTAAACCTAAGCATCCAAAACTATGATGAGATCAGTGTGTGATTCTTGTGCTTTCTCATTCCACAATTCTGTGCCTCTAAAGCCAGCTTGGGGAGCAGTCCCACCTGAGCCCCCTAATTGCTGTTGGTAGACCCTGTGTGCCAGGAGCCTCTGTGGTTGTCTATTGCTTGAGCTAACATGATTTAGGCCCTTGGTTTGGGCCTTGGGAGAAGGGAGGAGGTTTGAGCGTATGCAGAGAGGCCTGGAGACAGGAGGAATAAGTCAAGGAGGAAGGCAAGGAGAAGGCCTCTGCCCCCCTCACTAGACTATGGTGCAGGTTTCCAGCCTAGTTGAGGGAGGGAGGGTTAGGGACCTGCAATATAAGAGGCATTAGGAAAGACTTAGGGAGGGAGAGTGTCACCAGCCCCACACAGACCCATGCATATCTTATACTCCGGAGGACTTGGGTTGGGATGGGAGGGGTCTCTTGCCCATCCCCAGAGCATGGCGTCCTCTCCTTTGTCCTGATGCCATGGCATGGGATAAGAAGGATGATGGCAAATGCAAGAGTACAGCGAGACCCTCCTGGGGACTCCCAGGACTACTGCCGTGAAGGTGGGAACCCACAACCACCATGACCACAGCCAGAGGCTGCCTTTGCCCTGGAACTGCGACAGCAGGGTCACCCAGGCTCTGGAGCAGCCTGCAAGTCTCGCCTTAGCCCACTTCTCTTCCTCCCCCCTGCCCCTGCAGGGCCACCCTCTCCCCTGCCAGGACCCCCTTGCCTTTCTGGTAGCCAGCAGAAAAGCCGCGGCTGGCCACGTGCTTGTCTGAGTGGAAGACGACGGACATGACATGCCAGGAGGAGGTGAAGGGCGGCGGGGGCACCCGGCCACAGAACCTCCCCAGCAGGTTGCCCTTGTCTCCTGAGGCGCCGTTGTAGACCTCCAGGTAGTCGAAGCCACAGGCATCATGGTACTCCAGGTCGAAGGCGTGGAAGGTGAGCAGCACAGAGGAACCCTCGGCCACCACAATCAGCCAGCTGCACTCTGTGTTGTAGGGGTAGAGCCTGGGGAAGTTGGGGCTGGAGAAGTTTCCGGAAGGTGCTGAGAGCACACCCCCACATTTAACACCTGGGGCAAGAGGGAAGAATGGCTCAGTCAGTGCTGAGGTCCTGGGGGATGGGCCCAGCTACAAAGCTGGGTCTTTGGGATGGGCTGGGCTGTGGGAGCATGAGGCCACGACCCTAAATCAATTCATTTATGCCTATGTGTGCTCATTCATTTGCTTATTCCTCAAATACTTATCAAGCATTCTTTTATTTATTCAACAAACATCATCTGAGTGCCAGGCAATGTTCTAGGTGCTGCGGTTACAGCAGGAGCAGAACAGACAAAAATTCTTGCCTTCGTGGAATTTACATTCTGGTGGGGAACGTGGATGATAAACACAGTAAGTAAAATATAGAGCGTATTGAATAGTGATTAGTGCTGTGGAGAAAAATAAAGCAGGGAAAGGAGATAGGAAATGTCAGGGTGGACCTATAATTTTAGATAAAATAGAACTATGTGCCAGACCCTACACGTGTGCAGGGAGGAATTTAAACATTACAAATGATAATACCCCCGCCCTGAGTGAAAATGCGCACAGCTTGTTGCAGTTAAAAGTACATTCTCATATGCACATATTTGCTTATATTTTAAAAAAGAAAACAATGGAAGGAAACTAATAAAAGTGATTCTCTGTCAGGGGATGGAGTAAACAGAGGGGAAGAAAAGGCATGCCGTCTAGACCTCTTTCAGTGCGACTTGTTTTATGATTTTGACTTTATAATCATGAATAACTTTTAATATAATTTTTAACTTGGCAAAAAAAAAAGAAGACATTTTTAAGTAATCCCTAAATATTCCAAGCTGAAACAAATAAACTTAGCCATATATCAGGTTGGAGGCACATTCACATGGGGAAAAAGGATTCCAAATGACGTGGAAATACACTTTTTTTTGACTGTATGTTCCTAGTGGGATATATCCCCAGCACAAAATGAACCACGAAGAAATCTGAAATATTACTCAGTAGACTTACTATTTGACTAACAGTCAGTAGTGCTATTTTATAGTATTTTATAAAGTGGAATAAAGCATGTATGTTAATGTCAATAGAAGCTAAGACGTTCAGTGTAAGAGGAGAGCAATACAACCATAAAGTTAAAAAATTAAATAGAACACTTGTGGTCCTTGATTTGAATTGAAATTAAGATTTATTTTTATTTCTAAAAAAATTAGTTTCCTAGCTCTGTTCACTGAAAAGGTCAAAAAGCATGTAGCCAGGCCTGTGCTGACTCAGAATGGGTGTCTCCCTGGGGAGAGTACTGTGGAACGGGGAGGAGGGGGGAGTTGGTCAGGGGCTGGGAGTTAGGCAAATGAGACAAAGCCAAGCAGTGTGACTGCGGCCACACAGGGGCTCTGGGGGCCGCAGGGAGGGAGGCAATCTTGCTGGGCCAGCACTGTTAGGGGAGGGACAAGATTCACAGGGAAGGTGATACTTGAGTCTGACCAGGAGGAACAAGAAGCTTGTTAGTTGGGGACAATTCGGAGGGAGGAAATGACGTGAACAAAGCTCTCACGGTCACTTAGCCTCCCCCAGCCTCAGTCACGCATCTGGGAAATGGGGTGGCTGCAAGCACCGGGGACAAAGGGCTGCAGAAGCACACCCGGCTCAGGTTGTCAGCTCTCTGCTGGCCCCCGCAGCAGGCTGGGGCAGGAACCGTGTCTGATTCATCCTTTATGGTAGGAGGACAGAGGGACATTCTGTCCAGTGCCTGTCCTTGTACTTCCCCCGGCCCTGCCCACGGGACAGGAAAAGCCCTGGGAGTGTTGGAGCAGAATTCCTGTGGCCAAGGAGGCCTCAGGCACCAGCACAAGGGGAGGCCGTGTCCTCCAGCAATCAGCCAGCCACCCAGGACCCCAGGGTCACCCCAGGGTCACCCCAGGGCCACTGAAGCCCCAGAGGCTGGAAAATGGGAACAGCTAGCTTCTCCCCCTACAGGAAGGAGTGAGACGCCTGCATACCCAGCCCACCTCTGCCACCAACTAGGTGAGTGGCACCGTCACCTTTCCTTCTTGGAGGCCCACCCGAACCTGCAGGAAAACCCGGCACTGAGGGCTGTTTGCTGAGCCCCTGTAACATGCACGCCCCTTGAAGACCAGTGAGGTGATACCCCACCCCACCCCCGCCCCTGGCTTCACAGACACACAACGCTTACAGGGCTGGAGCAGCACAAAGCCACCCGGGACAGGGGTGCAGGCAGAGGGCTCTGCGAGCTCCAAGAAGGGAGCATCTGAGGCCGACGAAAGCGTGTGGAAGTCTTCCTGGAGGAGGTGGTGTTTGACCTGAGTTTGATAGATGACCCAGAGGTTCTCAGATGGAAAAAGAGAAAAGGGACCTTCCAGACAGAGGGCACAGTGGGGTGAAAGCTCTGAGGGGGAAGCATTTCCAGAAGGGGGGTATATCCTCTGCCAGGACATGGGATGCCCAAGGGACACAGGGAACTGAGGCTGGATATTACAGAGATTAGGGCCAAACCTGAGAGACACTGAATGCCATTAGGAGGGACTGTGATTTCACCCACTGGCAGTGGGGAAGTACAGCAGGCTGTCAGGAGGAGAGTAAAGGCTCCCTCCGGCATTAAACCTTCAGTTGTTCTCTGAGCCATTCCCTTAGCCCTTGGTAACTATGCCTCCTTGGACAGGTTACTTAACCTCTCTCTCTGCCTCAGTTTCTTCACCTGTGAAATGGAGAACTCATGCCCACCTTGAAGTTTGCCATGAAGATGAAATGCAGTCATATTTGTGAAGCACCCCGTAAATACCGTCTTCCACCATCTCAGAAACAAATACATCCTCAACTCAGCCAACTCCCTCCATATGGCCTCCTGCTTTCTGTCCTCCCACATGGAAGCCTCCTGAGGCCCTGGCAGCCACCTGGCCACTCGTCTACCCCCTCCCAGAGCCCGCCTGTCCTCAGGAGCTCCTACCTGTCATGGCTTGGGCCCCGGGGCCTGAGCCCAGCAGAGCCACTGCCAGCAGCAGACAGGACCCCAGCTCTGCCAGCATCTCCTTGCCGGGGCCCCCACAGGTCCGTAGAGCTTGGGGCAGGCCAGGATCTGAGGGTCTGGAGCAGGGGAAAGACAGGTGAGGCTGAAAAGGCCTCTAAGTTAATGGCGACCTGAATAATTCATCAGCCCCTCGAATTAGTAAGCCGATCCCCAGGTGCTTCCTTCATTCCACTCTAAGGTGACGGATCTAGTGTCACCAGGTTTACACATTCTGAGATCTGCACTGGCCACACCGCATCAGGAAGGGAAGCAACTTCGGGAGGGAACGGAATTTGGTGGTGGAGAAAGGGCATGAGTTTGGGGGCTCGGCAGATCTGGCGTCCGCTCCAGCTCAGCCTCTAGCTTGCCAGGTGGCCAGGTGGCCTTGAACAAGTCATCTAGCTCCTCTGGGTCTCAGTCTTACTCATCTGTCCAGTGGGGCCATTCAGCCCTGCCTACGGGGCTGTCACGGAAATGGGACGGGGTGACGTGTCTTGCAGCCAGGTCGTGGGTGTTTGCTACGGGCTTTCCCATCCCCGCCCGTGGGGGGTGCTGACGGGAGGCTCTGATTAGTGGGACCGGTGGGATGAGCATCCCTCAGACATGCTCAGATTAGCTCAGAGGGAGAGTGAAGGAGGTGGTAGTGGACAGCTGATGAGGGAAAAGTCTTTTTCACGGAAGAAGGCAGCTGGAATAACAGAATGGGAAGATAGTGGTGTGCACCTCCTAATGCGATCACAGATCTGGCCGCAGTGGAAATTCTGGCCAAGAATCTTAGATATTCCCTCATCTGATCCACAAACCCTGCCTGAACATCACTCTGCGCCAGGCTGTGTGCTAGGAGTCAGGCTGCAGAAATGCCCTCAAGGGCTCTGCGTCCGACAGGAAACAGGATCTTTCTACTTCCTCTAGGAGCCTCATTTGGTTCAGTTCAGCCCAGGGCTCGTTCACGAAGCTCCTTCTCTGTGCAGAGCATACACCAGGACAGGGCATCTGAGGGTAACACGGCATGTTCCCACCTCCCAATGAGGAGGCTGGGCTCTGCTGACAAGATCTGAATCCTGACTCTGCCTCTCCTGCAGGGTGGGAGCAGCCTGGAAAAGTCGCCCAATCTCTCTGAGGCCCAGCCTCCGGAGCGTGAAGAGGAAAAGACAGTAGCTTGTCACTCGCTGAGAGGATACAATGAGATGGTGCACAGGAAGTCTTAGCTGGCGCCTGGCTCCGCGCATGGGAGGAAGCACGATTTTTATTTACCTCAGAGGAACTCAGACAGCCATCTGCCAGACCACATGTTGCCTCTGGCCCATCCTTGTGTCAGGAGGTCCCCGGGGAGCCCTTTGCTGGCAGCATGAGAAGCCACCTGGAAGGTGTTCAGCAGAGAGCATCGGGATTGGTCAGGCCTGAGAGACTGGCTTACCTGTGGGACTTGATTGGCAGCGACAGAAAGGTTCCGCTGTCCTGGGCCATCTGAGGGGACGGGAGCTTTTATTAAACACCCACTGTGTGTATGAGAGAGAGCGCTGACTTAGTGCCTGCTGGGTGCTGGGCCTGGTGCCAGAAGCCTCACGTCCGTGTGCTTGCGCCCTTCTAATTTCACAGGCACACATTAGACTCCCTGTCTTACAGAGGAGGTAACTAATACCCAGAGGGTTTGAGCCTGCTGTCTTGGGTTGAGTTGCTCTGCAGGAGGTCTCTGTGACAAGGGTTCAAGGGCAAGCAGCTTATTTGGGAGGTGATCCAGGAAGCACAGGCAGGGGCGTGGGGAAGTGAGACAGGGTTGAGAAGAAGCCAGTTGAGGGTATGTTGATGAGCAGCTACCATGGTGGGCAACCCGCATGCACACTTCCGGCAGATGGTGTAGACTATGGCCTCAAGTTGTACCAGTGAGGGGCAAGGAATGGCTCCAAAGCACAGGGGTTGCAGGCAGAAGCTGTCTGCATGCCTGGAACGGTGAAAACCAAGATGCAGGCAGGGCTGTGATGGCATTGGCTGAGCCACGGAGAATGGAAGACTGTCACCGTCATCACGACTACACCCTTGACCTGCTATCCCTAGGATCACTCACCTCTGAAATGTTCATCCTACCCTTGAAACAGCCGTCTCTTTCCACACTCCATGCAACCTCTAGTCTCTTTTCCCTGTGCTTGTCCCACACCTGGCATACCCTTTGCCTCATCTTGGGCTTAAATTCCAGGGTGTGACATCTGCGGGACAAGCCCAGCTGGCTGTATTCTCACCTGCCGTAGACCCCCGCCCGAGCACTGCTGGGCAGCGCTCCGTCACCGTGCGGTCAGCACTTGTGCCTGGTCAGCGTCTCCAGCCTCTTCTCGGGTCTCAGTTCCACCCTTAGCCTCTCTGTGTTTCCCTAGGTGGCTCTCTCTCTGACCCTCCACGGACATCATCCCAGATGGTCACTAGTCTCCCCTTCCAGACAACCCCAGCCCCTCCAGCAGAAACAAAGAGATGGAAAGCAGACACCCCGTCATCTCCCACCCTGTCTCCAAGTGCTCATCTGTCCCTTCCCTCCAGCTGCAGGATGGTTCCACATCCTGTCCAAGGCCAATTCCACCTCCTATGCCCAGCGCCTGCCCCTCTCACTGACTCTGGGACCTAACCCTCCATTAGCTCCCCTCTCTCTGGGTCCCCAGGCTCTCCTGCCTGGCTTTCCTTCTGTCATCCACATTTAGGCACACGGACGCCTCCCCATCATGGGGGTGGGTGGGGATACAAACACTTTTCACAAACCTGTGTTTCCCTCCAGCTCCCACCCTACCCATCTGCTGGCTGTCAGAGCCAGACTTCTTGAGAGCAATGTCTACACTTCTTATCTTCACTTTCTCCCCTCCCCTCCCTCCTCTAGGGTCTACAGGACTGCCGGCATAGTGCTACCACAACAAAACCAGGATTTGGTTAGCAAAGAGCAAGGCACAGAAGGCTGTTGTGTTGGCAACCGGCAGTAACCACCAGAGTGCCCCTCAGAATCCACAGTGGACTCATTGTCACCCTCCACCCCTGCTGCCCCCAAACTTGCTTCTCCCCTGGGATTTCCTATTCAAGGTGGTGGCACCACCAACCCACGAGCCAGAAATGTAGCGGCTGCCTCGTATTCCCTGCCCCTCATCCCCACGTACACGGTCCGTGCTCGAGCTTGGTGACCACTTTAGGCTCTGAGGCAACTTCTGAAGCCACCGCTGGCCACGCTTACCACCTCGCCCCTGCCTGATGACGGCAAACTCCTCCCTGGCCTGCGTGCCTCTGCTCTTGTCTGCTCTCTTCCCCTCCAAACTGCTCTCTGCCCCGATCTCTCCAAAACGCAGGTCTGACTGCATCACCCCTCTGCTCAGGATAAAATCCCAAGTCCTCTGCTTGGCATTCATGCTTCTTCAGGACATGTCAGACTTGCTTCCCGTCTTGAGTTCCACACCCCAGCCACCGGCATCTCTCCCACTCTTCATGCTCTGTTCCTTGAGCCTGAACTGCCCCTCCTTCTGCTCCATCGTCCCTTGATGGATGTTGTCATCTCCTCCAGGGAGTTGCCCTGTCCCCACCCCAAGCTGGGAGAGTGCTCCCTCTCTGGGTGCTCCCCTAGCACAGCGAGGGCCACCTGACTCTTCTACGAACATCCTCTGTCTTTTTGGGCTTCTCGCTCCAGTGCCTCCCACGGGGCTTGGCCCAGGGCACATCATCTCATTGTCTCCGTCCCCACTGCACACCTGCCCCTAGCACATCCTAAGTGCTCAGCAGCCATTGACGGATTGAACTGCTCAGGAATACACAGCTAGGAAGCATCCCTATCAATTTGAGCCCATGTTCATCTGTGCCCAAAGCGTGTCCTTTTAAACCCCCCCTCTGCCCCAGGGGGAATGGCAAGGATCTGGTGTGGTTTTGCCTGGCAACTCCCAGAACCAAGACCATGTGGGTTCAGATTGCAACTCTGGCAGCTACTAGCTGTGTGATCTTGGGCAAGTCACTTCGCCTCTCCAGGCCTCCGTTTCCTCAGCTGTGAGATGAGAGTGGTTACCTGTCAGGCATTGTGAGAACTAGATGGCTAAGGCATGTGGAGTGTGAGGAAGAGTGCCAGTCCCACTAAGCTCGGGTACATGCTCTCCCTTATCCTGCCTTCCGTTTGCGCGGACCCCAAAGGCTACACAGACCTCAGGTCTGCTAGTACTTTTCACCTTTCCTGGAAGTCTCCAGTGGGTGGGGCCTCCCCTGCCCGGCTGCCCTTCCTCCAATCAGCAGCCTGGCCTCCTGCTCTCTCCCGGTCCCCAGGGGGGGTGGTGGAGAAGGAACAAAGGCTGCCCGCTGCCTGCCCACGAGGGTCATTAGTGCCTGAGCCGCCCACGGGACAGTCAACCCCAGGCTCCTGGGGCCCTGCCAGAGCCTGGCTGTGCAGACTCCCACAGCCGAGCCCTGAGGACACACTTTCAAACGTCCAGGGGGTGTCTTGGCATAGAGATGCCTCCCCTCTCCATGACTGGCTCTGCTGCATCTCAGACGCCTAGCGGACACAAGAGCTGTCTCTGAGAGGCACTGTGAGTATGTCCGGGGTGGAGGGCCTGCTGCCGTACCTGTCTGTTTCAGCCACTGTACAGACACCGTACAGACTGTCCGTCTCTGGGTGCCCCTGCATCATCATCTGGTCATGCCGTTTCCCCGGGCACACGAGCCCATCTTAGTGTCTGTGCATCAGGTGCCAGGTACATTAATCTCTCTGTGGGTGACTGTCCACTTCTGAGTGTGAATATGCCCTTTGCTGCTGCACCCAACACTGTGCATTCATATCCGTTTCTTTGCACACACGCCCATCTCTGTGCATGCACATGGACCACACCTACTTCTGCCTCTGTGTATCCACGTGTCTCTACCTACACGGATATGCAGCTACGCCTGCATGTGCCCAGCTTTCTCTCTGGATCTGTACAAACATTTCTGAGGGAATGTCCCTCCCCGGCTGTGTATCTGTGTCTGAGTGCAAATGTCAAGCTGTGTGCATGCATGACCGTGTCAGGGGCTATGCACCTCTCCACACATACATTTATCTTTATAAGCTCATGTCTATTTCCACGGGTGCACAGCTGTATCACCTCTGTGGATATACATCTGTGCCTGGGGCCCCTCTCCCCTTCTTTTCCTATCTGCATTCTGTCACTCCACCTGGGGACAGGGTTTGGTGCCCATGGGACAGCAAGGGTGCTGCCTAAAGCATCCCTTCCCCACAGAGGTCTGAGCTGACAAAAGGGGGTGTGACAGAGGGCTGGGAGCAGGGATGCCATGCCAACCCAGGGGGTTCCTTGGCTGTGCCCCAGGGAGCCACATCTCTCCATTAACCAGGGCCCTGGGGACTTAGGGGGGCTTCCCATGAGTATGGGCCCAGTGGCAGAGGCCAGGAGCACCCGGGGAGCACCCACTTAATACCAGCAGGGTGCGAGATGGGCACATCATATCCCAGACTTTCTCTGCCAGGGCCTGATAGAAAGCCACGGGTGGCACAGGGTGAGTGGGCAAGTGTGTGATGGAGGGAATACAGACAGCCAGCAACCAGGAAAGCCAGTGAAGGGAAGGGTCAAAGAGCAAGGGGGAAAGCCAAAAGCAGGGGAGGCAGGTCCTGACCAAGACAAGGCTGTTGGTGGGTTGGGGTAGAGTCCCAGGGGACAGGAGGAGGGGGCTGTCCCTCACAGCTCTAGGAGCCACAACCTGGCTCCAGGGCTGGAACTCTGTGGAGAGGAGGACACCGCCTCCCTCCCCTGTCTCTCCTCTCTCTAAGTCTCTTGTTTTTTTTTTCAGTCGCCCTACCCTGTCCTTTCCCAAGGCTACATTGCAAAGGCCACATACCTGGAATGATGTCCCAGAAGAACAGATGGGCCAAGGACCAGGTTTCCCTGAGAGGCCCTGGACAAGGGCGTGACCTTCACAGCCTCCGGCTCCTGGGCCAATGAGAAGAAAGTGAGGAGGGGGCCAGGATCGCCACCATTTGTGGGGCCTGCCCGGCTCGGGGTCCTTCCACATCGGATCTCACCGAACCTTCCAACCATGCAAGGAGGGGCTACCGCCCCTATAGCACAGCCAGGGTGGGTGCACTTGGTCCTGGGGCAGAGCGAGAACCAGGGGCCAGCAGAGAATGGGCCCCTCATGGGACCTGCTCACCATCAGCTATGTGAGGGCACTGCCAGTAGCCCACAATTTAGTGGAAAGGGTGACGGGTCTGGGTTCAAATCTTCCTGGGTTTGGACCCGTGTTCCCCATCTGACAGGCTGTGTAACTTTGGGCAAGTCACTCACTTGCCCCAGAGCCTCAGTTTCCTCATGTGTGAAGGGGGTTACTAATGCAGCTCTCTATCTGGGCTCCCTGGGCTGCCGTGAGGACCAAATGCAAGATCTGAGAGCAAAAGGGCTTTGCGAACCATGAAGAGCTGTGCACAGTTGGTGTCTGGAGGGGGCTACAGCAACAACTGAGTAACCACTATAGTGAGCTGGGCATTGTGCTAAGCCCTTTGTGTAGGTTGCCCCCTGTAATCCACACGTCCCCTCCAAGGAGGCCCCACCATCGCCCAGAGCACAGGCTGGGGCACAATAAATACCCAGGATCGCTGTCTTCCGTAAATGGCAGGACTGGGATTCTAGCCCAGGACTGCAGAGCTGTAGGGCTGGTGCTGAGTACTGGGTGGGTTCCAGGGAAGTCTGACCACTGGGGGTCCTTGAAGAGGCAGGGCCTGGAGCAGACGGGTCGGGGAGGCTCTGGAAGGGAGCCTCCTGCTGGCCCAGCTTCTCCTGTCACCTCCCTTTGATAGCCAATTAGTCCTGCTGCTTTGGTGGGCAGGACCTTTAACACACCAAGGCACGGTCCAGGAAGTTCATGGTTACTTACATAAGGGGAAACTGCCCTGGTGAGCTTCCCTGCCTCAGGAGAGGCTGCTGGAATGGCTGTCCCAGGATTACAGCCTCCAGAGAGGTGTCCGGAGTGTTTGACTACCTCCTCTTACTCCTCTGGGCCCTCCTGTCCTTTCCCCTTCTCACTCTCACACCACAGTCCACCTCTTACCAGCTCCCTCAGCTGCCCCTCCTCGCCCAGAGCTCAGGCACATGGGAGCCTTCCAGAGCCTCCTGCTTTGCACCGGATACCAAGCCTAAAACCTTCCTGCCCCACTGGAAAGCAACTGTTGAACTCACTGTTTGCCAGGCACAAGCATATCCAGCCACAACCAAGCTATGCCACCTTGGGCAGGTTCCTTAACTTCCCCTTCTGTGTCTCAGCTTCCTTATCTGTGAAGTGAGAAGGAGTTAATATTTGCAAAGGGTTTAGAAGAAGAGTACCTGGCACATAGCACATTCTATTTATTAATGTAAACTCATTACTTTAAACACATTTAAAAATCTTTACAGCAACTTTGCAAGGCAAGGATTGCCGAGCTCCATTTTATAGTTTGGCAATCAGAGCTCAGGCAGGACTGCTTTTATTAGTTCGTTTATTCAACAAGCATTTATTGAGCACCTACTGTGTGCCAGGCCAATGCTCAATATTTTGGGCACTTGATCCCACTTAGCCCTCACAGCTCTGTGAGGAGGTGTTAGTATCCCCCAAGGTGTCCAGACACCCCCTGGGAGGCAGGACCACCCTGGTTGAGACTCCTGGCTGCTTCCTGTCTGTCTGCGCCCAGCACCTGATCACAGGGAGGGCAGAGAATTGTATTTTGTCATGGCACAGAGTAAGTGCTCAATAAATACCTGTTAAGAGATGGAATAAAAGTATCCCTACTTTATAGATGAGCAAAGTGAAGTTCAGAGAAATGAAGTGATTTGCCCAAGATCACACAAATGATCAGTGGCAGAGTTGGGACTTGAACCTAAGTATGACCAGCTGGAAAGCTCATGTTCTTACCATGACAACAATTCTACCCACATGGAGGCAAGACAAGGTCTGAGCTGGGGTGTAGACTTGGAGCACAGGGCTGTAGATGCCTGTAGTGGTACAGATGGAGGCCAAGACCCCTCTATCCTTTTTCATTGAGAGCCCTGGTCCCTCCTGTCTCCAACCTGCCCATCTGGCTTTCCCCCTCAGGCCACACTGGCCATCCTGGTTCGGGAAGCAGCACTCCCTCATTAGGTCCCCCATCAAGAAGGGAGGCCAGCCAAAGCTTCAGAAATTCCAAATGCAGAAGTTGCCACACACAGCCTCCAGGGGGCCTCATCACTGCTCAGAGCCTTACCCAGGAGCTCAAGGTGAGAGGGAAGAGGCAGAGTGGAGGAGGGGTGGGGCAGCCTGAGGAGGGTGGGCCAGGGCCTTGGGCCTTCTGTGGGGGAAGGAGACTTCCGAGAGCAAGTCCAACCCCCTCTTCCAACCTATTTTCTGGCTGTGGAAACTGAGGCCCAGGGAAGGCAGAAAGATAAGGTAGAGCCCACCTTCACAAGTGCCCACCGTGTACAGGCAGAGTGCCAGGCTTTTTCACATTTATTATAATCGCTTCTGTGACCCTGGGAGATTGCAGAGCCCTCCAAAGTCAGGGTCTTCATGAACGCAGCAGAAAGCCTGCATACCAGCAGGTGTTCAGAAATGTTTGCTGAATACATGCACGGAGGAGGATTTATTTAGTCCCCAGAATAATCTGGTGAGGTGGGAATTATTATGCCATTGCGGAAACATGCTCAGAAAGGAGGGAACTGACAACAGCATCACATGCCGCTGGAAAATGATCTCTGGACACCAGGGACACATGTGGGGTGGGCACCAGATGGCAGCGGGTTGAGGAGTGAAGGCAGGTGAGAAAGGAAGCCGTGCAAGTTGCAGGCAGTCCTTCAAGGAGAGGATGAAAATACGGGAGAGAGAGTGAGTGCAGGGAGATAGAGAGACTGAGAGAGGGCACTCTGCTCTGGAGTAACAGGGAGTCAGGCAAGCTATTGCTCTCCTTTGTTGAGTTAACCTGGGGGAAACCTGGATAGGCTTCAGGGCTCATTGGATGGGGCCAGTAGAGACGTGCTGGAGACTCCCTGGGGCTCTCTATCTGCAGGTTCGGGGGCAGTTTTCTGAAGGTGGTCATTGAGCCGGGCATGGAGGTTCACTTCTTGGCAGAGAGCCCTGCTGCCCTTACAGGGGGCAGAGAAGGAGAATCACTGCTCACTGAGACCCCAGGGTGGGCCAGGCACAGCGCCGAGCACTTTTCTTACACAGCCTCAACCCCAACCCGCGGTCATGCGACTCCCACCAGCTCATTTATTCATTCAACAGATGCCGCATCAACATTCACTGCACATAGTGCTAGACGGGGTGGTTGGGGAGGGAGCAGGCAAGCTATGGGCTCCTGCCCTCATGCGAGAACACCGCACTCTCCACCAGGTGCTTTACCTCTTGAGCATCTGTCTGGTTCTTTGCCTACAAAACAGGGAAGCTACTTCTCTCTAACGACTGTGAGAATTAAGTGAGATGCCTTCGGGGACACTGTTCATGTGCCACCTGTAGCACCCTCCCAGCTGGAGGAACCTGCAGAAAGTCCCTACAAGCACGGGGCTCCTGTGTCTCTCTGCCTGAAGGCTCCTCAGGCTGCCAGACACTGAGCCCAGCCCTGGGAGGCGGGGCAAGCCTCACCCCTCCCCTTCCCCGTTGGACAACGGGTGTCGCCCTGCTGTGACAGTTCTGAGGTGCACTCTACAGTCTTATGGGTGGACCCTAGCGGACGAGCTCCAGCTGCCCCCCAGGGTCACCTGCCCATCAACACACTCTTTGCTGGCTTTCCTCCCCCACTCCCTCGAATCACCTCCACAGTAAACTTACACTCAAATCCTTGCTCAGAGCCTGCTCTGGGGCACGGCCAGCCTGGAACAGATGACTAAAACCTGGCATCCAGTAGATGTTCAGCAAATGCTGTTTGCCTCCACGCTCATTTTCACTTTGACAGAATCAGACGTCTTCGAGAACACAGTCATGGCTCCAGCCCAACCACCTCTGGCCCATCAGCATCATCCAGGAGCAGGTGTGGGCCAGTGGCCTGGGGGCGCAAGGACAGGGAGGAGGGTAGGGGTCATGGGCCCCGGGGCATTCACTGTAGGCTGAGCCACTTAGAAGCCCGGTGAATCTGCACCTTCCAGTTATAAAGTTATTTTCTGTGTTCCTGATTCTACGTTCTAGTTTTCATTCCACTGTTCCAAAGTATATGCTCCAACGTGGGGTTCTATGTTCAACATAATCGGCTTTAAGCAGCCCAAATTCCATGTTCTTGTTGCAAGCACCCAACACCTCACTCCCCTCTTCCTCCCAGGTGCCTCTGTGGTCGGCCAGGCCAGGGGCGAAGTTTCCCCGCGTCCGGGTAGAGTTCCTGATGCAGGCTCACTTGCCCCAGCAACTGGCTGGGATGGCCTACCGCCCAGCCCCGTGTGCCCGGCTGGCCGCCGAGCTGAGTGCTGAGACCCAGGACCTGGTTAAGGCTGTCGCCCCGCCCCGCCACAAGCTAGCATGCTCCGTCAAGCATCCGGAGCAAGGGGCAGGATGACATAGTGGTCTCCAGCCGGAGCCTGTGGGATCCACATGGAGACAGCTTTGCCACGTAACACTATGTGAATCCCACGCTCTTCTGTGTGGCACTGGCCTACGCCATCTGTTTACAGTGCGGCATGAGGGGTCCCGAACCCGTGTGGGGCCCTGTGCTGGATCCTGGCATGGAAAACTCTGCCCTTGGCTCACCAGTCAGTGACCTGTGCAAACAGTACCCACCCAGGCAAGGCAGCAGTCCCCACAACCCACCGTCCATGAAAACAAGAAAATGAATAGGATGGGTCTACACTACCCCTCCTCAGGCCACCCAGACCACACACGCTGTTGCGTTCCTGTGCCTCTGGCTGGAGTTATATCAGCCACGTGCAGCTCCCAGCTGGCTGTACAGATCAGAAGCTCTGAGGGGCAGCTATCTATGTCTTTGATTAATAAAAAATGGGAGATAAATTAATAATGACTTAACACATGCAATTTGGGATCAAAATCTTCCAAAGCATGGGGAAAATAATAAAAAGGGGAGTTCCTGATAGCGAAAGTTTCAGAACGAGTGCTGTTCTCAGAGGCCAGCCATGAGGCAGGCACGGCCGGGGCCACCAGGGAGACACGGGAAAGAAGGAAGGGACCGGGTTCTCGCACGGCTCTGTGCTCGGTGCTGTGCTTGGGCACCACCCACGCTTCCTTCATCTTTACACAACCCTGGAAACAGCACAACTGCCCCCCATGTTGTAGATGAGTAAACTGAGGCTCCGAGAGGCCAAGTTATTTGCTCTGCCAAGTTATATTGAAACAAGATCTGCCTCATTTAAAAAGGAAAACAAAACAAAACCCAAAAACCAAAAACAAGAAAGAGGAAGGAAAAAAGGAAGGAGAAGCAGAAGGACAGCAAGGACTGCCAATGCTGCTCTTCCTATCTAAGTGGTGGCCCCGGACCAGGGCACACAGCAGGTGCTCTTAACAGTTTCAAATGAAAGACAGGCCTGGAGGCATAAAAGGGCACAGCCAATCCTGAGGGGGGTGGGAATGAATGTCTTTAAGCCTCTAGTTTCTGAAGCACACTGACCAGGCATATTTAGTCTTCCTTTTTAAAGCTTTAATTATGGAACCATTTCAAACACAGAAAAAGCAGACATCAGTGACCCCATCACCCAGATTCACCGGATGTTCATATTTTGCTATACTCAGTTCAAATGGTTTTATATTGAAGTGATGCAGACATCAAAAGAAAAGCCCTCACCCCACGCTATCCCCAGAGGTCACCACCATCCTTAAAGTTGGTTACCCCCTTCCTGAGCATTTGGCATTGTTTTGCGTTTTTTAACTTTCAGAGTGTTGGTATCTCACTGTACCCTTCCTTCTACAACTTGACTTCCACTCCGTTATTATGGGTTTTTATTTTTTGAGTCTATGCTGACACATGTAGGTCTAGTTCATTCATTTTAGTTGCTATATGTTATTTTACTGTGTGAATATAGAAGTTTATTTTTCTAGTCTCTTATTGATGGACACATGGGTAGTTTTGATTCTTTGCTGTTTCATACAGTGCAGCAATGAAACCCTTTACACACATCTCCTGGTGTACTCATGTGTCACATATAACCTTTATAACAACTGCAGCGTGTTGGAATTTATGCACCCCTACGTGACCTTGTAGAATTGCTTAATGTCGTAGAAGCTTGGTTTTCCTCATCAGTAGGTTGGGGTAATAAAATAGTATGCATTTTGGTGACCATTAGGTGCTTTGGCAGAGATGAGATGCATTTTGCATCCCGTGAGGTACCCATGAATATCCGTGGTTTGCTATGCAGATATTTGGCACTCAGGATGTACTGCACGCCCTCCCACGCTGGGACACCGTGCACAGGCCCATGGTGTGCTCACGTGCAGACCGGACGGTCTGAGAGGTGCAGCAGGAGCAGGACACATAGAATCTGCTCATTAACGGAGCCTGGAGTGGTGGGAGCAGGCACAGCTTCAGAGAGGGAGGGGTACCGAGCTAAGTCCTCAAGGGACCAGGAGGCAAAGGCAAGCAGAAGTGGGAAGGGTGGAAGGATGGCCCAGACACAGAGAGCAGCAAAAGTCAAGGGATGCGCTGGCGCGAGAGCAAGTGTATCCGCGCACAACCTACGAGGTGGGGGCGAGGGGTGAGGACAGGACAGAGTCTGGAGAGGCAGGCAGAGCTGAGATGCCGCATCCTAGGTCAACAGGGAGCAGCTGAAGGATTTGAAGCAAGGGAGTGACAGGCTCAGATATGCATGTTAAAAAAAAAAAAAGCGGTCTGAATAAGCTCTGGAGATCTGCCATTCAACACCGTACCTTCAGTCAACAATAGTGTACCGTGCACCAAAATTTGTTAGGGGGGTAGCTCTCATGTTAAGTGTTCTTACCACAACTGAAAGACCAGGTCTGGCTGTAGCATGGAAGGCATGAGGGGAGGGGCTGGGAGACCAGTGAGGGGGCGCTGGGAAGCCGTGCAGGCGAGACACGGTGCCGGTGAACGCAGGCAGTGGTCCTTCTGAGGCCATCACCCCGACTGTGTGCCCCCCCTCCACTGACGACACGCAGCAGGGGGCTTCATCAGGAGGGACAGACAGGACCGGCCAGCTGACAGAGCCTCACCTCCAATTCAAACAGCGTGTCCTCATACACCCCAACCAGTCCCCTTCTTGGGGTCACTTATCATCTTGCAAGGCACGAGCTCTCAAGTCTCTGGATGACAGAAGCCCTTTTGGCATCTCGGTACCAAAGGCATGGCCAAGGGTCCTCACCATTGTCCCATGATGGGGGCCAGTATCCAGACGGCATGGATGCCATGTGGGGTGACGGGAAGGGGAGGACAAGAGGGGCCGCTGGTTAACACTGCATGGCCGTATCTAACATTGAAACATGTAATATATAAAATGGGACAAAGACACAAAAGAACTGCCCCAGACCACCATCTCTTAAGGGGGGACTCCCTACCAACCCTAACTCTGAATGACAGTACTGCCTTGGAAGCCTCTACCCTCCGGGCAGTGGCATTGTCCCCGGTTGCCCAAGAGCTAGGCTAAAAGCCCTTGCCATCCGCTCTCCTAGCATCAGTCCTTCCCTTTCTAGCACACTCCTCCCTTTTAGATTTACAAGTTTAGTTTTCGTACTCCTTGTTGGGCTCTAAGCTCTGGGACAGAGCGACCAGAACCGCATCTGCCTTGTTCACTGTACTTTCCCTAGTGCGAGCACACAGTCTGACTCAAAACAGGCCCTCCAGGACTATCTGTGAGTAGCGTCAATAGGATGCACTGGGGGAGGGGAAGCGGATGGAAGACGCTCAGATTTCAGAGGCCCGGGGACAGGAGAAGTGTCTTGCCCAGGTCACAGGAGAGGCGGTAAGAGGTCAAGGCTCCCACTCGGGACCTCTGAGGCTCAGTGCAGGTCTTCCCACTCACTACACTGAGCCGAAGAGGCTGCGCGACAGACCGGCATGCCCCAAAGACAGTCCATGGAATGCTGGTCTCAAAAGATTCTAGTGGATCAAACTGTTCTGTAGTTAAATAAGCGTGGCAAACTGAGTTAAACAAAATGAAAAAAAAATTTTCTTTGCCATTGGACTTTTCAGAGCCTTTGATATGCTAATGTGCATGGGAGTCTTGGCGAAGGTCACAGGCAGTGTTGCCGCATCTGAGTGACCGAGGAATTGTGCCTGGGAAATGTAGTTTGAGACCTATGGCACCATCCCCCATCTGCTCGCCATGGTTGTTTAGTGAACATGGCACAGCACGGAGATTTGCTGCGACTTTCTGGGCAACGCAGGAAAACCCGATCTCACAAATGGAAATAACTGCAAACCCCAATATATAAATGGGACGAAAACAGAACTGCTCGGGTTGAAGGTTGAAGGGGGCCTGGAGATCCCACCTGGCTGTCCCTTCTCTGCTGCCATGCCAAGAACCCTAGGGTCCTTCAGAGCCCAGTTTGAAAATCACTGGTTACACAGCTCTCAGTACAGGTGACATCGGGAGACCTGGCTTCTGGTGCCAACTCTGCCATGAACTGTTTTACCCTGGGCAAATCTCTTAGCCTCACTGGGCCTTGGTTTCCCCATTTACACAATGAGTCTATCGGACGGGATGCTTTCTGGAGTCCTGAACTTTAATCTCTGGTGTGAGGAGGACTGTGATTCCGTGACTATAAAGTTCTAATTCTATGATTCCACGCTTCTCGGATTCTGAGATTTCATGGCTTAATATTCCGATTCTGGAAGTGCCCCCAGCCAGCCAGGGCTGCTTCGGCACAGTGGAGCCCAGGCTGTGGAAACCAGAATTCATGACCTGCAGGGTGCTGCCCGGGAGTGCCGGGTACCTGGGGAGGGCTTGCCCCATGCAGGATGGAAGGGTGGGGTGGGGAGGGGGGCGGGGTGGGGAGGGCAGCGGGGGTGGAGCGGAATCAGCAGCTGCTCAGTGGGCAGAGCAGAGAGAAGGACCCAGGTCTCCTGACTCCTGCTCTATCTTTAGATCTCCATAGCAACCGTCACCAGGACTCCGGAGGAGCTGAAGGCAGGCTGAGCTGGCTGCCTGCGGGAGGGAGGGGTGTTTGTTTCCGTATCTCTTTTGCTCAGGAAAGGACTCTTGCTCTTGAGAAAGGGGAAGGGAGACAGAGAGTGAAGCCGTTTGCAGCAGGAAAGGCCTGGGCCCGATACGAAATAAAAGTAATCCAGGGCCCACCTCACTCGGAGAATGTGATCAGGTCACAGAAGCTGAGACCGCTGTGTCAGGCTTGAGGCACTGGAGGTACATAAGGCAGGTTCCTCCTCCAAAGAGCTCTTAGCTACCCCTACGCTCATTCCCTAGGCATTTGCAAGCAACATATCCGAGCCAGCCCTGAGGCCACAGCAGGGAGACACATCTTCCAGGGAAAGCAGACTTTTGAACAGACTTTTATAGGGCAGGGGCAGATGGGGGTCCCCAAGCCCCCTAATCTAAGGAACCTGGGAAGCTCCTCCTGCACCTTCTCCTGCCAACTCCTATCCATCCCACGGCTTAGCATGGACCTGACTTTCTCCAGGGAGCCCTTGACTCCCAGGCTGGTGGCTCTCCTCCTAAGAGCTCCTGCGGCCCCATCCTCCTTCTACACAGCAATATGTCTGCCCGAGGGAGTTGGCCACCCCGTGGGGTAGATGGGAGGCGGAGGTGCGCAGAGGCAAAGACCTTCACCTAGGTCACCTGGCCAGTTAGCGGCAGTGCCAGGCCTGCTCTTCATGTTTTCTGACTCAAGTCCGTGCTTCCTCCAGTGTCCCAGTGGCAGGACCCTGGCGAGGGCTAGAAGAGGAAGCAGGAGTCCTCGGCCAGGCCTGCGCACAGCAGGTACCTGGCCATGTCCTTGGTAAACTCCGCTGAGCCACAGACCAATGCAAACGGCTTTCTCCGACAGGAGCCAACCAGCTCTTCAATCAGGTCCTGGGCCAGGCGGCCAAAGCGGGTCTTCTCCCGGTAACTCCAGGGAAGCTGCTCCGGAGAGTTCTCCTGAGACAATGAGAAATAGTGCAGGCGACTACTGGGAGGTCTTCAGAGTTCACGCAGCCAGTATGGTCTACCAAACCAGGAAACTGAGGCAGAGGCCCTATCACAGGCCAGGCACTTCCTGGCACTGGCACTCTGATCACCCTCATAACAAGCGTGGGGGGGGACGGTTATCCTCTCCCCATAGGTGAGACACAGGGAGGAGGCACACCCAGGGCACACGAGGCAGGCCCCACCAATTCTCACTGCTTCCCAGGGGCCACTGCACCTGTCACTCCAGGGGGACGTCATCTCCCCAAGATTGTGGGTCTTTTTAAGGTTGTCCGCCACCATCACCCAGGGAGTACAACACATGTTCACCTGTCTCATGAAGTTTCAGTGATCTTACTGAGCGAGCAAACACTTAACTGGGCGGTCACTCTGCGCCTGGCACTGTGGTAGGCCCTGGGATGTGGCAGCTGCTCTAAACAGACAAGCTTCCCGGCCTCACTCTGGCTGTGTGAATGAGGGATCCAAGGCAGCAGGGCCTTAACCCAGAGGGGGCTACTTCTCACACAGAAAGGCCAGAAGGAGTATTCCGGGGCATAGCGTGCCCGAGTGACCCAGGCTGCTCTTTCTGCCCCTCTAGCTTCACCTGTGGCTTACATCCTCAGGATCACAAAAGAAACGCTCCACCCTCAGCTTACGTGGAGGAACTTCTCTTTTCTAAATGAACATTTTGTCGAGATACACCATACCTACAGAAAAGCGCACAAATCAGTAAGTGTACGTAGTCTGAAGAACTCTAACGGAGGGAAGAAACCATATAACCAGAAGCGAAACACCCAAAAACAGAACAGGACCATCACCTCTGCAGACCCTATTAAGGTGAGCTTCTAGTTTCTGGGGAAAGCAAAGAGACAGCATGGAGAGAGGGGGTTGGAGTCCAAGCTCTGCCACCATGTTCTAGCCAAGTGACTAGGACCTCTGTGAGCTACCGTGATGAGCACAGGCCTCTGCTCTCAGAGGTACTCACAGGGCCCTGGAGCCTGGCGCCACAGAGCTCACGTGACCCCATGGGCTTTTCCTAGGACAGCACTGTGGTGCTCACAGGGGATCCTCTCTGATGATCTGGACCTTCCCGTGCCCCCTCCGTGCTCTGACCCACCCAAAGAGCCCTTGAGGGTAGAGACCAACAGGGCCCACCGGCCTCACACCTCCCTGCCACTGCCCAATCCCCCCTGGCTAGTTAGGTTTGGCACAGCATCCTTCCTCCAACCGCACACCCAAAGATGTGGTGGGTCTGGTTGTTGCTCAGGTGGGCTGCGGGGCCTGTAATCAATGATGGTGAGCAGAGTAGGTACCGTCAAGGAAGAGAGCCCAGGCTATGACAGCAGAAACGCCCACGCCAGTCTTGGGACTCTAGAAAGGCTTCCGGGATGGAGTCACACCGCAGCAGGGAGATGTGAGCGGGGAGTAGGTGTTAGGCGAGGAAGAAGGGAAAAGTGCTCCTGGAAGGGGGAACAGCGCCAGCAAAGGCAGACCTGGCAACCAGAAAAGCACGGTGCACTCACAGCACGTGCAGACCAGTGACGCCAGGACACACAGGGCAGGTGAGCCAGGAAACAAGGCCACGGAGGCTGGTGCAACCACGCGGGCTTGGCTGTCATCCGGGGAGCGGTGGGGAGCCACAGAAGGGCTGAAAGCATGGTCGTGGTGTGGTCTGTGCCGCCCTCCTGGCTGCACGATGAAGGACACACTGGCAGGGCATGGCTGGAGAGGGAGACCGTTGAGGAAGCTGTGGCTGCAGCCTGGGCAGGACAGGGAGCAGCCTAGGTCAAGGAGGCATGGAAGGGTAGGCAGCACCTCCCACTCCACTGCCCCTCACCAGTCCCTGCCATTGACAGCCAGCCCCCTCGCCTGCCCAGCCCCAGGCCAGTGGTATCATCAAAGCCCTGGCCCAGGGCTAAAGACCCTTTATTGCTGGTCAACTTTAACTCTGCCCTCAAGCCCAGGCTCAATGCCAGCTCCTCTGTGAAGCCCTCCCTGCTTGCTGCCAGCTCACACTTAATTCTCCATCAATTCACTGTGTTACTTTGATCAAGGTTCTTAATCTCTGTGCCTTAGTTTCCACATCTATAAAATGGGCACAATAGCAGTGCAAGCCTCCCAAGATTATGCTGGGATTAAATGACGTAACACACATAGAGAGCTTAGCACAGTGTCAGGCACAGAGAAAACACTCAGTGAAGCTATCCCTGTGGCTGTCTCCCCATATACAGGTGAGCGCCTGGAGGGCAGGGGGCAGGCTGTCTTCATTTCTAAATTCTGTGGTCGGGGGAACAGAAGGCTGGGCAACAGCCAGTGACTCTGCCAGGTGCCTGCCTTCCTGCTGCTCCTGCCCACTTCCTTGACCTGGCACTTGAGCAGGGTTGCACGCCAGCCTTTGCTTCATTCTCCTGCCTCCAGCACCTCCTGCGGCTGCTAACATTCACCAAGTACCACACTCTTGATGTTCATGCCACTGAGCATTCTGTCCCATGGACAGGCCCACAGAGCCTGGCCACTGAGGATCCCAGGACTCCTGGTATTGGGAAGGGAAACCCAATTTCCTGACACCACCCCCGCCACTCAATCATGATGCTGAAGATTGGCTCAGTCTTTAGGAACGCTCTAAAACTGCCTCAAGTAGGAAACTGATGGGAAGGGTGCTCCAAACTACTGGGCAGTAAGGCTGACCCTGAGCAACACAGAACAGAGGGGAGGCCCCAGCAGGGAACCCCAACCCTGGTGTGAGAAAGAGAAATAAAGCTATAGACCCAGGGGAAGGCAGATGACCGAAGGCAGATGACCAGAACAACTCAGGGCCTGGCTTGGAATAAGGAACAAGATGGCCCCCTCCCACAATGGGCCAGAGGGGAGGGCCCGGGCAGGGTGGCCATGGAGGGGAGAAGGAATCAGAGAAGAAGAGGTCAGGAGGCGGAGTTGCTTCCAGTTCAAGTATCTGAAGCTTGGAGAGTTTGGAAGCAGCATTCCCGCCATGCAGGGCAAAGTGATGTGGTAGGGGCCCTAATAAATGCGGTAAACCCAGATCCAACTTACTCCACCAACTGTTGATGGAGTGCGTGCCTGGCACTCTGCTAGGCACGGAGGAGAGAACGGTGATCCAGACACATGAGCCTTACCCAAAGGAGCTTATCACCGCCTAGGGGACATCTGTGGTCTGGCCCACTGACTCCATAATCAGGCCCTCAGCACATAAACCTGGTGATGCCAGGGGGCAGATAGTAGGCAGCAAAGCATGGCGGGGAGGGCTGGAGCTCAGCCCTGACTTCGCCCATCCAGCAGCATGGATGCACTAGCACCTTCACATCTCTGAGCGTCAGTTTCCTCATCTACTCAACAAACATAACCTTCCTTGCCAGGCAGGTGGGGATTCCCACTGGTGGCAGGGGGCAGGGAGGCCCCAGGGGATCCTCAGGACAGCTGCAAGGGGAAACCACAGTGCCCATCAGGGAAGGAAGTCACCACGCTGGGCTCACCTGGCTGAGTACAAAGAAGGTACGGACATTCCAGAAACGAGCTTGCTCCTGGAGGAAGGTTTTCAGGTAGATGCCCTCAAACGTCTTGAAGCAGCCGACCAGGGTGACAAAGGTCTCATCCTCTGCATTGTCTGTTATGCTTTGCAGGACAGGCACCATGGGGGCCAGGCCAGTGCCCGAAGCCAGCATGAGGAGCTCACCGTACTGGGGGACAGAATGGGTATATGACAGACGTCAGCCCACCCACCTGCTCTAGGGACTTTTCTTGGGCTTGCTTCAACTGCACAGCCCTGCCCTTCCTGGGGGTCCCACCCATCTGAGCTCCCCTCTCAACATCCTCCAAGAAGCCATCCTTGCTTGCGAGGTCTGTGGAAGAGAAATCATGCAATCGGGAGGCTCTAAGTGGCTTTGTTGCTTTCCTAAGCCAACTCCACAGGACTTTGTTTGCACATTTCTCTTGACAGGTAGCCCACTACCTCCCAAAGCAGTCTGTTCTATTATAGGGTGACTCCCCTTGCTGGTGAGGTCTTTCCGCCTCACCCTGAACAGAAACCTGCTCCCACCAAAGCCTTGTCTACCACCCCTATCCCAGCTCTGCTCTCTGGGCTGCCTTCCCTGCCCCAGGGCAACCCTGTAGAGATCTGAGGGCCCCGGCATGGATGCCTCCTCTTCTCTAGACTGAGACACTGACTATACATAAGCACCCAGCATAGTGCTGGCACAGAAGTCCCATGCAACATGTGAGTTTCTTCTCCAAGAGGCCCCAGTTTCATTGACCCAATCACTGACTCCATCTCCTGGCTCTAGATCTCTGAAGTAAGGGTGATCTTCTTTAAGATCAGGGCTTTAAAGGTTAGTGCCTGACCTATACAGCAAGGTGGTTTGTCTCCTACATTCTAGAGATCAGGCCTCTGAGAATGCAGTCCAGGTTTTCACTAGCTTTATCGACAGCCAATGCATTATCACACCTCCTCGAGTATCAGTCATGCAGACCTGGGTATAAATCTCCAGCCATATGATCTGGACAAATGCTTTCAGTTCTCTGGGCCCTGGTTTCTTCCCCAGTGAAATAAATGAATGAATGAATGAATGAATGAATGAATGAATAAGTAAATAAAATAACAGCACCTCCCCACAGTAGCACGTGTCTCAGGATGGTTGTGAGGATTAGACAAGATGTCATCAGGTGCCTGGTGTGGACCCTGGCACTCAACACAGTTCCATCCTGTCTCTCACTGAGACCTGCTGCCGGCTGCCCCACCCTGTTCAGCCCCCCGGTCCTGGGCCTGCCATGTTCCCCCTCTTTCTCCCATCACTGCTCAGGGTGTCTTCTGGAAAGCTGTCCCCAAGCCAGTAGCGTATGAGGGATCCTTTCTTTGCATCCCCACAGCTCTCTGTGCACCTTCCTCATGACACTGGTCACACCATATTGTCACCATTTGTGTGTGTCTGCCCCCCCCATCACACTGTGAGCTTCTGGAAGACAGGGCCTTGCCTGACCCACCTGTGGCCCAGGGTGGAGACCTGCAAACGTCTGCAAGGAACACACAGGCAGATGCTCACATACCAGTGTCACGGCTGCTGTGGTCGCCGTCTACCATGAAGACCCCTGCAGAGCAGCACAGCAGGGCCAGGAGGAGGGCCAGAACAGCCCCACGTCCCCCAGGGGAGCAGAACCAAGCCTTAGCCAGTTTCAGCAGCGAAATGTTTGTGTGAGATGACAACTCGTCTTCCTCACTGCCTGGCTCTACAACCTCCCTGGACAGGAAGTGCAGGGGCTTTGCAGGGGTGCCTGAGAGGCTCCACCCAGAAATGGTGGGCAAGAAAATGTTCATTGCGGGGCACCTGGGTGGCTCAGTTGGTTAAGCGTCCGGTTGTTGATTTCTGCTCAGGTCATGATCTCACAATTTGTGGGTTTGAGCACCACATCAGGCTCTGTGCTGACAGTGCGGAGCCTGCCTGGGATTCTCTTTTTCTCCCTCTCTCTCTACCCCTCCCCGATTTGCATGCACACATGCTTTCTCTCTCTCTAGAGAATCCCAAGCAGACTCCGCACTATCAGCATGGAGACCGACGCGGGGCTCAAAGCCATGAACCATGAGATCATGACCTGAGCTGAAGTCAGATGCTTAACCAACTGAGCCACCCAGGAGCTCCTAAAGAAACTTAGACAAAAAAAGACAATGTTCATCAGGGGTCCCCTCGAGGTCAGCAGGAAACAGGGACAATCCTGGTCTCTGCTCTCAAGACCTTGGGGGACACAGAGACACCCTCAGCTAAAATGCAAGGCTGAGCATGGTTTGTACTAGAAGTGCACTACACAACAGCATTACCACATATACACCACGCATCCATAAAGTAGGGGTAGCAGTACCTAAGAGCTGTTGTGAGGATAAAGTAAAATTTTAGCACGGCAAGGGCTAAAATCGGAGCCTGACACGCACACAGTGCCACACAGGTGTTTCACAGTATCATTATACACCAATACGTGTGTGCATGTGCACTTGTGTACACACCTGTGTGTGGAAAAGGAATTAGAAGGTCATCTGCCAAGATAGTAAGGCTGGTGTGTCTGGGTAGATGGCCTACAGGGGTTCTTTACTTTCTTCTTTTTGCTTTGCTAAATGGTTGGTTGGTTGGTTGGTTGGTTTTTGGTAATGTACAAGGACCATATTTCTAATACACAATAAAAAGCTATTTTTATATTAAACAAAAATAATGGAGAGAAAGAAAGGATTCATTCTTTTCACTTGTTTTTGTTTTGCTTTGTTTCCTGATCATAAATGTAATAGATGCTCACTGTGGATAACTTGGAAGGTATAATGAAGAAAACAAAAATCACCCATAATTCTACCACCCAGAGCCACTAACATTTCATTGCATTTTTTTATATTTTTTCTGTGCATTTAAACTTAGTTGCCCAACCTGTTGTACATTTGGTTTTATACACAGTGTTTGTCACCAGATCTTACAGCGTAAGCACAGACCATCATTTATAAACATAATTTAAAAATCCAGGATAATAGTTTATCAAGTCCCTGTAACCCAGTGTACCTAACAGTTGCCCCGTTGTTGGATATTCCGTTTCCTCCAGTTTCGTGCTATAATAAAGCTTCCGTGTACATGTGCACAACAGACAACGTTTGGATTCTTTCCATAGGACAGGCTTCCAGAAGTGGAATTGCTGGGTCTAAGGATTTGAAGATTCTTAAGATGTGGTACACACTGCCCAGCTGCTTTCCAGATATGCACCAACTGATGAGAAATTATTAATTCGTCCCGGGCACATCAGGGAAGGATATAAATATGCCAGGAAGATGAGGGGAAGAGCCTTCAGGCTGGGAAGCAGTGGGCTCCCAAGTGGAGAACCATGGGGTGTAAAAGGAGTAGTCTCCATAGTTTTGTAGCTGGAATGTGAGAGTGGAAAGATACCTGAAGATCTGACGGTTAGGAGTCCTGAGTACCAAGTATGTGAGTGTGGATTTTCCAAGCAATGGGCAGCCATGGACAGTTCTAGAGCATATGCAGGCAATTTTGTTTCTTAGTGCCTATTCCATCTCCTCCCATGTCCAACCCCAAAGATACTCTTGGAGTTGAATTTGGGCTCAGGAAGAATGGCACAGTGCAATTCTGCAGCCTGAAACAGGAAAACCGTGGTCCTGGGGCTAAGCCAGGAGGGGTCTGCTGAAGACTCAGTGTGCTGGCACCAACCTGGTTTGGTTTATAGAAGAAGTCTCCAAATGGACCTCGCCAGAAAGCGGTGTCTCCTGCGCTCCAGGACTCGACGTACCGGGACATCAGCCCAGTCTGGTAGCACTGGGAGCAAACACATGGAGACCTCACTGAGACAGGCACATACGCCCAATATAAACCACATCAGCCACTAATGTGCGCCCTTCCAGCAGGCCAAGTGCCATATGTGTGTTATCTCATTTAATCCTCCTAGTCACCCCAGGGTTGGTAGTCATTCCGTATTTTCAGATGAGGCCCAGAAGCTTATCCAGAAGGGAAACGGTGAGGCTGGGATAAGAACCACAGGACCGACAGCCTTACCTTCAGAGGTCTCAAACCCACACGACTACAGGGACCGTATACGTAGCATCACTGAGTAAAGAACTAGGTATGAGATGATTAATGGCGACTGACACTCACTCTCAGTATCAGGGAGACAACACAGGGAGGTGGGGACTGTAGTAAACTGGTGAGTGAATGCATGCTCCTTCTAAAGGAGGAAGATACTTTGCAGACTCCAGGATACAGTTTGTCACATCTTCTGATTTTCCAAGAGGGGCAGGAGATACAACTTTTATGTAAAATTACCTTGTTTTGAAATGTCAGAAATCAATTCTAATTTTTTAAACACTGTGCAGGCCCAAACCAAAGATAATTATGTGCCAGTTTGTAGGCCGCTCATTTGCAACCTCTTCATTGCCTGTTACCGTGTCCTGGCTGGATGAGAAAAGTGAAGGTTGTAGAGGGGACTCCTTCACGGGGGTGGGCAGCCCACATTTCCTGGGGGCATGCCCACTCTGGGTCTGGCACCATGCTGGGGCTGCAGGGAAGACAGCTAGACCGTAAGTTCCATGAAGGCAGCCAGAGTCTGAACCATGGGAAAGACTTAATAAATATCTCAATGAATGAATTAATCAATCCAGATTCAGGCCCACCCCTTAAGGAGCTCACAAACTAGGAGGGACTGAAGTCTCACACATACACAAGATAGAGACTACCTAAAACCCCATGAAAAGGACAGAGTGCTGAGAGAGCCCTGAGGAGGTGCAGTCACTTCCAATGGAGTAGGATCAGGAATGGCTTCCTGGAGGAGGAGGCATTTGAGCTGAAGCTTGCAGGCTAGGCAAGACTGCATTCCCTGGGGATAGAAGCAGGAAGGCAGAGAGGATTCTGGGTATCAGGTGTGGTGTGGTCAAGGGAAGGACAGTCCAAGACACAAGTGTGAAGAGGAGGGGGAAGCTCTGGTAGACAGGACTGAAAGGGTGTCTCGAGTGAGATTATAACCAAGCTGGAAGGAGATGGAACCTTGGTCACCAGACACGCTTTGAAGAGCCCACAACTACCCGTGGGAGCATCCCTGACTTCCTCGGGCACCATATGCATAAAGCAAGCAAAGTCTTCAGCTCTCCTGCAAGAGGCCTGGGAGGGAGGCTACAGTTCTCCACCTAACTTGCTGGAGACCTGCCTCCAGCGCACCTGTTTTCTGGCCCCGGTCTTGGCAGAGGCACAGCCCCAGCTGGGGCTTTCACAGCCCTACCGCACAGACAGCACTCAAGGAGAAAGGAAGGATTCTTCTGTGTCTCCAGCACCCACCCAAAGCCTGCTCTATACATACCTGTTAAACAGAACTGACACCGAACTTCTGTTCTTCCACTTGGGATCCTATTACCCAAGGGGCCTTGGGACAGTGACATCATCACTCTGAGCATCCGTTTCTTTATCCGCAAAGTGGGATAATAAGATCTGCTCTGCAGGATGGTTATGAGGTTGAAAGGAGACGAGGAATATAAAGAGCTAGAAGCAGTGCCTGGTGCCCAGAAGGTGCCTGAGAAATGAGAGTTCCTCCTTCCCATCCACATGGGAGGTAAACCTAAAAAACCTGCCTGCCTTCCCAATTTGCAAAGACATTTTCAGCTCTTCCCAGCCAGCGGCTTAGGGATAATTAAGCATCTCTCTAAAGAGAGGCTTTCCGGTAACGAAGGAGAAAATCAGCCTTACAGCTGGGACAGATCCAGCTGCCCTGAAGAACGGTCTCCAGGCTTATCCTTTCAACAGAAACACACCCAGACAAGCAGCTTGGGGAAGCAGGCCATTTGGAGAGGATTTGTGGAATCTCCCAGACAAACAGTTGCGTGGAGAAGGGATCCCATCCAAGCTTATGTGTGAGGGAATAAACACTCGGGCTTTGACTGAAGTCAGGGAAGACAGGAGCCAAGACAGTGCTGGGGTCCTGAAGTCAGGAGACTCACTCACCAGCCACACTGCTTACTACCTGTGGAGGCTTGGGTCCCCCTGGGGTCTCAGTGTGCTTATCAATGAAAGGGAAATAATAATTCCTGCCCTACCAGGGAGATAAAGGATGTGAAAGCAATTCTTAAATATCAGTGTTCCCTGGGACTCTGTTTGGGAAATGACAATGTAGATGATCAGGTTGACTTGTATAAAACTACCACTTCTGTTAAGTCAAATATGTTAGAGTATCAGCAATTTCACACAGTTCAACCTAATTATTTTTTCCACATAATTGGACCTTCAAGCCCTCTTATATACATCTGGCACCCAGGCCTTGGGTCTTGCAGGGAAGGGGGGATTTGTACCCAGCCCATTTTGTTCAGCTCATCTCTGCCAAGTGCCCCACCCACCTTGGCTGCTCCCACGAGCACCCCTCCTCCTGCCAATCAGACTGGGTACAGTTCCCACTAGACCATGCTCTGTTTCACACCTCCCTGCCTTCGGTTAGCTGTCCCTTCAGCCTGGAATGCCACTCCCTACCACTGCCAATATGTATTTGGTCTTCAAGGCCCAACTCAAATGCCCCAGCCCCTGTCTACCTCCCTGAGAGGTGGTCTCAGGTTAGTTCAGTTCACAAGGTGCTCCATGTCCCACCTTCTCCTGCTTGCCTCCTGCAATTCCAGGACAAGTGACTGACAGTTCCCCAAACTGTGCCTCCTTTGCCATTGTATGTGTTGTTCCCAGCACTGAGTTTCCTTTCCACATATCCCCCTCAGTCCTCCCCTCCTTAACTTCAACATACAGCTCAAACTCACAGCTTCTGCTAGGAAGCCCAGCTCCCTTCCCTGCAGCCCCAGCTGCCCTGAATTGGATTGGGGCCTTCTGTCATGCCATCTATCATATCATAGTGTCCTGGTCCCTTGTCAAAGGTGGGCATAGTATCTGACTCATCTTTGGATCCCAGCTACAAGCACACAGTCAGTACCAAATGACTTGGTTCCCCCTTCCCCTGGGTTCAGGGCTCATTCTCCGTGAGTAGGTGAGAAGGAACAGTGTTCCCTTTCTCAGTCTGAATGTCTTTTTCATAAAATCTGTCTCTGTTGGTGGTCCAGCAGCCCCTCTTCCCCAGAAAAGAAGATAGGAGAAGGCTTCCTTCACTGTCCCTGCCCTTTCCTCAAGCCAGCCTCCTCCCATGCGAACACTGGCTTTTCCCACATGGGTTGGATCTGTCCCATCCCAACCAAGCTGCCAAATGGAGATCCAGTCCATACCATCTTAAGAACATCTGTGTGGGTCAACTCACCTTGATTAAAACTTCAAAGTATCCTTCCGCGTTGGCAGGGCTGATGGGTGTATAGGCTCTCTGAATTTCTAAGTCATCCACTTTCCCTCTGAGAAAGAGAAGTATATGGTCAGGCAGTCAGGCTGTCATTCAACAAACCGTTGTAGGTACCTACTCTGTGTCCGGCTGGTGAAAGCTAGGGCCCAGTCATCCCCAGTGGTCCTCACTGAAGGTGGAGCAGAAAAAAGGAACACTAGGCTCCCCCGCTGCCACATGCTGGCTGTGAGACCCAGCCAGGATCAGGTCCCTGATCCCTTAGTGGTCCCTTCCGTAAGGTGGAGACAACCATTTGTGTCCCTGTTGTGTGGTTCTACCAGGATTACAGATGGGAAAGTCTTCAAATAGTCCACTAATGATGTGAACTGCTTTGAGGACATCACTGTGCTTTTTCCTGACCTCTTCTTTTTTAATTCAATTAAATTAATTTAATGTTTATTTATTTACCTATGAGAGAGAAAGCGAGTGGGGGAGGGGCAAAGAGAGAGAGAGGGAGACAGAGAATGCCAAACAGGCTCCACACTGTCAGCGCAGAGCCTCACATGGCGCTTGAACTCACAACCCAGGAGATCATGACCTGGGCCAAAATCAAGAGTTGGACGCTTAACTGACTGAGCCACCCAGGCACCCCTTCCTGACCTCTTCTTGACCATAGAATGAGAAAGATAAAGGCTAACACTTATGGAATGCTTACTACCATGTACCAGGAGCATCAGAATCAGAAGGATGCTCGAAGGCGCCCTAGTCCAAGGCCCGACCTATGATGTTATCAAAAAGGGTGCTGGGATGATATCATGAGTAATAATAGCAGCCATACTGCATTAAATGCCAACTGTGCACCAGCCATATAGTATGCATTATCTCATTTAACAAATAATAACCCACAGGAGGAAACCAAGGCTAAGGATGTCACTTGCCTGAGGTCACACAGCTAGAATTCATCCTTAGCTCTGCCTGACTCCAGAGCTGGGTTCCTCACATGACACCTCAGAGCTTCCCAGGAGCACCCAAGCACTCCTCTTTTGAGTCCTACTGCATGCAAAACTCTCTTCTCAGAGATATGCATGGATTAAAAAGGCCCCATTGAACTGCATCAAAAGCAGGAAGATAGATAGAAATATTCAATAAGTGCTTAGGGAACAAACAAGGAAATAATAAACAGAACATACGGCGTGGCATGGACACAGAGAGCACTGTGACATCTGCTACCACAGAGGTACACACTGACATGCTACAGATGAAGGGACCACTCTCATCCGGGGAACTCAGGAGGCCTCCTGGAGCTTTTGATACCCTCCTGGGTATGAAAGAGGAACAGGCCACTGAGAGGTGAAAGTGGGAATAGGAAGGAAGTAATTCCAGGCAGAAGGAATAGCCTGGGCAAAAGCTCAGAGGTAGGAAATGCAGAGCAAGTCAGGAAGTGGTGAGTGGACCATGAGGCTGGGGCAAGGCACAAGTGTGATGGAGGAGTGGGGAGAACTTGGTGGGGAAAGAAGCTGGAGCTTCAGGGAGCTTCCCTGGAACCCAGCAGGTATCTGAATGGGAGCGACAAGGTCAGCTACACGTGTTAGGAATGTCACTGGAGCGGCAGGGAGAGTGGAGGAGAGGGGCCGAGCTAGGGGCAGGAGTTCTGGGCATCCCTATTTATGGATGGAGGGCTGCATGGGGCTGCGACTTGCCCCAGAACCACTGGGACAGTGAGCTTTAACCACAGGCAGCCAGGGCACAGGCCAGATGCACTGGACACAAACACCAGGGGTCAGCATGAGGCAAGTGGCTGGAGTGTGACCAGCAGTAAGACATGCTCTCCTTGTCTCCTGGCTATACCTTCCGTCTGCTTTGCTGGCTCCTTCCCCTCCTGCCACTACCACGGGTGCTGGAATTGCCAGGGTTTGGTCCTCTGTCCTTCTGTCTTTCCATGTCACACACACTCCCAAATGTCATCCAGGTGCAGGCCGATGATTCCCACACCCACATCCATAACTCAGATCTCTCTGCTGAGCCTCAGACCCATATAGTCAACTGTCTAGCAAATGCCTCCACCTGGAGGTCCCAAAAGGGCCTTGTCCCTGGGCAGGTCAGGTCAGGTGGAGCATGGGGTGGGGATCAAGATGAGGGGAGAGGGCAGAAGTAGGCTGGGAGGAGGAAGGAACTTCAGAGGAGTGGTAGAGGAGCCTGGGGAGCCAGGCTGTCTGGATTTGAATCCCAGCTGTGTGATCCTGGGCAAGTCCCTTATTCTCAAGGACAAGTGTCCTTTCTATCAACTGGCACTAATGTTAGGTTAATACCACAGGCTCTAGAGCCAGACTGCTCGCCTTCAAAATCCTGGCCCCAACACTTCCTAACTGTGTGACCTTGGGCAAGTTACTGAACCTCTCTGACTTCAGTTTCCTCCTGAGAATGACAATGGTACCTACTGCACAGGGTTTTGTGAAGATTAAATGAGTTCCCTAGGTATGAGCACACAGAATTGCACCTTGGAGAGTAAATACTATGAAGGTGTTCACTGTTGCTGTTGTTGCTACTAGTTAATATGAAAACACAATCCCAGAACCCTTTGAGTCAGGTACCACTATGTTTATTTTAAAAGGGATAAATGGAGGCAGGAGGGAGGTTAAGCAAGTTGCTCTAGGACACACAGCTAGCAAATGGCAAAGCAGGGCCTCAAAGCTTTGGCCCTCCCACCATCTGAGTGTACCGTAGGATGAGGTGCTGTCCAGGCCGCAGGCCGAGCTGGCTGTTCCTGGGTAGTGCAAACCGAATACGGTAAGTGTCCTTGGTGAGTCTGTCCACAGCACTGATGCGGAAGGCCAGGAAGGTCTCTGGGTTCAGCTTGGAAGGGCAGCTCTGCAACAGGAAAATATCCAACAGCTAGGACCTGGGACTCAACAGACACACAAGCATCCACAAGCACCCTCCTCACTCTCCGCAAGGACAGGCTATTTCTGCCGGTAAGTTTTCTGTACAATAGAGAGTAGTCCCACCTCACTGCCCTTTCATGCTCTGATCTAAGAAGGCCCGAACATTTCACACTGAGCTCACCCTGCTCTGAAGCCTTCCATGGCTCCTTCAGCCCCAGGATATAAAGCGCAGCCTCCTCAGCTGGGCACTCCAGGGCCCTGTGGATGAACGTCAAGCCTCATTTTCTCTCCCCTGCATCAAATGGCAAACCTTTCTCTATTCTCCCAAGAATACCCTGCTGCTTCCTATCTGGGAGTCTTCATTTGCTCAAGCTGTGCCCTTTATCCAGAACACTCATCTCCAATGTATGAAATACCTACTCATCCTTCAAACCTGCTAAAATTCAGGTTTGCAGAATTTAGAAACTGATGGGATCTTAAGATGATTCAATCCAATATCGTTATTATCCATGTGGGGAAACTGAGGCCCGAATGGTAGTGGCTTACTTGTCCAAGGTCACACCCTGAGCAGGAATTCAAATTCACGTCTTACGTTTCAGTCCCCTGCCTTTAACACTCCATCTACCTGTACCTCCTCTCAGAAGCTTTCTATGAATGTCATGATTCACAGATCTCTCGCCTGTAAAATGCCCAAGCCCCATTTACTCCTGGGACTACCCCATGCCCCAGCTCAGGGTCAGGCTTTGAACTTGGATCTGTCTGCTTCCAGTGAGCACACTCTTTTCTCTCTGCTGTGCAGAGTCAGGGAAAGCATCTCCACACAGGTCCACCGTGCAGGGCAGAGGCCAGGCAGACGCTGCCACTCTGGCCCTCTTATCTGAGGAGCAGCCCTCCCTCACCTGTGACTCCTCTCCACTCAGCAGGCTGCTGTCTTTGCTGGCTCGCGCTGCCTCCCACCTCGCCAGCTCTCGGTGATAGAGATCAAACACACAAGGTGAGCAGCCACTGCCACAGCACTGGGAGGGCAAGGGCTCCACGGGCCGAAGCTGCAGCCAGGCTTCCTCCTCCTCCTCCTCCCCCGTCTCGTCCATCATCCGTGGGGCTTGGGTGGCCTGGGAGGGACAACTGGGTGCTCTTCCCAGAGCAGGTTTGACTTTGTGAGGCCAGAGGCCCAGGCCCTGCTCCTCCGTCAGCCTGAGAGAGGGAAAACATATGGGTTATACTCTGGTCATCTCTATTCTTCCTATTCTCCCTGAGGCCTGCAAGTGCCAAACTCTGTGTGAGCATCGGGACAGGGATGAATCAACCCTGAGATCTGCTGCCTGGCAGGGGAGGCAGACGGGACACAACAATCAGAACTGGCAACCAAGGTTTCCTGACTCTTCCTGTGCTTTCAGTGCTGGATTAAGCACTTTACACAGAAAACCTCATTGAATTTAAAAAATATTTTAAGTGATAGGGTGTCTGGGTGGCTCAGTCGGTTAAGCTTCCGACTTTAGCTCAGGTCATGATTTCATGGTTTGTGGGTTGAAGCCCCGCATCAGGCTCTGTGGTGACAGCTCCGAGCCTGGAGCCTGCTTCGAATTCTGTGTCTCCCTCTCTCTCTTTGCCCCTCCCCACTCGCACTCTGTCTCCCTCTCTCTCTCTCTCTCTCTCTCTCAAAAATAAACATTAAAATAAATAAGTAAATGATATTCAAATGCTAAAACACAGTACTTATGTATAATTTAGTAATTATAGAAATTATTAAAAAGGAAATTAAAATGTTTAGAAAAGAACACCTATGTAACTACAACATGTTCAAGTACAAAGAGCCTTGCTAGCAACCCAGAAGCCAATCATGTGTCCCTTCCTGGTGACCTCCCATCCCCCACAAGGTAACCATCATCCTGACTTTTGGCATAATCATTCCCTTGCTTTTCAAAAGTAGTTTTGCCACTTTTGTGTGCAAACTTAACCACTGCAGTTCAGCTTTGCCCGGTTTTTACCTTTACGTAAATGGAATTATACCAACATATCCTTTTCTGTCTTCACTCAGTTTCTGTCTTCACTCAGGCAAGTCACCCACCAAATTGCTGCGTTTCATTTCATCTTTATAATGAGGCTAGTACTAGAGATGTCATTTTATAGGCGGAAAAACTGGAGGCGAGGTGGGGGGCGGGTTTTGTTTAATAACTTACCAAGGTCACATAGCTCCTAAAAGACAGGGATGTCCTGTTTCTTGGTTACCAATCACCTCCCACAATTCCTAACCTTTAAAACCTTTTCTACTTTTCCTGCTTCCCATGTCCATTTACACAGGGGCTTCCCATGGTCCCAGAGGATATGCTTCCAGCCTCTCCCTACACCACCCATCCTCACACCTGCCACTAGCTCTTATCACACCAGTCTCCCACTTAAGCGAGCTTTAACGGCTCCCCATTGCCTACTGGCTCGAATCCAATCTTCTTGCCTGGTGCCCCATGCTTCTTCTGATCAGAACTTGTCCACATTCTCTTACCGCTTGGTTTTAGAAGAGCAGTCCCTCTGTACGCAATACATCTTTCTCCTAATTTCTCTGAAATTTTGGTTTCAGAAAATTTGGTTCTACTGTTCGTGAGCTCTATGATTTCAGGAGGGTTGAGCAGGCTGCAACCCCCTTGAGGGCAAGGATGGTGTCTTATTCTTTCTGTATTCTGCCACCAAGCACAAGCCTGGCATATGCAAGCTCCAGTAAATGGTGAGTGCTCATTCAGTTTATAAATAAGGTCTGGGAGCCAGGCACAGTGCTAGGTGCTGAGATACAACAGATATAAATAGGACATGGGCTCTCTACATAAAGAGATAAAGCTTGCAGTCTAGCATGGTGTTACATCAATTCAACTCATTTTTATTTTGTGCTATGGACCAGGTATGTATTGTGAGTGAATGAAGTCTGGAGCCCTCTTTATGCTTTTTTTTTTAACTCCTGAAGTTTTTGCAAGATAAGTGAGATAAGTAAAAGCTCTGTTAACTGTAAACTGCAATACAGCACGAGGGTTATTCCTATCAGTATTTGCCTTAAACTTACCTTCTCTGCGTCTTAATTACCCTACCTTCTTTGATGTTTTGGAAATCGGCAGAGAAGTTGGCCAAGTCCACCGTGAACTTTAAAGATCTGGTTCCTCCCTGCTCCTAGCCTCTACCTTTCCACTCTAAGAAGCATTAACTTTAAGCCAGGCCTTGACACCTGTTGTTGCCTCTGGCGAGATGACCTTTGGGTCTTCCTTAAAGGTCACCTCCTCTCAGAGGCCCATCCTGAACCTCCCCTTTCTCATGCCTGTCACATACCCTCTTTGTTTCCACTATGTATTGATTCATTTACCACATATTTACTGCTGTTCTAGGTGCACGGGATAGAGCAGTGAGGAAACAAAACCCGCTGCACTCATGGAGTTTACATTCTAGTGGAAGAGAAGGTCATCAGACAAGACCCAAATGGAAAACACGGTATTTAGTGTTAAATGCTAAAAAGAAAAATAACTGGGGAAAAGAAATAGGAAATAGACATGCGTGTTGCAATCGCTTATTTACTTTACTTGCTTTCTGCCCATAAACTCTTCATTCCATAGCTGTTTTATTCACCAACGCAAACCCAACGCTCACCACAGTGCTTGACCAACACCGCAAGCATTTGATAAACTGGTGTCGGTGCAAGGAGCAAAGAACATCTCCATAGCTCTGGGCTAGCTTCTAGGAGGCAGACCGGGAAACCCCAAGGAAACGGGAGGAAACTAACTCCCTCTTGACGCCGGGGAAGGGACGTGCAGTCGGATGCGGCGCTGGTGTAGTGGACAGGGCCACTCTCAGGCTCAGCGAGTGGCGCCGGTGAAGGCGCAGCAGCAGTGAGAAGTGGGTGGTGAGGCAAGGAAACTTCCAGCGCACCCACTAGGGGCGGGAGCTGTGCGGGCGCCCTTAAGCATTTCGATCCCTATTTTTACAGTAAGGGACATTGGGGCTCAGAGGAAAGTGCCCTGCCAAGCGTCAGCTGCCCGTAAGCGGTCAAGGTTACCTTAAATTCAGGTTTGAAATACTGGTGTTGTACCCCTAGTCCTATGCCAGCCTCTACCAAAACCACTCACCTACACACCCGCGCCTCTCCTCGAGAGGTTACTCCAGGTTCCGCCCTCTCCCGGGAGGCGGGAAGTGCCTAGCGGGTCTTACCTATGAGAAAATAAAAGTGGTCTGAGGGGTGGGGCAAGGCAGGGACATCTTGAACATTATTGGTTGAAGTGTATGCCAATCATAAAACGAGCCTTGGCATCCCGCCCCTTTCGCTTCCAGCAGGCTTTGCGCGCGGGAATATGGCGGCGTCCAGGTGGAGGTCTTGAGGAAACTAAGTCGGGATGGCGTTGGCGTCGGGGCCCGCGAGGCGTGCACTGGCTCGCCCTGGGCCGCTCGGTCTTGGGGGCTGCGGGACCCCGACACGCGGGGCGTACGAGTGGGGCGTGCGCTCCACGCGGAAGCCCGAGCCTCCTCCCCTGGACAGGGTGTACGAGATCCCTGGACTGGAGCCCATCACCTACGCTGGGAAGATGCACTTCATGCCCGGGCTGGCGCGGCCGGTCTTCCCACCCTGGGACCCTGGTTGGACGCACCCAAAGTTCCGCCGCCCAACCCCGATTCACGAGCAGCCGCTGTACAAGGATCGGGCCTGCTACGTCTTCCACCACCGTTGCCGCCTCCTCGAGGGTGAGACCCTAGGACCAGCAGGAGGGACCTTGTTCCTCCGCCCAGCACCGACCCCGACCCTCTGTGGCCTTAGTCAAGACCTTGAAACTTTGTGGGGCTCGGTTTCTTTTGCGAAATGGGGCCGGTAGTGATTACGTCTTCTGAGGGTTTCAGGGTTAAGTGGGATGTGAAGTGCTGTGCTTGTGTGAGCGAATATTAGGTTGAGTAGCGAGGTGAAAAGACCTGGTTTCTGCCCTAGCCGTGCCTCTATCTAAATCTCAGTCATTTGGGGCAAGTGGCTGAACCTTCCAGAGCCTCTCTTTTCTGTGAACTGAGTGGTTTTGACTAGTTGGACCACACTGACCCTTGCAGCTCTTAACACCCTGGACACATAACTACACTGAAGAAATAGGTGGAGGGAGTTTATAGTGGAAAGTCGTAGCTGAAAGCGTGCTTAATCGCCTGGCCTATGGCCTCATTTCCCAGGCTTGGTGAATGTAACAGAGAGGGATGTGATTTGCCCAGAGATGCCCTGTGGGTTAATAGTGAAGCCAGGGCCAGGTATCTGGTTTCCTAGATCAGTGTCCTTTGTCAAAGGTCAGAGCTGAGGTGTTCTCAAGGAAGGAATTTGGACCTAAAAGCCATCTAGCCTATTTCCCGCACCTCCCCACCTCATTCTCACTAAGAGCAGGTCAGAATGACTGAGCTGAATGAAACCAGTGTGTGTGTCTAGAGCAGTACTAGAAATTATTTTACAGGGTCCGTGGGGGGTGGGAGGGCTTCTTTTATTGAGTCACTTTCCATACACACACACACACACACACATATACACATATGTGTGTGTGTGTGTGTGTATATATATATATATATTTTAAGTTTATTTTGAGACAGAGTGCCAGCGCGTGGTGGGGGGAGGTGGAGAAGCAGTGGGCAGGGGGGTGGGCAGCAGAGAGATCGAGAGAGAGAGAGAGAGAGAGAGAGAGAGAGAGAGAATATCCCAACCAGTCTTCTCACTGTCCACGCAGAGCCAGACTCAGGGCTTGAATTCACGAACTGGGAGATCACGACCTGAGCTGATATCAAGAGTTGGATGCTTAACTGACTGAGCCACCCAGGTGTCCCCCCTTTCTGTATTCTTGCCTGTTCTTCCTTAGTCCCCAAATTACTGTGCAGATTCTGGTTCTAAAAACACAAAATGGTCAGGTTCAGTGGGAGCAGTATTTTCCAAGGAGTAGTTAAGAAACAAAGACCTGGCAGGATTTTCGGACTAAGCCAGAGAATAAATCCTTGATTTGACAAAAACTTAAGTCAACCAGCCAGTCTCTTAAGCCCATCAGACCCATTCCTGAAAACTGACTTTACAGCATCTAAACACTTCCACTGCCCTACCAAGGTGTTATGATGGACCTCACAAGACTTGGTACCCTTGAGTGACCCCGGGAACATTACCAGGCTTTAGGGTAGACAGACTCACGTTGTCCTCCCCACCATCACTTTCAGGGTGTGTAACTTGAAGTAAATTCCTTAGTCTCTGAGTTTCATAAAATCCATCCTATAATGGATTCCAGATGGATGTCCTCCATTCCATCAAATCACATCCAACTTGTAGATAAAGTACCTGGCACAGGTAAACGGTGATGCTCAGTAAATGGCATCTGTAATTATTACATATTATTCGTATTCTAGTGAACCATGAAAAATCTCAATTTTATTTTTTATTTTTTTTTTTGAGAGAGCGAGTGGGGAAGGGACAGAGGCAGAGAGGAGAGAGAATCTTAAGCAGCCTCCATGCCCACTGGAGAGTGCAGCGAGCCCATCCTGGGACTTGATATCATGACCTTAAGATCATGACCTGACAAGAGTTGGATGTTCAATCAACTGAGCCACCCAGGTGCCCCCAAATCTCAATTTTTTTAATTAAAAAAAAAATCTTTTTTTTTAATTTTTTCAAGTTTAAGAAACAGTGGCAGTGTCAGAACTAAAATTCAGGTTACCTGACTCCCACTCAGGGCTTTTTCTGGTGCACCACAAAATCCAGAAGTTACATTTTTAAATGTTTGTATTTCTCAAGGCCTGCAAGGCTAAAAGTGAAAAGTCCCATTGCCCTTATAACATTTCATTTATTAGCACAAAGGAAATTGCCTGAAGGTGTCTCCCCCAAAGTACCCTAGGCTCCATTTAATCCCAGACATAGCTTTTAAATGAAGATCTATCTCTGAAACAGTGGTGTTTTCCCATCTGGGATGAGTAGCTTGCTACCCAAAGCAGTCACCAGCCCACTGTCAGGGCTTTTCCAATCAGGGATTTTGGTGTGGGTTAATAGAAGGGATCTAGGATTTGAAATGTTGGCATCCGTCGATCTAGTCCCAGAGTCTAGAGTCTGAATCTTACAGGCAACAGACAGACACTTTCCTGCAAGATTTAGCCTTACGACCCCAGCCATCTTAGCTGCTGTTTGAATTCCTCCTGTGCAGGCATCGACTGCCTCAGTCAACTGTTGACCATCCTTAGATAGGCAGTCATTCCTGAAGTTGAGTTGAAATTTGGTGGTCCTGGCGTTCACTCTTATTTTAGTTCTGACTCCTCAGATGTCACAGTACAAATCCTGTCTCTCTCAAGACAGACGTTTCCCTAAGATGCTATTGGCAGACTTAAGCAATTCTTATTGAATCACCTTTTTTGTTTTTTTGGTTTTTGTAACTGATTACCCCAAAGGTGTAAAGCAGGCCCTGTGGCTAACCAAGGCCAAATTAATAGAAGGCCTTCCCAAGAAAGTGCTTAGCCTTGTTGACGATCCAAAGAACCACATAGAGAACCAAGATGAACGCATTCTGAATGTGATCTTTCACGCCCGTCTTTGGCACTCCACTGAAGACACCCCCAAGAGAGAGACCTACTGGTGAGTTTCCCCCAAGTCAATAAGATTTCCAGTCAATGGATCTTGGGAGTCAACCTGTTGCTTTACATCTCCAAATGTTTCTTCTTTCCTCCAAGCCCAGTCATTGTGGACAGTCTGATACAGCTGTGTAAATCCCAGATTCTCAAGCATCCCTCTCTGGCCAGGCGGATCTGTGCCAAAAACTACACGTTATCCACCACCTGGAATCGAGGTTAGTCATCTTGGTCTGTATTTTATCTTTCTACTTTTAGCCTGACTACCAGCTCACCACCACCGCCTCCATACCTGTGCTCATTTCCATCCTTCACAGACCAATTTGTAGGCTCAGACACCTCCTCCTATCGTTAGCCACAGGCCAGTCTTTTTGGTTTTAGTCACTTCTTCCCAAGACTTAATTCAACCATATCTATCTTTTGAGTGCCCATGAGTGCCTAAATGTTGAAGATAAGAAGTGATGAAGCACAGTCTATCTCTGCCTTCACAAAGCTCATACTGGATTGCAAGGGCCTTCTTACCCCATTCATGCTTTCTTCCTTTTCCAAATCCATTTTCCACGTAGCTGCCAGAGTGATCTTTCTAAGGTGCACTTCCCTCCCCTGTTTCAGATCCTTAAGTGTCTCCCAGGAGCTTAAACCATTTATCATAGGATCCAGAGCCGCTGTGATGTGGCCACCACCTAGTCTTTCTAGTCTTACCTCCTTCTCTGCTACCCCCACCTTCAGCCCCATCCCCGGGCCAAATTTAAAAAAAAAAATTTTTTTTTTTAACGTTTTTTATTTATTTTTGAGACAGAGAGACAGAGCATGAACAGGGGAGGGTCAGAGAGAGGGAGACACAGAATCTGAAACAGGCCTCAGGCTCTGAGCTGTCAGCACAGAGCCCGACGTGGGGCTCGAACTCACGGACCGCGAGATCGTGACCTGAGCCGAAGTCAGCCGCTTAACCGACTGAGCCACCCAGGCGCCCCTGTCCCCGGGCCAAATTTACACTTCAGCCACCTGGAGCTTTTTGGCATGAAACTTTGACAGCTTTTGCACTGTGCTGTACATTCTGTGTGGAATGTTCTTTTCTGCTTTCCTCCTTTGGTTAAATTCTACTTGTCTGCAAGGCCCCAGCCCCCTTCCTATGTGAATGCAGAGATTAGCTAGTTCTCTTCTGTGCTTCTTATGCCAATCATGCCTATTTTTATTAGAGCATGTATTACACTGTATTGGAATTCTCTAATATCTAATATCTGCCCCACTAGACTGAACTTCTGATGGCAGGGACCTTGCCTTATTCATTTTTGTCTGCTGTGTCTTAACAGTTCATGGCACATGATAGGTGCTGACTGAAGGGATGGGCAAATGATTACCACGCTGAGGGGTTTCAGGGATGTTCAAAGCACACCAGTGTTGTGATTGGTGGAATTCTGGAGCAGGGAAACCAGCTCTGGAATGATTTTGGGATTTTCAGGACATCTACTTGGTCAGGTTTCTCCAGCTTGCCCCTTTGAGTATGGACTTTCTGGCACGGAGTCAGCTTTGCAGAGGTAATGGCACCACTAAGGAAATTAGTGATCCTCATTAATAGAGGAGTACTTGTTGGCCCATCATCAAGTATTACCTCTAATTAAACTGCCCCATTTGGAGCTGTCACTGGAGGAGGGATGTGGAGGGAATTGAATTGGAAACCACACTAGAGTGGTCTGTGGGGAGAATCTAAAACCCAAGGTTAGGAGAGGTCCGGGCACATTTATCTTCCTTGCAGATTATATGTGAGGAAACAGGAAATACTTTAGGAAACTCTTCTTGAGGTGTGGGTATGATGTACTTTAACAAGCAGATCAGAGTTTATCCATCCACAGATGTAGTATCCCTGTTTTACATACCCAGTGAGGGAGACCACACGCTAATTATATGACAGCGCTCTTGGCCAAACCAGCTTTTAGACATAGAAGATCATTACCCTTGATCTGTTACCATCACATTATGATTTGACTGTTTCTAAAAACCCAAAGCAGAGGAGGATTTGCCTCCATGGAGAATCTTCAGGAGGCCATTCTCAGGGAGGCATTCAGGCACATTTTGCCTGGTGGCAACGCAGCTTCCCGTGGGGACCTCCGTGAAGGGCATCCGCACATGTTCACGGTGGCAGGTTTGCTGATTAGTCCGATGCGAGTTTGTTTCCTCATAAACTTGTGTCTCCATGTAGCAAATACGCTGATCCGACCTAGGTGAGGCTTTCTGACTGGCACAGTTTTTTCACTGTCAGCTGTTGAAGACAACTTGGCCCTTTTCCAGAGTTTAATAAAGCCTTTCTCCTCAGCCTCTGGTCTCAGTCCCTCTCCCTCCCTCCCTCCCTCCCTGCCACAGCACGCTCTAGTCACCTGGATTTGTCTCCTTAAACTCTGCTGTGGAGGAGCACACTTCTGTGCCTTTGCACAGGTTATTCTTCCTTAACCAAAATGTTTTTCCTTCCCTTTCTTTGCCTGGGCCAACTGTTAACTAACCAAGGGCAGTTTTGCCCTCTAAGGGAGATGTGGCAAGGTCTGGAGACATTTTTGATTGTCATGACTTGAAGAGCGGGGAGGTCTACTGGCATCTAGGGGGTAAGGGTGAGGGATGCTGCACAGGACAGTTTCCCTCACCGAAGAATTATCTGGTCCAAAATGAGAATAGTGCCACAGTTGAGAAGTTCTGCTCTTATCCATCCGTCGGAAGCTAGTTTGAAGGCACACCACTTTCAGAAGGATTCTCAGACCTCTGAGAGGAGGCCGGCTTTCCCCACATCTACTGTCTCTGAATATGGCTCATACTTTTGTATGCACCTTACCTGGTGAGCTTCTCGAGAGCAGAGGGTAACTGTCATTCATTTCTGGGTCTCCAGTGTAGAGCAGGTGCTTGGGAACATCTGTGTGGGGCAGCCCTAACCTAGAGAGCCTGCCGGGCCTCAGGGCTCGTTGGCCAGGGAACACAGGAAGAAGAGTGCATCGATCGATCCCCTTCTCAAGAATCCCCGGGTTAACATTTAACCAAAGTTTTGTTTTCTGCAATTAGGCTGATCAGCTAGGACAGTGGTAAGACTTGAGCATGGCAGGGTGAAGGCTCTAGACTTGGCTGAGCTGAGGTAAGGCTTTAGACCAGGGTAGACTAATTGTCTTTCTCCCCTTTTAGAGTCTTTTCTCCTTCAGGTCCGTGGTTCTAGCGGAGCCCGACTGAATACCAAGGATCCGCTTCCCGCCATCGCCTCCAAGGAGGAGGTTGAAGCTACTAAGAATCATGTTCTTGAGACTTTCTATCCCATATCACCCACTATTGATCTTCAGGAATGCAGTGTTTATGATGTGAAAGACAACACAGGTAAATGTCAAAGCCTTGCATTTCCAGGAAGCATGGAGATGAGGGTCGTGCTTTTTCTGAAGGGAAGGGATATATTGAATGCTTACTAAGTCTGCGCTGGGTGCCTCATGCGCGTTTTCTCCTAAGAGCCATGTAGCAGCCTTTGTGCCAGGTACTGTTGTCCCCATTTTATAGGCAAGGAAACGAGACTTAGGGAGGTTAAGGGGTTCAGTTCAAAGGCTGACTTTGCTTTTGACCTCTGAGAGGTAACTGTTGCATCAGAGTTGGAATGGGTATCTTTGGGGGGCCTCTTGGCCAGGCACCAGGTGTTTCCTTTATTCACACGTTCCTTGAGAGACACCCTTCTCTCTATGCACCCTGTAAACTCTGGCCAACATTCTGCTAGGACTGAGGAAGCCCCACAGGCCTCAAATAGGGCTGTTCATCTAAGCTCCATCGAATAAGGCACCACCATCTCCCTAGGCAGCCAAGACAGAAATGAGGGTGTCAGGCTGGGCAGACTCGCTGTTCGTGCCATCCAGTCCGTCCCTGTGAGGTGTAGTGTCTTCCTCCCAGCCTCCTGTCATCTCCACAGTGACAACCTCCAGCAGCCCCACCCACTCTCGGCCAGCCTGTTGCCACAGCCTCCCAGCTGGCCGGTCTGACCTAGGCTGTTTTCTGTCAGTCCCTCTGGTTCCCGGTTCCAGAGGCACCCTTCTGAAGCAGATTCCGTCCTTCCCTCCATGCCCACCTCCCCATTGCCTGTTGGGTAAAGTTGGAACTCCTCAGCTTATCATATGAGGGCCTCCAGGCCCGGCCTCGGCCCCTCTCTCTAGCCACCAACCTTACTTGTGTCTCCCCCGTACCCCGCAGACCCTCCGTTATTCCAGCTACGTGTAACACGCGGAGCCCTTCTCACCAGAGGCTCCGGCACGTCCTCTCCCTGAGATTTGTGACCGTCCACTTCTTTTTGCCTTCACCTCAGTAGTTCATCTGTCACAGTTCATCTTCGGAATCTCTTCTTCCCAGAAATGCTGTGAGGTCTTCCAGCATCGTCAGAGGCCTTTCATCTGTCCTCCCCCCGCCCCTGGCTCACCCCATATCTTCACATGTCCTCCGTGTGGAGATGGTCACTTTTTCCGTCTGCTTCCCCTCTAGACTGAGCCTCTCAAAAGTAGTGGCAGGCTGCACTTGGCTGCTGTTCCTGGTGCATGTCTCAGGCTGGGCGCACGGGAGGGCCCACCAAAGTGCCCACGGGAAGTCTTGTCTGTCTGAAGCAGCGCTTGCCTCTGGGATTTTCTTTTTTCTTTCTTTCTTTCTTTCTTTCTTTCTTTCTTTCTTTCTTTCTTTCTTTCTTTCTTTCTTTCTTTTTTCTTGTCTTTTCTTTTATTTTCTTTTCTTTTCAGAGAGGGCACAAGGGAGCAAGGGGCAGAGAGAGAATCCCAGGAGGGGCAGAGAGCAAGAGGGGGAGGTGAGAGAGAGAAGTAGGGCTCACCCGAAGCAGGACTTGTGCTCACCTGATGCAGGACTCGAACTTATGAACCCTGAGATCATGACCTATGAGCCAAAGTAAGATGCTTAACCTACTGAGCCACCCAGGCACCCACCTCTGGGATTTTCATAGCCAGTGTCTTCCCGGCCTCTTTCTTCCTCCTTTTCACACCTGGTTTCACTGAGCCAGATTACTTGTTCCGGAAGCTGCCAGCCTACCCAGGGTTTACTCCTAGCAGTGCAGGGGATGAGAATGATGGCCTGGCAGGGTTGTATGGCTGGGATAACAAGGGCTAAGCCTTGATTCTCAGTGCCAGTGTTTGCAGCTCACTTGTGAGGTGTGAAGTGAGTTATTTATTGCTAATAATAAAGTGTGGAATTTCGTAAACGATTTGCTTTTAAAAATATAATTAGCGGGGCGCCTGGGTGGCGCAGTCGGTTAAGCGTCCGACTTCAGCCAGGTCACGATCTCGCGGTCCGTGAGTTCGAGCCCCGCGTCAGGCTCTGGGCTGATGGCTCGGAGCCTGGAGCCTGTTTCCGATTCTGTGTCTCCCTCTCTCTCTGCCCCTCCCCCGTTCATGCTCTGTCTCTCTCTGTCCCAAAAATAAATAAACGTTGAAAAAAAATATATATATAATTAGCGTAGATTTCAGGTTTCCTTCTACCGACATCATTGTCACCTATGTGCTTGAATGAGCGAGAAAGGGGTGTCGCTAGAGCTAGCATGCAGGAATCACCTGGCACAGGTTGGCAACATTTTCAGTAAAGAGATAGTAAATAGTTCAGGTTTAGCAGGCCACAGATGGTCTCTGTGACAGCTACTCCGTAGACACTGTGTAAATGAGTGGACATGGCTACGTCCCAGTATAAACTTTATTTTCACAAATGGGAGGGGCCAGATGTGGCTGGCAGGCTGTAGTTTGTCATCCCCTGAGCTGTAGGGATAACATCTGCCTTTACTGAGTCTGTAGTGCCTGGCATGGAGCTAAGGTCGGGTGACATTCCTCAGGCTTTGGGACAGGCTGATCATCCTTTCCACCCCTCCACATGATTATGTACCTTGCAGGATTCCAGGAGGGCTATCCTTACCCCTATCCCCACACCTTATATTTCCTGGAGACAGCCAGTTTACGACCACACCGCCTTCAACCAGATCACCTGCGGGCCAAGATGATCCTGTTTGCCTTTGGCAATGCCCTGGCTCAGGCCCGGCGCCTCTATGGGGTATGTATGTGGAGAAGACCTCCAAGGTACTTGACGTGTTGTTGGCCTCCTGCTTACGCTGCTCACGGAAAGAAGGGAGGCACAGGGGGGATTCCTTGCTTGACTGAGGAGTTTCAGGGAGAGGCACTTCCACTCACCCCACAGGGGTAAACTGACATCTGTCGGGGGCCTACGGTGTGCCTGTGTTTTTACATAAGATACCTCATTTGTTGATCAAAATAGCCCACAAGGTTTCTTCGTCATCCCCGTTTCCCAAGTGATGCCACCAAATACAGCTTGTCCAGCATTACACACAGCGAGTGGGGGAGAGAGGACCGGAACTAGGTGCACCCAGCGCCTACAGCTTCAGTTACTTGTGCTCTGGGACGCCGCCTCGGTTCTCTGATACCAGACCTGGAGCACAAGGCTCCTTTGGGCAGGAGGAAGGAGAGCAGTAGAGGTGGTGCAGACCTGCCTGCCAAGTGAGGGCGGGTTCTGGGGACCCAGATGCCATTTGGTGATAGCCCCTTGATTCTGAGAGAGTGTCTCAGACCTGGATGGTGTAGCGTGCAGGCTGAGTAGTTGTCCCACAGAGCTAGCCCCCACATTGGTGAGAGCCTGGCTGGGAGCAAAGGCCTCCCGGGAGGGAGTAGGGAATGGCAGTAGGGGATTCCCTGAGCAGGCCCAGCACACTAGATCCTGGGGAGTCGGGGAGGGGGTGGGATGGGTGTGTATTAGGAGGAGTGCTGAGAGTTGCTGCCAGCTCCCAGGTCTGAGGCCCCCCCGGAGGAATGAAACTCACAGTGTTCTGTTTCCCATCCTTCTTGGTCTAGGAACTAGGTGGGTTTGTGGAGGTGTGGTTAGCCAAATGAGATAGGGAGTGGAATGGACCTTGCCTAGATTGAACATTTGCCACGTGCCAGATGTTTAGTTAGGATTCTTTGTGTCAGTGTTTCTCAAAGTGTGGTCGTGGATTAGCTGCATGAGCATCATCTGGGAACTTGGTGGAAATGCAAAACTGCATCAGAAACTGGGGATGGAACCCAAGTAACCAGTGCTGTGAGAAGCCCTCTGGGTGATGCTGGTTTAAGCTCAAGGTTGAAAACCACTGCATTGTCAGATCCCTGTAGCAACCCCCTGGGCAGATGCCGTCAGCTTCATGTTACAGATGAAGAAACTGAAGCTCAGGGAGGCTAGGTAACTTTGCCAGTGTCACACAGCTAAGAGATTAGCCACTGTCACATCTTCATGTGACTTTCCAATCCTTGAGGGTTGTTGTCTTTATTCCCATTCTCTGACTGCATACTCATGAAGGCTCTGGACGGTTAGGTGACTTGCCCAAGATCCCACAGCTGTCGAGTGAGGAAGCTGGCATTGGAGCCCTGATCCCTCCAGCTTCAAAGGACATGCTGCCTCTCGACTCTGGGGCCGGGGAAGGAAGCAGACAGTCACATGCCAGGTACCAGGTCTGCAAGCTCGTCATAGCGTCTATGCCAGCTGTTGCCAGCAGAGCCCGGGTAGCAAGGCTGATGCTAATTGCCACCCAGTTGGGTAGGAGAGGGGACCTCCCCACCCCCTCCAGGTACAAATTATTCCTGGGGATGTGAAGTTGAGCAATTATGGGAAGAGCCTCCATGTAAAGGGTAAAATTGCTGAGAAATTTATGTACTACCTGCAGTTTTATTGATCTGTAGAGGGAGATAAGAGTCAATACAGAATTCTCAGCTAACACTTAGAGGTACTTTTCTTTTTATTTATTTCTCGTGCAGCTAAGAACAGGTATTTCTAAGGCCAGCAGTCCCGGTGTGGCCCACACTGAGGTCTGACATTAGCTATTCCTAATGTCGCATTCAGCCCAGAGGGGTGAACGTAGGCAGCATTTTTGAATCCAGGATGCTCTGCTTCATGGGACTTGCCCGTTGGATCTCTGTCCCGTGGGTAGTCGTCACCAAACTGGACTCTGCGCAAAGTCTCAGTGGTGTGAACATAGAATTTGTCATCCATGCTGGGACGCTACCAGGGGTGCAGAGAGGTACTAGTGTCAGATACAGTGGGGCGCTAGGTGTCAGTCACAATGGGGTTTTAAGTGATTTCGTAGCTTGGGGTCTGATCCTGGCTAACGTCTCGTGGGTAACCTGGAACAGATTATACCACCTCTCTGACCCTCATCTGTGAAGTGGGAATAGACTGCTAGAATCATGAGATTACAGGTGACTCTGTGTAAAACTGATATAATGCCAGGCACGCGAGAGGCTTTCAGTAACTGGTTGCTGCTGTTCTTATTATTACCAAGGGGCACTAATTGAGGAGCATTAGCAAATGTGTTGACTGGGGAAAACCTGGTGCAGACACAGTGCTGTGGACACTCCAGGAATCTGACACGTTCTGGAGTTGCGTCGGGAGCACGAAGCCCAAGTAAGGCAACTAACTGCAGGCTTAGAGCATTCCAGGGTGCCAGGCCCTCAGGAGCAAGGCAGAAGTGGAAAGTGAGCATGCCGGAGCGTGGGCCAGTCTGCGTTCGGCGCCACACGTCTGTGTGACTTCAGATAAGTCACTTGCCTTGCTGAGTCTCAGTTTCCTCATCTGTTAAGTAGAGTGAGAACTGAGTGAGGTTATTATAGATGTTCACTGACCCTCCAGGTTAACGTTCGATGGAACTGATGTCACTGCCGTTACCATCACATAACACCATGGGTTTGAGGGATTTCTTGTTAACTTCCCAGCTCACCTTCCTGTACTCTTGCCGCTTGCCCGGTCATCACCTCCCAGCGGCAGGGATTATTCCGTGTGCTTAACCATGAAATGCAACGTCAGCAGAGCCAGGCTGGGGGAGGGAGGGCTGGCCTCATTCTGGATGGTGCCCTCAACTTACTCTGTTTTCATGGCCCCGTGGTAGAACCCTTAAATGGGAGCAGACGTTTGTTGTAAAGGCCGGAACTAGAAGCCACCTGTTCTGTGCTGTTCTTCACACCCCAGCGTTTCTGGTTTGATTTACTTGTCCCCTTTTCCTCTCAGAGTGACACTAAAGTTTTGGAGCAGCCGGTAGTTGTGCAGAGCGTGGGCACCGATGGACGTGTCTTCCAGTTCCTGGTGTTACAGCTGAACACCACAGACCTGGCCTCTAACGAGGGCGTCAAGAATCTGGTCTGGGTGGACTCAGATCAGCTCCTCTATCAGCATTTTTGGTGTCGCCCAGTGATCAAAAAGAAGGTGGTGGTGGTAAGTCCAGCCATCTCCAGTCTTGTGATTGGATCGGGGCTGTGACTCAGTTTCCCCAGAGTGAGCCAGGGGTAGAGTTGAAGGGATGCTTGCGAGTGGGACCCTGGCTTTAGGAACTTCCTGCCCAGGATCTCTACCTGGAGGGCTACTTTAGCCCTGCCTGTCACCTAAAATGGCACCTTCCACCCTGGGCCCTCCCTGGCTCTCCCCTCCCGCTTCCCCCTGCCCCCCTCCACACCCAGCTCCTCACGGCACCCTGCGTGCCCAGCTGCTAGCCTGGGGTCTTAGTAGGAGCTGCTGCTTTTGTAAAGGAGGCTTCTCCCTCCGCCCCCATTTCTTTCATCTGGCCATCCCCTCCTTGTCCTTCCAGGTTTAGCATAAGGACCCAGCACCCCACTGCCAGCCTCACTTAAGTGTCTCGTGTGGGTCCCATAGCCCCCGTGTTTCCCCCATCATAGCACAGTCCTGCTGCTGTTCTGCAGTCAGCTGTTTGTAGGTTTTTCTCCTCCATCAAACTGAGCTCTAAGCTCTTCAGAGGCAGGGCCTGTGGACGAGGCATTCATTCCTTCATTTCATTCCAAGGACACGGGATTCTTCCGGTGGCTCATCACTACCGCACCTCAGTGCTCCACTGGCAGAGTGTAGGCCTGCTTCCTGTGCAGTGGGCGGCGGCGGTGTCTAAAATTCATGCTGTAATGTCAGGCAGTGATAAGCACTCTGAAGAGACAAGAGCGCATCGGGGGCTGCGAGAGAGCAGAGTAGGGGTGCTGCTGGGTCTGCGGCTGGGGGTCCCGCATGGGCCTGAGCAGACGTGCTGTGCAGAGCTGGTATCGGCCCCTCGAATAGCATCGGTGCGGCAGCCGCATAGTTACGTCCGTCTCTTGTACCTGTCGGTGCTGCTTCTGCCCTGTAAACCCCTCCCCCGTCTGGGCCCTTCTCTTTGGCCCCAGACACCGTTATCTGTCACCTGCAGCCACACCCACTACCCCTGCACTCTCTGCCCTTAACCCTGCTCTCCTTCTCATCTCTGGGTCCTCCCTTCTAGAACACTGACTTAGTGCCAGACACATCCTGGTTGCTCAGATGGCTCCTCGGTGCCTGTCTAGTTCAGCTCCTAACCCAGTCCCGCCCCCTAGCACAGACCCTGGGCTCCAGCCTCACCCTTCTCTTCCCTCCTCTGCACTGGCACATGTACTCTCTGTGACGCCGCCTGCCTTTTGTTCTGCCTTTCTGGCCCACTCTCCTTGCCCTTTAATACTCATTCATACCTGGTCTCTTCCATGTATGGGAGTCAGTGAGTCATCTCCCCTGCTTCCTGTGCATCATTTCCCTACTGCTGTGAGGCCTGTCACCGTTTATTGTCCCTGTTCGAACACCCAGATGCAAGCTCCTTGAGGGCAGAGCCAGATTCAAGCCTCCGTTGCGTTTCTAACACTGGGCATAGGCCCAGTACAGGAGAAGGGGCCTGATCTGTGTGTGTGGATTAGTGAGGGATTATCGTCCCCCGGAACGGAAAGGGTCAGCAGACCATTTGTTCACCGTGGTTGAGGTGAGAGGGATGAGGCGTGAGGGCGGCGCCCACTGACGAACTGGCTGAAAGCACTATGAGCGCATCACGTCCACCAACCCAGCCCCTCCGTCCTCTCTTTGTACCAGCTCCCTGGTGCCGCTTCTTGGTCCACGAGAGGAAGAGACTGGGATTATCCAGGTCTGAGGGTTTACATAAAACCGACCTTTGTTTTCATTAAACCTAGTAGCAGGATCCTAATGGGCTGTGTTTTTTTCAGGAACCTGTTGGGCCGACTGGTTTCCAGCCAGAGACATTCAGGAAGTTTTTAGCTCTGTATTTGCATGGTGCCGTGTGAGCCAAGGACCGCTCTGAGTCTGAAGCCCCCTTGCCCCTCCCGTGGAAGATCCTGCATCCAGGGCAGTGACTGCCCGGAGCCTGAGTGCTCCCTCGTCCCCTGGTCTGGATGCCAATAAAGAGCCCTTGAGAGGCACTGGAGCCTGTGCCCGGTGTGGGGTGCTGTCAGAAGGGTCGCCTGTGGCTGCGTGTAGGTGGCGTCCTGAGCAGGTGCTGTCCTGGCAGCCTGACTGCCTGGCCTTAAGCTCAGCTCTGCCGTGGTCCATTTTGACTTTAGAGAAGAGCCTTTGTCTCTTTGAGTTTCACCTTCTTCACCTGAAACTTGAGGATAACGTGACCTCCTTGTTCTTCTGAAGACTGTAGATGGTGTGCACCTAGCATCTGCCACGTAATAGGTGCTCTCTGACACTTGGGCGATCTTACGGGACTCTTTGAATGGTGGGCTCATTCCATAATGACTGCGGGAAATCTGAAGAGAGTATTCATTGTAGGTTTCTCCTTAGCATCCGGGTTAATGGAATACATCTGTGGTTCAGCTGGCCTGTATTGACATAGCATCCAGGTCCTGCTCTGGGCCCGGCACCTTACACACCGCATCCTATTTACTCCTCACACAGCTCTTGCAAGGTCAGTGTTTCTGTATTCACGAAAGATGCTGGGTGCCTACCGTGTGCTGGGCAGTGTTCTGGGCCCTCAAAATAAGGGACCTCAGATAGTATAAGGTCACCTAGGTCACACAGCTGGTGGTGTAGGTCACCGGGAAACTCATCGAGACAATCTGCAGGTGAGTTTGGGGAGGGCCTCAAGGACTAGCACCTTTGGGGAGTGGTGGCGGCATCGCCCTGCAGAGGGGTCTGAGCCCGGTGACTGCACCTGAGGTCTCGGCCGGCTCCCAGTTCCGTGGGTGGCAAGGAGGTGAGCCTTTCTTCAGACGCCACCAGTCTGTCGCCATCATTGGCTGGCTATACACCGCTCCCCTGCGTGGGAGAGACGGGTTGGGTAGCCTCCTTGGGCAGAGTGCAGTTCCCAGAGGGACTGGGCTGAGAGCCGTTCGCCACGGAAGCAGGTGGGCCTTCCCTGCTGCGTGCCAGAGGGCCTCTGGGGAGCGAGCTGGAGCAGCGTCACCGCCACCAGAGCTGGTAAATGGCAAAGCGGGACGCCAGCCCGGTGTGTCTGGCCCCCAGGCTCGTACTCTGTCCGCTTCGCAACTTGCCTTCTCAGCTTGGTGGGATGGTGGCGACTGCTTTAAAGCCAGGCTGGGTGGGCCGAAGCCCCTGGAGTCCGGTGGGAGGCGGGGGTGGGGGCAAAGCCAGCCAACTCGGGCGTGGGAAGGAGGCTGCGAGTCAGCAGAGGCGAGGCCGCCAGTAGATGACCTTGCAGCTCAAGGACTGCCCTGGGAGAAGCCGGTGCTGCAGGCCGGGCTGGGTGGCGGGCCCTCCTCACAACCCACCTTGAGTGAGCAGTCCTAGCGGCTGGCCTTGGTGTCCCCCGTGGAGCTCAGAGCTAAGCCCTGGGCGCCCACTGCGCTCTCAAGTCCCACGCACCTCATGTGCAAGGTAAGGCAGGCGGGACTTGGTGGGTTTTATCCTCCCTCTACAAATGGGGAAACAGGCTCAGAGTATGTATAGTGTGAGGAGCTAGAAAGCTCCTATGTGAGGACAGCTATCCTTTCCACAGAGATGTATCCACTTCTCCAAATCTCAAATGCCTGCTTCCCTCGGCCTCACCACCTGCATCCAGGGTGGGCTTGCTGCCCAGAGTTAAGAGCCAGCCTGTCAACAGCAGCGCAGCCCCTTCTAGCTGTCACCCTCCCCCCGAAGCACACGTGTGCGTCCATGGGTTTCCTCATCCCCAGCTGGGCCACCATGGAAGACTAGGTCAGGACTGGGGACTGAGCCCTAAGGTTCCCCACTACAGAACTCTTCCGGGGGCAATCCAGCCCATTTTATAAATACCTGCTGTGTGCCTGGCCTCGTGCTGGGAACCAGAGACACAGAATGAGCCCTGGTCTCTGTTCTCCAGGAGCTCCCAGTTTGCTGGCAGACACTGACAGCAGTTGGCCTCTGGATCCACAGAAACAGGAAGTTGTGAAGGCCACCCACCTGGGCCCATAGGTGACAGCATGCAGGGGAAGGTGCAGGGGTGACTACTCAACAAACATCCGGTTACTCCATGAGAAACTGAGTGCCTGCTTGGCGATTCTGGGGACACGGAACACTTGGATGTTGGCTCCAGCTTTGAGGAGCCTAGCTGCTGGGGGCCACAGGCTGAGGGGTGGTGTGGGAAGGTGCTTGGTGTTCTTACCCTATAAGCAGAGGTGTGCAGGGAGGTGCAAAGCAGGATCCCACTGCAGGCTGGGCCCTTTCCTCCCTACCGGGGCACCCATGACCTGGGTTCGCTTCCAGCTTGGCACCCCCATACCGTGGCTCCCACCTGCCCGAATCCTGCCTGGGAATGCCAGGTGGCGGCAAGGGTAACGGGTGGCTGCTTGCTCATCACCACCTCCTTTGCCCAGCACTGGGTTGGCACGTGGCAGAGGCTCTCTGCTGGTGGAACAGAAACTTCTTCAGAGGTCTGAGTGCAGGTCAGTCCCAGCCTGAGTATCCTCTTCCAACGGTGAGGGCTGCCCAGTTGTTCAAAGGTGTCTGCTGAGGAAGAGCCTAGAAACCGGATTCCAAGCTGAGGGAAGGGCAAAATGCAAGCTTCTAGATCCTCCCATCACACCCATTTGGACTCTGCACCTGCCCCATAGGAAGAACAGTACCACTAATAGCGAACACTGCTGTTCGTACTACGTGCAAGGCATGGTCTAAACCCTTCACAAGAGCCACCTCATCCTCCCAACAACCCCATGAGGTAGGAAAACCATTATCCCTGTTTATCAATGAGGTAAGCAGGGCACAGGTAGAAACTAACTCGCCCATGGTCACAGTAAGTAGCGGTAAAGACAGGATCGGAAATTGGCAATGTGTGTCTGGAAGGGTCAGACCATGTAGAGATGTACTGAGCCTACGACACTTTCCCTCCCCTTCTGCGGGCCTGGAGCAAGGTCCCCAGAGCTCAAGGGAAGCAGAAAGTCCTACTTTCCAAATGTTCAAATGCCCGTCCCGCTGCTTACCTTGCCCCACCCAACCACCTTCCAGGATGCAGCATTTGGGAGAGGCTATTGTGAAAATCCTCCAAGGGCTCCCCCTTGCCTTGGAGGGAAAACAACAAAAACACAAGACTGAAGCTCCGCGGGGTCCCCAGCCTAGGACCAGTGAATCACTCCACCTGAGTGGGAAAGCCAGGTGTGGCTGCCACCCTCAGGGCCACAACTGGCACTGGCCAGTGCTGATTCTCCTTGGAAAACACCAGGAAACTTTTCTACTCCCTGAAAAATACATTCTGGCAGTGCCCCCAAATATTTGACGTGACACTGATGTCTCCCTTCCCAACCCACCTTCCCCAAAGGCCACTGCAACTCTGCACAGAAAATGCAGAATTCACATGCCCAGGAAAACAGGGAGGACAACCTGAACACAAAACAAAATCTCGTCATGCACCAGGAACAGAAACTGTGCCCAAGCAGTCCACCTTGCATTTTGTAATCAGTATAATAAACTCCCACCCACGTTTGCCCCCAAACATGTCAGGAAGGGCTGCGGAAAAAAGATGTCCCTTTAATAAAACGTTATCAACATATATCGTACACAAACTACAATGTATCATAATTACTTTTTTTTTTCCTCTCTTAATTCAGAACCAGACTACAAGGTAAGAAAAAACACAGAAACAGCTACAATGTTCCCAATAATCCGCACAAGGTCTTTTTTCAGGCAGATGGTATCTCACATAGTATGATATACATGGATCAGGAAGGGGAGGGAGGAAAACAAACAGCAGCTACAGGGGAGCAGGGAGGAGGGGCTGTAAATGTACAAAGAATTCGGGTGTCTTCAGGGCAAGACACAGAGGTTCGATGGGGGTAGTGAGGTGAGGGAGGCCATGAGTCACCCCTCCTGGGAGGGGACAGGCTCCACTGTCGCATTTGTCGGTTTTTGAAAATAAAAACAGGACCGGAAACAGCACGTCTGTTTGGTTGTTGGTGTCCCCCGCCCCCCCAACAGCTATTCCAAAGTCTTTCCATCCAGTTCCAAGCGTATACAGAGCAATTCTGGTCAATTCCCATCTTTGAAAAAGAAGCAAGAATCAAGAGAAAAAAAAAAAAAAAACAAACCCAAAACAAAAGGAAACCCAAACTCCAGCCCTACAGTGCCCGCACACACGACGAGGACGATGCGAGCCAGGGCCACGGGGCGAGAACGCGGGGGTCACGGTTGCCATGTCCCAGGTCATAGCCATCCTGTTGGGGGCGGCCTCCCCCACTGCGCTCCGTCCAGGCCACCACCCAGCTGGCAGGATTCTCGCTGGGAAGACTGGGGTGGGGGCTGAGGAGAGGGCTGGAGCGGCAGGGAGGCCGGGCAGGGGAAGGTCCAGAAGAGAGAGAGGAGGAAGCAGTCCTGGGAACACAGTGCATGCCACCGGGTCACAGCGAGTCTCCGCTGTGGCGGAGTCCTGAAAGCGGTCAGGTGGTCTGGCCCCTCGGGCCACATACGGGAGGGGGTGGTTCTGGGGTCCCAGTTGTGCAGCTGCTGAGGCCACCTCGCCGGGAGAAACCAAGCGAAAACAAAACAGGTTCCCACCCCTTGCTTGCCCATCCGCACAAACTGAAAACCCCAAGTGGAGAAAGGGGACTTTCTTGTCTCTTTCCAAAAAAGGCCTTTTGAAAGAAACCACCGATTGTAAACTGCCCAGTTTATTATTATTATTATTATTTTTAGATGGCTACAAAGACAGCGTGAGATCTCACACCTAGACTAGCTTTCCTGGTGGAAGGGCTTGGGTACAGACAGACAGCAGGGTTTTTTTTTTGTTTTTTTTTTTTTGGTCCTTTTTTCTTTTTTTCTTTCTTTTTTTTTTTTTTTAAAGAAGAAAGCAAAGAGGTTGATTGGGGTGGGGTGGGTGGAGGACTTGCTAGAAGCTTCCATTTTTAAAAATTTTTCCCCCAAAAAAACCCCCCTGAAAACAAATTAAAAAATCCCAGTAACGGTAAAACCCCAAACAAACAAAAAAAAAAACAACAAAAAAGTGTCATGTACATAAAAGGTCCTTTTGGGAAAGGGCAAGGGGTGGGATTTTTCTGGTCATTGACTTGAAATATATTTTTATTTTGAGTTTTGTCCTTCATGTTTTATGGAATAAAAAGTTCGGCCTTTTTATTGCATGAAACTAAAATTGGGACAGGTGGGGGGGACTGGAGGAGGAGGGTGGGGGCTGAGGGGGAGCAGGGAGACGCCCCTCCCCCAGCTCCTGGGTAATGACACCTCACTTCTTCTTGCATAATTTCTGGCATCTTCCCGCCTGCAATGCCGGCTCTCTCAGGTCTCGGAGAAGAGGAGGGGATCACACGCTCATCGTCATGCTTGGAGAATACTGGAAGGGGAGAAGCAGAGACAGGGCCATGAGGGCCAGTGTGGGCTAGACTGGGCCAGTCTGGGAGCGTGCCTGGGTGGGGAAGCCTGTGAGGGCTCTGCCCGCTCAGCACTAGACTGTGCCCACCCCCGCATCGTGGGAGCTCTGGGGGCTGCTATCACAACTCGCCCCCCCATCCCACCCCTCTCCCTTCTCAAATCCCCTCTTCCCAGCTGAGGAAGCAGCCGACACTGCCCTTCCCACACAGCTGCTTTCCTGCAGCTCGCCCAGGGTGTCCTGGGGGGAGCTAGTCTGGGGTTCTCAGAATCATGACGTCGTTTCTTCATACAAGAATGTAAATAGAAGCCAGGCCCTCTGCGTGGGGATCCCAGGAAATCTCTGGTGGTATGAACCTTCCTCCTCAGGACAGACAGAAGTGGACCCCCTCAGAGGCCCGGCGGGCCAGAGCCCAGGCCTCCTGAGTCCCAACCCAGGGCTTTCCCAGCCCGGTCAGCTTTATCAGTGTTGGGAGGCGATGTGCCTCCCTGTAGAGGCCTCCAGAAGGTCCTGCCAGTGGTCGGGGTGGCAGCGGTTGGAGGCCATGCGGCAGGGAAGAGAGGGCCCTGCACTTTGTACAGAAAAAGGACCAAGGTGAAAGCCAGAGGCACAGCTGTTGGGACACCAGCCTGCCAGGCTGGTCCTGGCCAGCAGGCACCACAACTTAAGTAATTTAGTCCCCGGCCCCAGAGGTAAGACGATGATCCAGGGCCGAAACTGGGGGGAGGGATACATGCAGCACTTACATTGTCATTCTGGAAGGAGTGGAGGAAGTTCCCTCCTAGCTCACCATCGTCTCGAGGGGTGCCTGGAGGATTGCTAATGCCACTTATGTTGTTAGGAGAATTCTGGGGAGAGGAGAGACGAGGTGAGCCCCAGAGCCCCAGAGTCCTGCCCACCCAATGGGGAGAAAAGCTTTCTGGGGCCTCAGGGCTGGGGCAAGGTGGATGTGATCAGGGAGGAACACACAGAACACACACTCACTTTTGGAAGTCCATCTATGTCACCTGACCCTGGAAGGAAGGAAGGAAGGAAGGAAGGAAGGAAAATCTGGATTCAGTTTCTTGTTTGTTCTTCCGTGGCTAGGTCTCCAAAGCCACCCAAATCCCACACTATTTCTGTGCAGACGATCTTCTGTCCTGGCTGTATCTCTGGGGATCTTCCTACGTGCCCAGCCAAGGTCAGTGGGGTAGACCAGGCCCGGCTGAGCCAAAGAAGGCTGCTCGGGCAGGGTCGCGTGGGGTGCAGCATGACCATGGGGCTGGCGCCCGCTTACCTAACGATCCGTTCATGTGGTGTGGTTCCATGCCGCCCATGCCTCCCATCGGGCCGTCCGAGCCTGGACCCATCGGGAACTGGGGGAGAAGCACAGGGCGTGGTGGCTGAGTGGGCCCCAGGCCCTCGGCACCCCTCTCATGGGCTCCCACACCCAGCTACAAAGGAGCTGTGCCCTCAGGGAGCTTCCATCTGGTTGGGCTCCTCCGGGCACACCGCGTGGCTATCTGATGCCACCAGGAGGCCGGAGCTGGTTCCTCCCCTTGGCTCTTGGAATTGGGCAGGGCAGGGGTGTCCTCCCTACGCTCCAAATGAGGAAACAAGCCCAGAGAGGGAAAGACACCGGCCCAAGGCTACACAGTGGTTCTGGGACAGCTCTCTAGCCAAGTGTCACGGACCCCGTAATAAGGCTCTCTCTATCCCTGGGACGGAGCGTGTGACTCACCAGTCAGAACCTCACACAGACACACAAATGGGTGACTGTGCGCAGCCAGGGGCCAAAGGTATTAATGTCTCTCATCCCCATTTTACAGGTAAGGAATGTGAAGCACAGAGAGTGGGAAATTCTTTGCTGGAGGTCCCCCCTCCCCCGCCCTGGGAGACGGGAGGAGTGGGGACTGGGGCGCGGGCAGCCTGAGCCTGAGTCCCACCAGCCTCCTCTGAGCGATTCCTCAGAAATGGAGTTTCATGGGCAAGGTGAGGAGATCGGGTCTACTGAGTGACTGGGAGGTCAGGGGAGAAGCTGGGCGGGGGACTCGAGTTCTCTCCTGGGGACAATGTAGAGGAAGGCCACTGATGAGTCCCCCAGGCAGAAGTGGTGGCAGGGCAGGCGGCTCAAGAGGCCGGAGGCGGAATCTGCTCTACCCATAGCCTTGGACCTGGAGGGGGCGGTAGAATGATCTCAGAAAAGTAGCAACCAAAGGCCAGAGGTCATATCCCATGGCTGAGAAGGGATGGCTGAGCCCAGTCTGGTGAGCCCAGGCCCTGTGATGCAGACCAGACGTCAGGGTGCACAGGGGTGGACACGGCAGAAAGGAGGACTGTTTGGCATCTGGCCTATGCCAGGGGCGAGGGACACAGAGTTGAGTCACAGCCGAGCCTCAGCCCGGAAGGGGAGTCCACGGTTATGGACACCCAACCACCCCACAGGGCAGAGGTGCTGAGTTCCAAAGGGAGCTGCAGACAAGGCATGGCCAAGGCTTCAGGAAGAGGCACTGGGGAAAGGGCAGAGAAATCTGAACCCCTGCATGGAGGAGGAGGCAGAGGGCCAAAATAACTGAGGACAGAATTTGGGCAGGGGGAGACAGGCCACAGAAGTCATTCTAGGTAGGGGTCCTGCGTGAGCAGAGAGGCAGGGGGCAGCACAGGCTGCCGGAGCCCACATTGCAGGGGTGCGGCTAGCGTGCCAGCGCTCCCTCGCGCCCACCGCCCACTCACATGTACCACAGAGGCGGCCCCCTTGCCTCCCGCCTCTCGCCTCCCCAGAGGCTTCCCAGGGCCACTCACAGGCACCAAGGCACATTTTTGACACCTGGCAACAAATTTCACACTTACTCATCCAAGTGAGAGGAGGTGATGGACTTTTTAAGGAGCCAACTCAGGACACAGTCGTATCAGACACAAGAGCCCCCCAAACGCGATTAATGTCATAAACAACGGCATGTTCTGCCTTCAACACAAGCATCTTTTTAAAACTTTGTGTTTTCTCGTGTATTGTTATTTCTAACCACTTGACCGGGCTGGAATTCGCACACCGTACAACTGGCCCACTGCAAGCACACAGTTCGGTGGTTTTTAGCATGTCTGCAGGTGTGCGGCCATCACCACCAGATCGACGTCAGAACTCTCTCATCACCCCGTAAAGAAACCTTGTACCTGTTCGGTCACTCCCCATCCCCCTCCAACCCCCAGCCTCAGACAACCATTAATTTGTTCTCTGTTGTCTATGGATTTGCCTATTCCGGACACATATGACCTTCTTCTGCGGCTGGCTTCCTTCGCTCAGCAGGTCTTCGAGGTTCGTCCGGGTTGGGGCATCAGTTAGTACTTCTTTCCTTCTTCCGGCCAAATCACGTTCCATTACACGGAGAGGCTGCGTTCTATTTATCCGTTCAGTCGGCGGACGCGTCGCTCCCACTTTTTAGCTATTATGAATAACACTGCTGTGAATGCTGGTGGACGATTACTATGTGGACACAGGTTTTTATTTCTCTTGGGTAGATACCTACCCAACAGTGGAATCGCAGGGTCCTGTGGTCATTCTGGTTAAGCTTTCGAGGAACCGCCACGCTGTTTTCCAAAGCAGCCGCATCATTTCACGTTCCCCGCAGCCACGTGTGAGGGCTCCAGGGTCTTCCCGGCCTCACCCGCGCCGGCACGGTTTCTTGGTGACAGCCAGCCCAGTGAGTGTGCAGCACTGTCTCGTGCTTTCCACGTGCATCCCCCCGATGGCCACGAAGCGGAGCACCTTTGTGTGCTTACTGGCTACGGGTACATCTTGGCAGGAAAGTCTATTTTGGATCGTCGGCCCACTTTTTAAATTGGGCTGGTTTTTCGTGCCTGAGTTCGAAGAGGTCTTTGCGTATTTTGGATTCAAGTCCGGTATCAAATTCGTGATTTGCAAATATCTTCTCCACTCCGCGGGCTGTGTTTTTCACCTTCTTGATGGCGCTCCTTCGAAGCATGCAAGTTTTAAATCTTGATGAAGTCCAATTTATCTACTTTTTTCTTTTGTCACCCGTGCTTTTGGTGTCATTGGGAAGGCTTTGCTTTTACCTGGGCCACAAAGATTTATGCCTACATTTTCTTTGGAACGTTTTATCGTTTCAGCGCGGATGTGCATGTCAAGGGTTGAGTGCTCTGGAGAGATTCTGGGTTTCACTGTGGAGGAGCGGTCCAACTTCATGCACTTGCCAGGGGACATACAGCTGTCTCTACACCACTTGTTGATTCTGTGTTCGTTATTTTGTTACGTAAGTGCTATTATTTCAATAAAACCACAGTCAGGCTAGTTAACAGCAGCAGTTGGTAGAGGACTAGTTAAATAAATAAACGGTTTGTGTGAGAAAAACAACAATTTATCTGGAGTCTTTATTGGATTACTTCAATTTTCCAGGCTATATTACTATGTATTCTTAAAACATACAAATTTGGGGCGCCTGTTGAGTGTCCGACTTCAGCTCAGGTCATGATCTCCCTGTTGTTGGGTTTGGGCCCTGCGTTGGGCTCTGTGCTGACAGCTCGGAGCCTGGAGCCTGCTTCGGATTCTATGTCCCGCTCTCTCTCTGCCCTTCCCTCACTCATGCATGAGCTCATGCTCATTGTCTCAAGAATAAATAAAACATTAATACATACACACACACAAATTTAATTTTCTTTTTAAAAACTAAATGCAATGGACTGACTAAACACATATTACTTATATTTGATTTAAAAATGTTCTTGGGGCGCCTGGGTGGCTCAGTAGGTTAAGCATCGGACTTCAGCTCAGGTCATGATATCACAGTTCATGAGTTCGAACCGCACATCAGGCTCTGTGCTGACAGCTCAGAGCCTGGAGCCTGCTTCAGATTCTGTGTCCCCCTCTCTCTCTGCCCCTCCCCTGCTCACACTCTTTGTCTCTCTCTCAAAAATAAATAAAACACTAAAAAGCAATTTAAAAATCATGTTTCTTTCCGTCCTGTATTATAATAGGGTATTTTTGCTCTGCATTTTTTTTTTTTTTAAGATTAGAAAAAAGTTTTGTACAAAGAGGTAGCTAGCATGGTTTGTCAGGTAGATGTCTCAGATAATCCATTCAAGCGAGGTCATCAGTCCGACCTGACGAAGCCTATATCCTGAGCATCCCTTTGGGAACACATTCCTGGGTGGCCCCCGCCAGATTGAGAAGACACAGCAGGGCAGCAAACCCGGGCCATGGAGCTGCTGGTGACCCATCTTGTCATCGAGCCTGCAATGGGGTAAAAGGTGCTTGCTTTTCCTCTAATCCCTCTCTGATTTCCCTGCAGCTTCCAGGCCAGCCTTTTTGTTTTTTTATGTAGTGCTAAAGGAACACAGGGGCAAACGTACGATTCACTTTGACTTGCTGCCGTGCTCTCATCAAGCCCTGGTGTCGGTCCAACATGGCAACACCCACATACGCTCTCCACGACAACGTCTGCGCGTGGAGTACTTAGGACTTTGCAGACTTGCGTAGGTTTCTGGACCTGTAGGAATTCACTTCCAGCTCTCCAAACACGTCCATCCCCTTTGTATCTACAGGCTGGTTCAGGGAGACCAGCGCTTGCCAGTCGGGTCCTCTGCATCCGGAAGTTCATCAGGTGGGCTGTCCTGTCTCTGAAGTCTGTGATTTCTAAGCATTCCCAAGCACACTGGACGTCGTCATCACGGAGTCCTCGCTCGGGGAAAATGGTTTTAAAGCACAGAGGTGAGATGAACCTGTGAGATCCAAGCTGGACTCCAAGTAAGTTACAGTTTCAATAAAGAAGTTGAGAAATTCCTATATGACGCGGCTGCCCTTTACCGGTGACATGCTCTCAGGCCATCTCATTTCCAGAACAAAAGTCGCTACTTTGGCCGATGAGGTTTTGTCGCAACCCCCCCAACCACCCCAAGCGACCCAGGTGAGGTCTGCTCATTCTCTTCTAGGCTCCTGGCGGCCTCCTGAAAGATCACTGAGCAGTTCTAGAGAAACAGCACATACGCTTCTCTCTTACTGTAATTCCTTCTCTGCGTGCTCAGCTCAACGGATCTCCAATGAGAGAAGACGTCACAGCGGGCCGACCTCGTTACCATCTTTTCTCCGGCCAGCAGTGATGCCAGCCACCGTGCGGGCGTGCACCTGAGCCTCTCTCTGCTTCTACAGAGTCCAAGGTCTCGTTAAGCGCATCTGCATGTTCTGAGGAGATCTGACTGGGGAGTGACCAGAATCTTTCGTTATCAAAGCCTGGTATCCTAAGTAAGCACCCTGTCCCCTTTCGTAGCAGTGCCGGGCACAAGGTGTGTGGGACATTCAGCAGGTAAGAAGTTCACACCCCAAATGAAATCTGCCAAATCAACTGGGTGCTGACTGCCAAACAGGCAGAGATGAGCAAAGTCTAGCTTGTATTTGGACAAGAGAACAACCATCTGTCATTTGCTTTCTGCAGCTTCAAATCCCCTTGTGTTGCCGCTCAGGACTCGGGTGCAGCCTCAGAAAACGTACTGTCCTCCGTTCACGGAGCCGGACAGGGAATGACGCGGTGGCAGAGGCGGCCGGCGCTGGGTTAGAAGGCTGTGCTGTCTCACCCCAGCCCTGTGCAACGGGGCCCCCTGTGTGCTCTCCCCTTCTCCGCCTCCCCGCCCCTCCCCGCCCCTCCCCTCCTCTTCTATCTGGGCCATGCTCGTGGCAGACCTGTCATCCTCTCAACTCCCAGAACACACGGCCCCCGACTCACAATGTGGAAGAGGAGACCCTCGCAACCTCAACACAGAACACAGCGGTTCATCTGCGGACAGAGCCCAGGCGGACCCATCGGGGCCCCTGACCCCAGCGCACTGGAGCCCGGCCCTCGGAGCCGTGACGTGGATGATTCATTGGGAGCCACAGGCCGGGACCGCTGGCGTCCACGGTTGGGAGAGGTGGCGGCGGCGGCCGTGGCAGGAAGGTCACCTATGCCCTTTCCAGTGGACACTGAACACAGTGAGCTCAGTCCCTGGCTTTTGGGCTGCTGGAAGAGCCTTACGCTTTTCCACCCACCCTTTGGCATCCACTGCCCAAACCAAGGACAGTGTGTCCTGGGAAGTCGTCTCCTGAGACACAGAGCTTTTAATGCTAAAACCTGATGGCCAGTCACCCTAACGGGTAGCAGGGGTGATGGGGCTGGGGTGGGAGGGGTGCTGGCTGCCCAGGAGAGGGACAGGGACAGCGGAGCAATGGTTAAGGAGTGCGGTTCCCACGCTTCTCAGTCACGTGACCCCTCTCTAGGGGACCCCTCTCTAGGTCCCTCTCCCTAACCCAGGAGGATCCAAAGACCCTCCCCTCTTCAGAGGCTGCCAGAGGATTAAATATGTGCAGGGTCCAGCATGGGGCAGCTCCCAATCAGCATTTAGCACAGTGGGTGGTTCAGGGGTCACATCAGGAACCAAACCAACAGAACCAAACGAAGCACCCCAAAAGGCCAGACCACCACTGGGGCCCCAACACCCAGATCCCCTGGCTCTGCAGTCCAGACTGTTGATCTGGTCACATAGCAGCCTCCCTTCCAGACACTGGGCTCCCCAAGCGCAAGGCCAGTCCGAGTCCCCTCCCCAGCTGGTGCAGAAGGGCTGTCTCCAGAGGTGAGTCTGACCGGCCCTCTCCTTGGGGAGCTCCCAGCTGGGAGAAGGGGACGGGCTATGGCTGCACAGTCAAGTGCCATCCAGCAGGGGACACAGGCCATGGGAGGGAGCAGATGGGCAGGGGTCAGACAAGGTGGAACTGGAGCTCCTACATTACGAGGGGCTGGAACTTGGAGAAGCCAAGAAGGGAGGGGGTGGGAGGCAGGCAATGACCCAAAGACAGACCAGGAAGCCGCAGTCACAGGGCTCCCAAAGGGGCTGGAGGCACAGGGCAGGCAGGTCCCCAGATGGGCGTCAGGGACCCACAGCTCCAGACCTGAGAGGGTGATTGACTGCCTGGGGGGGGCACAGCCGGTCGGCGGAGCGGGGAGTGACCCGGGTCCACCCGCAGCCTAGTGCTCTCCCTCCCTGACACCCCACTCAGGGTGGCAGGGATCCCCACAGTGAGGCTGGGTGCGCCGCTCTGGCCAGAGGGGAGGGTACCTCTCTACCCCCGGCCAGCTGCGGAATGGGAACCGATTTGCCCAAGAGTTAATCGCTTTTCTGACGGTTTATTTTATTCGTCTTTGGTAACAAATGGCTGAAATCAATTAAACTTGCTTTCCCCTCAGCTGATGAAGTTAATTATGATTTGTTATGGTATCTGATATGTAAATTATTAGAAAGCGGACTTACGTTGGACCGGCTGCCTCCAGGCGGCACCGGATTAATCATTGTGTAGATGTTGTCACTGGAATTTGTTGAATCTGTAGAACAGTGGAAACCCACAAGTCGGGGTGATTAATTCATTTCTTAATTAAAACAAACTCATGGCACTTGAACTCATTCTTTTGTATTTTATCACCTAAAATCTCCTCTAAGTACCACCATTTTCTGGCTAATTTGTATTTAATGAAGATTCACAAAGTTTTTAATCACAGAAAATTCAACTGTGAAAACTGCTCAACCCTGGAACAAAGAAGTCCAGGGTGTGTGGACAGCAGTGTGGACGTGGCAAAGCGGGGGTGGCAGGTTCAAATTCTCATCTCCCTACCCGAAAACAACCTGGTCCCCAGACCCTGCCAGGGACCACGCAGGGACGGCCAGACCACCAGCTGCGCTCTCCCCCAATCCCGCCCAGGGGTTTTAATCAAATTGGGGAAAGAGAAACGCCACAAATTACCCAGGGGCCATCTTGCCAAGCTGATGGGGCAGGAGGGAGAGGGAAGCATGGGGCTGGAGACACATTAACATATGCAGTGGTTTAATGTGACCCAGTCTGAATGTAGGTCATGCGGCTCATAAAAATGCAGCAGCAGAAAGAGGGAGCGGGAGTGGGGGCCGGAACATCACAGCCGCCGCTAGCTCCAGACTATGGGTAAGCAGCTTCCCTGCCACTGGGAGCCGAGGAGTCTGGAGAGAGAGGGACCCCTCCGTCTCCCCAATTAGCTAGGAAAGTCTCCTAAGAAAACCAGCTAACATGTTTCTATCAGGAGCAGGCATCTTCTTTCTAGGGCAGAAATCCAACCACGTCTCACTTTTTATTTTCTGGGTGGGTAGATTGTCCGTGGGATTCCTTCTAGATGGTGGTGTGTTATTCTCAGCTGGGAAAGAAACGCAACTGTGAAGCTGTGTGTGTGTGTGTGTGTGTGTGTGTGTGTGCGCGCGCGCGCGCACGCGCGCATGTGTGCACATGCCCACGTGTGCACGCACGCCCTCTTCTGATCAGAGAAAGAGGGAGAAGAGATCTCCCGTATAGAGGACCAGAAGCCAAGAGCTCTGGGAACTCAAGAGACATGGTGTTAAGAGTCCTGGTTCCAGGATGTCAGAAGCCCAAAGCCCCTTTGCAGTCATCTAGAGAAATCCACAGCTGGGAAAGGGTGCTTGCCAACCAGTGTGAGCTAAGGACAGTGAGACCCCCTCGTTCCTGGAGCTCTCCACCCTGCCTCTCCTCTAACCAGAGAGGAGGAGTGACCTTGCTAAGGCCACAGGGAAGGTCAGGGGCACCGAGGATCTCCTTCCTCCTAAACACCTGATGCTGACATGCCTGGTGGGGGACACGCTGCTCAGGAGGGGTGGTTGGTAAGCTTTGGCCCTGCACTGGGACCCCTCCAGGACCCCCAACTCTCTCGATGGCACCCTCTCCCCAAGGCTTCTTACCTGCAGGACTAGGCATGATGGGTGTTCCTGGGGGGCCACCACCGCCAGGAGGTCCCTGGAGACGAGATAAAACTGACGTGAGGAACCCATGGCCATGACCCAGGTCGGGAGAAAACCCCGAGCTCCGGCCACACCAAAGTCAAGTGTTCCTCCAGGGCCCAGCCTGGCATCCCGCTCTCACTAAAGCTCAAGCAGAGCCCAAGTGTTTAAGCCCCAAGGGAGCTGGACTTGGATTCCCCCCACCCCACCCCCACCCCACTGCCTTTCTTCAAACCCAGAGGCAGCTGTGGGTGTGCGTGTATGTGTTCACACGCCAACTGGTGGAACCAGAGGCCTGTGGGGGAAACCAGCTAGGTCAATGGTCAGCCCCCAAGATGGGGACCCAACTCTAGGTCTTGTTTGGGGACTTCCGGGCCCCCAGAAGGTACCTGAACAATGACAGCAGGTTCTAGCAGAGTTTAGAACTTGTGCTCGGAGTGTGTTTTGAAAGGGAAAGAGACAGGGACCCTGGAGAAGTTCTCTTGCACATTCAGTCACATGTGGCTGGACACCCAATGCCCCGAACCCACACACACTTACCACGTAGGTACCAGGTGATGAAGAGGAGTATGGAATCTAAAAACAAGAGGTGGGCAGCCACGTGTCAGAGTCCCTTCCTCTGATACTCCGTACCCTTGGGCTTCCAAATCCACTTGGGGACCCACCCCCTCTTGCTAGGAAAGGCTGTGGGACACCCCAGGAGGGGGCCAGGGGTGTGAGCAAAGCCCAGTGCCTATACTGAACTGATCCCAAGAGCCTTGGCAGGGAGCTCTGAGGAGGCATGGGCAGGGGAGACCCTCCAGTGTGAGAGGACAGGAGAGCGAGAGCTTCTCCCCACCCCTCTGGCCTTCTTCCCCAGACTGTCTGTGCTGAGCCCCTTTCCAGCTCCTTCCCCTGAGCACTAGAAGCCAGCCCTGCCGGGGGGAGAGGATCGCCAGACGCTTCTGTGTGGACAATGCTCTCTGAGCAAGCTCTCAGCTCACACAGGCTTTCTGCCCATCAGCGGGCTGGGCTGGGGCCCAAACCCTGAAGGCCCCGGAAATGTTACTCCCAAGCCTCCACTTACAGGTGGGGCTCCCGCTGGCAAGCGTCAGGTGGACTCTTGCTGCATCCCTGCCTCTCATGATACCCCCAACCTGGGGACAGGACCACCCCATAGCCTAGAAACCCCTCCCACTCGATGTGGGTACTCACTGAGTTAGCACTGTTAGGATTTGGCCAGGGTCTGCCAGCTCCCGGGCCCCTGGGAGAGGGAGGGAGGGGGAGGGAGAGAGACGGGGAGACGGGGAGAGGGGGAGAGAGAGAGAGAGGAGAGAGATGGCAACAATGAAAAAGGTGTCGTTGACCCCAAGGGGGCGGTGCCGGAAGCGCCATAACGAGAGGGCTGACATCACTAACAGGAAATCCTTCATGCGGCCCTAGGGCCTTACACACCTGGTTCTCGGGCAGTAATGGGCAGCTCCACGGCTAGAAATCTACAAGCTCCTCTAAATTACGTGAAAAACGTGTCAAGTATATAAAACTGCCTCTGCATGTGCATCTTCCCAGGAAGGGAACCCACAGATCCTCATGGGGATCTATCCCCGAAAGGGGGTTAATTAAGAACCACTCAAGCACTACAACAGCAGCCAGTTGTACCGGGGTTCAAATCCTGGCCCTGTCACTTAAGAGCCGTGTGAGCAGGGGCAAGTTACTTCACCTCTCTGTGCCTCAGTTACCTCATCTGTAAACGGGGGCAATAACCACCTCACCGGGCTATGAGGAGCAGGCGGGCTAATCCACACAGCAGGCTCAGAAACACACCCAGGACGGATGAGCCCCATACGGGACCATATGAGCTCTTATCCAAGTATCTATCGCCAGCATCCCCGGCTCCACTGATGAGAGGCCTGAGGTCCAGAGAGGTGCCAAGAATGACTCTGTTCACGAGTCTTTGGGGGGGCCAGCAGAGGGTCGGGGAGCCATGGGCTCTGAGCTGCCAGCAAGGTCCTTTTTGCCTTACATGTTAATCCCGGGCATGGCGGGGCCGAGGGAGTTGGGTGGTGGTCTCATGCCGCTGCCGTAATTCTGCAACGATAACCAAGGGTCAGTCTATGAGAAGGAGAAGGGGCACCGGAGAGGGAAGGGGGGAAGAAAGACAAACAGAATAGAAGCAAGAGGATTAGTCTGTGGAAAGGATTTGATGAGAAAAAAAACACGTTCGTTAAAAAAGGTGAGGGGGGTGGGAGCCGACGGATGGGGCCACAATGACAAGCCAGCACAGAGGAACAGTCACAACTTGAAACACATCTTCAGGGGTCTCGGGATGGTTTCTCTCAAAAGCATGTGGAGGTCCAGTAAGCCCTCTCATCTTGGGTTTCAGGTGGGTGGAAAGGAGCGGACTCGTAACAGATCCAACTGGCGAACACCTGCCCACTTTAGGAACTCTGAGGGAGAAGAAACTGCCAGCAGCCTGGGGGCAGGGGCTGGGTCTGAACGTGGAAGGGGAGAGGACCCGCAAAGGCCTGGCTGGTGGCTGTCCCCAAGGCCCAGCATGTACAGATCCCCCACCTTGCCCCACGCCTGGGTTGTCCCCCAACCCAGGTCACCTGACTCAGGTGTCAGCATGTGGGGCCCTCACCAAGCACAGTGCTGGAGAAGCAGGAAGAAAACTCAGGGGGAATCACCAATTCTGAGGGAAGAGTCCCACCTCGGCTCAGTACAACCCCCCAAGGCAGAGTGCGGTGAGTCACAGGAATGCCTGGATCAGGAACCTCCTATCGGGGCTGCGCCTGACCCCTCTTTCAGTGTTATTTTCCTTGCAGAAGAAATAAATACCTTGCCTCCCTTCTCCACTTGGGCGCCTACACATCCTCCAAACCCAGCTCAAAGAGCACCTCCTCCGCGAAGCCTTCCCTGCCCACCTCTTAGGGTTAATTGCTTCACCCTAGTCACTCCCCAAATGCCTTGTAATCCTCCTACCCCTGCCACAGCCCGTACCACACTGGGCTATGATCGTGGCCACGTGTCCATCTCTCCCACTAGGCTCCGAGTACCTTTGGAAGGTGGGGACTATATCTCAATGATTTTCGTGCATGCATCACTCCACGTACCAGCCGCCACAGACTGGGTGCTGAATCAATGAAGGAGTGAACGAGTAAATGAACAGGAAGTAAAACTGGGCTGGTTGGGCTGGTTAAACTCTGCCTTTGTAGAATCTGAAAGAAGTAAGGTCGGTGAAAATTTGACGGCAAAGGGACAGCCAGTGTTACCTGAGCACATAACACATTTTACAGACAGTCTCTGGCTTGTCCTTTTAACACCGCCACGAAACTAGTGTTATTCCCACTTTACAGGAGACTGAAGGTCTGAGGGGAGAAAGATCCACCCAAAGTCAGGAAGCCAATGACCCAGCTGGGGTTTAAACCTGGATCTACAAGGGCACCTGGGTGGCTCAGTCGGTTAAGTGTCCGACTTCGGCTCAGGTCATGCTCTCACAGTTTGTGAGTTCGATCCCCGCATCGGGCTCCATGCTGACAACTCGGAGCCTGGAGCCTGCCTCAGATTCTGTGTCTCCCTCTCTCTCTGCCCCTCTCCCACTTGTGCTCTGTCTCTCTCAAAAATAAATAAACATTTAAAAAAAGCCAAGAAACCCCTCTAGGTCCACACTCTCCCCACACGTCTGGTGAAAGGCGGGTGGGGAGAGGAACGGCACAGGAGGCCCAAGAGCCAGAGCTGAAAAGCTCAGAGCCAACATCATGCAGGTGGCAGGTCCTCCAGCCAAGGACCGGCTGTGGGGCCATCTCCTCTGCCTGGTCACCCTGACAGAGGATTGGAGTCTAAGAGAATACGCAGATGGGGTGTAGACAGTGACAGGGGCGGCACCAGGCCAAGTGGCAGAGAATCGAGGAGGGAGACGAGGGTGGCCACAGAGGGGTCCTCAGGCAGTCCCGCATCCCCAGAGTGAGCTCCGGAAACGTGCAGGAGCCAGGCCCTCTTTAAAGACAATGGCACAGGCTGGCAGGTGGAGCCAGATCTGAGGTCAGAGCACAGGAGAGCCAGCCCCAGGCTGGGCACACGTGAGTGACTTTGGGCAAACCGCACAAGTGACCCCAGTGCTCACTCCCGGCCAGGCCGCACAGCGGGCTCAGTCATGACAACGGCCCCATCACGAGTCCGCTTTAAAGATTAAAACACTGCGGCGCACAAGCAAAGTGATGGTCCCTCGCGCGGCTACGTGCAAGGCAACCCCGTGGCTGAAGGCCCGTGGCCTGGCCCCGGCTTCACGGCTGCCACCCTCCGCTGTGCTCCCTCACCTGTACCACGGGGACAGAGGGCTCCCAACCTTACAGGTCTGGGAGGATCAAATGAAATGGCGGCTTTGAAGCGCTCTCTGTCGGCTCTCGGAGGCATGTGCTGATTTGGGATGTCAGCGGCAGAACGAACACCAAAGCCCTTAATGCCGCCTTAAGCGTCACGGAACCTCAGGTCTTAAAGGGACCTTCCTAAGCCCCTACACGAATCTCGGCCTCGCCTCCACCGCTGCAGGACAGGAAGCCTGCCCCCTCCCCAGGCAGCCCACGCTCCCACGGTGTACGGCCTGGCCAACTTCCAGCCAGAGATCCCTTCCAGGGGCTACCGCTGCATCCTGCGGCATCCCGCCCAGGAGAGCGGTTGGTGCTGCAGGGCCAGTAGAGGCTGGCCTGGGTGCTGGAGGAGCCTGGGACGCTGCGGCACAGAGTGGGCGAGGGGAGAGGACAAGCCAGGCGCTCACTCCCAAACCACACCTGCACATGCGGCGTGTGGCCCCTCGGGGGAGGCGCTGGTGTGCCAGCTGCTGTTCCTCCGTCTACCCCACCTTCCAGAGCCTCCCCAACAGCCAGCCCGGCGCTTCCCGAGAAGGGAGGGTTGCCCACCAGATCCTCCCTCCTACAGGCCCAGACCCTCGAGGGCCACTTACACCTTCCCATTTCAAAGATGACAAGCTAGAGGCCCAGAGCAGCCAAAGACTTGCTCAAAGGTGCACAGTAAGTCAGGGGTGAAAGCAGGGCTGACTGTCAACTTTGGGGAAAACACCAGCCTTTTCATAGAGGGCTTGGAAGCATGGTTTCAGACACTCCACAGAAATGGTTCTCTTTCCTCAATGTCCGCCTGCCCACAGCACTGGACTACAAGGTGTGACCACCAGCCAGATGCTCCCTCCCTCTCTGCCATCCGCATGGCTCTGCAGGGACAGCTGGAGGCCTGGGAGGGATCCTCGGGGCAGCATGGGGCTGGCTACATCTATGGGGGTGGTCCCCTTCCTCCTGTACCCTCACTCTCATCCCCACTCAGGAACCTTGGATGCTGGGCAGAAGGCCCTGCAGGAACAAGGAAGGGCCTCCCTGCTGGGGACCTTGGGTCAGGCATCAAGCTCTGGACACAGGAAAGCACTGGGCAGCTGGCAGAGCTGGGACCTGCTCCTTCTTCCTGCAACTTCCAGAGGGGCTCTTCCTCGGTGCTGCCCGTAGCCCGCCCAGCGCCACCTTCACCTTAAAGTAGGGGAAGAACATTCCAGTCTTTAGGACAGGTTGATGGGGTAGTTTCCTGGGCAGCAGGGGCCTGTACGGGCCCCCCGTTGGGAAGTGTCTAGAGGCCCCACTTTCTCCTCACGCAGTCCCTCACACCTCTAGCCTGGTTTATGATCCTTCCACCTCTTGCCGGGGCCCCAGGCAGTAGCCACAAAGAGCCGGGCTATCCTGGATCGGCAGGGAGATGCGGTTTCTTCTGGGTGGCACAGAACTGTCCCTGAGATCATGGGCTATCCTTCATCTGAACCTTCTCAAATGCAGACAAGCTAGGACGGCGATCTGATGCTAGCCTGTGCTGGCTCCACCCCCCAGCCTGAATACCAGCAACGAAGGTAATTGGTACCCACGGGGTGTATGAGCCACAGCACCTCTGAGGGGGCCTTGCGTTCTGTCCACGGGAGCCCGGCCGGCAGCCCTTGCAGATTTAGCCTCACATCAACAGAAGTCACTCCTGAAGAACTTAGCCAGAACGTTCCCATCTGATACTGACACAGTTCTTTAAAGAAAGACTATAACTAAGTGGATATATTACCTCCTTTTCGGCACTGGCCCTTTCACAAAATCAGAGTAAAATCTGTCTGACACGCTCAGGGAACAGGGCAAACCGATGCCTGGTGTGCTGGTTCCTTTGTGACGTTCAGGCTAAAATGTAACACAGGCTCAAAAAGAACAAATGTCACTCCGTCCAGCTTTGAAATCTATAAAGTAGCCCCAAGACTACACTGTACCTATTCTTTGTTCAGAAAGTTCTGGAGTGGTCACTGGCTATTAGCACTCTTATTCTCCACTTGGAATAACAGGCTGATGGTTTCCCACCTCTGTGTTTGGTCTCAGTACGGCACTGTGCATGCAGTGGTACTTACTAAAGGCTGCCTGAGGGGCTGGCCTTGTTTTCTAAGATCCCAGGCTGTGGCAGAAGCAGGACCCCCTCCCTGAGCCCCTATTCTAGGAAGAGACACCCTGCAGGTACCTCATGCTGTTTCTACCAAACCTACAGTGGACCTCACGAGGTGATCACCAGGCTGTCCATTTTGCAGATGAGGGACTAGAGGCCCAACCAGGCTGAGCTGTGGCTGGAACCGTGTTTTCCAGCACTAGGTTCTGAGTTCATGTCTCTCCTGTCCATTGGGAGTGAACAAGACAGGACCCTCAGGGGACACACAGAAAGGGCCGGGGTCAGGAGGTATAGCGGTCCTGCCCTCAGCCTTGGGGTCCAAAGCTTCTAGGCTCTGCACTGCCTGCTCCCTGGCTGACCCCAAAACCTGTCCCACACCAGGCCAGCCCTTCTACCTCCATCTGGTGCAGACGTTCTGGGTTGCTCTAAGGGAGCTCTGGCTCTGGAATTTCAGACTGCACTCTACCCAGAGGGGTACAGGAGACTTGCACTCTACCCAGAGGGGTACAGGAGACTTGGGCAAAGCACTTTGGGGGTCTCTCTATTGATACAATAAAGTCAAATAAAGAACAAGAGAGACATTTCCAGAGCCCCTGTGGTTGGTGGGGAGGGGGGTGGGTCAGCTGCCCTGGGCTAGTATCTCCCTCGGCTCTGGGCGTGCCTGTCAGGGCCTATGGGAGGGCTCTGCCCTTGCACACCCTTTGGTGAAGCCAGGAGAGCCACACTGGACCCGAGAGGCCTTTTCTGGTAAGACCCCAGTCTTTAGCACTCTCACCTCTTTAAAGCATGCCACAACAGTAAGCCAGACTGCTGGTCAGAGACTCTGACATGACGAGACGCCCGCTAAGCCAGGAGGAAGTCCTAAACTTACAGAATATTCTGTTCTCAGTCTGCTGACATCCATTCCCAGCTTCCAGAATCTCAGTATTACTACAGGCTTAACAAACTGCTAATGGCCTTGGCCAGAAAAAAAATTAAAAAAAACAAAAGACAAACAGCTCAAAGCAGTCATCAAACCCGCACAATTAGAATCCTAAACACTGATTTTAAGCCCCTAAGTTGGAAAACACACACTTCTTATTAAGGGTACCTCATGCCAAGCATCACACTGAGAACCCGAGCCTCCCCTTTGAACAGTTCTGTATGGCAGATACTGGTCTCTTTCCCATTTGATGGACGCAGCGGCTAAGCCTCCAAAGACCCAGAGGGGCGCGTGGGGGCATAGGCATGGAGTTTTCCTGCCTCCCACTCCATCCTCTTGTGTCCCCAGGTCCCCCAGGACGTTCTGGAAGTCCAAGGTCACTGCTTATCTACCCCAAGAGTAACTCTCATGTGCCGCAGAAGGACCCAAAGGTTCCTGACTCCGGGGATCGAACGCTCTGCTTTCAGACCCTGCTGCCCCTCCCACCCGCCCTGCAGAGGTCAGCTGGAGACAGCCACATGGCAGGAAGGGGCCACTCTCTGGGGGCTTAAGAGGAACTGGGGAAAACACAAGCTTTGAAGGATTTGAGGAAAGAAAAAACAAACAAACAAACAAGAAAACCAGAGGCGCAACTGGTGTGAGCTTGTGGGGCCAAGAGAAGCCAAGGACCTCCCTAACATTTTTCAGCACCACAGAGGTTGCAGCCATCCCCGAGAGGAAAGCAGTGGGCTGGGTGTGCTGTAAATACAACTCCAGACGGAGCGGAGGACTGTGGGTGTGGGCAGGCACCTCTCGCTACAAAAGCGGGGCACGTGTCTGTGAGCGGGAGCACTCCTCCTCCTCCTCCTCCTCCTCCTCCTCCTCCTCCTCCTCCTCCTCCTCCAGGGAACCGGAAACCTGGGGAGGGGCCCAGAAAATGCAAACATCTGCAGGCAGGGAGCGGGGAAGAGACAAGCGGGCTTCCAGGCAGGGCAGAAAAGGGAAGCAACGCCCTACGACAAAACCGTCCCCACCTCACTAAATCAAACTCCCTTCTTATTCAGACTCCCAGCTTCTTTGAGACAGATCAGCACACTCTCTGCCACAGCTACTACAGGGGACAGAGCCACATTCAAATGGTCAGAAGAATGGGAACCAACTGTGATGAGGTTCTAGACCAGGAATGGCCTGTCAGACCTCTGCCCGATGGTCCTGGGGAACAGGGAACTGGGTCACAAGGAGAGACCACTGGGCTGTAATTGTAAAGAAGTAGACCGGGCACTTGACAGAAGTTCTTCCAGAGGTTTCTGAGGTGTCCTTTATGACAATGGAACCCCTCTGGTCAGAAGAAATCTTACCTATGAGCCTAGTCCATGAAACCAGTAGAAGCTCTGGGTTGAAGTGGGTCTTAGAGGCCCTGGCCGGCCTGGCCTCCTCTCAGCTGGGATAGCATTGCTGAGAGCCATGGGTATAGATACATTCCTCCCCTCGTACTGCACCGGTCGGGAACTGAGGCCTGCTGGGGCCCACCGAGGTCAGATGATTCACCCAAGGACAAATGGTGAGTTGCAGGCAGAGCTAAGACTGCCACTCGTTTGTCCCACTTCTGGGTCATAACCAACCATGACCCTGAGCTAGCTCAAGTTCACCTACCCAGGGTAGGAGGCTTTGGGATTCCCAGAGGACCCACACCGCTGCTCGGGGACCAGACCCTCCACCTTCCAAATTCCTCAACTCCCTCCCCCAAGGGAGGATCTGCCAACCAGAAGGCTCCCGGCTGCCCCTCTCCCGCAGCTCCCTGGGGGCCCCTCAACTCAGCCTGCCGCCTGCCAAGGAGGGGTTGCTCCTGTCTGCACGTGGGGCCAACCCAGCCGTGGACAGAGAGGGCAGCTGGGAACCTGGCCATGTCCTCTCCCCTCACCCCTGTGAGCTGACGGACGTGGAAGGACTGACAGACTGTGGAAAGAGGAGAGTAGGCGGGTGCACACAGATGGCCAGGGAGATGGACAGACAGACAGGTGGTTACCTGTGGGCCGGGCCCCATGGGTCCCATGCCTCGGGGAGGGTTCATTCTCTGCATTGATCCTCCCATGTTGGGGTGCCCTGCACGAGAGAGGAGATAAACCGTGAGGTGGCAGGGGCAGACAGCACAGATTCCCCAGGCCGTGGGCCGCCCCGCCCGGCTCTCTCTACCTTGTTGTCGGGTGGGATCCATGGAATTGGGCAGCAGTGGCTGGGTCCCAGGAACTCCTCCTGGAGGCTGAAAGAGATGTGAGGCCCGTGCTGAGCGGCTGGGGGATGGAGGGAGATGTGCCAGCCTGCCCCAGTTCTCCACTGCCCGTCTGGGGCTACCCACGGCCTCCCTGACCTGCTGGCTGGGGCTGGGCGGGGGGATCTCCAGGAGCAGCAGGTGGCTGGAGCTGGCGTCAGTAGAAGGTGCAGCGTGGGTGGGACAGGAACCATCACACCCTGCTGTCTCCACGTGTCTGTGTTCCTGCCGGAGCTCAGCCTCACCCTGGCTGCACCGCCTGCCATACACCCCTCCACGGCCACATGCCTCCCGTCCTCACCTCCCGAACCCCAGCCACCATGGTTTAAGCCAAACCCTGTCTTTCTTTCACCCCATGGAGATGTAACTCACCCACCGCCTCCCCCAAAGTGTGGGGACCGAGAGAGCCACCAGCTAAAAATCCTAACACTAAGAAGGGAGCAAAGGCAGAGGCAGCCTTTGAGATTTGGAAGGGGAAACTGAGGTCCACAGGCCCAACTGCCCCCAGTCATCAACTGGCAGAGCCAGCAGGAGCACTCAGGCTCCCAACTCCCTGTCTTTACCCAGCATGTGAAATGTCCCCTTCCGACCCCAGGGGGGCTAGAGGAGGCCTCCCAGAGAGGGGCGAGCAGGATGCTGAATGAGAGCCTGCTCCCCAAAGCCTGGTGCAAGTGGCAGGTGCCGGTGTGATTACTGTTAAGAAGGTGAGGACAGGGTGCCACGGGTTTCCCAAGCGAATGCTTGGCATGCTTGCTGTGAAAACCTGTTACAAGTGATTTACTTGGGACCGGAGTTATTTCAGCTGCAATTGGGAAAAAAATAAAAAGGGAAGCAGAGCTGGAAGGAAAAGTCTGCTTCTAGAAGCCTCTGCCTCAGGACTAAACACAGGCCCTTGCCTTTGAGAGGAAAGCCCCTGTGAACGCTGACCACCTTTTCCCATCTGCACGTGCCAATGCTTCTCTGGGTTAGCATCTGGGATAGGGACGCCTGTCCCCTCCAGCCTCAGCCCTCACCACTGCCGGGGGGTGTCTGAGTGGGGAACTGGGTGCCTTTGGCCCAAGAACAAGCTCTAAACCAGTTGTGGGTGAGGTGGTGGTAAACAAAGGGGCAAGCTCTCGCTGTTTTCCCAAGCTTCAGAAAGGGGTGTGTGTGTGTGTGTGTGTGTGTGTGTGTGTCTGTCTGTCTGTCTGTCTGTCTAGTGGGTGGGGGTGCTTGCGGGAGGCCATACAAACCTGGGATTGCCTGCTGTCTCCACTGCCTGTCTCTCTACCCCTGGGATTTCAGCTCTTCCGACCTCTCATTCTCTCCCAGCCCTACTTCCTTTCCCCCGGTTCCCAAGCTCTCAATCATTGGACTGGTTTTGTGTCTGCCCCACTTTGGGGTTTGGGCTATTTCTAGACCCCAGTTACAGGACTCTGAGAGGACAGAGACCTGCTTGCCTCTGAGGCTGTCTGGTTTGGGGGACCCCAGGATGCTGAGGTAGACGGGGCACCCTCCAGGTCATAGAATGCCCCCACCTAACCTTGATGGAGCAGCCATGGGGGCCGGCAATCGCTCCCTCACCAGGTAGCCCAGTCTCAACACCAGCAATTCTCAAAGGAAGTTCCTCCTTGGGCTCCCCTGATCCTGCCGTGTCAAGACTCAGGAGCAGAGCAGGGCTGCCCAGAGGCTCGGCGGGAGCCTGGGCGTCATTTCCCTCCTCCTCCTCTCACTGGGGTGGACCCTGAACTGAGGACAGGGCAGTCTAGCCTCCTCTCCAAGAGAAGGGTGATGTGCAATGACTGAAATAAAAGGGTCTCACACAAGAAGGCCGAAGCCTTCAAATGTAAGAAGGAAGAAAAGTAACAGCTCATATATGGGACTGTAAGCACATGCTGAGCACACACTCTCGGAGCCTGCTAGGGAAAGTGCCGCTCCGGGGCTGTCATCCGGGCTCCTAGAAGTAGGCCAGTGCCTCTCGTACAGCACCGCGGGGCAGGGACAGGAAGCAAGTGTCTGCCCGGGGAATACACAAATCCCAGCAGCGTGTGCACGGTCACTCAGCTGGCCTGCCCCAGTCGGCCACCGCGCCAGTGGGGACTCCTCTGGGACATGTACGGGAGGGCTGCCTGACACATCCGATCTCAGTCTTCCTAAGCCCAGCTGAACCCCAATGACCACCACCCACCCACCCGCTCTCGCTTGAAAAACACCAGTGCTCTCTCTATACACAACCCCGAACCTGTAGCCAGGAAGGCAGCTAGGAGAGTGGGCTTGTAAGGACAGGTCATCAATCCTTGGCTTCTTGTCCCCTTGCGTGCCCTTCTCATTGCCCTAACGTAGGAGGTCACATGTACCTGACCAAGTCCCGCTGCCTCTGCTTCCTCCACCTGCCACAGGGGAGGGCTCACTGGGGTGGCACAGAGGCTCCTGTTCAACCTGCAGCCCCAAGCAAGGCACTCTCCACGAAACCCAGGTGCAACACCTGTGACAGGGGCACGTCCCTCCTCGGAGGGCAAACCCTTCTTGAGCCCACAGGAAACCGGAAAATCAGTGTAGATTTCCGATGGGGGGTGGCGGGAAGGTTGGGACAACTGGTTTGTAATGCGAGGTGCAGATGACGGATTTATCCTCCATTTGCTCTCTTGGGTACTTGGCTCATGCTTAATTGATAAATAGAAACATACATGTTTCCTCTCGTGTCCCTTAATTGCTGGAGGAAAGGCCACAATTATGATAAGGAAGCATCTGTTCTCTCCATGGGGCGGAGGCCAGTTCTGGCCAAGGAGAGCCTCCTCTGGATGTGCTGGGGTGGGGGTGGGGGTGGGGCGGTACAGTGCTGCTCGGGCCCATGCACATGATGGCAGAGGAGGCCCACTTGGTGACCGGGGCAGCACTTTTACACCCCTGAAAGCTAAATGAATTGGGCGAGGTGCAGAGGAAACAGCACTGGGCTAGGAGCTGCAGACCAACTTAATCCCAGCTTACTGGAAGACTCTGGGAAGTCACTTCTTCACTCTGACCTGTTTCCTCATCTGAGGTACACCCAAGTGTCCCACCTTGCTCAAAAAGTTGGGTCTCTAATTCCTGTCTACATCTCCCCTTCATGTCAGAGAAAGAGGAAACAAAAGATGTTTGGAGGGGAAAAAGATAATTGGAAACCTGATAAGCAATTCAGGCCTAAAACTGGAGGCCCCTGATTACAAGCATCTCTCCTCAGCCTCCACCACCGCACTCAGGGGCTTTCTTGCAGAGCCTTGAGTAACAGTAAAAATAGCGCCCCTCCAGTGGGTAACTGAACTCCCAAGTTCCAAAGGCTGTAGGGGCTGGATGTGCTGGTGATGTGGTCAAATCTTTTGAAGGGCATTTGTAAGGTCACTCTAAGAGTCACACGTAAAAATATTTCGGCATGAAAAGAAATCCCACTGATGTTTCTTTTAAGTTTCTTTTAAATCTGTCAATCCTCAAAAGGTATTTTATCTTTACCTCTCCAGCTCCCCTCCCGCCCCTGGATGAGCTGAACTAGGGAGGGTGGCACGGGGGCCAATTTCTCCAGACCACCTAGAACTGCCAACCCTAATGGCCCAGCATAAGGCACACAACCCCAGGCTGAGAAGCCCTCCCATAAGCAGACCACTTTTCTAATTACACGAACAAATCCTTTCTTGTTTTGAGTTGGGTCTGGGAAACAGGCAGACATTGCTTAAAACCTCACAAATGTCCTGCTCCGCTGCATCCAGGCTCCTGATCTAAGCATTCCTACGGGCCATTTCTCCCCTTAATAGCAGGATTATATTTACCAGCCTTGGCAATTCTCAAAAGCTTCCAGGAAAAAATGCACGTTGTCAATTAACTTCATTAAGGAGGAAGACCCTTTTCCAAGAAGGGGCTGGAAGGGAGGGGCAGGGGCATTACCACCTTCTCTAGAATAGCTGAAACCCTGCATTCCCAAACATGGCTGCTTCTGGGGCTGCCCCCTGAGCTCCAGAACCGGCTGCCCAAAGCCCACCAGGAGAGGCAAATGAAATGCTGGGAGTGGGGAGCTGTATCACGGACACAAAGTGGACACAGGGCCCTCTCTGGGGACCTGCTTGGAAGCTACCTCCTGCATTGAAACTTGTGCCTCCATCTCCCGACCCTTCCCCCAAATTCTGATTTGGGTCAAAGTCCAACTGAGGTCAAGGGTGGCTGAGTGAGGGGAGAGAGAACATGAAAAGATACAGTACCTGGTTTCCCATTCTGATCGGGGGCCTGGGGCCGCCTGCGTATCGCGGTGACATAAAAGGCTGCAATTACAGGGAATTAGTTCAATGACAGCCTGCACTACCGCACAGGGCCAAACACAAATGCGCTCCACTCCACAAAGTCCAGTTTTGTTACAACTAGTGATCTTTTAAACTCTCTTTCTCCCCGGTGGCCTCTTCCCTCTGGGCAAAATTTCCTTTGGGCAGAGGGAACAAACGACGTGCATGGCATAGGTGCCTCCTGACTCCGCATCCGCTCACGGAGGTCTACTCTGGGTGGCAGGATAGCGTGGCTGGGGCTTTGCACAGGACGCGGAAGAGCAGGTACATCAGTGCGGGGCAAAGGAGGAAACCGCCGCTCTCGGTAAGGGCAAATGAAATCAGAAAGGGACTTATACGTAAAATTCCCAGGGTGTGCAGACAAAGCTGGACACACACACGCGCACACACACACACAGAAACCACTGACAAAGGGGGTGGGGAAGGGGAGCGAGGATTTAAGGCGGGGGAACACAATGAGAACGGTCAGGGGACAGCGGGCTCCCTAACTTGTGCAGGGCAATGGGCAGGAAAGCTTTCTCAGCAGCGAGAGTGCACACAGAAAAGGCTAGGGATGCAGCTTCGGTTACAAACAAATGGTTAACCAAACTCAAAAACCAAATCAAAAGTAAGAGAGGAAAAAACAAAAACGCAAAGGCCGCTGACAAGGTCACAGAAATAGATTTTCTTTTGGTTTCATATCCAAGCTGGGTGTGATGTCCAAGGAATGAAGACTATCTTTTAGGGGGGGGGAGATTTTTATTTTTTTATTATTATTGTTTTTAAAATTTCATTCGTCAGTCAAGACTCGAAAGCAATGGCTAGAGCACATTTTGATTTTTGTTTTTCCTCTGCTGGCTCTGTCCTCCTTGTGCCCCGCGCCCCCCGGCGGGCGGGCGAGCCACAGCGCTTTTACCTGACTGTGGGGTCCCATCATGCTGCTGGGATTGTGAGGTGGAGGCTGTGCGTGCGGCGAGGGCTGTGACCCCGGAGGACCCTGTGAGGCCAGACAGCAGAGGCAGGTTATAGATCACAGCACATGGAGAAGCGCAGAAGCTTAAAAGAACAAAAATTAAACCAAAACGAAGGGCAGGCGGCGGGCGTGCGGGCGGCGGGCTCTGGTTGGCGGGGAGGTGCGAGCGGCTGCTTAGGTCGCAGGCCCCACGGTGTACGCGGCGAGCGGGAGGGAGAGAAGCCGATGAACACACTCACGGTGGGGGGGGGAGGGGGGTGTGCTCCAGGGGTGGAAGATAAAACCCAGCTCCTTTGTCAAAGCACGCAGGAGCAGGGGCCCGGACGCAGGCTACGGATGGAGCGGAGTTTGCCATGTTAAATACGCTGGTTGTGACGGGCTCAGAGAGCGCAGTGATGCACAGCGAGCAGACCCCTCTGCAAAGCGTGCAAGGGAGTGGGGACGAACCGGTGAGGCCCTGCCCTGGGGGAGCTCCCGGTCTGGGGGGAAGGGGGGGCACAGAGACAGAGTGCAGGTTCCTAGGCCAGTCTACAGAGGGAAGGGGGCCTGATGGATGCACGAGAATAGATAGAGGAGTCAGAGCCCGAACAGACAAGGGAACGACAGGACGGACCAGGGCACTGTTAATTCACCTTCACTTGGAAATGGCCCCATGAGGTCGGGGCTTTCATTCTTCTTTTTACCAACGAGAAAACTGGGTCTCAAGGGACGAAGGGATTTGGCCACAGCCACACAACTGGTAGGTAGCAGAGCCAGGATGTGAAGCCTGATGGGCCCAAGGCTCACCCTGACCACTGCAGCCCTGAGCTGAAGCAGACATGGGCAGAGGAGCAGCGGGATGGGGCTGGAGGTCCCTGATGGGTGGAGGGGCTGGGCTTTCCGGTCTAGAGGGCAGTGAGCCACCTATGGTTCCGAGCTGACCCCGGAAGCCTTGGGCTATGCTGACCTCGACTCCCCCCAGAAGAGATGAGGAGATGAGTTCACTTAAACCACGGGGTTGGTCAAACTGTGGGCTGCAACCCATTAGTGAGTGGTGAAATCAATTTAGTGGGTTACAACCATTGTTTTCTAAATATCTGGAACAGGATAAAATAATAGAAAATATCGAACAACTCTGTGTATACAAAGTCAAGTATTTTTCACGAACTGCTTTTTACATTTATACACACGTGTGTGTATAAATGTCCAATGTATCTCCTCCTGCGGGTCCGTCACAAAGCACAAAAAACTCATCTTGGAGGCTCCTTCCTGCCTGCTCAGAACATTCAGAGCTGGACTCCGGTGCTGGTGATGAGAAGCATACCCTACTTGTCTCTTCTCCACCCAATACTCTCGGAATATTTTAAGAAAAATTCAACACCGGCAGGGGGAATGGGGCGGGGGGGGGGGGGTTTACATTAAAGAAGAGAGGGAGAGAGAATCTCTGAGATGCAGGTAGGATTTTCTTCAACAGTCTCTTCCCTGAAAGCCAGGCTGCCCAGCCTCCCACCTGCTCAGGAAACCAGGCTGGGGCTGGGGAGGGGTGGAGGGGCTGGTACCAGCCAGCAGGGCCAGGGGACGCAGAGAAGAGGTGTGCAGAAAAAGACTGCAGGAGGTATACAGGAACCCGGGGGCGCCACCGAGGACAGGCCTGGAGTTTCCTGGCCAAGCGAGGGGCTGCTCACTTCTGAAGAGCTCCGCGGAGCAGATGTTCCCCTACCTGCCACGCTACTAATTTCAACAAGTGTGTGTCTTTCTAGCGGCTGCCAGCAACGGCATGGTTTGTTACCATGAGCAATTTTCTTAATTAACAGACATTAATTAGCCATTTAGCAATTTTGCAAGCATTTGTTTAGCGGCTTTCCTAAACATGAATACCACTGTGATAATGGCACTGATTAGAGGGTCCCCTAATTAACAGTACAGGGAAGGAAAATTGAAATCACATAAATTAAAAAGGGAGGGGAAGTTAATGAAGGCGGGACATATTTGCACCTGCAAGTCTTTTGTACCATGAAACTTGGGTGCAATGTAAACAAAATAAGATAATTCAAAGCCAACCCCCCAAAAAAAGAAAAATAAAAAGAACGGAAGAGAAGGGTTCAAGGGTGAGGTCCAGTTGCCAAGAGGGGGCAAAAGGCCTTCTGTCAGTTCCCAGCTCTTGGCAAGAAGGGAGCGCCTCCTCCCTCCAACCCTCACGGCCCTCACGGGTAACATACAGTCCTTCAGAGAGAGCAGTGTGTCTCTGGGCAGGTCCCCAACACCTGTGCCCCCGTTAGCCAGGGGAGGCAAGCAGGCTGACTCGATGACAGGTTGCCGAAAATGTATGCAAAGCACCGAAGAGTGTGTGACACCCACAGGGGGCCTCAATCGATGGCAGTCCTTGCTGAGGGCCAATTCTTGAAACTGGGTCTTGGAGGGCCATTCTAAGCCATCTCTTGGCCATGGATTATGGCTGCTTGGGCCCCCAGAGGTTCACAGGGCAGGCTGGTATGTGTGCTTCACCTCCCTACCTCCCTCAGAAGCTTCTGGATGGACTCTGGTGATTGGTCCCTGAATGAGCAGCTGTGGCATAGGTTTGCCTCAAAGCAGGTGCCTCAAGACAGACGGCCAGTGAGTATCAAGAGCCAGGAATGTGGCTGGTCAGTGAGGCCCCAGCAACTTCTCTGGCCAGCGGGGAGAGGCGGGGAGTAGTAGGCTGTTAAGCTAGGGAGGGAGCAGCATCTCAGAAGTCTCCCCTGTGACCTGGAGCCAGGCTCTGGAATACTGAGGACAAGAGAACCCTCACCCAGGCCAGCCAGTTACCCAAACAGAAAATCCCACCATGATCTCAAGACGGACACAGATGCTCAGCGTTCACGTCCCCAGGGCACGGAGCTCCTCTCCCACCCCAGGGGGGTGTTGACCAGGCTCTGCTTGTGTATTTCCCAGCACTGCATGGCCCCCAGCACTACTGGGAGCTCTACGAGCCAGAAAGCTTTTCTTCCATGGAGCCAGAAGTCTACCAATTCCCAGTGGTCTGCTATGTCTACCCAAAGCTCCATCCTCCGTGTCTCTGCTACCTCCACTCGGCCTGCAGCTGTCTGCCACTACATCTGCGTCTGGACTCTGTCCTCAAGACGGCATGTAACGGCACAGGGAGGGACCCCGCACACTTGGCACGTTCTTAGCAGCAGAGAACAGGTCCTGCATTTGAAATGTTTGCTTCTGTTAAGAGGACGACAGACGTGTTCCCATCTCCACAAGGAGGTACAGAATTTGCTGCCTTTTGGTTTAGTGGGCCAATAAAAGGTGTTTCTCTCGCATCCTGCATGCTCAAAAAGAGACTAACAGATAGGTACAGAGAAAATGAACCTTATGGTCTTTTCAGCTCATTACTCACTTGGTCAAAAGGCTACAGAGAAGGCAGACCAAAAAAAGGATCTTGATCTTTGTTGAGATGTTGCCTTTTCTCTTCCCCAAATTCTGAACAGATCTGGCAGGCAGGTGGAAAGGATCAAGGTGGGAGGGAGTCATTATGCTGATAATACTGATGAGTTTTCCCACATAGGACGGCTCCAGGGGCCTTCCTGGCCTCTACTTGCTGAAAGCTTTAGAAGAACCAAAAACAGGGGTGTCTGGAAGCCTGTTTAGCCAGAAAGAGCGTCCGAGTGCAGCTCTACTTAGGCCTTGGAGGCTTTCTGTCTCGGGAAGTGCCTAACCCCCTTGCCCAGCATGCCACAGAGCCAGGCGGTAGGAGCAGACATCTGAGGTGCACAAAGTACTGGGCTAAACTGGAGTTGGGGGGGGGGGGTCCCACTGGAAACTTGGTGAGAACCGCACCTGCTGGCAGTCACTTGTTTGTTGGGTGGCCCTGACAGATCAACACTTCTTCCAACGTCCTACATTTACAGGGGAGAAAAGAGAGGTCCAGCACAGACGCAGGACCTGCCCAAGACCACGCTGGTAGCTAAACCACATCTCCTAACCCCAGCCCAGGGCTCTCTTCACGGTGATCATGTTCCTGTCCACTGGAGGTAAACAAACACGGTTTGAAAGAACCCGGTTCAAATCATGACTCTGCCACTGACTGCACTTCTCTCATCGGGGAAATGGGAATAATCGAAGCCACACAAGGCCACGTGGGGGAGCTGGCCTTCACCTGTATTAGCTCAGGTAACCCTGGACCCCTCACAGGAAAGGCCATCAGTGGCTCCACTTACACCTCAAAAGGGTGAGGCCACTTGCAAAGCTGTTCAGCAGTGGAAACAGCAGCAGAGTCTGATTCCAGAGCTCCAGGGGGTCTGAGCTTGCCCACCATCCTAAGGAGCTCGGAAGTGGTGCCTCCGTGTCGCACGTGGAGCACAAAGACCAAGGAAGAACAAATCCTCGAGGCTGAAGGATGTGTCGGCGCATGCAGTCACGTTCACCCACACACACATATTCTGGATGCTGACCTCAGGTGTCCGGCCAGCCCCATTTCCTGGGGGTGGGTCACGGAGATGCATCAGACTCATCTGGCCCTAGAAGCTCCCATGCTAGTTGGCAAGAAGTTATGAGGACATAGTGACAAATGGGCTCGAGTGTCAGTTAAAATGCCTTGGGCTCCAAGAGAAGGGGGCAAGTAAACTGAGGCCCAGAGTGGCCGTAGAACGCGGGCCAACAGGCAGCTGGTATGAGAACTGGGACCCCCTGACTGGTCAGAGCTCTTTCCACTGAAGTGCTCTGCCCCTACCATGGGGGGACAGCAAGGAGGCCTGCACCTGGGAGAGACCCCAACTCGGGAAACCCTGCAACTGAAGCTGGGAAAAGGAAGCGGCAAACGTACCCACTTCCTGCCTGGGCCTTCATCCTGCCCCAGACCCTATTAATGGACTTGCCACTGTGTCTCACACGTTCCCGGGATCTCTGACCGGAGATACAGAACTCTTGCACTTCCTTTTCATTCTTCCTGCAATGCCAGCGTTGGGTGGTGGTACGCACAGCAGCCTCTAAGAGCCACTGCAGGGAGGGCATGGGGAGGCTCTGCCGCAGGTGTGATCGAAGCAAACGCTGGGCCATTTCACTTAAACTCTGGATGCCGCCAGTTCCGTGGAAGAGCCTTTGCCATCACAGACGTCGTGGGGAGCAGAACATTCCCACAGCACAGCCGACCCACGGTCTCTGCAGAAAGGCATTTCAGAAGCATCAGCAGGAGCCACCTATGCCTCCCGGTCACTTCCGGGTGGAGTCCCTGGACTTCACCTGAAGTCATCCACGAGAGATCGAAGGGCTTGTTGCATGATGGAGGAAAGCTTCAGGTTGCATGGACCTGGCATCTGATCCCAGCCCCCGCAGGGCACGCTGTGAGTCCAGTTTCCTCACGAGGACGACAAGGGGAATTGCAGTGGGGTGGTGCAGCAGACAGCACCAGGCATGCACAAGGTCCTCAGTCTTCTGTGGTCCCGCGCCACATGCTCCGGTGGCCACTCGCTGCCCGTGTCCGGGGAAAGTGCAAACTAGACCCTCTCTGCCGGGAGCACCCTCCTCAGCCCTGTCAAGGTGCACCCCCGAAACACGGCTCCATCCTCTTCAGACCCTGTCTTTTCTGCAGACGCCACATAGGCTGCGCAAGCCACCCCACGTGGACATCCTGGGCAAGGCCCAAACGGGGCAGCAAGGCTGGGCCAGCAGGCGGACCCCACAGCCACAGTCAGCCAGCCCCCCGGAGGGGCAGGGGGTATCACTAACACCTTTGAGTTCAAGGAACCAGGAGGGAAAGTTAGTACCAAGAGGGTGACCAAGTTGGCCCTCTGAGCTAAAGACTCTTGCAGGTAAGAGAGGATAGCTCTTTAAAATTAAAAGGCAAATAAGCAAACAAACACTGCACTGATGTCTTTAAAGGAAAAAAGTAATAAAAACCATGTGCTAACTTTAATGTCTCCAAAACTCACCGCTCCTTCACCCAGTGCCACCTCACACTCTGCAAAGCTGCCTTTCCCTGTCTAGCAATCATGGACCTGCTGAGAAACAGAGCTGAGACTTAGCCCCAGGCTTTCTGGGTGCAGAGGGGAGCCTGGGAGAGAGCGCGAATGAAGCCGGGCTGTGGCCAGTGGCCAGAGTGTCGGCCCCCAGAGCCCAGGGCACTCGGGCTGGAGCCGTGCCTCATATCCCTGAGCCCTGGGCTGCTCATCTGTAAGGGGGAGGGTTTCAGGTGACACGTTCCTCATACCGAAGCCATACAAGTACCCTGCAAGCTGCAGAATAATGCTACGTGGTTACCACTGGCTAAATTTGCTTTCTGTCTCAACAGAAGGCCTTTGGGGAAGGGGACTTGACGTTTTAGGTGGCTCAGAGACAAAACACTGCACACCTTCCCTGACTCATGGGGCCACTGGCCCCTGGGTTGGCAAGGCTGAGGGGATGGGTTTCATCTACTGGCAGCAGAGACAGACGACCAGCATTACTAGGGGCCTGTGTAATCTGCCTGTTGGGTGTGTCACTTTAATTGAGTGAATATAAAATTACATTAATTATACACATGGTAAAAGGCATGCGGCAGACAATCCAATTTGCTCCTTGGACACAAATGCTGACGGAAAACGCTGTTAGCCCATTCTGGGGAGAGGGCCAAGGTGTGCCCGAGTGTGCCACTGACACCCGACATCCGTCAACGCGGTCTGCCTGGTCCCTGGAGCGCGAAGTTGACCACCTGGCTAGGTGAAGGAGGGAGAGCTTTAACCACCCCCCCCCCCCTTTTAACATGCGCCTCATTGGAGGAAAAGTTATTTCTTTATCTTGACCCATGGGAACAAAGTTGGCAATGGCTCACACAGTGGCTTTCCTATCCTTGCTTCTATCTGTCCTCTCCAGGGCTTCTCTATGTGTGTGTAAGTGGGAGGTATAGGCCAGAGTTGGAGCTGAAATTACCAACTCTACGAGGGCGGAGGAAGCCTGGGCCATCCGTACGCCCACCCAACACGAGCCTGGGACGCAAGCCTGGGACACACACAGCAGGTCCTCCGGGGGCTGAGCTGGGCCATACCCAATGGCATGACCCCAGGAGAGCTCCAAGTCAGGGGCTGCTGGCCACGGCCACCTAGGAGATGAGCCTGTAACAGTCGTGACTCTCCATGGGCACCTGACAAGGAGAATGGGTTTTGCCAGAGAGGTCGAGTGACAACAGCCCATCTTCCCAGGATGGTGGGGAAGTTACCAGTCAGAAGGAGCAAGACAGTACACAGCGTTTCCCCCTTGGGGTCACCTCTGCATACCATCAGCAATCTACACGGCCACCGAGGTCCATTCTGTGCAGAGATCAGTGGAAGACTCATTGATTTCTGTCTGAGCAAAGGCCCCAGCTGACCTCCCCTTCTCCCCCTCCTTTCCGAGGAACCGAGACAGTGCCGGGCAGACAGCAAGGGCGAGAGGTCCGCACACTTGTGAATCTGGTGCCAAGACGCTCACAGGAGGTGCTCAGCGTATGTTCTTCTCAAGAGGCATGAGGCACACGCGCTTGCCTCACAGAGACAGAGACGCAGAATCAGCAGGCGACGGTTTTCAAAACAAAAGGAGGAAACGTGGCAAATGAAAGTAGAGGCGGTTCCACGACCTAACGCAGAGTTCCGGCACATACTGCCCCCCACCAGGCTCTTCCCCCAGCCCTACGCATAGACAGGAAGACTGAGCCCCATCTCACTGGTCCCAGGTCCAGGCTGGGTGCCCTGCACCACGCTGCATGCCCAAAGCGGAGGCTGGAGTGCCAGGACCCCAAGAGCATGGCCACCATGTTCAGCTAGAGTAGGCGCTGGCAAACTACGGCTCGGGGCCAAATAGGGCCTGCTGCCTGTTTGTGTAAATAAAGTTTTATCGGAACGCAGCCATGCCCACTTGTCTACTGTCCAGAGCTGCTGTCATGCTTCGATGGCAGAGTTGTGACAGAGACCAGATGGCCCACAGAGCCTAAAAGATGTACTGTCTGGTCCTTCAGAGAAAATGCTTGCTGACCCCTGCGATAAGTAATGGTTTTCAAGGCTGAAGAGGGAAAAAACTGGGGTCTTTTTGAAATTCTCAAGGTGAAATAAAATAGTACTGTATCTACTTTCTAATTTTTTAACCTTATATTTCTCTAATAAAATAAGTGAAGCAAAAATCAACCCCATTTACAGTAAGGAAAGTGAAGTCCAATGACATTACAGTATTATTTATCACAGCCACAGTTTTTCCCACTGAGGATGAACAGAATGAGCACTAGACCACGGGTCAGTGAACCCAAGTTCTGGTTCTCCCATCAAAATGCCACGTGGCCAATCTCTGAGCCCTGGTTTTCTTGATCTTTCATCATTATAACACAATTAACCAGCATTCACATCCAGCTGGCTGGTCCTAGAGTACCTCCTTGCTGATCATCTCCCCAGTTTCCTTCTCGCCACAATGCTGGGGAACAAATTCATCCCTCGAACGCCAGCACAGACCATCCTGGGGGCTCCATTCCAGCCCTGATTTCTTTCAGCAGGTCCACACTGTTTGACTCTCTCCTGGGCCGTGAAGTTCTCTAGGGTCATCTCGAGGAAGGGCTCTACCTTGAATGGCTATGGTTGGGATGGGGTAGGTTTAAGAGAGGTGACTTTGCCTCCGGCTGCTAAATGTTTGCGGTCTCCCTGCTAGAGATTCTTTGTACGTGCCTGTGTCCATATAACCAGGCACCCTTTATAGGGACACAGGGAAAAGCAATGATACCCAGAACATATGTGCAAAACCCAGTCCACCTTGGCAATGATCCAGCCACTGGGTTCCAGCACCCTGGGCCAAGGAGGCACTAAGCACCAGAGACGCTTGAACAGTACTTCAGGCCTCCCCAAAAGAGTCCCAGGCTGTTGGAGAGACCAGAGTTTAACTATTACCACAGCAGCACCCCAACAGAGACAAGGTACCAGGCACGCTAGAGAGCAAGAGGGCAGCAATTACAGAATAATCACATTTAGGCAAGACCTGGAAAGATGATCAGGTGTCCTCTGGCAGAAAAGGCACAGAGGGGCTTCTGGGCTGAGAGACTGGCACCTGTGCTCTACAGGTCGCGTGGGCACGGTGCTAGAGGGCCTTAGGCACAAGATGGGGAGACCTGGGGCTGGGTGCTCCAGGCTGAGAAATGGGGTCATTAACCTTTAGCAGCTCGTGCCTAAGTGTTGGAAATTATACACCCTTTCCTTTCCTTTCCAGAGATGTTTCTATGGTGTCTCTCAACTTAGAAATTAAGACTTCTCGGGACACCAAGTCCATAGCTGTCTGGGGTGCTGATTCCCATCTCTCTCTGACCACACATGGAGTATGCACCTGCTCTCCCACTAAGCCATACTCCAGTCCTGAACAGCTAGCCATCTTTAGTGCTGGCAAAGGAGCTGGGGCCCAGGGGAAGGCTTCCAATACCCAGTCCCAGCCATGTGGGTTTCTGGTCAGGATCCAGACAGCAAACCTCTCCCTCCCTGACATATACTCACTGCCGTAGAGACCGACTCTCTGCATAAATGGGTAAGAGACTGACTCAGGATCCAGAACCACACCAATCCCTAGGAACACCTACCTTGCCAAGAGAACAAAATCCGCCCCCCCCCCGCCACCCCATCAAAAGATTGCCTTTTGCTCTGAGAATGGATAGTGCTGCCGAGACACATCCTACTCCTGCCCGCCAGCCTCCACACCGCCTCTCACCAGCGCTCAGGCTCTGCTGTTAATCACCACGGCACACTGAAGGCGAGGTGCATATTAAAAAGGCACTGCCTCATCCACCCGGAGAATTCCTGCTCTACTTTAAGCTCTCCAGACACAAGCATGGATACAGCCTTCCTCTCCTACCCCTTCACGCCCTGACAGACAATCCAAAAAGTAAAGATTTCATCATATCCAACGAGGAAGAGGAGACACAGGGCTCTGGAAGGCACAAATCCAGAATGCCAGAATTCAACCCCTATTGTCCACTGACCACAAGAGGAAAAAGAAGTTGGCCAAGGTTCTCCCTTTGGTTTGCAGCTCCCTGGATGACTGGGAGGGAAGGGAACAGCTTGGGGAATGGCCCAAGATTTCATCTTCCTTCCTCAGCCAAGGAGAAGCAACAGATGGGGCAAGGGAAAGAACCAGGACTCTGGGGAGAAATGGGTTTAGGAAGCCTGCCCGCGGTCACCCGGGCAGTGGGTTATGCAACTGGCTCACCTCAGCGAAAGCACAGGGGCAGCTGGGGAGGGAGGGGGCTAAGCGCTGTTGGAAGAATCCCAGATTCACGGGCCAGGAGCACCGTCTGTAGTCTCCCCCACCCCACTACTTGCTTAACCTCACCTGTAAAATGGAACACCCCACCTCCTCCCAGAGAGCTGCAGGACTGAGATACGGAGAGTCAAGTACTTAGTCTGGTGCCAGGAACTGGCCCTCACCAAAGGGAGGCTGCTGGTAACAAAAAGCTGTCAGGATCTTCCCCACCTCCAGGAATACTTCAGGAGCTCCCCTCTTTCTTTGACTAAGCTTTCTTATTACCCCAAACCCAGGGAGCAGCCTCCTTGTGTTCTAACAGTTTCAGGCTAGAGGCATGACCCTCACGCACTCTGCCTGATGTTGAGAGCTCTTCAGCATACTCTGCAGAAGTCGTGTGGCCCTTGAAGTGGTCCCTTATTTCTTCTGCTTTCCAGCACACCTCCCACGTCCGCCCCTTCTAACATTGGTGTGTATCACAGATGGGCAGATGGAGACCGAGAAAGGTAAAGCCATTGCCCCAGAACAAACTGCAAGTCTCCAAACACTTAGCGCCTTTTCCACAACTTCAGAGTAAGTTTCCTGGGACAGATGCTATAATTATTCTGAGGAAGAGGCACTTAATTAGATCCACATTTTGGGCATATCTTTTTTGACCTTGGGACAAGGACAGGGCAAGACGCTGTCAAAGTCTTCTTGAATGAAATGACCCAAAATTGAAGAGCCTTCATGCAACAAGGGGAGGGGAGGATTCTGCAGTCTGTAGAAGAGGCCACACAGACATGCTGGAGGGACAAAGTCGTGTCTGAGAGCAATAGCTCTGGCCCTTGCCCTGGGAACCAACAGCTGGTCTAATAATGGTGTGAAGGTAGCAGGGGTCAGATCACAAAGAACTGTGAATGGCATACCCAGAACCTGGACTTGATTTCCTCAGTGTAAGGACACCATAGACAGGAAGTACACTTGCTGAAGGAGAGCCGCCCACTGGCCTGCAGTTAGCCCAGGCTGGGGTCGGCCCCATACTATGAACATCTGCAGTCAGGTTCTGCAGGGCCAGGCAGAAACCTGTCACTCAATGTGTACTGAAGGAACAGATGATTGAATGCCAGCCCCTAGGAAGGAGGCCTTGTGCGGATTTCTGATCTGCCTTTCATTCCGGCCATGTTTCCAAACGCATAGCTGGTAAAGCGGGTGGAAGCTGTTCCTGTTTTATCAGCGGGGAGCTGAAACTCAAATTTACCCAGGTGAGGTCCACTAGTAACAGAACTCAGGATAACCGGCAAAGACCCAGCCTCCCGGGCGGGAGAGCTGACATTAACTCACAGTAAAAGGAGTCCATATTGCTGAGCCTGGCAGGAACAGAATCAGAAGCTCCTGAACATACAACCTGCTTCCTTGCCTCTACCTCCCTTGTAAACTCCCAGCGGGTAGACCAGGGAACAAGGAGTTAGGCCAGGTGGGCAGAACTAAGTAAGGTAGCACATTAAAGGGCCAAGCAGGGCCTGGTGCTTAGTAGGTAACAGGTACGTCAGTCTAACTGAAGGGTTAAGTACTAAAAAGCCAATCAATCTCGAAAACACCCAGAGCCTCTCCCACACATCATTGCCCCCAAGGCTGTGCTGAGCCCCTAACACTCCCTTCTTGGAAGAACACTCACGGTGGCCCTAGCCCTACCCTGACCCTTACCTCTGAGAAAAGAACAGCCCCAGGACAGACCTACACATATCCACAAGGAAGATTCCTGAGTATTTACCCACACCAGGCAGGGCTCCACAGGTTCATTTCACGCCATCCTCACAAGTGCCCGAGAGTCTGGGGCTATCTTCACCCCCAACTGGCAGACGAAGCAATGAGGTTCAGACAGGTTAGCGGACTTTCTCAAGGCAACCCAGGCTGCGTGACCTCAGGGCCTCCAGGAAGGATGGAACACCTTCAGAGAGGGTGAGGGAGGGATGACAGATGAACTTCCAGGGGCCCAGGTGCTAGGCTTCTGACTACTGATCAAGCCAGATCCTAAAGCCAATGGGTAATGTTTCAATGGCAGTGAGAAACCATCACTGAACACGGACACATTTCTCCGTATAGCCAATCCTTACCAGAGCTCCAAAAAGGAGGCCTTGTGATTTGCTGAATGACTGCTCCTCAGCACAGCTGAGGACACCAGTGCCCGGAGAGGTCAGGTAAGCTCCCCAGAAGACGTGGTCAGAAAGTGACAGGGGGCTGTCTTGTTCCAAAGCCCCTGGTCACAGCCACTGCACACTGTGATGCTGACACTTCATGGAAAAGCTGCGGCTTCCTAACCATACTCTTACCAAGTGTGACGCCACCATTTTGGTATTAGCAAGAGATAGGGGGCTTGCTGAATGACAGGTGGGCCTGGCCCAGGGGTTTTGTTTATCCCAAGGCCTTCATCTGGGGGAGGGCACTTGTCTGCGAGAGGTCGGCTGCGGAGTTCATTTACACAGAAAACAGGACGTGAACTCAAAACCCACACTACTGTGGATCTCCTGCTATATCCCGGCTCTTGGAACACTCAGGGAGATGGGAGAAAGTCCTCAGACTCCAGTCCAGCCCGCTGGCCCAGCCCAGACTCCCCATTGGGCAGTTTCCTTTCAGAGTGGTATGATCTCATTCGGGGGGGGTCTATCCTGAGCCACATAATGCCAAGGCGTGTTATTATAGGATTCCACTGGAATTCTCTTCCTCCGACCTTTTCTGCTACAAGGGCTGAGGAATTTGACCTTTTTTTTTTTTTAAGGGAAAAAACCTCAGCACGATTTGCACAGGAGGAAGGTGGAAGCAGAAACACGGGAGGGTCTACCCCCTCAGCCAACTATGAAGAAACAAAACAGAAACACAGGGGGCTCCTCCACCCCCATGACAGGCGGGAGGATCTTGGCAGGGGTGACAGGGGGAGGGAGGGAACAGACGCGACCCTGGTGCTGGGACAGGGGACAACATGGCACGGCAGCTCTCAAACCCAGGAGGGAGAAATCCAGTTCTAAAAGAAACCCAAAGTAAAAACCCAGGCAGAAAGGCGAAAAAGGATAAACCAGCCCAAGCTTTTTAATACACGAGAGGTGAAGGAGGCTACTGGAACACCAATCCTTGAGGATGGGATCCACAAAAGTCAGAGATGCGGGTAGGCTTACAACTCAGGAGAGGCCCAGAGGGAGGGGACACGCTGGGGTCTCCTGGGGGGAGCGTAAGGAGCAGCAGCAAGAACTAGCCCGGGTCTCCTAGGTCCAAGGGTCCTTCCGGAAGACGCTCCCCCTCCCCTCCCCAGAAAGGGAGCAGAGACCTGGGGCTGGGGGCGGTCCCTGGTGGGGAGGCAGAGGCAGCCAGCAGCTGAGCTCCCCGGCGGCGTGGGGCCGGCTCCGCGTTAGGGGGCGGTCGAGGCCTGCGGAGCGGCTGGGTGCTTTGTTACTGAGCAAATCTCCCAGGCACTGACTGCTGATGCATAGCTAACAGGGCGGCAGACATTGATTTATGTTCAACTTTCCATTTCATCAGCGAGAGTTACGGCGCGACATGCGGAGTTCACGTTTTTCGGAGGGGCGGAGAGGCGGCTCGAGTGTGCAGACACAAACATGCCCGCCCGCGTGCACAGAAGCACACGCGCCAGTCAAGGCCGCAACTTTGTTTTCCCTTTCCGAAGGGAGGGCGAGGGGGCCGGCAGCCTGGCACGTCAGGAGTAACCTTTTGTCCGCGGTTGCTAGGAGCCCCGGCGCGGTCATCTGCCGCCGGGCAGACGTTAGGCACCAAGCTGGCTGCCGGGCGGGGCGGGAGCACAGCCTGACCTTTGTGGAGGTGGTGTTGGCAAGAAAAGGTTTTTTTCCTCCTCTCCTGCCCTGGCCTTTCCACCCAGGCCAGGCAATTATGCAGGGAGGCCTGTGTGTGGGTCCACAGTGGGGAGAAGGGGACAGCCCAGGTGACAGAGTTTCTGAGCGGCCAGGGGTTTATGAAGTCCTCTAAAGCACGTATGGCCCAGAGAGGGGAGGATGGTTCCCCAAGGACACACAGCCGTTTGGCAACACGGTCGGACTCAAATCAGGGCGTCCAACAGCCAGGGCAGGGGTCTTCAGGCTTAAAGCTAGCTTCTAGCTTCTTCACAGGAATCAGAGGAGTGGTGCTCTTGCTGCATAGCACACCAAGTTGGCTTGGAACAGGTGGGGCTGGGGTGGGAGCAGCTCAGGGCCCAGCAGTTGGGGTGCCCCGCCTCCTCTCTAATCCTTCTCAGCGGGAGTGACCCTGCCTTCTGTCAGTCTGGAGGCAGACAACAGGGTGAGGGGCAGGGCGGAGGGGGTGCTTCTGTCCCCGGCAGGAACTGGTGCACTCACCCCTGACACAGCATCTCTGTCCTCCTCTCCCACAGACCAGCGCATCTATCAGACCCCCTCTGGCCCACAGCAATGCAGACGTGGCAAGGGCCGAGGCCAGAGAATGGGGTCCAGAAAGGGAGGGGATTTGCTCCCCAGTGGACTGAGTGCTCATTCAAAACTCTATACAGCCTACCACCTGGTCCAGGCCTGTCTTCCCTGTGCAACTCTGGCCAACGTGAGCCTTGGTTTCTTCATCCAGAGTAGGAATGCTGTCAGCTGGCAGGCCTACCTCAAAGGGTCAAATGGAATCACATAAGGGGACCACTTTTCTCATCTAGAGAGCCTTCTATCGACAACTACAAGAGGGGGTCAAGAAAGTTCCATTTTAGGACCTGAAAACACTGGCTGGGAGCCTCAAGGGGCAAAGGGGCAGCCACAGGACCATGTGTGGGGCCCCTGCCTTCTAAAGTGAAGGGTCTGATAGGAGGCGGCTGGCTGACAGCCTCTCGCTACCTCAGGCCAAGGTAGGCCAGGACCCGCGGCATCCTCCCAGCTCTGCTTCCTCCCCACGCCCATATCCAAGGGGCTGTTGGTTCAGGCCAGGGAGGTGCTCGGCACTGCACTCAGTCACCACTCCAGCCCAGGCCCTGGCCAACCCCCAGGGGACCACTGCCTGGACTCCACACTTCCACAATGGCCAGCTTGCCAACAAGCACAGCCCCTCCCGGCCACTGAGGGGTCTTCCTGGAACCGGGCCACTCCCCTTCTTAGGAATCTTCCATGGCTCCTCTGTCTTTAAGTTACAGTCCTTTGAGCGTCTATCCAGGTCTCCTGCCTTTCCAAACTTGCCCTTTCATACTCATGTCCTGGCACACTGCCCCACCCCCTCACTGGCAACTGCCTCCTGCTCAGGCCTCCTATGTCAGCCCCTCAGGGGAAATTTCCCAGATGGACCCCAGGCTAGGCCAGCTGCTCCTTCACCTGCCCTCGTGGCACTGAAGCCTCAGTGTAATCACTCCCTGCCTCCACCAGACTGCGAGCCCCTTGAGGGCAGGTCCACGGCTGCCTCCTTCGTCCGCAATGCTCACCAAGGGTGGGTGACTGCGAGGTCACTGTGCCCTTAGAGACCACGTCTGGCCAATGGGCTAAAGGATGATCAGCAAGTCTGCCAAGACTTACACGGTTTAGGTCCCGGCCTCAGATTCACCATCCATCAAATGGCGATCTAAACCCCCACCCATCGAGCCCTCCTGTGCAGCAAGCTTTGAAAACCACACAAACAGGGTGGTTTCTTTCTTTCCAAGCCTCCCCTAGTCCCGCCCTGGCCCTAGTCAGCAGAGAGGTCTTTCCTGCTGCTGCAGCTTTCTGGCAAGGAATGTCAGCTCACTGTGCTGCCGCCTGCTTCCCGCCGGAGAGGAAGGCAGGAAATGGACAGCACTCGGCCCAGCTCTTGGGAACTGCCTGAGCTCCTGCTGCCAGCCTGCTCTCATTTACTGGGCTTTGATCCTCCCTGGAAACACACCAGCCCAGCCCAAGGCGTTCAGTCCCCAGGGCTCTCTACTGAGCACTGAGTCTCTACTTGGTTACCACCAGTGCCAAGGAGCTCACTACTTTGTTAAATTGGCAGGTGGTAGAACGATCTTCCACACAAAGATTCAAATTGGCCTCCCTCTTCTTTCCTCTGAAGGACCTGAGATCTAAGGGCTAAAGCGTTGCAGAGGCAGATCTGAGCATCTTCTTCTTGTTCTAAGATTTATTCATTGAAGTAATCTCTACATCCAATGTGGGACTCGAACTCACAACCTCGAGATCAAGAGTTGCATGCTCTTCCAACTGAGCCAGCCAGGTGCCCCAGGTCTGAGAATCTTCTATATGGCTAAACTTCAGATACTTGGAGTCACTTGTCAGAGCCCTCCTGAGGCTGCTTCTCTCCCAGAGAAACCCCAGCTACTTCTGCAGGAAATGAGGAGAGAAGCACTCCTATAGTCTCAACAGGAAAGGTCCAAGGTCACGTGTATCTGTTTCTTCCTCTTATTTTTGGATCATTTCTTAGGCTTCTGAGCTATACACATGATATGCTCCTTCTCCTCCCCTACCCCCACCCACAACTGATGGGGAGGGTTCTCTGGAGGTAGACCTCAGAGGTGAGTGGACTCAGCTGGCAGGAATTAAGAACTCCTTAGAATGGGGGGGGGGGGGGACATGTCAACCCCTACTGTGCCCCCACTACAACGGAAAGTATCTGGGGATGCTCAGAACAGAACAGGCTGTGCTTTTGGCAAAGGGAACTGGCTCCCCCAGGACTGTCTTGTCCGGAGAAGCCTCGGTCTTTAGCCCTTTGACCTCTGTTGGGTCTCTGCAATACCAGTCTCCATCATTAATGTGGTCAACCCCCAAGTTCCTGCCCCTACAGAGCTGACAGAGCAGTACAGAGTTAACTGTTCTAGAACACAGACCTGGCCAAGGTATTATCCAGACCAGGGTTGCTCCAGTGGCTCCCACTACCCCCAGATGGAGCCCACAGTCCCTAAAAAGGTCCATCAAACACTGCCAGAAAACTCTCCAGTCCCCCTCTCCTAGTGAGCACCTACCTATCATCCACCTCACTCTACACACCGTCCCAGACCGTACTGCCTCCAGGAAGCTCTTGAGCAGGCTGGTCTCTCCATTTCTTGCTATAGGGCACGGGTTTACCTGTCAGTCTCTCTGGTAGGTTGGGTGCTTCTGGGGGCAGACTATGACTGGTCAGTTCTGGCCTAGAGTCCAGCCCCCTGCCCTCAGAGGTGGCTGACCACTATCGCTAACCACAGTCCCGCCTGCCTCTGAGCCTCCATCCTGTATCTATGAAGTGAAGCCTGGACTAGATCACGGATGGCAAATACACGGGTCATGTACCACCACTTACATCCCCATGTTCATGGCAGACATTGCCAGTCGGTATCTGCTGAGCCTGGACGTGGCTTCTGCATCATTCCCGGCACCGTGTTCTAGCAAGACACCACTAACCAGTCAGAGCCGCTGTCTGAATAGAAACATTGCCTGCTTTTGAGACAAGATGGCTAGAGTTTCTCTTTCTCCCTCCATCATTTCCCTCCTTTTCCTTGGTCTCTATTGCCTCTTCTTCCTGTAGGCAATCAGACATGTATCTGACTGCCATGGAAGAACACCAGGATCTGGAAGCAGCAAGCCCAGGTTTAGACCCTGATTGTAGCCCACAGCTGAGGACTCTGGGGAAGTCATTCACCTTTCCGAGTCTCACTTTCCCAATTAGCCCTGCCCCCTCTGCAGAAAGGCTACGATCAAAATGAAAGTAAGCTGGATGTCTAAAAACACTACATAACTGAAAACAATCACTGGAATTTAAAACAAAACAAGAACAAAAACAGCCTGTACTCAATGCTCCCGTCTTCATGACCCCTGCCCTCCTGCAACTCCCCAGCTCTGGACCTAGAAATCCTCATTGGACGGTACCTCCCTTAGAACCACCTTAGGGCCAAGGAGCTGGGGGCCCACCCAGACCAGCAGGCCTGGCCAAACCAAGCCGAGTCTGCCAGATGTGAAGACCAACTGACTTAAGCTGCATGGAAAAAAAAAAAAAAAAATGCCACTGCTTGATTATGTAAAATCCATCTGGATCCAAAGCAGAAAATCCAAGTTGGAAAGGCCCTCAGAGACCATCTGGTCCACCCAGCTTCATCTACTAGTGAGGAAACTGGGGCCCAGAGACAGGGAGCACCTCGCCCAACGTCACTCAGCAAGTATGTGAACAAGTGGGGGACCAGAACAGGTGTCCTGAGACAACAGTCCTTTGTATCCTTCCCCACTGTAGAATACCACCTCTGGACACTCCAAGCCTGGTCAGAATAAGGATCTAGACCTTTAGGGCTGGCTGGGCTCCACTGCTGGTAACATGAGCAACAGAAATAAACTCAGTTCAAACATCTCCCGGGTCCCTAGCGCATGCCAGCCGCTCGCGATACCAAGATCAAGGCCATCTTTTTACAAGGAAAGCACAGAACCAGAACACCCTTGGTAAGTTCTTCCATAACCCGAAGAAAACCAAAACAGTCCCCAATACTGTGAGGTATGGTCAGGTTGGGTCCCAGACCACCTCTCTGCCAGCCCTGAACTTGCTACCATAGACATCTCATGCCACAGGACCAGCGCACCGTCCACCTGAGAAACCTCAACACCAAATAAGAAAAAGCAAACAGATGGAACCTAGTATGTGGACGGCCAAGCCTTCTGACCCCTGGAGTAGCCTTGCAGCCTGGCAACCTAAGAAAGCCCCCCTGTGTTCGGAGGGGCTGCGACAGGGGTGGACAGCTGCTCCCTCCCACCTACCCAGAGGCCCCACGGGCTTCTATATTTAGCACCAACTAGGGGCAGAGTCCTGATCTGAAAACTGGGCTGGCCGCCTTGGGACAGGATCTGGTCAAAGCTGGATCAGCCAACCCAGGCTGGCTCCTTGGGACAAAGCCCCCCTGCATCAGAGCTGCCTGCCCAGACCGTGGGCAAAGCAGGGGAAGAAGTGCAAATTGTTGGCAGCAGATAAAACCCGATACCATCTCGATTTCCCTTCTAATATCAGAGTGGCTGCCTGCAAGATGAGCAAGGGGCAGGGCCAGCAATCAATAGCTAATATTCGCATTGCGTCCTGGCCTACTCCGGAAATGGGCAGTCACCACCGCCTTCCAGAGAGATACCCTTTCCCCTCAGCAGTGACCTAGCCTGAGTACTTCAGCATCACAACCAGGAAGTGCCCGTCTGCTTCATCTTCCTCTGCCCGATTAAACATGATGCCCTCACCTGAGGCCGGGGAGAACAAAGCCGGCCAGAGCCACCCCAGAAACGGACAGTCTGGGGCACACAGGTCCCTGCTCAATGCTGTCCCCCCGCCCGCCTCAGCCCCTGCCAACTCATCCTGATTAGGGATCAGAAAAGACCTCTGGTCGAGAGGATCCAAAAGCGACCTCTGTTTGATGGTGCCTGGAAGTGGCCAAATAAGGACAGGAATCAGTCTGGACTTTCTGACCACACACCCCTGAACGTCACAGGGGAGGGCTCAAGAAGTATGTCTGGAATTAGGCTTTAACCATGGACAATTATACCAAAGCAGGAAGTTAAGAGCTGCCCACATATCAGGCAAACTTTGCCTTGCCCCAGACTCAGGCCAAAATAGAAGCCAATGGCCTATTTAAAAAATACAGCTGGCTATTGTCCACTTCTTCCCACCACAGTGGCCTGCACTGGGCACTCAGGTGCCAGCAGGCAGCCTCAACAGGCATGCACACAGGTGGAGCCTGGCGCCTGGGGCTCCGTCCACCAGACAGGAAAGTCACAAGTGCACTGTATCAAGGGTATCATGTGGGAGGATGTGTAAGCCTGGGAAAAGAGGTCCCCAAGCAGAACAGAACACCTGTAAGAAAGACCTCCCAACTAGGAAGAGAACATCTGCCTGCAGTGACCAGGAAGAGGACTGTCCCTTGGCATGGATGACTGTAGTCCCTTGGGTTTCCCCTCTGGAGAAGGGCAGCAGCCCACCTGGCTTCTTTCTTTCTTGGGTCCGCAGGTTTCTAAGCATTTGAACGTCTCATTCCAAAGTCTGGCCCCTCTTCCTGATGCCTTACCCCCAGCCAAGCCCCAGGCGATGCCTGGTCTGGGCTAACCTGGAGTCTGCACACCCATTTCTGAGGCTGTACCCATTTCCACCCCAGGGCAAGGCTCCAGTTTGGGCAACATGCTAGGAATGTACATAGATGCATGTGTGACCATCCAAAGCCCTCAACCGCCATCCCGACATCCCTCGCACCTCCCTCACCGCCATCTTGGTGGACAACCCACTCTTGCCGTTTTATGGGCAACACCCAAATTTCGCTGATTCCCGTCCTGGCTGGTGAGCAGTACGTCCAAACCCTTCTTCTCTCCCGGGGGTCAAGAGCAACCGAAATGTGAAATCTTACAAAGCAGAAGTGGTTTGTCCAGGTCATCTCCCACCCAGGGAGAAAGTCCCCTTAACATCTCTAAGAGGGGTTTGTCCCCCCTTTTGCTCAGATGCCTTCATAGCAGGAGGCTCCACTTGCAGCAGCCTGAGTCGCATCGCTAGATGCACAAGGTGTGAGATTCTGGCTTACACCAAGCAAAAGTCTCCTTGGACTTTGCCTCAGGGCTCCCAGCTTTGAATTCTTGGGCTTCACGGAGAGATCTCGGCCTTCTTTTCTATATGACAGCTCCTTCCATATTCTTCTCTGAAAGTGCTAGCCTTTCAAAGGGGTGGGGGACAAAAGCAGATTCTCAAATCCAGCCACAGACAGGTTTCAAAGAATGAAATGTTCCACTCAAGAGCTTCATCAAAGGGGGGGCCTGGGTGGCTCAGTCGGTTAAGCGTCCGACGCTTGGTTTTAGCTCTCAGGTCATGATCTCACGGTTGGTGGGTTCGAGCCCAGCACTGGGGTCTGCGCTGGCAGTGCGACGCCTGCTTGGGATTCTCTCTCTCCTTCTCTCTCTGCCCCTCCCCCATTTGCTCTCTCTCAAAATAAATAAATGAACAAACAAAAAAAGAGCTTGAAGCAGTTCCTTCCAGCCCTGCACGCCAGTACCTCTCCGAAACAGCATTCCCCGGCCTCAGCCTGGTTAAAATGGGATGAGTCTCCCACCAACCCCCCACTTCCTAGAGGCCTGCAGAGATAGAAGGAGGAGGAGGCAGAGAGGGGACGGCAGCCACACCCAGCCCCAACAGAAGATGGAGCCCCCAGAGGCCCACAAGGTGTATTCTGGGGAAGGCCTGGCTCTCACTCCACGTGGGACCTGCCCCTGCCTCTGGCGGGCGGAGTGCGGGCCCAGATGCTCGTGGGATGCCGCCTGTGATCGCACTCGGAAAAAATCAAGTGGTTAACCAGAGGGAAAGGATTCCGAGACCTGCCAGGATGGTGGGTTTTTTGTTTTTTTTTAGATTATGCCTAAGGTTTGTAGTTTGGACAGGCAAAGTAAACAATGACAATGACAGCAGCAACAAAACAGAAACAAAGAACAGTTTACTTGTTGTTGTTTTTTTTTTTTTAAAAAGGCTTTTGTTATAAAAGACAGCTCTCTGAGGACTTGGAAGAGGGGGGGGGGGCCCACCCCGCCTCCCCGACCAGGGGTGGGCTGTGTCGTGACTACGAAGCCGGTGTGAAGAAAACAAGCTGGAGCAGAAGTGACACAGCGCGTGCAGAGGGGGTCGGCTCTTCATCTCTTTTCTCCCCTCCTCAGGGTTTGCAGGGGGTGGAGAAAGGGATGGGAAGGGTCTGAACCAGCACACAGCAACTGTATTTAGACCATGGCAAACTGAGCTACTACTTACTTCTCTCTCCCTCCCTCCCGCCCGCCCGGGGCCTGGCCAGGAGTGGAAGGAGCACAGGGCCGAGGGGGCCCAACACGTACCTGAAAGAAACCTGGCGGGATGGGGCCTCCCGGCATCCCGTCGTTGGGGGGAATGTTGCCAAGCACGGGGCTCGGGGCGGCTGCTGCGCTCTGCGGAGACAAGGAGGTGGAGAGTTAGGAGGCTGTACCCACCGCAAGAGACCTGGAGCTCTGAGCCTTGTCCCACCGGGTTCTCCCGGTCTGCCCACGTCCTCCACAGACCCTCCTCAAATACCACCTTCCCAGGCACGTCTTACTGGGCAAGTGACGAACTCTCTGAGCCTCTGTTTCCTCATCTCTAAAATGGGAGAACAAGGTCTCCCGCTTCGCGCACGCACTGCAGAACAGAACGGTAGTGGGTGGCCAACATACAGCAGCCGTTGTGAATGGAGGGGTGCCCTGCCTCACCCACTCGGCGGCTTTATGAAGCTCCCACAGGGCGGCTGAGGTGCTTTACAAACGTTTGTGCCCTCTCCAAGAGGCTGCATGCTGTACAGAGTAGACCAGTAAAGATCCACAACTTAATGCATAAACACAAATCCCTGCTGGGAAATGTCCCTCGAAAGGTCGAAGGAGGGCAGGGGTGTTTTGGGCCTGGTCAGGGTCCTGGGTGCCACCGGAGAGGAGGTGGGTCCGCCCAATGCAGGGACTGGAGGCACTTTTCTTCTTAAATGCTGCTATTCGGGCATTTACCTGGTACATCTGCCTCAACAAATGCCTCCTGGGGGTGAACAGACGTCATTCTCCCCAGCCTGGCCTCCTTCCAGACAATCTGTGTCCCACCTGCCACGTGGTCAGCATGTCTGAGCCTGGGCCCGCACGCGCCCAGGGCAAGTCACGGGCCTAGCACCCCACCTGGGCTGGTGCCCTGCATACTCCCCCACCGGCCCCCGCCCTGACCGACTCTAAACCTCCCAGGCACGTCCCCCCACCCCCGCAGGATGACCACCTCCTACCTCAGTGTTGCCACACCCCACCCTCCCCGGGACTGAGAATTTGAGACTGAATCACTGACTGTCTCCCAGAGGTCTGACTGGTTCTCTGGGACAAGAGTGAGCCCCTGGGGTCAGGAAATGGACCACCTCTTTCTCTCCTACAAATGCAGAATTCACTTCTTGCCTTTCCTCAGCCAGGAAACAGGAACCAGAGCGCCTAACTTCCAAGGATGATAGAAGGAAATGAGGTAATGTGCGAATCCCATGAACACACTCCATGGCAGCAAGATGAACAGACACCCCTGAGAACCTGTGGGTCGGAGCGCTGTTACCTCTACAAGCAACGGATGGCCGTGGCCAAGTCACTTGGCCTTCCCGCACTAGCTTCCTATAAAAAGTGGGGATCGCTGTTGTCCTGCCTGCTCATCGCGGGCATGGAGGATTATGTGACAGGACGGGCCGTGTTCTGTAAACCGGGAAAGCCTGGTAATCTGGAAGCAAGGAGGGCTGAGTATGGGCATGCGCTGGGTGTCTTAACAGACCCAGGTAAAGAGACTGGGGGGTAATGGATGGGCTGGCTGTCCCGGCCCAACATTTCAAAATCATTCTGCCCACCGAAAAGCAACCCTCTCCATAATTACAGATTCTGCCAACCATCCTGTCGTGTGTTCCAAGCAGCCCCCAACATCACAAATTTGGTCTTCCCACTTTCCAGATGTGAGCCCCACTGAGCCAGAGGAGAGACCAGCCTGCCTCTGCCTAGCCCCCACCCCAGTATTATCTGGGTGAGGGCCACCTGGGGGAGTATGCCAGGCTATCCATTAGCTGCACTGTTTGTTTGTGGTTGGTGGTTCTGTGAAAATGCAACTTTTCAAGATTTACAGCCAACAATCATTCCTCAGAAGCAGGAGCAGAAAAGTTCAAAACAGGAAAAAAAAAAAAAAAAACCTGAAACAAGGTAAACAGGCACCTACGTTTGCTTCAGGTTCTTTCTGAGACCAGCTTTACATTTAACTCTTTACTCCTTCAGGAACTTATTTTGATACAGAATATAGATTTTATTCCTCAGGCAGCTGCCTCAGTACAATTTCACCCCACTCATTCGAAATCAGGAGGCAAAATTCTTACAAAGGCTTGGGTCTGTTTCTGCATTTTAATTCTGTTCTACATCTTTTTTAAAAATATTTTTTGTTTATTTTTATTTTTAGAGAAAGAGAGGGGCAGGGGGCAGAAAGAGAGGGAGACACAGAATCCGAAGCAGGCTCCAGGCTCTGAGCTGTCAGCAGAGACAGAGCCCGACATGGGGCTCGAACCCACGAACAACGGGATCATGACCTGAGCTGAAGTCGGATGCTCAACCAACTGAGCCACCCAGCGCCCCAATTCTGTCCTACATCTTTAACACTTCATTGTAATCACTGGGAGTTTCAGGGTATATTTTACTTTTTCCTTCAATTCTTCAACGTAAGTTTTCTGGCTTATTTTCACCTACCTATCCCTCCAAACACAGATCATTTATAAAAGTCACCCTCCTACCAAACCAAAAAAGTTCATATGGGGTGTCTGGGTAGCAACTTCAACTCAGGTCATGATCTCGCAGTTCGTGAGTTCGAGCCCCGCATCAGGCTCTCTGCTGTCAGCACAGAGCCCACTTCAGATCCTCTGTCTCCCTCTCTCCTTGCCCCTCTCCTGCTCTCTCTCTCCCTCTGAAAAATAAAACCCTTAAAAAAAAAAAAAGTTCATATATGTACACATGCACACAAATACACAAATCTACACATATATATACACGTACAAATCTGGAGAAGAAATGACCTGTTCCTCAGAGGCACCCTCCCAGGACACGGTCTTTCTCCAATTACTCGCATCTTGGTACAAGTCCAGCAGTTAACCAGGTGGGGACGGAAGGGGGGTGGGGTGCACAATGACAATAATCAGCAGGCAGGTGGGAGTAGGTGACACACTGGGAAAAACCAAAAACCCTGCCTTGCTAAAGCCAACTAAACGTTTTATTCAACAAATGTAGCACCGTCTTGTTTGTAGGATGAGGACAGGAATAACAAAGTTCCTAACTGGCAAGTGCTTGGTGGTGCGCATGGCAGGAGCCATTGGGCCCGATGCTAGAGACCGGCTGCGTGCTTTTCCCCCACTCCCCGTCTCTCCCTGAACCCCCAGGTGGCCTCTGAGGTAGACACAAGCACCCCAGAGACACAAATATCTGCATGGAAAGAAAGCAGGCTCGGGACAACCCTCTCCCATCCGTCCTTCTCGGTCCAGACCTACTCTTCTCCAGCTTTCAGCCCAGAACAAGGCTTCGCTTTTACAGAAAGATCTGGAAAGCCTCACCAACTTGATTTCTTTAAATTAGCATTTATCATTTAGTACCCAACACTTGCTTATTATAGCACACGGCCAAGGAAAAAGAAAATTAGCCACCATTTTTTGCGGAAGAATGTCAAGAGCACTTCCCGCTCTCATTACACAGCCAAAGAAAACACAAGTTTTTAATGAGTCTTATATAGAGGTATCATCATTTAACCAATTTAATTAACAAGCATTACACTGGGGTTTGCTACCTTGGTAGTTACAAAATGGGATCCCTGGTATTCTGCCTTATTTTTTTGGATCACTATCTTTTGAAATGGCCTGTAGATCTACTTTTATGGTAAAATGTTCACCTTCTTTGCTTTCTGTATATTAGGTTTTTCCTTAATGATACAGAAGAGCTCTTTTTTTTTTTTTAAAGACATAAGGATATTTTATAATTTAAAAAAAAAAAACACAACTTTTTAAAATGTAAATTTGAACCTGGGAGCATGACTTCCAAAGGTTCCCTCACTGGGAGATCTCATTTCCCTACAAAAATCAGAAGTGAGTCAATGGTTCTAGGAACTGGGGGTGGGTGGTCCGTGGTCCTTTGAATGTCAGGGCTGGGATAACCATGGTTCCAGAACATGGATGGTGCAATTCTCTGACATCTGGGTGGAAGACAGATTTTTTGCTCTCCTCCAATGAAAGGAAGGCCATGTGAACAATGATTAAGGTGGCAGGACGCTGAGGAGACAACTTTTATCATTCAAAGCCTCGTTCAGCAGCAAAAACAGCAAAATAATTAACCTGAATTATGACAGCTATTGCTATCCTTTGATAACACAAACACGTGCTCCTAACGGAAAACTTCCAAAAGGGCAGAAAAGCACGAAGCAGCGAATGAAAAGCAGCAACCTGTGTTAGAGGGCGACCAGGGGGTTAAGAAGTAACGGCTACTCACACAACCCAACCCCAGTGGACCCTTCCTCCCACCCCCACACCTGGCAGCAGGGGCTGTTTTACCCATCTCGAAGATGTGAGGCATACAGCAGGTGTTCAATAAATGATTATGACTTTTATTATTCAAAGACCTGCTCAAACCTGGCCATCTGGAGCCAGGCCTTTCCGGATTGCTAGGAATCGGCCTCTCCCTGTGGTTTCCAGCTTTGAGTTAGAGCTCCATTAAGGCACTCAGCAAAGCGTCTCATGTGAGTTTTCTCTAAAAACACAGAACCCAAACCGAAAGCCCCTGACATTCACGGAGGCCTACAGCTGCCAGGGCTGTGGTGGGTACAGGGGATGGAGCCCTCCCACCGGAGCAGGAGAGTAAAGAGCACTGGATTCTGGAGCCAGAGACCTCCCGGTGGGCTCGGCTCCTTGCCAGGAGCCTCAGTTTCCCCACGTGTCCAATGGAAGGGCTAGACACGACGATCTCCGAGGCCCTTCTTCCAGGCTGTTCTTCCCAGCCTGGTCCACACACCCAGAGGGCAGGGACTGGAAACAGCAGCTCCTGCTGCAGGGGGACAGTTCTCTTTCCAGAGACTTCGAATTTTAACTCCTCTCTGTTCACTCCAGAACACTTAAGAGATCAAAGATTAAAAACCACCCAGAAACCTCTTTGTTATCAGAGCCTGCAGATAACAGCCGATGACATTTGAGCTCCCCCCGCCAGGCCCTCCTCACCAACATTTATCCATATATGCATACATACATGGACTAAAAAAAGCAGAATCAAATCAGGCATGCAGTTTGGTAACTCATGCATTTTTTATAAAACTAACTTAAAATTCTTTTCTAAATAGAAAACAGGCCTTGCGCTGGGTGCCGTGGCCCACTCCAGCCAGCTGCCTCCTCTGAGGCTCAGGGGTAGAGTCAACTTGGAAAGCTCAAGGTGCCTTCGGACAAGTGACCGAGGCCCCTCTAGCTCCCCTGCAAAGTAGCGTACTTTTGCTCACGGCCTGGGAGCTTTCCAGGGAGGACTGATCCCACAGCCCTCTCCCCTGAAGAGTAGGGTTTCTTTATGATCCCGTGGTGGTTACACAGCCGCCAGGGCTCGCTCGGGGGTTCACTGCAGCGTCTCAGCCCGCCCATGTGCTCCAGACGCACGCCAGCTGGTCTCACACATGCCATTCTGACTACAGGCATCCCTCACTGTCAAATCTGGTTTCCAATAGTGACCACCTTTGCCAGTGCTGGGCATCCCCAGGGCACCTTCAACTAACCCACTCAACAACCCTGGAGTACAAACAGACGTGGCAAGTCCCAGATGTGGTGCTAGGCCCTTTCCTCGCTCTGTTGCAAGAAGTCCCCTGTGGCTCCAGGAACAGCAGGGTCATTGCAGAGGAACCGAGGGACAAGCTCCCAGGAGCCTGCCACCTCTTCGCTCAAAGCATCTTGTGGTAGGTGACAAGCACTCATGCTTCCTTTCCAGAAGCATGGGTCTGGGCAGGGGTGTTCCCTACTAGGTATTATCTTCCGACCGCACCCCGAGAACCCTAGTTATCCTCACTCCACAAACTAGCCTAGGACCATCCCAACCCCCAGCCATTGTTCACTCTTTTTTAAAAATGATCTTCTACACATGAAGCTCCTGGAAAACTGGATAAAAACAAATGCTCGGAATGAACCACGGGACTCCTGCCAGCGTGGCCACGCCTCCTGATTTACAGGGCTGCAAAACGGAACTTTGTTCTGCAAATGCCCTCCCTCCTCGCCCCATCCCAATACTCAGGCGTGTAGCAGCACAGGGCCCACATGCGAAACCACCGAGCACAGCCTTTCTCCACTGAAACTCAACACAGGCCATGTGGCCAAGCACCCAGGATGCCACAGGGTGTGTGGCATGCGGCTGTGTGAACGCAGCCGGGAAACAGAGGTCACTCAGAGGAGTGAAGGCACCCATGCGCTGCCTACGTGAGAAAGGCAAGTGAGAAACGGAGGTCTCTGTGGGATGCTTGTGTCCAGGAGAGGGAGGGATGCCTGAGCGGGTACCATCAAGACAGAGGCTTCAGCAATCTGCACAAAATACTGGAGCGACCTGGGTCCCTCTGGGCTGAGTTTCCTCCAGGGGATGTTAATCTTAGCAGGACAGAAACCGAAGATGTAGATGAGGGAGTAGAGACAGTGTCATAACCCAGGCAGAAAGGCCGAGACAGCGAGAAGTGGAGTCAAAAGAGGGAGAAGTCCAGGAACAGGGCCTCTTCGTCTTATGCACAGACCGGAGAAAAGAATCCGTCCTGGAGGACAGGGGCTTGAAGTCTGTAGCTTGGAGAAAACGCAGAGCTGTTGCTACGTGAAGAGACAGAAGCAGCTGGCATTAAAAATAGGTTCAGATGACAGACGGGAGTGAGTGACACAGGATCCCTGCCTCCAAATAGCCAGTGGGCTGTCACGTGGAAGCAGGAGTGGACGTGCTCTCTTGGTGCCGCGGGATGGCTCTGGGCCCAGCAGTAGATGCTCTGAGCTACAAAAAGCTTCTCCAGATCCGAGCATCAGAGTGAGCTGTCTCAGGAAGTGGTGGCCTCTGTTAACTTGGGGTGGCTCACAGTTGGGACACAGCAAGAGTGCACCACGGATCCAAATATGTGGGCTTGATCTCTGCTCTGCCAACTCAGAGCCATGCTGATGGTCTCAACCTCAGTTTCCCCTCTGTGAAAGGGAAGAACCCCATTAACTACCACTGCCTGGTGTGTCCTGGGGATTATTATGACAGAAGAGCCCTGGGGTGAGCGTCTCGGGACCAGGGTTCCCGCTCTGGCTGCAAATCACCTGCTGTATGCCTTGGGTAAGCCTTCCTGCCCCTGGCCTCTCTCTGCTCAGCTCCAAATGAGGCGGCTGAGGTCCTGTGGTTTCAACGATACGGTGGGCATCACACCGAGCTCTCAGCAGAGCAAACTGAAAAACAAGGTCATATGTAGGCAGAAAAAGCCCCAACTTGCCACAGCCAGGCCATCGGGCCCAAGTGAGGGCCGTCCTGACGCCAGCGCTTCTTCCCAAGTCCCCTGGGGGAGGGAGCAAATGCAGGGATGCAGAGAGGGGGGTATGGAAAGAAGCAGTTGCCTTTCATCCTGACCCCAGAGATCAGGAGAGGGGAGGGGTGGGCCTGACTCCTCACAACCCTGCGGAAGAGGTCGTTTCTGTTTACCAGTAAGGAAACGGAGGCGCAGAGAAGCACATTATCATGAGTGGCTCTAACTTTAGTCTCTCTGTCCCTCCACTCCCCAGTCTTGGGTCCAGAAACCGGGTCTCCCCACCAACCCTGCAATTCCCAGGGAGAGTTCTGTGTGCTCTTTGACGCTTGTGGAAAGAAACAAGAGACAGATCATCACAAACGTGAGGGCAGCATAGTGCGGCTCTCTGCGTTTGGGATCCATATGTTCTGCTCTTCTCCCTAAGCAGACGGACTTAACCCTGCTCCTTCCAGCGAACAGGTGACTAGCCTGGCCTTCAGCAAGGGGTGTGGTGGTGGTGCGTGTGTGTGTGTGTCTGTGCAGGACTGCACGAACTCGCTGAAGACTCTGCTGGATGTGACTGGCAAATTACCCTGAGAAGAGAAGGAGAAACAAGGTAGGTGGGAGCTTAAACAGGTTACGAGTGCTTTACACACGTCAGACACACTCAGCAAACACTGGCTCCTGGGGCCGTTGGGACGCACCGTGCCCGCCAGGGCGGCAGATGACAGCGCGCGGCCCTGCCCTCAAGGTCTGGAGGATGAAATGAGCCGCGGTGACAGAGAACTGAGGGGTGTGGGAAGGTGCTCCGGGCGGGCGCTGCGAGGCAGGGATTAGGGGGATCAGGGAGGCTTTATGGAAGAGGTGGCACTCAAGCCAGGGCCTTAAAGGACGGCAGGACTCGAAGATGCGGGTGGTGATACGGGGTGAGAGATTAGTGCTGTCATCTCAAGCCTCCCGGGGAGGCAGGCCTCTGACAGCCTCTCCTTCAGAGTGCAGAGCCTGCCAGGCCTCCACCTTCTCAGAGCTCCATGCCAGCCTGGTTTCTGGGGTGGGGTGGGGGGGAGGGGGGCCTGGGGCTTACTCACTTCCCCTCCTCAACAGGGGGCTCTTCCGCAGGAGGGAAATCAGCCGCCCACCAGGGCTGAGAAGGCTGCGGCTGCTGGCTGAGCTCACCTGCTGGCTGAGCTCACCGGGCTACGCTGGGCACAGCTTACCAGTTTCTCCCCCGGGGGCCCCCAACAACCCAGTAGGGACTCCAGATGAGGACGTCAAGGGATCTGACCAGGGTCACACAGCTCGGATGGGCAGAACTGGAAGTCAAGCCAAATGTGCTAAAACCAGGGCCTGTTCTCAGCCACGTCACAGCTTCTCTGGTCTCCATTTTGAAGCGGATGCTTCAAGACGGCCCCCCCGGGAACAGAGAGGTCCGGGTTCGAGGCCCAGCTCTTCCACTCTCCAGGAGTCGAGGTACTGGGCACCCTGCTTTACCTTTCAGAGCCCAGTCATCTGTAAAGGAAGGAGCCCTCCATCCTCTGCAGAGGTGTGGGGAACTTTAAACACGACTCTCAGGCAACGGGTTCAGCCTGAGACAGGTGCTCCTCAAACAGAAGCCCCTGAGCCAGAGACACAGCACCAGGCAGACAACAGACATGTTTAGTTTCCATGAGTCCATGAACGCAGAGCACATGGAAGGAAAGGGAGTCAGGAGTGTCGGGAGACAACGTCTACCACTCAACAGAAGCCACTCTTCTGGAGAGTGGCCTCGCCCTACCCCACGTTAGAAAAATCTGATTTCATTTTTTAAGAATGAAACAAAGGCACGCCAGTCAGAACGTTTCCAAAAGGAGAACTGGCTTCCTTCCCTGTGCTGAGAAGGCCACGGCCACCATCCCACTGGGCCTTGCCCATGCATCCCAGGGAGCACCCAGCTTCTTCTGGGAATTGGATCAAAGGGTACCGTTTGTGTATGAGGTGGAGCCCCACATAATTAATACCTGGTTACACCGTGGAGGCCAGCCAGGGCACCCTCCTCCATGTGCAAACACCTCCCCGGCTGGGCCGCACGGCACAGGGCACGGGTGCCTAGGCGTGTACATGCAAGACAAGGGAGATTAAGGGCTAGAGGTGCCCCCGCAAATGAACAGCACAGAGTGGATCAACAGCACGCTATTTGCACAGCGCCGATTTTCTTCTTAAAGAGAGATGAGTTTCGCGGCCCCAGTTTACACCATTAGCCGTGCCCCACCCCCTCCCCTCCTCCACACACACAGTCTTAAAGGAGCTACTTACAACCGCAAACATGTCATAGTAGGCCAGTGACAGCTCCTTAACAAGAACACTGGCAGTTGCCTCTGCAAAGCGGAAAATTCCCTGGCGTGGACCCACACACACGCTCAGTTCCAATGACAACTTAATCCTGCCAGGACTGAGGTGTGCAGGGAACAAAAAAAAAAAAAAAAAAAATCGCCTGCTTCTAGAAACTTTTAGGTTTAAAAGAAATCATTAAAGGCGTGACCCTCAGAACACACCTCTCAGAAACGGGAGCCCACACTTTGTTCAGCTGGCACCGAATTTAGTGGGGACAGAGTCACTTGCCCTCGGCTCCTCCTCTGCTGTGACAGGACGACTGTGCAATCTGCAAAGTTCACTGGGGTCCCCTGTATCAAGTCCAGAGAAGCTGACACTTGGCTGGGAAGGGTGTATACAGGAAGGGGCCAGGAGGGAAGCCACTGAGTAGCCCACCACTGTGGTTTGCACGGCTGGCGCACGGGCTCAGAGCTGAGCAGATGCCACCTAAGCCTTTAAAGCATGCACTAATTGCGCTAATTTAGCTAACAGTCTCTGTCCCGTCCCCCACCCCAGTCAACCAGCATCCTCTGCTACTGCTGGAGAGATGCAAGCTGTTGGCTTTAGTGTTATTTTGTCAGCCATTAAACGATTCATCGGAGTCATTAATTGATTTATTACTGCTGCCTGCTCAGAGGGTTTAGCAAATAAAGAATGATGTAGGTCACAACTCAAAGGAAATTGGACCAAACACCACCACGAGAAGCTGGGCACTTAGAGAGTCTGCCACTGTCCACTCGGGCACCCCTCCACACACAGCTGTCGGAGGGGGGACAGCACAGCTGGCTCTCCTGCCTGAAATCCAGGTGCCAGGCTGCCTCCTGCTCAGGCGCTTGGTGATGCCAAAGACGTAGAAGGCCGAGAACCTTGTCCAGAGGCCCCTGGCAGCTGGCTCCCAGAAGCCTGCCAGGCACGATCACCGGCAACTGAGTACAAGGGGGAGAGAATCCTACACTGGCCCCTAACCAGTGGGTGCTGGCTGGCAACGGCTGGGCCTACGTCTCAGCCCTCCAGGGCACAGGGGAAGCCAGGGCTCTACTCCTCTGGAGGTGACATGCTCCAGCCACACTTCCTCCCTCCCTGCAGTGCCCGCAAGACTGAGGGAACAGCAACAGCTGACGGTAACAGGTGCCTCCCGATGCCTGGCGGCCCTTCAGGATTATCTCTGACCCTCTCGACAGTTCTAGGAGGTAGGTGGCATTACCGTCCCTGTGCTGGAGGAGAAAACAAGTTCAGAGAGCTGACCTGCTGTACTTACACAGCAGGCCAGGGAGCAGTTCGAATCCTGGGATTCGAACCCAGGTCCACCTGACTTCAAAGTCCACCTTTCCTCCCCTCTACCACCCTCTTTGGCTGATACAGCTCAACCTCAACAATGACCTCGACAAAAACTAGCTGGGTGAACAAGAGGCAGGGCAGCCCTGTCTCGGAGCCCCAGGTGTCTCATTTATAAACCGACAAAGTTAAGGTGGGTGAGTCCGGAGGACCCAAAGAGGAGAGGGAAACTGCAGGACTCAGGTCCTTCTACCGCCCCAGCGGTGCCGGCCCGTGAGATGCTGATGGCTCGGCCATGCTGGCAACAGAGGCCACACGGCCCAGCGCCCCCTTTCTGCTGTAGAAAGGTCCTCATGCTGGGAGCCAGCTGTCCCCTGGCTTCCCCTGCCACCCCACCTGCCCCTCAAGCCCCGGCCTAAATGCAGCAGGCCCAGGAAGGCTTCCTAGGACCAGGCCAGGTATCCAGTGGTATGCAATGAATGTTGCTGCACTAGATCAGCCCAGAGAGAAGGAACTCTCATCCTGCCTTGCTCTCAATTCCTGGGGTTGTGAGCAAACATGAGAGAGCGGTGTTGAGGTGAGGAAACTAGAACAGTCATTTTACAGAAATGTTAACACTTCCAACAGGAGGGTTTATAGGGTCACCGGTTCATAGATTCTGTGTGTGTGTGTCTGTCCCTAAAGCAGGAAAGGTAATAGCTCTGATATCCTGTGTCCCCAAGGAACCAAACACAGCCAGTCTGGTTGACTCGAGCTCTGTGATTACAGGAATCAGCCCCTCAAAGCCACATCACATCCCCACCCTGCTCAGTGGCACTGCAGGACAGAGCCCGCCCCAGCAAGCCTTCAGAGGCCCCCAGGGGGGACTGTTTACTTTGCTTCAAGAGTGATGCAGAGGGGCCGAAGAGGTAGATCAGGTGTATACCAAGAGCTGACCTGCTTCAGTCCCTGACACAGCCCCAGCCCCCACACTTAGGTCTGTGGCCTGCCGAGGACCAGGGAGTGTTATGGCGCAAGGCAGGGCGGCCTCTTCGGAGCTCCCCCACAAAGACATCTACAGATATTTCTTGGGTGTCTAGCAGGGGTACAAGACAGGGCTTTCTTGCTAGTATCGCCCCACCCAGAGCATCCCAGAACACGAATCCTTTGGGATCCTAGTGGGGAAACCTGCTAATGGGGTGGGGCCAGGAGCCTGGCCTGGAAGGACCAGTGATGACCTAACTGGTCAAAGGCTTCTGGGGGATAGGGAGAGTTTATCTACTGAGAACTCTGACCCAAACGTGGCTTCTGAAACAGACCCAGGATTTCCCATAGAGGTGGTCCGTCCCCTACTCCATACGGCATTGAAGCACAAAGGAAGGTCTTTATAGAGACGTTCATCCGGGTCCAACAAATGAGATGCTTTTAGTCCCATGGAGAAAGAATAACCTATTATTACATGCACATGTTTAGTACTCCAGCTAACAAAAGCCTTCCTTTCACCCATGTTTACTTGATGAACATGCCCAAGCATCCTCTACACAGGCCGGTCCACCCCTCTGGAACACTCCTCTGCGCTCTCTCCGTGGGTGATACCTCTTCGTCCTCTATGTGTTCTTCATCGCAGCACTTGTCACATTGGACTGTTAATTCCTTATTCAAGGAACCAGCTGTGTTCCCAGGGACAGGGGCAGGAAGGGTGTACATAGCACAGAGAAGGTGCTGGCTCAGTAAATATTTTTTGGATGGATAAAGTCCTTGCAGAAATCCTGCTTTTCAAGAATAGTCACCATGTCTACAAGTAAAATTCTAGGACTAGCTAACTCAGTCACGTACTTACCATTTTGGCTACATCCATACAACTATTCTGTCCCCTCTAAACAACAATGTAACAACACATACACCACTACCACCACCACCACCATCACCACACCCAGGCTAGTTTTAGGACACACTGTTCCCTCTGACTGTAAAACCCAAGCTTTGGGTATTAAGAAAACCTGGGTGCTGGTGTTGCTTGGTCCTTGCTGGCAAACGACTTGGGCAGGCCACTTCTCATAGAGGTACTGGTCAGGTCAGTAAAATGGAATCGTCTTTATACCTCTCCCTCCCAAGACAGCTATGAATTAGCTAAAGCTAACATCTGGGCAAAGCACTGGTAGTTGTGGGGCAATGACAGAGAGCAGGGTTGCCTCAGGGAGCTAAATTCCCATCGCGTTCCTACTTTGGAAGAAGTGGAGACTGGGCCCAGTAGGCTGGGTGCAGTGAGTGGATTCGAGTAGTCTTAATGAGTCGCTGAGATCTGGCTGCTTCTATCAGCCCTCTCAGCCCAGCCTCCCTTGCACCTCCAAAGCAAAGCCTGTTGGTTATTCTCAGATAGGCTAGATGCCCTGGTCCTCCACCTCACTGAAGACAGATGTCTGCTCCACTGACCAAGAAGCCATTTTTTCCACAGGCTTCTTGACAGGGTTGAGAGAACCTGCCTTTGGAGCTTAGAGACAGCAAAGGTGGGAAGAGCCCCTCCTGGGCCTAGTCCGGAGACCGAGGAGGACAGCAAGGCAGAGGTCCCAACCTGAGACATCGTTCTCCGTGTCCCACAGACAGGAATCCTCTGCCAATCTGAGGATGCCCGTCGCAGCCGAACCCTCCAAACCACAGGTTTCTAAAAGACATGGTTCCTGCCATTAGAGACGAGCCACAGAGCAAGCCCTGAGCTCACTCAGGAGGAATGCGTCCTCCTCCTCCCTGATTCAGTCCCTCACTGAACATGAAATGAGAACTTGAGAAGGGCAGAGAGGAGAACGAGGGCAGACGCCAGGCTCTCCGAGCCCACAGGGACCTCTGGTTGTACCCCTGTTCTGCTCCCTCCCTGTGCTTACCATGCCCTGGGAATGGCTCCAGCCGCTTACCAACCAGATCTCAGGTCCTCCACTCCTAGGGACACCTTCTCTCCCAGATAAGCTCCCTATCACCTTCCATTTATTTATCTACCTATAGGTAGAGTAGGTTCATGAGCTAGAACTCAATATTGGAAGATACCAGTTTCCACCTGCAACTGTCTCGCAAGGCATCCAATGGAACGTTCAATGACAATGAACTCCTAACCAAGGACTGCTGTGGTAAAGTACAGAGAGCAGTGGCATGAGGGCTCCAGCTCCCCAGCTCCCTGGCTCACTCAGAGCGGCAGGCACTTCCCCCTGACTCAAGAAGCTCCCCCAATACAAGACAATACGTCTGCTGGGGTTGGCATGAGACCTACAGCAAATAAGGAGATAATAAAGGGCCATGATCTCATGTTAGTCCCCCTCTCTTCCCCCCACTCCAACCTCCCTCTTTTCTTGTGCCCAAGCTTCAGCCTCTCTGGTCCCCAGCCTTTGCACAGACCATCCCCTCCACCCAGAATGCCCACAACTCCCTGCCACCATGTCAGTCCCTCCACCTGCCCCTTGGGCCACCCTGGGCACTGGGCAGGATTTTTTCTGTCTTCCAAGCCCATGTGAAACTCTACCTGTGACTCTTCCAGTATCTTCTACATGGCCTTATCGTAAGGACAAAAGCTATCTCCCTTCAGGACTGTTGGTTCCAAAGAACAGAATCCACATATTTACTATGCCTAATAATCAATAACTATCGCACGACTGAGGACTATGAAAGAGCTTTTTGGACAAAGCTAGGCCTTGGCTCTTCTGGGTAATTTCTTTCTTATTTTTCTCCTTTATAAAGATGAAACTTTAAAGAACAGAACAAACTTTCATAAACCCAAATATCAAAAAGGACAAAGAGGGGCCTTATCTTCCAGTGTTTCTGTTTTTCTCCTCAAGCAATCACTGCAGGAGAGAAACATGGAAACCTTGAAGAAGGCTTGAATTTGAATCTTGGTTCTATCCTACCTTGAAACTCGTGAGTCACAGAGACATGGCAAAACTATCTTCAATGGATGACCAAGCACCCCTCTCTGCTGCAAATGTGTCTAAAGCTGTCTGTTTTTCTTCTATTTTGTCTAATTTCATTTAAGTCCCTGGCCTGGGTCTTCTCCACTGAAGACAGAAGTTTTTAATTAGATTTGGGTAATCCACAGGGCTTCAGAAACTTTGAGTCTAGAACCTCAGAAGAGGAGGAGATCCTGCGGTCCCTCTGTTGTAGATGCGGCCTCCAGCTCACAGACCTGGGTCAAGGGCAGGAATCGGTCTGGGACCTGGGTCTCCCAAGACGGCTGTACCTTGGCAGTCTCATGTGGAAAAGTAGGATAATAAGCCTTGCTTCACAGAGTCTGCGAAAGTGAAGTTTCCGCTGCCTCCCCTAGAACTCCACCTGGCCTGTATCTTTCAGCTACGCAGTAAGTAACTGTTGAATGGATACTCCTAAACCCTCCGCTCTGCCTTTTCTCCACTCTCCACAGAGGAAGGCCTTGCCCAGAGGGACCAGCCGGCAGTCCTCACCTGTAGAGCCTCAGCGCGGTCCCAATCCCATCCCCTGACACTTGCCGACCCAAGTGTCCCAGGAAAGGGAACTGACACTTGCCAGCCTGTGTGTCCCAGCAAAGGGAACAAGCCACCATTGGAGGTAGGCATGGCTTGGAAGGCCAATCCTCCCAACAACCTGGAGATGCTAACCCCACTCCTGTGCTTCACACCTGACCCTTTTGCCAGTGAAGATCACGATGGTGAAGTGTCTTCACAAGGTCACAATTCTTCCTGGCTGGGTCCAGTCATCACAGACCTACACTCCCCACCCGAGCGCGCCCCAGTGGGAACCAGACAGAAGACCTCAGTCATGGCAAGAAGAGACACTAACCCTGCAACCAGCCCCTCAGGTTCTGGCACCTGCGTGAGGTGGGTCTCTTCAACCTTAACTTGACCATCTATACGACGAGAAGTTGCCACTGCCAGCCTGGCCTACCTCACGCAAAATGTGAAGCACAAATGAAGAAATAAATGCAAAACCTGGTGTGACCAGAAAGGCAACAGCACCCCTGCTCCCAGACAAAGCGGTGGGAAGAAAGGAGGAAGCTACAGTAACAAAGGGCCTGTACTAGGAGTCAGGCCCCGGCTCCGAGTCCCTTCCCCTCACCTATAAAAACAAAGGGGACAAATTCCACTCCTGGTCCCCAAACCTGGCTGCACATCAAGAGCCTCTGGGGGCTCTGCAACCACCTAGCTGCCCACCCTCCCTCCAGACAGCAGGCATCCAGCTTTCAGGAGCTCCTGGATCAGATGTTCCAGCAGATTCCTCCAGGGCTCTGCCTCTGCCCTGACCAGGGTAAATAGACCCCAGGTCCAGCGATGACTAGACAGATGGGCAGGCCTCTTCTGCCCCTCACCCTCCCCAGCCAGGCTCCCAGGAGGCCTGCAGGAAGCTTCCGGATGCAGGTCGGGGCTTAGACAGCCGCCCAAACAGGTACAGGCCCAGATGTAATTGGCCTCTCGGTTAAGCTTTCTAATCTCATTAAAGCTGCCCACATCATGCAGACCACAGCTCTGCATTTAATAACAGAAGAGCACTGCCCTGCCCACGGTAAGCTGATTAGGTCTGGGGAGACCCGAGAGGACCACTCCGGACCAAGGCCCCTGGCCCGAGACGGACAGAGTGCAGAGTGCAGGACTCACAGCTGCCTCCCCTCCCATTCACAACGGGAAGAGGGGGCTGGTTTGGGGTCCAAGCAGCTATGCTCTGTGCCTTTGGAAGAGAAGATCTGTCCTGCCACCCACCCTTTCCCCCAGCCCTTTGAGAGAAGGTACCGAAAGTCCTTCCTTGACAAGTGTGTGAGGAGGGCTGAGGCAGTAGCCAGCTCCTGGACATTGGCCCCGACAACGCCATGGTCAACGTGTACAAACATCCCTGTGCAAATATACGCCATCTACTTCTGGATCATCTCCTCTATCTAAATACACACCAAGAAAATAACTTGGCAGTATAAGAAATTCTGCCATGGCTCCAAAGTAGCAAAAACAAACTCTCCCTCCCGCTCTCCTCCTCTGCTCTGCTCAAGGTGCCACGCTGGGTCAAGGACAGGCATGGAGACACGCACACCGGCAACAACCACCCAGAATATGCTGGGGGTTTAATCCCACTGAAAGCGGTTGATTATTAATATTTAATAGGGAAGATAACATTTTAGAAGGGAAGGGACTCTGTGCAGGTTCCAAGCCAGGCTAGAACAGATACCCTGTCCAAGGGAGATGTTTGGGGACACGCCCAGCCAAGTACAAATACACACCCATCCCCACCCCCTTTGGGACTCGCTTTAAGACACTGGCATTTTCCACTCCACCTGCCAAGAATGAAGCCACCCTGCCCCGTGTGATCCTCAACCCCCTGGAAACAAAGGCGGCAGTCACGGGGGTGGGCTAGCGCACCTCAGGCATTGGTCCGGTGTCTCCCCCGCCCCCTGCCTTTTCACCAAAGGGGGAACAAAGGCCCACAGTAGGAGACAGACATGCCCAGAACCTGGCCAGGGTGCCTCTTATTCCACCACGCTTTCATTCTTTGGATAATCTGGATAGAGGTGGCTTTTTTTTTTTTAAATGCCCTCAGCAAATCTAAGCTGCTTACAATCACCCCTAAACCCACCCTCTAGGGCACGAGGGCAGCATATTATTAGGAAAATGTCTGACGGTCAAGGGCGTGTGGGCAACCCTCCAATCATGCCAGCTCTCATGGGCCAGGCCGACTTCTCAGCTGCCATACAATGCCCCAGTCCCATCCACCCCACTCTCCATCTAGACTCGGTCCAAGGGCCTGGAGCACTTGCTCTAGCCCTCCTCTCGTCCCTACTCCTCTCCCCAAACTGACCTAACCAGCCACTGACAAGCTCAGTGGCCTGGTGGCTACCGGCTGCACACCAGCGTGGCTGGGCAGGCCCTTCTCAGTTCCAACTCCACCCACATACGCTTCCAAGGGCTTACAGACTCTTCTTTTCCCTGCAATGCTCTCTTCACACTTCCCTTTCAGTCACCAATTTCTACGCCTTTTTTCATTGTGGGATCCACAGAAGATATCACTGCATCCAGGAAGCCCTCTGGGTAGAGCCCTCTCTTGGGACCCAGCAACGGGGTTGGGTCCCTTGCAGCATCGGAAGCATCTGCTTATGCCTATGTCCCTCTTTCCCACTAAACTGTGAGATCCCAGAAGGCAAACTCCCAGAAGACACCTGGCCCAGCTCAGCTAAGGGTCCAGCGCACCAAAGGCATTTCCAGGCCCACACAATTTGCAAAAGAAGTTTCAAGTCTCAGAACCAATACCAGAGACATCATTCAATCCAATCCCAGTTGCTGTTATTGTCTTTATTTTTAAATAAAAAAAACAACAACAACAAAGGCCCAGGGAGGATGAGAGTGTTAGTATCACATAGCTCATTAGCAGTGCCAAACTGGTGGCTAGCCCGCGTCTTCACAGACTCCTCCAGATCAGCCAAAAGCCTCACAGGAAGACCCAACTCAAGAGAGTGCTATTGGGACCGAACATCCAAGAAAGAGGGGCATTCGAAAGGTCTAGAGGCAGCCCCGGAGGCGCTGGCTTGGGGGCTCAGGAGCCCAGCATAAGGAAATACACATGCCAACCTGGAAACCCCAAGTGGAGACTATCGGCTAGAACTATCCTGAGCAGGTGCTCGACAAGGACAAGAGGAAGGACCAAGGACGGCACCTGGCACGTGGAGGCACTCAACAAACATTTGCTATTGCACAATTAACGGCACAAACGACCAATTATAAACCAATGCAATGCACAGCATCGCACAGGCCTGCACAGGGCTCCAGGATCTCAAAGAAAGGAAGGATTATTTTCTGCCAGAGGGTGGGGCAGTCTGGGACAGCTTCACAGAGCAGTGACATCTGATCAGACGCCATCTGTTATTTTTCTCTAATTGTTCCACATGTGTGAAATTTTGATTCTAGGCTAGAATGTGGCCTCTTAAGAGGCTGAGGCTGTGGCTGCTCTCCCTGCCTTCCCCAACCCTTCTCTCCAAAGCATCCATTCGACAGTGGGGCTCCTCGTAGACACTGAGGAATGCCAACAGGAGTGAAAGGCCACACCCTTCTATTCCAAAGAGGAGGTAAAAGTAATGCTGGCTTCCCACAAGTCTGCTTTACCTGCAGAAGCTCCCTGAAGCCCATGAAGAAAGCCAGCAGTGCCCAGGGGCACTCCCAACATCCCAAATGTCCTGTGCCTCTGGTGTGGCATTAAGAGATGGGCACTCAGGCTCTGTTGAACATGTCCTGGGTCCAACGGGTGGCACCGAGTCTCTTCCACACCTCATCTGCTTCCCCCTCTCAACAACCCTGCAAGATAGGAATCAATACCCTCACTTGACACACTGGGAAAACTGAGGCTTGGAGACAGGTCATGGGGCCAGGTCAGTGGCAGGCTCACGTGGGTCTTTGACCACATCACACTGCCCGTAATATTACTTCGCCACCAACAGTTTCCTGCAACAGAGGCATCACCAAGGCCATTTGGAAGGAATGAGTTAGTGCCGGTCCAGACCTCCCGCCTGCAAGAAACACCACCACCAGCACACCAGCTTTGGTCTTCCAGCACGAATTAACCTACCGAAGGGGCACAACTGTTCCACGTGGGCTCACTCACACAGACTACACCACACCCCGGTTTCTACAGCTGCACCCCATCTTCTCACTTTCCCGAGGCCTCGACACCCCACCCTACCCCCAGCCACATCCGAGTTTCCATAGAGGCCCAGAAGAATGCAAACTCCAATGATTCCCTTTCTTGTTTGGATAATGGCCACTTCACAATTCTCCCTCCCACACCAGGACCCTCGCTGCTCCTGTGAGCAGGCGTTCAGGCCAGGGAGAGAGAACAAACGGGAGGGGATGAAAAACACACACAACAGTAAGCTGCAACCCAAACAGAACTAATCCATTCAGAGCCCAAAGAGGCTGAGCAGATGGGAAGCCGGCATTCCCCCGCCCGCCACCACCCTGGGTTCCGGGGCCTTCACCACAGTGTTATAATTATAAAGGGTGACCCAGCCACATGCTCTCGGGGCCGCCCCTGCTCCCAGGCACCCGCGGGCACCGCCTTCATCTGGTTTGTGTTTAGAGCTCTTCCTGAGCCTCCCCCAAATCATATGTGCAAGGGCAGGAGCACAAACGTGCCAGCCTTGGGACACGCTTCCAGGGGAAGGAGGAAGGTGCCGACTTCACCCAGTCCCCTCTCTGCACTCTGGGCGGGAGGGGCAAAACACCCTCAGAAGGGCTCCCACCCCCCCTTCTTCCCAGCCCAGTGTCCCCCACTCTCGCTGAGCACCTACCCATGTGCACAACGACATCGTCCTTCGTGTGTTCCCTTCCACCCAGTAAACAAGAGGACAGAAACGACGGGTGTCGCTCACTGTTAACACCCCCACTGCTTAACACAGGGCAAGGCTGTGCAAGACATATTCAAAGAATTGCCGAATGGGGGCACCTGGGTGGTTCGGGCGGTTAAACGTCCAACTTCGGCTCAGGTCATGATCTCAAGCCCCGCACTGGGCTCTGTGCTGACAGCACCCACGTCGGATTCTGTGTCTCCCTCTCTCCCTGCCCCTCCCCCACTCACGCTCTATCTCTACCTCTCTCAAAAATAAAAATTTTTTTTAATTAAAAAAAAAAATTTGCTGAATGAATGTAAATCACAACTCCAATTAATTCTACGGATATTTTTATTCCTTTATAGTTGTCCCTTTCTCTAAACCTGCAGCACTCTGAGGGCAGAAATCCTGTCTTGTTCATTACCTCCCCAATGACTGGCACTTCGGGGGGTGCTCAATAAATACATACTTGTTGTGTTGGGGCACCTGGGTGGCTCAGTCGGCTAAGCTTCCAACTTTGGCTCAGGTCATGATCTCATGGTTTGTGAGTTCGAGCCTGGCATCGGGTTCTCTGCTGTCGGCGTGCAGCCCGCTTTGGATCCTCTGTCTCCCTCTCTCTCTCTGCCCCTTCCCCACTCATGCACGCATGTGCGCACATTCTCTCTCTCTCTCTCTCTCTCTCTCAAAATAAATAAACATTAAAAAAATAAATATACAAATACTTCCTATGCAAAGGAATGACCATTCATCACTTTGAGAACATTGAAGACCCACCAATGGAGGGAGTTTAAATATCACTGGTGTCACCCTGCTCATTTGTAAAAGGAGAGGGAGTGCCTTGTTTGTGGCCAGTGTGCCAGATGCAGGACTCGAATCTGGGTCCTGAGGCCCTGCCTGCCATGGCAGGGGAGGACAAAAGGCACCGAGGATGTGCCTGCTGCTCTGAAGAAGCGGGTGATCTGGCGGGGCAGACAAGATAGACACGTGAAACAATTAGTGAACAAGATAACCGCCAGCCTGATGGTATTATACCCGGATATAATAAAGTACACGCTGTACGACACAATTAGAGACAAGAGTGAAGCACACGGCACTAATTACACAGGACAAAGAGTGAGCAAACGGGAGCCGCCAGGGCGCTGGAGTTGTCACAGAGGACTCTGGAGACCAAGGAACCCAAGGTGAGTTTGGGGTGGGGCGCCTCCGCCAGGAAGCCTCTCCAGATGACCACTCCCTCCTCAGTGCTCTTGCTAGCTCCTGCCCTGAGCCAACCGATCCCTCTGTCACTCACGGCCCTCGTTCAAGCAGTCTGCTATCGATCACCTGGATGGTCAGCCTAGGGGGCAGGGGGCAGGTCCTGGCACCGAGCCAGCCCCTGGTCATCAGTCAGCGTTCGTTATTTCAACATGCACCATCACCAGTACTACGTGCTCGGGACTGACCTGAGCCTCTGCGAACATCAGCTCGTTCAAGCCTTCCAACAATGCGGTGAGGTAAGGGCGCATATGCTTCTGCAGATCATAAGCTCAGTGAGGGGAAGTCACCCTCCTGGGCCACAGTGCCAATGAATGGCAGAGTCAAGAGACAACCTAAAACGGGTCCACTGCTCAACAAATCTCATGCTCCTAATCTCCACACCCACGCGGTCCAGCACAGAAACCCCAGCTCCAAGGGGGCTACTGAGTCCTTCGAGATGTGGGCAGTTCAAACTGAGATGTTAAAATACAGACCAGATCCCAAAGACTTGGTATGAAGAGTAGGTAAAATAACTCGTCCATCATTTCTACACTGATTACATCTGAAAAGGATAGTGTTTGGGGCATATTCATTTACGAGGAAATAGAATAGACTAATGAAATGAATTTCATCCATTTCACTTTTTTTATGTGACTGTGTGAGACCGTAGGAGGACAGGTGTGTCTAACATTCTGTCCGCAGAGGCCAGCACTGCCTCCGTGACGTATGTGAATGAACGATGAGCAGGACGCGGACAAGAGGATGGGAGAACGGCCCAGGCGACATTTCAGGTGAGAACAAGCATGGGGCCAGGGAGTAGGGGGTGCAGTAGCCCTGAGCCCTGCAGACAGGATGGATGGGGTGAGGTCTGCCTAGAACTAGGGGAGGGCTTGGTCAGGTACACTGGCCCCAAATGACAGAAGGCATGGGGAGCAGGCCAGGACTCTGACCTGGGGGTTTTGGTAAACACAGGTGGCCAAGCTATTTACCATGCAGAGAAGAGAGTGGGTACAGTGACTAAGTGGGACTAGTGGCCTAGAACCAGTCACCTACCCAGGTGCCTTGCAGAACACAGCAGCCAAGTCCTCAATTTCCTGCATTACAGAGCACTGGGATGGGTCCCCACCCCCCCCCTGCCCTGGGGCCAGGAAACACCCGTGCCAACTTGGCACCCAGTGAACTGTGGGCACAGGGTTAGTCTCACATGGGGGCACTGAGGAGGCCTTTCAGGGGATGAGGCGCTGCTCGGGGAAGTAAGGCTGAATGGGGGTTTGGGAAGTAGGGGCAGGCAAAGGACATAGCAGGTGGAATGCTGGAATAACAGGTCATTCTAGGAAGAAGGTCCGGTGCGTGCAAAAGCCGTACGCACAGGGGGCAGCCAGAGGCAGAAGCAGAAGAGCAGAATCTAGAGGGGGCGCTGGAGCTAGATCCCAGGATCTTCTGCTGATAAGGAATATCAGCAGATACTCTTAGCTCTCTTTTGCTGAGATGACCCGTGATGCGCCTTGGCAGGTGCTGAGAAGGCGATCCCAGAAAAACCCAGTAACATCCCCCATCACCACCACCACCACCACCACCGAGGGGCGAGGATGCAGGGGACCAATGCCTCCCTTACTGGAGCACTGTCGCTCCAACACACGCGGCTGACATTTACCATGACGGGAGGAAAGCCAGGCAGAGACCAGCGCAGAGTGCATCTGGAGGGAGTGTCTCTCTGCCTCTCAAAAATAAAATAAATGTAAAAAAATTAAAAAAATAAATAAATAAAGGGTGACGATTCCAATGCCTACAAACGTTAAATAACAAACGTATTTCCATCTCTGTTAATGCCCCCCCTCTCCTTCTCGATCCCTCTGAGGGATCCCATGAAGAGTATGGCTAGGGGTAACAAATCCTAGCTCGGACATCTGTATGCTGAGAGCCTCCAGGCCGCTAGTTAACTGAGTAAGAGGGGAACCACTGTCTTATTCCCCAGGGTCCTTGTGAGAAACCAAGAGATTCAATAGATGTGAATTACCCAACACAGACCCAGGCCCTTCCCTTCCCTTCCCACTGTCACCGGTCCCCAAATACCCTCATTCCATGGTCCATGAGTACACAGTACCTGCCTAGCACAGTGGGCAGCACATGATAGGGGTTCAATAAATACTACATTTTCTATTATCAGATGTCACAGCTGAGGACCAGCAAATTAGATCCAGTTAGGAGAGCAGAAAGTTACCTCAGCAAGCAATCACAGGGCCAGGGAACGTTTTTAAAAATGGAAGAAAGCTTCAAGCTGGAGGTCACTGCCTTCCTTTGCCAGGCTCGGTAATTCAGAGCCATGGCAAAGCCCCAAGATACTCAAGTCTGGATCTTCTTTTTTTTTTTTTTTTTTTTTTTTTTAATGTTTATTTATTTTTGAGAGCGAGCAAGAGAGAGCATGAGTGGGGAAGGAGCAGAGAGAGAGGGAGACCCAGAATTTGAAGCAGGCTCCAGGCTCTGGGCTATAAGCACAGAGTCTGACATGGGGCTTGAATTCACAAACCGTGAGATCATGACCTGAGCTGAAGTCAGACACTTAACCGACCGAGCCACCCAGGCACCCCAGTCTGGATCTTCTTGTGAATGATGCACCATAAACAGAAGGAAGCTCTCAGCTGGGCATGGGGCTGAAGAGTCACTACTATTTGCCTCTCTCTCTGGCAGACTTTTCTGCCCCCTCCCAGTTTTGTCCCCAGCCCAGGGACCCTGACCTGCTAGCTATTCCTCCACCTCTCCCCCTCTTCCACCAAGATACACTCCCACTCGTCGTCGTTTGTGCAAAATCTTCGAGGCCCCAGGGCCTCCTTCCTCAGTAGCCCTTCCCAGAACCCCCCTACCTGACCGGGTACCCCCCACCCCCACCCCTGCTCCCACTCTGTCCCCAACTCCTGGCACCCTTCTATCCAGGCTGGCAGCTCCTGGGCTTCTTTCTTACCCCTCCCTCCTAGACTAGAAGCACCCCAGGACAGAACCCGCACAGAATCCACGGGGCCTTCAGAGTGGAGATCACACGCTTGCCAGGGGAAAGAGTGGGAGGGCTACAATAACGCACACCTTGGGGCGATAAGCCTCAGGCCGGTGTCAGCCATGTGTCACAGAGCGCATCCACCGGAGGACAGGGGAAATGCTACAAGTCCAAACAGGCGTAGAGTTTCAGGCCAGGACACCAGGCGCATTATCAGCAAACATCAAGTTATCCGAAACCAGGCCGCGTCACAGAGGTAAACAGGCACGGCCACAGCACAGCCTCACCAGACGCCACGTCCGCCCCTTACCTGGCTTATCCCTGGGAAGAATGGGAAAGATGGTGGCTGAGTGGAGGGGGACCAGCACCCTGACATCTGACATGTCTTAGGAGCCGTTCCGGGTAACGTCACTATAAAGATGATAATAACGGTACGTGTTTATCTGGTGTGGAGTACTTACTCCGCTCACTTCCCTTTATCTACCTTCACGCCGACCTCAAAACGTAAATACTTTATCAGATCCATTTCACAGAGCAGGCAACTGAGGATTAGATTACTGAGGCCACACAGTTGTAGCTGGCAGAGTTGGCACCTGCCTGACAGCGGGATCCTTCAATGACCACGGCAGCCTTTCCCACGGGGGCCCAGCGCCATTACTTACCTTGACGCTCACTCAACCTTGAGATTCTAATGGTGAAACAACAGGGTTCCAGCTGTTCCCCCAGTCGCCCCTCGAGCACCACCTTCTTTACCAATCTTATTTTTTTTTTTTAAGTTTATTTATTTTTGAGAGAGAGAGAGAGAACAGGAGGAGGAGGGGCAGAGGGGGGCGGAGAGGACAGAGGATCTGAAGCGGGCTCTGTGCTGACAGCAGGGCGTCTGGTGCGGGGCTCGAACTCACGAACCGCGAGATCATGACCTGAGCCGAAGTTGAACACTTGTCCACCTGAGCCACCCAGGCGCCCCGATCTTTATACCCACCCCACATTTCCCCTGGCCCCGGAGAACCACCCCGTTCTCTCTCTTCTATGCCCAGCTTACCCTGGCCCAGGCCCTGCACAGAACTACACAGTGTCCTGTGTTCAACGCTTTGTCTGACTTTACTTGATGGTGGGTTCCCAGAGGGCAAAGATCCCATCTTATCTTTGAATCCCTGGCACTGTAGAATAAATTAATGTTTTAAAGCATACCTCCCCTGTCAAACAAACAACTCCTAAGCCTCTCAACAGAGCAGTATGGAAATAACCAAGAAGATTAGGATAGGGCACCAATCCAGAGGGGCAGGGATTCATTCCTAGGCCAGTTCTGAAAATGAAGAGTACCTAACTAAAAGGTAATCTCTGCCACTGTCTTATACAGGAACAATCTCACCGACTTGGAATAATTGGGGATAGAAGACGAAAAGCTGGTGTGACCTACCACTGTAAAAAGTTATAATGCACTTGAATGAGGCATACACAGAATATGGCTTTAGCGACTGAGCAGGGCCCATTTGTCAACGGCGCAACCAGAGCGTGTAAGCAAACAGAGCACGCTGATTTCGAGCAGTGTAGATTATCGAGCGGGTTTTGTAATCTTCCTGCATCTTAGGACACCACTCGTTTGCTTGGCAAACCTGTCTTCCCGTCTTGGACTGAAGGAGTGAGGCATGAGCTCTGCCTTGAGGGTAGTTATAAAATTTCTATCAGACCCCATCAAACCGAGCTACCTCCAAACAATGCATAATTTTGCAAGTAGCCTAACGAGAGCCGAAGTTTCCACAACAAGCCAGATCAAGTCAACCCAGACTTGAGCTCTAGCCACGATACAGGAAGCAGATAATGAAGGGAGGCATCAGCATCCCTCCTCCGCAGAGCAAGAGAAGGAAAACAAAGCTGGGTCTCAAAACAGTCAGCCTTGCATCCTACTGATATTTGGGGAAACGTCCCTATTAGGAGTTGAGGCTGACAGCACGGTGAGACACAATTTGTCCCTGACACATGTATTCAATGGGCCGAGAAAACACCAGGCGGTCAGAAGTTGGCTTCTCAACCACTCCTGACACCACCCGGTAAAACTCAAAGGCGCTGGAGTGGTCCCGAAAATCCCTAACTCCCCGATTGCCCTGTACTCAGAAATAACCAAAAGCCTTTGTCGCTGCCAAAAAAAAAGGGGGGGGGGGGGTGGGGAGAAAACCCCAGGAACACACCAAATCCATGTCCAACTCCTTTGCCCCTTAGAACAAAACCCATTGCGAGCATACACAAAGCAGGAGAAGGCTGGACAAAGGACAGGCCAGGTCACACTCGACAAGGCGCTTTCTTGTCGTTTCCAAAACAGAACTGTCCTCTATTAAAACACTCTTGTTGCTCGGATGTTGATGGGGGGGGGGGGGGGGGCACAAATCTCAAAACAAAAGACAGGCCTTGCCGGGGACAGGAGGCCTGGAGCCGGCTCCTTCTCCCCTGCACACTTCCCAAGTGTTTGAATGCCCGCAGATCTCCGGCCTGGAGATGGCAGCTGTCTGTTATTATCCCGGCAACTCCAAGGGCCCCAGCACCAGGGGGCGTGTCCCGAGCAGGTGAACACCATCTGCCTGGCTCTGACAAGATGCCCGTCTTCGTGCCTGCTGCTGCCAGCAGGCTGTGTAGACCTCAGGGAGGCACAGCCAGGCTCCCACCCTCTCAGAAATGGTTCTTCAATGCTCAGCCAGGCTTTCTTCTCTCTCCCCAGGGGCTGCAGGCTCAGTCACTACCTGGCATTTATCACAGAAGGGGAGCTCTTTTGAAAAACACTTGGTCACCTTTCACAGAAATTTCTAAAGGCATTGAGAGTATGTTTAGGCAGGACTGGGGGGGGGGGGGGGCGGGTTGCACAGAGTTGGGTATACATAGGAAAACAGAGCCCACCGACATACCTCCCAGGGGTTAATTTTCAGAAAGGTCTTTAATTGATCTACTAAGAGAAAAAAGTTTTCTACCTGCCTTTAAAAAAGCACTCCCCGCATTAGCTGAAACATTCCCAACACCTCAGCCCATTTCCTCCTGCCTCCACCCTGGCTGTTTTAATTGGGGTAAGTGGTTCCCTGATGCAATCTGCAAAGTACTAGTCCGAGACCATGGGGAGAGCAAGAGCTAAGTGGAAAAGCAGGGCTGGGGTGGACAGAAGCCCGGGATGGGCATGGGGAGGCCAAGCGTTCCCACTCCACCTCTTCTGCTCCTGGGAAGAGAAGAGTTCCCCTGTAAAGTCTTTTCACTGGCCGGTCTGCCAACAACTGAAATGCCTGCACCAGGTGTGCACAGGACAACAACCCCACTGGCACAGGACAAAGCGAACGGAAGGTGACGGCGAGCCTGCGTGCCTGGGAGTCTGGGTCCAGGCGGGGCCCGATCTAGTGCTCTCTGCACCGGGAGCTAACGGCCCTGGAAGGAACATAGGTCCCCACCCTCATCTCTCCGGAGACTTGAGCAAGAAGGACTCTGCAGTTTGAGGTCTTTAAAGCCACACACGCTTCACTGACACCAACCAGCGACAGACTTCCTAGTCTTAGACAGGAAAGCGAGGTGGTCACAGGGAGAGAACGGGCCACCCCAGAAGGGGGCAGCAGAGTTACGGTCTGGCCTTGGGCAGCCTGGGCTCCAGGTAGAAACCCACCAACGGCTTGGGAGTGAGGAGGATGGTCCTCACAGGCTGAAAACACCCACGGGAAGGGCTGAGCCACAAGCACTCTGTGCTTTGGAACAAAAGCCAGAAGACAGAGAGGCAGTGTGGACAACCTGGACGTCAAAGCTGGTTCCAACCCCTACCAGATCACGAGGCCCTGCGGGGCTTCTGGGGAGAAGAGAAGACAAGCAACCCCACTAACTCAAGAGACGGCTTGCAGGGCTCACAGAGGGCAGTGGAGGTGCAGGGCTTGGAGAACTACAAAGGACCACACCAGCAAGGCCTCCAAATCAAGTCGGCCTCATCTGGAGCAAATAAGCAAGGACACGCACCCCCCAAAGGGTGGCCCTGTGACCATGGCCATCGCCGCTGTCATGCAGGGAGGGAGCTGCAAGCCAGCAGGTTCAGGAAAACAGCCCAACTACACTGAGCAAGCAGCCTTCTGGCCCCACCGTCCCCCTCCACCTCAAGCCCTGTGTAGCAGAGGATCCGATTTCTAAGGTCGTCAGCTAGAGAACCAAATTATTATCACCATTCAAAAGCAAGAAGGCAGCACATAGAAAAAGTCCTTGAATTATTCCACCCCAAATGAGCTCTGTGTTGTGTCCCCAGGTCCATGGTGCTGAGGTCCCAATGGCACACCTGCCCAGCGCAGCGTACAGCTAGTGGACGCTCTCCTACACAGCCGTCTCAGACTACACCCAACTGCCTCTCCCTAGCATTCACCGGTCTATTTGCCCTTCTCTCATTCTTGTGCAACAAAGCAGCAGCCCGCGGGAAAAGGGCTCCAGCCCACAGCACCAACTCTGAGCTTTGTAGTATTTCAAAGTAAAGGGATTGTTTGGGGCAAGTGGTCAAAGAGAGCTTCCTTTCACAAGGAGGGTGTAGCTCACGACAAGCCTTGAAGAACAGGCAGCATTTCACAGAGGACCAGAGAATATGCTCCCGTTTACTCCTTTACAGCCTCCACTCTGGGTTCAAAGCAAAGCCATGACCTGTTCAGTGCCTTTAAGGCTGTCCCATCTTGTCACAGCTCCTGAGCCCAGTGGGCAGACCAGACCAACCCTCATGCCAGGAGCTGCCAAGGCTCAAGATCCACTGCCCCCACTTGGGAGGCAGAGACCACAGGACAGCGCCCAAGAAGCCCCTGGGTGTCTCTTTCCCACTAAGTTCTCCCTCCAGATGGGGGGATTGATCCAGCTTCCTGGAAATGTCTCCTCCACTTTGAATCCACTTCAGAAAGGCAGGCCCGGGTGGAGGCTGGGGAGGAGCTGGGATGGGAACATCCTGTCTGCATCAGGGCAGGGGGGTGGGGCTCAAAGGCTGCCCACGTGTGCTTCAGGGTTGTCTCCCCCCCTCCAGCAGGAAGTGTTCATTCGACCGACAAACAAGCATCTGGGGGTCGTGGTAGGGTTAGGGCGGTGAAGCCAACCTCTGATTTGTGGAAGTGAATAATCCAAGACAATGGGTGTGTGACAGCAGAGAAATCAGCTCCAGATGCAGGCCAGAGCCAGCTGCCTGGGGACCAATCGGGTAATCAATCCTGTTGATATGTTTATTCTCAAAAGGAGGACCTGGGGGAGGGGGCTAAGGCCACTGCCACAGCAGACAATGGAAGGCAGCTGGGAGCCAGTCCTGTGAGCCACCCCTCCCCGGCACAATCTGGGGGTTCTGTGTTCTCTTCTGCTTCAGGGCTTTCCTGCTCCCCAACCAGGAGCTTGAGGGGAAGGGGAGATGACCATACCAAAACCAACTGTGTGCCTGTGTTTTCTGAAACCAATAGCCGAGTCCGCTGGGGTCAGTGCCCAGGGTCTCACACGAAAGTGCTGGAGAGTGGAGTACCTTCCCTGCCGGATGGCTGAAGGCCATCCATCACCTCCGTGCAGAGGTCCTAGGCTGATGCTACTTAGGGTCAAGATGGCCAAGCTTTCCCCAAAACAAGCTTTCCCACACCTCAGGGCAGCTAATAAACAGGAACCCTGGGATTTTCACTTTGCCGACCTAGAAGGTATCAGGGTGGCTGAGATGAGAATGGGGGCCTGGCAGGGCCTAGCCAAGAGTTGGGACCAGCACCAGACTTCCCTTCCTATCCAAGGCTCTTGCGATGCGCCCAAATGGCACTGGCCCCCAACATGTAACCCTAGACCCAGTTCCCAAAGGGAGACAGAATTACTTGGTTCTCTGCCGGGGGGGGGGGGGGGGGGGGGAGGCGGCGGGGTGTGACCACACAATGACAAACCACACCAACCAGGCCTGTGGGACACACCCCAAAAAGCAGATTTGAAGCATGCAGGCACAAACACCGTGGAGAAGCAGAAAGAATAAAGAACCTGCCGACCCCCCACCCCCGCTACTTCACAGGGCTCTCAGGCCCACAAGAAGACGGGCATGAGAACCCTTCTATATGACACAATGTGACCGAGAGCTGTGGCGTCTAAGCTGTACCCAGACATGGCTTGTGCAGTCTCACCAACGTTGGCGGGGCAACAGTGACTCCCTGCCTGGCACATACGGGAAGCCCTCACGAAGCAAAACTGATTTGTTACATACTCTTAAATGGATGGAAAGTTGGGCCTGACACCTCTAATACTGCTTCCCAGGACAAATATGCTACGGCCTTAAATATTTCCTTAGATTCTTCTTAGAAAGGACCTGAGAGGGTGCTGGAGGAAAAGCGTGCGGAGTGAGCAGACTAGTTAGGCAGTAAGCACCCAGTCACTGACTACACCCAACAGGGACTGGGGCGCTGGCTTCCAACGTCCCTTCCCAGCATGGAAATTCCATGAAGTCAAAAGCCACCTGGGTATGAATACTGGACAAGGAGGAATACTTGTTGATTTGCTCAGCCTTCATTACTGGTAAGGTGAGCCCCTGACGAACAGGGAAGGGAGAAGGGAGTTGAAAATCTAAGAACAAAAGAACGGCAGAGCTTGTCACTCTGGCCCTGATCATCCATGGCACCCTCTCCAGCCATCTGTCACATCATATAGAAATTCCCTGTGTGTGATTCTGTCTGCCTGGAAAGACTGCTGGCTCCTATCCATCTCCCTATCCCCACTGAGCGTGGTGCCCAGGAGGCCCCTTAAACATTGTCGAACAAAATGATGAGCCGGGGCACCACCAAGAGCCTGCTCCTAAGCAGGGAGCGCTGGCCACGCCCATTCCTCAAGGCTAAGGCTCCCTAAGCCTGCAACTTCCTCTCCCCTTAACGTGGAGAGCACATGTGGCTCATATAGCACGAGATCACACCTGGTCTACCTTTGTTCCCACCAGCCGCCCTCTCCTCTCTCTTGGGCAGCTGTGAGTCCCTGGCAGTCTGGGAACAGAGAGGACTCACCACACTCCACTTGCACTATAAGAAGCACACAGCAGTCGGACGTGGTGGTTGGTACAAAAAGTAGGAAAGTCAGGGTTATAACATTTTTCATCTAGAGCGGAAAAAAAAAAGAGCTTCCTTAAAAAACGTGTTTTATAATCCCCAGTGCAAGCAAAAATGCAGTTAGAATACCCATTTATCTATTCTAGCATCAGTATAAATCAAGACAATCCTTTTGAAAATAATTTGGCAAAAAGACTCAAGGATCTTGAAAGGAGAGGCCCATACTTTCTGACCCAGTAATTTCACTTCTGGGAATTTATTCCAAGGAAATCATCCAAAATGAAATGCTAAGATGTTCACTGCAGTGTTATGTACAATGGTGGGGAGGAAGGGGGAGGACAGGAAGGAATATCCAGTAAGAGAGGAAGAGTTAAATAAAACCGATGCAGCCATTAAAGGATAATTAGGAATAATTAGAAACAGGCTTATCAAAAGGAAAAGCAGACCACAAACCCATGTACAGACCCGGACAGCATTCTGTCCAAGTCTAGAAGTTGTGATAAGATAATGGTAGCGTGAATGTTTTCCTTTCACTTTCCAACCGTCCCTGAAGTTGACTCTAAAGACAGGGCACCCTACTCAAGGCGCGGGAAGAGCCACGCATCCTCCAACCCATCTACCTCATGCCCAGGCCTGGGACTTCAGCAAGGGGACAGGACGTGGCAGGAAGACTCTGAACCATGGCAGCCGAACCTGGTTGCAAGCTCTGTTAACATGACACCTCTGAGAATGACATTTAGCCAAAAGGAACCTTCTGGGAATATTCAAATACCCTCAAAAAATGAAAAAATAAAAAATAAAAAAACCAAAGCAGGCAGGCAGGCTTTACATACAGCGTGCGTGCACACAGAGAGAGCCACAGTTCTCAATATACACCGCTCCATTCCCCAACAGCCGCGGTGGCCAACTTTCTGCCCCAATCAGCCATCTGGGGCTCAAAGGGAAGGTGTCAGATTGATCACCAGGGTTGGATTAATTTTTTTTTTCCTTTCTTAAATCCCCTTAACTGAGAAAGCAGCTTGAGCCAATTCTGCTTTTCTCACAGACACCAAAACACCAAGCTGTAGTTACACCAGTTCATCTTCACACCCCCAGCGCTTGGGGGAGGGGAGGATCAAGCTTTCCAAGCAGCTCTCTGCCGTCTCCCCTCCCTCCCCTCCCGGTGGGGAAGCTGGAAGCTCAGGCTTAAAGGAACAGGATGCTGGGAAAGGGCCACATCCCCAGCCTCCTGCCCACCCCCTCCAGGGTCCCTTTAGAGGAAGGAGGTGGCACTGCCTCCCAGGGGCCTCTCGGACCCCCAGCTCAAGTCAGGGATCTTCCCCTCCTCTGCTCTGCAGCTGCAAAGATCTTCTAGACTAGAACACTGCTTGCACCAGCCTGACCTCCACCACTTAGCATAGCCTTAAAACTTATTTAGAGAGTGACAGGAGGGAGAAGGCTGCTGTGTGTCCCAGGATATACCAGGCACCTTTTTCCGTGATCTCCCCTCAGCAACCTGACCAGGGGCCACTCCGTTTTATAAATGAGCAAACTGAATCTTGGAGATGCTGCAAGTCTGTGGCTGAACCCTTCTTGTTCTGGGCTTTCTGCGCCACACTGGCTGTTGAGGACCACGAGGGAACCAACCACTACTGAGCACTGAGTATGTGCCTGATGCTCCCACATATATTCTCTCTAATCCTTACAACAACCTGGAGAAAAGGAACTATATTCTCACCCCCAGACTCCAGATGAGAAAAGTGAGGTTCAGAGGGGAGCTTTCTTCTCACCTATATGATGAGTTGGACTTGAGCCCAGGTCACAGAACTAAGGCCCCTGTCTCCCCTCCCGCCCCCATGGCAACCGTTCAACAGTCCAAAGTTCCTCCAGAAACCAGACTGTAAACCATCTGTGTGGCTACAGGTCTACGCGTAGCAGTGTGTAGGTACTCAGGACCTGTGCTTTTGCTGGCGACAAGGAAGGCATAAACCGGGGTAACGGAAAGTCCTGAGGATTTACGTCTAATGGAGGAAATTTCCAAACACACAAGAAACCGTAGCAGCATGGAACAGGGCTTCTCCTGGGAGGAGTGTGCTGCCTCACAGTTCAGCGGCTTCTTGCTGGACCTCATAACCCACTGAACCCACCTTTAGCCCAACAATTAGGAAGATCCTTAATAGCCCCCACTCCCAGTGCAAAACCCTCTGTTACCTACTGCTTTACCACCCAGACCCTCTCTGAATCTGTTAATGATCAACCCTCCAGGCAGGCGCCAGCCTTCCGAAGGGACAATGACCACCCCCAGGAAAAATGGCCAAAAGCAGGTCCTGTATCAATTGATTAGGTTGTAAACAAGGGTTGTGAAGAAGAAAAAAAAGGGGGGGGCAGCCAAGACATGGTGTTTCCGGTACTTTTATTGTCCTTTGGTTGGCCCCTTCTCTTTCAAGGAGGCAGGTGGTACAGGAAAAGCCTAAGGAATGAGCCAACCACAAAGACTAGTGCTCAGGAGACTGGTTTCAAACCCACTGTCTGGACACACTTTTCACAATTTCTCAGGTTTTGACAGGAGAGAGGGGGACTCTCTCAGCTCACAGACCCCCACCACCCCCCCCCAAAATACAACAACCAGAGGCTGCCTGCTGCCCTTCCCACCGTCACAGACACTTGGGTACCTGCTTCACACCAGGCAAAGCGGAGGTGAATCAGATGTGGCCCTGGCCTCCAGAGGCTTCCAGTCCAGTGGGAGAGACATTCACCACAATCACTAGTGACTTCCGGGGGGGCTGGGGGGGTGGGGAATAGCAGCAAATAAAAATTATGTAGAAGGAAAGCCAATTTCTAAGATGAGAAATGCTAGCTCTGGGCTCTGGTCCCCATTCTCAAAAAAAGAAAAAGAAAAAAGGACCAAGGAGAGGAGAGGCCTGGCTTCAAAGCCACCGAAGACACCCAGTTACCGGGCAGGCAGGATCCTGAGCATCACCCAGGTGCTAAGAACCTGGGGCAGAGCCACAGAGACAGGCCCTAACTTCAAGGAAACTAGGCGGAATCACACAGAACTTCAATCCACAGAGCGGAGCTCTAGAGGCTGTCTCAGCCCAGCAACTAGTACAGCGCCTGGCAAAGGGAGACATGCAACCAAGGAATTTGTGGATGAATGAAGAATGGCAGGGCCTTGAGAAGGCAGAAAAGATATGCTGGGAAAAGAGCCCAGTCATAAAGGGAAACTTGCCCTCTGAGCAAGCAAAGGAGCGTCGGGCACCCTGGGTGGAAGACGCTGCGTGTGCAAAGGCACAATGATGCAAGGGAACATGGCATATCCAGGGAACTCTGAGAAGCCCCTCTGCTCATGCTTGAGGGAAAAGGGGTGTCATGCGCAAAGGCGCTAAGCCCACAGGGCCCTGGGCCCAGCTGGGGAGCATGAGCTGCATCCTGAAGCCGAGGAGAGAGCAGGGATGTCCAGGCACCAGTGCAGGAGGGCCAACTCACATTTCAGAACAAGAACTCCGACAGCACTTTTGATTCACATCCCAGTGCCTCCAGTTTCCAGGTGAAGAAACTGAGGACTTAAGTAGGTTCCACACTTGCCTGAGGTCCAGTGGCTGCATGATGTCCATCCCTGGCTTCTATCCCATGGCCCCTTTCAACACACCCTGTTCCTGTCCTGAGAGCTCTCATTCCATTACCTAAATACTCCCCAGATGCGGCTGAGGCTCTTCTGGATGGATCTGCACAAACAGTGGTGCAGCTCTGGGGCCTGGGAGGGCCTTCACCTGCCTGAGCCCCAGCTTCTTCCTCCTGTGAAAGATGGGGGAATGGATGCTAAACCCAGACAGCTGCTGCGCAAATCAAATGAAGATGTGTGTAACTTTGGCGCGCTACCCGCAGCCCGTAAGCCCTCCAAGGATGTCAGACTAGTTATTATTCACTCATTCAAACATACTGGAGTGTCTACAATGTGCCGCTCTGCTTAGAAAGAGCAGAATGAAGGAGAGGGAGCTGAAGACCACCACGACAAAAATGGACAGAGTGTTCCCCACAGTGGACAGTGACGGGGTCTGAGGCCTTTGGCCTACAAAGGGAAGGGGTTGGGTAAGCAAGGAAGAGATTAAAGCCATGATGTTTTATGCAGTGTTCGGCTGCCTGGAGATAAAACCAGAAAGCCGGTCGGGAAAGGGGTTGGGAAAATGGAATGCAAACTGCTCTACCCTCCAAAGCTCTGGGACTGAAAAATTAGGTCTACCTGACATCCGTGCGTGGAGATGGGACACAGCTTCGACCCTGGTTCCAGCCTTCCCAAGGCACAGTTTATGAGATCACTGTTCAGGAAGGTTCTGGTCTGGTCACAAGGATCTGCTATCTCTCCTGTGGCTGGCCGGGGACAGGCACAAGAGAGTAATACTCTCTTGTAATACACAAGAGAGTAATACACAGTCTCGGGCAGTAAGGGGGTCATGGACAGTGTTACTGTGGACTGAAGAACCGTATGGACTTGAGGTCTTAGGAGGTGTGCTGGTTGTGCAGTAAAGTTTTGTGGCTGGGGGAACTGGAAGGCTTCGGTGGGTTGAGGCATATGCACATGAGCAGCCATGGCCAGTAGCCACCAGCAATGACAATGGCCAGCCTTCTTGGATCTGGGCCAGCAGGCCAGTCCCTCAAGGACCCACAACACAGTTCGTTCTTATCAATACCACCTACTAATGTATTTGGCACATAAATTCAAGATGGCACCTGCCAAATACAAAAAGGCCCAATCAAGCGGGAACACAGGGTGTGTACTAAAGAGATGTAGAAGGCAAGGCCCCTTTTCCTAGGATGGGCAAAGGAAAGAACAAGAAGGAACAGCTGTGGTCTCCAAGAAATAAGTCAGCTGTCTACCCTACCCAATCAATTAAGCCAGATTCAGAAAAAAACAGCAACCCATTTTGCCTCGAGTGTTAAGTCAACCAGCATTACCCCGGTGGCTTTCAAAGACCAACACAGCGTGTGTCATAGGCAAACACCCCATACAATCACTGGTTTCCTCCAAAATTACACCCGGCACCTTCCAGGGGGCTGGGAATAAAAACAGACAGATTCCCTGCCTTCTGGGATAATACTGATAAATAATGACTTACACTCCACAGGTCTGTTCACTGAACCCTAGCCTACGATTTTCAAGGAACTCAGGCGGAGACTCCAGGCTTCCAGGACAAGGAAAAGGCAAGGTATCTGAATTATTAGAACAAAATAACAGGGAGGGCAGAGAAGAGAGGTCCAGGGTCCTTAAACCTCCCCCACCCCATCCCAGCACAGGGAACCAATGGTCAGCCGTGGAGCAAGTCAATTAAGCTCCCAGAGGATCTAAAATTACTCTTTAGTTGACAAAGGAAAAAAAAATAGGCCCCCAAAACTCTGCCTCTAGGGCTTAATTAGCTCTGTAAAAGGTCAAGAGATGCACAGATAACAGGTACTTTTGCCAAAAAAGGAGAAAAGTAAACTACTCCTGGAAACAGACAAGATCCATGTCCCCAGCCTCCAGGACCCCTCCAGCAGGTGGGGCTGGGAGCCAGGCCCTGGAAACCAGTTCCTCCAGCAGGGCAGGATGCCAAGGCATCCTGTTGGAATGAGGTTCCCCATCTTCCCTGGATAAGGTGGTGCTCCAGCCTCCTGTCCCAGCCTGCTTGCCAGACCCTGTCCCAACAGGCAGGAGAGGACTGATCCTGGCCTCACCTGCTGTACTACCTGCCTTCAGGCAAGCTGAGGGCAGGGAGAAGGCCTGCAGAGGCGGTGGGTGGTTGGGGGAGAGGCTCCATCTTGGATTCCAGAAGCCTGGATTCCGGTGACAGCTGAGCCTTGAAGTGAATTCATCCAGTTCTAGAGGTGAAATGTACTGACCCTGCAAGGCCTACAGAAACCGTCTAACCCTAGTTCTACCCATAAGAAGGCTGCAAAGACTGAGGGGAGGGAACTGGCAAAAACGAGAGTCACCCCCCTTCAGGCTAGCATGGGCCCACCTCAGCAGGATAAACACGTGGGGTGCGGCAGGTATGCCTCTGTGCTCCCCCGTAAGACTTACTATCGCTTATTGAAAGGTATCATGCTAAGCGTTTTACAAGAACCATCTCATTTAATCCTCAAGCATGCTTGCTGAATGTGCTTTCCCCCGAATGAGGAGCTGGGATAAGTAAGGGGGGAGGTGGGATACCGGAACTTGTTTCTTGGAGATCACAGCTGTCCCTTCTTGTTCTTCCTTTTACTCATCCTAGGTCCCACTCTTCCAAGTCAGAGCTTTTCTTTTCAAATACCCCTGAATTCCTGTGGTTAGTGACCAAGAAAGCTAGCATTCACGCTCAGGTCTACGGCTCCAAAGCCCCAGCCAGCTCACGGACCCCAGACATGGGGACAGACTCTCAACAGTCTTCAAGCCGTGGACAGAGCCCCGTCTGAACAAAACCTGTCTTCGGCAATCAGGGAAGGATGAGGCAATCAGGGAAGGGGTCTGCCCCTTCCAGACAGTCCCCTGGCAGGGCCCCATTCCCTTGCCAGCCTCTGTGCCACCACAGGGGCCGCTGCGGTTTCTGGCAACCCCCACTGATGACAGCCCTAGTCCCTGCCCTAGGAACAGTGCTCACTCCGGGATCTCGCGGGTCAGACGGAGAAAGAGCAGCAGCCCCAACCCTCAAGGCCAGTGTCCGTCCCCAGGACACTCCCTAAAAACCCTGCCAGGCTGCAGCTTCACTCACCCACCTGGCATTCCGTCCCCGAGGCAATCGAGGCAGGCCCGATGGGGAGCGAGCCGAGGAGAAAACCGGCCTGATTTATAGAATTTACCAAATAAGCCCGTTTTTCACCAAGTCCCAGTGCTTTGGGGAAAACTCTAGGTTTTTAGGAGAGGTAGATTAATGGCAAGGAGTTAATGGGGCAGTGATATATCCTGCCTGAAATTTTTTGAAAAGTTCTGTGTTGAGGCGTCCAAGTCCAGTGGACCTGCTGTGATTTAGTATGGCAGCCCCCGAGAACAGGCAGGCCCACTACATCTGTAAATCTGCTAAACGAGGTCGTTTCTGGAGGGCGGTTTACAAGATATATGGCCTGACGTGTTGCCAAACTTCCCAGCTAGCTGAGCCCCAAATGTGAAGACAACGGGAGAGCCAGGGCACAGAGTCGGCCCCCCTCTTCTAGGAGGTGGGAAAAAACGGGAGCAGCCGATGCTGGGGAACTAAGGAAAGCTGAACTTAACTTCTCTGGCTTCCTGGTCAGGGCAGGGAGAGTTGGGGGTTCGAGAACAAAAGGACTACAGAGAGTAGAGGCGAGAGGGAATTCAGACATCACCTGCTGTGGCACCGTCTTATCAATGGGAAGACAGAGCCTCAGATACTGGCATACAAGGCAACCCAGTGTCTTGAACCAGGATGTGACTCTACGTGGGCAACCATCCCTGCCCACCCCTCCAAACCCCAGCCAGATCCCCACAGCCCAGGCCTGCCCTTTTCTCAAAACGCCTCTGGTCTCACAGGGAGAAGACAGGATGGCATCATGCTTCTCTGGCTCATTTGGGAGCTACAGACATTGCCTGAATGAAGGCAGACAGAGTCACTGACAGTGGAACCCTCCTCCTCTCCAACAATCCCTTGGGGCCACGCCAAATCTCTCCGTAGGACATACCCGATCACGACCGTGATCATCGTCCCAAGGCGAGATGCTCCCTCACTCTGTAGCTCCCACTGATGTGAAAGTCCGTATCAGATCAATTACAACACCATCATTCCCCATTACCTTTGCTGGAGGATTCGATTACTGGATTAATTTATAATCTGACTTCCTTGTTGTTTTTTGCCTATTGCTCTCTTTATACCAAAATCACATGTAATAGAACTTAATCAAACGGTCCAAAAAGGTGTTTGAATGTCTCTACCGCTGATGTCAATTCATTACAGGCATTACTGCTTCTCCTCTGATTTTCTCCACACTCCTCACCTTACTCTGAAATCCCTAGAACCAAACCCTTATCTGTGGACTTAACACAGTGGCAAAGATAATCCAAGGGAAAGTCCTGCTTGACATCAGGGCTGTGCTTTCCAGTGGATTTCCAGGGCCTACCCCAGCCATCCGGGACACCTCCACGCGATGGCTCAGCGGGCACTGACTGGGAAATGGGCACAGAGGGCTAGGGGCACAGAGGGCACAGACGCTGGGTCCCTTTCTGGGAGAGGGTGCTGCTGTGGCTGCAGCAGTGGGCTCAAACTCTCCAATCTCCCTCCTGGAGCTCACGGTAATCTGATGATCGCAGTGGATAATTAGAGTCTCTTATCAAAACAATTAGCGGATGAATGAACAGCCAGTTCTGTCTCCAACACAACTGCACAAGAGCAGCAAGGCGGGGGAGGCAGAGGCAGGGGAAATGACGAACTGCAGCCACCCGCCATCCTGCCCGCGCCTGGGGACAGGCGGTCCAATTCTAAAGCAGCCACACGCTGCCCCAGCCTCACCTCCATCTCCTCCGCACGCCCATCCCACCAGCATCTGCCCAGAGGGCCCTCCCCAAGTGCCTTCCCTTTTCCAGCAGGGCCGGGCTCCTAACCCTCCTACTCAGGGAAGTATCAGACTCGCCCTCCTCCACCCTCTTCCCTGCAAAGTTTTGTGCACACTCTCTATTTACTCAGGCTGGGACACCCCAGGGCAGCACGCAGAGCTCTTTCTGTATGTGGCTCCTGGCACCCAGTAGGGGCTCCAGAAATATCCATGGAGCGAGCGAGCGAGCGCGCAAGCCGGCCTGCTTCTCTTCCTCACAACTGACTACAAACTGTTTCATGGGAATACCCAGGCTGTTCCACCCAGTGCCCCCGTCTGCAATTTCATTAGCTAATGTTTAAAATTCAAAGCTCCTCCATCATTCCCGTGTCTCCCCATCTGTAAACGGGCCTGTGGGTCCAATACCATTTGTTTCCACTGGCGAAAATACACAAGGATTAGCCAGAAAGCCCTCTGGAAACATAATCCGAAGTAGCCTGGATCGTAGGGTGGGAACAACTTGCCAGAAGAGGTGGTCCTCCTGTGTTTGGTTTTTGGACCTCGGAAATGGGGCCAAGGAGAAGGTGGGGGACAAGATGATGTCTATGGAGCTCTCACCAAGAGGTGACCTGGGGGAATAGCCCCTGGTTTCTAAACACGACTCAGACACGTGGAGGTGAGGGCACACCATCTTGGGCCCGGCCTCTCTAGGGTCTTATCACAGCATCACCCCAACAGCGATACATTCTGGGGTGTGCTGATATGATGGGGTGCCCCCGCCCTGTTCCTAGTGTTCAGCAGAAAAGACAGGGAAAAGGAAAGAAAGAGAAGAGGAAAAGGCCGGACCCAAAGCAGAGTTCTCCAACTGCTTTTGTTTTCCATCGCGTTCCTTTCAAGGTCTGGGTTCTGCTAAGCCCCCGAAAGCCACGGCATCATCTGTCCGATGATGTCCGCTTCCCCCTTTGCAATCTGCCGCCCTGCCCGCTCCTGACAGCCATCAATCACTCTGTAATGTGCTGACCCCAAGGCTCAGGGGACGGAATTTTCAAGTCAAATGTAGCCGTTAACATAAATAAAGCATTGCCCTGGATTTCTTTCTTTCTTTCTCTCTCTCTCTTGCTCTCTTTCTCTTTTATGATTCTGCAGCTGCTGCTGGGGACTCGGTAGGCAACAAAAGTGAGGGCAGACAGGCAGAGTGGAATGGCAATTCTACTTTTCTGAGTCATAACAATTATGACGTTGTGATAAGAAACATTTTCTATGAATTTTTAAGCACCAGTTATCCTGTTTTGCAATTGTCCCTGGGGAAGGAAGGACAGATTCAATGGGACTGAGGGCTACAAGCCAACTGTCCTCAGCGAGGCAGACCCCGGGGTCCCTCCCGCAGCCCACCCCGGCGTGCCCCTCTAGCTGGGGCTCACTCTACATCTTAAAGAAAGCAGTGTCCTTTAAGCACATTTACATGCAAACGGCTTCCATGTACCAAATATAGTTCCGTAAGCCAGCGTTTATTTTTAAACATGAAGAAGAGTCTCCCATAATAAAGCTCATGATAAATGTTATGATCCTCAAAATGGTTTGTAGGGGAAGAGGAAGAGCGACTCGGGGACTGGGCGGGAGAACGGAAGCTCTTCCCCTGGAGCCTCCCCTTCTGCTGTCCGGTCATCCGGACTTCTGTCCAGGCGGTCGGCCCTGCCCTCCCCTCCTCTCTCCTGTGCTCTGTGAGCAACACACTGGGGCCCAGCAAGGGGGTGATCGGCACACGCGAGGTCCACGATGCCAAAGGGACAGTCCTCGGGGATGTAACCCACCAGAGACAGAAGAGGGCAGGGGCCCGCCAAGAGCCAGGTGTCTGCCAGAGCTCTGTTCACATGCTACGACCAGCACCGCTGAGTCGCAGGCCAGGCCCACCTGAGACCATAGAGCAAGGTGACTAAAAGCTTCTGGCTCAGCTGCTGATCTTCTATATGGCCCTGGCCAAGTCACAGCACCTCATCTCTATACATGGTGGAGGCTGGTGTAGACAGCATCCTCCAGGTTCATTTCAGGCCTAACTGAGCATGACTACCTGTCAAACCAGAAGCCAGCCCTCCCCCCCTCCCCCGAAGCTCTCCCTCAGGCAGAAGGCAGCTTTGCCCCCTGGGGTTTCTAAGTTCTTCAACCAGTGTAACAATCAATGTCTTGACGTCCTCACTCGCCATCTTGAAAACCCCTTGGGTTCCTCCAGCTCCTTCTGAGAGGGAGAAATCAACCGCTGGATTGCCAGGGTATCTTTATAAAAAGCCACACACAATGACAAAAGGATATAAACCCCACAGACTGATCTGATGGCATCTCCCTCACCTATAGTTCAATCCCCCTCCAGAATCTTCACTGAGCTTCGAAGGTGCCATTACCCAACCTTGGAATTGCGATGCCCCGTACCACCACAAGAATGGGGGGCTCCCCTGACCCCACCAGGCCTAACTTCCTCCAAGTTCTACTGGCACAGGGAGCCAGTGTTTGCCTGTCTTGGAAACCCAGGGCTGGAACGTACATTTTCCCTCCCTAGATCCTCTGGCTGGTGGGTTTTCACGGGAAGTGAGAAGGGTCCCCATATGGAAGCAGCTAGAAGCCAGTGCCTGTTTCACAAGTCCAACAGTAAAGTTCCAAAAAATATTCTGGAAACTCTCTGTACAGCTTTAGCAGACTCAAAGCTGGGGAAACAAATGTATCTCCCGGACTTCCGGAAGAAAGGGACTTCGAGAGCCTAGTCCCCAGGCCCCACCAAAACTCTGCTCCTGGAAGAGAGATGGACACACCATCAAAGGCAGGAGGGTGGCGGGGAGTCTGAATGTGCCTGTGACCCCGAGAGTGAATGATTCGGTTCAAGGCAGACACATTAAAAAGGCTGCATATTTATCTTTCTGACATTTTAAAATATGCTATAGAAAGCAAAATCTTAAATCAAGGTGCATTTTTAAAGACGTGTTGTACCAGGGACAAAACCGCTTCCTTTCTCCCTTCAAGGAGCATGCCTGCTGTGGAGCAAGGATTACTGCATGTGACAGAGGCTGGGCCTCCTGCACAATCGATATTGAGTTATGCTTCGGAGGCAGCCAGACAGCCGGCCAGGCTGGAGCTCACAACCACGCTCGGTCCGTTGTCAGAGCCCCTGCCTCCAACCCGGGCCCCCAGGCTTATTAGCCCAGGCCCCATGCAGGGAAGCCGAACTCACCTCCAGCAGGCCACAGGCACTGCGAGGGCTCACCAGAAACATTTTTCCAGACTGAATTCAGGGATCCAGCTCCCTGTCAACTGTTCCAAGGCACAGTCCCAAGCAGGGAGCCCCTCATCCCCACCGCCCCGACCCTGCTTCTTAGGAATCTGGATGCCATGGCAGCAATGTGCTACGCCAAACAGCTGCCCCAGCTTCACCTCCCTCAGGACCAGGGAAGGCGATGGCCTTGGTGGCTGTCCTCCTCACCCCACCGTTCACATGAGGCTGTAGGGCTGGGCAGGCAAGGGAGAGGACGCCTGCATTACTTTTTGGGTGGATTTTGGTCAAATGTCGCATAAGCTAGGGGAGAGCCTTCAACATACAGTAAGGAACTTCCCAAACGACCAGGTTTACACCCGCTGCCAGCACACCGATGCATACACAGCACGGCCTGGTTATAAAAGTATCCCAGTTCAGATATCATATGGTCCCTAATGCACACATACCAGAACTCTGAACCAAAGGAGAAAAGAGACCTGCATCAATCCCTCGCTGCAGGCAGCCCCCAAAGTAAAGAGGGCAGACATGACGACCTACAGGAAACTGCTCTCAAGGGTTGTCATTGGTGGGCTCTCCATCACACCTGAGCCAGAGGGAGACCTGGGCCAAACTCTACTGTCAACGGAAAAGAACAACAATCAATAAACTGCGGCCACCACAGAGGGAGGGCTGCCCCAAGCAATGGTGCCAGGCGAGTGAGGATTGGTGGTGACCGCGAGGGAGAGGTTACCAACCCCACCTTACCTTACAGCCCCACCTTCCCCTGCAGTTCAAAGGGGAGTTAATAATGCACCCCCCCCCCACCCCGCGGGGGTCATCCAGCACAGCTCTCCACGTGCCTCCTCCGAGACCACCCATCTGTCCCTGTGTCATTCACCCTGGTGGTTACCTAATTCTTCCCAGAATTGAGTCTAAGATGTTACCAGCCATCAGCCTACCAGCAGTCTCTTGAGGTGAAGAGGGAGAGCAAGGCTGACCCCCTTCCTTTTTCCCAAGGAACATCCTCTCCACCATTACAGGTCATCTCACCTCTCCCTGGTCATCGTCCACTAGAGTGAACAGAGGTACTCAATGCCCTCTGCCCGTCACGCCCATGGTGAGGATACAAGTTCTATCTGCTGACACAGATCAGATGTCAACATAACCGAAGGCCCCAACCTTGTGCCATCAAAGCATTCCTCCCCCCAAGCCTAAATGTGAAGGACACAACCAGCTCAGAAATCCCCCAGGACAGGCTCCCACCCATAGCAATACGAGGGGGCAAAGGCACACCATTAACAGAGGGCCAACGCACCTCACCTTGAACTGTGCCACCTCTCCAGAGCACCCAACTCTGTGTGGGGAATCGCCATACTAGCAGTGGGGACGGGGTCCTGGGATGCCTGCTAAGGCAGAGCTTGGGAACAATGAAGAATCAGCTAATTACAGTCACTGAAGGCACTGTTAAATGGTTTATTAAACTTTGCAAAGAAAAATACATCAACATCCATCAGTGCAAATGCTTTTCTATACATCAAGCCTTTGAAAATTTCCTCATTCTAAGTAGAAATAAACCTTCATACGTGTGTTCGCACCTAAGCATACGTCCCAATAAGATGACCTCTGTACGTAAAGTCGCCTATATAGAAAGAAGCACAGGTATGTGCCTGGCTGGACAGACAAAGGCATATTATCTGGGTGAGGGCACATTATACCATGGAAGTGTGTCCATGCATGTACACAATACTTAGACCAGATGCTGAATCATTTCCAGATGCTACCGCCTAGGACAGCCTTTGTTAAGGAAGAAGGGAAAAAAAGCTTGCCCTTCACATCCAGATACTTGGATTTGGGTTACACAAAACAGGATTAGTTCAGAAAACAGTGCAATTTCACAGCCAAGGCAAAAGCCGAAAAACGAAAATCGTGTAAACAGCTGACAGGACTATAGGACTGAGCAGTCACAAGAGGCCAGGGGGCTCCTGGTTTAACTCTAACTCCCCTCCCTCCATCTCACACATGTGGTCTCACATGGAGTAGAGGGTCCCTCGGGCCTAATAAGAGGGCTGGCATTCCTCCCACGACAAAATCCGGTGGCATCCAACGCAGGGAAGAGGTCACAAGATCTGGCTCCTACCTGTGCCTGGCTGTCATGCCTGCCCAAGGCCATGCCAATCAGCTGGCCAACCCTCCACCAGGAACCTCTCTACCCTGGGCAGCTGCCACCAAGGACAAGCAGTGTCACCCACAGCATGGGTGCAAAGAAAGAGGAAGAATTGGCAGAGAAGAGGCCAAGGACGGTGCGGTCCCTTGCCCCAAGTGCCCACCAGCACCCAACCAGGGCACCAGACCTCTGATGAAGCCAGAACTCTAAACACATGCATGCCCTATACCCCCCAACACAGGCCTTTCCCACCAGCCCACGCCACCTTGCCCTTCCCAAGAGCCTCCAACCACAGGTCCACGTGGGTCTCACTCACTCTCTTGAAAATCATTTTTCACAGACCTGCAGGGCTGGAAGGTCCAAATCATCTGATCTCCCAGATGAGAAACCAGGGCTCAGAAAGGTTAAGCAACTTGCCCAAGGTCACACATCTCACAAGTGGAAGAAGAGCTGTGACTGGATCCCAAAGCTGCCTAGCTAAGCCCGCGCTCCTTCCACTCAGCTAAGTTCTTGTAAACCAGCTGCTGCTACCAGTCCTGGGAGGCAAAGGAAGTGACAACGGGGATAATCAGACACTGGCGGCCGAGGAAGGCGACAGCGGCAGTATGGGAAGGGAAGCCTGGGTGGGAGCCACAACCACTGCATCAGTCAGCCCTGCAGGGGAAGCAGCAGCAGAACTGAGATGTGAGGAAACCCAAAGTGGAGGAGGGGGCTGCAGAAGGGAGAGGACCGAGAATTTGGGGCCAAGAGACCTGGGTTCTAGTCCCGGCTCTGCCACTGACAGCCAGCCGTGCCTCGGCCAGGTCAAGGTGCAGCTGTGGGCCCTGTTTCCTCATTCGTACGATGAAAGGGCTGGACAAGATGATCTCGAAGGCCCCTTCACCCCCATTTCCAGTTTCCAGGGCCTGACTGTGCCTTCTGCCGTACGTGCTGGTTACATGGCCTCCGATAAGTCACTTCGCCTCTTTGTGCCTGAGACAAGGAGGTGACGGGCTCCCGGGGTTCCTTGGTAAGAACTCTGAGGAGGCCAGGTAAGCCCTGGCATCAGGAGGGACCAGAGCCTGCTGACTGGCTCCCCTGCCCTATAGCCAAAGCTACAGCAGGACAGGGGGCCCAAGTGGGAGTCAGATCTATCAGAGAGTCAGGCTGAATGCCCACAGGGGACCAGAGGGGACAAATAAAATGTGTCACTGCTGGCACTCGGGTCAGGAGGCGAGCAAACACACGCACACGCCTCCTCCCACGCAGCATTGTTCCCAGTGCCTCCGTCAGCAGTTCTGCCAGGCTTGACAGGCCGGGCTTCCTAATAGGGCAGGCTGGACCCGGCGGACACCCGGTCACTTCCCCTCTAGTGGTCCACGGGGACATGCCACTGCCTGGGGGTGGGGGATGTGCCAGGAAAGCTGGGCTTGTCCTCAACAAAGGACTGGGAGCCAGCCAGCTACACGGAGGGGCCCCGGGGAACTCTCGTGGCCTGCACAGGTGGTCCCCTCAGCCCTCCCGCCTCTTTGGGCATCCCTGAGGGGTGGGCAGTCACCCGGCAGTGGGGAGCTCACTACCTCCCTCAAGGGGCCTATTCCGTGACCACCTGGTGTCCAGATTCAGGAGAGCAGAAGCCTCGCCTATTTATACATCCACCCGCAGGCTGTGGTTCTGCCCTGGATCCAAACACAAGGGCGTCCTGCAGACAGGCTGCCTCAAAGAACAAAGAGCACAGCCGGCTCCTTCCCCACCCACCGCCCCCACGCTGGCCAGTCTGGTTCTCTCCAAGGCTGCGAGGCCTAGACAGCAACACCTCCAAGCCAGATCATCAGGGTTTGAATTCTGTATCTGCCACTCACAAGCTACGTCATTTTGGGCAACTTACTTAACCTCTCTGTGCCTCAGTTTCCTGATCTATAAAACAGAGCAGTAACGGAGTTGATACGTATAAATTCTTTAGCGCGGTGCCTGGCACACAGTGGGGACTGAACAAAAGTCAAGCATCATTAAAACTGCCTTCAAGCTAACCGCTAGTATTTCCTTTGGTATTTCTTTCTCATATGTATATAATATATATATATATATATATATATATATATATATATATGTAATATATAACATACATAATGTATAAAACATATAACGTATATTATATATATAACACATATATTTTTTATTACCCTTTACTTTTGGGGGGGGGGTGGGGAGAGAACTAGTGGGTGCGGGGCAGAGAGGGAGAAAGACAGAGGATCCAAAGCGGGCTCTGTGCTGTCAGCACAGATGCGAGGCTTGAACTCACGAACCGTGAGATCATGACCTGAGCCGAGGTCTGACACACAACCGACTAAGCCACCGAGGCACCCCTCCTTCGGCATTTCTTCATTCAGAATCTCTGCCATCTGCTGACCCTCTAGTTCGCTCCAGGTAGCACAGGCTCCGGGTTCCACCTCCTTGCAGTGTGACGCTGGGCAAGTAACTTAATCTCCCAAGCCTGGGTTGCCTCTTCCCAAAACAGGGGATCCTCTGCCCTACCTCAAAGGATGACTTTAAGGGTGCAATGATAATGCATGTGAAGCACTAGCTACTATTACAAATCATTAACAACAACATCATCATCCTCCTTTTGGACGTGATCCTTGTTCAGAGAGCCCGCGTTACTCTCTTTCATCGACGGCCAACCGCTGGCCCGCAGAACCAACTGTCAGGTACAGCCGAGGGTCACCTTCTCGCTCGCTTGTTCACATGAAGCTTCCCTGTCCTGTGCCTGTGAAGTTGATTTTTTTTTTTTTGAATCCACATACAGGACTTTACATTTATGCCTATTAAATTTCATCCTGTTGTTTTCAACCTGGAATGAGAACGGGGAGGATTCGCTAATCAGCTCTGACTCAACCAGCACGGGGGCGCTGTCCCCAGAAGAACTGCAATCCCCGAGAAGGTACAGGGTCCAGAGAAGCCGGACTCTGGGAACTGAGAAGGTGACAGCCGCAGCTGTGAGGGGCCCTGGCCAGCTCTGCCTTCTGTTTGCCCAACAGCAGAACACAGGAGACAGCTCTTATTACCAGAGTCCTATCAGGAAGGAGGGGGAGTACCACGCTTTCACACAGCCCCTTCTCAAGGCCTCCACCGCATTCCTCCCCAGAAATGTGTTTCATTTCTTCAACATAAACACAAATCAGATTTATTACATTCCGCTGATATTTCCAGGATGGGGATTGAGAAAGCTGCATTTCCTGGGGACAAAAGGCATTTGTGCGTAAGTGTGCAAAGAAAAGGAGAGAAAAGCGAAAACTACCTCTCGGTCTCTGGGTCCAGAGACTGCGGGCCATTGTCAAAAGCCTTTAGGCAAGAGAAACTTTATGCAATCTGTCCTGCAGTGGCTGCAGGGCACCAAGGCAGATTTAAGGATAGGGTTTAAGATCAGGTGTCCGGCCAGACTTAAAACTTGCCCGGCCACAGTCTGCAGAGCCTCGCGCCATTTAAAGTCTATCTCCCCTGAGGTCAGACATAGCAATTCCACAAACCCTTTCTGGTATGCTGAATGGCCCAACGAGGAGGGAAACTCATCTTGGCCTGTCCTCAGCAGACAAGAATACATGCACAATCCTGTAGGACAAGCACTCTGTACCCTGGAAGGTGGTAGGGAAGCGGCTGGGGGCTGGGTTCTCACTCAGCCCTCCGGTTCTTCGTACTTCTCCGAAGCTGGATGAAGCAGCACCCGCAGAGGGATTCCTGGGAAATGCAGGCAGGAAAAGGAAGCAGTTGGGGGAAGGGCAGGACAAATGAGTCTCAGAGAAGGGAGGACTGGGAGCAAGAGCCAATGTGACATCATGGGACAAGTACGAGCACTAGAGCCGGACAGACTACTCAAATTCCAGCTCCACTGCTTCCTGTGTGGCTTTGTGCAGATTACTTAACCTTTCTGAGCTTCAGCTACCACAACTGCAGAAGGGAGGGAATGAAGGGGACCATCCCTAAGGTTCTTCTAGCAATGATACCCGGGTTCTAGCCAGGAACGTCCACGTCTTTGGTGAGCACTATTTAAACCTTTCCCCAGACATTCAGAGGAACTGCAATACAGTAAGCCATCGAGTTCCCTTTTACCTACTGGGTCTTCGCAGCAGGCAGGCAAATACACGTCTAGATTAAACAGATATTGCCTGACATGGCCCCCTGTCTTCGGGGACCCACCCAAACCTGCCCTAAAGCCCTCAGAGGCCCCAGCTCCTCCCCTCCCCTCCTGCTCTGGGGGCACTAACAAGAAGGAACTGGATTCAACTCCTGCCCAAGCTCAGTGGGCACCCCAGCTGCCAGGCACCTGGAGGAAAAAAGCCAGCACCAGCCAGAGCCTCCCAAGCCCAGAGAGCCCATGGGCACCTGGCAGATGTCCCTGCCTCTGCAGACTGGCCTGGTTCAGCAGCTTCTCAAAGTCAACAAAGGAAGGTTTTCAAATCCGAAAAGGCTTCTCAAGCCCCTTCTAATCTGTCTGCCATTTTGTTTCGTCTGCTCAGATCAAGTCAAGGGGAACTTGACATTTGGAATACTAACTGCAAATAATCCCACACCAAGGACAGGGCTGGCATGCTGCAGTGTCAGCATGTGGTTCGCAAGGATGGTGGGGACACTCCGAGACACTCCAGCTATCTGCAGAGGGTCCCCAGAAGGCACATGTCGTGTCAGGCCCCTTGGCCATCTGCAGGAGGACCACGCAGAACTGTCAGCTACCCCAGGGGCAGGACTGCACTGTATTCACTGGCCTCCTCAACACCCCTCCCAGGGCGTGGTGGTAGAGAGAGGCTCTGCTGGATGCTCGGTTGGCAGAAACTACGTCACATACTTGAACGCATACAAACAGTGGAAGCGGAAAGGACAAGGAACCAGTACTCTTGCAAGGTCTAGATGTGAGCCCCTGCTCTGAAATAGCCCTGACATGCCGGGCTGCCTCCAGCTAAGTGCTCTGCTCTGTATACTTCCATTCTCCAACAGATCCCACAGTCGGTCTTCACGGAGGGATCACCAGCAGCCTTGTCACCCCCAGGCCACATGCCTCAATCAGCAGGATACGCAGGTAGACCAGATGCCCGATCCCATGACACACGCTCGGGCTTGGTGCACACGCCAGGGCGCAGGCTTTGGGGAACCATTTGTTTTAACCCCTTCTATGCAGTAACCCACTCTGGTCTGCCCTTTTAGCAGGAAGAGGTGCCGGAAGTGCCAAGAGGCCCGGAGAGGCAGAGACTTTAAGGGCAGGCTTTGTGTGGCTGACCTCCCATCTCTGACCTCTGAAGCAACATGGGCTTGGCTGACACACGGCATTTTTTTTCTCAAACTTTTCAAAGACCGCGCGCCCTTTGGGTATAAAAATAAAATCCCAGGGCCTCAATTGGGTAATAAAATAAGATACAACGACTATAACTACTCATAATATCATGTATGTATACAAATGAAGCCCTGTGGCAAATAAAACCAAAATACATACTTGGAACCTCTTGTCCCCCGATTCATTAAGTCAACTCCTACAACTCAAATGCATCCTCCAGGAAGCTGCCTCCAACATCCCCTGATCCCAGTGCCCCTCTTCCATGTTCCCATGCCCTGGGCCCCTTCTAAGATAGTGCAGTACCTACAATAAAGCCCAACATATATGTGTGGCTTGCATAGGCCAAATTCAGGGTTTCCTTTCCATTTCCCCAACTAGACCATGAAATCCTTGAGGGGTAATACAGCTGACCCTTCAACAGCACGGGTTTGAACTGCACAGGTCCACTTATTACATAGATTTCTTACAGCACAGTACCATAAATATATTTTCTCTTCCTTATGGTTTTTCTTAGTAACATTTCCTTTTCTTAGCTCACTTTATTATAAAGTACAGTATATGATACACATAACATACAAAACACGCATTAATCAACTGTTCATGCTACCTATTAGGCTTCCAGTCAACAGTAAGCTATGAGTAGTTAAGTTTGGGGGGAGTCAAAAGTTACACATGGATTTTCCATTGGGTAGGGGCTGCCCAGCGCCTTTAACCCCTGCACTGTTCAAGGGTCAACGTCACTTTGCAAGTACCTGGGAAAAGATCTGGCATGTATCTCAAACTGAAAACCCATCTGTTGAATACAATAAGGGAGTGGATGAGGGAGTGGATGGGGACGTGGTCCCTTGCGTCTGAAGAGCCCTGGAAAATCTAAGCCCTGATAATAAGACAACTCTGACCTATCCAGGGGAACTGCACGGTCACTTTAGGTCCCTCTGCTTTAGACAAATATATAAACCCAAGGGGTATGAGCTTGAATTTCCATATAGACCAAGGCAGCAAAGGGAGTTCTCTCTTCCCGGCTGAGGCTAAACAGGGACCCAACCACAAACATCCAGTAATGCTGAACATGACGTGAACGATATAAAAATAGCTGCTGTATCTCTTGCCCCCACCCTTCTCCTCAGCAACACAAAGGGCAGGACAAAGTGACACCCCTAACAAGCCTTAGCTTGTTCCAGCACGGACAGCCCCAGCCTCCTACATCTGGACCAGCTGCTGTGAGCCAATAGGGGATTCCAAATTACATTTTAATTACCATAATTTTTCACAGGTACCTGAAACCACACCGTGACAACAGTGCGAGAAATCCCCTATTGTGATGCGTAAGGTCTGGGGTACCAGTGAGTCTTCCGCGTGGAGGCATCTTTTCTCCCATGCCCTTCATTTCATGGGGCACTTTACAGTTTGCAGAATGCTTCCAGAGACTTTCACTCTCCCACGGGCTCTAGAGGATTTAATACCAGTCTCTAAAGTATGGTACCCTCTACAGAGACCTTGTTGTTTTTTGGGGTTTTTTTAAGGGGAATTGGGGGCTGGGGGTGCGATTCTTCTCCCACAGGGTTGCTACAAGAACATTAAAGATCAAATGGAAAGCATAGTGGAGATTTTTTTTAAAGAGAAAGCACTGTTAGGATAATTCATGCTGGGCCAATAGTGGGTGCTTAACAGCCACAGGCCCAGTGTAGACATGTCTATACAGCTAGCAGTGCAGAGAGTGAGCTCTGGAATTAATCTGCCCACAGCTGAATCCAAGCTTTGCAACATTTTCGCTGTGGGATCTCGGGAAAGTTAATTAACCTTTCTGGGCCTCCATTTCATCAACTGCAAAATAAGGATGAGAGCAAAAATCACTTCCCAGGGTCACTATGAGTCCAGGGACATAAATGCCAAGTAAAGTACTTAGCAGAGTACCCAGCCTTAGCACATAGTAAGTACTCGATTTTATGTATGTACGTATGTACGTACGTATGTGTTGCTGGGGGAGAGAGGAATTAAAGTGCCTTAAAATGAGGGAAAGGCAAAATGTCCGGTTTGGCATTTAGCTCCCCGTTCAGGCAGACACTGCAACTGAATTCTGGAAGGGAGGGTGCTGTGCGCAGCAGGACCCCCATGGCTTGCCTGCTCCAGGTCTATCTTAAGGCTTCCCTCTTTCTCCCCCTACCTAGAGGATAAGCACCTTCACGGAAGGAACTGTGTCCTGTTGTGTTTTGGTTAGCCCTCAGGTCCCTAACACGTGACTGGTGTAAAACTTCTGCTCAGTCAATATTTACAAAATTAATTGAACAAATTAATTTATCTCTCCTGCCTCTGTGCATTCCAGATTATCGGAAAGAAGCAGGCTGCACAAAGAAAGCCCTCTAAAGGGGCTTGTCTCTTTTCAGCTGCAGTAATATTTGCAAAGGGAGTTGGCGTCCCCATGCATGCCGGGGCACCAGCCCACCAGCACGGCTGTTTGCTGCTGCAGAGAAGCAGAGGCACTTCCTCACAGAGGCCCTGTGGGCTCTGTTCTCAGGGAGGGTGAGCAGCCTCAAGTCCCCCTCACCCATCCTCCCCACCCGTCCCCAAAACTGTGGGCGGCCCCACGCCTGCTGAGGGGCAGCTAGGAGGGGGAAACAGAGGGGCAAGCGGCTCCCACTGAAACCCCAAAAGAAAGCCCACAGGCAGAGAGGAGCAAGCGCACGTTTTATTTTTAGCCACAAATGATGGAAAGTTACTCCCAGAATGGTGCAAATTCTGCCTCATCACCCTCCGTCCCTCTCTCCGGGAGGCCCGGGGGAGAGAAATTTCTGCAGCTCTTGCAGAGGTGGAGAGGGAGAACGCAGACACAGGTGACACCCGGTGGAGGAGAAAGGTGGTCCCTGTGAGCCACCAGTCCCCCCAGCACAGATGGCTGGAAGCAATGGAGGCTCCTGTAAGTCGCTAAGCCTCCACTGGCTATGGCAGCAGGCAGGGTCTGCACCGGAGCCAATCTGAGAACTGGGCCGTCACCAGTCCCCCTCCCCTTGCTGGGAGGCAAGGGGATGTGCAATCAGAAAGACCAGAGTTCTGGTGCCACCTCCGCTGTGTTCTGAAACAAGCAACCAAGTTCACGGAGTCTCCACTTCCTCTTCCACACGTGGTGCCTCCCCAACAGAGCCACTACAGGGAGCAAAGGAAACAATGCCTGCGCACTAGGCACTTGGCACCTGAGTAACTGTGTTTTAACTATTAAACTAAGGTGTTCAAAGGCTCTGCCGTGTGGTCTTGGCCAAGTCCTTTCTGTTCTCTGGGCTCCGTGTCTTTCCACCCACTAAGGAAACGGGTTCACTGGGACAACCTTCCAAACAGGCCAGATCTGGATGCTGTGTACCTTGGCCTATGGGGCTGCAGGCAGAAGTCTCCCTGTTTCAAGTGTTAGGAGCTCCACTCTGAAACCATATCCTGACCTCAAAGTGGGCCCATGCCTCTAGAAACATTAGGAACTCGCAGTGAATTCTGATCTCAAATGTTTATTCCCTCCACCCTCACCCAAAATGCATCCATGGGCCAAACAGAATAGACCCTGAGCTATCCTCTATCCATTCCACAAGGATTTACTACTCCTTTTAGAGTGCTGTGCTGGACAATGAATATTTAGCAAACAGGACAGACCAGTCCCCACCTTGCCCAAGCTTAATTGCTAAATGCTGTAAAAGTTAATTCTTTTATTATGCTTGTGGTCAGAACTACAAAAGAGAAGTACTGAGAGCCTTGGGGGTCTATACCAGGAGGCCTGACCCACAGAGAATCAGGAAGTGTCCTTGGGGCAGGTGCTAACCTGGGGGGGGGGGGGGTTAAAAGCAAGGGAGGGACACACCTTCTAGGCAGAGAAGGGCCTGTGCAAAGGCACTTGGGGGGAAACGAAGAGAAAACCAGTGCGGCTTGAGGGAGAAAAAAAGAGATCAAAGTGCCCCAAACTGGGGCTGGCAAGGCAGGTTTTCATATATGGATTACCACCACACTCCATGTGAGGCCCCCTCCACCCTCCCCCACCCCCAGAGGGGTTTTCTGGAACCTCTGGTTTTAGGTAAAGTTTCCCTGCACAGCTGAGCCAGGGAAATGCAGATAACCTGGGCACAGTACAGCAGGACAATGTTGGTTCAGAATCCAGGCCCCGCATCCTGGCCTGTAGCTGGCACACCTCCGTCAAGAAGGACCCTCCTCAAGCACACTTTTAGTTTTTCTAAGGTTCCCTGCCTCCCACTCCCACTTGTTTTGCTTGCCTTATTTTTATTTATTTATTTTGAAACTGGGGCCTGCTTACGGTCAAGTTAATGCATTTTTAAAAAGAAAGCCTCGAATGTGCTGCGGCCCTCCCTCAGAGGAGATGGGGTGGATCGATAGCCCTCCCAGCCCTCTCTGCGCTCCGCCTCCACCGGCAGGGTGGGGGCGCCAGGCCTCCCCTCCCTGCCCTCACTCCTCCAGCTTCCAAGCCAGGTCTCCCACACCCTGTCCCTGCACCACCCGCACAGCTACGACCCAGGAAACAGAGACTCAAGGAAGGGAGAGGACAACAGTCTAAAGACTTCTAAGTTCCAATGTCAGCGCTGCCTTGAAATCCTGGTGACTTCACCTTCTTCTCTCTCCGTTTTGCTGAACTAAAACGTGGGAATCCACCTAAAAACTGAGGGAAGTCATGGGGAAAGGGATGCGGGATGCTGCTGAGCAGGACACTCCAAGGACCCCCCCATCCTGTCTCTCAGGTCCCCCAACCAGGCAGGCTGTGCCTCCCTGCTGTCACAGACCGTCCTAGCCCACCTCCCCTCCCCCACTGGTGAGCTGCTTGGAGCTCCCTCAAGTGAAAACCCTCCCGATGATGCCTGCCTGCCGACAGATGGGAAGTCCTAAAATACAGCGTATGGATCATGTTTCGTGACTAGCAAAACACGCCAGCCGGGACACTTTGAGAACCCGGCCGGTTTTCAGGAACAGGATTTTACACATTTCCCAGGAGTGGCGGATCTGTGCTCGCCTCCACCCACCCGCAAGGTCTGGAGCCCCGCTCCTACACAAGGAGATACTCAGGACAGGTGGAGACCTGTAGGGGAGGGGAAGCCCCACAACCAACAGGTTAGCTGTGCCCTACCCCCCTGTGGCTTTTAATATTGTTATTACCGTTTATTGAGCACCTACTGCATTCCTTTGCTGCAGATCAGGTGTTTGGCAGGGGCTCTAAAGCCACACTGTCTGGGTTGCAATCCTGACCCTTCCTAAACTCCATGACCCTGGGCTCATCATTTCACCTGTCTGAGCTTAAGTTTTCTCATCTGTGAAATGCAGCTGGCAGCACGTTGCCCTCACTGGGTCATGGTGAGGAGTGGGTGAACAACCTAAGGTGCGCTATTAACAACTGAAGTCACCATCACCACAGCAGGACCATCAGGTAGCCATCACTGCTCCCACCCTACAGGAGACAAAATGGATACCACAAGGCCACTGGGGACACTCAGTGGCAGAGGGGCAGGTCTCTCTCTGAAGGGCTACACAAAGGGCCTACAAACCCCTGGACTTATGACGCATAGTTATTTGTACGTGTGAATGTGCAGTGTTTGGATCGGACAGCGATCTCCTCAGCCTCACGGGGATCTGTGGGCCCGTGAAGGTTAAAGCCGTGCTCCATACTGGACATACACGAGGTTCTCCCTGGCAGAGCAGTTCTGGACACCAGTAGGATTTGGAGCAAGGATCATACCCCATTCCCCTCTCCCCAAGAAGAAATGCGTTCTTGGGAACATCAGTTTCAAAGAGCTCTCGCTGGAGGAAGGAGCGCCACAGGCAGTTAACTGTGTGGGCAAGCCTCCTGGAAGGGAAACCACACACTACACGGGTTCTAGAATCTAAGAGGACGTGCAACTTGGCAAACCGAGGCAGGTGGTCTGGGTTCCCAAAGGCTCTGAGAAAACCAGAGGGGAAGAAGGGAGACGGCAGCACAGAGCCAGGCACCAGGCAGCTGGGGAAGCACAGGTGAGGAGGGTGCAGTAGCCAGGAGGCACCTACGGCTGGATGGCTGGGCTCAATCAGCAACGTGGACTGCTATTACCCCACTGCCCTTGACCTCCTATGGGCAAGGGCCATGTTTAGAAACTAAGTCATACCAACAAAATAGAAATCAGGGTATTAACAATATTAATTTTTTGGATAGCAGAAGTGCCAGAGTTCTGTCTCTCTCATCCACGACACTGCTTGGAAATAAGACATGAAACTAATCTACTCACAAAGCTACCTGTATAAAGCACATGATCAGTCTCAGCATAATGAATATTTGTACTTCTGCAGAAGTAGACTCTTGAAGGCCCCCTCTGGGAATGGGTGATCCAAGCCACTCCCAGGAAAGCTATCATTCTGGAGACAGAGTGAGGAGATTAAAGTATGTCCACAATACTTCCTTGGATCCCTTGTGGTTTGGTCATTTAGGGATGTACCACTGTCCTCTCTGTAACGACTGACAGAAAGGGTGGTGAATCTTCTGGACTCAACATGTTCTGTATCTTCAGAGGGGTGAAGGCCTTGTAAGAGGTGAAATCATTGGAGGAAATGCCTAATTAATTTTCTTTTCTTTTTTTTTGGGGGGGGGGGGGAGGCGACAGAGAGGAGGGATGGCAGAGAGAACAAAGTCCGCCCGCTGCGTAAGCCCTTGCCGCCTGCAGACAGCGCTCTGAAGCCTACAGGCGCGTGGTTGTAAATTTCATCTGGCGTGTGTGGTTTTCAGTCGCAGCATTTTGAGGATACATATAATCCTGACTTCCTATTTACATTACATTGGTTTTCACCAACACAATAGCTACAAATGCTTTTTGCTCCACTCTTGTCATCTGTGTGGAAATCCTTCTCAGACAGGGAGACTGTAAAGTCGTGGGAAGAATTCTCATGCATGGCGAGCAGACTGATCTCAGGTCTCTCTGCTCCTACAGGAAACTTCTGGGAAGGATGAAAAGGGGCTGGCCCAATCCATTAGGCACTACCCACCTGGCTTCATGTTTATCCACAACAAAATACAGAAGCCCCTATTTAAAAAAAAAAAATCTCTAATGACATTACAGTGCTTGCCCTTCCAATAACACAGCTCCAAGCCTGCCTGGAACAGACACCAAGAAGCACATTTCTCACTTGCAAGGAAGAAACTAAGGCACTTAAAGAACCTCCATATCCAGAGGTTCCCAACCACCTTCCCCATCACCTTCATCCAGAGGACAGGGAGAGTAAATCCTGGCTTGATCCAAGTGGCCTCAAAATTAATAGGGCAGGGAGAAAAAGCCCGTCTGTAGTTCTAAGGTCATCACTGAAGTACTTGCAAGTACCTTTCCTCCAAGTTTCTTCTAAAAACCCTGGTCTCCATAGAAGCTTCTCACTGTAAAGGCCAGGCAGTGTCTCACCCCTGTGCAAGGGGGGGCAAGCCCAGAACACAGCACACACAAGATTCCTAACATAAATGTACCTGACTGAAATTACAGAATTGATTAGGATCTTTGAGGCCCCTTAAAACAAGAAGTTGAACACACTCTGCATTTAGGGTCAGCACCGTCACCCTGTGTTGTAGGTTGAACGTGTCCCTCTACAAGTCCTAACTCCAGTACCTGTAAATGTGACCTTATTTGGAAACAGGTCTTCTGAAGATGCAATAAAGGTAAGATGAGGTCATGGTGGATTCGGGTGGGACCTAACCTAAGACTGGCGTCGTAAAATAAGAGCAATTTCAGCACAAAGGACACACAGGGAGACTGCCATGTGACGACGGAGGCAGAGCCTCATTCAAGCCAAGGAATGCCAAGGGCTGCCAGCAATGCCAGAAGGTAAGAGAAAGGCACAGACAGAACAGATCCTCTTCTGGGGCCTTCAGGGGGAACACGGCCCTGCCGACACCTTGATTTCAAACTTCAAGTCTCCAGAACTGAGAAATAATAAATTTCTGTTGTTTAAAGGCAACCCGTTTGTGGTAGTCTATCACTGCAGTCCGGGAAACTAATCCATCCTGAATCTTTCCAACCCTCCAATCACCAACTACACTCTCACCCACCCCATTCCTCCTTCTCTGCACCGTTGCCCATGCAGTGTCGCATGGCCCACCTTGACATCCGTGCAAGCACTCTTGACTTTCGACCATCCTCTGGCACAGGTCAGAGTCCCCATCCCCAGCTGGGTCACAGTGACACAAGGTCATCTTTACTGGGTGGTGGACTGTACCCCTTGGCCTGCCAACTGAGCACAGCCAAGTCGAGTCTGAGGCAATGCACAAGGTGTTGGGAAATACAGAGATGTAGGGAAGCAGGTGGAAGGTGGCTGGAAATTAAGAGAGTTGGCCGAGAGAGGTAGAGAAAAGGAGAAAGTTCACAAAGGATCCTGAAGGTCCAGGGCACAAACTAGAGGCAAAGAAAGTAGACCTCATCTGCCCTGCCTGCCATGGCCAGCCACGTGCTTGTAACTCCCTCCTCCACCAACTTGACGCCTGCCTGGAACTTTACTTCAACCGCCTGCCAAGCAGGTTAACACCCAGATTGCTGACTACCCACACAGCTGTTGCACTTTGAGCTTCTGCAAAGAGAAAGCCAACCCACTCCCATCCAGGGGCTGGGCTTTATTTGTTTGGATTTTCAATACCTAGAACTTGGTGTGGCCAAGTCAACATAGGATGGCCAAATGCTGGCCAGGCAGACCAAATGGGGTTAAAGGTTGCACATGTTGCCTCACCTTTGCTAACTTTAAGGAGCAGAATCACCTAGAGTCCTGGGGCATAAGGGCAGGTGGATCCCAGTCTCACTCCCCTCCTACAGTCACAGCTCAGATGGCAGCACCAATGTGCCTCAAGCAGCAACCAGGGGACGGACAGCAGTAGCTGGGAAAGTTGAGTAGCCGCTAAATCTCACTTGCACCTCTATGAAACCACCAGAAACAAAGGAATCCTCCGGCAGGGGCAGTGATGATGGTGATACACATCTAGCTGGTTACAGACCACACCAGGACCTTGTAACATAATCTTCCTAAGCTCTGGTGCTCACACTTGAAGCAAATCCACAGAAGGAAGCCGGCCTCAAGTGACAGGTACGGCTCTGGACAAGCAGCCTGAGACATTATCTGGTTGAGAACCTCGGCTGGGCTAGAGACCCAGCTCCACTGCCTGCAAGCTGTATGCCACACATCCAGCCAAAAAGATTTACTGAGCACCTGCTATGTGCTCTCAGTGGCCTCACTTGCAAATTTAGAGTGACAATACCTGCCTTAATGAAGCTGTTCTGAGGACAGAGCATGACGACAAATATAGAATGCCTGGCACAGTGTTGGGCATATTAAAAAGAGCCATGGTGAAAGAAGAGATCAGAGTTCTTATTTATTAGGGTCCTATTTTCCAAATCAGAGCTTGAGACCCAAGGTCTACAGCAATGCCATCCCATAGTATGTCAGCACTAAAGGACAGGCACAGTTATCATCTGTGCTATTTATTCCCTCCCAGCACCTGGGGACACGGTTAGCACCTGAGCACACATGTGCTGGGCACACGGTTAGCACTCAAATGTCATATGAACAAAATAACTGCCAGGCATCCTAAGGCACCCAATGTTGGATGCAAGGCTATCAAAATGGTCCTGACACACTAAACGAAAGGACAGAATCTGAGGTTATAAACAATCCTGCCCCCCCCCCCGCCCCCTCCCCTGCCCCTCCATCAGGCAATGAAAGGGCCACAGGCTCCTGGCAAATGAAACCAAATTAAAAGAGGAAGCCAGCAGGGAGCTGCCTGTGGTTTCAGCCTCAGAGAAGCAAGCTGGCTTGTCTGGGAGCAAACGGGTAAAGGATTAGTGACACCTTAGTTGTCACTGAGGGCTGGGGGATGTCATCAGAGGAGATGGGTAGCCAATGAGGAAACAGGTGTAGAAGGGCCAGAAAAACATATCACAATCATTGTTTTTGCGGTTGTCTTTTTCAAGAGATGGCTCCCACTTTGGTCAGGACTTACAACACTGTCCCTTTTTTTTAACCTCCCTCCCTTCTACCCATTTCCACTTCAGGTTCAAGCACCCTGGCAACTGTCCTGAAACTCACAACCCAAGTTGCTGGTCCATCACCCACCCAGGGTCCCTCCAGCCATGACTGTTGGCCGTCACTCCAACTCTCCTGCCCCAGATTACACCTCACCGAACCCAAAACCCAGGGTACTGACCTGGACGCCTTTACCATTTAACCTCTAAGGGCCGAGCCTTACCTGCCACTCCCAACCTAGGACTATTAAGACCCACTAAGATCTAGGACTCGGGGCACCCGTGTGGAAAGGTAGGACAGCAGAGGGACAGTTGGAAGACGCGGGGATCCGAAGGCCAAACCACTGCGTTCCTGTATGACTGGAGGGGCACGCTGTTTCTGTTCCCCAGGCTCCAGTTCTGCCATCCGCAGAAACTGGCACACGGTAATAACAGTACCTCCCAACTGGGCTGTGGGGAGGGCTAAAAGAAAGAACAAGGGCATGCTGCCGAATGGTTGGTTCTCTTTCAGAGGGAGCTACAAATGCTGTCACTAGGTACTCTGGTCTTCCCTTTCTCACCACTGAAGAATGGACCAGAGTACACGCTCGAAAAGCGGGCCAAGCGCAAGGCAGCCCTCGCAGGGCAGAAGAGGTCCCGTTTTTCTCAAGTGATTAACAGGTCCAAGAAAGGCTGCAGCGCGATTTACAAGGGCCACAGCCAAGAGAGATTTATAGGTGTATGGCCTTCGGATGGTTTTCTAAGACTGCACATCCTCCTTTGGCTGAGGATCTCAGCAGCAAGTAATCTTCTAATTGATTCATTAGCACTCCAATCAACTACTACTTTAGACACAAAGGGCCCTGCTTGGGTCTGAATGCCTGAGCCAGGGATGCTGGCTGAATGGACCACTCCCGCTCCTGGGCTAGCTCTGCCCAGGGACTGTGAAGAGAAGTCCCACACGGAGGCCCTCCAGAAGCCATACCTACACGGAAACAGAAACAGAGCCTACGCAGCTTCTTAACTGTTATTTTTCGTAATGAGGATTTTGTGACTAGAACGTGATAATGCAAAAATGCTAAGTGGAAAAAAAAAAAAAGAAGAGCCTGAAAGGAAATACTCCCCCCACCCCCACCCAACCACCACCACCACCACCAAAAGAAGTTAGCACAAAGTTCGTTTTGGTGGTGGAATGATGGGGTGACTTTTTCTTCCTTCTACTTTTCAAAATGAGCACGTACAGGACATATAATTCCTTCGGTTTTCTCAGGTGTAAAGCTACAGCAATTACACCCAATTCCCAGTTACCGTAAGGATGAAATTACATTATGTATGAATAAGCAGTGCCCAAGAGCTGTGGGCACCGGACAGGGTGGGCACTGGACAGCAGTGCCCAAGAGCTGTGGTCCAGGCTTACCCACCCGCTCAGCGACTAGGAGGCCAACCCGCCTCTCAGGCCAAAAATCAAAGTTACACTCAGGGAGGTTATAAATTACTCCTGTCACATGCGAACTGTTGAAGCCACAAATGCTAAAAATTCACAGATCTCAAGGGTAAGGCTGTGAGAATTTAAATATAAATTAAGCTTTAAAAACAATCTTCCTTCATTGTTCCATATTCCTCTGGCATGTGGGATATTCATTTAAGACAAGGTTCCCCAACAGATCAACCTAACAGGGAGGAACTTCCAGCAGATACCGTAAGGGAACGGTGAGAAACTTCGCTGGGTCCTCATGAGATTCAGGGCCCGCCTGCTGCCTGTACCCCGAGCTGGAGAGAAGTTCTCGAACGTAACGTGGCATTCTGGGAAGACTCCTGACTCACCCGAGGCTGGATCAGCACTCTCAACCCACTCAAGCAGACAGCCAGCCACCTACCCATCCACCCATCCAAACGGCTCTAAGTTCATTCTCCATAAGGAACTCCCAAGAAGCAGTGGGAACTCTGGGCAAACTAACAGGCCTCCTTATTATGAAAGATAAAACGTATCGAGCACCCTCAGTCTGCACAGCTTTGGGCCAGACGGGGCTCAAGGTACATAAAAGGACCAAAGGCCTTAGTTTCCTCATCAAGACGCACAAGTTCAGAACTACCACGGGACACTTTAGGAAGCTTGAAGGAAATGGATTCAAGTCCTACTTCACCTAGGAAGGACTAACTTGTTACTCCAGGAAGTGGCATTCTCCAGGGAAGCCAAATGGATCCAAACTTCTTGGGCTGGCAGGTACGGAGGCTTCCTCAAGTGACATCATGAAAAGGAGTCAAACTTTTCCACAAGATATCCTGAGGGAAGCTTTGTCAGAAACCCCCCTCCACTTCCCGTGGGGCTTCATCTCCAAACCCCCACCTGCCTTCCCCTCACCTCCCACTCCCACCCTCCAGAGAAGGAAGTGATCCATTTGGTGTCTTATTATGGCAACATTAACACAACAAGGCAAATGTAAGATGTGGGCAGCTATCCTGGGAGTCTCACCTGGCTAGGCCCTGCAGCAGGAAGCCGCTGCATTTCAGTCATCTTTTTGACCATCAAGGACCTACCATGACTGGCCCTGTACTCACTGCTATTACTCTTAACAGAAATGCATACACAACGCAAAACTGGAGAACTCAAGCAACTGCTTTAAAATTTCAATATGACAGTGGGGGGAGAGGGGGACACCTGGGTGGCTCAGTCGGTAGAGCATCCAACTTCGACTCCGGTGATGATCTCAGTGTTCGTGGGTTCAAGCCCCGCTTCAGGCTCTGTGCTGACAGCTCAGAGCCTGGAGCCTGCTTCGGATTCTGTGTCTCCCTCTCTGCCCTTCCCCAGCTTGTGCTCTGTCTCTCAAAAATAAACAAACATTGGGGCACCTGGGTGGCTCAGTCAGTTAAACGTCTAGCTTTGGCTCAGGTCATGATCTCGCAGCTCGTGAGTTCGAGCCCTGCATTGGGCTCTGCGCTGACAGCTCAGAGGCTGAAGCCTGCTTCAGATTCCATGTCTCTCTCTCTCTCTGCTCTTCCCCAGCTCACGCTTTCTCTCTCTCTCTCAAAATAAACTCAAAAATAAACATTAAGGGGCGCCTGGGTGGCTCAGTCGGTTAAGTGTCCGACTTCAGCTCAGGTCATGATCTCACGGTCCGTGAGTTCGAGCCCCGCATCGGGCTCTGTGCTGACAGCTCAGAGCCTGGAGCCTGCTTCCGAGTCTGTGTCTCCCTCTCTCTCTGACCCTCCCCCATTCATGCTCTGTCTCTCTCTGTCTCAAAAATAAATAAACATTAAAAAATTTTTTTTAATTTCAATATGGGGGTAAATTCTTTGTTATTTTATCCTACTGTAAAACAGAGGATGGTGAACGACAGAAGAACCACAACAAGATCCATGAGGCTCAACTAAGATCCCCCATAACAAGCACAAAACCTACCCAACCCTGCAGAACGTAAGCAGATTCTGAGGGCATGTCTCCTGAATAGCAACCCCAAGAACACAGGAGAAACTGGGGGCAGTGGGTCAGAGGGAGGAGCTGGGCCTCAGGAGCCGTGGGTTTCAGTGCTGGAACCTGACGGTCATGTGTCCTCAGGCAGTCACTCCATCCCCTGTGTGGCCCTTGGTTCCCTCATCTGTAAGGAAACCACTAAGGCTCCCCACATACCCCTGCCGTGGGGAAGGCAGGTCTCTGAGGGCCTAGGCCAACTCTGGAGTGGATACCGAGTTTGTTTTATTTATTTTGCATGTAAGGAGACTTCGGCTCTCTAATTAGAACAGGGCACATCTATTCTTTCCATGGAAATCAGGCAGGCCCACTGTGAGAGAAAGAACTTTGGGCCAAAATCTAAGCCAAAGTGGGAAAGAGCAAAATCACCTCTACTTTTATATCCCAGAGGTCCCAGAAATCTTTACCTGAACCCGCATGCCCCCACTCCACCCAGTGACTTACCCACTTATACACACACACACACACACACACCCATCTAGCTACACAGACACACAGCCCAACCCCAGCAGCTTCAGCCTTGCAGATCTTTTCCTTTGGTGGTTCTGAGATGCTTCACTTACAAAGGCCCTGAGGACGTGCTAAATTCCCCCACTACCCCAAGCCAAGATCTCTCTGTAGGAAAAGTAGAGCTTGGGTATCCAAGTGAACCACAGGCAGAATCAGAACCCAATTCTGATTACCATCTCCAGAGTCCATGGAGGTCAGACCAAGGTGGGCAGGGTTCCGAGGCCCAAGATGTGGCCTGACCCCTGCCTCCCCCACACAGCAGCCCAAGGACAAGGGCTTAAAATGCATTAAAATGCACTGAATTGGGCAAAATTACACCCAAGCCCGATAAAAACTAGGCAAAACCCTCAAGCCACCTTCTACGTTATTGAAAAACCAACCTGAGGCCCGGAAGTACAGAGGGAACTTTGCCAAGATGCTGCTTCTACCCCCGGACGTGGACCGAGGGACCTGACGGGTGGAATATGATGAAGTCAATTCCGGTGTTTTAGAGATGGGAGACTGTGGTGCAGAGGGGACCGACCACCCAAAGCACACGGGGACCAGAAGTTGAGCTGGTCACACACAGGCTGCAGGTGGCACCTCTATGCCCTCCCCAGAACACTCCCACATCCCAACACGGGCCATGCTGGCCAGCAACGGGTGAGTCTCTCATTCCACTAACCCAACCCGATCTTCTGAACCAGAAAACCGAAGCCTGTGGCCAGTGCACCCTACCAATGGACTCTCCTGATCATGTAAGGGTGCCTGTCCCTCTGACATCTACAGTGCACTTCCCAATCTCCCAAATTCCCACCCACCAAGAACCACACATTCCGGCCCAACCTTCTCACACACGGGCCATACACACAGCGGATGGACAGGCCATCAAGGACCTGGCACAGTGGGGGCAAGTCCTCGTCTGGGATCCAGAAGCCCCAAGAGTGGATATGCCCTTGCCTCTGGTCCTCAGCTTCTGCATCTATGAAATGGGAACAGTGAACCTCCACAGCCACCCGCCAGGCCTTTAACACACAGACCTCGCTCTTTCAAAGGGAGGGACGACACCACCTAAAATTCCCTCACGAATCTCAGGCATGCTCAACCTCTCTAGAAGGAAGAAACTGAGGACAGCAAGAAACCCACGAAGTCAACCCACTGGAACTCCCTGTGAACCGGGACCCGAGCTAACAGAGAACTCTACGCAGGACACGGTGCTTAGAAAAGCACGGCATCTACACATACCAATTACCAGGCCCATGGATTTCTGGGCAATCACAGCCAAGGCGAAAAGAGAAACAGAGCAGACCCCTCTGAGAAAGGTGTCCTCGATACAAGGTCACTCTAAAAGGCAGGCCCCTCGCAGACTGGGAGACCGGGAGCCTCTCTGGCCAGGACTGTGGTGTGAACTAGGTATTCTGTCCTACTTCTCTCTGCTCTGGGCACAGGGCTGGGAGCACAGGAGACGCGCAATGAATGTGTTGAACTGAACCGAATTTCTGGACCACATCCATCTGGAGATAAGTAAAAGAGGAGGGAAAACCAAGTGTAGATATTGCCCTGGGCGGGGGGGGGGGGTCTCCCCCCACCTTACACAGGGGCCCCAAAATTTAAAGAGGATTTTTGTCCAACTAAACAAGTTCCCTGAAAACCCTTCTAAAAAGCCAGTCCCTCTCAGGGCACTAAAAAACAGGATTCCGTTTACACGATGGTGTTTTAAGAAGGCAGCTATTGTATGCAGGAAAGCGAACCTGAGCGTACACCCTTCTATCCACACACCCCCCCTTTGTGCCAGGGGACAAGTCCCACGCTAGGGTTCCTGGAACCCAGCTCCCTCTCCTCCGCCCACCCTGCCTGGCCAGACCCCCATTAACGCACTGCTAGTGCCATCAACACTGTTGTTTTGGAATGTGCCAGTAATTCTAGTGGCAGGAACAGCAAGCTTTAAGCTCAGCAGAGAAACCAGCTGGAGAGGCAGCCTCATGAAATAATGAAATGCCAAACCAACCCCTACATCTTCTCCAGTCTCTCAGGTCACCTACCAGATTAGAAGGCCTGTTGCTACGGCAACCATATCTTGCAAGTGCCGGCTGAACTTCCCCATAATTTTTAACCCTTTAACTAGCTCGAGGAGGGTGGTGTGCAGATGAGCCCAAACCGAGGAGAGTTGGCCGGCTCTGGCTCTGGCTCTGGCGGCGCTTTTACAAATTAAAGCAAGGACGGAGGCAAACAGCGGACCTGGGGGGGGGGGGGGGGGGAAGGGCGAAGGTCTCACTTAAGCAAACAGACAAAACAGCACACATCCACCTTCCCTTCCCACCGTCCTGCCACAAAACCACCGCGAGGAGCGGCAGCACAGCAAACTTTTCAGGCACCTGGCAACTCGCGCGGGAGCACAGGAGCCGGGGACAAGATGGGAATAAACAAAGGCAAGATGGGACCGTGCCTGCCCCTCCCGGCCAGGCTCCGTGCCCTCGCGCTGCAGACTATTGCCGGGCCCTTCTGTGGTAAGCAGAAGGCGGACAAGAGCCAGGCGGAGGGGGACAGATGGCCAGGCAAGCACTGGCACTTTCCAGTTGTCTGATGGGCGCCTGCTGCCAAACAAGCTCCCACCTCCCCGCGGCGCACCCCCCCCCCTCCACCATACACACACAGCTCCCGGAAACTGCGGTGCATATGCTCCAAGGGGAGCCAGAGCTCAGGGGGCTGGCTCTTCCCGCCCCTGACCCCCCACATCTGCAACTCATCGGGGATGCACAGGCAGGGGCCTCCACTCCCGCAACCGCCCAGACCGCTCCCTCCCTCCTTCCAGAGGGAGAGTCTCCCACCCACCCCCAGACACCGAACCCTCTTTGTGCTCAACGACCAGAGTTCAGGGGGTCCCTGAGGAATAAATCTTTAAGATGACTTTCCTCAGCCTCTTGGATTTGACAGGAGAAACTTCATAAAACCACGCAGGGGCAGAAAAACTCCGGCTGGGCTTCGGCACTGGGGGTGAGGCCCCCTCGCCTCACGCCATACCTTCCGTGGGGGGAGACTTAGAGGAGAAAGGGAACAGGGCCCACCGATGGAAGCACAGGAGGCCTGTGTGGTTTCCCCGAGGGCTGAGAAGGGGTCCCTGGACGGAAGGACGCAAGGAAGGGGGGCTGATTCCTCGAGAGAGCAAAGACAGAAGCAAAGGGGGTAGGAGGCAGGAGAGGAAGGGAAGAAAGCCAGGTACCCAGGACCCAAAGGACAGGCTGGGCAGCAGCAGGGGGTGGGAGGCACTGCCCACGTCTCCCCAGAGTGCCTAACACAACACCCCTGCCACCCCGCCAAAGCAGGCAAGGGGAAATTGAGGCCACTGTGCTGGGCACACACCACAGCCCCTCTCCTGACAGAAGGCTTTGGATTCACTTAGAAAGTTGGGCAGGGGAACTGGCAGGAGGGGGCAGGATGTGCAACATGGGGGTGGGCAGTGCTTCAGTAGTGTGTTCTGGAGGGCAGGGAGGGGGTTCCCAGGCACTGTACTGGCTCTATTGGGACAGAAAAAGGAGAAAATGCAACCCTGCCCACCCTGTCACCTCACACCCGCCTCAAGCACTGCCCAGCCAGCCTGGCCACCTCCACCTCTCACCCCCGCCGGGGGACACCTGGGAGGAAAATCCAGTCCAGTGAATTAAAGCGCTAATGTTCTCTTTGCCAAGTGATTAACGAGACGTACCACAAACGGCACGGCGCCCAGAGAGGAGTGAGGATTTTTATTATCATGCTCACCCGTCACCCAGGCCTTCTGCACGCACAGCAGCCGGTCAGTCAGGTTAAAGAGGACCAGAAGAGCGGCCATGGGGTGGGGGCGGCTAAGGGTAGGCCACATCCCCGGGAAGAGGAAGGGAGGGCACTCTAGCTTCGACTAGAGTTTTATCACTGGGCAGCAAGCACTGGCCACCGTGATACCTGGGGGACACTTCCAGGAGCAGCCAGGAGGGGCCCTTCAAAGAAGGATGCTCCAAAACCAAGGCAGTTGGGCAACCAGTGCTAACTTCCCCTACCATCTAGACATGGGGTCCTTACATTGGGGTCTCCTTCCCTAACCTACTCAAGGGCAGGGCTGTGACCACACCTTTATATCCCTCTGCAGGGTCCAGGATGGGGCAGGAGCTCCAAGAACACTTGGAAGATAAAAAGGAATCAGCTTTTTTCCATTTTAGCCCACCAGATGGGTAGGCTGCCACCAAGCTTACCCATTGTTTGGTCTCATCTATCCAAATCCTTTGGTTCCCTCAACAAATCCATGTCGAGCACTTTCTATGTGCCAGGCACCAGGCACCATGCATACAACCGTGAAAACTACTGCCCCTCAAGGAGCACCTCTTCCATGGCAACTATCCCCTGTACTCTGCCGGCTTTCCACCCGCCTTGTGCTCAGCAGGCCCTCGGTATCTGATGGCTACACTGAATCCTTCTCATTAGGTGTGCCCCTAACGCTTGGCCAGCCCACCAGCTCAGGTGGGACAGAGGAAAGCAAGGGCAGGGTAGGAGGGTTTCTGTGCAAATCCCAGTACCTGATGGCCAGGGCTGAGCAGCCAGAACCCTCACAGACAATTCAATTCTACAACCGGCAAACTAAAGACCCTTTCTCAGGAGCTGCAGCTCCAGACTCACTCCAGGGTGGGAGAGAGTACCAAGAAAAGATGCAAGAAGCCTTCCAGCTTAGCCTTCCAGCTAAGTTAGCCTTCCAGCTACAAAGGCTAACTTCACTTGCCATGTGACAGGAGAATGGGGACAAGCTGACTTCTACCCTCTGGACCCCAGTATCCCCTGCTGGCGAACCAAGGGAGTTGTCCCGTCTAATCTCTGAAGACATTCGAATAAGCAACATTAGAAGAGCAGCACCATCCTGGCTGGACAGGGGTTTTGAACAAAGAACCCAGCGAGGAGGATTCCAGGCAGAGTGGGCCTCCCGCTACGGAGTCCCCACCCACGCTCTCAACAACACAGGGAAATTCTACCCACAGCTCTGAATAATAATAGAAGTAACATTTAGGTAAGGTTGGGGATTAAGCTAAACCTCACATAAGAGGCAGGGATGTTGGCATTTGGAAGCAGGAAACAGGCCTGGGAACGCACTTAATACCTACCACAGAGCAAAGCGGATCGCGGCCAGCTCCTGACTCAAGAGCATCTTCGCCCCTGCCATACTTCTCCCTCTTGCCAACTCCAGACACTTCGAGGGTGCCAGGCCAAAGAGTGGGGCTGGAGGTCAGTTTGGGGAGCCACATTTTCAGAAGAACATTGGCAAACCAGAAGCCAGGAGAGAAGCCTTCCAAAACAGAACAGGAGCTATTTTAAATGGAAACCCACTGGTGCAGGTGGGGGAGTTTTATGGAAAGAATAGAGAACATGAATGAGTTGCTATAATTACCCCCCCCCCAAGAAAGCTGTCATAAGGAAGAGGGAGTCTTTCTACTTAGTGGTGGTAATACCAAGAACAGACATTAATTCTAATTGTCTAAAACTGAAATGTGCTGCCCTGTCAGGTAGTGAGTTCCCCATCAATGAAGGGGAAGCAGACACTGGAAAGAAAACTTGGGCCAGGGAGTCTCAAGTTCAGAAGGGACTTTAGAGGTTATCAAATGGTAAGGTGCTGATGGGAAGAAAATGCAAAGGGGAGCATTCAGGCTGTGCATGTTTTAAAATGGCTTTTCCTGGGGCACCAAGGCGGCTCAGTCACTTGGGCATCCAACTCTTAATTTTAGCTCAGGTCATGGGATCAAGCCCCAAGTTGGGCTTTGTGCTGGGCGTAGAGCCTGCCTGAGATTCTCTCTCTCTCCCCCCACCCCCTCTGCCTCTGCCGTCCCCTGCTCACGCTCTTTCTCTGTCTGTCTCTCTCAATAAAATACCCTTTAGGGGTGTCTAGGTGGCTCAGTCTGTTAAACATCTAACTTTGATTCAGGTCATGATTTCACGGTTCGTGGGTTTGAGCCCCATGTGGGGCTCTGAGCTGACAGCACAGAGCCTGCTTCACATTCTGTGTCTCCCTCTCTCTCTGTCCCTCCCCACTTGTGTGATCACTCTTTCTCTCTCTGTCTCAAAATTAAACAAACATTAAAAAATAAAATATCCTTGGGGCGCCTGGGTGGCTCAGTTGGTTGGGTGTCCGACTTCAGCTCAGGTCATGGTCTCACGGCTCGTGGGTTCGAGCCCCGCGTCAGGCTCTGTGCTGACAGCTCAGAGCCTGGAGCCTCTTTCAGATTCTGTGTCTCCCTCTCTCTCTGTCCCTCCCCACTTGTGTGAGCATGCTCTCTCTCTCTCCGTCTCAAAATTAAACAAACATTAAAAAATAAAATATCCTTAAAAATAAAAGAAATAATAAAATAGCTTTTCCTTAAAAAGGGGGGTGGGGTGGGTAGGACTCCTAAGGGGACATGAACATGTTCTTCCTGCCCCTCACTAACCTGCAGAGGGTGTTTTATAAATAGAAAGTCTCCCCAGACATCCTTGGTCAAATTCTTCCCCACTGCAGAGGTCACTGTTTTTGTGGCCAAAGCTGCAGGTGGTGACTGAGAAGTTGGGTAAGTAAGGAAAACTCCATTATGTAAAAACTCAAATGCTTAGGATGCCTTTGTGGAGCAGACAATCAGAAAATGAGTCGGGGAACAGACCCCGTGTAAGAAACAAGGCAGGTAGGTATTCTCCGTTTTGGGGGGGTGGGCTGCCATGCTGGAATCGATCACCAACATTACCCAATCTGGCACGCTGAGGGTAGAGGGCGGCCACAGAGATCAACATTCACCACCCATGCTGGGAAAATGTTCAGATCACAAATCGGTAATCACCATGAAGCCAGAGCTCGACCTCCTGCCACTGCTGGGTGTCAGTGAGAACTAAGTGTATCGTAACTGCTACTCCTTCAGGGCCTTGTTCACTTGCCGAATACAGAGGACCTAGAACAGTGCCCAGCACATAACATGTGCTCAAGAAATACTCGTAGAGGGGCGCCTGGGTGGCTCAGTCAGTTAAGCACCTGACTTTGGCTCAGATCATGATCTCATGGTTCGTGGGTTCGAGCCCCACATCGGGCTCTGTGCTGACAGCTCAGAGCCTGGAGCCTGCTTCAGAGACAGTCTCCCTGTCTCTCTGGGCCCCTCCCCTGCTTGGGCCACCCCTCTCAAAAATAAATAAACATTTTTTAAAAGTTCCTTGAAAGGAAGGAAGGAAGGAAGGAAGGAAGGAAGGAAGGAAGGAAGGAAGGAAGGAAGGAAGGAAGGAAGGACAGACTGACTTGTAGAAAGAATGGGTATTTAAAACAAATGAGCAGACCAAGTATCTTTTCCCTTAGTTTTAGAGTCAATTGCATAACTTCTTTTCTCCCGCTGATTCACCTCTCTCCTTGTGTTCAGGCTCAAAATATTACACGAAAATTATTTTTGCATTCCCCGCATCTATGGTGGGATAAAGGAGCTGTCTAGAAGCTGAGGGTAGGAAGTTATGGCATGGGAATATGGAACCCTCAGTTTGAGCTCCACAAGGGTAGGAATTTTGGTCTGTTTTGTTCACTGCTTTCTCCCCAACGATGTGGTATAACAACACTGACACCAGGAATGCACTCAACAAACATCTAAAAAGCATCAGCAAACACATTCACTGTACTATCTTGGCAAGTCACTTCTCTCTATGGGGCATCTTTTCTCAGCTATAAAATAATAATGCCACAGGGGCTCAGGGGTCCTCAGCCAGTTTTTACAGGTTCCCACATCTGTGATCCAGGTGAGCTGGCCACACAAATGGCTTTAATCAGAAGCCTGTCCGGGTCCCCCCAGGAGCTGCCACAAAGGAGGAAGCTAGGAGGCAGTGTGGTGCCATAGAAAGAGCACAGGCTTTGGAACCCATATGCTTAAATCCCAGCTCAAGCTCAGGACACAAGACTTAAGGGATGTCACTGAACCTCCTAGAGCCTCAACTTCCCCATGTGCAAGATGGAGAACCACACCAAGCTACCTCTTCAGATGGCAGTCTGGATTATATGATAACGCCCGTAAAAGCACCTTGCAAGGGTTAAGGTTAGCCCAGAGTGAGGTTCCACAAACCCTCACTCACAGAAGGACCTCTGTCACTTGCAGTTCTACACTTCACGATGAACTTCTATCCTCAATGGGAGATGCCAATTTGGGACCAAAGTATAGTCAAGACCAATTCCCAAAATAATGTTATTTGAAGATTCACGATCTATAACTTGGTCTGTCCTGACTACAAAGATGTAAATGTTTAATCTTATGCCATTCATTCAAGCTCTTTGCTCCCTTCTCAGAAGACTAAACAGACGAAGGTTTGAAGAAGAGAGAGGGGAAATATTTGGAAAACTGAACACCCCTAAAAGGAAGACAAGCCTTTCTGAAGCTGCGATTCAACCCACACTGATGGCTGGAGTGGAATAAGCAGAGAAATGCTGCCCCCAATAGAGCAAGCCCTCCCAGACCTCAGACAGGAGGTAGGGAGCCTGCTTACCCTCCTCCCCACAGTAAAACAAGCAAGGCCGTAATCCGTGGTGTATATCAACACAATACCTATGAGCAGCACAAGTGACGGCCAAAATCAAGACAAGTGACCTTACTGGACATACGGGACACACTCAGGCCCTCCATACCACTAGAATACTGCCGGGCAATGTGCGTTATCATTAAAAGGTAAAAGACCTCATTTTTAACTCTCCCTGACAGGTAGGCGTGGCCAGCCTCCTGCCCTCCCACCCCCAGGGTCACCTGTCCCTCCTCGCTAAAATTAGGAGGCAACCAGAAGTTCTCCTGGGAAAAGACTGGGGACATAATTAAAAGAGCTCAGCAAAGAAGGGTTCACAAATGTTGGGTAGCTTCAGGAAATATTTAGAATGTACCCCTTTTCATTCCCAGTCTGACATCGCATTTGATTATCTTCACCCAGGTTTTGATTTCCACGGTTAGGACAAGCAGAGGAGACCACAGACCAACACATCCACACAAGTACCCTAGCAAGGGGAAGAACTCCACTTTCCTCACCAGTCATTCACTTCCTCACTCTGGACCATGAGCTCCCCAAGAGCATGCTGGGGGCTGCTGCCAACACTGTACCCCCGGACAATCCCCGGCACAAGTAGCTGCTCAAGTAAGAGCAAACTTCCTCAGGGGGCGCCTGGACGGCTCAGTCGGGAGAGCATGCGACGCCTGATCTCGAGGTTATGGATTCGAGCCCCACCTTGGGTGTACCGATTACTTTAGTAGCCCAGTCAGTGAAACGTCAGACTTTGGATTTCAACTCAGGTCGTGATCTCACCATTCGCTGAGTTCAAGCCCCACATCGGGATCCGTGCCGGCAGTACGGAACCTGCTCTGTCGCGCTTTCAAAGTAAATAAATTAAAAAAAAACGAAAAACAAAAAAAACTTTCCTCGTGTCCACTGAGTGGTGTCAGTCCACAGAGCAGGCTCTCCACTGACAGTCCTCTCGTCCCCCAAAATAGGCCTGGCAAAGGAAGGAGGTTGGGGGACACCAGGGATTGCTTTGCTCTGTGGAAAGACCAATTAGCTAATGAGTGGAGGAGGGGCATCTGGGCTGAGGCCCTCCTCAGGGCCACAGAGGGCGGCGAGTGAGGACTCCACCAGGTTGAAACCTCCAGCCCACCCCAGGCTCCTCCAGGAGGGCCCTACACAGGCACGGGCTCCTGCGACCCGGAGAAGGAAGTTATTCCACCAGGAAGGGTCACTCAATGGTACATTTCCCACCCCACGTGCTCCCGGCCTTGAAAGCTTCTGGAAATAGCAGGCCCCCAAATCTACCTTGTTTTTTTTTTTTTTTTTTTTCATAGACCAGGTAGTTGGTTTTATTTATTTAAGTCCTAGTTTATCTTCTTAAGCTGTCCAAACATTTGCCAGAGTATCTCAGCCACATGCTAGGCTGCCCTAGGGGTTAGTTCTGCTTTTAGTGGTGGATTTTTTTCCCCCTTTCTCTCCCCCCTCCACCCGATAACAGCAGAGCCTCACATTTATAAGAGCTGTGCGCTTCCGGGACTCACTAATCTGACTGGATGGGGGTGGTGGGCTAGAGTGACGGGTCTCAAAGTGCGTTTGCACAGCACACTCTTGTGTCACTCTGACTGCACACTTCCATGGGGAGTCTGGGAGAGTCGGAGGGGCATAACCCTCCCAGCCTCCACCGTAAGGATGCTCCACTTTCTGGAGGGCATTCTTGGTAAAGGGAGGCACCAGGCCTTAGGAAGCCCACTCTAGCACAGCATCCCTGAACCCCCAGATACTGTCTGCTGAGTCACATCTCAGTTCCACAGGAAAACGATAAAGACATTGGCTTGTCGTAGCCACGTGAGATTTCCAATCCAGACTGCAAAGCTCTTCAATGGCACCCTGCCTTGTTTTGCCAATCTGGGAAATGGGTACAAATGTTCCCTTCTCCTCAACTCCCAAGAGAAGGACCAACAGAGGACACGTGACAGCCCTCAGCAATAATGTGAATACTGAGCATTTCTTCACCTGGAAGAAAAACATTATTTAGCACTATTCAAAGAAATGAGGGACGATCTTGCTACCACATCAGCCATCTGATATCACACTGACAGTTACAAAGAAGAGGGGTAACCTTTATTTACACTCCTTTACCCCCACTAACCACATTGTCCTCAGGCCCTCAAAGAAGGAGCCTCTCAAAGTAGTTTCTTAAAAAAACAAGAAGTTGTGTATGAGCAAGGAGCAGAACAGTGCTGTCCCTGAAACAACCCCAGGTACCACCGATTTTTTTAATGTTGAAATAAAAGCCTAAGAAAGCCATACGCTGACAAAAAGCAAGCAGGGTTTGTTTTTTGTGTTGTTTTTTTTTTCCCCTCTCCCTGTCAAGATGTATCACAGGGAAAATATAGAAAGAAAGGATACAGGGAAAAAGTATGCTGTTTTGCGGTAGAGTTTCCTCAATCAGACTTAAGCTGGGATTTGCCAAATCTTACAACTCTTCCGAACAGGGTAATTTGCATAGAGCTAGACACTCCTGCTCTCCAAGAGTCTGGACAGACTACCTCCCAGTTACCAGAGTGGAAACCTAGGGGGCAGACCAGATTCGTGGCAAGGCTGGGCCTCAGGAGAGCTCAGGTTGGTCCCTAACTCAAGTAAGACATTCTTCCCTGAAGAAATTCTTCAGCTGAATGTCTGACTTTAGCTCAGGTCCTGATCTCACAGTTTCTGGGCTCAAGACCTGCACTGGGCTCTGTGCTGACAGCTCAGAGCCTGGATCCTGCTTCGGGATTCTATGTCTCGCTCTCTCTCTGCCCTTCCTCCACTCACACTCGCTCACGTTCTCTCTCAAAAATTAATAATAAACATTAAAAAACAAAAACAAAGAGAACACTCTAGAGCTAGGGCTGGCAAACTAAAGTCCACAAGCCAAATGTTAATAAAGTTTTACCGGAACAGACACACCCCTTCATTTCTGTATTATATACGGCTGCTTTTGCGCTACGACGCAGGGCTGAGTAGTTGCGACAGAGACCATGCAACCCACAAAGCCTAAAATATTTATTACGTGGCCCTGCACGGAAAAAGCTTGCTGAACCTTACTCTGGAGTCAAACATAACCCACTACAAAGGGTGTAATAATAGATGGGTTTCAAAGAATGAGGATAGCTGGTTCGGCACCTCCACTTCAGAGATGGAGAAACTGAGGCACGAAGAGGAGGAGGTGATCTGCCAAGGTCAGGCTGCAAGAAAGACTGAGAGGTCCCTCCTGCCTTCCAACCCAGCACTCCTTTTAACACAACACAATAGGTGAGGCTTCTCATAATAAAACACCAGCGACGGAGAAAAAATATAGACAGAAAATTCAATTCTGCAAACGTGAATGCCTGGCCCAAGTTTAACATCAGCAATGTAAAAAATGGGGAGGGGAAGGCGACATAGAATGGCCTATGCAAATTAATATCCAAAAAGACACACTATTTTAAGCCCTTTAGAAATACCCCTTCCACATACCCAAAGCGCATGTGCTAATTACAAATCCCGCCCTCTCCCTGCCCAGGCAGAGGCCCACCCCTCCTCGCCACTGTGGTAGTGAACTTGGCAGTGCTGAACCCAAACAGCCCGTCTTTACCAGTTGTCTGCAATTTCAGCTTCTCTTGGTTCTCACACAACTCTGCCCTTGAGGAGACCAAATTAGAGAGGTCTGTGCTCGTTTTAACACTCTAATAATTAAGACCTCTCCCAAAAGGAGCGCCCAGCACTTCCCCCAAAACAGCTACTGGAAATCGGGCTGAGAGGGAAATGCAGATGGGAAAGACCCAGGCCTCCGCAGAAGGGGCAGGAGGGAGGGTTCACATCCACATCCTCCCTTTCCAGAGCCTTCCTCAAACCAGCACCAGGGAAAACCCTGGACACCGTGAACAGTGCATAGGGGTGAAGCAATATTACAAAGTGAAAATTAATTAGCTGGCATGTTGACAGAGGCTCCATTGTGCCGCACGGTGAAGCAATCAAAGTGCAAGGGCATCACACACAATGTCGAAAGGCCCTTGGCAGCCACAGGTACGAGAGGTGAGGACATGCTCTGTCGTGTCACCAATATGGTTCCCTCAAGGAAGGTATGCATGCCTGTGTGCGTGCGTGCGTGTGTGTGTGTGTGTGTGTGTGTGTGTGTGTGTAATGGCTAGTATAAGACAAACCCGGAAGCAGATTTTCTTAAATGAATTTCAAAAACAAGCCATGACCAGCAACCTGACACGACTCTACTCTTCGAAAAACTGAAGGGAAGGGCAAACACAAACCGAGGAACAGCAGGCAGCTTGCCTATGAGCCACTGAGTGGCCCGAGAGCAGGGCAGGCAGGTTGGGAGTTGTCACTCACAAGGCAGATGCCAGGAAGGGCAGCTACTCCCCCACTCAAGTGACAGAGCAGGGAGGGGAGGAGGCCCAACTATCACAGATATTAATGGCTCTAGGTGCTCCCTGACGTGCTTGCAATCACCCTATCCAGCCATGTCATGAACTGCCACTCCCACCCGCCCGCACACCCTGGCCATCCCCAGCTCTGCCAGCAGTGGCCTCACCCCCCAGCCTTGCTCATGCTGGTTGCTACACCCCTCCAGACCTACTCTCCCTGAAATCCAGTGGGCTGTGCAGCACGGCCAGCGAGAGCAATGAATGCCTACGCTCAAATCCTCGCTCAGACCCTTACTGTGTGACCTAGGGCGGCCCGCTTAACCTCTCTGTGTCTCAGTTTCCTCGCCTATAAAACTACAGTTCTCGCCTCATGGTTATTCGTGTGGGTAAGATGAGTTAGGTTACATAAAATGTGGTGAACACTGACTGACACAAAGTCAAGGCTGAATAAGTTAGCATTATTAAGGCCCCCCCCCACCCCTCCTTCTTGGAGAGCACTGCCTTCAGAAAGCCTTCCCTAATACCCTCCGTGGTTTAACTGCTCCCCCACTGGAGCCCGGGGCTCCAACTGCTGCTAACACCTCTCTGGTGACATTTATAGCTTACTTATAGCTTATGTTGTATGCATGGCTATTTATATAATTGTTGTCCACATGACTCTGAGTTAGGCAGAGTAACTAACTACGTCCATTCCTATATCTTGCAACGCGGGGGCACAATCTCAGGTAACTTTCTCGAACCTTCATTTGTGCCTTATACCAGACCATTACATTGTTGGCTCATAATTCTCTCAAAAACCCTGTGACGCTCCGGACTCTTACCCCAAGCATATGGACGAGAGATTTGATGTTTTATCTCTCATGAATGGGTGACTTACCCAAAGTTACAGTGAGTTATCATGCTGCTATTTAATTTGGGTTTGCTGAGGGGCGCCTGGGTGGCTCAGTCGGTTAAGCGGCCGACTTCGGCTCAGGTCATGATCTCGCGGTCCGTGAGTTCGAGCCCCGCGTCGGGCTCTGTGCTGACAGCTCAGAGCCTGGAGCCTGTTTCGGATTCTGTGTCTCCCTCTCTCTGACCCTCCCCCGTTCATGCTCTGTCTCTCTCTGTCTCAAAAATAAATAAACGTTAAAAAAAAAAAAATTTGGGTTTGCTGAAATTAAAGAAATAGAGTGGGCACGCACTAAGGCCTCCTGTCAGAACTGAAATGGCTTTCAGGGCTGAACCAGAACAGATATTAATACATGTAAATGCAAAGAAAGGAACCAGAAGGTTAAGTCTAGTTGTCAGAAGAAAGAGGGCAGCAAGGTGCAAAGAGGTGCTCTTTACTTTTTATTTTATACACCTCTGCATTTTAGCAGTATTTAACACAAGAAGTACTTGGGTACCGGGGTACCTGGGTGGCATCTGACTTTGGCTCAGGTCATGACCTCACAGCTCATGAGTTCAAGCTCCGCGTTGGGCTTTGTGCTGACAGCTCAGAGCCTGGAGCCTGCTTCGGATTCTGTGTCTCCCTCTCTCTCTGCCCCTCCCCTGCTCGTGCTCTGTCTCTGTCTCTTTCTCTCTCTCTCCCTCTCAAAAATAAACATTAAAAAAAAGGTGCTATTCACATAATTAAAAATTAAGAATCACGTTACATTCATCTCCTACAAGACCTGTAACCACTCAGACTTAATTCGAATAAAGGTTAGAGATTCCTGGACAAAAGGCGTGGCACGATCCAGCTTTGTAGTCAGACAAACCAGGCTGCCAGTCCCAATACTGTCCCTCTTATAGCTGAGTGACAGTGTTCACGGTACCCAAATTCTCAGCGCCTTAGGTCCCTCGAGCAGGAAAGGGACCACGTGATCTCATGGGACTCATCTGAAGCAGCAAACAAAGTTCTGATGCACCATCTGCACACAGAAGGCCAGAGTGTGGCTGCCTCCCCCTCGTTGGAAGGGTTCATTCTAGTCCATATCCAGGAGTCAGTCCTCCTCCAAAATGATCTACTTGAGCCAAAAGGAAGAGGGGAAAAAAGAATGCCACCAACCACTGCTGCCCATAAACCTCCACCCCTGGTGCTCCCGGGCAGCTCAGATGGCTAAGTGTCCAACTCTTGATTTCGGTTCAGGTCATGATCTTAGGGTCACGATATGGAGCCCCGCAGGGGCTCCGCAGTGGGTGTGGAGGCTGCTTAAAGATCCTCTCCCTCCCTCTTCCTCTGCCCCTCGCCCACCCCACTCTCAGAACACCAACCACCCTTTAGGAGCCAGGCAGGATCCAGGCAATAAAAGTGGCGACAGAAACCTTCTTGTAAACGAGGCCCCTGATACCCCATTGTCTCTGTAGTCCAATCTGTGCCTCTTGCACAAGGTTTCAGGGACATAAAAAGCATTCATATAAATGGGTCTCCACTACCAAGCTCTTACATGGGGAAAAACCTCTCAATCTAAGTCAGTTAATATGTATGAAGTCCCAGCCGCTGGAGCGGAGCTTCAGCAGGGTGAGAGGAGAAAGAGCAAGGGGCCCTCCAGTGCCAGACTGGCCAGATAAGACAGCATGGCCAACAACATGAGGCCCTCCTCTGACTTCCCAGGTGCTGGTTACCTAGGCCAAGGCTGCCTGTGCAGCCGGCGTCTTCCAACTCTGCTGGCTAATACCTTTGCCAAGAACGACGCTGGGAAGTGAACCTCGGAGGCTATGAAGCGACGTGGTGGCAATTCTGATGCACTTGTGGTTATAAAGCATGCTGTGGATACCATGTGACCCAACCATTCTGCATTTAAGAATACCATCCCATCTACGTGCACAAATAGCCACGAGGACGTTCATCACAGTGCCGTTTACAACACGAGAAAACCGGCAACGATCTTAATGTTCCATCATGAGGGACCAGTGAATTACCTGGTGATCACTGGAAAAGACAAAGTGTCTAAAGACATGGGGGGGGCAGAGGCTTATGGGAGCCCTTCACGAGACACCAAATCAGAGGCTTTGTGATGAAACAGACAGCTGTTAGGATGGAGATACTACATCGTAGCCCAGGAAAAAGGACTTGCTCTTGGACTGACAACCAGACCACAGCTGTCCTGGGGAGGGAGGGGGTGGTGCGGTGGGGAGAGGGTGTGGGAATCAGGGGCCCCTGGGTGGCTTAGTTGGTTAAGCATCCAACTCTGCTTGATTTCGGCTCAGGTCATAACCTCACAGTTCTTGAGTTCAAGCCCCACGTTGGGCTCTGCACTGATAGCACAGAGCCTGCTTGGGAATCTTTCTCTGCCTCTCTCCCCTACATGCACATGTGCTCTCACTTTCTCTCTCTCTCTCTCTCAAAATATAAATAAACATTTGAAAATACTGATCACCGGGACACCTGGGTGGCTCAGTCAGTTAAGCGTCCAACTTCAGCTCAGGTAATGATCTCATGGTTTGTGGGTTCAAGCCCCACGTCGGGTTTTGTGCGGACAGCTTGGAGCCTGGAACCTCCTTTGGATTCTGTGTGTGTGCCTCTCACTCTGCCCCTCCCCCGCTCACGTTCGGTCTCTCTCTCTCTCAAAAATAAAATAAACGTTAAAAAAAATATATGTGTATGTGTGTATATATATATATATATACACACACACATATATATATTCATCACCAACTACAACCCAGTCCCTTTCCCACCTGTAGTATTTCTGAAACCGTTTTAGGATTCCTCAACCAGATAAGGTCCTGTGGCCAAACACGTTTGAGAATCACTGTATTTTATACTATCTGTCCACACCCCACTACCTTACCGTACCCAACTTCTGAGATCTGCAATGCATCCCAATGCACTAAAAACTCGAGAAGCCCTAGTTAAAGAAACTGCTTACCCCTGCGTTTCGCACAAGAAGCTGGCTGCAGACCCTTCACTGAAACCTGTTTGAACATCTCACTGAAGAGCTGGGGAATGCTGACAAACTAGAAAGTACCCCAGATGTGGCTGGGAGGCATGGGGATCCCTCTCACTTACTAGGGAATCTTCAGCTAAGTCATCTCTTTTCCCTGGGCACAACCACTCCGCCTGGGAACTGAACTAAATCAGAGGGTCACGGGGGCCAGGAGGGGGGGTGTACAGGTGGGAGGTTCAGCAGGCAGGACTCAGCACCCCACGTCCCTTCAACTAGTGGACAGTTCCGTTTTCTGTTTTATTATTTGGTCTTCCACAGAAGCCTTCATTTAAAGAAAGGGCTCTCTTGCCACCAAGAAAAAAAAGTAAGTTAAAAAAACTACCGAAGCCTATGCCCTGTAAGGTACCTTCTAACCATTACAGTTGGCTTTCTTTAAATTCGTATTTCATGTGGGAGAGTCCTCTCAAATGGAGGGGCCGGGCCAGTCTTTCTGGAAAAGGTGAGGGTTTGAGCTGAACTTACTCCAAAAGAGGCTCCGCGGGTTTAGGGTTGGGGATGAACCAGGGAGCCTGCCCGTGGGCAGGAAGGCGGGGAGCGGGGTGACACTGCTGGGGGAGATGAGAGGGTCTGTGCAACTAAGTGGACGGATGAAAAGGCACCTTGGAAACCAAGGTCAAGAATATCCACGTGGAGGCTGACAGCAAGAAATCGGCTGATGTTTGAAGAGTTACGTGATCAAAACAAGAGAGCCACTAGTTAGGTGACCGTGGCGGACGGTTTCTGTGGCTCAGCATGGAGGAAAGGCTGAGGTGAAGAAGTGCTCATGGTCTGGCTATCCAAGGTCAGATGCAGAATTCAAGGTTCAACTTGAATGAGAACTTCAAACTCAACCTCCACCTCAAACCTGGTATCTGATGATGCCCAGAACAGGCCTGGATATTCAGACTCGCCAACCAGTCTGAGAACATGACCCTGGTCTTTTGGCCGAGACAGAGGATTCTCAAGGATGGCACCCCCAACGACCTCCTGGGCACATACACCCCTCGACGTTATCACCCCTCCAACACGCAGGATCCCCACATCCCGTGAGGGTCTTTGTGTGGAGTGGAAGGTCATCCTTGGGACGACCCATGAGAAAGCAAAACACGGAGTGGAAGAGAAAGGCGTTTGTGCTGTCTCCTCCATGCTTTCTCCAACTAGGAGGGTTCGATCACGTTTCGGCAATTAGCTTGTCCCACCTTCCATCCCCTTCTGGATCACCATCTGGCACTCCAATTCGAGCAGCCCTCCCTCCGTCAACCACTACGCATCTCACTGAGACTCTCCAGGGCCTTCCTGGAAGCTGGTAGTTGGCTCTGTCAGAAAGGTGCACGGCTTCCAACTGGAATCCAGTTACAGTGCGCATCCGGCTTTCACTTATCTAGAAATCCAAACAACCAGGAAACGCAGGCAACGTCACTGGCCCACTTCCAGCTCGTGTGTGACACCGACGACAAGGAACTCCCCTTGCATGCCGATGTTGTTCAGCTGACAACGGCCGGCTAGAATGTGCTACTAAAAGTAATTGGGAACCCGGGGCGCAAGGGAAAGAGTCACGGTGATCAACTTGCAATGTCTGACGCGAGCAAGGGAGGAGTGTCGGTGTGTGCACCAAGCATTTGCCATCTGTCCTGTGTACCACGACTAGACTGGATTTTACTCCCAGCTTCACCGTATACTGGACGTGTGACTTGGGAAAGTCACAAAAGCCACCTACCTGCCTTTTCCTCCACAAGACAGGATAATAAGCCTTGTCCGTCACTCCACCAGGACTGCTGGAGGGTGCCAACAAGCTCGCGTACGGGAGACCGTGCTATAAAGTATCCAGTGCGGGGGATTATTATATTTAAGGGATTACAGTTCCTCTCCACAAGAGTGGCCCTGAGGCACTACACGATCCTGAAGAGGCTTCTAAATCAACAAAGAATTAGCACAAGCGAGGTGGCTGGGAGGGTGGCAGTCTTGATGAGGCACGGCTCACTTCTGAAGTTGGGAACGGTTCTCTGCCGCCGTCACACAGGACAAGGAGACCCGGGATCCCTGCGTCCTCACGGATTCTTCCCGATGTTGCCTGGCACTGTGCTGTGGCCACACACGGCCTGCAGACCCAAAGGCTCAGAACCACAGGGGCCGGTTTGCAAATCGACAGGGACAACTACCTCATCCCAGCAGGGGTGAGGCGGGAGAGAAGTAATGAATGATACCGCTGCCCGGAGACCACTCAAAGAGGGTCTGGAGGTCTTATAAAGGGCCATGGTGAAAGGCTCCAGGCAACCCCAAAGCTACGGACGCTTGTTCCACTGCATTATTTTTATAACTGTACTGGGTCACCATGCTGGCAGACACTGGACTGTCCACACAGGGGCCGCACGTTCTCGTAGGATGGAGGTGTTCAGGGTCTGGATTTGGTCGGGGGGGGGGGGGGGGGGTGGGGGCGGTTCATACACCAGCACCAGGGGCAACTGCATCACTGTGGAGTAGAGACACCATCACAAGCTCAAGCATCCAAGTGGGGGAGTCTGGCTCTCAGGGTTTGAACGCTGGGTCTCCCACGCTGAGAGAGCCTGGAAAACACCCTTAAATTCTCTGCGGCCCAGGTTTCAACTGCAAAATGGGATATTGCCTGCCTTACGGGGTTGGGTATGGGAATTAAGTCACTTCACGCATCCAAGACCAGAGTGTGGCACAGACCAAGAGACCACATGTCCACGAGAAAGCTTCACCTTACACAACCAGCATGTTTGGAAGGCGGTCTCTGAGAAAGCCCTGGTAAAACTGTAAGCCTTGCCTTACGACACACAGGAGGGCCTGGCAGAGCCTTCCCGTGATGTAACGCAAGAGGGCAGGGACAGGAGGAGACACGCCCGACTCAGAATCTCAGCGCGTCTTGCCAATTATTGTGACTTTGGATGCATTATCCACCCTCCAAGCTGTTTCCTTTTCTATAAAGCGAGGCCAAAATCACCCCACAGGACTGATGAGAGGACCATCAATAATAATTACTAATATCGAGAGATAAGACACAATAATGAAAATGACTACTGTTTACCAGGGCCGTGCATGTGCCAGTGCTGGGCCGGGCACTCTGCCCACGTTTTATCTAATCCTGCCCAAGTCCCACAGGCTCCTGGCCTCTCGATCAAGGACTGTGGGGGAGGGGAGAGACTGCCTTATGGTTGGATATTTTCTCCCTTGCAACCACCCCTCCTGAAGTTGCTGGGGGGGCCACAGCTCCCTGCCCACAAAGCACTCTCTGGACATATCCCACAGAGCAGACTCCATCCAAGAACCTCACTTCAGAGACACGGGTTATTCTCATTTTACAGATAAAGAAACTGAGGCGGGGAGGACTCCCCAGCTCGCCCAACTAGTGGGTCGTACCGCTAGTTAATGAGCATCTCCCTCCCGGCAATAGATCTGATCCTGTCAGGCAAGGCAGTAACTCAGAAGTGGCCATGGTGGGGATGTGTCTCTGGAGCTTGGCTCTCGGGGTGTGAATGCAGGATCTTCCATGCTGTGTGAGCCTGGAAAAGCCCCTTAATTTCTCCGTGGCCCAGGTCTTCAACTCCAAAATGGGATAATACTTGCTTCACATGGGGCGCCTGGGCGGCTCAGTCGGTTAAGCCTCCGACTTCGGCTCAGGTCATGATCTGACAGTCCGTGGGTTCGAGCCCCACGTCAGGCTCTGTGCTGACAGCTTGGAGCCTGGAACCTGGTCCAGATGCTTTGTCTTCCTCTCTCTGCCCCTCCCCCGCTCACGCTCTGTCTCTCTCTCTCTCTCTCAAAAATAAACATTAAAAAAAAAAAAAAACTTACCTCACAGTGTGGGTTATGGGAACTGTCACTTTGCACACACAAGACCAGAGCCTGGCACAGACTCGGGGCCCAAATGTCAACCGCTGTCGATGTTCACTGTCCACAGGCCTCCAAAACAAAGATCTGCACCTGCCGGGGAAGTGCTTCCCCTCCACTTTCTCTTCCTCTGTCTCCTTCGCAGCCTAGCGGCAATACCCCCTCCAGAAGCCCCTGAGGCGGCCGGAGACTCCCCTGTCTGGATCCCCTTCCCAGCACGGACTAGGACCTACCTACTCGACTGTCAATCAGTCTGCCCACCCTTCTGGACAAAGATCAACTTGATCCTCACCCAGTTTTGTACCCCCTGAGCACCATGCTCTTGGCAGGACCCAGATGACACTCGATAAATGTAACCAAGTGACTGGCAAGCCACCCTCCGCAGGTTTCCAGTTCTCACACGAGTCATCTTTTACAGAGGGGCCAGGAGTGTCAGAAAAGGTACTAAGCATCACACATCTGCACTGCTAATGTACACCTGTACCTTGACCCGTTTTCTGGATGGGTAAACTGAGGCTCAGTGGGGCCATGTGATTAAGTTAAGGCCACACAGCTGGAGACGAGCTGGGCCAGGACAAGAGCAAAGTCTACGGACTCCAGCAGACCTTACTGCCTAGTCATCCTCTACTTTGTCTTTGCTTTTCTTCCTCTTCTGTTCTTCTGTGTGTATGGTCTAACAGCGATGTGGCATCTTTTTGCACAAAGTGAGGTGTCCCTGCATATAATTTCCCCGTTACTGGGAACAATTAATAGCAAACCAACGGGCCTCCTCACTGGATGGCTCTGAGGCACCCAGGCCCTCCCCCCAGTGTCACCTGCACTAACCCACTGACACAGACGCTCAAATGCCACCTGACTGACTGACAGCCTGGCTTCCACCTTCTTCCCTCTTCCCCTCAAGGGCCCCCAGAACCAACAGGGGAAGTTGGTTGCTAATAGCAACGGCCTTGGGAGCAAGGTGAGACCTAGCAGCCTGCTGCCGAGGGCTGGAGGGAAATTTTCAAGAGCCTCTGGGGCCTCTTTCCATCAATCAAGCCGGCCTCTTCCCTGCCTGGGCCTCAGTTTCCTCTTCTATAAAAAGCAGGCGCCACCTTCTCTGATTCTAGTTGTAGAACTGAGAAGAGTTATGGGAATCCAGCCAACTGGGCCTCTGACTGTGGGGCGGGGGGCGGGGGGTGGGTGCTGGTTGGATTTGGATGGGTCAGCAAGTGTTGTTTTTAAAACACAGGAATGCCTCTCAGCACCCTAGCTCGGTAGACACCCCCCACCCCCCACACACACATATTTGCACCCAAGAGCAGCGTCTGAGCTGAGTGCCATGGGCTGAGCCTGTTCCAGGCTATGTGTGATCTGGGACCACCGGAGCTAGAGCTACCATTATTTCATCCTATAATCCCTACTAGACTATAAACCTGCTTGGACAGGAAAGACCAGCTATTCTTGATGTTTAGAGTTGGCACCCAGGAAGTTCACAGGAAAGACACACAGGTTGTCTGGGGGTGGCCAGGGTGGCCCGGTGGCTGGGAGCCCTGAGTCCTAACTCCTACAGCTACCCACAAGGTGGGCGCAGGCTCCAGGAATACAGCCCCTCTGAGCAAACACCCTGGGAAAGTGGTCTCAGTCCCCGTGACCCTTGTTATGAACCCCCTCAGCAAGCCACAAAAGGGCAGTCATCACTCCCTTCAGGAGCCATGGCCCTGCCCCTCCCAGTGCAAGTTCCTGACTTGTCCAAGCCTTTCCAGGATTATCAGTACCAAATCCCTAACATTTTCCAGAGAGAAACTGATTCACAGACCACTCTCAACTATCCTCTGGTTGGAGGCTGACGCTCTCCCCACCTCATAGCTGAAAAAGTTGTGGGTCAGATAAAGAAGCAGTCAACGAAGCCGTTCACGGGGCACAAGCTTTCCCCGGCTCTCTGCCTTCTTTCCCAAAGCAAACCGCCATCCCCTACAATACTAAGCACCCAGCCCGGGCCCCCAAGAGTTGAGGGGGAGGTGCAGTCGCTGTCTATAATACCGACACCCCCGACCCCAAACCGGGGGTGTCAGGGGAACTCACTGGCCACTAGGGCATGGATTTGCTTTGAAATGCCTTCCGTCCTCACTTTGTTAAAAGGACAATAGCCTAAGCTTCAGCAAGATGATGGAACTCTGGTGTGGGGGAGGGAGAAGGGGAAGGGCCTCCTGGGGAGATGTAAACAGCAGCATGGCACCCCCACCCCCTGCGTGAACTGGTAGGAGTCTCACCTGCCAACAGCAAACTAACTTTGTCCTGTGGCAAAACAAACATGGCTGCAGAGAGGAGAGACCACCCAGCAGGCCGCGAGGACACTGACATAGCCCACCCTTCAGGTCAGCTTCCTACACAGCCCACCAGCTTTCTGCCATGTGGTTCTCCGTTCCTGGGCAGAAAAGTCCAGGGCCTGCTTCTGTCCTCATTTCCCCAGATGTTGGGCAGGACCCTCCGGTCAGAGCCTGCAGGACTCAACGAGCTCAGCATCATGGCAATGATCCACAGCACATCTCCCTGGAGTCTCAGGGCAGCCTGATCAAAGAACGTCATCGCCATTGTACTGATGGGGAAACTGAGGCTCGGGCAGGGAGGTGGCCTCCCCAAGGGCACTCAATAAATGTGGCCAACAGAGTGGATGACAAACCGCTAGGTCGTATTTATTCCTGTTTGGGGGTCACGCCACCTGCATGCATCCTTTTACTTACTGGTTTCACAAAGATGTGTGGTGGACCCAGCAGGTATTACTGCCTAGGATACGCAGTGGTGAGCAAAATACTAAGTTGTGCACCCGCGTCAGTGCAAGATCATCTCTAGCGCACCTCCATGGGACTCCCATTCTGAGACATGGTTGATGCTGCTACTGGCCACCCCCGCCACCAGCCACCCTTGACTCCAGTGAATCTCCAAGCGTCAGGTTGTGGGCCACAAGACATAGGCCCTGGTAAACCACCTTATGAAAGGGGACACAGGCCAAGGTCTCCCCCAAGGCGTTTAGGTAGCAAAGGTGGTCAAGGCGAGCACTCCAGAGCTCACGCAAAAAAACGTCTTAAAAAGAACCACTTTTTAAAGAGAGACGCGCAGCCAGAGGCCTTCCTTTGGACTTTATCTTGACTCCCCAGGCGGCTGCGGTAGCTCCCCCTGCTACTGGAGCCTGGGCAGCAAAACCCAGTCCACTGGGCAGCGGGGCAAAGCCAACCCTGAGCCATCCAAGGGGGCATAGGTGGTGCCGACCAGGCTCAACAGCTGGCGCTGGAGGGGAGGAAGGGGGTGGGCAAAGGAGGGAAGGAGAGAGGAGGGGTTGGGAAGGAGAGGAAGGAGCCTTTGTACTGGCCTCCCTTCCCCCACAGCAATCCCCGGGAGCAACGATCAGTTATGCAAATAGCGACCCCTCCCCCAAGCCAGAGCCACCACCACCCCTGGGGCCCCCTCCCACTCCCTCAGGGTGTCTCAGTCCTCTCTGGGTGTCTCCTTTGCGCCATCGGCCTCCCCTACACACCCGAGGGGCAGGGGCCCTTAGGCCTTGCCCATTCAGAAAAGAAACCTGCCCCCCACCCCAACCCTACATATCTAAAGTCTTCAGTCTTTGGAATTCATTTTACCCTGATTTTACCACTGCCATAATCCTTCCTCGTTCTGGGGCCACAAAAAGCTAATCCAGGGAAATAGTTCACAGCTGGAAGGAGCGACGCGTGGCTTAAAGCTACACAGAGTAACTTGAACACACCACCCTTCTCCGTTTCGAGTTGCTAATTCTCTCAATGAAATACAGTATCTGAGGGACAAACTGGTGCGAGGCGGGGCCCTCCACATGTGGTCGGTGTGGACCCTTGCCATCCACATGGAAGGTCCCAGCTAGGTGACAACTTCCGGTGGGGGGGGGGAGCTCTTATCTCCCCTGCCCTTCTTTTTTTTATGAGATACATACTTCTGATGGTTTCAGTTTCAAATTACCATCAGCCATCTAAATTGGGAATCGCAGAGCCGATACCACAGGTGCATCAGAGGTGGGTATTCAAAGCAGCCCTTATTTACAAACGGCGATGCAAATCTGCCCCATGAGGCTGGACACAAGTAACACACACCTCGGCTACTGTCCATCCCCGGATCTTCCACCCCAACCAAGCACCAGGGGAACGGGCGGCACGTCACCCCCAATCCTGAGATGGCAAATGACCGTGGCAATGACGACAGAGATCTTCGGGCACGCGCAGGACCTGGCGCCCGTTATATCGAGTTGAGCTTTGCCGGCTTTGAAATGAAGACAGTTGAAAGACAGAGCCTAAATGTTCGCTAGGGGTCCTATCTACACACTGGTCAAGTCTTCTCTCACCTCCTGGGCAACAAGGCTCCAAACCAAGAGAAGAGAAAACATGCCACACTCTAGGAACGCCGGAGGGCAGGCCACAGGGACTGCTTTTTTTTTAAGTTTATTTATTTTGAGAGAGAGAGTAAAAGTGCAAGTGGGCGAGGGTCAGAGAGAGAGGAGAGAGTGAGAATCCCAAGTAGGCTCCACACCAATGGGGGGGGGGGGGCTCGAGGGGCTCGATCCCACAAACCGTGAGATCATGACCTGAGCCCAAGCACAGGGACTACTTTTAAAGAGGACAATGAGTAAATGGTCCCAGGGCCAGAGGCCTCAGGCCTCATCTCGCTCCTATTACTGAGTTCTCATCAGCTGAAAGTGCGACCCCCTTCCCCGGAATGGCCCCCCACTCCAAAAGCCAATGTGGTCTTGGCTTTCCCTACAAGGACTGTCTCCCAGCTTCCCCTCGTAAACCCTCAAAGTCACTCTGCAAACGAGAAGGGCCAGAGTGCTCCAACCAGTCCAACCTCCAACAGTGCATTTGCTGAGTGCTTACTGCATACAGGGCACTGCCTTGCATTCTTCACATACTTAATCCTGAGAAGTGGGCCTTAGGCACTGTTGTCATCTGTTCTTTACAGAGAAAGAAACAACCTCCAAGAAATACCAGGGTTACAGGGGACTCAGAATGGGCAATGCCTCCCCCCACTTTCCAGCATCAAAACGGGGGTCTCAAATCTGCTTCTCAGCAATACATACCAATGAGACAAATTTTACAAATCCAATAGTTTTAATGTTCTAATGGATCCCTGTGGCTTTTGATAAAATTCCTAGAGACAGAATCGTATGTAAATCTGAAAAATAACATGTATCAAACAACTCAAATGGGAGCACTGGTGAAACGTGCTAGAAAAGTGGGTTAAGAAGACAAAAAGTGGCTTTGGTGACAGCATTTAAGACACTGATGCCAAAAATGCACGTGGAGAACTGGAGTCAATTTTTTTATGTAAGTTGAGAGCAGAGTAGAGCACTTCTAAATTTACACGTTATCTCTTCTAACGTGCGTTTAAACGTATATGGTTAAATTAATAACTTGAAATATTTTAAGTAGGGAAAATTACTTCTGGCAACAATGAGGCCACACCAACCGGCCCCAGTTCTGCTCTGCCTCAGCAAATCCACACACCCGCTCCCACCTGACCTCCACAGGCCCCGGTCGGTCGCTCAAGTCCAATGTGAGGCGCCCAGCCCCATGCCCTCAGGAAGCACACATCCTCACACCCCTGGTTAGAAACCAGGTTCGAAACCAGGCACTGGAGCTCCTACTTTCACCATGAAAAACTCACATCAAGCCCGTTTCCATATGCTTAGCAAATCAAGGTTATGACTAGATTTTTTCCCCCACGTTCAAGTTATCCTCCCCCAATGTATGCTCACCTCCCAAGTGACCACTCTCACACTTGTTTTAAAGATAATGAAGACTATCCTGTAACGAGGGTGGGCCTCTGGGAGCCAGAAGTGTGGGTTTGGCTCTTTTAGGGGGATTAGCCCGCCCTTATTTCTAGGTGTCACACACAGACAGAATTTGAGACGAAAAGGGCCCCGTTTTAGAAACACTCAGGGCAGGAGAAAGAGGAGCTTTGATGGAGGCCCCAGGGCCCTTCCTGGGGTCCTGGAAGGGGGTCCAGAGAAGGGGGTCCAAGGAAGGGGGTCCCCCGGCCACACTACAGCCCCAGATCCCTCTGAGGAAGCAGGCCCCCCCACCCCCCAACAATGCTGCCCCTTCTGGAGGGACTACCAACAACCAACACCAAACTTCAAAACTAACCACCACCTTTGCAGGGACTGGGGCCCCTGTCTGGTTCCTTCTAGTCCTTGTGCAGACAGCCAGGCCAGGCCCCAGCAGCTACTTTTGTTTCAGGGGGAGCAGAAAAGGCAGGGGCCTGGGCGGCCACTGGAGGCTCCAGTTAAGTTTCGCTGGTGAGTGAGTGGCGGGGGCACAAAGGAAGGAACCGCTGGGGGAGGGGAGGCCGCAGAGCTAGAGGGCTGGGACAAAGGGGACAAGAGACAAAGGGACAGGAAAAGGGAGCCCGCTTTCTCCTCTGAGGAAGGAACTCTCCATTTAGCCTAATATTTCACTCATACCTCCCCAGGCCAGGAGCGCACAAGGACACGTTTGGGGAGGTGGCTTCAGGTGACACAGACACCCCTCCCGCCTCAGCTACACAGTGATGGTTCTCCTTGCCCACCCCCCTTGCTTGTCCAAGCCCCCTCCTCAGCCCACTTGTTCAAAGTCAGGGAGGCTGCCTTTGATCAGCTGCCTCTCTCCAGCCCCATCCGCCACCCTGAAGAGAGACAAAGAATTATTTATTTGGAGAAAAGAAAAACCCTCAAAGTGTCAGCCAGTGACAGACATGATACTTTCTATACAGGAACGAGGAGACAGGAGCGAGGCGCCGGGTTTTCTAGTCTGTGGGGGGCTTTCACCAGCAACACACACACCAGCCACCCTCTGTACCTTCAGACACTCTCAAATCCTACCTGCTTGGCCCTTTGGGTTTTTTTCCCCTCAAGACCACTGCCTACCTCACCAGGAGGTTGTGATAATTAATCTATGTCGAAGAAGAGAGTGTCCAGCGCTAGAATGAGGTCTGTAATAAAAATGGCAAAATCTGACATGTGGGCGAGGTCAGACCAGAAAGACCTTGGATGTCTAGCTCATCGTCTGGAGCCTCTACCCTACGGCCAGGGAAACCTCTGGGCTATCTTCTGTGAGGCTCCCGATTTGTTCCATTTTGATTTGATTTTGAGTAGGGGAGAGACATGACGCCATCACATTTAACATGAACGAAGCAAATCTGGCATCCACCCGGAAGCCCAAGACAACAAAGGGGGGTTTTGGGGAGAGGCCAGGAGGCCGGCTGTCACCACCCGCAGAGAGCACGAGAAAGGCAGGAGCCGCTGGTATCCCCTTCAACAGACTCCTTCCCCCCTCCCTGCTGCCACCCATGCCCTTGCCAGGCCAGAGTCCTGCTCCCCCTGGATACCACTTCACTCACCCAAACAGTTGAGCACCTCCAGGGTGCCTGGCAAAACACAGGTAGTACGGTCCCTGGCCTCCTGGCAAGAGCATCAAGATGATGCATCAAGTCCTCCACTCCCACCCACTGCTTTAAAACTCAAGACTTTTGGGGTACGTGGGTGGCTCAGTCAGGGAGCATCTGATCAGGTCATGATCTCACCGTTTGTGGGTTCGAACCCTTGCATCAGGCTCTGTGCTGACAGCTCAGAGCCCAGAGCCTGCTCCAGAGTCTGTGTCTCCCTCTCTCTCTGCCCCTACCCCATCACTTGTGCTCGGGCGCACGCTCTCTCTCTTAAAAAATAAACATTAAAAAATTTTTTAAAAAAGGGGGGAGGGGTGGTGCCCGGGTGGCTCAGTCAGTTAAAGGTACGACTTCGGCTCAGGTCACGATCTTGCAGTTTGTGAGTTCGAGCCCCGCGTCAGGCTCTGTGCTGACAGCTCGGAGCCTGGAGCCTGCTTCAGATTCTGTGTCTCCCTCTCTCTCTGCCCCTCCCCCACTTGTGCTCGGTCTCTCTCTTTCAAAAATGAATAAATGTAAAAAAAAAAATTGTTTTTTAAAAGAAATGCAAGACTTTTAATGAACACCGATTGTGTGCTAGGCACTGGGGGCTCATTCATTTCTTGGGACCCGGGAAAGGGCACTCTTAGTCCTGCAGTGGGGACAATGGGGGCTTCAAGAGTGGTAAGGAGCCTTACTCAGAGAAGGGAAAATGGAACTTTACCCACTGAACTGCAGAGAGGTTGGGAGAGCTCCTCCAGGCCCCTCCTCCGTGTGGTCTGAGCCTGGAGGCCAAGCTGGTTGTAGCCACACCTCCTGCATCAGGTCAGCAGTGGACCCTCCCTTGGAGCAGCAGATGCTGCCACTGCGATGGGGAGTGACCCGTTCCGTGGCCTGGATCACACACACCTCCATCGTTTCCCGTCCCATGGATCCTCCTCCCCTCCAGGCCCAATGCTTGAGTCCTGATTATGCTCTGGACAGGACCCCATAGGCCCACCAAATAATTATGTCAAGGACTGGGCCACAATCAGCTGTGGATCAAAACTAGTCTCTCGGGTCTCAGTGACAGCTTCTGTCCTCGTGAAAAGAATGCGGAGGGGACACACGCTCCTCGTAAACATTTTCATAAAGAAAAAAGGGAGGGAGAAAGAAGCTATGTGTATCTCAAGTGTCAAGGCAGCTCTGGATGGTGCAGGCACTGGCTTCCTGAGAAGCAGCAGCCCAGAGTGGCCCTGGCCCGTGACCCCGGCCCTCCCCAGGGCGAGACAGTCCACAACAAACTCACTGACTCGCTGGAAAAGGGGGGTACTGTGGCAGGCACCTGTGCCTTGGAGGTAGGCCGGGCCTGGCTGCAATGTCCACGCCCCAACCACGAGGAGGGGGATTTGTGTTTCTGGTAAAGCCTAGAAAACTTAACTCAGGTCTAAGAGAACGGAGGCCCCTGAAAGCGTCCTTATGTCAGCGTATCTCTCCTTCTTTCGTAGTTTATGTTCTTGCGGATTTGTGTTTCCAATAACCAATTTTTAAAGAAAACTTCTAGAGTAACAGTCATGCAAGGACATTTTTGTTCCGCCTCTTCTGTGTCCAAGGCACAATCATCACTTTCTCCAAACTCTTCACCCTACCTTGACAAGGCCCCCAAGGGACTCAGCTGTGTAGAGCTGCAGACCGAGCCTGGGACCAGGGAGGTATCGCTTACCAAAACTTCAGAGAGAAAGAAGTGAGCAGTCAGTTAACTCCAAGGAGCCAGTCCAGAAGTCTGGGGCGGGCCAGAGGGCTAGGGCGGGCTGGGGCACAAATGACCTCAATGTTCTTCCCATCAGGGGAGGCCAGGAAGGCTCTCTGGTGCTCTCCGGGGGGGGGGGGGGAGAACTCACCTGAACCTGCAGGTTGTAACTGCCATTCACAGCCGTGCAATTAGCACCTTAACACACAAAAACCCCACAGAAAGGGGAAGAATAGCCTGTGAGTTCTGTGAGGGTAAATGATTGGCTGCTGTCCCATCTGTCACCACACCTCAGAGGCACCAACTCTCTGAGGATAAAAGACTAAACTGTACGGATCCAAGAAAAACAAGTATCTGCTCTGACCCCTCAGTGGATTTGGGATAAGATGTCCTCAAGAACTGGCACCATCAGGACGGTCTTAACAGAAGGTGGTGTTTAAAGGGAAGTGATTTCAAGCCTTCGGAAGAGCTTGAACCGCTGGCTTAGAAGGCTTAGAACTCGGCAGCCCCTCCCTAGGGTGTGGCTGGCCCTCCACGGAGAACAGATTAAGAGCTCCACTGCTCAAAGTCCTGTGGCCCAAGTCCTGACCACCCCCTCATCCCCAAATCTTGTTTGTCCTCCGGGCTAAGCAAACCGTCTTCTCAGATAATGCAAAGGCCAACTGTAGGCTTGTGTGGCCGGATAAAATCGTCACCAACTCTCAGTTACAGGGGGTCAAATCAGGAAATATTCCTGCCCAGATAAGCAGGAGAGTTAGAAGAATCAAAACCAGGCTATTGCCCATGATCCTAGGTTAACACCACACCAAGGCACCAGCCGAGGGACGGTGTTCAGGATTCCAGGCCAGGTCCCTGCCCACCCTCCCCCCAAGCCTCTATACAAAATGCAAAACCCAGGCAGGAGAAGAGTCACAGGGCTTTCAGCCTCAGAGGCCTCAATGGTTGGCCAAAGGTTGGGCTAACTGAACACTGAGCATTTTTCCACACATCTCTGAGGACATTTCATATCGGAAGCTCCATTAATACGTCCAAGATCTATTTCAGAAAAGAAAGGCGTACAGCAAGGCCAGGGCAACAAAACTTGGGACATGTGCTGAGGACATTAAGGCTTCAGGAAGCCATTTAAATGCACAGACGGGGCCCCGGGGGGTGGGTAGCCTCCTGGTACTTCCTGATCACTTTCAGTCCACAAATATGAACTGGAATATCCATCAGGTGTCAAAAGCCCCCAAGTTTATGGGCCCTGCCCAATGGCTCAAAGATGATCATGAGGCATTCTTTAGAATTCGGAGATATCCGAACTGAGACATGAAAAATGAATAGAGATCCCCAAGGGAGAAAAGAATGGAGGAAAGTGCTTCAAGCAAGGAGGAAAAGCCTGTGCAAAGGCCCTGAGGTAGGGAGCCCAGCCCTTCCCTTCCTTAACTACAGCTTGGCAATGTTTGGTATCTAAGTCTCAAGATTCACACTCCACCCTAACAACAAAAATACACAGTCAACATTCCAAAATTCCCTCAATTTTTTTTTCCCCCGAACATACGAGGTCAACCACCTTCTCACCTATCCCTGCTGACCATCTTTCCATTTCTGCACTGGTTTCCCGGGAGCAGTAACTTCTAATTCCTGAACAGCTCACATGGGCCTTCAGTTTAGGACACACCCTAGCTTCCTAGCTGGCCAGTGGTCGCCCAGGCTGCCTGTCCATGTATCCAGGACAGGCCTGGGCAGGGACGAGGGAGAATGTGTTTCCTAACCGAAAGAAAAGAGCAAGCCCAATCTGCTCTGGGCAGCACAGGCCAGGAAGGAAGTAGGAAGTCATCCCGAGTGCAGGAAGTCCTCACTCATCCCTAGATGAGACCAGAGCAAAGCCCAGCAACAGGCACTCTGTCCTGGGAAGGGAAAGATGATTTGGGGGCAGAGGATGGAGGTGAGAACACGGCTCTGGCCTTGTCCACGGTGTGCTGGGGATACACAAACACTTCTAACCTAAAAGCATGTGGTTCTCTTGGAGGCTCTGTTCGCACCCCCACTCCCCAGCAAAAACAGACTTCAGGAAGAAAATGAATCAAGTTTTACAAGCTTCCCTATTTACCCAGGACTACAAATCTATCAGTGGGGAAGCTTTAAAATAAACTCTCTCCTAGCAATGTCACTTCCTTTCTTCTATTTGCCACTACACACACACACACACACACACACACACACACACACCCTGCCTCTTTAACCTTGGCTGTGGATCCTGGGTCTGAAAGAGCAATTCCAAATTCAGAACACACACCAATCCACCACTTGTAAATACTTCCTGCTTTTAATTCGGCTCCTCTCACTTACTTGTGGGTCTAAACATACCTGGTGCAGCTCCCTAAGCAGGGATACTTTCCCAAGAGCACTGGCTACTTTTCAGCCTCCCGTTCTTTCATTCCAGAAATACCTACCGGGCATCCTCTAAGGTGCCCAGCATCCTCACCTCAAAACAGTAATGCAAGCTGAGTGCAACCCGTTTTACAGATGAGGACACTGAGGCTCAGTTAAGCAAGGAGCACAGGTCACGCTACAAGCAAAAGCCCTAATGGGATTAGAGCCCAGACTGCTTCACCTTCTTCTCTGCACTGTGGTTCCCAACCATCCCATACATCTATCAAATGCAAACAGCAAAACTGCTTCCATTTAAAAAAGACTCATCCCGGCTCATCAACAGCTTTAATATTAAATCTTGAAAACCAAGGGCCATTTTAACCAGTGCTTCCCAAATGGATCATGGAAAACTTAAGACAGCAAAAAGTAGAGCTTACGCACCGTATCAACACCACCATCCAGTGTGGTTCCTGGAGGCACAGGGTTTGGGATAGTTTTTCCAAAACAGGGAGGATGCCCAGTGGGCCATAAGGAGACAGCAGCCCCTCGGCTGGGGACGCGGGTTTAGAGTCTCAACCCATAGTCACTAAGCACAGGACTGGGGCAAGGAGAGGTTAGGGCTGGGTGGCCTTCCTGCAGTGGCCCCTGGACCTCTTCTAAGGCTTGAGGCTCTCCAGATACCATGTTTCTTATGCCTCCAGGGCCAACCACATGTGAACTCCCAGGAGCTGAGGAGGAGGGCGGGGAGACGGGAAGGCCCTTCTGGCAGTTGAGGGGATCCAGGCTGTGTCGGGGTCTGGAAGCAGCTCAGATCTCACCCCCAGTTCCAAGACTGCCCCCACTCCGTATTCTAGCATTTGCAGGGAAGGCAGAGAGACAGCATCCCCCAGAGAAACAAAACAGAAGGACTTGCTCCATTTTCAAGTCAGCTGAATCCATTCAACCTAAACTCTCCGCTGGCTTTCTACACCTCTAAATCCACCAGCCGGCCCTCCCTCCTGATCCCATCTTCCTGCCAAGCAAGAAGCCCCTCTCCTCTCTGCGCTACCAGAACTCCTGGCCGCCTGCGCACAACCCTGTCCCTACCCACCTGTCCATCCTGCCTGCACACCCACCCCTGGCTTCCTCCTTCCTCGGCCTTCAGCTCTCCTCAGCCATAAAGCAGAAGCACTAAGAACTTTCGTCCCGGCTGTCGCTCTCACCGGGCTGCCCTGTATGCGGGAAAGTACTCTATAAAATAAAGTCAGATACGGTTATCCATGTCTGCCGGTGTCTGAGTCCCGTGGATTCCCACCACACTTCACACACACAGCTGCTTCCTCACTGGATCGGTCTCCTGCTGCCCGTCGCTTCTGGGGTGCTGGTCAAAAAAGCCCCTTGAGAGGAGAGACATGGGGGGGACCCTAAAAAGAACTCTAACCCAATGACTTGACTGCTTGAAGCTGAAATTCAACTTCTCATTTAAAGCAAAAACAGAGCTGCCCAACGCCAGGCCATCCATCCCTCAAGAAGGTAAGGATTTCCAGCTAACCCGATCAATGAAATCCAACGTGGCCCCTTAACTAAAATCCCCCTACTCCATGGCAGGGCCTTCTTGGATTATTTTCCTTCAAAAAAAAAAAAAACAAAAAAAAACAAAAACAAAAAACTGTAATTTACACATGGAGTGTCTTTACTTTCCAAACCATTCAGAATTAGGGAAAGGGGGGAAAAACACGTCTGTTTCTATTTGAAACTGTCAAAATTAGCATTCAGTAATTAAAAATCACACCCTTTCTCTTAATAACCTAACCAGCATGATACAATCAGGTTGTGCCAACTCTTTAATCTAATTGACTAATTACAGATTTTAATTTAGTCAGTTACTGAACAACTGTTGACAATTTGTTTTCATTAGGGACAGAACAGAATAAATATTTAGGCTTCCAGTCACAAAGACTCCTGCGATCGGTTCTCCACCGTGACCCCAAGTCCAGAGCGAGCTCTGGCTCCAGCAACACCCTGAGACACAGGTCCACACAAGGCCCTCGAGCCACTGCTCGGCTCTGGCTCCAGGGGCACCTCACACACCTTCTCCGAGGTCCCTCTTAAGGCAAAAGCCTGAAATGCATTCCCAAAGTACAGGCAATCCCCCCATTCACACACGTCACTCACGAAGTGGCAAACACTTAAACACTGTGAAGAAAAATAAATCCAACGCTGCATGTCACTGGCTTTTAAGCAACAAAATAAGTTAACAGTCAAAATAGGTTTGTCTGCGTTCACCTCCCTGGGAAGCAAACCGTCACTGACATCTTTTTTCTGTGGTTGTTTAAAGACATACGGTTACAGGTTTCTACTGAAATGATCCTCACTTCTTTCAAAGTGCATTTTTACCCCACAGTCCCCAACTCCTAACATCATCCAAAAGTTTGTGAAACTGGCAGCAAGGCTCAAAAGGAAGGAGGAGGCCCTGGGTTCAAATCCTGATTCCTTTATTTAATGACTTCATCACCCGTTAAGCCTCAGTTTCCCTGTCCAAAAGCTATAAAGATAGCCATTGCCTTATAGAGAGTTACAGGGATTAAATGTCACGCCCACGTACGGTGCCTGGCCCAGGGTAAACGTGTGACAAATGCTGGTCACCACGGTTTCAGAAATCACTTTTGTGTCCCTCACTGTCCCCATGCTACGGATTACGACGCTGAGGCCCAGAGAGAAGACAATGGTTGATCGAAGGTTACGCGGCTAGTAAGGGGGGGCGGTTTGGTTGTGAAAGAGGATTTCTGTCCAGTGATCCATCTCCCCTCCCTGCCACCAATGGATGTCAGCTCAGAACGGTAGGGAGCACGGTTCTTATTTGGGAGGGAGGGGAGTCTCGGGAGCACCTGCTGGCGATGGGAGCCTTCTACACAGAAGGCTCCGTGCGCTCCTTGTGCCACCCATTCCCGCAGGTGGGTTCTCCTCACAGGGAAGCTCTGAGCGGCCTGCACTTGGAAGAATGACCCAGAGCAAACTTGGCATCATGACCCTTCCTGACTCCCTAGGGGGAAAAAATGAGGAACCTCCCTCCACAAAGCCCAACCCTGGCCATCCCAGAATAAGCCTAGAAGGAGCCTCTTACATTGCTAGGTGAGTGGAGGAAGTGCAGAGGGTCATGGTCTCTTGAAAACTCCACTGCAGACTCTGAAGCATGGCTGGCATTTTTTTAGGCTCCACAAAAATCAAGTCTACCTCAACCGAAATGGAACCGAAATTCCCAACGTGTTGTGTTGACTAGAATTCTACCAACCTGGTATGCTCACACTGGGTCCCCTGAGCTGGCAGGAAGCTCTAATCAGCAACTCTATAGTTCTTGTCTTTCCTACTTCTTCATTAAAGTGGTGACTCGATGCATGCAATCTATTTGCAAATGAAATATTTTCAGGCATGGAAGCAGGTGTACGTGAAGAGAAGGGGAAACTCTTCGTTAGGGTAGGCAAGCCCAAAGCAAGAGATCTTCCTCCTGGTTGAGGTCACTGAAAACCAACTGGGTAAGGCACCACCCGACCCCACAGGCAAGGCTTCAGCTTGCCCATCTCCCCAAAGACCCCCTCCAGCTACTCCTCCCAGCGCCATATCAAACTACCCTGGGCTGGGCGATGGGTCATCAGTTAATCAGGCCACAAAGATGTCGAATCTGGTACTGATTCTCGGGGAGGCAGCATGGTATGGTAACGAAGACCACTTTCATTTTATGTCCACCTTCAACATTACTGAATCCCTCTACTGCGTCGGTTTCCTCTTCTACAAAATACGAAGGAAAACCAAACTTAATGCGTTGGGCTGTTTGGAGTACAAGAAGAGATAAAACCTAAAGGGCTCAGGGGCACCTAGGTGGCTCAGGCGGCTAGACATCCAACTCTTGATCTCGGCTCAGGTCATGGTATCACGGTTCATGGGACTGAGTGCCACGTCGGGCTCTGCGCAGACAGCGCGGAGCCTGCTTAGGATTTTCTCTCTCTCTCTCTCTCTCTCTCTCTCTCTCTCTCTCAAAATAAACATTTAAAAAACAAAAAACCTAAAGGGCTCAGAACGCTGCCTGACACACAATCAGCACTCAAACTTGTTCATCGTTCTCAACAGTTCTTACTTCCTGAAATGCAAAGAATAAATATCCTGTCCCCTACATTGCCCCCAATGGACAAGGATTGAATAAGAATACTTTTCTCAAGGTCTTGGCACACAGTAAGTGCTCAATAAATACCAGTTTCCTTTGTTAAACAAATAACGAATTATTTTTAAGCCACAGCGCCGTGGTTTAGGTAGTTTAGTTACTTATCCCTCGGCAAGAAACCGCCACCCCAACCCAACGGCTCAGCCTCCCGTGGAAGATCGCTGCTCCCTAAAATCGCGGCGGCCAGAGTCCAACACCGTGATTTTTACCTCATCTCTTCTCTTCAAGTTCCCTTTGACAAAGATGCTGCTAGCTAAATAATGCCAAAGAAAGTATGTGGCGACAGTCAACTAGATTTCAGTTCATTTTCTATAGCTTGGGGTCAGAATCGACTGATGCACTCTGGTGATCAAGTTTTCTGCAATTCCCTATTCCACGCATTAGCTCGCTGACAGAAATTCACCGCGGTATTTAAAGTGGCAGCCATCACAACTAACTCAAATTGTATTGGCTTCCCCGATGCTGAAATGCTCTGCTGAAACCATCAATTGGCCAATTCGGAGATAACGTGGTGGCTGAAATTCCCTGTCATGCTGTAAAATCCCCTTCCGAAGCGGCTCGCCAGCCCGGAGATCCGCAGCGACACCCGCGAGCAGAGCCGTGGGCCAGGGCGGCCTCGTGTAACACAAGTGGGCTCGACGAGCGGGAGCTGGCGGGCAGCGGGAGGCCAGCGCTGCCAAGAGGAAGGGCCTCCAGAGGGAGGATAACATTTGCTACTGGAAGCCTTCTAAAAGACAGCGAGAAAAGAACAGCAACGTGCACACGCCCGACACCAGGCCTGCCCGCCGGGCCGTCTGCCCCCCTCGGCACAGGCCACGGATGGCCAAAGCCACAGGAAGCCCACGGCATCTCCCAAAGAAAGCTGCGAAATTCCTAACGGGCGGCACAGACACAGGCGCCAGCCTCGAAAGGAAAGGTTTTCTACACTCAGCGGCTGCCGCGGGAATCGGGTATCTGTCCAGCCGCGGACTTGCTGTGTTAACGTCCTACTCCGGGCCTCGGTGTCCCCCATCTGTTAACTGAGACATTGCTTCTTAATACACAGTCCGTGATTGGATGGTCTGTTCACATTCCAAAAAGCCTTCTCAACAGGCGACCACCACTAACAAAAACCATCTTCATGCGCTCTCACCCGACTTCTAAAATGCTGGAGAGGCAGAAAAAAAAATCCAGGCCTCGTCTCACATCATTTCGGATCAGATGAACCAAGGCTCAGGGAGGCCAGAGGACTTACCCACGGCTATCTGAAAGAATCAGAACTTGAACTCTGGTCAGCCAAGTGCAAATCCTGGGCACCGTCCGTGACCCTGCCCTCATCCCCACCGCCAGCACAGAGCCAGGCATGCAGTGGACACCTGGGAGCAACTGCTCGCCATCCACCGCCCTCCCGGTCCAGTCTGCAAAGCCACGCTCTGTCTATCCCAAGAGCTCTCAAAGCTGCAGCCAGCATCCCAGGCATAGGGGAGGTCTGCCACCCCAGAGCCTGCTCTCTCAAACAGCCTTTTGTGACGGGGAAGGAAGGATCAGAGGAAAGCCTCAGACAGGGGCCCCAGGGAGCAGCCGTGCTTCTTAAGGTCAGAGGACTGTGAAACAGAAGTGAAATGTCAGGCGCTTCACCCAAACACACAAAGAACGGGAGACACAAAGCCTGCCTCGGGAGCTGTGCAAACAGCTGTCACCGGGAGGGGACAGAGAATTTGGGAAGCTGGGCCAACCTGGGTCAGACAGGATGCCTGGAGACCTATTCTCAAGACCCTTGCTGTAGCCTGAGCCCTGCAGGTGTTCCAACAGCACCCTCCGTGGAGGGCCAGGACCCGGAGGAGGGGAGGCACGGGGAGCTGCCCTGTGGCCAGCCGGCAGGGACAAGCTGCAGACTTTAGGTGGCAGCTACTGCTCATTCAGCACTTGGCAAGCACCTGCCGGGCACTTTGCTCGTGTTCTCTGCACAAAGAACAGGGCAGCAAACACCACTGGCAGCCACCAAGTGAGCCCTGAGGCACCAGTCTGGAAGTGAAAGACACGGTGGGGAAACAATTCTCCCAAGAACCCTCAGAGGTGGGAATAATTCCCTCCTTATTACAGATCCGGAAACTGAGGTCAGCAACCGTCTGTCGCTTGGCTGACGTCACCCGTGGGTCGCAAGATTCCATCTCGGCCCCCTCTGAGCTAGCGGCTTTCAAAGTTTAGACTGAGACCCGCAAGGAGGCAAATTTCACCTCACAAACCCAGGACGCGACGTTTATTTACGGGCACGCATAAATCACTGAAAATAGAAGTTCCCCCAAACAATACTTACGCTTCCTCTGTGTGATACAGTTGTTTCATTTTTTGTAATTGCCAGTCGTGACCCACTAAGTTGATTTCCCAAGGCACTAATGGGTCACAACTCACAGTTTGCAAAACAATGTGTTACCATGTGCCACTTGTCCATCTCCATTAAAACGTGTATTTAACACGCTTGATCCCAGGGCAGGGATCAGACCTTTCTCACTTCTCAAGGCCCGGAGTCTAGCTCACCAATCTCGGGATTTATTCAAGACTCTGCAATAGGCCCCGGGAGTGGGGGTAGCAAAAACAGGGTGAAGGCAAGAGCCCCTGCCCTCAAGAGCTTTTAATCTACCAGTTGGGAAGGGAAGAGATACAACCTTGACTGAAATCATCCTCCTGCCGGGCAGCAAGAAGCAAATAAGGACACAGAGTTCCCGGGGAGAGAAAAAAAAGAAGGAAGAAAAGGAGGCGGTGTCCCCAGTGGGGGTGGTCCTGGCAGGTCTGGTGGGGAGACAGCCACATTCCAGGCTGGCATCTGCTCTACAGAGGGCCAGTGGGCAGGGGAGCAAACACCCCATCTCCGGTGGTACCAAGCAGGGACCACAGGAAGGGTCAGAGGGGGCGGGGGAAAGTTCCAGACTCCTAGATCAAGAGAAGTGGCCAGCAGAGGAGAAAACGGACGCTGACCGAACAACACAGTCTAGCTGCCAGCCCAGAATGCCCATGAATGTCATCTCATTACATCCTCACAGTGCTGGGGCCGGTCTGGAGGCTGCAGGTGCGACCCTCACCCTCCAAATGCCCAAGGGTACTTGAAGAAGGTGGATTCAGAGCCACAGATCCAGAGCGCTAATCAACAGGTGAGGCAGCCTATGATGGTTCATGTCCACACACACACACCTCTCACACCAAGACCATTCTGCTGCTGCCTCCCTTTTGGCCATGAGGAAGCCAGGATCCACACAGGGCCCAAGGTGAGGTCATGCTAGCACGCTGACATGGTGCTTATTCTGTGCCAGGCCCTATTACATACGGGATGTGTGCAAGCACATAAGCTCATTTAATCCCCACGACGGCCTTATGAGGTGGGTATACTCTATCAACCCCATTTTCTACCTGAGGAAACTGAGAAACAGAGAGGCTAATTAAAGCGCCCGAGTTTGCACAGCTTACAGGTGCAGCAAGGCAGCACGAAGCAAAGATAAATGTCCCGGATCCTGATTGGCTTTGTAGGTTTGAGACCTACCGGTCACCTCAGGTGGGGCATCTTTCCTCTCTGGACCTCAGTTTACCTATCTGTAAGATGCCTAGGTGACCTCCAGTTCCATCACTTGCGATCCCGCCATGTACATATACATTAAATACGTTTCCTGGCCGCCACCGAGAGTGGGACCGCTTACCTTCTCCCACCATCTGTCCTGACTGCATCCTGATCTCTCGAAAGACCAAGATCTCTCCACACAAGGCTTTCTAAGTACTTATCACATCCTGGGCTGCATCTGTCTCTTCAACGAGACAGTGAGCAGAGCAAGCACTCAGTAATTCAGCTGGATCAACCCCACGAAACTCAGCAGTGTCTTCTGCTCCTGGCCCGGGAGCCAAATGACCAATGTCTCACTCAAGCTCCGCAGGAAGTCAGAGGAGAAAGCAGCCAATGTACCAGCACTGGCTTCCCAAGGACTTGCCATGGAGTACACATCCCCTCCCAAGCTCACGTCCTAAGGCTCCCTTCTGGGACTCCTTGCTCAATCAAAAAGTCAAGTGAGACCTGAGGCAGGCAAGGGTGGGATACGTACCAAAGGCGATGACAAGATCCCAACTTGGCGCTTTCAATCCCGTTCATCCCTATAAGCATCTACACAGCACATCACAGTACCACTGACCTCGCTAGACGGGTTTCCATGCCTTTCTCTCAACCACTCCATGGTGGGGCTGAGCAAGGACGACCCTTGTGCCTACTTCACAGTCGAGAAGGGACCCTGAGGAGTGAAGGCTCCCCCGGGTAACAAGGGGTGTGGGTCAAAATTTGAATCCAGATTTCTGCTGATGCCAAGTCGCAAGCCCCTCTGGGTCTTACCATTTCACTATGTGGGACGGGACGCCTCTGTCCAACACAGATAAGGGGTGCCGACATCTTAGGGGAGCATTTATCAGCGCCAGCTTGCGGTAGTACTGCCTACTCTGCCCCTTGCAGGGGTGTGGGGGTGAGACAAGACAGCTAGTATGGAGGGAAAGACTCCATGATACATTCGGGGAGCCCAGGCACTGGAGAGCATCACTGGGAAATTCAAGTGTCCAGATCCCTCAGTCAGCTTGCTCTCCCAGAAAAGGATGCTGTTGTCTCTATCATATTAAAAGTTTTGAGGGGAGGGGCGCCTGGGTGGCTCAGTCGGTTAAGCGTCCGACTTCGGCTCGGGTCATGATCTCGCGGTCCGTGGATTCGAGCCCCGCGTCGGGCTCTGTGCTGACAGCTCAGAGCCTGGAGCCTGTTTCAGATTCTGTGTCTCCCTCTTTCTCTGACCCGCCCCTGTTCATGCTCTCTCTCTGTCTCAAAAATAAATAAATGTTAAAAAAAATTTTTTTTTAATAAATAAATAAATAAAATAAAATAAATAAAAGTTTTGGGGGGGGGGAACCTTAGGGCTGCAAAAGAGAAAGGAGATAAACTCACCAAGCACAAGCCACAGAGAGACAACCATCCCGCATACGTGATAGTATGAAACTCTCAAAACCACCATGCGAAGGGACCACCACTCGCCCACTCTACAGATGGGGAAACTGAGATCTGAAACTCCACCCTGCCAGGAAATGACAGTGAGGAATGGAACTTAGGTGTGCATCCCAGTCATCAGTCTGAGCCCAAACCCTTCAAAACCCAGAGGATTCAAGACCCGGGTAGAGAAAAGCGTAACACGGGAGAGAAACATTTCTAAAACTCATCTTGCCGAGGCTACAGAAAACCCCATTACCCTGGCGAATCAAAAACAAACAATCGTTATTGTCTATTTGCTGTAAGCTCCTAGCAACGTGTATTAAAGAAGTTTATGTGAATCATCTAATGCACTTGTGCCGTGGTCAGAATTATTACCAAGCTAAAAAAGATTAATTTTTCTAAATACTCTAAACCCTAGACGCTATTATAAAGGCTACAGCTAGTGTAACATTTCTGTTATCTTGGCTGACAGGCCCTCAAGCACATACACCTCCCTTCCATGTCTCCCTCTTAAGGCTTAAAACACACACACACACTCACACACAGAGGCAGGAAGGTCGAGGGAAGAGGGCAAGGCAGCCCTGGCCTGAGGTCTCCACTAGAGAACCTGCTTCCCTTGGAAAATTAAGACAGCCTAAGGGACACTTCGAGGAGGGCTGAGTGTCTCTGGCTCCTTCAGAGCAGTGGCTGGCACAGAACTAACTCTTGGTCCAAGTTTGCAAATGCTTAGCTAACAAAGATGGCATTATGCAAAGACGTGCACACGGCTGGTCTTGGAGTTCAAATGAAGTGACCACTGCCAAAAACTGTGTTTGGGTCCCTGCCACTCTACCCCCACCCCTGCCCCAGCCCCACCTCCTGCCTTGAAATAAAGGGCAAGGATTTGCAATTTGGGGTCTTGCCGCCACTTGAAACCCATTAAGGTGGCCGCACAGCCTGGGTTCTGGCAAAATGCAATTCCAGTTACTCATTTAGTGTTTAATTAGCTACCGATGGAGGAGTCTGGCAGCCTCTGGGGTTAGAGGAATTGCAGCAAGCAGGGTGGGAGCCCCAAGAAAGGATGCAACACAAAGTCTAAGCTCCAAGGGGGGTGGGGGTGGGGAAAAATAACTGTGTTATGTTTTGTTTTTTTAATCTGCCACACAAGGGCGCCAAGGGTCAGAGCCAAAGGCAACTGCTATGAACTTGCCAGGACCTCTGGGCAGATGGCTAGGCTGGCTTATCTCTGGGGAGAGCACTCCCCAGCTCCTCGGGCCAGGCCTCAGCCCTTCCCCTCCCATTCTGCCCGCACTGCCGTCCTCTCATGCCCCTGCCCCCAAAGGGTTCTGGCAGGCGTGGACACTCCCCGCCTGGCAGGAACCCCAGCTCAGCACATCCAAGGAGAGCCCTCTCAAATATCACTTTGCTATTTCGAACCCACCAAGGACGCTGGACCCCTGCCACAGAGCCACAAATACCTCAGCTCTCGTCCACGCCTAGGCCTCTGGGGCACTTTCCTAATCCCCCCACCTGCCCCCCACTGCCTGGAGACAGGTTCACAGCTGGGGGCTAGGGGGTCAGCAGAGTCCTGTTGCAGAGGCACAGGGGTAAGGGAGCCAGCCCTGCTGAGTCGGGGGCTCCCAATGGCAGAGCAGAAAGGGACCTCAGGTCTTCAGAGCAGAGAAACTGAGGCTCAACACTAGCCAAGGTCATGGGATTCCATGTCTAGCACACTCCCCGAGTTCTTCCCCGGGAATCACAGAGGGGCTGGGGTTAGAGGCAGCAATCCGTGCACCTCCCAAAACCAGGCACAAAGTCTCCTTTGTGGGGACACATGTATTTTCTGGAAGGCAAGGCCATAGCTTTTATCACATTTTCCCTGCCAAAAGAGCCACTGTACCATAACAAACTCCCTTCCCGAGCTCCAGTCCCACCTCTGCCAGTGACTCTGCAATTTACCTCTCAGGGGCTTCAGTCTAACTCTCTGCTGAATGCGTTTCTTCAGTGACTGTATAGGGGCACACTTGGGGTCAAATGCACAAACGTTCCCTCCGTTTAGCAGGAATTCTGTATCAAATAAGCGCCGTCAAAGGCTGAGAGGCAGAACTCGAAAGACTAACATCTAGTCCCAGCTCTGCCCCCTGGCTACATGCCCTTGGACAAACTATCTCAACTCCAGGCCTCAGTGTTCTTATCTGTGAAATGGGGATGAAATCTAAGAATAAAACCTGGCCAGTAAGGCCCCCGTGAGGCCAAACCACAAGCATGTGCTGAAAAAGCGTTCTAAGAACTACGGTCACATGAGCAGCGCAAGGAGCCACCACTGCTCTCTGGCACCTTCGGCACTGAAGCCAACCCCGGGCCCTGTCTACTCCACTCATTCCTTGCTGCCAAGAAGAAAACATACAATTAGCTACCTTAAGGAGGGAAAGGACTGCTGGTAGCCAAGAAGGCACCACAGACACCTGTTTCTAGCACCCCCACCGACCCTGGAGGAGAGCCAAGTGGAGAAGGCAGCCAGGACACCACTGGGCCCAAACTAAGACACACAGGTAGCACTGGGAGTGTCCGCTTCACAAAAGGAGGCCAGGACCCAGACAGCAGCGTCTAAGAAGACCCAATGGCACCCAAGGGCGTTCATCAATACTCTGAGACCCAACGCTCTAGCCGGGAGAGGAAACCCCAGTAGAGTCCCCGTGAGCCTCCTCCCAGGGCCTCACGGCTGTTCTGACTTAAGGCAAACCAATTTCTCAGAAAAGTCCACTCGCGCACCAAATGTCCTAATGCTCCACGTTACATGCGGTCAACATCAGGGGCTCATGCTTACAGATAATGTGCTTGGTGTGTCAGTGGGGAAACAGACTGTGACTCAAATAAAAACTCACCAATTCAAAGAAAATTTAAACCCCCTCCCCCGAATCACCTGGTTCATTCCAGCTCCTAGGGTCCGGCCTTGACGTGAGAGGAGCCTTTAAGACCGCTGGGCCCGTTGCCAAGAAGAGGAGACAATTTGCCAGGAACACAAAGTCATTTCCCTAAGCGAGTGGAGACCAGGATCTTCCCAGTCGAGGTCCCTTCTAGCCCAGCAGCAGTCGGGCACTCCCTCCTCACCCCTGCCCCTCACCAAGGCTTGAGCAGGTACCTGGGCTGACAGGCTCCCCCACAAACTATGGTGATCTGTGAATCATCTTAATTGAAAAAAGAAAGTCAGCTGCTGCCCACTCTTTTACAAGATGCCAGGTAACTAGCTAATGCACATTAGAGGCACCAGGCTCAAGATCACCCCGCAAAAGTGAAGTCGCCAAGAGAACATCTTCCAATATGCCATTGGCTATTCCAGGCCAGGTTACTCAGTGACCCCAAATTACCTATTTTTTCTCACCCATAGTTCCTTAACCCCTTCATTCAATTAGCACCCATGCCTACTATGTGCAAGGCATTATGGGAGAGTTACACAGATGAATAGCTCTGTATATACATGAAAGGTCTCTGGCATGGAAAAAATTAATAAGCTGTGGTTGGAAAGACAAATCTGAATGAGAAGTCAATCGGAACAGGAGCCAACAGGGCACTTGCCATGGTCCTGCAGCACTGAGCCAGTGTTAGGAGCACCGATTCTGGAGTCAGTTATGGCCCGTGTTTGGACCCTCATTCTACCAGATACCAGCTGTGAATTAACCTCTCTGTGCCTCAGTTTCCTCATCTGCAAATGGAGGTAACAATTCCTTCTCTCACTTGGCCGCTGGCGGCTTGAAATGAGACTGAACCAAAGCACTCAGCAAGCACAAGGCCCCAGCCCATGGAAAGCTGCCAACAAGGCTCTGTATAGATGGTTTCCATGGGCAGTGAGATGGAGTGATCAAAGTGTGCAGAAAACGATCATAAAAGTTATCATAAAAGTCTACAAAAAAGTTTAAAAAAATGGCCAGGATTTGAATGGATAGGAGAGGCATGCATTCCAAACTAGAGGAAGAGTCTGGAAAGAGACAACAGCAATAATTCTAGCAAGCAGGAATGAGGGCTAACTAGACAGTAGCCATGGAAATAGAACACATGAAGATTGGAGAAGGACAATGAAAAAACAGAGTTCCTTTTCTTAATTTTCTCAAATTTCTCTTAATTTTCCAGTTGCTTCTCTGTCACCCCTGCAACCCCAAACCACCCCTTAATGCCTTCACAATACAGATGTTCCCTCCCCGTCCTCACTTGTCACAACCTGCCTCTCAGACCAATGAAACCAAGTGGATTCCAACCTAGGAAAAAGAGTTTTGACCCCAAAATCCGCGAACTCTGGTCCTCAATCAGCGTGACTTCAATCAAGTCTATGCCAACTTCACAGCATAATTCTGACACTATTCCTTAACAAATTATTGAAAGCAAACCCACGCAAGCTTTCGCTGCCATCCATATTGCTTCAAGATGGCAGACCAAACCACAAATGGCCAGAACCTCACACCCTTTACCAGAGCACAAAACTTTGTTAGAAATTATTAACTTCTGGGGTGCCTGGATGGCTCAGTCAGTTGAGCATCAGACTTCGGCTCAGGTCATGATCTCAAGGTTCCAGTTTAAGCCCTGCAACAGGCTCACTGCTGTTAAGGCAGAGCCTGCTTCGGATCCTCTGTTCTCTGCACACACACCCCGCGCACCCACCCCCCCACCCGCCCCACTGCCGGCTGGCGCACTCGCTCTCAAAAATAAATAAATATATTTTTAAAAAATTAACTTTTTTCACAGCTTGCAAAAGATAGCATAGACACCCTATATCAAGAGATTTATTTGACATAGGCACGTCCACCTCTCTCCCCAACTCTTAAAAACGAAACCATTTGCACAGCAAAGATTGGCCACACAGGAATCAGCTCTCCATAGGTTCCAAAAAAAAAAACAAAACAAAACAAAACAAAAAAAAAAAAAAAACAGAGAAAAAGCAAGACTTTTCCTAAGTAGAAATTCACTAACTTTTCCTAAGTCAAATTCGCTAACTATTTTTTATATGGCTAATGTACCTTCTGGCCTCCTCAGCCAACCTCCAGCTCAGGAAACCCTATGATCATCACCACAGATTTTCCCATAAGAACCACACCATAAAAGAACCAGTCACCTCACCTTGCACTACTAAAAGTTTACCAGGCCGTAAGTACCATTCACCAGCTTCTGTTTTGCAACCCTGGAGAGGGTACATGAACTGGTCAATTTCCTCAGCATTCTGTTCCAAGGTCATTAACTTTTCAGTCATAACAAAATTGCATCACACTGAATATTCTTAAAACCAGTGAGCCTCCAGCTTAGTCTCTAACTCCCTGTATTTCAGGGGAAATCTTCACTGTAAAGATATTCATGGAAATGGGATTTGACCACTTGTGAAATGCAACTTAGGTTTCGGTGTCCTAAGTCAGTTTCAACCTCTGCACGCAGGGGACACACATGGCCTGGCCAAGTGGGTGGGCCTTGAGGACGTTAAAAGAAACCAACTTCAATACTCGAGAGCTTGGAGACCATTCCTACCCACCTCATGAAAAAAGTACAAGATCAAATGAACCACCTCTTCTCTGCCTGCGTGTGCATGGCCATGCGTTCTCACACACACACACACACACACACACACACACACACACACACACCCCACACCCACCCATCTACCAGGCCAATGGGAAGCAAAGACTGGAAAGAGGCTGGGAAGAATTGCAGACACTTCCCCTTCCATCTCCCATCTCCCCAAGATCATGTTTCATCTGATCATAAATTCTGACTCCAACCCATGTTTGGAATCCAATATTTTTTTTTGAGGGGCACTACCATGGGAGATGGATATGCAGTAGACATCGCTCTTATAAGCGTTTCATAAATCTTAAGAAACTCATCCAGGTAGGGGATGAATGATAGCGAAGCAAGCACTATGATATGATGAAATTAACTACCTTCACAAGAACGTTCTGAACACGAGATTATGGAGCAGCCAAGGACCTGAAAGCATACATGGTCTTAGTGGACACAGCATGAGCCCCCCCAACACACACACACGCATACATACATACATACACACACACACACACACACACACACACACCCCACACACAACCCAAAACGTAATTGAAAAGACTGCTCCCTGGAAAGTAATGCAAGAGTCCATTTCACCAATGCTCACTCAAACACCCAAGCACAAGTTTCATAGTTGCTTTTCTGTTGTGCTGGTGGTACATTTTTGAATTAAACCAATACCAAGGAGGCTCGGTCTCTTCCCAGCTAACTGTGCACTCTGAACATAACCCTCACATGGCTAAGCCCTGATCAACACCATTTAATTCTCCAGATAGGTATCTACACTCTTTTGCATAATCACAACATTATGAAATACCGTTCACCAAGTTAGAACGGGGCAAGGGCAGCAGGGAGGGGAGCAGAACAAAAAGAAAGGCAAGGAGAAAACAAAGACCACTGCCAATTGGCTGTGTATTTGCTTCTGGTACTAGAGAAGTTAGAGCTCTCCAACCCTGTAATTATTGCCAGGATTAAAAATTTGTTACTCACGTAATCATGAAAGGCTTTTGCTTCACTCGAATGTTCACAAGTGTCTCGCCTTTCAGGAGCTGCACAGTAAAGGTCCCAAAATACGCTGCAAATCGAAACATAAAATAAGATCAGGTTACTAATTATCACTTGTGTCCCAACGACAAGTGCACAACGTGCGGTGCTAACAGCACCAGGTCTCCCAGAGGCTCAATCCCACACCCCCAGCCTTTATTGAGCAAACTCGGGCTTGAAAACAAAACGGACCGACTTCTTCTGGCAAGCCAGACATCTGTAGTAAGAGTGTCAGTTCTATCGGGTGCCTACCAGGCGCCGGATGCCTCTCACCCACGACACTACCCGTAACTACCACGGTGTTACAAGGTGGGTAACTTTACCCCTACTTTATACACGGGGCAACTGAAGTTTGGACAGGTTAGTACAAGCCGTCCACGGGGGTGCCCATATAGGACACGTAGGAATGTAGAGAAGAATCCACACCTCTCCTTTCAGCTGTATTCCTCTCACCAACCCCTCCCCAACTTAAACGGCTACGTTTCATAAAAAGGTTAAACTGTCAAAGTCAGGACTATGATTCATACGTGTAGCAATCTGGGTGACTGGCAAGAAAGGGAACGTACAGGTTCTTAATCCCAGAGCCAAGAGCCCACACCCCCGCCCCTCCCATCTCACCCCTACTCCCATCCAGGCCCTCCCCCAAGGAATTCTTATGCAAGAACCATTCCCCCACTCAAAGAATGCATATCAATTAGGCAAAGAAGAGTATGTTATAGACAACCAAGTATCTTGTCCTTTCATGTTGAAATAGCCCTCCTCAGAGAGGCCTCAGTCCACCCATCCAGCAAGAGGGGAGTGGGGTCAGGGGGGAAGCCTAGACCTCCCTGCCTCATCCCCTTCCAAGATTTTGTATGGTCATTCTAACACTCTGTATCACCTGAGAATAGACAAATCACCTGTCAGCCGGTAAAACCTTATACAAACCCCAGTATTTGGTATTAGTAAGGGCCTCTGGGTTAGGAGCCCAAGGCCCAGGGCTGGGCACCCACTTGAAGGAAATGGGCCCCAGAGCCTAAGTCTGACTCCTGGTCTGGTGCTCCTGTCCCCATCACAAACAGCCAGCTCTGCCAGTGTCATCGGAGGAGCCATACCATTCAAGGGGTGTGAATCCCGTGGCCTGACCCTCTTAGAATCAGGGCCACTGCTTCCTCCCACCTAGAGAGCCTCAGCTCATTTGTCAAGTAGCGCAAGGCAACTTCTAACTAACCAGACCACAGCCACTCAGAGCCACCACTGCTCTCCACGTTCCTGGGGCTGAGACAAGGCCGGAGAAGATTGCGCGAGGGATTACGGATAGAACAAGAAAATCGGGGGCTTCTAGTAGCTGCAGAAGGAGGCTCAAAAACATTCCTTTCTGTCCCCTGAAGCTGCACACGTTTAACTCCCCCACACACCGAAGACTTCCAACACTAAAAACTCCGCAGCTCCTTCTCAGTAACTTCTACCTATGAGCCCAAGTTTCTGCAAAATTCACGATGATCAGACACACCAACCCCGCTCACACAGTCCTCTCCAAAAACCACCACAGAGAACCCATCACCCACTCCTACAGGTAGAACCCTTACGCCACAGCACGGCAGTTCCGAGGTTGGCAGAAGTAATTAAAAACTCATTTTCTCTGTGCAAGTTAGAACAGACACTTCATCCCCCCGCATTTCGATTCAAAGAAACTTGAAACAGTAGCCTGAACTGGTGGTCAGGTAAACGCGCTAAGATCCCAAGACATGGCACAGGGACCCTTCTGAACTCCCACCAAAATATCAAAAGCCACTCTGCTTTCTTGTCCTTTTCAAAAGGATGTCAAAGACTCCACCAATCGGTCCCGCAAAACATCCAGGTCTTACACTCACAGCAATTCACTCCTGCTGACCCCTAAGCCGCCTCCTGCCTGCTGCAAAACCGACAAGGAGATCACACCTGCTGAGGTCCCACCCTGAAGGGCCCCAGGAAAGGGTCACAAATAAGGGAGAGCCAGGAAACTACATGCACTCTGAGAGGTCAACACCAACCAGTTAAGGTTCTCCCTAAAACGAAACTTTGTGGCTTTAGGGATGCTGGGGGTAGGGCCCACAGAGGAGAGGAAGGTCCAATCAGTCTGAATCAGTATCTTTAAAGGAAGTGGCAGCCCCTTCTTGCTTTTTCTGAGTGTGCCTGGGAAAGGCCCCAGTAGATTTGCTCTCTCAAGGTTTCAAACTCACAGAAGAAAAAGGAAGGGACAGGCCAGTTGTAACACAGACCTGGTATCCTCTCCACCCCACCCCGCCCCCACTCCCTCTAATTAAAGCAGCATGCAGAACTGACAAAAATCCTTCAAGGTTTTTTCAAGCCCCTGCTTGGTACCCCAGAGAGAGACAGAAAAGTAAAAGAGTTTCTGTACGAACACTAGGCACGATTTAGTCGGTTCTCAGTAGGAGGAGAAAGAGAAGGCAAAAACTTCAGGCACCAGCCTCTCCTGCCCTTCTCCTCCTTCACCAGTTCTGGTCTGAGCGCCCGCAGGTGCCCTGTTCTGTGCCAAGACTGAGGGCTAAGGCATGGGGGTCTGTTCCACGCCTCCCGTCTTTGTTCACTAGGATCCTGGGCTCAGAACACAACAAACACACACACAAAACTATCACGCAAACTTACCACCACCACGAGTGCAAAAACCCAGGCGGTTCTCCCAACGTGATGTTTTTTTCCCATCGAATCTGGAAAGCAGAGAGCAGAGGCCACTTAGAGGAGCAGAGAGGAAGGGTGCGCTGGGGGCTTCCCAGAGCCAAAAGGCTGTGAAGACCAACTAACAATAAATGCCAAAAGGTGATAAAAATTCAAAATGGTGGCCACAGTGGCTGCTCCTGAAAACAAAGGCTCTAAGAATAGTGGGGAAGAGGGGGTGTCCAGAAATTGGATGGCTGGGGGGAGTTCCACTCACCTCTGACAAGAAGGTCTGTGCAGATTTCTGTGCTCCTACGTGCAGTAAATATTCGTAGACGTATAAAGCTAACCTGGAAAGTGGGTAGGGGGCACAAAAAGAGAGGGAAGACGTCAGATCACACGGGGCGCTCGCTTCTGGACCTCGCCAGCCGGCTTCCAGCCCTGTCTGCGCTGTCCCATTGTGGCCCCAACCAGAGGTGAGCAGCCAGCTCGGCCATGCCCTTTGGGGGGGGGGGGGGGGTATGCGAGTGGAAACAGTTATCGGGTGGGTACCAGGCGACGCGTTGCCTCGAGCCGTGAGGGCTGGAAAGCAGCCCCCAAACTTGAACTTCCAACTGGCATCGGAGCCAAAACCACCTAGGTCTCTCAAACTCGAAAGCCTTCCGACCCCAGAGCCTCCCTCCTTTTCCCGACCCACTCGTTGCCACCGCCACCCTCTCCCTAGCTCTGTGGGTCCGGGGAGACTCAGTCCCGGACTCCGGGGTGCTCCGTGCGCTCTGGAGAGGGCAGCAAAGCGCCACCCTCACCACCTCCCCCCCAAGCAACTGTCCCCCAAGCCCAGGGCCAAGCCGGCGCCGCCGTCCCTGCCCAGCGCGGCGCCCGGGAGGGCGCGGGGCGGGCAGCGAGGCAGAGGGCAGGGAAGGGAGAGGGCTCCCGGCCGAACAAAGCCCCCGGCACGCACTCCTCACGCCGCGGGCGGACAAAAGGAGCCTTCGGGGCTGCAGAAGCCACGCGCCCCCTGCCCGCGCCCGCTGGGCAAAGTGCGGCCGCCGCGGCGGGCGCCCAAGCCGGCGCTCGGGACCTCGCCCACCCCTCTCCGCGGGCCCCCGCGGCCGGCACGCCCCGCGGCCACCAGGTGCCCCCTCCCCCGGCGGCGCCCCCCGACGCCCCGGCCTCCGCCGCCTCCCAACAATGGGCTCTCCCACGCCGCCCGCCGCGGCCTCGGGGAAGGGGCCAGGCAGGCGGCGCCCGACCCGGGGCGCAGCAGCCCCCGCCCGCCCACCTGCCTCCCACCGCCCTCCCGCAGCCCCGCGACGGCGCGGCCGCCACTTGGAAAATAGGGCTTACTTTTCCCGAGCCTGCCCGTCCGAGGGCACCGCCGAGCCTTTGCCTTTGGCAAACATGGTTTGCAGAGAAGAGGGCGCCGAGCCTGGCCGCCGCCGCCGCTACCGCTCCGGCTGCTCCCGAGCTGTCCCCTCGCTCCCGGCCCCCTCCCCGGCCTCGCTCGCTCGCCCGCTCGCGCTCTCCTCGCCGCGCTCCCCTCCCTCCCCCCCAGGCGCTGGCTCCGCGCTCTTTCCAGCTGTCAAAGCGTCAGCCCCGGCCGCGGCCCCATCGCCCTGGAACTCCTCCCGCGCCGGCTCGGCCTGGGGTGCCGCTGCCGCCGCCGCCGCCGCTTGCCCGCCGGCCCGGCCGCCCGCTGGCTCGCTCGCGCGCCCGCCCGGCTCCGCCTGCGCCGCCCTCTGCGCCTCCGGCACCGCTGCCGCCGCCGCTGCCGCTGGTCTACTTGGAGCTCAACCGAACGTGGCTACCCGGGCGAGGAAGCGAGGCGGGCGTCAACGTCCCGCGATTGATGGCCGCTTTGGCCAATCGGCGCGCGGGGGCGGGCCCGGCTGCCCGGGAGGGACGCCCTGTCAGCGCCCGGCCGCGGCAGTCCCCGCTGCGGCCGCCTCTGCCGAGCCGCTGCCCCTGCTCCTGCGGCCGAGCCGGGGGTGCCCGGGGGCGCGCGCCTCTCTTTTCTGTAGTTGTGGGGAGGGGACTCGAATCGGGCTGGGGGAGCTCTGGTCTCCAGGTCCCGGCGATGAGGGGGTTTGGCCAGCGGGGACCACTCCGCGTGCGGGGACCACTGGGGGGTGGGGGGGCGCTGCGGCAGCGTCCGAGAGGAGGGGGCGCGGACCCCTAAGCGGAGCGCCGCCGGCTCCCTCCCGCCACGTCCCTCTCCCTTATCTGCCCCTCACCTCCCCCCCGCCCGGCCAGCGCCGGCCCAGCCCTTATCTCTCCCTCCCCCTTGCCTACCCTCCCCCTGGGCTCCGACCCCGACCCCCACCCCAGACTCCAGGCCGCCCCCCAGCCGCCCCGCCCCCGGTCCTCCGTCTTGCCCAGTCCGCCTTCCGAGCGCCGGGCCCGGGGCTCCACGCTGAGAGCTGGGCGGCCCGAGCCGGCGCCGAGGCGCGCGGCTGCTCCTTTACTACATCATTAAAATACTTTGGAAAGCCCCAAAGTGGAGTCGCGCGAAAAAGGTCCTTGGCGTGCTTTGGGGAGCCGGAGGGAGAGGACTGGGGACTTGTGCTAAGAAAAGGGAGAGTGCTCCTAAATTTCTAAGGTCCGCCAGCCCTGGCTAGTTAGCCCCTTGGCTTCTCCACCGGAGACGGTACCGTTCCGGGGGACGGGGGCATCACCTGGGCGCCCCGCGACGTGGAATGCGCGCCACTGAAATCTGCAAACTTCAAATAAATGGAGCTAAATTGGGGAGTGGGGGGGGGGGGGAGATGAGCTTGGGGGGGAGGGGAAGCTTCCATTGTCAGTGACCCAGGTGTACAATGGGAAATGGGGGGGGGGGGCTGGAAGAGTGACCCAGCTATTTGCTGCTGACTCCTCTTTGCCACGCTGAGAACCCCGAGTACACACTATGAGTCCCTTATTAGACCAGAAACCAGCGAAATAGGGGAAGACTCCCCCATTTTCAGACTGCTTTTAAAGCGCCGTTCTCTTTAAATGCGATAAAACACTGTCGGCACTGTCTCTTTAAAAGAGTCGAGCAGAAAAAGCTGTGTAAGCGCTGATTGGCTGCCTGTTTGGATACATCTTTAGGGGAGCCTTGAAACTGTTAGCCTAGGTTGATTTTTTTTTTTTTTTAACTGCGCTGTTCCAATAAACAAGTAACGCCCCTCCCCCTAACATGCCTCGCACCAAACAATTAAAGGATAGGTCAGTGTCCTGGGGAAAACACGTTTCAAGTAGAAAAACTCAGAACTAAATTTCAACAAAATAAAGAATAATTCCCTGCCATTAAAGTTTGCTCATTTTAATCTTTTGAAAAGAGAAAAGGGGCGTTTAAAAGAAATGCCCCTCAGCAAACCGATCTGCATTGGTTCAGGAAAGAGACTCAGTGCATTTTTGGAATAATGTTCTACTCAGTGTAACTGCCTCCCTAAATTAGAATACAGCCAAGGCCCTACGGATGCTTCTGGACGCACTGTGTTCTCTGTGTAGAGAGACCTAGAGATCACCCGGGAAGGGGACAGAAGAAGGGAAATACTGAACCCTAGTTTATGGTTGTTTGTATGCTAGCCCCTAGTTTAAAGGTTGTTTTGTGAATGAGAGAAGCATGGAGGTTGGGAGGGAGTTGATATACAACGATAGAGGAGAGAAGGAAATAATTACAGTTATTTTTTCCCCTAGGCGGTTTAATTTAATAGGGCTAACTTAAGGTACCTTAGAGCCCACACTAATTAAATTGGCCTGCTCATACCCTTCCCCTGGACTTCTATTTTTGATGGGCTAGGAATGGCCAAGGATGGCTTGTCAACAGACTGACTCATAAGAAGCCTGACTCATCTCGGGTCTGCAAGGCCCACAAATTATGAGTATCATGAGCATCGGTCAGGTCCTGGCTAAAGGAAAACAACTACCCTTCTCTGGCTCTACAATGGCAGTCTCTACCAAGTTGGCTAGGCCTGATCAGCCCCAGCGCTGCAGCACAGACCTGTCTGTTGGGGCATCATTTTCCTCATCTTAAAATGGGAAAGGAGGGTTAGAAGATCTTTAATGTTTCTTGAGATCCTAAATCTCATGTTCTATGATGCTAATTTCCCTTCTGTAGTTTTCTCCCCGCCCCCCCCCCCCGAAAAAAAGGACTAGCACCTTCTTCCGGAGCACATGTGGCAAGAGGAGTGGCATCCAGGTTCTGTACCAGATACTCTGTCCTTGTGGTCTGCCGTTTGCTAGGGCTTGACACAGCATGAGGCCCCATATCAGTAAGTTTGTGGTGCAGCTAAAAGAAACAGCGGGAGGGAGGACCTGAACAGAGCAGAGAGCCCCCCAGCCTGCTGGAGAGAAGGAAGCTGATGAGCCCCTGGGAAGCAGAACCACTCAGCAAACCCCAACCAGGTGTGCAGCTGCTGGCACAATGATCCAAGATGTGGTCAGATCAGAAGCCAGTCCAAATACCCAAGAACAGCATTCAGAACCCCATCCTACCTTTCCCCCCTGCATCCCTGAGCTCCTCCGGCCCCAGACCACATCTTTGGGCCTGGTGTGTCTAACTAGAATGCCTCCCACCCCAACACCTCCCTTTGACCATTCCTTAGGGCCAACATCTCCTATGCCATCTTCTCCTCCAAAACCTCTTTGCTTTTCATTCCTGGAGCAAAAGTCATCCATCCCTCGGCTTGGTCTCATTTTGCTTGAACCTCCATGGTGGCTCTCCATTCATTCTGTCTATTGTTGCAGCCAGTTGTTTACTGTCTGTCTCCTGTGCCAGACCTGGCAGGGAGAGGAACTAACTGAGTCATCTGTGTGTCTCCACCACCCAGGTGTGATACCTGTGAGCACACTGACATTCAATGTACACACCAGGGGCTAGGGAACCACAAGAGGAAAAAATGGTCTTATCCTCAAAGTAGCTCTGGGTCCCTGGGGGAGATAAGAAAGGGATACCGCCAACAATAGGATTAGATAAGGCCCCTCTCCCAGCCCCACCCACCTACCTACAGCCCCCTGGAACTACTGTACTTTGTGTTCCCAGAATGCACCAGGTCATTGCACACATCCACCCTAGACTCATTCATTCTTTCTTCCTCCCTCTCTCTCTCTTTCCCTCTCTTCCTTTTTTTCTTTCTTTTAGTACATGTCTATTGAGCATCTACTATGTACCAAGCACTGTTTCAGCCACTGGGTAATAAACCAAACACAAATCCTCACTCTATAGACCTTACACTATTGGGAAATCCTTCATCCAAAAGCCTCTTTCTGGGACAGACTCCTACTAATTTTCCTGAAATCCAGCATGGGCAGGTGGCACCTCCTCCAGGAAGCCTTCCTGGGAAACCCTCTCTGAGCTCCCAGACTGGGCCAGGTGTCCCCTGGCAGCCCCCGTACCTCCCACAAACTATGACTGATTGCAGTCAGCTACACTGCATAGGTGTGGATGTGAGCGCACCTCCCTCATGGGAACGTTAAGGTCCTCCTAGTCGGGGAATGATGGCCATTCACCGGTGGACCTCCAGGGCCCAGCCACTGTGGTAAAAGGAGACGCAAATAACTGAGTGACCAGAATGAGGGGGAGCACCAGGTGAGGTGGGAGAGGAGAAGGAGAAGTCAGCTCCAAGCTTAGGCTAGAATGGCCACTCCTTCACTCAGCTGCCAGAAAGTGGGGGGCAGAAATCCTGGGCTCTGAGGTCAGCTTGGCAGTGGCCAGGCCTCCAGAAGGTGGCAGTTAAAGGAAAAAGACTTCAGGGGCTCGACGGGGAGTTGTGCCTGCCCAGGATGTCACAGGATCTCCTTACCTCTCCCTGGTTAGAAGCTCTTTTTCAGTGTTCCTCACAGCTGCTGGGAGGACGGGGCTCCCCTCGGGGGGGCTATTTGAATGGTCACCGAGCACGCAGCCCATCCCCCTCCTGCCCGCAGCCCAGTGGGTCCTGGAATTGAGTAGAGGCACATCTGGCCAAAACTTGGGCTGCAAGGGCTCAGGCCCAGGCTGGTCAGCCCTGGTTTTAGCAGAAGTTTCCCCATGGAGATCGGGGGTCTCGGAGAGGGGGTACAAAATCCAGCGTCCAGGGACCTGGCTTGGGCCTGGCTCAGGGCCTCTCCGGGGGCCATGGGGCAGGTTGGCCTCCCCTGTGTGAGCCTCTGAAAGGGAGAACGTTAGCGTCTGTGTCCAGGGCAAGCAGGAGGATGCAGTGCAGGAACCCTGGGGGATTGCTGTTGGCTGTCAGTCACCACCAGCCAAGACTGCGCTCCTCGACACCTCCGGACAGTGGAACACCACTGCTTTGAAGACTGTTTGGAGGTTCAGCGGAGATAGTAATTGGAGAAGCGTTCTGTAAATTGAAAAAGATGATTACTCCTGATGTTATTAGCACAGCAGAGCCAGCAAACAGAGAGGTGCTAAGGAAGACGGAAGCGAATTTAAGTTTAAAATCGCATGTGTTTTGAGACTTCTGATGGACACACACCTGTGCTGAGGTGTATCCTAGCAGAATGGTTTGGGGCATTTTCTGGAAGAAGTGAGTTCTATCCAGAAAGCATCTACTAAGCACTCAGCCCTGAGCCAAGGACGCTGGAAAGTACAAGAAAATACAAGGCGAGGTCCTGCCAGGGGTGAGCAGGGAGAGGAAGCTGATGCTGTGGTTCTTCCCAGGTTCCTGCTGCGTCCCCCCAACCTCCTCTCCAGGGTGTCCTGGCCACGCGTTCGTCTCCACACCACCCTCCATGAAGGCTTCCGTGGCGTCCAGTGCTCTGTATGTGATCGACTGCTACATCTTTATCCACACCGTTCCCCTGCCTGGAGCACCTTCTCCCAGACCAAGGCTTTGCACATCCCTCACTTCGCCCAGGTCCCCCATCTGAACATGGCCGGAGCCGTCCCTAACGAGCCTCTGTGGAATGGCACCTGCCCCCCTTCATCCTGTTCTATTTTTCTCCATAGCAACCATCACCACCTAACATATTTTATGTTTCTTTATTTGTTTTTCTTACCTTTTCCCCTCATTAGAATTTAAGCTCTGTGGGAGTTTTATCCCCCTTCTAGAACAGGTACTCGACAAAAATATGTTAAATGTTGAATAAAATAATTAATTTAACAAAGACTTTCTGAACATCTGGTATGGGCTGTGCATCGCAGTAGGTGCTGAGAATACAGTGTGAACAAGACAATCACAGTCTCCTTCCGTTTGGGGCTCACAGCCCAGCAAGATAAGGGTTAATTCAATAGGCACACAGATAATATGACGTGACAAACTGTGCCAAATAGAGGATGTATAAGAGCAAATGACAGAGTCTGATCCCGTCGGGCGGGCGGGGGGAGGAGTGGTGATCAGGGAGGGCTTCTCTGTGTAGGTGATGTTTGAGTTCCACAGGATGTGGGAGAGTGAACCACACAAAGGAAGAATGTTCCAGGTAGGGAAGGGAAGTCTCTGTGGCAGGCAGGAGCCCAGTCAAGGTGGAGTTCTTCATAGCCAGTCCTTGTGACAGGAGCAGAATGCCCAGCGGTTCTGCAGGTGTCCCTTGCCATGGTATCAGAAAAACCCCAGAGCAGAAAACTAGAGCTCCTTCACAGGAGGGGAGGTGCTATCAGGTAACACTTCGGAAGCTGGTTACTGTGGCAACGGCTGGAGTCCAAAGTGGGCCGACCACTTTCACAGTCGTTACAATAGCTATTAGAGCCAGAGAGAAAGAAAGAAAGAAAGAAAGAAAGAAAGAAAGAAAGAAAGAAAGAAAGAAAGAAAGAAAGAAAGAAAGAAAATAACAAGTGTTGGCGAGGATGTGGAGAAATTGGAGCGCTCATGCACTGTTGGTGGGAGTGTGCAATGGTGCAGCCACTCCGGAAACCAGTATGGACTTTTCCTCAAAAAATTAAACATAGACCCATCGTATGAGCCACCAATTCCGCCTCCAGGAATTCAGCCAAAATAATTGAAAGCAGGGACTCAAACAGATATCTGTACACCAGTGATCATAGCAGAACTATTCACAATAGCTACAACATGGACTCAACCCAAACGTCCATCAACAGATGCACGGAAAAACAAAATGTGGGGGCGCCTGGGTGGCTCAGTCGGTTAAGCTCCCGACTTCAGCTCCGGTCATGATCTCGCGGACTGTGGGTTCGAGCCCCGCGTGGGGCTCGGTGCCGACAGCTTGGAGCCTGGAGCCTGCTTCAGATTCCGTGTCTCCTTCTCTCTCTGCCCCTAACCCACTTGCGCTCTGTGTCGCTCTGTGTCTCAAAAATAAATAAATGTAAAAAAAAAGAAAAACAAAATGTGATATATCCATAGAACAAATATCATAGGAGTCCACTCATATATAGTGTGTATATATATATATAGAGAGAGAGAGAGAGTAAATTCATAGGGACAAAAGATAGAATGGTGGTTGCCACGGATGGGGTAGGGTGAGGGGAACACGAGTTACTGGCTTCATGGGTAGAGTCTGGGTTTGGGGAAATGAAGAAGTTCTGGAGATGGGTGGTGGTGATGTTAGCACAAGAATGTGAACGTAAGTATGTAATGCCACTAAGCTGCCTGCTTATAACTGGTTAAAATGGTAAAGTGTTCTGTTACATTTTACCACAATAAAAAACAGAAAGGAAAAAGACTGAGCTAAGAGTTGTGAGGGTTATGAGCACAGGAGGGGTCGAACACAGGATGTCATGGGGCTTTGAAAGGGGCACCTGAAAGAAGGGCGGGGGTGGAGGGGGTGGGTAGTGTTTAAACTTGTCCCGTGTGCAGAGGAGTGGGACAGAGTGAGAGGTGGTGGGAAACATCAGGAAAGCTGTCTGGACCAGGCCAGGTCGAAACTGAGGTTTGAGTGGGAGCTGGGGGGCAGGTGTGGAATATGTTTCAGACGGAATGAATGGCGTTAATGAATTTATTCAACTGGGCTGGACCATTCAGGGCCTTTGGGTGACGTGTCCTGAAGGCAGGGGCTTTAACCAGGCATGACCTCTTTGTGCTTCAGGAAGAGCGCTCTGAGGGGCTACTGTAGAAAAGGGAGCCCCGAGGGCAGTAGGGGGCTCAGCAGCAGGTGTGGTGAGAGGTGCTGAGGCAGGTGGGATGGAGAAAAGTCGAAGGAAGAGAATTTCCCGCGGGGGGGGGGGGGGGGCTCGGTGGCTAAAGGCACGTGAGGGTATTAAAGCTGACTCCCAGGCTTCTGACGTGGAGGAGGGAGCTGCCAGTCAGGGGGCCCAGGAAGGGAAGCAGGTCTGTGGGTGGCAAGTATGAAGAGGGCAGTCTTGGACTGTTGAGCTGGAAAAGCCCATTGGAGGTCCTGATGGAGATATCCAAGGACAGGTAGGTGATAAGTCTGGAGCTCCGTAGAGAAGTCTGCCCCAAAGATGGAGCCTGGGGAGTTGTCTGAATCTAGAATTCAGATTCCAGCCCGGTGACGCAGCTAAGGTGACCCAACCATAACATGTAAGAAAAAAGACACGCAGGCGTGGTGCAAACAGTACCACCCCCGACACACACCTGCCCCCCGACCTCAGAGCAACAGAGGTCAGGATGTTCCCGAACCCCTCTCCCCAAAGTTCCCGATTTCCTTCCTTCCCCTCTCACTGTTCTTCCAGTTAGCCTTTAAAGGATTCTTACTCTCCAGCCTCCCCTTAAAATTGTATTAGGCAAGCTATTGCTGATACAATGTTACATAACAAACAGCCCCGAAAGCTCAGTGGCTTATTATAAAAGCCATTTATTTCTCACTCACAGGTCTGCAGCCAGTCTGGGCAGCTCTGCTTCAGGGCACAGCTCGAGTCTGCTCATGGGTCTTCCTTGCTGAGCCCAGGCTGAAGGGCAGAGGCAGCCTGGCGTGGTTTTTTGTTTTTTTGTGTTGTGTTTTTTTTTTTTTTTTTAGAATGGGGGAAAGAGCACCAGATGCCAAGTCAATCCATGCAAGCAAGTCACATGGCCGACCCAGCCTCAGTGGGGCAGGGAGAGGTATGCCTCCCACGGAAAGGGAGGTGGATATTCGCCACACAAGCTACCATGAATGAGCTGCTCTCAGTTTTGCTCCCGTTTTTGGCCTCCCGTTTTGCTTCGGGCAAGTGCAGCCATGCCCGTGGCATTGACATACCTGAACTTCCATGATGATTTCTTGAATGCACCCCACTGGCCCAGATATGTTTCTCACCACCAGCCTCCCCCGCATCTGTTTAGTTAAAAGGTATTCCCACCTGGAGGTCCCCCAGGTGATTCAAAGTCCATGTGTCCAGAACTGGTCTTTATTTCTCCCCACCCAATTCCTATTCGGTCGCTGTCTCTGTGAAAGGCACCACACCAGCCAGTTTCCTGGGCCAGAAACCCAAGAGTGGGTCTCTGCTTCTTTTCTTCCTTACCCCCTCTGCCTCTGCCAGAGCCTGGGTTGGTCAGCTGGATCTAGTAAGCCTCCTACATTTTTTTTTGAAAATATTTTATTTTTGAGTAATCTCTATGCCCAATGTGGGGCTTGAACTTACAACTCCGAGATCAAGAGTCATGCTCCACGGACTGAGCCAGCCAGGCAGCCCACAAGCATCCCACTTTCTGTCCACTCGCTACCCCCACTCTCATCAATGGTCCAGCCCTGGATTATTGCATTAACCCCCAACTGATCTCTCTGCCTTCAGATGCTCCCCCAACCTTCCACCCTCTCCTCGCCAGCCAGAGGGATGTGTTTAAGGCACAGATGTGACCATGGCATGCTTTGGCTCAAAACTCTTTGGTGGCTCTCCTTCTCATACAAGATGAAGCCCAAGGTCCTTAGCAAAAAAAGTTCAAGGTCCTTCATAATCTCGCTCCTGTGTCCTTTTGCAGCTTGTGGCTCACCAGCGTCCTGAGCCCCGGGAGCACCGGGGCTGGATGTGCCCCTGGGGAGTTTGCAGCCTGAGGGGGAGACACACAACTCTACTGTACGTATAATACACCATGGCAAGTGTCACCATGGAGAGCATAGGCCCCTGTGCATAGGCATAGTGCAGGCGTGTTAGGCTGGGCCAGCAGGCCAGGGAAAGTGGCTAGGAGAGGTGGCCTTCCTTGGACAGTAATGGGAGTGGAAGGCACTCTCAAGGCTAAGTTGGAGGACAGAGCTCTGAGGAGCACCAGCAGATCTGATGGAGGAGGATCTGATTAAAGTGATGGAGGAGGCCTGTCCAGAGGGGGTCAATGAGGAGGAAATGTTGGGGCGGGGGGGGGGGTGCCTAGGGAAGACAGTGCTTCAAGGAAGGTGTCGAATCCCAGATAGTGGCCAAGCAGGAGGGAGCTCTGCAGAAGCCATGACTGGCTGGCAATGGCAGTTTGGGGGGAGCCATCTGGGCAGAAGTCATATCACAGCAGTGGTGGTGTGGGAGGGAGACAGACAGAGACCACAGAGGCAGACAACTCTCTCAAGACATCAGGCTGTGAAGGAGGTAAGAGGCAGGCCAGCACCCCAGGGGGAAGGAGCTTTGCTGTGTTTTGCTTAAAGACAGGAGAGACTAGAACCTGTATAGACGCTACCTAGAAAGAGCGGGTAGAGAGGGAGAGGACAAAGGTACTGGCTAGAGGCCGAGGCCCACGTTACAGTGAAGTGTCTAAGAGGGGGGGACGGGATGGAGCTCGACACAGCTGGAGGGACACCTTCACTCCCCTCTGGAAACACAGAGATGGGGAGACTCAGCCTGTGCTCTCAAGATGCTCATGGCCTGGGGGAGGGGGCTTTGCAGAGGAAGTAACCTTGGAGGTGGGGCTTTGGAGGTTGAGCAAGAATTCACTAGACAGGGCAGCCGTGGTGAGGGGACCCCAGGCAAGAGAGCAGCATGGGGCATGGGTGTTGGGGTAGGGGGGTGGGATGGGGACAGGAGAGGGAGACCAGGACTTCTTGCTCCCTTCCACACTGACTTCATGGGCACACAGCTAGGGCACCCATGGGTCCTGAGGGAAGGCAATGACTGTGCCCTGTTCATGTCGGTGTTGCCCAGTACCTAGCTTCTCTGTGTGTTGAGTAACAGAGGGTCCACTTCGGACAGAGTAAGTCTATCCTAGGGATGAGTGCTGTGGAGATAGCAAGGCTTCCTCAGGCAGGGTCATCGCCTCTCTCCCTTCCAAGTGCCGGACACGGTGCTGGGCTGGCACCAGTGAGTGCTCAATAAATGTCCGCTGTGTCCCTGGGGTCCCTGTGTTCAACACGTCCTCTCTAGCCACCCTCAGAGGCCACCGGGGGAGGAGGCACGGGAGCAGCCCTCTCCCCCAGCTATCTGGGGCACCCAGAGCAGAGCTCACTGGCTCATTCTCTGCTTCTGAGCCCTGTTTCCACGGAAACAGACATCGGCAACCATCAAAGTCCCAGCTTTCAAACATGAGTCTCTTCCAAAACTTACTCTCACGTGATTCATAGACTTCACAATTGTGGGGGCTGCAGGGGCCTTACAGAGCGTCCACCCCACCCACCCTTTTGCTGTGAGGGCAGAGTCAAGGCTAGAACACAGAGCCCTGGCTCCTAGTTGGGCGCTTGGCTCTTCGTCCGGTGCTGCCCCAACCTCGGAGACCCCACAGCCGTCCTGACCCATTAGCCAGGGCCTCAGTTTGTCCACCCGTCTTTCTAAAGAGGAGAAAGTGCTGGAAGTCAGCCCACACCTGTCGGGCACCTCAGGATCCGGCCAGCTCAGTGCAGGGGAGTCCAGAACAATGGGCACAGGGGTGGGGGTGGTCAGCCCCTCTTCCAAGGCTAATGTCACCGGAACCTAAGACCTGCTCCTTGGTCACTGGGGGCTGGGGTCCGGCCTCAGAGGATGTTGGGAGGGGGGAATGGGAGAACACAGGTCACCCACAGGCACTGATCCCACACAGAGCAGGCTCACAAGAAAGGGACTTCTCTCTGCAGCGTCCACTGGGCTCTATCTCTCTGCCTCTGTCTGCCTGCCTGTGCTCTGGGTCTCCACCTTCTCATCTGCTGTGTCTTATAGCCCGTTGCTCTGTCTCTGCATCCCTATCTGTTTCTACCTCTTCTGTCTCCATGTCTTAGCCCATCTCTATCTCTGGATCTCTCCATACAGTTCCTTCTCGGTCGGTCCCTTTCTGTGGGCTTCTCTGGGTTTTTTTACCTATCTTTCCAGGCTTCCCTGTTCTCCCGCCTGAGACGCCCGAGGACAAGGATTTTGTCTATTTTGTCCACTGTCAAGTCCCCACAGCCTAGGACAAGACCTGGCACATAGTAGGTGCTCAGTAACCGCTTGCCCAATGCATGATCTTTTTACACGTCTGTCTGTTTCTCTCCCTTCCTGCACATTGCTGCTTCCCCTCTCTGTCCTCTCTTTTGGCCTCATCTGCTGTTATGTGTCTTTGGACTTCTCTGTCTCCCTCTCCCTTTCTTCCTTTGTCTTTCTTTTTTGCTCTGTCTCTCTCATTCTCTCTCCCTCTATCCCTGTTCTGTCTGTCAGTGGCTGCTGGCCTCTCTTTTACACACACGCACGCGAACACACACACACACACACACACACACACACACACACACATATCTGCAGCATTCTTTCCTGTACATGTTTCCTAGGTTGATGTGGATTTAGGAAACCTAACTTCAATGCTACAGCTCCAACCCTCAGAGAGCCGCCTACACGCCTTCCCCCCTCCCCCAAATTACCATTACAAACGGGACCAGGCACTGGGGCAGCCCGCAGTAAAACTGGGAAGTCAGCGATTTGTTTCCAGTGGCTTCATTGGGCTCTGAGTCACCATTTTCCCCTGCCCAGTGCCCCTCCTGAACAGCAAGACCCCCAGCGCCAAAAGACTGCCCCCCTCCAATAACCTGCTGTAGGAAAAGGTTCAGAGACTAGCTGCTCACTGCTCCCATCAGATGTCTTCAGGGGCCTGTCTAAAAATTTCTCCTCTGGGGTGCTGGGGGAAGATGAGGGTTTTGCCTCCAGGAAGAGGAGTGTTAGGCCCCCTAGAAGCATGAGGGAACAATATGAACTGGTTCCGAGAAAGAGGCTTACACCCTCAGATACCAACTTTGTAGACAGCCCCCTAATCGACAGACAGCATGCTGTGGCAGTGAGAACAGGGGTATGGAAACCAACAGAAGGCCTTGGTCAGTCCTACCTCTACTCTTTATTTGCTGTGTGGCCTTGGGCAAACTATTTGACCTCTCTGAGCCTCCACTTCCTCATTTGGAAAATGGAGTTCATGGCATCATCCTTTTGGACTGAGATTCGGAACAAGGTGTACCAAGCACTTCACACTTCACACGTAGTCCGTGCTCGGTGAATGATCATGTCAATTTCTCTCTCAGGGCGTTGGATATGCCGGGAAAAATGGAGCAAAGATGCAGTGTATATCTATACTGCACTAGACCCTGTGCTGGGGCTGCAGTCCAGTCTTGTGCAGTGGTTACTAGCTCTTACTTTGGGGTCAGAGAGGCCACTTACTGCTGTATCATTGACCTTCTGGAAGCCTTGATTTTCCTCTTCTGTAAAATGAAGGCCATCGCACCAACTCTTTGGGGTTTTTTGGACGATTAAATGAGATAATAGCTATCAAGTGCTTGGCCAAGTACATAGCGTGGTGTGTGATCAGGAAACGTTAGATGGCACTAGCTTTCTAAATGTTAGCTCATTGGCTGTCACAAGGATCCTAAAAGTATGTGTTCTTTCACCCATTCTGTAGGGGAGGAAGCCGGGCTTAGAGAGGAGGGGCAATTTACCCGTCACCCAGCTGGCAGGAGGCAGGGTGAGGACTGGACTCTGGGCATCCTGACTCCAGCCTCTTTCTTGGCATTGTTACCATCTTAGCATCTCTCCCCCTTCCGGAGCTCCCCAAAACCCAGCAGCTGAGCCCTAACTCATGAGTCTTCCCTGAACACACTTATGTGCTCACTCTCACTAGGCAATGATGTGATTGCATAAAGAAGCAACACGTGGGAGCAAAATACCTGCCCTCGGACGCTGTATTCCCAGCCTCATCAAGGACACTCCGAGCTCTTGAACTTGACATGGAGCCACAAATGGGAGAAGAGCCAGAGAGAAGGTTCAGAGCAAGAAGCTATGAACAATGGGACATGTAAAATCCTTCAGCAAAAGGGTGTCTGCTGATGTGCTGATGTGAGTTCCGGGGAAGTGTTATTCATGAGTGTAGTTCCTCTTATATACGGGTCTGGAAACAAGAATAGTAGGCGTGGCTTCCCACTGATACTCTGAGGCCTCCTACGGAGGGAGGGAACAGAGAGAGGTGGTTGCTCACAAGAATTATCCTGGAGTCAGTGAAGGGATCTCAAGCAGAAAACCCAGCTGGGCACACCTGGAGCCTACTCACTCCATGGCTAAGTCCCCCAAATGCCTTGCCGTGAGATGCAAACCCAGTGGGTAGCCTGGAGTGGGAGGAGCCAACTCAGTCACAACATCTGGACCACAGATGCCCCATTCTGTCCCCTAAATGGCTCAGTTCCAATGGCTGGATGGAACTACTAACTGAGCCATCTGGGGGAGAATGGGGAGATCCTTCTGGAAAGAGGGCAGGAGTAGAGATTATCAGCAGTGTCTTTAGCTGATAGGAATGCCTGATAACACTACCCCCCCCCACCCCCTTTATTGTATTTTCCAACCTGTCAGAGCTGTGAGTCACCCTCTAGGTGAAGGGATTCCCATGCCTAGGTGCTGGCTGGCTGGCTGACAGATACCAAAACAAATCAAAGACCCCATAGGGAAGTACTTGGCTTGGCTTAGCAAGGTGCTGGGGCAGTATTGTAGGTGAGGCACTGCCACTTCTTGGAAAATGAAGTGTCTTCAGAGCAGCAACTTTCTCTCCTAACTGGCCAAGGCAAAATTGAAACACGATCACTTACGGAACTCTCGACATAAAGATGATGGAAACTAACATTTGTTGAGTACAATCTGGGATTTGTAACCTATAGTCTCTCATTTCCTTCCCAATACCCATGCCAGTAAGCTGTTGTTACTCCCATTTTCTGGGAAAGAGAGTGAATCTCAGATGTTGCAGCCGATTCTGTGGTTGTGCCTCACTGAGATTCCCTCTCCTGGACCAACACACTCATCCCACAGTTCCTGGGAATTTGGGTTGCTGAATTCCCAGCTGTATTCCTCCCTGGGAGTTGCCTTTGGTTGTAGGGAACTACTTCATTCAAAGTTATACCTGCTTTGAGAGGAGATTTCTACACCTGCTCTGAGGGTCCAGAGGTCCCAAAGGGGTAATGTTTCCATGAAGGGACACAGTAAGAGTGCCAATGAACTTTAAATCATGGCTGCTCCCTGTTTACTTTGAACTCCTTGAGCTAAGAGACCATCACAAGGAAAAGAATCCCCGTACTAGCAGAGGTAATCGATGCTGGTCGAAAGGAGGAGGTACAGCCATGTGGTTAAGCAATAGGAGCAGAGGAGAAGATGTGTCTTGCTCAGAGGATCCCCTGGGGTGTCCTTTGTGCTCTTTGCCCAGTTTTAATGGCACATGGACAAGGCAAGCAGACCATGGTAACACGGGGCTCAAACCCTTTGTGGTTAAGGGTCTGGTTCTCCACGAGGAAAGCTGCCCAGATGAGAAGAGATGCTGGCAAAAATGCCAGCTGGCAAAAAAGTGCAGGGACTCTAGATCAGGTGGTAGAAGGGTGATCACTGTATCAGTTATAGCCTTGAAAGCAACTTCTGCAGCTAGTGCTGTAGTTCATCCCACTAACCTTTCAAGTTTCCCAGGACACAAAGCCAACTAGAATCCTGGAGAAGTGAGTCCCACATGGGTCAAACTTCATGGCAGCAAATGAATCAGGAAAGTGCAAGGGGTGGACTGTAGTGGACACTCTGGTCCTCCACCCAGATCTCCTCTTCGAGGTTAACCCACCCATCCTAAGCTGCTTGGAATATTGCTGCAGGGGTCCTCACCCGATGTTACACCCCCTCCCAAAGGTGGCCAATGTGGGGCTGCAGTGCCTGCTACTTTGCCTCAATTTGGGACATCTCTGAAGGGCCATCCCAGCTTCATGGCTCTCTGTAGGATCAAATGAGGTTTCAATTATAGCCACATTTCTGGTCAGCTTCTGCCTCTAACCAATCCTGCCTTCCTACCTTCCTTACAGGCACATCTTCCAAGAGCACTTCACAATAAACCATGGACCACAACGCTCAAAGTCGGGTTTCTTCCTAGGGAACCCAATCTTCAGTAGACATCTTGGTAAACTTGCTCTAGGTAACAGCCCAGATAAACACCTTCCTCATTGTGTCATGGAGGCAGTTTCCCAAAGGAGGCAAAAGTGTTCTCGCATTGAGTTATAAAACTTTAATTCAGTATTTAATTTAGAATAAAAAAGTTTAGAATGTGTATACTTTGGGGGCACCTGGGTGGCTCAGTCAGTTGACTCTGTTTTGGTTTTGGCTCAGGTCGTGATCTCATGGATCACAGGTTTGAGCCCCACCTCGGGCTCTGTGCTGGCATCACAGAGCCTACTTGGAATTCTCTGTCTCCCTCTCTCTCTGCCTCTTCCTTGCTTGTGCGCTCTCTCTCTCTCTCTCTCTGTCAAAATAAATCAACATTTTTTTTAATGTGTATACTATCCATAAGAGAAATTCCCAGTTTTCCAAGTGCTATTGTTGCATAACAAACTACCCCAAACTTCGTGGTATAAACAGCAGCTCTTTTATCACGCTCAGGGATCCTGGGGACCTTAGACAGGGCACAGAAGGGGTGGTTGTTCTGTGCCCTGGGGTGTCTGGGCTCTCAGCTAGCCAGACTCCAACAGCTAGAGGCTAGAATCTTCTGGAGGTACCTCCTCTTACACATCTGGTGCCTAGGCTAGGATGACTCAAAAGTTGAGTTCAGCTAGGATTGTAACTTGGTCACTTGACTGCAGACCATCTGGGTTTCAAAAGGGAGAGTCCTGAGAAAGAGCATTCCCCAAACCCAAGGCGTAAGACACACAAAACTTTATGAACTTGCCTCAAAAGGCACGACTTGTCACTTCTACTGTGCTCTAGTCGTCAAAGCTGCACAATTTCACCCAGACTTCAGGGAAGGGAATGTAGACCACACCTCTTGATGCGAGGAGTATCAAAGAATTTGCAACCATCTGTCTTTTTATTTTTATTTATTTTTTTTAGATTTTTAAAAATATTTTTATTTATTTTTGAGACAGAGAGAGACAGAGCATGAGCAGGGGAGGGGCAGAGAGAGAGGGAGACACAGAATCCAAAGCAGGCTCCAGGCTCTGAGCTGTCAGCACAGAGCCTGACACGGGGCTGGAACTCACAGACCGCGAGATCACGACCGGAGCTGAAGTCGGACGCTTAACCAACTGAGCCACCCAGGTGCCCCTTCTATCTGTCTTTTTAAACCACACATCACTCGTAGGGATTTATCATAGGGAACAAACATACTTGTCGAAGGTCTATGTTAAGGAAGCTTACAGCCACATTGTTATAATGCTGCAAAACTGCAGACAATCTAAATGACCAATGATCCACAGGGATTGGTTAAATAATTTGTGGTACAGTGTATCAATACTATGAAATATTGACGTAGCTATTTTTTAACATGATACAATACAAGGGAAAGATTTTTATAGTATATTGTGAAATGGAAAAAAGTTGGCTGTAGATGGTGTATATGATACGATACGTTTTGGTTGAAAGAATAGTTTACTTACAGAAATTTTCAACAAGGTAATTGAGTTTCTCCTGCACCCCACTGACCTAGGCACTGGGAATACAGAGTAAATACGAACCAGCTTCTTGCTGTGAAAGAGTTTACATTTCTGGGGGCGGAGGTGCTAGTGCTGGTGGTGGTAGTGGCGGATAGAGGAGGAATGTTTCTCTTTGGCAACTTCCCAGAGGACATAACCCTTGCGTTGAGTTTTGAAATAATTAGCCCAATAAATGGAGAGGGTAGGTGTCGAAGTCATGGAGGCTGACTGTGCCACCCCCCACCCCCCGCATTCCTTCCACCAAACATGATCCCATTTCCTATGCTGGTGATTGGTTTAAGAATGGGCATGTGATGGGGCGCCTGGGGTGGCTCAGTTGGTTGAGCATTCGACTTCGCTCAGGTTGTGATCTCTTGGTTCGGTTCCTGGGTTTGAGCTCCCCTACCCCGTGCTGATAGCTCAGAGCCTGGAGCCTGCTTCCAATTCTAGATCCCCTGCTCTCTCTCTCTGCCCCTCCCCCACTCTCTCTCTCTCAAATATAAACATTTAACAACAACAAAAAAGAATGGGCATGCGGCCAATCCTGGCCAATGTGAGGCTGAGGGGAAGTCCGCTAGGGGGCTTCTGAGGAAAACTTTCAATCATCAAATAAAAAGACGCCAGACATGGTTTCTTTTTCTACCTGTGGACATTGTCGTGTCTAGGAGCAAAGATTGAATTTACTGCCGTCTTCTTTTAACCCAGAAGGGATTCAATCAGATTCAACTGAATCTGATCCCATTGGTGGCAGAGGAAAGAGACAAAATGAGCTGCGTCCTCAACATTTTTGTTGAGTGTACAAGTACCTGGGGTCCATCTTGCCTCTATGCCAGGTGAGATAATGTGTTTCCTGATTGTGTAAGCCAGTTTGCATTAGGGTGTTCTGTTACTTGCAGCTGAAAAGCATGCTAACTATCCCAGAAGAGCATTCCAGGTACCAGGAACAGATGAGAGAGTGTGGCCTGTATCTCAGTATGGCTTCAGGAGAAACTGTGTATGGGGAGGAAGGCTGACAACAGAGAGGCCAGTAGGCCCAGGTCATGACAAGATTATGCCACTGAAGTTTCAAGGACTTCATCCTGAGGGCAATAGGGAGCTGGCCAAGAGTTTTATTTATTTTTTAAAATTTATTTTATTTTAACGTTTATATATTTTTGAGAGAGAGAGAGAGACAGACAGACAGAATCTGAAGCAGGCTCCAGGCTCTGAGCTGTCAGCACAGACCCCGACACAGGGCTCGAACCCGTGAACAGTAAAATCATGACCTGAGCCAAAGTCAGACGCTCAGCCGACTGAGCCACCCAGGCGCCTGTAATTTATTTTATTTTAAATCAACTCTACTCCACACATGGGGCTTGAACTCTTGACCTCAAGGTCGAGAGTCACATGGCCCCCCCACTGAGCCAGTCAGGTGCCCCGGCCAAGAGTTTTAAACACAAGCAAGTTTTAAACACAAGCAAAGTGATTTGTTCAAATCTGCATTAGGAAAATCACTCTAGTGGCTAAGAACAATTTGTAGGAAACAGAGAGAGAGAGAAAGAGACAGAGAGTGTGAGTGAGACTGAGCGCAAGAAGATCATTTGGAATACTGATGGGCAATGAGAACCCTCCCAGGGTTCAGGCTGGGGCATCTGGGGGGATGGTGGCACCATGCATGGAGAAGGCAATGCCAGAAAAAGGGTTGTGTGGAAAACAAAGCTCGGTTCAGATGTGGTTTGTACATGGTGCCCCAAGATGCTAGCAGGGTCGGGAAACCTACTGAGAAGCATCTATTGCCTTTCTTCTGATAGCCACCTTGACTGACTTTAGGGAACCATCTTCCAAACACTGGATAGAGCCTTTGGGGTGGAGGGGGGTAGTCTGCCATCAGTTTGGCTAAAATATGGACCATGGTCCAAGCCTGGACAATTAAATGGTCTCCTTGGAATCTGAACCTTGACTTGTCTCACAATGTACGCATTGTTCATCCCCAAGACAAGGTTTTTGTCAGTAACAAAACTCAGTATCTGAGCAAGGGCTTCTGTGCAGGAAGTGTTTTGGGGGAAGTAATTCCAGGGAGCAGGAGAGAGGAACTGGGAAGAGAAATCTAATCCAAGGGTTATCATGTTGGATGCTCCAGTCCACTGGAACCTTCTCAGGAGTACAGCATGAGTCTCAGAACGGTCTGCAAGAGGCAGGGGAGGGCTGTGAAGGGAGAGGCCAGTGTCCATTGGCTCCTCACCCCACTGGGTAAGGAGAGACACCCCTGCATCCCGGGGGTGCCCATGACACGTGGCCAGTCGGCTCCCACAGGCACCTCGGGTGCCAGCCTTGGAGAAGTTGGGGTGGAAGCAGGAGGCTGCAGCACATCTCACTGTGAGACGGAACACTATCAGTGCAAACCGGGTCAAAATGTGTGCAGAAGAGACCACAGTGGCAGCACAGGGAGGCTGAGAAGATGTGAAGCAGGACACAAGAAATGTCTGATATGGGCTTTCTCAAAAGGCTGCTGGGTCCTGCTGCCTGGATCTCCAGAACTCTTCTTCCTGTGTTCTCTGCAAGGCCTAATGTCCCAGCTATTCTTTCCGGTCTACAAGCCACACCATAGCCTTCCAGTGCGTTCCTTTTGGGCTCACATTAGCCATAGCCAGTTTCTGCTGCTTAAATCCCACCCGCCCCCCCCAAATGCTCTCTACATGCCATTGGAGAGAGCAAACTCAAAAACTATTGTGGAGAAAGGAACACAACATCTTCCTGTAGTATCTTTAAAGATCCCTTGATAAAATTAGAGGGCTGAGTCTGTTTTCTGAGGGTGTGGCCTCCCACCAATTCTGAGGGAGCATTGGAACCCCTACAGCGAGACTGTCCGGATACTCTTGCCTCTGTCACCGATGCTCCTGTCTGAGAATAGCAAAGGCAGCCTATATCTCATCAAAAGCCCTAGATGGATGTGCTCTTGGGCTGAAAGAGGGTCTTCAAGGTACCCTTGAAGCATGTAAGAGTGGGTCTGCTTAGACCAGGGTCTTGACCCTGGGTAAGGGGCTTCATGAGTTTATGGGCACAGGATAGAATTACATTGTAATTGAAGCATATGAGTGTAATAGTGTGTGTGTGTGTGTGTGTGTGTGTGTGTGTGTGTGTGCATGAGCCCGCTTTCCTCAGCAGAGATAGTGCCAGTGGTCACTGGCCAGATACCACTTTTAGGAAACTATGGAAAAAAGACTGGGAGAGAAGACATCTTGACAAGTAAAGAGACATTGGTGGAATAAAGATACATCAAGTCGTGTGTTCCTTTTTTTTTTTTTTTTCATTCTAGGAGCGTTAACTAAACTCAGATACCGGGTACCTGTGCCCTCAAAGGAGCTCCAAGTCCAATAGAGCTGACAGACGCAAATATAAAGTTTAATAGGAAATCATAAGGGCTAAGACAGAGGGGACAGACGATCCCGACCTGACCTGAGCCGAAGAGATCCTGACCTGAGCCGAAGTCGGATGCTCAACCAACTGAGCCACCCAGGCATCCCACATTTATATATACACACACACACACACACACACACACACATATACGTGTATATACACGTATATATGATAATTAATATGTATATTATATATATTGTTTATTTATTTAATGTTTATTTATTTTTGAGAGAGAGAGAGAGTGGGTGAGGGGCAGAGAGAGAGAGGCACAGAGGATCCAAAGCAGGCTTAGCACTGACAGCAGAGAGCCCGATGCAGGGCTCGAATTCACAAACTGCGAGATCACGACCCTGAGCTGAAGTCTGATGCTTAGCTCACGATCTCACGGTTCGTGGGTTGGAGCCACACGTCAGGCTCTGCGCGGACAACTCAGAGCCTGGAGCCTGCTTCAGATTCCGTGTTTCCCTCGCTCTCTGCCCATCCCCCACTCGTGCTCTGTGTCTCTCTGAAAAAAATGAATAAACATAACAATAAATAAATAAATAAATAAATAATAAAATGGGTGTGCTAAAAAAAAGTTCAAGCAGTACAGAAAGAGTGGAAAGTAAAAGCCCCCACTCTTTCCTTCCCATCTAAGCCTTCCCAGGTAGCCTTAACAGTTAGCCAGCTTACAGTTAGCAGTTTCCTGTGTAGCCGTCCAAATGTTTTCCATATCTCTCTAAACGCAATCATGTATATATATATATATCCTTTTCACTTCTAACAAATAAGTTCATGTTATATATACTGTGCCATGTACCTTGCTTTTTTATCTTAACAGTGTATCCCAGACCTCTCTTCACGTGACATGAAGGGGTATCTCATTCTTTTAACAGCTTCAGAGACTTGCAGAGCACAGGCGAACAAATTACCTTCCAAAATTATGACGCCCATTTACACAGTCACAAAGCACATATGAATGTTGCAGTAGCTTTCCGCCTTGTCAACGTCCTGGTGGTTTTTTTCCTCTTCACAGCCTGATACCTCATTGACAGTTTGGACAATCTGGTATCTCTTTGGTTTAATGTGCGGTAATGAATTTAATTATAAGGGAAGTTGCTCATCTTTTTACTGTGTTTATTGACCGTTTGTATTTGTTTTTTCGGCAACCAGCTTATTCGTATCCTTTATCTGCTTTTCTGTCTGTTAGTCAAATATTTATATTTTAATGAAATTTGACATTGGTTAATGAGTTATAATAGTTTATATATACATATGTATTAATATATGCACAATATATATACAATATACAGACTCATATGTATATATATAATATATATTAATTCCATTTTGTGTTTACGTACAAGTTTTTGCCATATGGAAATTTATGATTTTTTATGTTCTCAAATTTATCATTCATGTCTTTAATAGCTTCTAGGTTAAAGTCATACCTGAAAGTCTGAGCCCATTCCTAGGTTAGGAATTACTTCATTGATGTTTTCCACCAGCACTTCTATGTTTAATTCTTGGTATGTATGTCTCTGAGCGCACCCTTTGCTAGAAACTTCAGTGTCCCCTACATTCCTAATCACTTCTTCCATTTATTCAACCGTGACTGGATTTTCCTTACCAAGAGACAGTCTTCCATTTCCAACTTACGAGTGAGACTTAGAATGAGGACCTATGCCCAGACCGCAAATGATAAAGACAAAACGAACAGGAGATTCTGAAGCCTGCTGTTCTGTCCATCTCCGGGAACTTTACATTCTACGCAGAAGGGTAAGTGCCAGTGTGGACGCTCATTATGTTGTGGAGAGGGGTGTGGCAGGCAGGTGAGTAAAATCATGACCAGTGCTAGTGAAGATGCGGTGGCCTGGGCATGCTCACGGATGTTGCTGGGGCTCTACCTGGAACCAGCCCTTCTGGAGAGAGGGATGGCAATCTGTGCCAGGAGGCTCTCATGTTCCTTGACCTGGTAACTCCACTTCTGGGGGTTAACCCGAACCAATAACCAGGGAACTGAATATTCACATACTAGAGGCTTTATCACAACAAATTAACAAGAAGGAAACATCGAAACAGTTGGAATAGCCATAGGTTATGATTAGAGAAATTAATAATGCCTCAGTCAAATTACAGAATATTTTATGGCCATTAACAATCCTGTGTTAAAGAAATAGGCCATGTTATGAGAAATGTTTATGATATAGTTTTAAGTGAAAAACATAAGAATATAAAAATACTGGGGCACCCGGGTGGCTCCGTCGGTTAAGTGTCTAACTCTTAATTTCAGTTCAGGTCATGATCTCATGGTTCATGAGATTGAGCCCCATATTGGGCTCTGTACTGACAGCACAGAGCCTGCTTGGGATTCTCTGTTTCCTTCTCTCTGCCCCTCCCCTACTTGGGCGTGTATGTGCACACACATGCACATGTTCTCTCTCTCTCCCTCTCTCAAAAATAAATAAACATTAAAAAAACAAAGTACTTATATAGTATGAGATGTCCTCCCACCCCCCCCCCCCAATTTATGTTGTATGATGTGTGTGTCTGTGTGTGATATATATATTGGTTAGCAGCTCTGAATTTGAGTAAGTCACTTTTCCTCTCTATAAGTCAGTTTTATCCTCTGCAAAAGGGGGCACTGGCAGTATTTAACCTCATAAGGCTGCTGTAGGAATTAAATAGACTGAACAACAACAACAACATGAAAGGTAATTAATGAAAGACAAAAAAAAAAAATTCATGATGGGGTTACAGATGCTTCTTGGACTTTTCTTCTTTACAATATTTTGCTACTTTTCAAATTTTCTAAAATGACATACTATAGTTAAGAATAAGGAAATGTGGGGCGCCTGGGTGGCTCAGTCGGTTGAACATCTGACTTCGTTCGGCTCAGGTCATGATCTCACGGATCATGAGTTGGAGCCCCGCGTCGGGCTCTGTGCTGACAGTTCAGAGCCTGGAGCCTGCTTCAGATTCTGTGTCTCCCTCTCTCTCTGGCCCTAACCCACTCGCATTCTGTCTCTGTCTCTCTCAAAAATAAATAAACATTAAAAAAAAATTTTTTTTAAAGAATAAGGAAATGTGTTCAGGTAAGTGAGAAAATTGTTTCTATTGTTCTTTAAATAACAAGTTACATGTCTTAAATATAAATGATTGAATTTTTTAAATGGAAAATACATTCCAATGATTTAAAAAATATATTTTTTAGTTTATTTATTTATTTGAGGGTGGGGGAGAGCCGGAGAGGGGAGACAGAAGCCCAAGCAGGCTCTGCATTGTCAGCAAGGAGACTGACTTGGGGTTCGAACTCACAAACCATGAGATTATGACCTGAGTTTAAACCAAGAGCCAGATGCTTAACTGACTTGAGCCACCCAGGCGCCCCCCAACGGTTAAAAAAAACTTTAGTGTCTTTATACATATGAAGAAAGTGAATCTGCTACCCAGCCCTGTCCCACAAGCCCCCAGGGGCTCTCTGTGGTGACTGCCACTATCACCACTTTGTTAAGTTGCTTTTTCCTAATGTGATTTTTGAGATAGAAAAAGATTCCCACACCTAGTGACTTAATTTGGATCTGACAGAAACCTAATTCAAAGTGGCTTACTCAAAACAGGACATTTTTGGCTTATGTAGTTGAAAAGCCCAGGGGTAATGCTGGCTTCAGACCTGGCTGGACCCAGAGCCTCAAATACCGCTATTAAATATATGTTTCTAACTTTTGGCTCTGCTTTCTTTGGTGCTGGCTTTATTCACAGACAGGACCTTCCCATAGAAAGCCTCAAAGATGGTCACCGATGGTTCCAGGCTTATGTTCTACCACTTGGTAATCCCCATGAAAAAGCAGCATTTCTCTCCCGGTAACTCTGCCAAGAATCCCAGGTCTTGCTCTCATTGGCTGATGTGGATCATGTGACCGCCTAAGGCCTGATTGGTGAGCTCAGGGTCATAGAATGCTTTGATCAAGCCAGGCAGCCTGAGGTCTCGGCCTCACTGGAACCAAGAGTAAGAGAGTGAGTTCCTAAAAGAAAGTGCAGGCTTTGTCACCAAAGAAGGGGAATGAATGCCGAACAGGCAAAACAATATAGGTGGTCACCACCCTGCCCTAGTGCTTCTAGAAGAATAAGCATTGGGGCGCCTGGGTGGCTCAGTCGGTTAAGCGGCCGACTTCGGCTCAGGTCATGATCTCGCAGTCCGTGAGTTCGAGCCCCGCGGCGGGCTCTGTGCTGACAGCTTAGAGCCTGGAGCCTGTTTCAGATTCTGTGTCTCCCTCTCTCTGACCCTCCCCCGTTTATGCTCTGTCTCTCTCTGTCTCAAAAATAAATAAATGTTAAAAAAAAAAAAATTTTAGAAGAATAAGCATTTACTGAACAAGGTACACTCTCCTTTTCAGAAAGATACATAAATAATGGGGGTGCCTGCTTTCCTGCCAGTGGCTTTGCATGTGGATGGTGTGAACATCCCTGGAAAGCTTGAGTGGTGCTAAGCCCTCTGCCCAGCTACTGACACTGACATCGCTTCACACTGGTGAGTTAATTTCTTAAGTTACTTTTTTGGTTCAAATGAATTAAGTAAGCATTTTAAAAAGCACCCAACTTTTGCTGTGTGTCATAAAAAAAGGAGGACAGGAGTGGGTAGGGAGATTGGCTGTGGGGGAGGACTAGAGGGAAAGTAAAGAAACATCAGTGCTTGGCTCAGGGCAAGAAGGGACCCATTTTCTGAGGGCCAACCCTATGTCAGATACTTCCACAAACTTACAAAGGTACTTTTCACATCCACCTGGGAGGAGTGAGACATTAGTATCCCCATTTTATAGATGAGGCAACTGAGACACAGAGAAGTAAAAACACTTGTCAAAGCCACTCAGAGAAACAATAGTAGAAAAAAAAGGGGGGGGATTAAAGGGCAGGTCTATCTGCCTTCTTTGTGCTCCATTTTACTGGCTCAGGAGTTCACAGTGATTCTATTAGGTTTCAAATGGAACCCAGCGTTGTATCCCTGGTTCCAGGCCTCTCCAAATATCTCTTCCTATAGCAAATAGAGCCAACCAGGAGGCTACCCCATCTAAGCAATGTTAACAGCCCTATTTGTTATATTGGTCTTACATGTTAGCAGCCCCTTCCGTCCCTTCTTCACTTCCGTTTGGCACTTATCACCTCTGCAACTACATCCCTCCTTCTGTGCCTCAGATTCTCAGAGAGGAACTCCTACTGCTGCCATAGACCAGGTAGAAGAGAACTAAGCCTCTTTATTCATTCATTCATTTATCTATGTATTCATTCCACAAACACTCACTAAGCTTGTGTTGATATCAGGCCTGTGGAAAGAGCTCAGTGGGACAGCTCCTGCCCTCAGGGGAATTTGTAATCTAGCGGTGGTAGGGGTGGCCAATCCCAGCATGTTAGTACGTTGTGATCAGTGCCATGAGATCTATAGGGCACTGGAGTGCCACCTCACTCAACCCAGGCAGGCTGAGATGGGCTGGGGGCCAGGGCAAGCTTCCTGGAAGAGGTAACACTTGAGGATGCCTTTAAAAATGAGTTCTGGGGGCACCTGGGTGGCTCAGTCGGTTAAGCATCCGACTTCAGCTCACGATCTCGCGGTCCGTGAGTTCGAGCCCCGCATCGGGCTCTGGGCTGATGGCTCAGAGCCTGGAGCCTGCTTCTGATTCTGTGTCTCCCTCTCTCTCTGCCCCTCCCCAGTTCATGCTCTGTCTCTCTCTGTCCCAAAAATAAATAAACGTTAAAAAAAAAATTTAAAATAAAAATGAGTTCTGGGGCACCTGGGTGGCTCAGTCGGTTAAGCATCTGACTCTTGATTTCAGCTTCAGGTCATGATCTCATGGTTCATGAGTTCGAGCCCTGCATGAGGTGGGGCGGCACACAGGGTCGGCCCATGCACTTGTTCAGACCTTTGATTCAGGATGAAGCAACATGAGCTGGCACCCTGCCGGTGGAGGTGGTCCATGTACATCTGGTTGCGGGGGGAGGGGCAGCACGGGTTTGCAGGGTTGAATCCCCGACTCAGACGTGGCCTTGATGCTGGTGGCACAGCTGTAGCCGTTGCCACCGAGGTTGAGTTTCTGGCATTTGCTGTTCGACTGTGACAGCGGCAGGGACAGCATGTTCTCAGATGGCCGATTCCGCAGTTTGTTCCTGGAAGTGACGTTTTCCCCTGAGGCCGCTCTTCTCGTCCTCCTGATGATTCTCTGAACTACCTAGCCACTTGCCGCACACCCCTTTTCTGCTTTCGCATGCCTGAGTGGCTTCTGTTGCTGGCAACTAAAAGCCCTGAGTGAGATGCAGAGGGAGGCAAGATGCTGTGGTGGTTGATGAGGGGCAGCTGGGCCAGATCACAGAGGACTAGAGCCAGGTTAGGGGTGAAGATGTAGGCGACGGGGAGCTATAGAAGGACATTACAGAGGAGTGGCGATGCCTGGGCACCACTTTGTGGAGGCCAAAGGGAACATGGATGCAGAGCTAGAAATCATGAGGCTGGAGGATAAGATCCTAATATTCAGATCCATGGAGGGATGGTTTTTAAACTTTGAAAGAGGAATTATAGAGAAGCGGTTAAGACCATGGAGTTGGGGGGGGGTTGGGGGGGCTGGCTGGCGCAGTCGGTGGAGCACGCAACTCCTGATCTCAGGTTTGTGAGTTCAAGCCCCACGTTGGGCATGGAGCCTACTTCAAAACAAAACAAAACAAAACAAAACACATGAACCTTGTCCATGCCTCAGTTTTCTCATCTGTAAAATGGGAAATAAGCGTACCTATTTCATGTTTTGAGTATTAAATTAGTTAGGGTTGCCTGGCTGGTTCAGTCAGTAAGGCGTGCCACTCTTGATCTGGGGGGTGTGTTGGGTGTAGAGATCACTTAAAAATAAAATCTTTTGGGGCACCTGGGTGGCTCAGTCGGTTAAACATCCGACTTCGGCTCAGGTCATGATCTCACGGTCCGTGAGTTCGAGCCCCGCGTCGGGCTCTGTGCTGACAGTTCAGAGCCTGGAGCCCGTTTCCCATTCTGTGTCTCCCTCTCCCTCTGCCCCTCCCCTGTTCATGTTCTGTCTCTCTCTGTCCCCAAAAAAATAAATAAATGTCGAAAAAAAAAATAAAAAAAAATAAATAAATAAACGTTAAAATAAATAAATAAATAAATAAATAAATAAATAAATAAAATCTTTTTCATACAGGATTAAATCGGTTACTATTATGAAATGCACAGAACAGCGCCTGGCATTTAGTAGACACTTTGTAAAGGTTAGCTATCATTATTAGGATCGATACTGAAAAGGCTTGGTTCTGGGACTCAGGGTAACAGGTTTCTGGTCCTTGTTTCGCCACAACTGTGATGTGTGACCTTGCACAAGATGCTTCCTGTCACTAAGCCTCGGTCTCTGTTGCGTGAAATGTGAGGACCAGATCTCTGATGCTGTTTGCACGTGACCTTTTCTCTGACCTCCCAGCCCTGCCCCTGCCTCTGTCCCCCAGGGGTACTAGGTGCTAAATCCACCTGGGTCCTTTCATCACTTGACCTCTTGTTTGACACAGTTGACCACTCTCTCCTTGGAGTGTGGTCTTCCATGGCCTCCTTGGTATCTTGGGCTCCTGGATTTCCTTCATCCTTTCTGGCTGCTCTTTTCCACATCTTCTTCCCTGGATTTCACCTTCAACCTCTCTCTTAACTGGGGGTTTCCCTAAGGCTCATCCTGGGGTTCTCTACTCTTCAGCCTGCACTCTGTCCTCAGGCCATGTTCTCTGTTCTCAAGGCCCCTATCACCTCCTCGAAAGTTCTAGTCCTGCATTGCCACCTGTCTCCTGGACAGCTTCACTGGATATATGTAATGCATCAAAGGGAATTTATCATTCACTGTCAGCCCAGACTTACAGTCCTCTTCCTGGAAGATGATACCACTATCACCTACTTAGATGCTCAGACCAGAAGCCCTTGTTTCCTATGGGCCTCAAATCTCATTTGCCACTGAGTCCTGCCCACCCCACCCTCTCAGAGTATCTTCTTTACTCATCACAGCCTCTACCCTAGTCCAGGTCCTCCTCCTCTTATCAGGACCTTTGCATCAGACTTGCTCCCTGTCTCCAATCTTGCTTACTCTGACCCATGCTACACAGTGGTATATGGGTCTGACCAAGTGGGGCTTACTCTAGAAATTCAAGTCTCATTTAATATCCTAAATCAGATCAATATAATTTGTCACATTCACAGAATAAGATAAATATGACCATTTCAATAGGTAGAGCAAAGGACATTAAATAACATTCAATACCAGCTACAATAAAACTCTCGGCAAACTAGAAATAGAAGGGAACTTCTTTAATCTGACAAAGGATATCTACAAAAATCCTATAGCTAAGATTATATTTAATGTCAAGTATCAAACATTTTCTTTCTGATGGGAGGAACAAAGCAAGAATGTCCTATCATATTTTTGCTCAACCGTTAGTACTAGTGGTCCTAGCAAGGACAATAAAGCAAGAAAAAGCAATAGAAAGGGGTGCCTAGCTGACACTGTTGGTGGAGCATGTGACTCTTGATCTCGGGGTTGTGAGTTTGAGCCCCAGGTTGAGTATAGAGGTTACTTAAAAATAAAAAGAGTTCTTTCTTTTTTTTTTTTTAAAGTTTCTTTTGTTCTATTTTTTTAAATTTTATTTATCTATCTTGAGAGAGAGAAAGTGCGAGTGGGGAAGGGGCAGAGAGCGCGGGAATCCCAAGCAGCCCTGCCCCACCAGTTGCAGAGACTGATGTGGGGCTCGAACCCACAAATCGCGAGATCATGACTTGAGCCAAAATCAAGAGTCAGATGCTTAACCGAATGCGCCACACAGGCATTCCTGGTCTTTTTTTTTTTTTTTTTTAATATTTGTTTATTTTTGAGAGAGAGCATGAGCACATGAGCAGGGGAGGGGCAGAGGGAGGAGGACAGATCTGAAGTGGGCTCCACACTGACAGCAGCAAGCCCAAGGTGGGGCTCAAACTCATGAACCTCCAGACCATGACCTGAGCTGATGTCAGATGGTCAACCACCTGAGCCACCCAGGTGCCCCTGTTCTATTTTTTAATTTAATTTAACTTTCATTTATTTTGAGAGAAAGAGAGAGAGAGGGAGAATGTGAGTGGGGGAGGGTCAGAGAGAGAAGGAGAGAGAGAATCCTAAGTAGGCTCCACTCTGTCAGTGCAGGGCCCGACATGGTGTCTGAACTCACGAACCATGAGATCATGACCTGTTCTGAAATCAAGAGTCAACTGCTTAGCCAACTGAGCCACCCAGGTATCCCCAAAGTTATTTCTAAATAAGGTATTAGAATTAATTCAATGAAGTTGCTAGATATAAAGACAATATACAAAAATATAATTATTGTTAGCAAACAATTAGAAAATGAAATTTAAAAATAATACTATTTACAATAGCATAAAAAAATCAGGAATAGGGGTGGGTGGCTCAGTTGGTTAAGTCTCTGATTCTTGGTCTCTTGGTTTCAGCTTAGGTCATGATCTCATGGTTCATGAATGAGTTCAAGCCACACATCAGGTTCTGCAGTATCAGCTTGGGGCCTCCTTGGGATTTTCTCTCTCCCTCTCTCCTGACCCTTTCCTGCTTGTGCATGCTCTCTCTCTCAAAATAAATAAGTCAACTTAAAAAAAATCATCAGGATTAAATGCAATATATGTAAGACTTTATTCTGTAACTTTAAATTCTGTAAAATTTAGATATTGCTGCAGAAAGTAAAAAAAAAAAAAAAAAAAAGCTGAATAAATGGGGAGAGAAAGGATATACCATGTTCATGGATTGGAAGATTCAATGTTGTAAAGTTATCAATTCTTCCCAAATTGGCCTTATAGGCTCAATGCAATTTCAATAAAAATTCTAATAGATTTTTTAGTTAATGCCCTGATTCTAAAATTTATATGAAAATGCAAAGAAACTACACTGACAGTGCACTGTTGGAAAAAACAAAGCCTGAGGAGTTATACTACTACATATACAAATTCACCATATGGGGTACCTGGGTGGCTCAGTCAGCTAAGCATCTGACTTGATTTTGGCTCAGGTCATGATCTCACAGTTCATGAGCTCGAGCCCCACATCAAACCCCAAATTGGGCTCTGCACAGTGCTGAGCCTGCTTGGGATTCTCTCTCTCTCTCTCTCTGCCCTGCCTCCCCTCCCTTTCTGACTCTCTTTCTATCTCTCTCTCAAAATAAATAAATAAGCTTAAAAAAAAAACTTACCATAAAAATTTACAATTAAGACAATATAGCACTGGCATAAAGTAGACAAGTAAACTGATGATACAGAATAGAGAACCCAGAAATAGACTCACACATATATTATCTCTTGATATATGAAAAAAAAAATCACTACAATTCATTGGAAGGAAAAAAAGTATTTTCTTTTTTTTTTTCAAAAAAAATTTTTAATGGTTTTATTTATTTTTGAGACAGAGAGAGACAGAGCATGAACTGGGGAGGGGCAGAGAGAGAGAAAGACACAGAATCTGAAGCAGGCTCCAGGCTCTGAGCTGTCAGCACAGAGCCTGACACGGGGCTTGAACTCACAGATTGTGAGATCATGACCTGAGCTGAAGTCTGACGCTTAACCGACTGAGCCACCCAGGTGCCCCAGAAAAGAGTATTTTCAAAAAATGATGCTGGAAATTTGAGGGGGAGACATCTTGACTCTTACCTAATGCCATACACACCTCTTTTTTTTTTTGTAGGCTCCATGTCCAACATGGGTCTTGAACTCACAACTCCAAGATCAAGAGTCGCATACTCTACTGACTGAGCCAGCCAGGTACCCTACCAAAAACAACCCTTAATTCAACATGGAGCAGAGTTCTAAGTGTAAAAGATAGAACAATAAAGCTTCTAGATGAATACATAGGAGAATCTTACCACCTTGAGGTAGGCAAAGATTTTTTTATTCAAATCACATACTCACCAAAAAACCAACCATAAAGGAAAAAGTTGAAAAGATAAAAGATAAAGGAAATGAATGTCATTAAAATTAAGAACTTTTAAAAATAATTAAGAACTTTTGTGCATCAAAAGGTAACACGAAGAGGGGTGCCCTCTGGCTCAGTTGGTAGAGTGTATGACCCTTGATCTCAGGGTCATGAGTTGGAGCCCCGTCTTGGATGTAGGGATTACTAAAAATAAATAAATAAATAAAAACTTTGAAAAAAAAGATATTAGACGATTTCTTTTTTAAAATTTTTCTAAATGTTTATTTTCGAGAGAGACAGAGAGCAAGCAGGGGAGGGGCAGAGAGAGAGAGAGGAAGACACAGAATCGGAAGCAGGCTCCAGGCTCTGAGCTGTCAACACAGAGCCTGATGCGGGGCTCGAACTCATGAACCGGGAAATCGTGACCTGAGCTGAAGTTGGACGCTTAACCGACTGAACCACCCAGGGACCCCAATTAGAGGATTTCTTTTGCACTACTGGTGGGAATGCAAACTGGTGCAGCCACTCTGGAAGACAGTATGGAGATTCCTCAAAAAGTTAAAAATAGAACTACTCTAAGACCCGGCAATTGCACTACTAGGTATTTGAAGGGGCACATGCACCCCAATGTTTATAGCAGTGCTATTGACAATAGCCAAAGTATGGAAAGAGCCCAAAAGTCCATGGATGAATGGATAAAGACGATGTAGTATATATATATACAAAGGAGTATTACTTGGCAATCAAAAAGAATGAAATCTTGCCATTTGCAACTGTGTGGATGGAACTAGAGGGTATTATGCTAGGCAAAATTAGTCAGAGAAAGACAAATATCATATGACTTCACTCATATGTAGAATTTAAGATACAAATTTAAGATGAACATAAGGGAAGGGAAGTAAAAATAATATAAAAATAAGGAGGGGGACAAAACATAAGAGACTCTTAAATATGGAGAACAAAGAGAGGGTTGCTGGAGGGGTTGTGGGAGGGGGGATGGGCTAAATGGGTAAGGGGCATTAAGGAATCTACCCCTGAAATCATTATAGCACTGAACACCAACTAACTTGGATATAAATTTAAAAATAAATAAATAAAATTAAAAAAAAAAAGATACCACTAAATGGAGTGAAAAGGGGGTGCTTGGATTGCTCAGTCAGTTGAGCATCTGACTTCAGCTCAGGTCATGATCTGGAGGTTCGTGTTTGAGACCCACATTGGGCTCATTGCTGTGAGTGCCAAGGCCACTTTGGATCCACTGTCCCCCTCTCTCTGCCCTTCTCCGGCTTGTGCTCTCTCAAAAATAAAACCTTAAAAAAAAGAGAGAGAGAGACTGAACAGGTATGCCACAGACTGGGAGAAGATATTTGCAATACATATATCCAACAAGGGACTTAAACCTAGAATATTCATGTATCAAAGAACTCATGCATCAAGAAAACAAACGGGGCAACCCATTATTAAAAAAAAATAAAAGACTTAAACAGACACTTCACAAATTATCAATGAGTATATAACAAGGTACGCCACACATTATGTGTCAGTGACTTGAAAATTTACTTTTTAAAAAAATTTTTTTTTAATGTTTATTTATTTTTGAGAGACAGAGAGAGACAGAGCATGAGTTGGGGAGGGGCAGAGAGAGAGGGGGACACAGGATCGAAGCAGGCTCCAGGCTCCAAGCTGTCAGCACAGAGCCTGACGCGGGGCTCGAACTCACAAACTGCGAGATCGTGACCTGAACCGAAGTCGGACACTCAACCGACTGAGCCACCCAGGCGCCCCGAAAATTTACTTTTTTTGAAGTTTTCAAAAATGTATTTTCTTTCGTGATCTCTGCATTCAATACGGGGCTTTAACAGGCCCTTCTGACAGAACCAGCCAGGTGCCCTAATGAAATGCAAATTTAAACTACAATAAGAGACTGTTATGCACTTACCAGAATGGCTAAAATGAACCAGACCAACATTTTCAAGGGTCTGCAAGGAGGTGGAGCAACTAGGGCTCCCATACATTGTTAGTAGGTGTATAAACTGATGCCACACTTTGGAAAATTGGCAGTATTTACTGAAGCTAAACATGTATGTCTCGGGGATCCCACTCCTGGATGTATACCCAACAGAAATGAGCGTGCATATGGTCACCAAAAACACTGTACAAGAATATTCATGACAGGGGCGCCTGGGTGGCTCAGTCGGCTAAGTGTCCGACTTCGGCTCAGGTCATGATCTCACGGTTCATGGGTTTGAGCCCTGCATCGGGCTCTGTGCTGACAGCTCGGAGCCTGGAGCCTGCTTCGGATTTTGTGTCTCCCTCTTGCTTTGTCCCTCCCCTGTTCAAGCTCTGTCCCTCTCTGTTTCTCAAAACTGAAAAATGCTAAAAAAATTAAAAAAAAAAAGAATATTCATGACAGCATTATTTATAATAGCCAAAAATTAGAAGCAACCCAAATTGACAGTAGACTGGATAAATAAACTGTTAACCCCATTAACAGTAGAATGTATAAATAAAATAATACATGTATTCATACACACACACAGTAGATTAAATAGCCATGGGTAGAACAGACAATTGCCACAAGCTGCAACACACATGAATCTCTTGGGCAAAATGCAGGGCAAAAGAAGAAAGGCACAAACAAGTACATACTATAAGATTCTATTTATATGGCATTCAAAAACAGGCAGAATGAATACATGGTGATAAAAATCAACATAGCGGTTACTTTATGCGGGGGTACGGCTGGGTGGGGGCATGAAAGAGCCTTCTGGGCCCTGGAAATGTTTTGAGTCTTGATCTGAGTGGTGGTTATAATTCATTAAGCAATGTACTTAAGATCTGGGCAATCTACTATTTGTAAGCTATCCCACAATTAAAAAAAAAAAACACATTAAAAAGTTTCAGCTATCAATGTCCATCAGTGTCTCCCATTGCTTAGAAGAGAAAATCCAGATTTTTCTTCAGAGCGCTGATTCCCACTCATCAATGGCTTCTCCCCTTCCCCTACTAGACCATAAGCTCCACAAGGTCAGGACCATGGCTGCACAAGCCTGTGACTGCACTTTTCGTGGCTGTAACCCCAACTCCTAGCACAGTCCCTGGCAAAGAGCAGAAGCCCAATCAATACATATTTAAAGTAAATTAATGGATGAGTAGTGGTTTTATCTTATTCCAATAGTAACACTTCCGAGCTCCCTCTCCAGCCTCCCCCCAGAGGTTTCTGGAAACTTCCCAGCTCTCTCCAGCCCTGCAGAGCGCCTCACTCTTGCCCAACAGGTGGTGTTCCTATACCCTCTCCAGCCTTTCTGGAATGTCCTTTCCCCTCTCTTGTCCCACAAACTCCTGCCTATCCTCCAGATCCTTCTAAACTCACCCACAACTCCCTCCTTCAGGCTCTTACAACTTGAACACAGCGCACGAATCACTATGTCTTTATTTCTATGGCTCTGCAACTTCCTGACTTCGAGACCTTAGACAAATCAGCTAACTCTCTGGGTCGGTTATTCAGTGTGCACACTCCCCTAAGACCGGTTCTTTTCCCTCAGTGTGCCCAGAAGCCTGACCTCTGTGGACTATATCGCCTGAAAAATCTTGCCTACTGATTCCCTGCGGATTCAATCACTGGGAAGCACCAGCAGGAGCGAGAGGAAAGGCTATTAATTCCTCTCCTCCTACCCCCATTCTCTACAGCCATGGGTCCCATCAGGTGCCCCCTCTTTCACAACCCTAGCTTCACCAGGTGCTCCTGACAACCTTCTCACTTCTTTTCCCTTCACATCTATAGGTGGTTAGGGCTCCTCCCTGTTGCTAACCTTGGGGCACCCTGCCATCCCTTGTAGGTTTCCTTAACCCTTTCCACACCTGTGTAAATAGTCCCTTTCTTCAACTCTGCAAGAAACCCTTCAGTTGCCATCTGTTTCCTACTGGGACCCTGTCTCCCATACTCCCTAACCCTCAATTTGTTCATTTGCAAAGAGGGAGGTGACTATGATGATTAACTGAGATGGTGTATTTGCCGTGCTAAGTACAATGCTGGCCATAGTATAATTGCTCAAAGAACATAAACTACCTTTAGAGTTATGATTTTGCTCCGATGCTGGGCCATGAGTTTTCTGCTTCATTTAGTGGAGGCTCAATAAATAGTATTGAATGAATGAAAATATAAATGAATGAATGACTAGATGAGCAGTGACACAGAGAAAGACAAGAGCCGCTGTATTACTTATAGAATCTTCGTGTTTAGCTGAAGAACTTTCTCAAGACAGTGAGCTCCCTATGTCTGGAGGTGTACAAGCTCTGAAGGTAGAGGTAATCAGCTGATGGTGATGTTGAAACACAGTTTAGCAAAGCAGGTGGCGTGGAGCAGAGGAAGCTGGTTAGGCTTTCTGCGACCTTTTTAGCTCCAAGAGTCTGAAGCTGGGAGTCATAGGAAAAGAAGTCAGAAAATCCCTTGGCTCAGATTTTAAAGAAAGAACAAGGGCAGATCTACACATGAACTCACAATATTTTGGTTCAGCTTTAAATTCCACCCAGCCAGGGGCGCCTGGGTGGCTCAGTCGGTTGAGCGTCCGACTTCGGCTCAGGTCATGATCTCACGGTCCGTGAGTTCGAGCCCTGCGTCGGCCTCTGGGCTGACAGCTCAGAGCCTGGAGCCTGTTTCAGATTCTGTGTCTCCCTCTCTCTGACCCTCTCCTGTTCATGCTCTGTCTCTCTCTGTCTCAAAAATAAATAAACGTTAGGGGCGCCTGGGTGGCGCAGTCGGTTAAGCGTCCGACTTCAGCCAGGTTAAGCGTCCGACTTCAGCCAGGTCACGATCTCGCGGTCCGGGAGTTCAAGCCCCGTGTCGGGCTCTGGGCTGATGGCTCAGAGCCTGGAGCCTGCTTTGGATTCTGTGTCTCCCTCTCTCTCTGCCCCTCCCCCGTTCATGCTCTGTCTCTCTCTGTCCCAAAAATAAATAAACGTTGAAAAAAAATTTTTTTAAATAAAAAAAAAAAATAATAAATAAACGTTAAAAAAAAAAAAAATCAACCCAGCTGGACAGCCTCATTGACAGAGGAGCAAATGAAGCCCATAAAGGCGAAGGGACTGGTCCAGAGTCACATAGGCAGGTTAGAACCCACCTGTCCTAACTCCTAGTCTGGTTTGGCCTCCACATGAGTCAGGCCTCAGAAGAAAATATATTTAACTTTTTTTTTTTAAAGAAAATATTTTCCTCTTACAACTTCTACAAAATGACTTTTCTCCATACCTTTGAAGAATCAGATGCATGTCATAGCAGTGAATTGGTGGGCTGGCAAGGAACTAGGTTTGAGTTAGGGAGGGGGCATCATCTGAGATCATCACCAGACAAGATATGGGGTTGGAGTGGAGACAGGAGCATGTTCTCACCTCTTGGGAACTACTGGGGCAGAGGGAACAGATGTGGTTAGTGTGGCCCAGAGCAGAACAGGGGCCCCTGGGAACGGCTACAAGAGGCAGCTCTCAGAACTTTCCAGCAGAGTGATCCATAAGGGGAGTGAGCTGCTCAGTCTCTATGGGGCATAGCATGGGCTGCCTGGTCACTAACCACCAATTTTGGCAAAGGGCTTCCTGCCCAGGTCAGGGAGAGGAAGTAGGAATCTCTGAGGTTCTTCCCCAAGCCACAAGAGTTCAGGACCTTAAGAATGGTAAAAAGTAAAATTCATCTGGTTGAATATCACCGACAGGACACTGGAGGCATCTTTACAACAGCCAAGATTTATCCAGAATCTTCTCAACTGGACTCTTCCCATGGCCTTCTACTGCTCTCCCTTTCCCCTCCCCTACTCCACAGAAGCCAGGGTAGTGTTAATAGGGAGTTACCAGATCACTCTCCTCTTAAGGACCTATGGGGTGGCCCTTCACACTGAGAATAAAGTCCCTTGGTTCACAGGCCCTTCTGGAATGGCCTTTGCCTGCTTTCTGACCACTGTCCTGTGATTCTTCTTCACTCAGCACTCTCTACTACTCTGGTCTTCTTCAGGCTAAGCTCATTTCTGCCTCAAAGCTTCTCATTTGCTATTCCGCTATCTGGAATGTTCTTCTTTCAAATCATAGCACACCTCGTAGATGCTGAGGGGGTGCCACCCAGGTTCCCATTTGGGGCTGAGGGGCTCCATCCCCCATCTGCTCTCAGTTGAGACTCTGTTGGAATGCCTCCTCTGAAGACAGCTGGCTTGGCCAGTCTTGTCCCTTGCTGTGGGTAGCTACCCATCGGCTGGCCAGCATGCGGGTACAAAGGCCAGACCCATTGCCTGGAACTGGGACAACTTGGAAAGGTTCTCCTTGCTCCTTGATGCATGAGGGTCAGCTGAGGCCTTTGTTGTGACTTCAGCGTAGCCCAACTTCTTCCGTCACTCTGCGATACTTCCCTCACCCACCCACAGGTGCCCGCAGGTGCAGGGTCCAAGGGCAAGCCCCCAGAAGGTTCCTACATGTAGCTCTCTATCTTAGCGTGTGCTTCTGGGGGTCTGACTGAGCCAGCCTGGTGGGCACCTCTTCATCATTTGAGCCTCAGCTCAGACGTTATCCTCCTTGGCCTCCTCCTTGGTCACCGTGTGTGTGATGTCGCCTGATCTCTCTGTCGCCTTACCCTATTCTGTATTTATCACCTTTAGAAACTACCTCTTATGTTTGTTTATTTCATTCCTCCTCGGCTGTCTCTCTCCCAGACTAGAAAATCAGTTTCACAAGAGCTGCTGTCTTCTCCTCACTGTGCCCCAGGGCCAATGCCAGTGCCTGGGGCAAAGTTGGTGCTCACCAAATATTTGTGGACCACCTGAATGTGGACGAAGAAGCGAGCAGGTGAAGAAGGGGTGAACAACGACTGCATGAGTGATGCCTGCCTTTCCTGCTCTCCACACCCTGCCCCACCCCCATAGCCCCTGAGCCAGGCTGCTGGTGGGGCCCCTCCCCCTTGTGACCCCGGCTGAGCCGGGGCCTCCTGGGAGGATGGAGCCTGCAGCCGCCTTGGCTGCCTGCCCTGTATTGATCAAAGCTGGGAGGCCTGCTGGCTGAGGTCTGTCCCAGCCCATGGGGGCGGGGGAGTAGAAGGGGGATTCTGGCTGAGATTCAGGCAGGGCTTGCCTGGGGCAGAGTAGTGCCGGCTAAAGATCCATCTGCTTTTGGAGCTGACAGCACCCCTTCCCCACAGCTCTCTGGGGAGGTCAGACCAGCCAGCCCCAGGAGGATGGCTGGGCAGGAGGGTATGGGGACAGAGTCTGGACTGCAGCTGGGTTTGGGCTCCTGGCCTCTTGCAAAGCCCTGCATTTGGTGCACATCACTGTTTATGGAGATCCCACTAGGCTCCCTCTCTTGGGGCTGTGGAGTAGACAAATGCCTCTTTATACAGGCCTGCCGAGCACCCCTCTGTGCACAGCACGGTGCAGGACCCACGGATGAGGTTTTCAGTGAGCTTGGGTTCTGGAATCAGTCCTCACAGCGCACCGTGATCCAGGGCACAGCAAAGGAAATGGTGAGGGGACATGCCCAGGAAAAGGCCTAAGGATGCTCCCTCCCATCAGAGTCCTGACTCAAGAATGAATAATCAGGGTAATTCCTATTTGGCCAAAAAAGGACCTTGGTCCAGAAGGGAGAAGTAACTCACCCAAGGTCACATGGCTACCGGCAGTTAAGCTGGGGCTGGAGCCCAGTCTCGTATCCTGCAGGTGGACTCAGAGAGTAGGATGTTCTGGCATCCGCAGCACTCTGCATGCATGTACTGAGCACCGCCTCTGGGCCAGGCCCGGTGGTGGGTGCTAGAGATGATACGGGGATGTGGGACACCCACCCCGACCTTAGGAGCTCACAGCCCAGGAGAGAAATGCACGCACGCCTGTGCACACACATACACACACAACAGTAATCCACACTGGTCCGGGGATGGAGATACAAAGAGCTGGGCAACCGCAGGGCAGAGGAAGTAATTGCATCAGAGCCAAGCTGGGAAGACCTTAGGGAGGAAGTGCTCCCTGGACTGTGTCTTAGATGGGTGATTTTGAAAAAGCAGGGACCTGGGGAAGAGGCAGAGCAGTCCAGGCATGGGCACAGCATGAGGAAAGACATTGTCTTCTGTTGCCTCTTCCAGGCCTCTGGAATCCGGCCTCCCTGTCCTTCTGCCCACAAACCACCCCACTGCCAGAGTGAGTGCTCTGAAACCTGATTGGGATCATGCTGCTCTCCAGCTCAAAGCCTATCAGTGGCTCCCCATTGCCCTCTGAATAATGTCCTGTCATTCACAGAGCTTGAATGCTAGAGGTCACTTTAGGCATTCTGTGTCCACCCACTCCCATTTTACAGAGAAGAAAACTGAGGCCCAGAGAAGGTCATACAATGAGTCAGAGGCCACTTTAGAACTGAAATAGTGGCCTTCTGAACCCTGGCCAGGGCTCTATTTCCTGACACTCTAGCCTCTGGCCTCCCCCGAATGCCCAGCTGATATTTAAGGAGCACTCTCCTCTCTGGCTAAAGTCTCCAAATATCAAAGCTGGGAGGGACCCTCCTTTTACAGATGAGCAAACCAAGGTCAGGAAGGCAAGCCAGCTTTGCAGTTACTAAAATATTTGCACACTGGGCTCCCGGGTGGCTCAGTCGGTTGAGTGGCCCACTTCGGCTCTGGTCATGATCTCACGGTCAGTGGGTTTGAGTCCTGCACTGGGCTCTGTGCTGACATTCTGTGTCTGCTTCTCCCCCCTTCATGCACGTGCTCTCGCTCTCTCTCTCAAAAATAAACATTAAAAAAACCAAGAATAGAATAGAATAGAATAAAATAAAATAAAATAAAACACTTGCACAAAGGTTCTTGTTCAACTCTCACAACTCTGGGAAGTAGACAGGGTAAAAGTTATCATGCCCATTTGATAGATGAGGAAACTGAGGTCCAAAGAGCAGTGACAGCTCAGGGTCACCTGGTGGCTCCATTTATTCATTCTTCTTCATATATACGCTATGCTTTTGCTCTGTGGCAGACCCAGCGCTGGGGACAAGCAGGGGACAAGACCATCCCGTGCACAGGGTGCTCCCTGTCTACTTGGCGATTCTGACAAGCGGCAGCGTCCCAAAGCGAACACCAGCACAGGAACCCCAGGGGGCTGAGAGGCCCGTGGCCAGACTTTGTGGGGAGGTATTTCAGGGGAGTTCAGGGTGGGAGCTGGGGAGAGAGGGAGTTCCAGGCAGGGCCTTGGCCAGCCTCATGCTTCCTGCCTGGCCTCCTTACCGGAGCTCCTTCCTGGAGGATTTAAGACTATGTTGAGCAGTTGTTTTAAATTTCCGGGCAGGGGGCTGCGAAGGAGGGGGTGTGTGCGCGCAGGCCGTCTGGGGTGTGGGCTGCTATTTACCAGGGCCCTTTGTGGGATGCAGCTCTCTGGGCTGGAGGCTCCCACAATTGCTTCCAGCTGGGCTGTCAGCCAGCCGGAGGAGTGGGGGGTAGCTTGGGAATGGTGGGGGGAGCAAGAGAGTAGGCCAGGGGCATGAGGGGTCCCTTCCAGCCCAGTATCCCCTTGGCCTCCTTGTGCGGCTGCTCTTGTTGGGGTATCAGGCCCGGCTGAGCATCCTTGAACGCAAATGTGTCTATAAACTGGGAATCCATCCGGCCTGGACATTTCTGAGCTTTATGGCCTTTATGCACTTAATCTTTCATTTCCTCTCCCCTGCTTCATCTCCCCGCTCACTTCCCCTCTTTCCCCGAGAGGAATTGCTTGGCTCCCCCTCCCCCACGGCCTGTTGAGGCTCCCTGGCCCTTTTGTCAGAAGCTACCTGTGTCTACAGCTGTTCAGGCTCCCTTGGTCTCTGTCTGGGTCCACCGTTCACTCCCTTTGCAACAACAGTAGTGACGACACAGGCCTGGCATAAACCCCTCTCCTGTGGCTCCCCAGCGCCCGTGGGGAAAACTCCTTAGCCAGGCAGCCGACACCCTGCAGCCTCCTCTCTCTGCTCCCCTCCGGTCTACCTGAGCTCTCTCCCTTGCTCATGTGGGGCCCTCACCCAGAATATCCACCATCTGTCTTTCCCCAGTGAGCTCAGGCGTCACTCCCAGGGCGGGTTGGGGCCTGTCCTCGGTGAGCCTGCAGCCTTATTTTCTGTAAAAGGAGAACACCATTTTGGTCTCGTTTGTCTTACAAGCTTATTGATAGATGAAGAGGGGAAACAGCTTTGGAGGTTGTCCAGGACTGTATCAGTTTGAGGGGAGGGAGGCTAGATCCATTTGGGGGGATCCTACTTTCATGGAAACATATTACTTTTACCTCAAGAAGTCATTTTGTGCTCCTTCTTGATGGAATCCTAGAACCGGATTCTGGAAGGGTGGCTGGTCTGTGGTATCCCAGCACCTGGCCAGGGTCTGGCTCAGGAACCCTCTCATATGAGAGGTTCTCCAGGTCTTTCCCTTCATTTTATACCAGGGAGACCAAGGCCCAGAGAAGGAAAGGAACACACCCAAGGTCACACAGGAAATCAGGGCAGAGTTGGGACCAGTTTCTTTAAAACTTACTAAGGCGGAACCTGGGGGCTCAGTCAGTTAAGGGTCCAACTTTGGCTCAGGTCATGATCTCACAATTCTGTTCGAGAGTTGGAGCCCCGCGGTGGGCTCTGTGCTGACAGCTTGAAGTCTGCTTTGGATTCTGTGTCTCCCTCTCTCTTTGCTCGTCCAGGGCTCATGCTCTTTCTCTCTCTCTCTCCACCACCCCCCCCCCCACCTCAGAAATAATAAACATGAAACCATTTTTAAAAGTAAATAAATAAAATTTACTTAAGAAACTAGTTAGTGAAAAGAGCCCCTAGCTGGGAGCCAGGAGAAAAATAGGTTTTAGCCTCAAGTTAGCCCCTACCCCAATCTCAAACAAGTCCTGTGAGTGCAGTCCTCTTAGAACGTCTCCAGCACCCTCCCCCACCAGGTTTCCTTCCTGCCAATTCTGATGGTGGGGGTTGGGACTCTCCTCTGCGGCCCCTCCCTCCCTCTCCTCCCGCACAAAGCTCTGGCAGAGCTGGGCCAGGCCTGGGGGGGAAGGTGGCAGGTCCCAGCTGCGAGGCCTGGTGGATCCCACACTCAGAGAATGAGCTTGCACAGAACAAAGAATGTCAAATGTCCCTTTTGTACTGGGGGTGGGGTGGGAAAAGAGCCCTGAGTCGGCCAGGGAAGAATGGAGCAGGATGGGTATGTAAGGGCCAGGATGGTAGGATGGAGTGAGGGTGTGCTCTCTGGGGATCCGAGAGGGTAAAAGGTCAGACACGAGTCTCTAGTCTGCCCTCCCAGGCCCAAGAGTGCTTTGGCATTGTGGGGGCAGGGTAGGGGGGAGCCACTTGCCTGGTCCCACAGCTGATGGTCACTAGGCTTTCTCATTGCATTTCTTTCCACCCCTTGAGCACCAGCTGTGGAGCCGTCTAAGGGGCCCAATCTTCAGCAAAACCCCATGTGGATGGCCTGATCACTCCCATTTCACAGCAGTGAGAAGTGACTTGTGTCTAGCTACTCAACTAGGGACAGGCAGAACCAGAATTTGAAATCAAGTCTAGCTACAAGCCAAGGCACTTATCACTTTTCCCTCAAGGGCAAAGGTCACTCCTGGCCAGATTTTAACTGGACAAAAGGATCTTCAGAAAGGTGAAGTGACTTGCCTCGGGCTACCTGCCCTCTTTGGGACAGGGACTAGCTAGGCCAGCCCTCCCACCTGCCCTGACTGGCTTCAGCCCTGAATGACTGAGAGCCTTAGGACCAAGGAGATGCTCTTCTTCCTCCCGGGTCAGTTTAAGCTCCCAGTTGTCAACTAGGAGCCACCTAGGAGCCTGGAGACTGGCTCCTTATCAGTTGTGTGGTGCCAGTCAGAACATCTATGCTCTTGGAGACTGAGTTTGCTCCCCTATAAATAGGTTCTGCCCTGTAGGGTGACTGGGGGCGGTCTAGGAGACAAGAGAGGCAAAGGTGAGTAGCACTGACCAGGTCTCTGGGCAGGTGAATTGTCCTCTTCCCTCCTTTCTTCTTGCCTGCCTCCCTCCTCTTCTTGGCTCTTTGGTCTTGAGGTCAGATCAGGCCTGATTAATAGGCCTGGGAAACTAGTTCAGCAGGGGCTGGGAGAGACAGGGAGCAGGAGAAGGAAGGAAGCAGGAGAGGGGACAGAGAAGAGCCCAAGAAGGAGGCAGAGTGAGAGAGCCTGATCTATCTTCAGATTCCTGTCCAGAGGCAGGAATTCATTTCTGGAGGCTCACAGCACTGTCGTCTCATCCTCTAGAACCCTGGATTACCTATCCGAGAAGGAACCATCCCCTGTTCCTTACACCAAATCATTCAGATGAGACCAGAAGCGGGCCTGGGGAAGGCCCTGTCCTAGCACTGGAAGAGCCTGCTGGGACATTCCCATCTTGTGAACCCACTGGTTGAGAGGGGGCCGGAACAGGGGTGGTGGTATAGCTTTGTCCTGAAGCCAGTGAGCACCACACGGTTCTCCCTCAAGCTGTTTACCTGGGGGTGGCCCTGGGGGTCTGGAGGAGATTATGGGAGCTCTAAGGCTGAACAAAGTCCCCCACATTGGTGTGTCCTTGGACCCAGGTCTCCTGGGGTCTGTTCCACCTACACTCACATGTCCCCACCTTGCACTTAGGGTGAACACTTAACACTCAAGGGAGTGGGGGACTGACTGCAGGTTGTCTCTGGCGGGCTGGATGGATTCCTCGCAGAAGATGCTCAGGCCCTTTAAAAAGAAATAAATAAATAAATCGAAGACCAGATTTAAAGTCTTGCCTGAATGCTCCCAGCCCAGCTTCTCCCTCCCTCCTCCCCCTGGAGCTCTGCAGCCCCCACTGCCTGAGCCCCTCCAGGGTTGCTCACCCTTCCAGTTGAGTGAGAAGAGGGGGCAGGAATCTTGTGTTTTTGAGGGCCTCCTATGCGCCGGGTGCTGTGCCGTGCACCTTACCTTTCTGGCTTCAGACTTCTCCAGCCTTACGAGGTTACAGCAGGCGGTGTGGTCCCCACTTGTCCGGAGCCTGGCAGGAGAGAAAGGTTGGGCTGAGAGAGGGTGGGAAACTTGTCGGAGGCTGCAGAGAGGCAGAACCAGGGCTTGTCCTCAGGTCTTCCAAGCTTGGCTCAGAGTTCTCTCCTGTGCCACCCGTGCCCAGCATCTCCAGGATCAAAGTGCCAGGGCAGGCTGAAATGGGCAGCCATCAGAGCTGGAAGGGGGCTCAGAGACCATATCACGTGGCCTTCCTCATATGGATGGAGACTGTGACCCAGAGGAGGCAATGGGCTTACTCAGGGTTCCACAGCAAGTCATTCGGGGCACATGCAAGGTGCTGGAGGCTAAAACACGGTGAACAGAAAGACAAGATGCTGGTCTCATGGAACTCTTCCTGCTGGAGGAGTCTAGCAGTGCACTTGGGGTTCTGATAAGGGAAGTTTGGTAGCCTCCCATTTCACAGAGCAGCCCCTAAGCCAGAAGGCTTCCTGGAAGAGGTGATTTCTGAGAATTGAATGGTCTCTGGTGACAGGCAGACAAGAAATGGTGGGGCAAGAATGCTCCAAGCGTGGGAGCTTTCTCCAGTCTCCATGCCTCACGGAACCACTGGGGAATTTTAAGAGATGAAGTATGCTCTGGCTTAGAGTTGCCAGCTAAAATACAAGATGCCCAGTGATCGAAAGTTTCAGATAAACAACAAAAATTGTTTAGCATAAGTATGTCCCATGCAGCATTTAGGATATACTTATACTAAAAAAAAAAAAATTATTTGTCTGAAATTCCAATTTATTTATTTCTTTTTATTTCTTTTAAGTTTATTTATTTTGAAAGAGAGAGAGAGCACATGAGCAGGGGAGGGGCAGAGAGAGAGAGAGAGAGAGAGAGAGAGAGAATCTCAAGCAGGTCTCTCCCTATCCACCCTCCTATCAGTGCAGAGCCCCATTTGGGGCTCGAACTCAAGAAACTAAGATCATGACTGAAATCAAGAGATGGATGCTTAACCGACTGAGCCACCTAGGCGCCCGTATTTATTTATTTGTCTGTTTGTTTGTTTAGAGAGCATAAACTAAAGAGGGGGTAGGGGGAGAGAGAATCTTAAGCAGGCTCCACACTCAGTGCAGAGTCTGATACGGGGCTCAATTCCATGCCTCTGGGATCACGGCCTGAGCTGAAATCAAGAGTTGGATTCTCAGCTGACTGAGCCACCCAGGTGCCCCTGAAATTCAAATTTAACTGAGAGTCCTGTATTTTTATTTGCCACATCTGGAAACTTACTCTGGTTGCCATGGGGAGATTGGGTTGGAGGGTCTGAGGCTGGAGGCCAGAGGCAGCAGGGAGAGGGCGGAGACACGGGAGACTGAGTCTGAATGGAGTAAGAGGGAAAAGGAAGAGGCAAGGCTAGCAGCCTGCCATCTAGGCGATCAGGTTGGGGCATGGAGGTGGTACTCCCAGGGAGGATGGTGAGTCAGGGGGCATGGAGCGTTTAGTTATGGACGTTATGGCTGACATTCCCCAGGGCCCTCCAAGTCGAAGTGTTCAGGTAGGTGACAGTTGGGGACAGGGTGAGAAGCATAGTGGCTGAAGTGTCATTGGCAGGGTGGGGGAAAGGAGATTCCAGTTGAGAGGACAGCAGGGGCTGATGTGGCGGTGGCCCCCCTTGGGCACCCCCATCACGTGCCTCAGTTGTAATTGCTGGCTCAGGGAGGGGCTTGGGGGCCGATGCCCCGTTGCAGCTGGTTCTGGTCCCTGGTAGTACCACCCCAGGTCTACCTCTGCTAGTCTCCAAGGACTGGAATTTGACTTTATCTTCCCAAAGGTCACCTTGCCCACAGCCCTACCCCGGGGATGGACATTCCTCACATTCCGTGGCCCTCGCCGGAGGTGGTGGGTCCAGGTTTCCAACCATCCTCCGCTCCTCTTGGCAGGCCTTACCAAAGGCCTACTGTGCATCCCTGGGGTCTGGACCCGGGAGTCTGACCAATCTGTATTCTGACTCTGCCTCCCACCAGCTGGGTGATCTCTGGGCCAGTTACCTCCCCCTCCTGAGCCACACTGTCCTCACCTGCACATTGGGGATCATTCAGACAGGGGTGTTGCGTGGTCATGTCTTTAAAAGCACCTGCCTCAGCACTTGGCATTCAGTAGGTGCTCCGTAATGGCAGTTCCCCCTTCGTCTCCTCTGAGACTCAGTTTCTTCATTTTGAAAGAATAATATAATCTTCCATGACAAGCCAGGGACTGGGCATGTGTGGGCTGTGATGGCCCCCGAGGTAGCTGTGCGGGAGGCCTCAGAACGCTATACTTCCCAGGGCCAGCAGAGGCTGGAAGCAGAGGCTGAGATGACCTTAGCCAGGCAGGGCGCAGGCAGATGAATGAATGGCTACAGTCTCCTTGATACGGCTGCTGGGAGGGCCTGGTGGGAAAGGCCGGTAGAAACAGAGGCAGGGGAGTCCACAAATCTGGGCAGCTGGTCCTCGGCTCCGACTCTGTTATCCAGGGTTCTCCTCTGCCTTCCTCCAGTCCCACCCCTGCTCCAACGTGTGGTGTAAATGGGGCCAAGAGGACATGCCACCTGGAGCCCAAGTTTATCATTCTAGATCATGCTCCAGGTGCCTGGCGTCTGGAGTTCCCTGCCCAAAGGGCTCTAAGCCCAGGACCTGCGTCTATCCTCCCACCAGACGGTGCTGCAACCTTAGGCCTGAGGGCTGGACAAGGAAGCTGTTTGGGGGGCAACTGTGCCTGGGAGCTTGGACAGGGGGCCTGAGTCCACATGTCTGCACACAAAGACTTTAACAATAGATGGGAAGCAGGGAGGGGAAGAGAAGGACAAACTGGCAAGAGGACTGCCATTTGGTTTTTCTTTCTTTTTTTTTTTTTTAATGTTTATTGATTTTTGAGAGAGAGAGAGAGAGAGAGAAAGAGAAAGAGAGAGTGCGCGCCAGGGAGGGCAGACAGAAGATCCAAAGCCGGCTCTGTGTTGCCAGCAGAGAGCCTGATGTGGGGCTCTAACTCACAAATCGTGAGACCACCTGAGCCAAAGTCAGACGCTTACCGACTGAGCCATCCAGGCACCCAAGGGGACTGCCATTTGAACTCTTGCCTCAGGCTGCAAATGTGAGGGGCGGGCCATGCTGTGGAGGGGCCAGTGCCAGAGGAGTCCCAGGGTGGTGGTTGGAGGCTTTGACCCAATGACAGGTCAGTTTTACCTACAGATTCCCAGACCCACCCATGGAAATTCATATTCTTGAATTTTGGAGAAGATTCTAGAATTTGCATGTTTAATAAAGATGGCCAGAGACCATGCAGGGGCTTTGTGCCCTTCTTACAATAACCCTTCAAGATAGATAGCTGGGAGGAAACTGAGGCATTATAAGAAGACTTGCCTAAGACCTCCTGCCTGGCAATGGACAGAGCTGGGATGAGTCAGTACAATATATCTCCTTGTACTCTCCTGCCCCTCCCTCACCCCAAACAACCCTCCCAAACCCCAAAACCTCAGAAAGTGATAACAGCACACATACAATTTGGGTCAGAAGTCCGGACAAATTCTACTTGGTTCCAGGAAAATGAAGCTTAGAATCCAATCGCAAAGCATAAATTCTCTTCTCTGGCCTGGTGAGGGGCCCCCACCCTCTGCTGACGCTGGGGCAGCTCTCAGACCCTGGCAGGATTTGTTACCATCCAGGCACTGATGTCCCCATGATGGTCTCTTCAGCCCAGGTCTCTGTCTCTCAGCTCCAAGCTCAAGTGTTCTCAAGCTGCGTAGCACCTCCCACCCCCAGACCTGCCCCTCTTCTGGCCCTGCCACACTCTCAGTGCTCAAGCCAGCCACCCAAGTGCCCATGTCCATCCTTGGCTCTGACCTTTCCAGCCACTTCCAGTCCACAGGTCACCATCCTGCCATGTCTACTTCCTTAATAGCCATGAATCTGTCCCCATCTTCCCTTCCCTCCCCTTGTTGAAGCCTCACCGTCTCCTAAAAGGACCACGGGGCCCTCCAAGCCACTGCATATATGGCAGCTGCAGTGGTCTCTAGAAAACAAGGGACAGGTCATGCCTCTGTTCAAAACCCTTCAGTGGCTCCTGTCTCCGTGCCCTCTGACCAAAAGCCAAGCTTTTCTACACTCTCCAGGAACCCTGAGGGGCTTTGTAAGTCTCCCGGACACCCCTCCTCACCCCCACCCCTGCTATTTTTCACCTCTGTGCCTTTGCTGCTGCTGTTCCCTCTTCCCTTGGCTAACTGCTACTTCCTAAGATTCCATCAGCATGGCCTCCGGTAGGAAGCCACCCCTGGGACTCCCAGGCTGGGTTAGGACCCCTACTCGGCTGCCACTGCCACGGCTATCTTGAGCACTTGCCACCTGCACTCATAATAATAGCTGGTATTACTGAGTGCTGACTCCTCGTATTTTTCTTTATTGACCCATTTAACCTTCACAAGCACCCTATGAGACAGGTTCTATGATCATCTCCAGTTTCAGAAGGGTAAAAGGTTAGGTAAATTGCCCAGATCGCACTACCTGGGGATTTGCAACCAGAGTGGCTGGCTCCAAACAGCCGACCTCTCATCCTGAGATGCTGCCTCCTGCTGCACTGGGTGGACATTTGGGGTGGTAGGGGGGCAGGGGTAGGGTAGGGAGTGGGGTCCTGGAGGGCTTCTAGTATGACTTCTGACCCATCAGGATGAGCCCAGCAGCTAGCCGAGGTGGTGGCATAGGTAGGTGCCCGACGCCTGGCGCTCCTGCCCTAGTCTCAGACCGCTGCTGGGCTGTGAGGGCCCCAGGCGACCGGGGCCTCAGGCGGCCCAGCTGGGACGGGCTTGGGGCCAGATGGGCTGCACTGCTGCTGGGAGGCCAGGGCGGCCGGCCGGGGCCGCGCGTTGCCATGGGAACGAGGGGGGCGGCAGCCCCGCCCCGGTGGGCGGGGGAGCAGGTGGCGGGACGGTGCGCAGGCTGGGGGAGGGGCCGGAAGGGGCCCGCGGGGGCCAAGGCTGGAGGGGCGCGCCCTGGGCTCCTCCTCCTCCTCCTCCTCCTCCTCCTTGCTGCCCGGCTCCCGGGCTCCCTAGGCGACTCGGCCTGTGCCTCGCCGCTTCGATGTGGGGCTCCAGTCCAGACCTGGGCTCCCACTCCCCGTGCATCTGGGGCTTATCACTGCTTCTGTCTCTCCCTCCCAGCCTCAGTTTCCCCGACTTTGGAACGGAGGCGTTGGACCAGGAGATTTTCCCGCACGCTTCAGCGCACATACTTTTTATGGCTCTGGGATAGGGCCGGGAGGATTCAGGGTTGGGTAATTTCTCATCCTCTTCTTGGATGGAGGCATGCTCTCATCAAATGACGCCTGTCGTAGGACTCAGAAGAGGGGAATGTCTGGTGGAGCTTCGGAACCCAACCTCCTTCATCACATAGAGCGGGCAAAGGAAGCCCAGAGAGAGTGAGGAACCTGGTCAGGGTCACACAGCGAGGCTCGAGTCTCGGGAGTCTCAGGTGGAGGTCGGAGGAGAAACCAGGTTTTAGCTACGCAGTGCTCCACCCATCTCCTCCTCCCTTGGAGCCTCCCATGGTGTCAGGGTGGGGGAGGGGCAGGTTGCTGTGGGGGAAAACAAATGCCCTTGCTCTGCTCTGCCAGCCCCAGCTGCCTGGATGGCACAAAGGCTGCCTGAGAGCGCAGACTTGAGGTAGGGGCTCCCCAACTGCACCAGAGACCCCCCATAGTGGTCCTGCCACCCTCACATCCTCACGGTCTGCATCCCCCATAGCTGCACAACTCTGTGCCCTTGTCCCGGAGGCCCTGCAAAAGAGGTGTGGAGGTTGTGGCCTCCCTCCACCCACCCCACCCTAGTGAATGATGAGCTGGGACCCCAGCCAGCAGTTGTGGCCCCAGAGCTGGGGCTCCACTCCTCCCCAGCCCCCAGTCCTCCCTCTGCAAGGCCCTGCTTCCTCAGGAATAAAGCCCCTTCCTCCTCCCTCCTGTAGGACCCCCTTCAGAGCGCTCCCAGCCTCAACCTGGGAGGGGGGCTGTTTGAGAGCGCTGGGTTTGCTTCTCTCCCCTCGCAGGAGTCGCTGGGGACTGGTCCTGCTCAGGTTCCTAGCTGATGGTGGTGGAAGGTGGTCTGGCTAGGGGTGGAGGAGGAGGGGAGCAGTCAGAGGCAGTCTGTACCTTTAAGGTACAGCTTGCTGCTGGAGTGCCACACACACACACACACACACACACACACACACCCCACAGTCTCCCTAGCACACAGTCACACAGTCACACACACACACACACACACACACACACACACACACACACACAGCTCTGTTCTGTCTCTCTCTCTCTCTCCCCCTCTCTCTCCATATGCACACTCCAAGGCTCTGTTCTCTCTCCCTCCCTCTCCCTCTCTCCTCACAGGCATACACACTCAGTCACACACAGAAGCATCCACACTCTGCCTCTCCCCAACCGCTCTCCCTCTCTCCCCAAGGTCTAGTTTTAAAAGACATGGGCTAGGGGAGGAAGGGCAAGGGCGAGGAGTTCTGACCTAGAAAATGGGCCCTGCCTCCTTCCATCCCTCCCCAGCCCAGGAAAGGGGGCTTTCCCTGGCTGGTATCACTGCCCTGGGTCAAGGCTGCAGAGAGAAATGAAGAACCTACGCAGGGTGCGGGGTCAGGCTCTTGGAGAGGGAGGGAAGGGGCTGCTTGGCCAGAGGCCCAGCCTATTGGCTAAGAACCCAGGAAACAGGGGGAGTCTCCTTCCCCTACTCACTCAAGGAGAACTCACTTCTAGCACAAAGGAAGCAGGTTTAGGGACAAAAGTCCTTGGGTGGCTTAGCCATAGAAGGTTGAACCAGTTGACCTTTGACTTATAATGAAGGGGCCCTTGACCCTTCTTAGGCCATTTTGCACTTCCAGTCAAATCCTGGATTAAAATTCTGCCCTAAGCTTGGGATGAGAAGTCCTTTTTGCTTAATCTTAAAATTTTTCTTGCTGTTACTCCCTGTTGAGGCCGAGAGTACTCTCCCTAAGTGACTCTCAACCTTCTCAGCTCCATGTTCTCTCACTATTTGTGGGGAGCTCCTAGTCACCCTTCAAAGCCCAACTCAAAAGTCCCTTCAAGTAGAGGGCCTTCCCTGCGACAGTCCATTGGGCAGAATGAGTTCATTCCCATTTACCCTGGACATCTGGGGTTTCCACACTTTCTACAGTTCTAACACTTCCATGATTTAGTAGGCAAGTGTATACCTGATCTGTGGATGTAGTTTTTCTCACATTTTCTCATTTATTCATCACACTCTGTCTGCCTCTGTGGTGGGGATTAGGATCCCCCTTTCACACATGGGAATACTCTGGCTCAGATAAATCAGTTGAACAGCTAAATAGGATTTGAATCCACATCTGCCTGGTGTTAGATGTTGGCCTTCCCTGAACCCTGCCTCTCACTGTTCTCCACAGGCACCTTTCCCTGCAGGAGACTCAACAGAAGAAGAGGAGGCCTGTAAAAGGAACCGATGTCACCACGTGGGCACTAAAATGTACCCTCTTCAGTTCAGCAGAGCTTTATCAAGTGTCCCCCTGTGTTGGGTGCTAGGATATAGAGACAAAACACACACTGTCTTCCCATCCTTGGGGACAATAGGCACACAAAGAGGCAATGATGACTTAGGGTGCTTAGGGCTGGGATGCTAAGGAAGTTGGAATCCCACAGGAGGCCCTGGCTCAGACTGGGGGCAGAGACTGGAGAGATTGAGAAAGGGCTCCCCAGAAATGGTGACAAGGGAGCTTGAAGCCAGGGTAGGAACCAGCCAGGTAGTGGGGCGTGTGCAGAGACAGATTGGGGATGTCACTGAAGAATCCTGAGTGCCACACAAGGAGCTTCGCCTTTATCCCAGAGGTGAAGGGGGTCGTCAGAGGCCTTGGCTTCACTGGCCCAACACCCTGCATGGCTGCAAAGTAACACTTTCTGGGAAGGGCCCTCCTGACAGCTTTTCTTGACTCTAGGAGGGTTGGGAGTCCCAGAGTTCCCTCCAAGAGCTCCCCTAGAATCAGGAGAAGGAGGTTAACAATGGCTTAAGACTGGCCACCCCAGCTTGGGGTTCCTTCCGTATCCCCATTTTTGTGGGGGGTGTGGCCAAGGTGCTGTAGCTGGTATTGAAATTTGCTGAGGGAAATTCCTTGGTAAGTAGCTGATTCCAACATGAAATGCCTGGTGAAGAAAAGTAGGGGCACCTGAGTGGCTCGGTCGGTTTAGCGTCTGACTTAAGGTCAGTTCATGATCCCACAGTTCATGAGTTCGAGCCCAGCATGGGGCTTGCTGCTGTCCGTGCAGAGTCCACTTCAGACCCTCTGTCCCCTCCCCACTCATGCTCTCTCTCTCTCTCTTTCTCTCAAAAATAAATAAATAAACAGTGGGAAAAAAAACTTAGGGCACCTGGATGGCTCAGTCGGTTAAGCATCCAACTTTGGTTCAGGTCATGATCTCACGGTTCGTGAGTTCGAGCCCCCGTCAGGTTTTGTATTGACAGCTCAGAGCCTGGAGCCTGCTTCTGATTCTGTGTTTCCTCCTCTCCGCCCCTCCCCCTCTCACCCTCTGTCTTCCTCTGTCTCTCAAAAATAAATAAATGTTAAAAAAATTTAAAAAAATAAAGGAAAAAACTTTAAAAAAAAAAGTTAATATCAGCACCAAGACCCTAGGTCAATTTCCTAGAAAAATGGCTCATGTTAGACCCAAGAGTCAGAGGTGCCCCATCCACGATTCCCCTAATGTCCAGTCATTGGGACCCCTCCTCTAAGATTTTTCTGTATCTGCTTAGTGTTTTTCTTTAAATTAACTCACTGTACAAAACTTTAGCAAAAGAAGCTGTATCTGTACTCTAAATGTTTAGCTTTCCAAAAACAGAAGATAAATATAAAAAAAAAAATTCAAGGAGAACGAAGCAATTCTAGCTTAGATACTCTTGCTTGCTAGAGGCCTCTCTTTGCTCTAAAGGGAGATTAGCAAGTGTTAGGTGTTAAAGACGTACCAGGTTCAAACTGGGCTTTTCTCCTTGACATAATCAGAAGCAATAACTTTCCTGAGATGAGTTTGAGGATCCCTGTTTCTGTGTGGCCCGGCTTGTGGGCCATCCCGCTCAGTGTACCTGACCCACGCTTTGAGAGAGACTCGGCCTCAGTTGAAGGCCTGTGGTTCAGAGAGAGGAGGAGACATCTCCAAGGTCATTCAGTAAGGAAGTAACCAACAAGAGCCAAGGACCCAGGATTTTGACCCAGGGTAGGGCTGGTTGAAGAGGAGCTGGGCCCAGCACTGGCTCAGGAGAGAGAGCCCTGGGCTGTGACACAAAAGCCTGCCCTCCGCTATTGCCCAGCTAGATGTCCCCGAGCACGTGCCAACATGGCTCTGAGCCTCAGATTCTTCATCTCTGTGGGAGGAACTCCTCTCTCCCCACATGCTAGTTCTATATTGCCACTGTGACTTCCCAGAAGACAGAAACCCCTAGGGACCTCCCCACAGTTTATGACTCCCTTGCAGGATACGAACGCTCACCCCCGTCCCTGCCCCCATGGTCTGACCCCTGCTCCAGCTCAGTCCCTTCCAGCCCAGCCACAGCCATCAGCTGAGCACAGGGCCTGGACCGTCACAGGCACACGCCATGGATACTTGTGGAATGAGTGAATCAGTGAATACTTTGCCATGTGCTCTGTGCTGCCTCCTCTCTGCATCATCTGTTCCCTTTGCTTGGAATGCCCTTCTTTTCTTAGTCTCTCAGCTTTGATTCATTTTCTGAAACCCTGCTTAGATGCAACCCCCCACCTTCTAAGAAGCTTTCCCTGAAATTTCCCAGAAGGGTTCATTACCCATTAATTCAACAAGTAACTATTGAGTGCTTCCTATGTGCCAGGCATGGGGCTGGGGGCTGGGGAGACCAGCATGAACAGGACAGAGGAGGGCTCTTCCCTCCTGATCTTCCGCGCTCTTCTGAGCCTCCCAGGACCCGGCTCCTGCTGCTGCTCTCACACTGACCACACCACATAACAGTTATTTGTACCTGTTGCTCCTGGACTGTATGCGAGCTCTCAGCTTAGGTCATCTTGGGGCCCCGGGGCCCAGCCCTCAGCTTGGTATGCAGTGGGTTGCATTATCAACCACCAGGCACTGCTCCCTCCCACCCCCCAAGCTGGAATTTATAGAACAATGTAAGCATCAACGGAAGCAATGCTGGCCACCATTTACTGAGCCCTGGAGAGCCTGCTCTGTGCCAGGTGCCTGACCCACGGTCTTCACCGCTCTGAGAGCGCACTGTAAGTCAGTAACTGTGAACTGGGACTCAAGCTGGGCCCTGTGGGCCAGGCTTCTTCCCCAGTGGGCCCCTCAGCCCTCCAGGAGCCTCTTCCTGAGGCCAGATTCCAGGAGCCTCCTCGTTCTGAGCCCTGCTCTGCACACCCCCATCCCCCTCAGCACTGGCCTGGCTTCCTGGAATTTGTCCTCCTAATTGAAACCAAACACCGGGGCTCCTCGAGGGCTGTGCCCCAGAGGCCCTGGTGGGTTTCTCTTTCCTGGCCTCCTCCCTTCCCCAGCTGGGGGTGGGGTGCTCAGCCCTAGGCAGCATTTGGGGGGGAGGCCCTTCCTCTGCACAGTGTGGGGTGGGGGTCCTCCCTGCTGCTGGGGTCTGAGATAAACTCGGCTCTCTCACAGCCTGGAGACATAGAAGGAGAGGGACAAGGAGGTAAGGCAAGAGGAGAGAATGGAGAGTGGTCAACGGGGACAGCCCCAGGAAAACCCCTGTCTTAGGCCAAAGGCCTGGGAATTGGAGGGCAGATTTGTGAAAGTTGGCTCCATCCAGACCTACTGTGTGACCTTGGGCCCTGGACAAGTACTTCATCTCTCCAAGCTTCAGGTTCCTCATCTGTACACCGATGGGCATATATGGAGCCCATCTCCCAGGATTATGGGGAACAAACAACAAGATTAACCTACATAAGTACCATGTGGCGTATGGTCGATGCTCAGTGAGACCCAGCCACTGTTACTGTCATGGGCGGTGGCATGGGCACATATGGCTGGTGGTAGGCTTGTTTGAGGATGTGTGGGGTTGGAGGAGGATGTAGTTGGAAAGGTCACTGGGGGTCAGTGACTGTTTGTTGAACGAAGGAATTCATTCAACTTTCAACAAACATTCGCTGGAGGCGTCCCCCCTGCACCAAGCCCTGGGACACACTGTGAGGGAAGCAAGGCACTGCCCTCAGGCGCATATTTGGGGGAGGGGTGGGCAGATGGTCAGGCCAGTTAAAGGCCATGACAATGCAGACTGATCCATGCTATGACAGGGAAGCAAAGGGGGCTGTGGGAGCCCCTAGGAGGACATAACCCAGGTGGGGGCAGGGGACAGGGTGGTCGGGGGGGACGGCTTCCCAGAGAGAGCTATGGAGAGCTGAGATTTGGATTTGGATTTTTTCCTCCTCTTCCTTTCTGCACTTACTTCAAGCAGCACTTGTCACTGTGGGCCAGCTGGACGCAGGTGCCGCCCTAGGCAGTGGATCTTCTGGGAAGCCTGAGTGACCGCCTGCCCTGTGCCTCCAGCACCCTATGTTCCCCACCACGTTACCCTTATAACCACTCGCTTTCGTGTTTGTGCGCTGTGAGGTCCTGTCCCAAAGATGCAATCATGCAAGTCACAAATGTTTTAGGAAATAAATAGGGGTGCATGGTTGGCTCAGTTGGTAGGGCATGTGACTCTAGATCTTTGCGTTGTGAGTTCAAGCTCCAAGTTGGGCTTAGAGCTTATAAAAACAAACAAACAAACCCAGGGGGAGTTACTTATACTGTACTTCGGCGCCTCAGTGGCTCAGTTGGTTAAGTGTCGGACTTCAGCTCAGGTCATGATCTCCTGTTTCTGGTTCGTGAGTTCAAGCCCCGCGGCGGGCCCTCCCCCACTCACACACACACACACACACACACACACACACACTCTCTCTCTCTCTCTCTCTCTCTCTCTCTCTCAAAAATAAACAAACATTTAAAAAACTCTAACATAGGGGCGCCTGGGTGGCTCAGTCGGTTAAGCGTCCGACTTCAGCTCAGGTCATGATCTCGCGGTCTGTGAGTTCAAGCCCCGCGTCGGGCTCTGTGCTGACTGCTCAGAGCCTGGAGCCTGTTTCAGATTCTGTGTCTCCCTCTCTCTCTGACCCTCCCCCGTTCATGCTCTGTCTCTCTCTGTCTCAAAAATAAATAAACGTTAAAAAAAAAATAAAAAAATAAAAAACTCTAACATGACACACTGTATTAAACCCAATAGATCGAAAATATTGTAAGCATGTAATCCATATAGACAAAGTGTTAACAAGCTAATGTATCTTCTTCTTCTTTGAAATCTGGTGTGTATTTTGCACTTCCCGGCACATCCCAGTTTGGATCAGCCGCATGGCATGCACTCCATCAGTCCGTGTGGTGAGTGGTTACCATAGTGGACAGGGCTGCTTTACAACGCGGGTTCCTACAGGGCAGGGAATCTTTACTTTTAATCTCTTCAATGTCGAGAGGGGTGTTCTCAGTAGAGGGCAGAGCATGGAGGAGGACACGGGTGTGGAAGGAGAAAGTATGTTCAGGGAACAGCACGCCGTTCGGTATGGCTGCACGAAAGGCACATGGGCCATGGGACTGCATGTGTGTCCGCGGCCAGATCAGGAAAGGCCCTGAAGAGTGCGCTAGGGAATTTGGATTTGGGTTATGTGGGCAACTCAGGGCCACACTTATTTATAAGCGGAGGAGTGCTGTATTCAGCCTAAGGCTTTAGAAAGAGCCCTCTGCTGGGTAGCACCGATGACAATTTGGTTGGGACTAGTCAGGAGGCAGGGAAGCCAAGTTAGGAAGCTGACATCATCACATAGGTGAGTGATGACGAGGACTGGAGACATAGGTTGAAGGTCGGGACTCAGAGACTGATTGGATGGAGGGGGAGTGGGAACTCGAGAGTAAGTCCCGGGTTTTTAGCTCGTGGAGCATTTTCTGAACCGGAGTTCAGAGGTGGTGCCCCCTCCCTGTCACACATGGCATTCAAGCAGGAGCTGGACAAACACTAGACTGGAATGTGGGGCAGAGGGCTTATGTGCATCCGACGTGAGCTGGGCCTGGTGACCTGGTGACCTGGGGACCTCCCAGCCTGGATGGTATCTGACCCTAGGATTTTGCCGCGGGTATGTGCATGAGACACCGTCTGTTGCAGCTTGGGCATGTCGGTGATTTGGGGACCTTTGTGGTCTAAAGGTAGTTCGTCTTTTTGGACTTTGGCCCACAACTGGAACTGGGGGCGGGATATAGGCATGATGGCTATGTGGGGGCAGAAGTTCCATCCCCAGAGACCATGGGGGAAAATAGCCCTGAGGTCCACATGGACCTATATCTTAAACTTTTTTTAATGTTTATTTATTTTTGAGAGAGGGAGAGGGAAAGGGAGAGGGAGAGAGAGAGGGAGAGGGAGAATGAGCAGGTGAGGGGCAGAGAGAGAGGGAGACACAGAATCGGAAGCAGGCTCCAGGCTCTGAGCTGTCAGCACAGAGCTGGACGCAGGGCTCAAACTCACGGACCGCGAGATCATGACTTGAGCTGAAGGCGGACGCTCGACCAACTGAGCCACCCAGCGCCCCTGGACCGATGTCTTAGAACCAGAGAGTGAGAAGGATCCTTGATCTTCAGCCAGCACCCGCTTCCTCCCCACAATTTGACCTGTGGGAAAACTGAGGGCTTTGCCCAAAGTCACACAGCAGGTCACGCCTTCTCCGAGAGGGGGTCCGTGCTGTATCCTGCCACCACTTCCCCAAATCCCAAGTGCCTATAGTATCTGCATCTCCTTGCCCTTCCTGGGCACACACAAAAAATGTTCTTCAACACGTGTGGAAAGGGATCCTGGTCCTTTTTAATGAGGAGGATACAAAGAGAGAAGTCAGGCGGCTACCCCCACCCACGGTTGGAAGATGAAGTGCTCCCCAAATTACACAGCAGATGCCAGGGCCCCGGCAAGACCCAGCTTGACAGCTTTGTGGTAACCTCAGCCAGCACAATTTTATTTTGATGTTTTAACTCCTTGTTGATATACAGACCTCTCACAGGCAGGAGAAATGGCATCCAGGGCTTCTCCCTTGGAAAAAACTTATCTTTGAACTTGTGCAACACACGCCCAATTTAATCAACCTTTTGGTCAGGACGCTTGATCTGTCCTGGGCTGGGTGACAACAACCTCTCCTGCGAGGCTAAAGTACCTGAGAAGGAGGCAGAACATGTGGTGGAGGTGTTGTGCCAGCCTGGCCACTGTCTTGCCACTGGACCCCGGCTCGTCCTTGACTCTCTTGGGACCCCTGGGTCCCCAACAACTCCCTGGACAAACAGCTCTATGGGCAATCGTACATCCCTCTTCTGGGATCTTTTTTTTTTTCCTGCTTTTCAAATTTCAACCTAAGGTGCCTATTTCTAGAGGAGTCCCTGCATCTCACCTGGGCCCCCTTCAGACCTCTATACACACCTGCTATTCAGAACCGGAACCAGACGGTTTTGAACCACAGCTCACCCCTGACTCCCCTACTCCCTCATCTCCATGTGCTAAAGGTACCAAGGCATGTCCCCCATGTCCTTTGCTCTCTGGCCACGCTGACTCTGCCTAATGTCACCTGCATTGCTGCACCCCTCTTTGGTCTCCATCCAGATTAGTTTTTTGAATGCTCAGGTCTGCCCTGTCATTTCCTGAACCAGAAAACTGGAGAGGTGAGGACCCCCTGCCCCATTGTCTGAGGGCGAAAGCCCTAACTCTCACACCTTCAAGGCCTGGAGCCCCAAGACCACTAGCCCCTGGCCATTTTTTTGTAACCACCCTCCCACCCCCTGTAGGTGTCCCATTCCTTCAACATGCAAATATTTGTTGAGCCCTTAACATGTGCCAGGAATTGTGCTGGGCGCTCAGGAAACAGGTGATGCACAAATGCCCAGAAAGTGTGTTTTGAGAGCTGGGGGTTTGGGGCTCTGAGGAGGGGCGAGGAATTGAAAGAGGGACTGGGCTGTGGCCAGCTCTCTTCTCACGGGTTTCCTGTTTACTATTAACAGCTGCCCATCCCGCCTAGCACACAAACGCCCCAGCAAACCTTGGTATGTTTTCAGACAGGCAGCTCAGTCACAAACGCGAAGCAGGCAACTCAAAATTCTTGTCTTCAGCTGCCTTGAAAATCTGCAAAGTAACCCCCTTTAATCCCTCCCTTCCTACCCCACGCACTCCCCAACTTCTATCTTGCTCTCCCTCCTTGGAGGACATATGGCCCCTTGAAGTTTTTGTTTGCTTGCAGGGAAAAAAAATTCAGCTTCCGTGTGTAAGGTTTTTCCTTTTTAAAAATTTTTTTTATTAAGCATCAAGAGACATAGCAATCTGCTTGCAGATACTGTACGTGCATAATTAATAAAATCTCATTATTTATTTATAAAGAGACACACGAGGAACTGGAGAATTAGGGCTATCCCCATTATATATGAAGAGGGAGAAAAAGAGTAGGAGAGAGAGGCAAATACTTTTTGAACGCTAGATCCTTCCAGAGAGTGAATCTCTTAATATGCAATGAATAAAAAGGCATCTACTCCTTGCAGAAGTGGTGCTCTGTGCCCAGGAGGCATCGGAAAGCAGAAACCTGGTTCAGGGAGCTTAAAAAAGGAACAGGACCAACTCGGTGCTGGCAGTGCCCAGCAAGCCGCTTTGGTTTTGGGTAGTTGGCAGGAGAGCAAGAGGAACGGTGGAGGGCCTGGCCGCGGGGGAAGGAAGCTTGGGAACCAGTCTGGGGCTTCTAAAGGAGGGGACTTGGGCACAGAACCCCTGGTAGGTGGGGGAGAAACACGCAATCACCTGGTGGGCACCACATAAATAACCCGGACACCGGCTGAGGGGAGCCCCTGGTTTCTCTGGTCCATTACAAGGCAGGTAACATTAACGGGGTGGGTGGGGAATGGCACTAGGGGGTTCTAAATGCCAGCTCTGCCCTTGGACCTCTGCATGCCAGATGCCCAGCCAGGACCGCCAATATCAATAACCTAGCTTATTATATAACAGCCCCTGCGGCCAGGCAGGCAGGGGTCAGAGCCTCCCAGCTCTGAGTTGGGGTGGACCTTCGCTCTCCTCTCTCTCTCATTTTTTCTTGAGACTTGCTTTAAAATAGAAAACAGGCTTGTGCAGGAACCGACCCCGTAAAAGGGGGTGGTTTGGAGGGATTCCCCCCCACCCCTCAAGTGCAAGCAACTCAAGCGCCGGAACGCTCAGCCTTCCTGGGGCGGTGGGTTTCCGAAGGGGGCGGGGAGAAGAGCTGGGGAGGGGGTCGGCCTGGGCAGCAGCCCCCGCAGGGTTACCCGGGCGCGTGCGGGGAAACGTCTCAGCAATTCCAGCGCCCGAGCGGAGCGCGCGGGGGGGGTGGGGGCGCGCGGCGCGGGGCACCTTGAAACCGCCGGCGGCCGCGCGCTGATTGGCCGAGCCGCCGCCTCGGCGTTCCAGCCAGGCGCCCCTCCCCCCGCGCCGTCCACCCCGGAAGGAATTTCCTCCTCTGGCGGCCGCTATTGTTGTCCGCCTTCGCTGTTTGGGTCGGATCGCGTAACCATAGTATCCAAACTGTGTCCACGCGGGGCCCCAGCCTGGGACCCCTGTGCCCCCAACCCCCCCCCATTCCCCCAGTTTTTGTTTTTTTTTTTTTTTGCAGCCTACTTATCATGACTTCATCGGACTCCGGGGAGCAGGGGAGGGGGATGGGGCAGGGGGGGTGAGCTGGCCCACTTCTGGCGGCCCTTACTTCGAGATGTTTTCAATTATAATTTTTTAAAAAGTCTGCTTTGTGGGTTCGGGGCTTTAAATTCTTCCTACTCCCCTCCCTCCCGTTAAACCTTTGGACCAAACTTGGATGGGGCTTTCCCTTCCCCTTTACCGCCTGCACTCCAAACCCCGACTTTGCTGCTCAGCTGGGGTTGGGGGTTTCGCAGCGGGGGTCACCCCCCCCCCCAAGCCCAACCCCTCAAATCTGGGCTGTGTTTCGGCCCCTGGGCCTGGGCTTGAGCTGGGGAAAGCGAGGCTGGTGGTGGGGTTGGGGACATCGGATCCTATAGCTCCCTGCACCTCTCCAGTCCGGGGCTCTTCCTGGGGTTTGGGGGATCCTTGGAGATGGATATGCGGGAGGACGTACGGGGTGGATGACGGCCAAATGTAGGGGGTGCTAAAAGGGATAAAGGGATGACGAGGGAAGCAGCTGACAGGTTTTTGGTACAACAAGCCCCCCCTCCCGCCCCTCAAATTTTTCCTTCGGATCTCGGAGCACAGACATCGTAGTCCGCAGGAAGCGGCAAGAGCCCGGTACCTGGCCCCCACTCCTGCAAAAAATAAAAATAAAAACAAAAGCCCTATCCCTGCGAAGTGCATTCTGCTGGGAGCGGTGGGGGAGCCAGCAGCAAGTCCGCACCGGGCCGGCAGCGCGCGGCGCGGGAGCCCCCGGGGCTGGGGCCGGCAGCGGGGGGCGGTGTGTGTGCTGGGGGCGTCAAACATTCCCAGAACTCAAGTATTCTCCCGGCGCCCGTTGGGGCGGGGGCAGCGGCGGCGCCTGCCCAAGTTCGGGGCAACACTGCCCCCTAGGGGCCACCGCCGGAGGTTTGCAGCCGGGGCGGCGAGGGACCTTGACGTTTTGGGTTTAGTTCTGGACTCAGTCGTACCTGGGCGGCGGCGGCAGTGACCCTTCGGTGACCGGTGACAGGTCAGAAGAGTGCTTCCAAGAGCCAATTTTGGGGGATGGAGAATGAAGTGGTGCGGTTTGTTTACTCTAGAATTTTAAACTTTGGAAGAGAGTTGGCTACATCCTGCAGGCTTTCAGTGAGGGACTGGACCTTTAAGATCAATGGATGTAGTCCTCTGATTGTGTGTTTGGGGAAACTGAGGCCCGGAGAGAGGACTGACTCGCTTAGGGACATGAGGTTAGCACCCAATCATCCCGAGGTCCTATGGCTTCTTTGGACTCATAAAGTCCTCTTTCATCCCTGACTTCAGTGCCTTCTTGCGAAGAAAGGCATGATTAGGAATTTTACAAATGAGAGATTAGAGATATCTTGACTTGCTCAGTCACACAGCTGAGTGAGAACTCAACTCCCCTGACTATCAGTCCAGTTGTCTATACTATGAGGACTTTGGGGGACTTGAACCATAGGCTCAGTTAGCGGGCCAGTCTTCTACTTGGGGGCCCTTGTGGCGCTCTTTACCCATCCCTGCCAGACCAGGGCAGAGGTGCTTGCTCCAGCTGAGGGCGTGTGAGTCTGTTGCAACCCGGGTTCTAGGCTCTTAAACTCGGCCTTATGTCTGGGCCTCAGTTTCCCCATCTCTAAAATGGGGGGGTGGGTGGGGCAAGAGGACCTGGAAGGCATCTTGCACCTCCAGTGTTTGGTAACACTATGCTGTTCCTCCTCTTTTGTTCCTCACGGCCTCTCTTCTCCTACTCTCCCTTGCTCTTTGGTTCGGGTCCGCCGGGCTGGCTTCTTCCGCCAGCCCTTCCTCCCCTCCTTGCAGGGCTTCTGCGGCCGCCCCGCCCCTCCCCTCCCCTCCCCTCCTGGCTGGCGCGGAGCTGACTGCGGGAGGGAGCGGTGGGCGAGGAGCCAGTAGAGCGTCAAGTCAGCCCTTTGGGAAAACAGGGTGTGTGTGTGGGGGGGGGGGCGTGGGGGGCTGCTGTCAGAGGCTGCAGCTAGGCGATGGCGGAGCAGGGTCCCTGAGGGTTATTTGTGTCCAAGGTAACTGGTGTCCGAGTTGGCTGCTAGCCTCCTTCCTCTCCCCCTAGAGATGCGGGAAGGTGCACTGGGAGTCATTCCTACTCCTCCCTCTCCCCTACTGCCCACGAACAATCAGGCACCAAGTCTGGTCCTTTCTCCCCTTGAATATCTCTCCAGTCCTTCTCTTCCCTCAGCTGCCACCCTAATCTGTCAGACTGCTGGTCTCCAGGGGGCTCTGAACTGGCCCCTCTGAGCCTTCCTCCACACTGTCCCCTGCCACTAGCCTTCTGTGCCACAAAGTGCGTCCTCCTCTGCTTCAATCCCTGCCCTGCCTTCCACCCCAGGCTGGTAGATCCTCTGTGACCTGAGCCTGCCCATCTCTCCAACCTCATTTTTGGCCTTTGTGTCTGGGACATCTTATGTGTCTTAGTGACACTGCATGTCGCTTCAGGAGCCTGTCCTGCTCCCTGGGCTCACACAGGTTGCCACACTAGGTCCTGCCAGGCCTTGGGGATACCGAGGTGAACAAGAAAACCACTCTTCCTTGAAGAGAGCTCACAGACCATGGCAGACACAACCAGCATGGTCATATAAGAATTGTTGGTGGAGTGCAGTCTTAAGAGGACCCTCACCCATCCTGGAGGGAGATCAGGGAAAGCTCCCGGAAGAAGGTGCAGCTTGTGCTGAGTCCCAGGGGAGGGGGAAGAACTGGTCAGATACATGGAGGTGAAGGGGAAAGACAACCCAGGGAGAGGAATGACAAGGATAGGCATCAGTGTGGGCAGGCACAGACCATGAGGGAGCATGACCCTTAAGGAGTCTAGAAAACAGGGTAGCTAAAGTGTAAGAGGACAGGGTAGTGGGGGGGAGATGTAGCTGGAGAGGGAATCAAATCCAGGTGGGCTTTGCCGGCCTGAGGGGCTGGGATTTCCATATGTAGGCCCTGGGGGCCCAGGGAGGGTTCTGAGCCCTCCCTCATCCCCCCCTCCCCCCCACCCACTTGACTGCACCCTGGGAACACCCTCCCTCTTGCAGTGAGGCCCTAGGAATGCAAAAATGACTTTTTTTTTTTTTTTTAAACCCAGCCCAGCCCACCTTATTCCCTGCCTCTTTCCTGCGAGGATCTGAGAGGATCTAAGGAAAAATCAGATACGGTTCTTGCCTTCAAGGAGCTCATAGGCTGGGATAGATTAAGAATAAACTGGGTCAAGCAAAGTGAAGAAAGCACAGGAAGAACTTTCTAAAATACACACCTAATGGCCCTGTTCACCCCCGTGTTAAACCTCTTTACTGGCTCCCTGGCGCCCTCAGGGAGGGCCCTCTCCTTTGTGTGGCGCTCAAGGCCCTCGTGGTCTGCCCTGCTGGCCTCTCCAGCTCATCTTGGCCGCGCCCTTCACACTCCCTTTCCTCCAGCCAGCTGTTGTTTGCAGTTCCCCCAATGGACCACATTCCCTTCAGCCATCAGATCTGGGCGCATACTGTTTGCTTTGCCTGGAATCCCATTTCCCAGCACCCAGGCCTCTCGCCCCCTTCTTATTCAACGGTGGTTTTTCAATGTGCCCCTCAGGCATCCCTCCCTCTAGGAATCCCTCTATGATCCCCAAAGCTGGGCTGGACTCCTCCCCCTCAATTCCCCTTGTCCCTTATGCGTTTTTTTTTTTTTTAATGTTTATTTCTTTTTTGAGAGAGAGAGACAGAGAGAGTGACAGAGCACGAGCAGGGGAGGGACAGAGAGAGACACACACACAGAACCTGAAGCAGGCTCCAGGCTCTGAGCTGTCAGCACAGAGCCCGACGCAGGGTTTGAACCCACGAACTGTGAAATCGTGACCTGAGCCAAAGTTAGATGCTTAACCGACTGAGCCACCCAGGCATCCCTCCCTTACGCCTTCTTTATCCCAGTACCCACCCCAGCATAGCTGAATAATCCATAGGAGACTGGCAGGCTCCATCTCTGATTTGCTCGGGAGGTCTCCAGGTCATACATACCTGGGGCACAGAGTGGATGCTCAGTTTAGTCTTTGTTGTTGAGAATAATAGTAATAGACCTTTACTGCCTGCCTGCTGTGGGGCAGGCTCTGTGTTAGCCTCTTGTCACTTTTCTCTTTTACAGCAACCCTATAATGTTGTTGACATCACGCCATTTTGTAGGTGAGGAAACTAAGACTGGGAGAGAAGACATGATTATCCAAACAGTGAGGGTATTTGTCAAAACTCATAGAATTTACATGTCAATTATACCTCAATTAAAAAAAAAAAGACAAGAAAACCACTATAGCAGGGTGCCTGGGTGGCTCAGTTGGTTACGTGTCTGACTCTGGATTTGGCATCATGATCGCACAGTTTCTGGGATTGAACCCTGTGTTGGAGCATGCTTGGAATCTTCTCTCTCCCTCTCTCTCTGCCCCTCCCCTTCTCGTTCAGCATAGCTGGGATTGAGGTGAACTCAGGCAGGGCAGGGGAAGGTGGGCACCATGGCCAAGGCCCGGGGTCAAAACCTGGCACTTACCCTCACTTTCACAGCCATGTGACCTTGGATAGTATAACAGCCTTTCTTAGCCTCAGTTTTCTCATCTGAAAAAATGGGGATGTTAGTAGTACCTACTTCACAGGAGATTCTAAAGATTAACTGAGATGATACATACAAAGCTCTGAACACTGTGCCTAGCTCAAAGTAAATACACAATGTATGTTGGGTTTTTCTCCTTCTTCTTAACTGCCCCTCACTGGGCTCTTCTTTCCAGACAATTCCATATGTAACCCTAAATATGCATATCTCTTTGTGAAATATGTAGTGTTGTTTGGGGTGCTAGGAGGTGTTAATCTTTCACCACCACCCCCCCCCCCCGACTCAACACTATGTGTTTGAAAATCTCTCTCTGTTGCCTCCAATTGCTGTATAGTTTCTTGAGCGCACACCCAAGAAAACATGGACAAGAAAACCCATGTTTTAGTATCTATTCTCCTGGTGAGGACATCTATGTTGTCTCCACTTTCCTTCTCTCACAAATAATCCCTTGAAAAAAAACACCCTTGTAAATGTGTCCCCAGACACAGATGGTGTCCCCTTGTGGACCTGTGTGAGAATTTCCCTGGGATATCCAGGGTTGCAACTGCTATGTTATGGGACACACATCTACTTAATTTTACTAAACATCGTCGGGTTTCTAGAATGACTGAACCACTTGGTGCCCCACCAGCGGTACAGGAGCATTCTCACCTCCCTGCCTGCCTGCCAGCACTTGGTATTATCCACCATTCTAATTTTTGCCAATATGATGGATGTAATTTGTGAGTGTAAGTAGGTCTTTATGCACTTGTTAGCCATCCGGGCTTCTCCTTCTGTGAATCACTTGTTGTGTGCTTCACCCATTTTTCTGCTGGGGTTCCTGAGCTGTCTTCCTGTTGGGTGCTCCACGGTCAGCATGGAGGACAGCCTACAACAACTGCCCCAGAGCATATCTCTCCTCTGGGGATGGGGTGATCAGGTTGGCTTGAAGGGTCCGACCTCTCAGTCATTGGTGTCACCGTCATTTGAATTTCTGTCATTTCGTGAACCTTTTTTGAGTGCTCTTCTGGGGTCAGGCCCTGTGTGGGGTCCAAGGACTCAACGACTCAGGCCGGTCCTCTGAGAACTCACAGTGAGAGAGGCAGACTGGACAGAATAAGGTTGCTCCAAAGACTAAATGAAGTGGTCCATATGAAGCGCTTCCCCATTAGAACCTTGGTCCCACCTGACGGTCCTGGCTTGGGTAACGGAGGAAAACATCCGTTACTGAATCCGTGGATCCACGGGGAACTTCAGGGAAGGCAGTTGTGAACTTGGGAAGCCCTTTGTTTCAGCCTCCTGAAGGATGCCTGGGGCTGAGACTAAGGCAGGGGTGCTAGAGAAGTGCTTAACTTGGCTGACAAAAATGGTGGTGGGGGTTGGGGTGGCGAGGAAGGGGAGAGGCAGAGAGTGGAGGGGGAGGAGGGTGGAAGGGGACAGGACCTGAGGTGAGGTGAGGGGTGCGCTGTACAGAGACCAGGCATAAACCTCGGAGCAGAGTGCCTGACGCTCAGTTTCAAGTCTCCAGAGTGGCTCCTCTGTCTCCCTAAACCCTCAGCAAAGCCCACTGTGTTCTCGTTTGCCTCCGGTGAGCGTTTTGTGGAAACTGAGGGAGGGGTGGAGTTTCTGGCCAAGATTCATGGCTTGTGACAGAGTCAGCCCCCACAGGCCGGTGAGAACCCCAAGGATTAATCAAATATGGCAGAAGCGGGATTTTGGAGTCCGAAGCGATCGGGGAAATGTAAGTCAGCCCCTGGGGAATTTGCAGAAATGTGAAATGTGGGGGAGTTAGCTTCCAAGGGTGAATGGAGGGATCCTATTTAAATCCAAGTGGGTTTTGTAGCAGATTGTGTTTTCCAAAAACGGCCTCAATAATATCTTCTATCCCATATGCTCCTCTTCAATGTGACTTTGACATTCCCCGCCTCAAATCAAGGGTCAATATGTCCTCTCTTTGAACCCAGGTAGACCTTTATGACCAACAAAATGCGGTGGAAGGACCCTATTTTTATAACTAAGGCCAGGTCATAAAAGTGCCATGCATGTCTGCTTTGTTTTCTTGGGAAGTTCGTTATGATGGAAGCCACCTGCCATGACTGCCCTAAAACCCGCCATGCTGTCAGGAGGCCCAAACTCATTCACACGGAGAGGTCGGAGAGCTCGGAGAGCTCGTGCAGAGGGGTCCTGGGAGTCAATGAAGAGAGGGGTGCTCAGCTGCCCCCCCAGCTCTGGCCCTCTGTCGGCCGTCTCCAGTAGCACGTGTGTGGGTCCCCTGAGCCAGAACCGCCGGGCTGTGCCCCTCCTACATTGCCCACCCACAGAAATCCTGAGAGGAAAGAACGTGATTGTTATTTTAAGCCGCGAAGGTTTGATATGATTTGTTACACGGCAGTAGATAATCCAAACAGATTTATACTTATTTTATTGTCAGTCTTCTCTGGCGGACTATAGTTTTTGTTTTCGGTTCTATTCCCAGCACTTAGCCTGGAATGTACTATGCTCTACAGATATTTGTTGTGTAAACGAATGAAAGTTAGCAGTCCATGAGCACAGTCCAGACGGGCTGTGGGAGGCCAGGGGAGCCTCCTAACCCAGGCTGGGGGATCCGAGAAGGCTTCCCGGAGGAAGTGATGCTGCTCTGAGTTTCTGGGCAGGGCTAGGCACTCAAGAATATCTGTTCCTCTTCTCTGGGCGCTGCTTGTTTGTTTTTGGCTCAAGTGAGGCTTCTTGGCTTGGTGTGTGTCCAACGGGCCCATCCCTGTGTCCAGGTTGGGGGGTTCCTCCTTCCCTATCCCTGCTCCTGCTCTCTTTTCTCTCTCCCTCTCTGGGTCTACGGACTCACTCTTGCCTCCTCTGACTCTGGGCCTGGCTGGAGAAAATTAAGTCAATGGGGAGGGAGGAGTTGACAAATAGTCGGGCTGGTAATTGAATTTTTTTTTCTCCTCTAGCCCTCTCTCCACCCCCCAGAGAGCAGGAGGAATTAGCTCTCTAGACAGTGGTTTTCCCTACTAAGGAGCTCTGGTGTTGCCTCCCCTTCCCAGCCCAGAGCAGCGGGGAAGGGAGGGAGGGGGCAAGCTGGAGCCTTCTTAGGATCCTCTGGGGCAAAGCGTAGCACAGAGGAGGAAACTGAGGCCCTGGGAGGGGTGGGATTCTCTGTGGGCACTAAGTGGGCTGGCGCCTGAGCTGGGACTAGAAGGGAAAGGCCACCCGGAGGCAGTCCTCGCTTGCCCTGCCCCAGGAAGGCGGGGCACAGGGAATGGAAAGGGCCCGGCACACACCAGGGGCAGCCAGCTGCAGGAAGCCTGGGGTTCCCGGTACCCAGCAGGAGGCAGCCCCTTTCCTGCTGGTCAGGATTTCCTCGGCTGCGAAGCTGTGCAGCTGGTAGGGTGGCCAGCCTGTGGCTGTGCAGATCCAGCCGCCCTGCAGGACCTGGTCACCCTGCAGGACTGTCTTCACAGAGAGCACCCTCTAGGGGTGAAGGTGGGGGCTACTGGGTTGGTACTGACTCTGGGCAGAGGGTTGGCAGGACTGAAAATAACCCAGCTACGGGCTGAAAAAATGAGAGGTCTCTGGGATCTCATAGAGCTGTGAGAGTTATGGAGAGTACTGGCTCTTAGCTGGCCCTTCATCAATAGCGTCTTTTATTGCCTCAGTTGTAGAGACCAAGTCACTGAGGCTCCCGTAGGCCCACATGGCAAGTGGCAGCAAGGGGATTCACACCCTGGGTGGCCTGGACTTCCAAGCCCTCTCTACACACAGGCTTCTAGGCTCCGTGGGAGAGGTGGCCGCGGAGGGGGGCGGGCAGCGCGAGCCTGGCCCCCTGGGATTGGGGCGGGGGGGGGGGGGGTGGGGAGGGGGGTGGTGCGAGCCTGGCTCCGCAGGGCAGGAGGAGGTACGTGGACCGGCAGGGGCAGGGCGTTCGGGGCTCCCCCGCCCCCCAGACTCAGCGGGGGTGGGCGCCTCACGGCCCTGCCTCACGAAGCCGTGGCGGCTGCGGGCTCCGGGAGCGCTTGATTTATTAAGCTAATGTTCTAGCACATTTTCCCCGTCCCGTAATGAGCTGTTTCCACCAGGGGGTGTCTGCACAGCGACTGCGGGCTTCCGGCCGCTCCAGGAGGGAGGCAGGGCTGGCTGGCAGGCGGTCGGGGGTGGGGAGGGGGGTCGGGGTGTCTGGCTGCCCAGGGAGGGGAGGGGTGAGGTTGGGAAGTCTGGCTTGAAAAATCACCCCCTGGTGGGGGGGGGGTGCTGTTAGGGGGAAGCTGGAGGCTGGTCCTGCCCATGCAGCTTGGGAGAGGTCCCACATTTCTCCCTGTGGCGTCCTGGCCCAGCTTCCCACCAACCCCAGGGGCCTGGGAGGGACCACTGGCCCCAGCATTCTGGCCCGGTTCCTCCTTGCCTCCCTCCTCCACAAACTTCTGTGCATTCTGAGCTCAGCCTGCTTACTGCCTGCTTGCTATCCACCCAGAGCAGGCATTTCTGTGGCCTGATATGCCAGTTATGTCCTTTGCAGTCAGACAGATCTAGGTTTAAATCCCAGCCCAGCCACCGTCTAACTCCGTGACCTGGGGGGCAGAGGGCAGGGGGAATCCCTGACCTTTCTGGGCCTCAGTTTCCCATTGTAGAATTGGGATAAGAAGACGTATCTCGTGGGGTTATTGTGAGGATCAGTGAGAATGCAGCTTCAGCTTTGTGCAGGGTGATAAACCCCAGCCTTGACCACCTGGCCTACTGACATTGGGACAGGCCTGCTGGGCCACATAACTCTGACCTCGGCATGCCCTTCACGTGCACAGCAGAGGTGCTAAATGCCGTGACTCTGAGATGGGGCCATACATGCAGCTGGTACCTCCAGCTGGCCTGGCACTTGTCTACTGACAAGACCTGGTGTCTCTGTCCTGTTCAGAGGCCTGGCTTTCCTCACTTGGGGCAGACAGTTCTTGGTGTTTGGTTTTAAGAGACCTGACTCAGTTTTTCCTCATCAAACTCGCATCTCCCCAGAGCCTGGACTCTGTGTCGGATTGGGTGACCAGCTCAGAAGCAACGCTGTCCCATCCAGCACTCGTTCCTCGTGTTTGTTGTCTCTAATGGCATTTTTTCTTTAGCACATGCCTGGCACCTGGAAGGGTGGGAAATGGGATGACTAGCTTGGGTCTCTTGAGATCGATACTCCCTGTCATGGTGTACAAGGCCCACTGACCTTCCCCAAGAACTGTTACCATGTTTTACAGAGCAGACTGGTTGGGCCTAGTACCTAAGTGACAGAGCAGGGACCGAAACCCAGTGTTCTGGACTCCCAAACCAGTGCTCCTTTCTCACTAAAGTTTGCTGAGGGAGCCTTCTGGTCTTCAGCAAGTTCTCAGGATGAAGGTGAGTTCTCTCAGCTTCCTTCTTACAGCAGGTTAACCAGCCTTGGGCTCTGAGTAAACAGGGAATTTTGTGGACCCTTTTAGGAAGGGCTAAGTTTGGAGGAAGAGAGGCTTGCAGGGGCCTGTTGCCTTGGTTCTTCCTGAATTCAGAACCTTCCTGAATCCCCCCAAGAGAAGGGAGCCACCCAGACACACGAACAACAAGTGGGATGGATTGAGTTAAAGCAGAGATGGATGTGGCCATTTCTGTTCATGCTTTATAGCAAAGAACCGAACAGAACCTGTGTTAGCCGTTCTGTTCTCCCACGCCCCTGCTCGGCTGCCTGTCCTGGGGGCTCCCCTGGCCCTGCTCTCCCTACACACTGCTCCCCTCCTTGGTGGCATCTCTCTCCCCCCACCCTTCACCGTGCCAGCCTTTGTAAATGCTGTCCCCTCCTTGATGGCTTCCCTCCTCAGGGCTGGGGTCTTTGGGAATTTAGTTCTCTCCATCACCTCCTCAGGGAGGCCTTCCCTGACTGCCCACTCCAGAGAAGCCTTCCAGCCACCCCCATCGTCTTCCTGGGTTCTGTTGTCTTTGGGTCCTTATCTTTTTTTTTTAATTTTTTTTTTAACGTTTATTTATTTTTGAGACAGAGAGAGACAGAGCACGAACGGGGGAGGGTCAGAGAGAGGGAGACACAGAATCTGAAACAGGCTCCAGGCTCTGAGCTGTCAGCACAGAGCCCGACGCGGGGCTCGAACTCGCAGACCGCGAAATCATGACCCGAGCCGAAGTCGGCCGCTTAACCGACTGAGCCACCCAGGCGTCCCTTTGGGTCCTTATCTGAAAGGACCTTGTTAGTTGCCTGTTCCCCTCTAGAATTGAAGATCTGTGAAGGCAGGGACTCCGGCTGCCTTGGGCCCAGAATACCCCCTGGGAACGCAGTGGCGAATAATCCACTTTAAATTCCGTTCTTCGTTCTTCTCAAATTCACCTGTGCCCCAGCTCCTTGCACGCTAACTTTATCTCAGGACTCCAGGGACTTTCTGTCAATAGCAGCCACTTTCCTCACTATTGCTAACACTTGTTGGTGTTTGCTGTTAACAGGTACTAGGAAGTGCTTTCTGAATATTAACTTACTGAGTCCCCACGATAACCCCTCGAGGTAGCTACCATTATCATCAGCACGCCCATTTTACAGATGAGGAAACTAACGCCAGAGGCAACGGGTCCCGATTTACGTCGTAAGTGGCAGAGCCGGGGTGGAAACCCAGACGATGGTTCTCTGGAAGCCCTACTCCAGACTGCTTCTAGAAGCAGCATGATGTCCTCACCTGCCTCTCAGAATGCAGCCTCCTCATGCCTGTGGAAAATGTGGACAAGCCCTTGGAACTTGCACCCCCCCAAGTCCCTTTTGAACCCCAAATGGTTTTTCAGAGAATTTCTTTGAAATACATATAATGTTTGTTCCCAACTACATATGTTTGGATGAGCAAAATAGCTTCCATCTTATATACATTTAACAGAAACCAGAGTAAGAGAGAAAGGACAGTGTTTGAAGGAGACAGCCTCTCCTGGAACCCATTGGAACTGGATCTGGAATCTTTTGTCTCTCTGTGGCCCTCTTCTTTCCCTTCTTCATGCTCCCTCTTCATGTGTCCTCTCTGGTCCCCAAGTGGACGATAACCTCCCCGTCCATAGCTCCTGAGCACTTAATATACACCTCAGTTGCTCATCTGGGAAGCCCGGTTCCCATGGAAGAGAGAGCATCTAATCGGCTGAGCTTAGATCAGGCAGGTATAGCTGAGTCGGGGAAAGTATGTGGGCATGGCTGGGCCGTGGGGCAGCTCCATCAGCAGGGTGGGCAGAGATACCAGCTAAAGGAAGGCGGGAAACTTGCTCTCTGGGCGTCCTTTCATGGAACATTTAATATGCCAAGCCGAGGTGTTTAAATTTATGCTGTGGCAGTAGGGAGCCATTGACTGTGAGCAGATAGTGGTGTGGTCAGTGTTTCCCTTCAGGATTCTGACAGCATGGGTCCTATAAATTAAAGCAGAGGGCAAAGTACTTAGGCCTTCAGAGTGCTGGGGCCTGGGGGGGCATACTGGTGCCTTGAAATGCCCCACTGAAATGCCTACCTCCATATCTTAGGGCCTTTGGGAGCACGATGGGGTGGTCCATGAGGTCAGGAGAGGTACGTTTGCAGGTGTGGGGTGTCCGTGACAGCTGCCACCTGGCTGAGGGCTTGCAGAAGCTCCTGACGGCTGGGACGTAATTAACAATTGTAATCACTCCTATCGTGACATCATTAAACTCCAATCGCTCGGGCTGGGCAGCTGACGGGTGGGCCTGGGAGTCACAGCTCATGGGGAAGGCAGGATCATTTGTCAGCAGGCAGCAGATCAGCAGTGGGGACCCGAGTCTGTGGGGTGCTGGCTGCCATCCTGGGCCAGGTCAGGGCAGGTGAGGCTGGGCTCGGACTCTGAAAGGCTCCAGACTCTGCAGTGTTTGATGATGGGTCTGAGCTGGAAGATCTTGAGAAATCATCTAGTGGATGTGCTCAGGAGCCCTGAGTGGGGGGTGCTTATTGGGGCATAGGTTGTAGGGCTCCAGGCGTCCCCTCCTTGCTCCAAACTTCTTTTCTCTAAATGGAAATTTTTCTTTCTTTCTTTCTTTCTTTCTTTCTTTCTTTCTTTCTTTCTTTCTTTCACTGTCTTACTTATTTTTGAGAGGAAGAGAGAGAGCATGCCAGCGAGGGAGGGACAGAGGGAGAGGGGGACAGAAGATGCAAAGTAGGCTCTGCACTGAGAGCACACAGCCCGACGCGGGGCTCGAACTCACAAACCATGAGATCATGACCTGAGCTGAAGTCTGACGCTTAACCAACTGAGCCACCCAGGCGCTCCTAAATGGAAATTTTCTTATTGTTGATTATACACTAATATTTTTTTAAATGTGTATTTATTTTTGAGAGAGAGACAGAGAGACAGAGTGAGAGTGGGGGAGGGGCAGAGAGAGAGGGAGACACAGACTCCAAAGCAGGCTCCAGGCTCTGAGCTGCCAGCACAGAGCCTGATGTGGGGTTTGAACTCACCAACTGTGAGATCATGACCTGAGCCAAAGTCGGAAGCTTAACAGTAAGCTTAACCTACTGAGCCACCCAGGTGCCCCTCCGTTAGTATTTTTAAATTTTAATGTAATTTTTTCATGAGTATTTTTTTAAACTCTTTTTTTTTAATTGGAGAGAAAGAGAGCAGGGGAGAGGTGCAGAGGGGGAGAGAGAGAGAGAGAGAGAGAGAGAGAGAGAGAGAGAGAGAGAGAATCCCAAGCAGGCTCCACACTCAGCATGGAGCCCGATGCATAGCTCTATCCCACGACCCTGAGATCATGACCTGAGCCAAAATCGAAGAGTTGGACGCTCAACTGAATGGGCCCCGCAAGCCCCGCCATGGTTGATTATACATGGGTATTGAGAAAGAAATCCAAATAATATGGAGGAAACACAGTCTTCCACGGTCCTATTTCCTACACACAATCATTGTTCAAGTGTGGTTTATGTTCCAGTTCCCAAGTCCCCTGGAGCCACCCAGGTTCCTGCCAAGATCCCTGCCATTCTGTGGGCTATCCCACTGGGCCTCCCAAGAAACCATCCATTTTGCTTAAATATAGATTGATGCTTTTCCTTCCAGGTGTGGTCAAACTCAAGGAATATGAAGTTCCTACCTGCCTCCCAGCCTGCCCACCCGTAGCCTACCCTCCTGGGGCTGGGTCCTAGGGTAGCTGGCCACTTTCATTCAGCTTAGGGACAAACCAGTGTCCCAGTTCTGCTGTTGTGTGTGTGTGTGTGTGTGTGTGTGTGTGTGTGTGTGTTGCTAAAAGCAGAGGCTGGACTGTGTTTAGTTGGGCCTTAAGCATTTATGTATGATGGCTTGGAGGCCTGGGATGGGGCTGGGGTGGAAGGGAGAGGAGAAATTCCCAAACTGCCTGAAAACCTGACAGGAACTGAGGGATCTGGGCAGAAGGGTGGGGAAATCAAGGCACAGTATGTGGATGTGGGCTGCATGGGGGTGTCCTGTCTGTATTTCCCCTTGCCCGCCTGCTGTAGTCGCAGATTGTTGCAATGAACACTCTGGGCCTCTCTCTCCACCCCTCTTGCCTGTTCCACACAGAGGAAGAGGAGTGACCCGTTTGATTGATAAAATTGCAGGGAGCCTGACATCCCTGGGCCAGGTTAGCTTAACTTGGGGCAGAATCACTGCTTTAACATGTGGTGAATTTGGACCTGAGGGTGTTTGTTATTTAATGCCTCATACCAAATTATCCCACAATGAAGTGGTATAAAACCATCCCACAGTCTGCTCACAGACTCTGTGGATCACAGATTTCTGGGAACTTCAGGCCAGGCGTTTCTTTAAAAAAAAAATTTTTTTTTAATGTTTATTTATTCTTGAGAGAGAGAGAGAGAGAGAGAGAGAGAGCGCCTGCACGCAAGCTGGGGAGGGTCAGGGAGAGGGAGACACAGAATCCGAAGCAGGCTCCAGGGCTCTGAGCTGTCGGCACGGAGCCCGATGCACGGCTCGAACTCATGAACTGTGAGATCATGACCTGAGCTGAAATTGGACGCCTAACCAACTGAGCCACGCAGGCGCCCCAGGGCTGGGCATTTCTTGTTTGGGGTCTCCTCAGTTGGAGTACAGGCAGCCTCTGGAGTGGATTCTCTCTTCTTTGGTGATCGTGGTTGGGGTGTATGTCAGCAACTGGTGGCCCCCCCACCCCGATTCCCCCATCTCACCCCTCCAGCAATAAAGCTGACCCTCCTAGGGCTTCTGTCCCCACAGTGCAGCAGTGATGATGGGGCTTCCCTCCCTGATCCCAGGAGTCCTGTAAGTTTGTAAGAGGAGTGTGGCTTGAGAGAGGGACACCGAGGGGGATGGCTGACAAGGGCTTTGCAGACATTTCCTGCCCTGGGCCCTGAATTCTTGGTACATGCTACTGCATTATAATCTCATGTTAGGGGGATTTGGGAGGTGGCGGCAGTGGTGGTGAAGGAAGAGGGGTGTGTCAGAATCAGGCCTGAGGATCAGGCAGTATGGGCTACCTGGAGTGGAGAGGGCTCCCATTAAACATCCTGTGGTAGCCGGCCTTCAAGATGGCCCCGGTGACCCACATGGCCTGCAGGAGTGTCTGAATCAGGGCTGGCCCTGTATAGACAATGAAATTAGACAAAAGTGATAAGGGGGCTCCCAAGACTGGATCACAAAAGGCCTTGCAGCTTCTGCTCTGGATCCTTGGCACTCTCGCTCTAGGGGAAGCCAGCTGCCATGCCGTGAGAAGGCTGGGGCAGCCCTGTGGAGAAGCCCACATGGGGAGAAGTCAGGGCCTTTGGCCAACAGCTAGCACCACCTGCCAGCCACATGAGTGGGTCACCTTGGAAGCAGATCCTTGGGCCCAGGCAAACCTTCAGGGGACCGTGGCCCTAGCCGACATCTCACTGCAACCACATGGGAGACCCAAAAAGAGAACTGCCCAGCTTCCTGAAATCTTGACCCACAGAATTTGTGAGCATAACGGCATATTGTGTTGGGTCACTAAGTTTTGGTCTAATTTGTTACATAGCGTTTGATAACGGAGACCCCCATCTCCAAATACTCCAAGAAAGATGGGAAGGTGGTCCTTCACGAAGATGGTGGAGAGGCAGGTAAAAGAAGATAGAAAGACAGATCTCTCATAACCCCTCCTGAAGCTGGGGAGAAACCCAGGACCTGATCAGTCTGGAGCCCCTCAACATGGCATTCTCCAATGTTGTGTTAATGCAAGAGGGAGTTTTGTAAGGTTTTCCACGGTGAGAGGGGGCGGGAATTCTTATAGCATGATCAGGCCAAAGTTACATTATGACAAAGAATATGTAGACTCGACAAGGGTTTTCAACAGGAAACTCGTTTTTGAGGTGTGGAATGTGTCTGATTTTTTTAGGTGCGTGGGGAGGGAGCAAACTGTTACCATTTCCATGACCTGCCTCCCTCACTAAGGGATCCGTACTTCCTGCCTCCCCTTAGCACACAACCTGGCAGGGAAGAAAAATGCCTTTGACTCAGAGGATGCCAGGGGCTGAGGAGTTCACAAGGCTCAGAAGGGGTTGTGGGGCACCTGGGACTCAATGGGATGAGGGGAAGGGAGAGCAGAGGACTGGATTTCAGGAGGGGTGGGGGTGGGGTTTAGAAGCCAGACAGAGAAAAAAAAAAGCGTTTGAAAAAAGTCATTCTACTAGAAAAATATTTGAAAAGCATCCATCTAGTTGAACTCCCTCAGGCCTCCTGTACCCTCATGTTATAGAAGAATGGAGGGGGTTCCTTAAGTTGTATTTTCCCACAAGGAGGTCCTGAGGAAAGGATTTGAATGCAAGCCTGTTTGAGGGGGTGATCCCAGGAAGCAGAGAAACGAGGGGGACAGTGACGGGGCAAGGAAGGCAGCCGGTAAAGGGTGTGTTATCAGGCCAGTCACTACTGTGAGCAACCGGCCAGAACAGGCCCCACCCTGTCATGCCACCCATGGGGCCAGGAAGCTGGCATTGATCCTCAGCTCCCATGGGTCGGTGGCTGGGGCCGCTCCTGGGCCCTCCTGGCCTGTCCCCCCTGCCCCTGCACAGAAAGAAGCCCGGGGAGAGTTGGGCGCAGGCTTTCAGCTTGTCCTGGAGTGAACACAAAGGGATGTGGCTGGGGCCCTGGTGCCTGTGTAGATAGAGCAGGGGGCTCTCACGGAATGCCCGGCCTTGGAGGTCTTTCCTGTGCAGTTAGGAGGCCCTGCCGGCCCAGGCTCCTGATTGGCAGACAACAGACTCTGAAGAAGATGGCTAGCTCCAGAGGGGAGGCCTGGAGTGTGTTGTTGAATGGTTGTTGGGGAAGGGGCTCAGGTGGAAAGTGAAGAGGAATTGGTTCAAATCTTGACTCAACCCCTTACTGTCTGTGTAATCCTTATCAGGCTTGTCTCCTTTCTCATCCTTAGATTCCTTAGCTGCAGAATGGGTATTCCCCCTCCCCCCCCCCCCCCCCCCCCCCCCGCCTACCTTGAATGCTTAGAACATTGTAGTGGGTATTGATAGCTTGCCTCCAAGCCCTCCATCCGTTCCCCCTTCTTCTGACAACATTTGGGGATCCCATCTGCCCCTGCTCTCAGTCCAAATGGTTTGGGTGTATCTTGGGTGGGACACCCATGGGTCCAGTCCGTCTGAGCATGATATCCCCTTAGCCATGGTGATTGATTAGTTCAGAGGTGGGCATGTGCCCTGAGCCCATCCGATCAGAGCAAATCCCATGCTTCTGTAAGAGCTCTTAGAAAAGCATATCTTAGGGGTGCCTGGGTGGTGCAGTCGGTTAAGCGTCCTACTTCAGACAGGTCACGATCTCGCGGTCCGGGAGTTCGAGCCCCGCGTCGGGCTCTGGGCTGATGGCTCAGAGCCTGGAGCCTGTTTCCGATTCTGTGTCTCCCTCTCTCTCTGCCCCTCCCCCGTTCATGCTCTGTCTCTCTCTGTCCCAAAAATAAATAAACGTTGAAAAAAAAAAAAGAAAAGAAAAGCATATCTTAGGGGGCGCCTGGGTGGCTCAGTTGGTTAAGCGTCCGACTTCAGCTCAGGTCATGATCCCGCAGTCTGTGAGTTCGAGCCCCGCATCAGGCTCTGTGCTGACCAGAGCCTGCAGCCTGCTTCCAATTCTGTGTCTCCCTCTCTCTCTTCCCCTCCCCAACTCATGCTCTGTCTCTCTCTGTCTCTCAAAAAAAAAAAAAAAAAAAAAAAAGAATAAATGTTAAAAAAAAAAAAAGCCTATCTTAGGGTGTCTGGGTGGCTCAGTCCATCAAGCACTGATTTCGACTCAGGTCATGATCTTGCAATTCGTGGGTTCGAGCCCCGCGTTGGGCTCTGTGCTGACAGCTTGGAGCCTGGATCCTGCTTTGGATTCTGTGTCTCCTGCTCTCTCTGCCTGTCTCCCACTTGTGCTGTTTCTCTCTCAAAAAATAAACACTAGGGGCGCCTGGGTGGCTCAGTCGGTTAAGCGGCCGACTTCGGCTCAGGTCACGATCTCGCGGTCTTTGAGTTCGAGCCCCACATTGGGCTCTGGGCTGATGGCTCAGAGCCTGGAGCCTGCTTCTGATTCTGTGTCTCCCTCTCTCTCTGCCCCTCCCCCATTCATGCTCTGTCTCTCTCTGTCTCAAAAATAAATAAAATGTTAAAAAAATTAAAAAAATAAACACTAAAAAAATTTTATTAAAAAAAAAAAGTCCAGTGGACTGGGAGCTGAGAGGAAGAGAAGCTCATCACCAAGTGGAGCCTTAGAATGAAGCCAACACATGGGAAAGAGTAAGAACAAGAGATAGAGAAAAGCAGGTCTTAATGACTTTGCTTGAGCCCCTGAATTAAGCTGTGCCTGAAGCTGCCCAGTACCCCTTGACTTGTCAGTAATATGAGCCAATACACTCCCGCTGCTGAAACTTGTTTGCGTTGGACTTTCTGTCACTTGCAACAGAAAGTTTTTTTTTTTTTTTAAGTAAGCTCCACGCGCAGCGTGGGGCTCAAACTCACAACCCTGAGATCCAGAATGATATGCCCCACCGCTGAGTACAGGAGGAAAGAGGGACATGGAACTCAGGGAAAACTTGGGCTCTTCATCCAGACAGCCCGTTCAAATGCTTGCTGTTCTGGTGATGGCCTGTGTCACTCTGCCTGCCTCACCTGGCTGTGAGCGGACATCTAATTCACCCTGTGTCCCGAGCGCCTGCCTGGCACAGAGGTGGCACCAGGGTGGACTCATGGGATGAAGACCAGTGAGAATGGCATTGGTGATAGAATCCCAAGTGTGTGTCTCTCCTCCCACCCATCTTCTTTCTCATCAGTGTTCAATCTTCTTCTCCTCTCTATGGCACAAAGCCTGTGAGCAGTCCATTTTTATTCCATAAGCAGTTGGTCCCCCCAAAAGGAGGTTATTTTTCTCAGTTTCCCACCAACTGCAAGCAGATAAAAACCCCACTTTCCCTTCTCCTGCCCCCTGAAGCAGATGGCCGTGGAGATGTGGCGATTAGCCCACCTCTGCCGTTTGCCAGCCGTGCGGCCTTGGGCAAGTGTTTTGGTTTCTCTGAGCCTCAGTTTCCTCATCTGTAAAGTGAAGATAACCCATTCTTTGTGGGGTTATGTGAAGATTAAATGACGTCCATGGAAAAACTGAGCACACTGCTTGGCATAAAGTTGGTTGCAGTAAAAGGGAATTAATTCCCCTTTTCCAGCCTCGGCCAAAGGTAGGGCTTGACGAAGAAAATTTCTGTGGATTGATTCCATCTGACCCCACATGTCCACACGTGAGTGTGTCCATGTGTGTAAATGTGCACGTACACTGTGCTTATGGGTATGTGCATGCCATATTTGTGGGCATGTGAATGTGTGTGTGTGTAAACAGAAATGTGTGTATACGTACGTGTGCTTGTCTGTGCACATGAGAGCGTGTGTGTGCACATGAGGCTTCCCAGCACCATTAGTGGGAGGCATAATTGTGCTTTATGGCACCAGCAGCAGATCCGTCCCCCCAGCCATTAAGCTGCCTCCCTCCACTCATGTGGGGGCAGGGAGGAGCTGCACCCACTGTGCCCTCCCTTTCCCAGCTCTGCATGCTGCATGAGCACCCGGCCGCCCCCCTCTCACCGTATGCCTGTCTTTTACAGTTCTTTGGTGCATGGTGCTCATCGAGTGGCTAATTAGCTAAATGGATTAATTGACATCCATACGTGTAATTAGCAAATGGTTATAAGCAGCTCTTCTCCTTGGGATGTCTAAAATTTCTAGGGGTCAGACGTTGGGGGGGGGAGGGTGCTTTAGGGAGTAAATAAAATGGCCAGTGTGAGTGCTGAGGACCTGCCTGGGGGGGGGGTTTCCACATGCCCCACAGCCAGGCTGTGGGGGAAGAGGGCCTGGGAAGGAGGGAAGAGGTGCCCATGAACCTGATAGGGGGAAACCACCTAACGGCCTAACGCACTGGGAATCAAGGGGTCTGGGTTCTGGTCCCATTCGTGCGACCTTCTCTGTGACCTTGGGTACGTCTCTTTTCCCCTCCGGGCAGCAGTCTCTGCTTCTAAGGGAGATGGTTGGGAGCAGCTGGTCTCTTAGGACTCTGCCATCTCTGACATTCTTCCTTACCTTACACCAAACTTTCTAACAACAAACAGGGCTGTGTAAAGAGGGGGTGATGTGTCCCCCCTTTTTTATTCCAGAGCACAACATCACCGTGCTCTCTCACAACTGTAGTGTATGTATGTAATACATCCTTGCACTCTGTTCCAAATGCCTTTGTCCACCTTCTCTGCCTTTAAGGTCATCGAGAGCAGCACGGTCCAATAGAACTTTCTGAAATGATGGAAATGTCCTGTGCTGTCCCATAGGGTAGCCACTAGCCACATGTAGATAGTGAACGCTTGAAATGTGACTAGTGCAGCGGAGGAACTGGATTTTAAATTTATTTACTTCGTTTTAATTGTTTTTTAATGTTTTTTAAAAGTTTATTTTTGAGAGAGAGAGAGAGAGAGATTGGGCACACAAGTGGGGGAGTGGCAGAGAGAGAGCAGTCTCCAGGCTCTGAATTGTCAGCACCAGCCCCACACGGGACTTGAACTCCAGAACGGTGCGATCATGACCTGAGCCGAAGTCGGATGCTTAACCGACTGAGCCACCTAGGCGCCCCAAATTTATTTACTTTTATTTGTTTCAATAGCCACATGTGGCTAGTGACTATTATATCGGACGGCACAGCTCTAGATCCTTTAAGATCCAGTTCATCCACTTATTCTTTTATGAATTCATTCATTCATCCAAAACATATTTATTGAGTGCCTGCTGTGGCTAGGCAGTATGGAGGCTGCTGAGAATAGGCCTGCACGATCCCTGCCGTCACGACGCATTTATAGTGGGAGGAGATAGGAGGGAGAGGAGAGAAAAAAACAAATAGACAAATAAAACAATTGGAAGTTATAATAAGAGCTATGAAAGAAATCAACTAGGGACTGAGAGAAGAGTCCAGGAGAGACCTTCTTTAGAGGGGGTCCTCAGAAAATGTGTCTCTGATTAGGTGTCCTTTAAGGCAGGGCGCAAGAGATGACAAGGAGCCCTCCCAGGAGGAAGGGGGGGGGGTGCAACGGATCCTGAGGTGGGGAGGAGAAAAGAGTTGGTGAGCTCGAGGCCGCCTGCCTGCGAGGTTGGGGCGGAAGGAGTGCGGGGGCGGGGCCAGGAAGTGAGGGGCGGGGCCTGACGCCGCGGCCGGGGGGGGGGGGGGGGGCGGGGGGGGGGGGAGGACTCTGCGCCGAGAGCCAGGCAAGGCGGTGAGGGCTCCAGCCCGCGTGAACGCGCCCCTTCAGAAGCTGGCGTGGCTGCTCCGAAGGGGAAGTGGAGGAGGCTTTGAGGGAACCCAGAGATGGTGGCTTAGGGGAGGGGCCCAGGCCGGGGCGGTGTAAGCAAGGAGAGCCCGTGGGCGCCTCCACCAGGAAGCTTTCCCTGGCTCCCCAAGCTGGACTAGGCGCCTGTCTGTGATTATTCCACCCCACACGCCCAGCTCTGTCACAGCACTTTCACCTCTGGTCATTCCTTGTTTGTTCTAGGGGAACCCACCAGATGTGGACCTTTCCCCACTGGGCCATGTCTGATTCTGTGGCCACACCTGGACACAGGGCTCAGGAAGGACAGCCTCTCCCAAGCTTAGTCTGGGTGTTCCCCAACTCCTGGGAAGAGGCTGCTCCAGGAAGCTGGCAGTGGAGGTGGGAGAGGTGGCCCAGCTCCCCGGCCTCCTCTGCTACCCCTGCGGCCTCACTTTGCAGCTTAGAGCCTCCTTCCCATCCATGGCTTCAGCTGACTCTCCCAACAGTCCGACAGGTAGGTGGGGCAGTAATCCTTGTTCTACCCATTTTGCCGATGAACAAACAGGAACCCCGAGGGGCCAAGCGCCTTGCCCTAGAGCAGGAGGACCAAGGCCAAGTGCCTTGCCCAGGAGTCTTTGAGGACCCAAAGAGGAGTTACCTCTTTGGAGGTTACACATTATAGAGATTTCCTCCATAGCTTTGAGTCAGACGTCCTGGGTTTGAATGCCAGCTGTTAATTTCTTAGCTGTGTGACTTCAGGCAAAGTACTTAACCTCTCTGAGCAAAGAAGCATTTGAAAAGATACTCTACCGCACGCGTCATAAGGGAAATGAAATGAAAACAATGAGATGTCATTACACATCTTTTAGAATGGCCCAAATCCCAAACCCTGACAATACCAAGCACTGACAAGAGTGTGGAGCCACAGCCTCTCCTCCCTGAGGCAGCTAACCCACAAATGCCTTTCAACTGCAGCATCGAGTTAAAGCCCAGGGTTTCTGGGTGGTGCACAGAGGTCTCTAAGTCAGGTCCAGATGTGGCTTATCTTAACCTAGGGAAATGAAACCAGAGAAATGAACGTATGATACCTGCTAATCCCCTACTCCCAACATAAGTTGTGGAACCCATACATAGTAATTATAATTAACGCTCTTATTCAGAAAGGGAAATGATGAGAGATATACAACAGTGGACAGTGACTGTTAGCAGTTCTGAAATTCCAGCAGGCAGACGTTTTTAGGGCCCCCTTCCACAGAGGTGGAAAATAATCTTTGGGGAGGCCCAGGTTCTACTTCCTGGGGACATCTCCCTTATGCATTGTTCTCTGAGACTCCTCTGCAGGGCTGTCTCTGAGGATGTTCCTTTCCCATGATCTTCCTTGGCCACATCTGAAGATACTGTTGGGAAATATACCTGGATTGGGGATTGGGTCATTTTCTCAGTCAACTTTCTGCCCACAGATGGCTAGAGACCCAAGGGCGATTTTATTACTTAATTGTTACAGTCTCTTGGCCCAAGCTGGCAGTTCTTCTGAGACTAGAACTCTCTCGCAAGCTTAGCTGGCTTCTTATCTGTTTGTTTCTGGTCAGTTCCATAGCCATTAAGCCACACCCAGAGTTCTTGTCTAGATATTCTTAGATTTGCTATGCTTCTTTGTTTTCTCACTCCCATACCTCCTCTTTTGAAATGTGGGTATCTGGGGCCAGCGTGCTTTGTTGCACGTGCTGTGTGTTTTTCTGTTGTCTCTCAGCTCCAAGTATACCCTTGTATATTTTGGTTTGTGTTGACTGGAACTCAGCAAACATAACTTTCCAGGTGTCCTTGCCTGATGGCTTCCTGTTAGGTTTTTCCAGTGGGAGAATTGGCAGGAGATGAAAAGGTGGCAGAAGGGGAAACAGGACTTTCTTTCTAATTTCAGCACTGACTAGCATCTTTCCAAGAGCAAAGAACAGCGGTAGCTTCGGCTTTCAGCTTCTTTTGGCTCACCCAGCTCCAGGCACATCAGGCACGACCCCTCAAAAGTTTCAGTACCAACCAGCCATGCCTCTTAGTGAAGACTGGCCCCATCACCAGAGGCTTGGTGTCCCTCTCAGATGTCCGCACACCAGCCCGTGGTCCCCCGCTGGCAGTCTGAGTAGCAGCCAGGTGGGGTTTCTCAAACCTTAGTTCTGCTAACCATACCTCTTCCTGTTATTCTCCAGCCCTGAAGATAGTAGCTGCTTTGGCAATTACTATCATTTTGTTATTTCAGCCTTCCAACACTATATAACACTAATACCCTGAATTAAATCTTGAGACTCTTGGGGTGGCTTCTGTTTTCCTAACTAGACCAGATACAGTGGGAGAGCCCCATCTCTAGTTACCTTTTCTGAGCTATTTTGTCCGATTGAAAGATTTACTGGGTGCCATGCCTTTAACTGGACCTTTACTGTGATACTGACACCATAATGTACTTAGGGGTTTGTTTTGTTTTGTTTTTTTTACATTTATTTATTTTTGAGAGACAGAGAGAGACAGAGCACAAGCAGGGGTGGGGCGGAGAGAGAGGGGGACACAGAATCCGAAGCAGGCTCCAGGCTCCGAGCTGTCAGCACAGAGCCCGACGCGGGGCTCAAACTCACAAACCGCGAGATCACGACCTGAGCCAGAGTCGGACGCTTAATTGACTGAGCCACCCAGGCACCCCAATGTACCTAGGGGTTTTCATAAGGGGGTGATGGCAATTTTCACTTAGCCTTTCCACTCAAAATTCTTCTCAGTTTCATCTTTTATAGATTGGGACTGAGAAGCAATCTTGAAAGTCCCTGTCTCGACTCTTTCTGTTCCATTTCATTCTTACTTGTAAACCAGCTAATTATTTTCTTAAAGCATATCTTTCTTGGAGTACCTTGCCAAATATAGCTAACAGCAATCAATACATACTGCTAATGTTCTATTTCCAACCTCTTTCATTGAGCTACAAGTTTATTAGACCCATGAGCTGCCCTCCTACTTACTGCGGGACGTAGTTTCACTAAGTGTTTCATCACAGACTCTGATAATAATTTATTTGCTCCTCCCTGTTCCAATGCTAAGTCAATGCCACATATTTTGGGTTGTGTTACAATAGCATTCCACTTCTGGTAATCTCCATGTCAGTTGGGAAAGGCTAGATTATGAAGAGGTAACAAATATTCCCATCGTCTCAGTGGTTTAACCCAACAAAGCTTTATTTCTCACTCATGCCAATGTGTCCATCATAGGCCAGCTAGGGACTCTCCTCCATGTTCTCATTCCAGGACTGAATGCTGCAGTATTGAATTCCAGTATTGAATGTTGCACTTCACCATGGAGGAGATAAAGGAAAGAGGTAAACCATGCACTGACTCTTAGAGCTTCCAACTAAAAGAAAAGATGTAACTTGGCCAAAGCAAATCACATGACCTAACTTCAAAGGGGTCAGGCATTTGCAATTCTATCACATCTGGGGGGAGAACAGCACTAGTATCAGTAACCCAAAGAACAACTAGAGCAAATTGGAATCAGAGAACAGAGGGCTCTATGAAGAAAAAAAGTGAAATCAATAAACCATATGATATGATGGAGCAGTGATAGAGATAACCACAAGTGTATGAAGAGCACAGAGAGGTGAACCCGTCCAGAGCTGAGTGACGATAAATTAAGGAAAATATTATCAGAAGTAATTAGAAAACAAAAATAATTACAAACTCTAGGAAAAACAAACAGCTCTCTAAGAAAGGAAATGTAATAGGACCCAATTGGCTCTGAAAAACTCATATTCCCTTAGCTGATAATAATGTAGACACTATATATTAGAATCAACCTGTAGTCAAAGCTTTGAAGATTTAATTATGGTCACAGGACAGAATTTAATGTGAACAACCGTGACAATTAAAAAATGCATACAGGGAAGCTGAGAGGTAGAAGAGGGAGAAGAGAGCTGACCGGGAAAGGAAAGGCCCTAATGTCCTCATTTTACACAGTGGGATATCAAGCCGTACTGTCTATAGATTATGGAACAACAGAAAAAGTGCTATGTGTATTACTTGACTTTACAAAGGTCACCACAGATAGAATTCTCTTGGGGTAGGGAGAGAGAAGAATTATGGCAGTGGTATATGTTAATCCATCACTTGTCATGGAAAGACACCACTGGATAATGTTTAAAACTGATAAAGTGAGAAATTGCTGTATAAGCACATTATTTATAAAATCATAGGTAACTAGGAGAAATAGGTAAAAGAAAAAGTGGTTGCCTCTTGGGAGCAGGACTGGTGGTTAGGAGGAGAGGGGTAGAGTACAATTGCCTTTCATTATAAACCTTTCAGTACTGTTTAATTTTCTTTTTTTTTAAAAAATTTTTTTTTTCTTAACGTTTATTTATTTTTGAGACAGAGAGAGACAGAGCATGAATGCGGGAGGGTCAGAGAGAGAGGGAGACACAGAATCTGAAACAGGCTCCAGGCTCTGAGCTGTCAGCACAGAGCACGACGCGGGGCGCGAACTCACGGACGTGAGATCACGACCTGGGCCGAAGTCGGACGCCCAACCAACTGAGCCACCCAGGCACCCCAGTACTGTTTAATTTTCAAACCATATGGATGGATAGATTCCTTAGGTTAAAAAAAATCATTAAAATACAATGATGTTTTAAAAAGGGCTTTTACAAACAAATGAAACTGAAGATCAAGGAAAGTAAGTAACACACTCAAGGTCCTGGGGCTTAGTGGCAGAGTTGGATTCAAACACAGGTTCTGTGACTTTCAGTCTAGGGCTCATTTCACTTGCTTACACAGCCATTTAACAAACGTTTATTGGATATGATGTCGTGTGCAAGGGCCAAGGCACATCAGTCTTACACTGTTCATAGGTTGTACACAGTCTACTGCAGGAGGGCAGATGCTTCAACTAATCCTTCCAATGCAATGTGCTTACATGATTATGTGTGCAAAATTTGAAAACACAAGTTATTTTAACTACAATCCGTTGAGGCTGCTGCCTCTTTCCACTTTGAATTCCTCATGGTAATACTTTTGCTTGTGTTGGGTGATGTTGGAATGGCTGCAGGCTTCTGTGAGGTAACTGAAGGAAAGTTGTGTTGGAAATCCGTTGAGTGTGGGTTTAGTCGGATAGATTTATGTGGTTCTCAGTCATTTCTATGTATGGTTAATTTATTGCTAGCCATGCTACTGTATGAATGAAATCATAATAAATGCTCAAGGGGCACCTGGGTGGCTCAGTCGGTTGAGTGTCTGACTTCAGCTCAGGTCATGATCTCACTGTTTGTGGGTTCAGGCCCCATGCAGACTTTGCACTGACAGTGTGGAGCCTGTTTCAGATTCTCTGTCTCCCTCTCTCTTTGCTCTTCCCCCGCTCACACTGTGTCTCTCTCTCAAAAAGAAATAAACATAAAAAAAATTTTTTTAAATAAACATAAAAAATAACAAATGCTCAAATAATTCAAAAGAAGGCAGAAAAAGAGGAAAAGGGGAACAAAGAGTAGGTGAGACAAAAAAGCCCAGCAACATGGTAGACTTAACCTAAGCATACCAATAATCACATTATGTGTAAGTAGCCTAAATACTCCAATTAAAGGGAAGAAATTGTAAGATTGGATTTAAAAAAACAAGAGCCAAATATATGCTATTTATAAGATTATAAAGCATATACTTTAGATATGAAAACACAAATATGTTAAAAGTAAAAGGATATACAAAGATATATTATGCTAACAGTACTCAGAAGAAAGTAGATCACAGGGTGCCTGGGTGGGTCTGTCGGTTGAGCATCTGACTCTTGATTTTGGCTCAGGTCACTATCCCAGAGTTGTGGGATTGAGCCCCACATTGGGCTCTGTGCTGAACATGGAGCCTGCTTAAGAATCTCTCTCTCTCTCTCTCTCTCTCTCTCTCTCACCCCTGTCACTCTACCCCACTCACTCTCTCTCTCAAATAAAATTATAAAAAATTAAAAAGAAAATAGATATAAGAGTAAGAATATTACCAGGAATAAAGAGGGTCATTACATAATGATAAAGGGTCAATTCACTAATCAGTCATGACTGTTCTAAGTGGTTATGCATTTAGAAACAGAGTATCAAAATACATGAAGCAAAACCTAATAGAACCACAAAAAGAAATGTACAAATATATAATTATAGTAAAATATTTCAACACATTCAACATATTTGATAAAACACCTAGACAAAACGTCAGTAAGAATATAGAAGATTTGAACAACACTCAACGAACTTAATCTGATGTTTATAGAATACTCTACCCAACAACAGCAGAATATGTATTCTTTCCAAGTGCAAATGAAATACTACAGAAGACTATATCTAGTGCAATAAAATAAGTATCAATATATTTAAAAGTGTTCTGATCACATAGAGTTAAATCATAAATTGACAACAGAAAGATATCTGGAAAATTTCCACACATTTTAGGACAAAAATATGCACTTCTAAATAAAATATAGGTCTAAAAGAAACCACAAGAGAGATTAGAAATGATCTTGATCTTAATGAAATGAAAACACAATATGGAAGTTTGGGGGATGCAGCTAAAGCAGTACTTGAAGGAAATTTATAGCATTAAACACTTATATTAGAAAAAAGGAAATAAATTACCTGAACTTCCACTGTCATGAAACCAGAAAGTGAAAGCAAACTGAATCCAAGTAGGCAGAAGATAGGATATAATAATCAGAAGGGGAGAAACTAATAGATAGAAAACAGAGAGGGGGCGCTTGGGCAGCTTAATTGCTTAAGTGTTAGACTCTTGATTTTGGCTCAGGTCATGATCTCACGGTCGTGAGATGGAGTCCCACATCAGGCTCTACACTGAGAGTGCAAAGCCTTCTTGGGATTCTCTCTCTCCCTCTCCCTCTTCCCCTCCCCTCCTCATTCTCTCTCTCACTCACTCCCTCTCTCTTTCTCTCTCTCAAAATTAATAAATAAACTTTGTAAAAAAAAAAGAGGGAATGTTGGCACAGCAAAAATTAAAAAGAAAAGAAGAGAAAAGAAAGGAAAAGAAAAGAAAAGAAAAAAGAAAAGAAAAGGGGGACACTTGGGTGACTCAGTTGGTTAAGCATCTGACTTTTGGTTTCAGCTCAGGTCATGATCTCACAGTGAGTTTGAGCCCCTCATCAGACTCTGTGCTGACAGCAAAGAGCCTGCTTGGGATTCTCTGTCTTCTCTCTGAGCCCCTCAACTGTTCACTCTCTCTCTCTCTCAAAATAAATAAGTAAACATTAAAGAAAAATAAATTGAAAACAGAAAAACAGTAGGAAAAACAAATGAAACAAAAATAGGGTTCTTTGAGAAGATTAATGAATTGATGAACCTCTAGACAGCCTGATCGGGAAAAAGAAGATATAAATTACCAACCTCAGAAATGATAGAGGGATCACTACAGATCTAACAGATATTAACTAGATAATAAGGGAATATTATGAATAACTTCATCCAATAAATTAAATTTTTTGATGAAATGGAGAAAGATAAAAGTATCAAGTTCAGTTGAGAAGGAATAGTTAAGTTAAATAACTCTATATCTATTAAATAAATTTTATGTGTAGTTAAAAAGCCTCTCAGGGCACGTGGGTGGCTCAATCCACTTAAGCCTCCAACTTTGGCTCAGGTCATCATCACGGTTCATGGGTTTGAGCCCTGTGTCAGGCTCTGTGCTGACAGCTCAGAGCCTGGAGCCTGCTTCGGGTTCTGTGTCTCCCTCTCTCTGTGCCCCTCCCTCACTCATGCTCTGTCTCTGTCTCTCTCAAAAATAAATAAACATTAAAAAAAAAGCCTCCCACAAAGGTAACATATTGATGACTTTGTTGTCAAATTCTACCAAACATTTAAGGAAGAGGTAATATTAATTTATAAACTCTTCCAGAAATTAAAGAAAAGAGAACACTTCCCAACTCATTCTTCAAACCCAGCATTACCCTGAACATATATTATCTATAGAACAATATAATGAATAGAGATGCAAAAATCCTTAAAAATTTTTTTTAACAGTTATTTATTTTTGAGAGACAGAGACAGCACAAGCGAGGAAGGGGCAGAGGGAGAGAGAGAGACACAGAATCTGAAGCAGGCTTCAGGCTCTGAGTTGTCAGCACAGAGCCTGATGTGGGGCTCAAACCCACGAACTCTGAGATCATCACTTGAAGTTGGACGCTCAACTAACTGAGCCACCCAGACGCCCTGAGGTGCAAAAATTCTTAACAAAAATGTATGTATGTATGTATTTGTTTTCTAAAGATTTAATTTCTTGGGGCTCCTGGGTGGCTTAGTTGGTTGAGTGTCCGACTTTAGCTCAGGTCATGATCTCACGGTTTGTGAGTTCGAGCCCCACATCAGGCTTTCTGCTGTCAGCACAGAGCCTGCTTTGAATCTTCCATTCCCTTCTCTCTGCCCCTCCCCTCCCTCCCTCTCTCTCAAAAATAAATAAACATTAAAAAAAAAAGATTTACTTTTTAAAGTAATCTCCACATCAAATATGGAGTTTGAACTCACAACCCCGAAATCAAAGAGTCATACATGCCACCGACTGAGCTGGCTAGATGACCTGCTTAACAAAATTTTAACAAATCAAAACCCACAATATATAAAAAGTAAAGTACATCATTATGCAATGCATGTTATCCTAGGGATGAAGAGTTTGCTTAACATTTGAAAAGTAATCAGTGTAATTCACCATATTGATAAGTTTAAAAAGATAAACCATTTTATCATCTCAATAGATGCAGAAAAAACATTTGACAGGAGCGCCTGGGTGGCTCAGTTGGTTAAGCCGCCGACTTCAGCTCAGGTCATGATCTCGCGGTCCGTGAGGGCTGTGAGTTCGAGCCCCGCGTCGGGCTCTGAGCTGTCAGCTCAGAGCCTGGAGCCTGTTTCAGATTCTGTGTCTCCCTCTCTCTGACCCTCCCCTGTTCATGCTCTGTTTCTCTCTGTCTCAAAAATAAATAAATGTTAAAAAAAAAATTAAAAAAAAAAAACAAAACATTTGACAAGAACCAACATCCATTCCTGAGAAAAACTTGTAGCAAACTAGAAATAGAAGAGAACTTCTTCAACCTGGTAAAGGGCTTTTATAAAAAAAAACTAATGTCCTAAAGTTATACTTAATGGTGAAAATTGGGTGCCTTCTCCCTAAGATCAAGAGCAAGGAGAGGATGTCAGGATCTTACCATTTGTATTTAAAATTGTGCTGGGAGTTTCTAGTAAGGGCGATTAGGCCAGACAAAGAAATAAAAGGCATAGAGGTTGAAAATAAAAAGAAAAGCGGTCTTTACTTGCAAACAACATAATCGTCTGTCAAGAAAAAAAATTTTTTTTAATTTTCTTTTTAAGCAATCTTCACACCGGTGTGGGGCTCGAATTCACAACCCTGAGATCAAGAGTCACATGCTTTACCAACTGAGCCAGGAAGGTGCCCCAGAAAATTTTAAAGAACCTACAAAATGCCACTGAAAGTGAGTTTACTGAGTTTCGGATCAGATGCTTAATATTTAAAAAGTAATTGATTTCTACATACCGGCAACATTCTTATTGAAATAGAAAATTTTATTTATTTATTTTTAAGTTAATTTATTTATTTTTGAAAGAGAGAGAGATAGAGGTTGTGAACAGGGGAGGGGCAGAGAGAGAGGAAGAGAGAAGATCCCAAGCAGGCTCTGCACTATCAGTGCAGGACCTGACTTGGGGCTCAAACTCAGAAACCATGAGATCGTGTCCTGATCCGAAATCAAGAGTTGGACGCTCAACTGACTGAGCCACACAGGTGCCCCAACTTTTTATTTACTTTTAACTAATCTCTACCTTCAATGTGAGGCTCAAACTCATGACCCCCTGAGATCAAGAATCGCATGCTCCAACCAACTGAGTCAGCCAGCAGCCTCTGAAATTTTAAAGTACATTTATATTAGTATGAATATATGAAATACTTAGTAATAAATTTGACAGAAGATGTGTAAGACTTGTAGCTGAAAACTACAAAATATCGCAGAGAGAAATTAATGAAAACCTAAATAGATGGAGACATATACCATGTTCATGGATCAAAAGACTCAATATTATTAATGTCAATTCTTTCCAAATTGATGGATATGACACCATCCCTATCAAAATCTGGGCAAGCTTTACTTTACTTTATTTTTAGAAATGGACAAGCAGATTTCAAAATTTAAATGCAAATGCAAAGGACTCAGAATAGCCAAACTATTTTGAAAACGAACAAATCAGTAGGACTTATGTGATTTGGTTACAAGACTTCTATGTGAGAGTAGTTGGGAAAATGTGGTATTCATCTAAAGACAGACATGCAGATCAACAGAACAAAGTAGAGAGTACAAAGATAGGCCTCCACACATATAGTCAATTGACTTGACAAAGGTGCTAAGGCAATTCAGTGGGTAGAATTATAATCTTTTTAACAAATGGTGCCGGGGGGCGCCTGGGTGGCTCAGTCGGTTGAGCGTCTGACTTCAGCTCAGGTCATGATCTCGCGGTCCATGAGTTTGAGCCCCACATCGGGCTCTGTGCTGACAGCTCGGAGCCTGGAGCCTGCTTTGGATTCTGTGTCTACCTCTCTCTGCCCCTCCGCCATTCATTCTCTTTGTCTCTCTCTCTCTGTCAAAAATAAATAAACTTAAAAAAAAAATGGTGCTGGAACAACTGGATAGACACATGTCGGAAAAAAAAAAAAAAAGAACCTCTATCTTTACCTCAGACCAAATATGAAAATTAACTTGGAATAGATCATAGTCGAAATGTAAAAGCTTGGGGCACCTGAGTGGCTCAGTCTGTTAATTGTCCAATTCTTGATTTTAGTTCAGGTCATGATTTCATTGTTGGTTCTTGGGTTGAAGCCCGGAGTCAGACTCCATGCTGATAGTACAGAGACTGCTTGTGATTCTCTTTCTCTCCCTCTCTCTCTGCCCCTCCACTGCTCGTTCTTTCTGTGTCTCAAAATAAATAAACTACAAAAAAAAATTTTTTTTTAATGTAAAAGCTAAAACCATAAAACGTCTAGGAGAAAGCATAAAAGAAAATGCTAGTGACTTTGGAGTTGGCTATTTTTTTTTTTTTTTAAAGGGAGAGAGAGGCAGGGGGAAGGGACAGAGAGGGAGAGAATCTTAAGCAGGCTGATGCAGGAGTTGACCTCATGACTGTGAGATCATGACCTGAGGCGGAATCAAGAGTGGATGCTTAACCGACTGAGCCACCCAGGCAACTCTTGGCAAAGATTTCTTAAGTAGATCACAAAAAGTCTACGGTATAAAGTAAAAGAATTGATGAATTAGACTTCATCATAATTAAAAATCTTTGTTCTTCAAGAGACTTTACAAAAATGAAAAGATGAGTCCCAGATTTGGAGAAAATATCTGCAAAACATATATGCAATGGAGGACTCGTGTCTACCTATGTATAAACTTATATTAAAAAAATTTTTAAATTGTAGGGCACCTGGCTGGCTCAGTCGATGGAGCATGTGACTCTTGATCTCAGAATGTCATGAGTTTGAGCCCCATGTTGCGGGTAGAGTTCACTAAATAAAAAAAAGAAAAAGAAAAAAATTTAATTGTGGTAAAATATACATAACATAAAATTTACCATCTTAACTAATTTTAGATGTACAGTTAAGTAGTGTTAAGTATATCCATATTGCTATTCAACCAATCTCCAGAACTTTTTTTTTCTTGCCAAACTGAGACTACATCCATTAAACAACTACTCATTTCCTTCTGCCCCAGGCCCTAGCAACTGCCATTCTTTTTTTTTCTTAATTTTTTTTTAATGTTTATTTATTTTTGAGAGAGAGAGAGAGAGAATGAGGGGGGGGGAAGGCAGAGAGAGAGGGAGACACAGAACCTGAAGCAGGCTCTGGGCTCTGTCAGCACAGAGTCCAACGTGGGGCTCGAACCCATGAACCCTGAGATCATGACCTGAGCCGAAGTTGGATGCTTAACCGACTGAACCACCCAGGTGCCCCTGGCAACTGCCATTCTGCTTTGTTTCTATTGATTACTCTTGTTATCTCACATAGTGGACTCATACAGTATTTGCCTTTTCGTGATTGACTTATTACACTTAGCATAATGCCTCAAGGTTCATCTATGTTCTAGCATGTGTCAGAATTTCCTTCCTTTTTAAGGCTGAATGTATTCCATTGTATGTGTGTACCACATTTTGCTTATTCATTCATCGGTCGATGGACATTTGGGTTGTTCCTACCTTTTGCCTATTGTGAACAGTGCTCCCGTGAACATAGGTTGTACAAATATATCTTGGAGAGCCTGTTTTGAATTCCTTTGGGTATTAAAGAACTATTACAATTCAATAATAAGACAATCAACCCAATTTTTTTTTAATGGGGAAAGATTTGAATAGACATTTTACCAAGGAAGATACCCAGATCAGTAAGTCAGTATACAAAAAGACGCTTAACAACATTAACGGACAGGAAAATATAAATGGAGCCCACCATGATGAAGCACTGTGAATCCACGGAAATGATTAAGGTTAAACTCGCTGACCAAGTGCTGTGAGCATGAGGAGGAGTTGGGACTCTCGCATGCCACTCGTGGGAATGTGGAATGATACCACCATTGTGGAAAAACATTGGCAGCTTAAAAAATGTTAAACGTACACCCATCATATGACTTGACCACGCCTAGGTATTCCACTCCTAGGTATTTACCTAAGAGAAATGACAGCATATGTCCACACATGGATTTGAATATGAATGCTCATACTAGCTTTATTTGTATAACAGCCAGCAAATAGAAACAATCCAAAGTCTGTCAATAAGTGAATGAATAACCAAATTGCGCTATAACCATAAAATGGCATTCTACTCAGCAATAAAAAGGGACAAATTATTGGTGTATGCAACATACATATGAATTGCAAAATAATTATGCTGAGTGAATGAGGCCAGACAAAAAAAGAATGCATACTGTATGATTCCATTTATATAGCCTTCTAGAAATGCAGCCTAATCAAGAGTGACAGAGGCAGATTATTGTTTGCCTGGGATGTGGGGGAGGGGGCAGTGTGGGGCAGAAGGGAGGGATTACAAAGGGCTATAGGAAGTTTTGGTGGTGACAATATGTTCATTACCTCTGTTGTGATGCTTTCGTGGATATATATGTGTATATATATATATATATATGTATACATAATATGTATGTCAAAACTTGTCAAATTATACCCTTTAAATATGTGCAGTTTATTGTATGTAATGATATCTCAATCAAGCTATAAGGCAAAAAGAAATAAATTCAAGTAGACCCATAAAGAGAAATAGTATGTAGCCATGAAAATTATGGAAAGATATTTATGATAATTGTTGAGAGAGAAAAAAAGCAGATTACAAAACAGTATGTCCAATATGGTCACTTTAAATTTTTATTATTTTTATTTATTTAAAAAATTTTAAAAATGTTTGTTTATATTTGAGAGAGAGAGAGAGAGACAGTGCTTAAGCAGGGGAGGGGCAGAGAGAGACAGAGACAGAATCTGAAGCAGGATCCAGGCTCTGAGCTGTCAGCACAGAGCCTGATGCAGGGCTTGAACCCACAAACCATGAGATCATGACCTGAGCCGAAGTCGGACGCTCAACCGACTGAGCCACCCAGGTGCCCCTGGCCCCCCTTTTTTTTTTTTTTTTTTTGGGTAACCTGAATATCTATGGCATTCACCATTTGATTATAAAGAGTGTCACATTAAAATCAAACCATGGTTTATGCCAGCCCAGATCCATCCTGCCAGTGTGGGAATTCTCCTTCCCTGTAAAGTCCCCTGTCCTTTATGTTTCTGGGTGTCCCCACATGTGTCTCAGTGCACTCAAAAAGCGATCTCAGATGTTATTTGCTGTTGCTGACACCAGCCGAGCTGAGTCTCCTGCATTAATGTTGCTAGCGGAGCCAGAGATAGGCCCATGTCACTTGTCCGTGTGACCATGTCGCACGTGCCAAGCCCCATGCGTGGGTTGCCCAGCAATCCAGCCATGCGACTCTTGCACCCTTAGGGGGCTCTGAGAACATGGCCAAAGCAAAGTAATTGAGAAAATGCCCCATCTTGTGTCATGGTCAGAGGTCCCCACAGGAGAGCTGCGTGGGCCCCAGGGGTGGCAGAATGATAGCTCTCTTTGTTGCACACTGTTCTTTTCTCCAGGGAGGGGCAGCGACGGGAGGAGTTCAAGTACCAGCCTCTGTGAGGTGTCCGCCATGATTGACTCTCCACCCCTCCCATCCTGGCGTGGAAGCCACTTCCATTGCCAGACTCCTCCTCCCAAGATCTGGTGTCTTTCAGGAAGCACCACCATCCTCTGTCAGGTCCTGATGAGCGCGTATCGCAAACGTGAAAACCAATGGAGACTTTTCCAGGCAGCAACTTATGCCCATGACCATATCATATATTTCATGTCACATCATATTACACTCTATAACATAACATATGCAGATGCACTCGGAGAGGGGGGAGGGGGGTGTCCACCTCCCCGGTTGGCAGGTCCACATTTTTCAGCTCTAGTCTGGTTGGAAGCACATGCCTTAAAATACTATGATTCTCTCTGAGCGGAGCGATCATGGATGGCGTTCATTTTCTTTGTTCTTTTCTGAACTGTCCATTTAGATTTTTTTCTATCAATACTCATTAGGGCAAAACAGTGTGACTGGCTCAGAGAAGCTGGGTCCCAGCACCCAGCTCAGTGTTTGGCACATAGTAGGTGCTCAGTAAAGGTGTGACCGAACAGCAGGTATTACGTTTCTGGACTCTGAGGGGCTGACTTAGCAAGAACAGGCAGCGGCTTTTGCGCCCTGGCGCCTGTCCTGCTCCACGTGGACACTGCCAGGTCCGGCGCCCACGTTTCCGCTTCTGCCCCGCGCCTGGCGGGGCGGGGTGTCTGGCGCCGGCTCAGTGCCCTGGCCCTCTGCGATGGCTGCTGCCGCTGCAGCCCGGGGCCGCCCCACCCGTACCGGGGAGGGGAGGGGACCAGAGTCGTCGGGAACTCGCCCAGGCGCCCCCGCCCGCCCCGCCGGTCTTTTACCCGCTGCTTCCTGTGCCTCCCGCAGCCTCTCCTAGCCTCCCCCATCAGGCTCCGCTTTGGGACCTCGCATGCCCGGTTCTGAGCCTCTCCCCGCGGAGCTGCTTCCCCCGAAGTTCCCAGCAGGCTCCTCCCGCCTCCGCCCTGCAAGCAGTTGGGTCTAGAGGGTCCCACCACTTGGGTAAGACCCCCCCCCCCCGCGCCCCTCCCCTGCCTCCTGCTCCTGCCTGGGAAAGACTGCACTCCCTAGGATCCCCCTGCTGCTGGCTGCTCCTCAGCCCCAGCACACTCTCTAGGCAGATCTGCCTCTACCCCAGGACTGGGCTCCAGACAAGCCTTTTGGTGCCTGATACACTCTTGCTTGGGCAGGCTGAGGCATGAAGAAGCGTCCTGGGATTTGAGCTGAGCTGGGCGGGCCTCTCACCAGGATGGGGGAGGCTGGCCCTGGGAAGGGCCTGTGGACTCACACTCCAGAGGGTGCAGCCGATGCTGACTCACTTAGATCTGGGGTGGGTGGGGGAGCCCTAGCCCTTGTTGTGAGTAACCTCCGCACAAGGGTCCAGTGTGAGGCTGGCTGGGCCCAGGAGTTCGTTCTGGCCCCAGCAGATGGAGGTGCTGAGAGTGGGGCAGGAAGGGCATGTTTGAGCCCACTGGTCAGGATGGAGTTTAGGATTGGCTGGACAGGTTCAGGACTCTGTTCCTGCATCCCTAATCTGGCCTCCATGGCTTGTTGGCAACCCCCCTCCCCGCCCCCCTCCCGCCCATCTCTACCACCTGTGTCTTCTCTCCTCTGCACTGTTGACTGGCTTCCCACTGCTTTCTTTGCCCAGTTTCTCCACAGAGGGCTGTAGTTCTGAAGGGCCCTGGCCTTGGAGGAATGTTGATGTCACCTCTACTTCCTGTATCACCGCCTCCTTGCTTTGTTCCTTCCTCCTGTCCCCCTTCTGTTTATCTCAAAACTTCCTTTATTCTGCCATGCCAAGCCGAAGGGGCCCCCAGAAGGAACTGGAGTCTTTAGACTGGAGAATAGGAGAGAATGACATTCCTGCACTCATCCATTCTTTCATCCATCCATTCATTCATTCATTCATTTGATCATTCATGTACACGTGTGTTTATTCCCATTCATTCACTCACACATTCCCTTGTTCTTTCACATTCAATTATTCCTTCATTCTTGGGACACTTATACTGAGCATCTACTATGTTCGAGGCCCTGAGTGTTTGGTGGGGGCAGGATACTCTGATGAATCAACTCCATCCCTGATGTCAGCCATTCAAGGTCAAGAAGGAGAAATTAGCACAAATCAGCCCAACTTAAGAGAAAAAGCAGTATGAGAGATAAAGCGCTGTGAAGTGTGTGCGTGTGTGTTTGTGTGTGTGGAGAGGGTACTGAGAAGGAGGATGGAATTTTCACTTAGGAGGAGCTCAGAAGACTTCCTGGAGGTGGTGCCATCTGAGCCAGGCTTGATGGGGCCCAGGGTTGGGATGTAGAGCTATCAGAGGGCATCAGGGAACAGCAGGAACAAAGGAAACCCCAGGTGTGTGAGGGGACAGTTGGGAGCTCTTTTCATGGCTTGAGACTATTAGAAGAAATAAGTCTGGATGGGGAGGCCAGGGCCCGGTAGAGGACAGGACATGTGCTCCCATCTCTCTGCCCTCTGTCAGGCCAGGAGAGCAGCCGTGTTCTGGGTGACCAAGAGCCATGATCATGGGGTACTAGCAAGATCCTTGTGGCTATTAGAGTTCTTTGATTGTTCAGCAGTCTTAGACGGAGTGAGCCCTTCAATCTTGGATGTAGGTAAGTGGAGCCTGGGGTAGTAGATGTGTGTTTGGAGCAGGAGAGAGCTCTAGGTTCTAGCCCATGGAGGGGTTCAGCTAGGGCAGTTCTGAAAGTGGGAGTTGGAGTGGATGATGTCAGAGGTCCCCAGAGAGTCTGTGGTCCTATCTGGAAAGGCAGAAGAGGGAATTCCTGGGAGTTTGTTTATGTATTCATTCATTCATTCCCTCCTTTGACCCTATACCACTTCCTGACTGACTTCCTCCCTCCCCCCTTCCTTCCTTCCTTCCTTCCTTCCTTCCTTCCTTCCTTCCTTCCTTCCTCCTTCCTTCTTTCCTTCCTTCCTTCCTTCCTTCCTTCCTTCCTTCCTCCCTCCCTCCCTCCCTCCCTCCCTCCCTCCCTCCCTCCTTCCTTCTTCCTTCCTTCCTTCCTTCCTTCCTTCCTTCCTTCCTTCCTTCCTTCCTTCCTTCTTCCTTCCTTCCTTCCTTCCTTCCTATCAGTACTAAACTCTTGTTCTGGACAGACCTTGTGCTGAGGACTCAGGTGACTCAGATCAACTCCCTGTTCGTGTGAGTTCCCAGTCTCATGGGAGAGACAGACCCGTGCCAGAAAGTGACAACCCAGTAACACTGTGGCATATAAATGGAGGTGACTCCACTGTGTTTTGTCACCGAGTGGGGTGGTACAGCTGAAGAATTAATGTAGACATTTGTCTTCTAGCCAGGAAGGCCCCATCTGTGGGGCCAGATGAAGGATGTCACGTGGGAAAAGAAGTGTTTGTGGCAGAAAATACTCAGGGTTCCTGGGGCTTGAAAAGCAGGCTTTCCCTAGACATGGGAGTCCCCAGAGGCACACTGAAGGACCATGCCTTTGGGCCATGGGCACCGCAAGCTCATTCCACACCAGAAATGAGCCTGCAAGATTTGAGAACCTCTAGAGAAGTCCTTGGTCAGCATAAGCTGTAGGCGGTTGTGTGGAGTGGTGGTTACACTTGTGGGCTCTAGACTTAGATCAGAGTTCAGATCCTTAGGCTACTCTTATCAAGTGCATGCCTTGGGACAAATGACGCTTTGCCTCCGGTTTTCCTCTGTAGGAGAATGATAATCATAGTACCTTCCTCCTAGGATGAGTCCTGAAGGTGGTAACCTCTATGACGTGCTTGCCCAGGGTGTGTGAGGAGAGCTATGATGATGGCAGTGATGATAAGAGTGATGTACAGTCAAGAGCTGTCCCATAATCTCTGGGTCTCATCCACCCCAGCTGGAAAATGGGAGGGCTGGCCCAGCTCACTGGCTCTCAAAGTATGGTCCCTGGATCAGTAGCGTCAGTATCACTTGGGATGTTACTAGAAATGCAAATTCGGGGCGTCTGGGTGGCTCAGTTGGTCAAGCATCTGACTTCGGCTCAGGTCATGATCTCACTGTTCGTGAGTTCGAGCCCTGTGTCAGGCTCTGTGCTGACAGTGTGGAGCCTGGACCCTCTTCCAGTTCTGTGTCTCCCTCTCTCTGCCCCTCCCCTGCTTGTTCTCTCTCTCTCTCTCAAAAATAAACATTAAGCACAATAATAAAATAAAGAAATGCAAATTCTTGGGCTCTCCTGGAGCTTTACAGGAGATGTAGCCCAGCAATCTGAATTTTATTTAAAAAATTTTTTTTAATGTTTATTTATTTTAGAGAGAGAGAGTGCGCACTAGCGAATGAGCAGGGGAGGGGCAGAGAGAGAGGGAGACACAGAATCCGAAGCAGGCTCCAGGGTCTGAGCTGTCAGCACAGAGCCTGACGTGGGGCTTGAACTCACTGACCATGAGATCACGACCTGAGCCCAAGTTGGACGCTTAACCAACTGAGCCACCCGGGCGCTCCGCAGTCGGAATTTTAAAAAGCCCTTCACATGATTCTGCTGCAGGCTGAAGTTTGGGGACCACCGACCTCACTATCACTTAAGACCTCTTCTGTATCCACTTTTCCAGGACTGTGATTCATCTAGGCACGTGGCATGTTTCCTATGTTTAGGGCCCTGGTCTGGGGGCTGATGGGAGAGGGCACAGAGATGAGTAAGATATGGTGTCAGCCCTGAGGGGGCTCCCGAGTGAGTTGGGAAGGGGAGGCAGATCCCTATGGAAATATTCATTGAAGTAATGGACCCGACAGAACTGCCAGAGAGACACAAGTCAGTTCCATAATAAAGAGCAGAGAGGAGAGAGACCTTTCTCTTTCTCTGCAGAGAGCTCTGGTTCTCTGTTGCTTGTTCCTGACAGTATACTGATTCAACCTTGCTGAAGTGCCTCTCGTAAGTCTTACTGAAGTCTCTTGTATTTTGTGCCTTGCTGTGGGGTGGGGTGGTCAGGGGTCAGGGGTGGTGATTCTAGACAACTTCTCGCAGACTTTGGGTAGCTCACTTTTCATCCCCGGCTTCAGTGTATCCCTCTGTAAGGTGGGGAGACCAGACTGAGTCCAGTGAGTCTGGGACATTATGGACTGCTGGGGAGGGGGGAGGCTGGGGATCAGAACCTCTCCGGGTTTCCATTCCCTCATCTGCACAGCGGGGCCCTGAATTGCCCTGGCCACCTGCCTGGATCCAGTGAGATGAGCTTTCCCTTCTCTGGGCTGTTTTTCTTACCAGTCGAGGGAGGTCTCATGATTCCTATCCTGTTCACTTCACGTGGCTTTTAGCATGTGGAACATGTTCTTCATTCTCAGAGCTTCTTGAAGCCCCAGCCCTGTTGCCTGGCATTCAAGGTCCTCCTCGACAGATTCCCAGCTTTTTTTTTTTTTTTTTCCCCTGCAAGATGAGAATCCTTACTGCCTATTACTGCATCCTGTTCTGTTCCTGTTAGGCCTTCTATCTCATCCCTCTTCTCAGCCTATCCAAACCCATTCAGTCTTCAGGCCAGAGAGCACCACCTCCTCCAGGAAGCCTCCTAGATTGCCCCAGCCCTCCGTGCCCTCCTTGGACCATCTTGCTGTCTTTTAAGGTGTGACTTTAATTTCTCACTTGGTGACACTGGACTGCTGGGTCTGTTATTTCAGGGGAAGCCTTGAGCTCACAGGGGTGGACATTAAAGCCCTTGACTCCTAGAGCAGGGAGGCCCAGAGACAGGAGGGAACTTGTTGGCAGTCACACGGCACATTAGTGAGAGAACCAGGCCCAGAACCCAGGTGTCTTAGGCCCGGGGGCGGGAGCAGGGGGGGCGGTGGAGATATCATTAAGTGTGTGGGGAATGAGCTAGAGGCAGTGAAGGGCAGAGGCCTCAGATCCGGCTGACCTGCGTTCCAACGTGGCTTTGTACTCAATAGCCGTGCCACCTGGGGCGTGTCACCTACCCTCCCCAAGGGACCTTCCGGTGGGGTTGGAATGAGGACCGGCACCAGGCCTGGCGCACAGTCGGTGCTTGGTTATTGTGAGGTGCTCATTATTACTCCCGATCCATCCGTCCACCCCAGCTCCTCTGCCTGGCTCTCGCGTATACCTTCTTCTCTTAACCACCGAGGACTTTATTTTATGGCCCCGTCGTGAAAAGTCCAATGTCAGCGTCAAGGCCTCCTCGTTAAGCCTCTTGCAGAAGTGAGAGGGAGAAGGGAAAATCTGGGTGGTCTGTAAGTTGGCAGTGGCTACGGAGGGCCCCGGGGCGGGTGCCCAGGGGGGCTGAAGCCTGTGAAGCTAATGAGGTGAGATTTAGCAGATGCCACTTTAAGAAAAGTCACATTGCTCATTGTAAGCAAACGAGGGGGTGTGCCCTGTCCCTGGCCAGTAGCTGCACTGGGCTGCACTTGGGGGCAGCACTCCCAAGGGTGAAGAGTCCTAGCAGGTGGGGCTGGTGTCTCTCTGGGAGGCTGCTGGCAGTTCCCTGGCTTCCTGCCACCTTCCAGCCTGACCCTTGTGGGCAGATGGAAACCTGTGACCATTTGGCCAGGCTAACTGGCTGGGGACGGGAAGGTGGGAACTCCGGCCCCCTAGGAAGGACCCTGGAGCCGAGAGACCCCCTGAGAAGGATGTCAGGGGCTGGAAGTGGGCTGGAAGCGACCAAGTCTGGCTGTGGCTGGAAGCGAAGTGCAAGTCCGGCTAGGTGCCCAGTGGGCGGGCACAGGGCCCCCTGACATGGCTGGGGCCCAGTTGGCAGCCTGTCTCCTTCCTCTCCACCAGGCGGGCACAGGAGCCTTGGGAGGGGGTGCTCTGGGAGGAGGGGGGCAGAGGGCAGTGTGAGGACGGGGGCAGGACTCGATGATAACAGCTGGGCTCAGGAGGGGCGGGAGCTCCGGAGGAGGAGCAGGAGGAGAGGCCGACAGGCTTCATTTGGAGCCAGAGCCTGGCTGTTGCTCAGGTTACCAGTGTCTCTCTCAGAGGGTGCGACCAACGGTGTGACCAGCTGGTGGGGTCTCGCCGCAATGATCCAGAATGTCGGAAATCACCTGCGAAGGGTATGGAGGGCGGTGGGCTGGGGGCTGATCGGAGGCAAAGGAGAGGGGGCTGGAGGTTGCGGGGGTGGGGGTGGTCCCGAGAGAAGATCGAAGTTTCCAGTTTAAGTCAGAAGTTCTATGGCTTCTCTCTCATTTTCCACGGACCACTTTCCAGCTCTCTTTGAAGGAGGAATGGCAGAACTCCTGGGCTGGTTTATTAGAAGCAACAATCCCCAAACCAGCCCCAGGGGCCGTTAGCTCCCCCCGAGGGCTGGCTGTGTCTGCGCTGGACGCTGTCTGCGTCTGGAATTCTATTCTGGGGGTGTGGGTTTCTCCCAGCGGAGTCCTGTGCATGTGTCTGCTGCACATCTGAGCTCCGTGGCTGTGTGTCGTGCTGGAGTTCAGGGCTCGAAGGCCTTGACTCTGAGAGATGTTACAGGGCTGGGGAGGGGGTGTGTGAGTGGGCGAGGGTGTGGCAGGACCAAGCCCGGGATTCTCAGGGACAATAACCTCTTTCAGAGAGCAAGCTTAGGACCAGGCGTGGGCTGTTGGAAAGGCGTTCTGCAAGGTGTCCTGGCAAGACCACGTTTCCCTGGAATGTCTTAACGAGGACTTTGGAGCTGAGATTAGATACTGAGGCATGGGACAGACCCAAGTGTTCATCATCACCGCCTGGCGGGATCCTTTGATCTGGTGAAATGACTGGCAGGGGTTGTGCTGAGCATAGAGTGGGTATCCTCTGAGGATGTTTTCAGGAATGCCTTTTGTGAAAGGGGCAGGGGTGAATACATCTCTTGCTATCCCCTCCCTCCGTCTGCATGACGGCCGCTCACCTCAGACCTCGGCACCCTCACCCCCCAGGACGCCTTCTCCCTGCTTCCCCGGTTCCACAGCCGGCCCCTCCAACCGCCCTCCCCTGGAGGGATGCTTCTAACAGGGACACGTGATTATTCCCCACCTGCTCCGCCGGCTGCCTTCAGTACAACGTTCACATTCCTTACCTGCTACCAAAGGATCTTGGTACTCTGCTTCTGCTGCCTCTCCCCCCTCATCCTTCCTTCCCCACCCCTGTGCATTCAGCGTGGTGGCCATACTGAACTGCTTGCCACTGCCTCAGTTGACCACGTTTGTTCTCCTCTCTGTGCTGTGGTCCGTACTGTGCTTTTTGCTCGGGTGGCCCCCAGCTTCTTTCTGCCCCCTGGAAGATTCCTTCTGGGCCCTCAGATCTCAGCTTAGATGCTGTCTCCTCTAGAAAGCCTTCCTAGATTTCTCAGGGCACAGGGAGCCTTTGTGTTAGTGCCCGTCTCTCCCACCAGCCAGTGAGTTCCATGAGGCTGCTCTTGGTGTGCCCGGCGGAGGGCTGAGCACGGTCAGGGTCCCGGACAGTGCCTAACGAATGAATGGGCACAGGCAGCTTCTCAGTGAGGCCAGGGGTGGGATCTGAGAAGCAAGGTCCCATCTCCTGAGCACGGGGCAGAGAGCGTTTTCCAGGCGAGGCTATGTCTTGGGCGCTGCATGACTTTTTTCCCATTGATCCCCATCAGTAACTGGGGAGAAGGCAGTGGAGAAGGGATGTATCATCATCACCGTTTTACAGAGATAACAGTATCATAGTAGCAAATCTGTACATAGTGCTGGCCACACCTGGGCACGATACCAAATGCTTTGTATATATTAATTCATTCCGTTTTCTGCGAGGTAGGTACAGGTATCATCCCCATATCCCAGATGAGGAAACTGAGGCTCAGAGGGGTTGAGGACTTGCCCAGGCTCGGGATCACACTGGCAGGAGGTGGCAGAGCTGGGATTTGAACTCAGGCAATCTGGCTCCAGAATCTGAGCTCTTAGGGAGCCCGAGGCTCAGCCCAGCAAAAGCCCAGAGTGAGATTCCAGCCCACACATTCCGAGTCTGAGCCCAGGCAGCCTTTTGCTTCCCCAATACTCTCCTGCCTGCTCTCCTGAGCCGGGGAGTGGAGGTAAGTATGGGGGTGGAATTGGGCTCAGGAGGTGGCATGGGGGACCTTGTGCCGGCTGAGCACACTCAAGCCTTGATTGCCACCCGTGGACCATCTCCTGCACGCAGATCTGTTTTTTCCTGAATTCTCTTAGTTCCCTGGGAAATATAGGACGGTTTGGGATGATTTTCTGGGTTGTTACCAAAGCTGTTTTTAATGAAAAGCAAGCAAATCAAAAAACCCACTGGGGACAAAGAAAGCCAGGTTGACTGGGAACAGAAGGGAGGCCTCAGATAACCCGTAAGCTTTGCCTCACAGGCTTTGGGGGCCCTTGTCAGTATCCTGTGACACTACAGACACGGGCGTTTTGGAGTTAGGTGGTTCTGGCTCTTACCTGCCACTGGGTACCCAGCGAGCTCTCGAAACGCGTGGATGAATGAATGAATGAGGCGGTGAGTCTGCTGCCCAGCTTGGGGAGCAGGGTGTGAGGGAGGAACGCTGGTGCCGGGAAGGTCCTCCTGTCCTGTCTCAGTCCTTGCCTCTCTGAGTGGAGACCCTCTCCTTCCTCATCCGAGGTGTCAGACTGTACTGGGGACTGAGTCCCGCGCTCCTGGTCTGGCAGGGATCCGCTGGAGCCCTAGTGGGAAACTGGGAACCTCTGCTCAGCCTGCGTTCTAGCCTGGTCAAGGTCACCTCCCGGGAGCTTTATTTACTCTGGGGAAGGTGATGGGGCTGTTTATCCCAGCTCCCCTGAGGAGCCCTGCACCCTGGTAGTGTTGCCAACAGGGTGGTGGCAGATCAGAAAGAGCCACGGGTATCTGCGCACATGCTCGTGTGTCCACCAACCTACACGCTGCTCCCAAGCCCTGGCAGTGATCCCACTGCTTCACCTTGAACCTGAGGACAGCTGGAGGTTCTCTTCCCCGGCCCAGCCAGCCCCCCAGCCTCACTGAGGGTCTAGTTCAGGGTATGAGGAGGTTTTAGGCACAATGCTTGGCCACCCCTGGATTAGAATCCTTTCTTCACCCCATGGCTCCCCATCTCTGGTTGTTCTCTGAGGTTCCCAGCCTTGACATCCTGGGGTTCAGGGCTTTGGTGAAGGGCTTGTGTACCATCTTGAGGTTGGTCCTGACAGTGAAAGGCAGGGGCCTGTCTGCCTGGAGGACCCCGCTGCGTGGTGAAGAGGGGAGACCCGCAGGAATAAAATGACATGACTATTGTATGGTATGAGGGCAGAAGCTACTGAACGGATGAGTGACTATGAAAGCTCAGAAGGGCGCTGTTGTGCCCGGAAGGCTTCCTGGAAGAAGAGGCAAGACTCAGACACTTAGTCTGAGCCTGTTCAGGAGCCCCACGCGAGCCCTGGTCTCAGCCACGGACAGACACCCTTAGCGGTTGGAGTCTGGAGGGCTCTTCTTCATCCTTCAACGCCCAGCTCAGCCATCGTTTCCCCTTCCAGTCTGCATCCTGCCTGCTCCCAGAATTAACGGCGTCTCCTCAGGATACTGTGCTGATTGCAGTTGTTGCCTCCACAGGGATTAGCACGTGGCAGGTACTGAGTACTCTGTGATGAACCCAGGCTGCTGTGTGGAGACACAGTGAGAAAGTGTCGAGTCGTCTGCCTGGGGTTACACGGCTCTTAAGTGGCACTGCTGAGATTAAGCCCAGATTGTTGGAGAACTGGGAGCTGGGCAAGAATAACGAGAGAGGTTCAGGGGAGGGCTCTCTGAGCTGGCGACAACGAGGCAGAAACCTAGCAGTTGAGATGACGGCCAGGGGAAGAGCTGGAAGAGCATTCCGGGCAGAGGGAACAGCATTCAGCTAGTTGCAGGCTCCGTGGTGTGAGGGGGCTCAGCGCATCTGAGCTACTGAGTGGAGGCCGGTGTGGCTTGGACAGGAGTGAGCGTGGAAGGGACTGAGGTAAGGGTGTGATGTGCTGCAGGCTGGGGGTCCGGCCCTTATAGGCAGGGTTTGGGGTTTGGAGTGCTGGCAGTCGTATCGTCCTGCCCGCTAGCCTGTGTGGTCCTTGGGGACGTGCTGGTCCCAGACTTAGCGCCAAGGTACATAGTCCCTGCACACTGTGCTCAGAGAAGCTCAGAGACCTAGGGAAACACATCATCATGGCTCCTCTCTGTCTGGCCAGCGCCATGAAGGTCCTAGCCACCTTCCCATCCACACCCTGACCGCCCACAATAGGAAGGTGGCGATAGGCCCGGCACGCTGGTACAGACAAGGCGCGGAGAAGGGAGATGTTGTACCTGGGCTCGTACGGCTGGCGCGAGACTTGGCATCCCTACCTGCCAGGCCGAGACACCCCTCTTCCAGCCCCTCTCCTGGCCAGGGCGACATCTGGAAACTCTGTGCGTCCAGAAAGTGGCCTCACTGTCACACTCAGACCCACCCCATCACAGCCGAGCTTCACGCACTGGCAAATGCAGATTTGGGGCTGATCACCTGCCCCCACCTCACACACACCAGGGTCTGGGGACCTGTGTCTGGTCCAGGCCGGGCCAAGTATCACCAGCATGTCTGGACAGCTGCTCACGAGTCTGGAGAGCTCACTTTAGGGACACTGACTGTCTTCACCCTGTAGGCCTTCACTTCCTCATCCGTGAACCAGGTCTGTTCCTGTCGATCTGGCTAGATCGTTGGCAAGATTAAAGAGTTGGGAGGAGTGCGGAGCTTGGCACACAACTGGCCGTGGTAAACGTTGGTCCTTCTCTTTTCATCTCTACTGGACTTCAGTTCCCTTAGTGTTTCAAAGCCAGGGTCAGTTGGCTGGATGAGGTGGTACAAACTAACTCATTGTTGGGTACCTGCCACGTGTCAGACACAGTTAGCTCTGCTGGGCTAGTGGTATTCGTCTGGTGTGACATATAAGAAGACCAAGGCTCTAGCCCTGAGCCACTCGGAGCTAGTTAGAGAATTCAAAGTCTTGTCTGAGCCCAAGTTACAGCTGGGCAGGGGCCCGGGTGCCATGGCTGTTCTCCTTGTCCTGGGCCGACCTGGCCGAGCGGAGAAACTGACACCTCTGCCTCGTGCCTGCCCTGTCCTGTGTCTCCAGGGACAGATGGTGCTGTCGGCTGGGTGCTCTGCCAGCTCCCCTGGCCGCAGACCTGCGAGCTCCTGCCATTCTCCAGGACCAGGCTCCTTGTGTGCGGGAGGTGGCATCAGGGCAGTGATGGAAAGGACCAGAGCCTGGCACTTTGGGGACACTGGGATGAGTCAGACTGGACCTGTCCTTAGGTGCCCGCAGGCCGATGGGGAGACAGAGGGAGGGACACACCACTGATGACAGCAGAGTGTGGCCAGGCTGTGACAGAGGGAAGCCCAGAGGTGGCCCTTTACCAGCCGAGGGGGGCAGGGCAGGCTCCCTGGGGGAAGTGATGGGTTAGCATGGCCTTGGGGGCCTTTTCAGGTCAGGAAGCCCGGTCCAGGCAGAGGCATCCGTGCGTGAGATGTGGGAAAGAACTTGTTCCATTAGCAATGGTGAGAGAATTTGGCAGTGAGCCCTTGAGGAGTCCCTCTCTGGCCCCCTTGCCCATGTGATACGTATATCCTGCCTGGGGGCTCCTTCAGTAATAATAATTTGCCCTCAGCACATCAGACATTAATTAATTAATGTCAGTAGACATGAAGCATGAAGCATCTCTTCTGGAGAGGTGGCTTTGGTGGTAAAAAAAAGCAAAAGCCCAGCTCCAGCACCGAGGGCAGAGTGCCCTTAGGCAAGTCCTTCAGACAGCCTGGGTCTCGGTTTCCTTTCTTATACAAGAGGGATAATCGTCCCTCACAGAGTTTTGGCGAGGGTTACACGGTGGTATGGATACAAAGCCATTGTATAATGTATATAAAGGCCTAGAACATGGCAGGTACTCAAAAAATTATCGTTGGGGAGGGTGGGGGAGAAGGGGAGATGTTGGTCAAAAGGTCCACACTTAGTTATAGCAAGAGTAAGTTCTGGAGACCTCGTGCAGCGGCACGGGGACTACCGTTAACCATGTATCACAGACTTGAAATCTGCTGAGAGAGTAAATCTCAAGCGTCCTTATCTGCAAGGGTGACTGTGAGGTGACATGTGTTAGCTTGATTGTGGTCCTCGTTTCACGGTGTGTACGTGTATCACAGCATCACGTTGTGGGATCTAAATATATACAATTTGTATTTGTCCATCACTGGGACACCAGGGAGCCATGGGACCTGGCCCCGAGTTCAAGGGGTCTCTTATCTTCTCCTGGGTGCACCCACTTCATAGACTGGGAAGCGCCGTGCATGCCTTGTCCTGTCTGGCTGTTCAGAAGCCCAGCGGGTCGGCCGCTGGCCGCAGCAGCTTCTCTGCTGTGGCCCCGAGAGGCCCATCCCTCCGGATGGGCTGCGCGCTGCCCGGGGTGGGGGTGGGGGGAGCAGTGGTGACGCTGAACCCTGGGCCTCTCCACTCCTTTTGGTGACCTCTAGAACAGGCTGCGATCTGCCCCCGGGGTGTGGCCCTGCCAGGTGTGGCCCATTCCCAAGCCCAGGAAGTAGTCAGAGGTCAGGAAGGGAGCGGCCCTTAGGCCTTCCTAAAGCAGCCTCAGGCTTCCAGCACTCTCCAGGGCTGAGCTGAACCAGGTGGGTCTCCATTTCCGTTTGGTCCCTTAGGGAGGGTATGGAGAGACCCAGCTCCTGTCCTTCTCTGGGGATACTACCCGCTGTGAAATGTGGGTGGGTGGGGGCGGGGACAGATAAGTGGTCTGGAGTCCCAAGACTCTGGCTGGCTCTGGGCTAGAGGCTAGCGGCTACTTCTTTCTTAGCGTTCATTTCCACGTCTGTAACTTGGGACTGTGGGGTGGTCGTGGTCCCGGTCACTTGAGGCTGCTTTGTGCCAAGCAGGTTAGCACCATGCTGGCCTTGACACAGAGGAGCCGAGTTTTAAGATTGAGGCTTTGGGGGCGGTGGGGGACGTGGGGGAGGGGGGCTGGAGAGAGGAAGGGGCCCAAAGACTAAGTGAGTTTGGGGAAAAGAAAGGGGCAAGCCCAGCATTGCTCCCAGCACCCCCACTCTGCACCCCAGGGCCTCCTGGGACTCTGAGTTTACCTGATCCCCACCCATCTTGCTTAAGACTAAGAGAAGGTGTGTTTCATTGTGCAAACTGATTCTCAGCAAGGCAAACAGGAGGCTGAGAGGGACTTCTGAGCCCGCTACGCCCTCTGGATGGGCCACTGTGAGGGTGATGATGGTGGTTGGGGTGCTGAGGTCCCTACAGCTCAGGGAGACGGACTGGTCAGAGACCACCCCACCTTCAGCTCTTTCTCATATCACCCAAAAGGCAAACCATGGAATATCTCCAAAGTGCCAGGCTTTGTCTCGGAAGTCCCACGGGCTGTGTGACGTAATCTGCCTCCAGGGCTGGCCATGCCCCCTGCGGCACCCCTGCTGGGCTCTGGAGTCACAAGAACCCAAACCCCTCTCCCCTCTGCCTTTAAAAATTTTTTAAATGAAATGAAATTACGTTTATTTAAGATATTAACGTTTGGTGTCTTAAATGTTTGTTTATTTATTTTGAGAGAGAGAAAGAGAGCGAGCGGGGAGGGGCAGAGAGCGAAAGAGAGAATCCCAAGCAGGCTCTATACTGTCAATGCCAATGTGGGGCTCGAACCCACAAACAGTGAGATCATGACCTAAGCTGAAACCAAGAGTCAGATGCTCAACTGGCTGAGCCACCCAGGTGCCCCTATTTTTTTATTTTATTGACAGCCCGCCAGTGGGAGGGAGGGGCAGAGAGAGAGAAAGAGAGAATCTTAAGCAGGCTCCACACTCAGTGCAGACAGAGTCTGATTCGGGGCTCCATCTCATGACCCTGGGATTATGACCTGAGCTGAAATCAAGAGTTGCTCGGTCGGTTAAGCATCTGACTCTTGGTTTCGGCTCAGGTCGTGATCTCAGGGTTCATGAGTTTGAGCCCTGAGTTGGGCTCTGAGCTGGCAGCGTGAGCCTACTCAGGATTATCCCTCTCTCTCTCTCTCTCTCTCTCTGCCCTTCCCCTGCTTGTTCTCTCTCTCTCTCTCAAAATAAATAAATAAACTTAAAAAAAAGAATTGGATGCTCAACCGACCAAGCCACCCAGGTGCCCCTCACCTCTGCCTTAAAAAAAAAATTTTTTTAATGTTTACTTATTTGAGAGAGAGTGAGAGAGAGAGAGAGAGAGAGAGAGAGAGCGAGCAGGGAGGGGCAGATAGAGACTTGCATGTTCTACCCACAGAGCCAGCCAGGTTCCTCTCCCCTCTGCCTTTTACTGGCCATGTGTCCTTGGGTGGATCTTTCCATATTCCCCAAGTTTCCTTTTCCTCAACTATGAATGAGGACTCCTGCTTCAGAACGGAGTGGAGATTCAAGGACCCACAAGGACTAGGCCTGGCACACAGTAGGGACACAATAGATGGCAGCCATAGATTTCTAAAATGGGATCTTCCAGCTCCTGAGAGGGCAATTCTTGGACAGCCTGTCTGTTAGCAGCTCATTGGCTCAGAGAAATCCCTCTCCTCCTGGCTGTGTCCCATCAGCATCCAGATGAGACTCCGGTACCTCCTAGCCTCTAAGCCAAACAAGATCCCTCCCCTCTACCCATGTCCCTCCCCTTCCAACTACTTTCTGGTTTCTTTGCTCCCTTGTCCTAGAAAAACCTCTGCAAGAGTTTTCTGTGGTCCCTGCTTCCACTTCTCTACCTCTCATCCTGTCCCTAGTCCGTGACTCCTGTCCTCGCCCTCCCTCTGCCCCCTTATAGCTTCTCTGCTCACCTGCTGGGACAGCTCAGCACCCCGCACCAAGAGGCACCCCCCTGGAGACCCACTCTCTCCGGTGTCTTTGCAGCTCACCCAGGGTCCCTGTGGTCCCCTCTGCACGCTGCTCCCTCCCACCGACTTCTAAATAGCTCTGTCCTTGCTCTCTCCTTGGATGATGTCTGTCCTACTTACTGTGGCTGTGTGGCAAACTACCCCCACACCTAGTGGCTTCAAACGAGACCCGTTTTATTGCATCTTGAGATTTTGTGGGTCAGGAATTTGGGCAGGGCTTGGCTGGGTGTTGGTGGAGGTTACTTGGTGGTATTCAGCTGGTGGATGGGCTGGCCTTGGGAATCCAAGATGGCAGCACTGGTATCTGGTCCCGGGGTAGGAATGGCCAGAGGACTGGGCCTCGCTGAGACTGGCCACCCTGCTGTTCCTCTGGCAACCAAGCTTGTCCCTGTTCTTCCTTGGGATCTTTGCACCCTCTGTTCCCCTGCTTGGAACGCTGTGCCTCCAGAGCCTTGCATGATCGCTCCGGCTCGTCATTCATTCGGATCTGGGCCACGAAGCCTCCCTGAGTACCTAGCTCAAATTAGATCTCCTCGTCCACCCCTTTCTGTCTTCATCTCATCCATTGTTTCTTTTAGTACTTTTTAGTCTCTAAAATGATCATGTTCCTTTGCTTGTTTATCGTCTGTCCGTTAGAGAACATGTTTAATGTTGTATTCCCAGCATCTTGAAGGGATGAATGGGAGTTTTAAAAAAGATTGATGTTGATCCGCAGCCAGAATTGGCCTCTTTCTAACCTTGTGCACCCCTGTTTGGTCTTTGTGTGTGTGTGTGTGTGTGTGTGTGTGTGTGTGTGTGTGTGTTTAGATTTTATTTTATTTTATTTTATTTTTTTCAACGTTTATTTATTTTTGGGACAGAGAGAGACAGAGCATGAATAGGGGAGGGGCAGAGAGAGAGGGAGACACAGAATCGGAAACAGGCTCCAGGCTCCGAGCCATCAGCCCAGAGCCCGACGCGGGGCTCGAACTCACGGACCGTGAGATCGTGACCTGGCTGAAGTCGGACGCTTAACCGACTGCGCCACCCAGGCGCCCCTAGATTTTATTTTTTAAGTAATCTCTATACCCAATATGGGGCTCAAACTCATGACTCCAAGATCAAGAGTCACATGCTGTACCAGCTGAGCCAGCTGGGTGTCCCTGGTCTTAGTTTTGTATTTTACTGAGACCCTCCTGTCTTCTGACCTGGCCAGCCCTCAGATTTGTAGCCTGAAGCCCGTCACCAGGCCACATATAATACAGCCTCCTTGCTTTCCCTCTCCTGCCTGGTTGTCCTCCCATGCCACCCCTCCCCTGGACTCCCCCTCCCAGGGCTGGGTCTCACCCCGCTGGAGGCTGCCTCCTTCCTGTCACAGAATCCCCTGCCCTAAACACATCCCCACCTTCCACCGTCACCACAGCAGAGGCCTTCAGCAGCAATTGTCACTGTTGTAGACGGATGAAATCGTGAGGACACGGCCATCAAGCTAGAGCCACCCCAGCAGCCACATAACTTAAAGAGCGACAGAAAAACTTAAATGCAGGCAGATACCACGAATCTTGTTCATTTCATCCGCTTGGTTTTATGTTTATATGTTACAGCCTTTTAGGTGGCCATCTGTGACTGGGTTTGTCTTCATTACAGCCATTTGGTCAAATGTTGAACGGACCAGACAAATGTGACACTCCATTGGCGATACCTCCAGGTTTAATTTAACACATTTCCACATTTTTATTGAGCACTTACAATGTTCTGGGTCTGTGCAAACGCAAAACGCACAGAATGTGTCTATTCCTGTGGCTCGAAGTAAATGGCTTAAGGTTATCTAGGGAGACTGAGGAGGGGCCAGGGTTCTAACATAGCTTCTGTCCACTGGACCTTGCTCCGGCCCTCCCGCTAGCCCCCTGGCCTTCCTGTTTGTTTCCTTCTCTCTGTCCTGCTCATTGTTTCCTCAACAAACCTTTCTCGAATTCCTCTGAGACAGTGTAGGGCATGTGGGGACAGGTATGAGAAGGCCATCTTGCAGCTGGAGAACTTGGGGCTGAGGGAAGGTTCTGGAGTGTGGTGAGTGCCTGGAGAGAACCACTGGTGCACCTGTTCAGCACAGCAGCCTCTGCCAGAGTCCAGGCCCAGCTCTGGGTCTCTACCCCTTCGGCCTGGCGACTCGGGGCCTTAGAAGCAGCCCCTTGAGGTTGGTGTTCCTTTGCTAGGCCTGTTCTGAGGCCTGGTTCATGCCTGGCCGGTGTAAGGAACGCGTCCATAGATAACGTCAGCCTCTCACTCAGGCCACTCTGCTTAGGGATGGTTTCTTGAACACTTTAGGGAAGAAAACATTGGTGTGCTGTGTGAAAGGTGGGCCCGGGGCAGGCAGGAGAACTGGGGAGCACTGGGGGGGCCTCCTGCTGAGGGTGGGAGAAGGGGCCCCACCTGCTGGGGAGGACAGGACCCTATCCCTTGCACGAGGGGCCCGCAGGGGCTGGAGAAGGAGCTGGGGCCTCAGAGGGGCCTTGGGCTGCCAGCTTCCTGGGCTGGGAAGTCCCAGCCCGGGGCCAGAATACCTCCAGCAGGGCTGAGAGCAGCTGAGGCCTGAGGAATGTGTGCAGCAGGGGAGTTGGGAGGGGGCGCCTTCCTGCCTCTTTACTTCTCCCTCTGCTGAGTGCCTCTATCTGTCTCCTTGCTTCTCCTTGCTGCTCTCTTCCCTCCCAGCCTCTGTGCTGTAACCCCGTGGTTTCCTATTCTCTCTCTCTCTCTCTTCCCACCTTTTCCTCCTTCTCTCTCTGTAATCTCTCTTCTCCCCACTTCTCCCTCCTGGCTCTTTCTCCCTCTCGCCCTTGCCATCCTGGAGGGGCTTGGGGTCAGGTGAAGGGGCTTGCTCCGGGATCTTGGGTGCCTGTTGCCATGGTGACCAGAGGCAGGTCTGGTGGCAGTTTTGGCTCTCTGTCAGGGAGCACAGGCAGGGCTGTGATGAGGAGAGAGGCTGGGCTTTCTCTCATAGTCCCCACAGAGCCCACTTCACTGCCACGGGCTCCAGCATGGGGGTGTTGCCCGTGAATGTGGGTTTCTGGCTGACTACTATCAGACTCGTCTCCCCTGAAGGGCCACACAGTGGGGGCCGATCGCGCTGGGGGTCTGATTGCCTGTGTTCAGATCCCTCCTACCTCTTTCCGGGGTTTACTGGAGGTAGGCGGAAGGGGGTAGCAAACAGCCCCAAGGCGGGGAGCGCCAGGGAAGCAGTAGTGAGTGGTATGGGGGGCACAGAAGAGCTCCGACAGGCAGGCCCACTCCTCAGTGGAAGGGTGTATGTCAGAAAGGAGTGAGCCCCCCGTCTCTGGGAGTGAGCAAGCTCATGCTGGACCCCCGCCGAGACGTGCGGTAGCTGAGACTCTTGGACCCGAGAGAGGTAGTCTAGCCGACACCAAGTGTCCTGAGATCTGAGGATTCACAGAGTACAGTGTTCAGCTCTGAGAGCTTGTGGGTTCCTCACCGGTGGCGGCCACCTCCCTCCCTCACAGGCTGCTGGGCCTTGAGCATCCGTGGGACAAGTGCCTTGACCCCAGACAGGGCAGGGGGAACGGGTAGTGATTACCATCGCTGTTGCCTGCAGTGAGGGGAGGAGAGCGTGTGTGTGTGTGTGTGTGCGTGTGTGTGTGTCCGTCCTGGAAGGGCCCTCGACTGTGGCACAAACGTGCGGGATGCAGCAGTAAGACGAGAGTGGCCGAGCAGCCTCGGCCTTTGAGTCAAACAGACTTGAGTTCCAGCCCCAACTCTGCCCTTACCGAGCCTCTATTTTCGCATCTGCAAGATGGAGAGAGCAACAGTGGATAACAGAGCTGTGTGTGAAGATGAAATGAGATGGTGCATACAGCACAGTACCTGGCATATGGTAAATATTTAAAGAAGGTGGGAGGGGCTCCTGGGTGGCTCAGTCAGTTGAGTGTCGGTCTCCGGCTCAGGTCGTGATCTCCTGGTTTGTGGGTTCGAGCCCCGCGTCGGGCTCCGTGCTGACAGCTCGGAGCCTGGAGCCCGCTTCGGATTCTGTGTCTCCCTCTCTCTCTGCCCCTCCCTGCTTGTGCTCTGTCTCTCTGTCTCTCAAAAGTAAATGAACATTGAAAGAAATTAAAAAAAAAAGACGGTGGGAGGGTGACTGCTCTCAGTCTCCTCTGCAGTTTTATAAATGAGGAAGGTGGGGCCAGAGAAATGAAAAACTGTGCTCCCAGGCCATGGGTCCTTCGTCGGGGGGCACACTGCCAGGGCAGGGCCCAGACAGTACAGAGGGGTGGGCGTGAGGGTGCTTGCAGGGGGGCCACACGCAGCCAGTGCCTCGTCCTCCAGCTTCCACACAAGCTCCCTCAGTGTATCCCCTTGTTCCCTGCGACTTGCCACCTTGGCTCTGGGAGGACGGGGCCCACTCCGGCAGGCTCCCCTCCGACTCACAAGAAGCGAACCACCACCATTTACCAAGCACCTGCCATCTGCTCCCTCCTTTGCACCTCAGGACAGGCTGCAAAGTACTCCTTTACAGAGAGGGAGGGGTGTGTGGGGGTGCCTTGCCCTTGAACCGGGAGGAGGGGAAGCAAGTTGCCTGGGGTCCCTGCGCTTCTGAGGGCAGGTCTGGGATTCACGTGTAATCAGCCCACCTCCGGACCCACTGTCCCACGCTGTCTCCGCTCCCCATGGTTCCGTTTCCCCAAAGTGAGAAACCAAGGCCGCTGACAGCCAACTGCCCCCTCACATGTGCACAGCACTTCACAGTTAGCCGGGTGCCTTTGGTTTGGGGACCTCCCTTAATTCTCACGCTACTCTTGGATGCAGATGGGGTGGGGGTATTTGGGTTTTTTCTTCCCCCCAAGGAGGAAACAATTTCTCAATAACTTACCCAAGGTCTGCCTGACTCTGAAGGCCTTTGGACAGGGAGCCGCCCATGCCTGTTTCCCCGTCCACACAAGCAAGCAGTTTGTAATCCATCTCCAAAGCCCTTCTCACCCTCACAGTGGACGAAGGGGCTGTGGTACAGATGGAGGCTAGAGGCCAGCACTCTGTGCTTCAGAGCTGGGGGACCTTGGACAGGACTTGGGACTTCTCCAGGCTCGGGTCCCCTGTGTACCTTCCCAGGGACAATGCCTCAAATATGAGGTATGAATGGGAAAGCATTCAGAAAATGCCCTCCTCACCCCGTCTGGCCCCTGGCAGGCTTCTCAGTGGGACAGGGGGAGTTTTCAAGATGACCTGGCTGAGGGTAGGTGTCAGATTTCAGACAAGGTTATTTTTACCCTTGGGGGTGGAGGGAGGCAGGTGGTGTTTAGGCTCTCTGTTCTAGAATGGGGTGAGGGTGCAGGAGTGGGAGTGGGGTCTCTAGTGGGGAACCTCACCTGACCTCATGGCCGGCATTCTCCCTGGGGTGAGTGTCTACATGGGGTGACACTAGTGGCGGTTGGGGACCCACTGAACAAACTCATTCACTTGGTCCACAGTGAGCCAGGTGCTGTGCTGGGCCCTGTGGACACCAGGAGGAGAAAGACAGGGCTCCTGCCTGTTGTGTCTTCTGGTCTAGGCCACCCAAATACTCCCACGGTGCACTGAATGTTGTTGGAGTGGAGAGTATTAGAGAGGGGAGGTACGTGGTGCCAGGATCATGAGAGTGGGGAAGAGGTGATGGACACAAGGGGTGAATAGGTTTTGCAGAGGTGAAGAGCACTCTAGAGAGAGGGACCGGCATAAGCAAAGGCCCTGTGGTGGGAGGTGTGACAAGCCCCTCTGCGAGGCCTCATGGGCCTTGGTAAGGAGTTCTTCCTGTATGCCAAACCCTTCATGGTTAAAAAGAGTCTTGGAGACTGTCTAGTTAAATGTCCCACTTGACAGATGAGCAACCTGAGACCTAGACAGCTAATCATGAAACCTAACATTTTACCATGCTAAACACTCTTGCTTCCAATATCTTTTTTAAAAAAATGCATTTGACATTTTATATTTAAGTGAAATTAGCAGACTTCCCTATTATTTGTCTAAAATGGTTACTCTTAAGAGTTAAAAAATAATATTAATTTATCAAGGTGAAATACACATAACGTAATTAACCATTTTCAGGTACAGTGCAGTGGAACTTAGTACACCCACTACCTCTATCTAGTTCAACCTTTCCATCACTTCAAAGTGAAGCCCCTTAACTTTTAAGAAGTGTCTCCCCTTTCCTCCTGGGGACAGGAGGACCCTGGTGACCACCAATCTGCTTTCTGTCTCCATGGGCTTATCTGTACTGGGGAGTTCATATAAATGGAACCATTCACTGTGTGACCTTTTGCATCTGGCTTGTTTCACTTAGCATGAGGCTTTGAAATTGATCCACGTTTTATGTATCGATCATTCCTTATGTATCGATCACAGCTGACTAATGCTGTGTTATATGGATATACCACAATTTGTCTATCCATTTATCCATTGACGGACATTTGGATGTTTTCCACCTCTTGGCTGTTATGAATAGTGCTGCTATGAACATGTGTGTATGTGTATTTGTTTGAGGCCTTGTTTTCAGTGCCATTGGGTATATACCTAGGAATGGAATGGCAAAGTTATATGGTGTTTCTATGCTCAGCTTTTTGAGGACGTGCCAAACCGTTTTCTATGGTGGGTCAAACATTTTATATTCCCCCCAGCAATGGGCAGGGGTTCTGTTTTCTCCACATCCTTGCCAACACTTGTTACTGTCCATGATTTTGGTTATAGCCATTCTAGTGGGCTCACTGTCTTTTACAATCCTCACTATAACTTCAGGTTCTTTTATTATCCCCATTAGGCAGATGAGGAAACTGACACGTGGAGAGGTAAAATAATTGTTCAAGGTCTTCTGGGGATGAGGAACTGATAAAAGTTCCATTGATGTTCAGTTTTGTCCCATGTCCCATGAAGCTCTACTTCTGGAAGGATGGGGCTACCCTGAGGAAAGCTTGTCCTTAGCTCAGAGTTTCAATTGTACCCCATACCCCACCTCCCTTCCTCATCAGAGTGGGGGTGTAGGGCAGGATTAGAAGGTTGGTGGCCCTCCCGTCCCCCTCTTTCATACTGGGAGAGCATAAGAGCTGGCTGTCAGAAGAAGGGGGAAGTCCAGTGCCTGATCAGCCTGTGCCAGACTCTGGGCTCTGGACGGAGACTCAGGGTCCTGGCCTCTACTCTTTTTGGTCACTGACTGGTTGCATGTTTGGAGTCATTTGCTTCCTCTCGCTGAGTGTCAGACTGGAAGAATCTCTTCCATCTTCCCCGTCTCCAAGGCCCTTGAAAAATCTGTAGAAATTCTGTAGAGATGTAAGTGGACTTCGGCTTGCTCAGAAACAAGGTATCTGAGTTTGCTCATCAGTAAAATGGGTAGAACAACAATGCCTCACGGGGCAGATGTAAAAATTACTGAGATAACACATATGAAATTTCTCAGCATAGAACATGATGCACAGCAGGTGTTCAGTAAATGTTAAGCAAGGGACTGGTGTAGGAGACGCTTAACACAAAATGTTGGTCTCATGTTCTACCTTTCCCACCCCATAATCGTGAAAAAATGTCGAGTGCCAACACAGCCTGTGGCCAGAGGCAGAATGAGGATGTTTGTAGAGGGCACTGGGGACCATTGTTTTATCCTATAGAATGAAGATATGATCGCACGATATATGACAATCGGAAGCCGATGGGACAGCCCCGTGGTGTCCTCCTCCCGGCCCTGAAGCTGGTTTCGTGGATGGGAGATCTCTGCTTTTAACTCTATGAGTTTGGTACCCACTGCTACCCCTTTTTGCCTTTTTATGTCTGCCGGGAATCTCAAGGTGAAATGCAATTCTCTCTGGCGGCATCTTTGTGCAAGTGGATTCCTAACATAATCCTCTCTTCCCTTATTTGGTTCCGTAGCTTTGTTTGCATTTCAGCTCTGGGTGCCTGTGGGGTCTGTGTGCTGTGCATGTGCAGGCTGCCTCAGAGCCTTTTTTGGGAGGAAGATGGGGGAATAGGCCCGAGGCGGAATTTAGGATGTTGACAAATGTTGCCGCTTTGCTAGTGGGAAACCTCCAGGAGGCCACCCTGTTTCTCTGAGAGGCTGGATTCCCGCTTTGTGCAGACAGGGCGTCTAGTTTGGATGGCTTCCTCACACTGCTTGGAGTGGCCTGGCTCAGACAATCAGGCCTTTCATGAGGCCTGGCCGGTGGCTCCTAGGGTGGGCCAAAGGCTGCTTCTCCCTGCCCCCCTGGGGCCTGCCTTCTGGTCCCCACCCCCTCAGGAAGTGGAGAGGGAGGAACATGGGCTTTGCAGTCTCCTACACAGGCCTGAATGTCTGTTCCGCTGTCACTGGCTTTTTGAGTTCTCACCAAACCTCTCAAAGGGGCTAACAACCCCTCACAGGGTTGCCCTGATGTTCTGGTGAACTCAGGCGAGAGAGTACTAGGTAAACAGTCAGTGTGAACTATGTTTGGGATCTCTCCCAGCTATGTTTCTGTGGAAAGCCCCAACTCAGCTTTATAATGCTAATAGTAAGTGCTCAATAAATGTTGGTCATAACGGGGGCGGGGGTGGGGGTGGGGGTGTGGTACGTAGGAGCCTTACACACTTAATCTCGTTTCATTTCATCCCCACAATGACATACGTACCAATGAAGTGCATGTTATAATCCCATTCTTCCAGCCCAGGAAACTGAGACCCACAGAGGTTGGGCAGCTTGCCCAAGGTCACATGAGTTAGTTGTGGAATCAGACTTGAACTCCGGCCAGACGGACCCCGGTGGCCTGTGTACAGTCTCGTGTCATGGTGGGTCGGTTGAGAGGTCACACAAGCCTGCTCTTCCCTGCCAGGATAGGTGGGTCTCCTCTGCTCTAGGCCTGTTCCAGATGGTTCCTGAAGGCACTAAGATCTCCCTCACTGGTCTTGTTTCCTGGCTCATCACTGTAAGTCACAACCTTCCCTGGGAGTTTTTCCCCGGTTTCCAGAGACTCCTTGGTCCCTCTCCCCCTGACTCCACCCACACAGGTACCTAGTACTTTCCTACCTGCTTCTTTTTGCCCTCCTGGTCCCATCCCCTGAGCCACTGTTGTTCTGTTCCCCCTTCGTGTCCTTTCTGCCCCTTAAACCGTCCTGTCTTCACATCTCAGCTCTGGGACCGCTCTGTCACCAGCATTTTCCTTCCTTTTCCTCTTCTGTAGGTTTTATTCGGCACCTGCTCTGTGGTAGGACTGAGTCTGTCCCTGTCCCAAGGGAATGCCTATCTGATGAGGGGGGTGGCTGTCAAAACAGTGACTACGCAGTTTGGTTGGGGCTGTGATGGAGACAGACGAGGCTGTGGGGCCAGGGAGGCCCCAACTTTCTTTGGGGAAGAGGTGGTGGGGGCTTGAAGAGGGAGGAGGAAGAGCTTACCCGGCACACAGGGCAGATAAAGGGATCCTAGGCAGAAGCAGCACCCACATGGTGGGGAAAGGAACTGGGTAAGAGTGGTGCTCTGAGGAATGGCATGTGGTCTAGACCTTGGGAGAGCAGCTGCTGGGGCCCTGGCAGGCGCTTTATCCTGAGAGCAGTAGGTAGCCATTGAGGAGTCTTGAGCAGGGGAGGTGTCTGGTCTGGCTTGCTCTTCAGAGAGGTCTGTGTGGTCCTAAGGGACAGAATGAAGTCCCACAGTATGTGGGGGATGGGGGTGGGTGCATGGGTGGGTGGGGCTGTAAAGGCCAGACCTAGTGGGCCTGCAAGACAGGGTACAGAAAATTATGGTTGTCGTGTTGGTGGATTTGCTGTTTGGGAAGATCCTTCTGGTGCTTGTGGAAGCTAGAAGAAGGTGGAGAGACTGGAGGCCTGGGGACAGGCTGTGGAGACAGTCTAGTGAGCGGGTGAGCGGGCAGTGCCTAGCCAGGGCCTGAGCTGTCAGGGCAGAGGGGGAACCTGAGAGTTTAGGGAAGGCAGGTCACTGGGACTTGGTACTTAGGAGAGAGAGGACATCGAGGTCGTCTGTTTGTGTGGGGTTGTTGTCAAATCGTCTAGAAGGAGCCCTGGCCCAGGGGGGCTCATCCTGGCTCCTCAGCTCTATGACCCTGGACCAGCCTGTCCCTCTGTGTGTGTCAGTCTCCTCAGCTGCGAAGGGATTGGGCAAAGTGGCCTCTCCTGCTCTGACGCAGCAGGTCTGTGACACGGGATGCCTCCTGTGGCCCGGGAGGAGGGACGCAGAGCCCATGGTGTAGCCAGCTGAGACCTAGTCTGGGATGACCAAATCTGGCCAGGTCTGCTGTGGTCTGGGCCAGCCGCAGGCACATCTGCCATCTGAGAGGGTACATCTCTGACCCCCGGGTGCCCTCTCCACCTTCGTAGCAGGCTCTGCCCTCCTTGTCAGCTGTCTTGGCTCAGCCTGCCTGGCTGCTGCAGTCCCTGACTCCATCCAGGGCCTCTGCTCTCCTGTGACTGGCCCTGGGAGGAGTGGCCTGGCTCTGGGGCCCCATTGGCCAGAGCTTGTCTGGGCTGCACACGCCCCTGTCACCCAGGCTGGCTGCCTGCCCACCTTGGGATAGGAGGAGGGCCAGCCTGGCCTGCCATGGTGTGGGCAGACTGCCTTAGAGCCAGAGAAGGAGTTGGAGTCTGAGGGGCTGTGCCTGGGCCCACCAGTGCTACTCTGTCCCTTCTACTCGTGCTCCAGCCCAGGGGCTCTGGGCCCCTCTCTTTGAAGAGACAGGGGGACAGCCACAGCAGGTCTTGGCCCTCAGTTTGCCTGGGAGCTCAGCCCTGCTCAGAAGATCACGCTGTTTCCTGTCTGACAGGGTGACAGGACTTCTCAGCTTCCATTTCAATGGAAATGTCAGCTGGACATGCTAGAACCCTGCAGGGTTAGAGTCCGGAATCCTGAAACCAGAACTGGGGGTACCTTAGGGATTGGCAATCTTCCCCTGCCTCTGCCTGCCCAGCGAGTCACAGATGAGGTTCAGAAGGGGAGGGGACTTAATCCGGAATCACATAGCACCAGAGGGACAGGGCTAGGATTTGAACTCAAGTCTGCCTCTGATCGTCCCTCCACAAACCTTTGGTGAGGGCCTACTGTGTGCCGGGACCTGCTAAGCGTAAGCACTAAGCAGGAGCTTCTCAAAGGGAATGGACCAATTTATCTTTGTTCTCTCAACGTTAGGTCCAGGGTAAAGGAGAAATGCTTGGTGAATGAATGAATGATTGAACAAGGCCAAGATCCTGCCTCCAGGCATGTACAGCTCAATGGGAGGGCAGGGACTCTTTTTCATAGAATAGGAAATAGGAGGCTGGTGGGAGTGGAGACCGAGCAGGTGAGAAGCAGAGGGAGGACTGGAACTCAGGTGTCCGGACCGCTGGTCTAGGGCTTTTTCCGTCCTCACTTTCGTCTTTTGTAAAATGGGGTCAGCAGTCCTCACCCTCTGCCTTCCTTGGGAGGATCCAGTGAGGTGGCAGATGTGAAAACAGGTTTGTAAAGCAGAGGCATAGTGTGTAGGGCTTCCCCGTGTGTATGCCTGGAACTGCCCAGAAACCCCCGATGGTCTGCTCCCTTTCTTCTGACCACTCACCCTCTGCGTCTTGCCTCCCCCATTTCCCTAACTTGCTCTTTCACTTCTTTCTGGAATGTTCTGCCCAGAACCCCTGGTTGTGGCATGGGTTTGGGAAGAGCGTGGGTAAATGGAATCTGTCTGCCTCCTCCCTCCGCATCTCCCACACCCAGAAAGGCAGCCACATCATACCGCGCCCCCCCTTCCCCCCCCCCCCACCGCCCCCGCACAACAGGCCGGAAATGCCTTGGCAGTGGTTACCATGGTGACGGGTCCTGCTGCTCGGACCACAGTGGCCTGCCAGACGCCGACAGGAGCCTGCAAGCCTGGCAGCCTCGCACCCTGCAGGCCTCTTCCCAGGCTGCTGGGGCTGGGGCTGCCCTCCTCTCTCTCCTCGGAGTCTGGCACTGTTGGTCATACCCAGGGGCTCTCGGGAACAAGATGCCTCTCTGGGAACCCAGAAGCTATTCTAGGTCAGACAGGCCTGGTTTGAATCCCACTTCTGCCCCTTGGGGGTCAGTGACCTTGAACGAGTCACCCTGGTGTGCTTTGAACGTATTGAATTAGCTACGGGAGCCTCGTGGGGGAGGTTACTCAAGGAGCACGGACTCCAGCACGAGAGCCGTCCTTGACCCCGTGTGCGTCTGTGGTAGGGTCAGCATTGAGTCATGGCACTGGTTGCTGCTGAGTCCAGGCCCAGGGCCCTGGATTCTTCTCAGCCCCAGGAGCAGACCATGTAGTGTGGGGGGGTAGGACCTCGGGCTTTGCAGCCAGACCTTGTGCCGCAGCCAGACTTTGCCACGTACTGGGACCTCCATTTCACCACCTGTAAAGCGAGGGCACCAGTGAACCTACTTCAGGCTTTTTTTTTTTTTTTGCATGAATAAAATGGAATCAGGACATGCAAAGTGCTCAGAAGAGAGTATTTGCCGCTTAGTAAGTGCTAGATCAGTATTGGCAGCGGCTGTTATCATTGCCGTGAGAATCGGACCTTGTGTCACTTTTCTCACATATGCAGGTGTCCCCAGCTCTCATTCACGGCCTCTTAGGGACAGCGGGCCAGAGAGACGGGAGGCCCCCCCTTCCCCAGCCCACCCCATCCAGGCCGCTGCCGGGTGCTCGTCTACCCTTTCCGCCCAGGGAATGAGGCAAGCCGGGCCCTGGGCAGAAATTTCACCTCAGTTCAGGAGTTTGAGGATTTTCTCGGCTGCTTCTCCAGCTGGAAGCTGCTGCGGCCCTGGCCTGGTTCAGACAGCTGCTCAGGGACTACGTGAGCGCTCCTAGTCATAAAGCCAAGTGCTCGGGACAGGGGGACACCCAACGGGGGCGCTGCCTTTGGTGTCGTCTGCAGAAAGAAGGAGCCCGAGGAAGGGCCCTTTGGGGGCGAAACAGCGGCTGCTTCTTGGACTACTTTATTGACAACAGATCCCCAGGCTTGACTACTAGAGGGCTCACCAGGCCTCCCTGCAGACAGAGGGGGAGTCTTGCAAGAATGAGGGTCAATCTGAGGCAGACCTTGAGCCAACTGGCCCACGAGCTGGAGGGAGAAGGACTGAATTCCCCTCCCCCTCCCTGAGGTCCGAGGTCCTGTGAACATGGGGTGCTGGCCAAGAGGAAACTGGGTGGAAGTGGCATCCAGCGAGCCTCCTGGGGTCTGAGAGTGGTGGCCACTCTTGGAGTTGGGGTCTGGTGGGAGGTGTCCCCTGGGCGCCGTCTGCTCTCCCTGTGGCAGTCGGGTCTCCGGTTGGGCGGACCCGGGAGATCCTGCAGTGAGCTGATCTCCCGTCCCCACCTCTTCCCAGGGCTTCGCCTCCGTGTTCTCAAGCCGCCTGTCCCGGAAGTCAGCCTCGCACGCAGAGAAAGACGACGGTGCCATGGCGGGCGGCGAGGGGTACCGGAACCCCACCGAGGTGCAGATGAGCCAGCTTGTGCTGCCTTGCCACACCAACCAGCGCGGCGAGCTGAGCGTCGGGCAGCTGCTCAAGTGGATCGACACCACGGCCTGCCTGTCCGGTGAGCCCGTGCTTGGTGCAGCTGTCCTCCCACCGGTGGCCCCACCACCCAGAAGGGAGGCCTCCATTATCAGAGGCGGTCACTGGCCCTCCGGAGCACCGTGCTCCTTCCTCGTCCTGCCCTTTGCTCGTACTGTTCCAGCCGCCTGAGATGCCCCCTCCAATTTCTCCATGCTCAGCTGGGGCCCACCCTCGCTCCCCCAGACCTCCACAGCTCTGTCCCTGCACCTTCAAATGTGGCTGCTCCGAGACTGGCCCGAGAGTGCCCTGAGCAAAGGCCACCGCTGCCCACCTTGCTGAGTTGAGTGGAGCTGAACTGAGCTCTGAGTACTCTCCCACCCGCAGGGGGCTCACCGTCCAGTAGGGGCACAGATAGGTGATCTACCTGCCCCCCAGCACTGGGAAAGAGGCAGAATCGGGTCTGTGGGAGAACAGACCAGAAGCCGTGACCCAGCCCTGGGGACAGGGGAGGGATTCCGGAGGGACTAAGGTAGTGAACGCAGTCCTGCCAGTAAGAATGACTCGGGCAGGGAAACAGGTGGGTGAAGGTGACTGGACCGGGGTACAGCAGCTGAGCGGGCTGAAAACTAGAACAGCCCAGTGTGATCTTTCATTCATTCAACAGCTGCTCATGGAGTGTCTCCTGAGCCAGGCACTGTTCCCAGGCTGGGGCACCACAGTGAACAAGACAGGCAAAAATCCTTGCCCTCAAGAAACTTGCAGTCTGGCAGAAGGGAGAGACCCCAGATGGACAAAACCTGGATAGATAAGCAGGGTCAGGGTGCAGTAAGCGAGGTGAAGAAAACTAGAGAAGGGTGGGTGTGGGCAAGGAGGCACAACCTTAGCTCTGGCCGCCTGACATTTGATCAGAGGCCTGGTGACAGGGGGATGATGCTAACCCACGGCTTTCTTCTGATGCCAGCCGAGAGGCACGCTGGCTGCCCCTGCGTCACCGCCTCCATGGACGATATCTATTTTGAGCACACCATCAGGTAAGTGGCCCCTCCTGCTCCTTGGTCCCCCTGGTCTGCCCACCACCAACGCAGGGCTCCTCCTCCCTCTCCCCACCTGGTCAGCCTGTGAGCCGTGCAGAGCCCTGGAACCTGACTTGACAGACCGAGGGCCTTTGCAGAGCAGGTAGTGGCCCATCTGCAGGGGCTCTGGGAGAGGCACGGGCTAGGAGCTGGGCTGCTGCTGGGTGCTGCGGGGTGGGTTCCCACGGCCAGGTTTAGAGTTGGACGTTGCTGAGGCAGCATCATGGGGTGCTGTGTGACTTTGGGGTGGTCAGTCTCTTTCTCTGGGCCTCAGTTTTCTGATCTGCAGAATGGAAGGCATTAGTCTTAAACGGTGCATATCTTTTTGAACTTGGACATTCTCTATGGGTCATTGGTCACTTGTAGAATGTTTCCTAGGCAAGGTCCCTTGGAAAAGCCTGAGTCAGAAACTTGGGCCATTCAACTTCCGCTTACATGCCTCCAAGAATGAGGAGTTCACTATGTTGCAGTTTGTTTTGTTTTGTTTTCTAGTTGCTTTTTAAAATGTTTATACTGGGGCACCTAGGTGGCTCAGTCAGTTAAGTGTCCAACTTTGGCTCAGGTCATGATCTTGCGGTTCGTGGGTTCGAGCCCCGCGTCAGGCTCTGTACTAACAGCTCAGAGCCTGGAGCCTGCTTTGGATTCTGTGTGTGTCTCTCTCTCTCTCTGCCCCTCCGCCGTTCATACTTGCTTCTCTCTCTCAAAAATAAATAAACATTAAAAAAAAACCAATAAACTGTCTACACTGATGCAAAGCCCTCAGCCCGGCCTTGCAGGGGCTGCATACAGTGTTTTGGCCTCCACTCCTGCTCCTAAACTCACCATCAGTGCCTAGGACATCAAATGCCAAGGATTGAGTCAGGGCTTTCTGGGTACCAGCACGTTGAGTTAAGGAGAAAATGTGGCCAATTCCTGTCTTCGTTTATTCGGTCCTTTGTCACTACCTGCGCCTGTTCCAGATCAAGGCCCATGATGGGTTTTGGGTATGCAAAGTCAACTGGAGCATGGTCCCTGTGCCCCAGGAGCTCCCATTTGTGCAGGTGTAGAAACAGAATTTGAATTCAAGGGGTATGTGCCATGCTAATCATGATCTCTGACACATGGGTGCTTTGTCATACTCTAAATATCTTTTATTTTAGAGTAGTTTTTTAAAAAAGTGCTTATTTATCTATTTTGAGAGAGAGTGGGAGCGAGTGCACAAGTGGGGGAGGAGCAGAGAGTGAGAGGGAGGGAGGGAGAGAACCCCAAGCAGGCTCCGTGCCATCAGCACAGACCCTGACACGGGGCTTGATCCCATGAACCATGAGATCATGACCTGAGCTGAAATCAAGAGTTGGTTGTTCAACTGACTGAGCCACCCAGGTGCCCCTAGAGTAGTTTTTGATTTACAAAAAAAAGTTGTAGCTCAGAAGATCATACAGAAAGTTCCTATATACCCTACAGCCAGTTCCCTTGTTATTAACATTTTAATTGATGTTGCGCCTTTGTCACTATGAATGAACTAATATTGATGCTTTATTTGTAATGCTTTTTTAATACATTAACCTATTTAATCCTCAGAACAATGTTGTGAGGTTCTGGCTATGAGTATCCTCATTTTACAGGTTAGGAAACTGAGGCACAGAGAGGCAAAATAACTTGCTTAAGGCCGGGTAGCTAGTGGAGGACCCAGGAACCCCAGAACTCTTATTCTTAACCAATGGGATGCATTTTCTGTATGTCTGGGGGCGAGTGTAATGGCATAGGGGGTAGTCAAAGAGGGCTTCCTGGAGGAGGTGTTTGAACTGGCTCAGTACCATCAATACTGTATGTAGGGACACTTAAAAGGCAAGGGGAGCTCTGTGTCTGGGCCAGTCCTACGTCTCTGCTACCAATGCAGGTTCTGGCACCCAGAGGAGCTAGGGAGGAGAGGGCTGGGGGTGGGGAGTGGGCATGCATGGTGGGTGGACCTGCCACAGGACTCAGAGAGTGAAGGTGAGTCTAGGCCGAGGAGGATGTGGGTGGAAGGGCAAGCCAGAGAGGATGCTGGGAAGGAGGGCAAGCTGGGGATGGGGTCAGGAGCATGGTTGGTGGTCAGGAGAGGCCTGGCTGCACCTGAGGAAAACTGGAGAAGTTGTTTTGTTTGTTTGTTTTTGTTTTTGCCATTTAAAAATATTTCAAAATGTATCTCTAAGTGGTAGGAACTGCTTTTGTTTTTTTCCATTTTTAAAATTTAGTATTCTATTAAAAATTTTTTTTTCTTTTAACATTTATTTATTGTTGAGAGATAGAGTGTGAGCAGGGAAGGGGCAGAGAGAGAGGGAGACACAGAATCCAAAGCAGGCTCCCAGGCTCCGGCTGTCAGCATGGAGCCCGACGCGGGGCCCGAACTCAGGAACTGCCAGATCATGACCCGAGCTGAAGTCAGACGCTCAACCAACTCAGCCACCCAGGCACCCCTATTATTCTATTTTTTAAAGTTTTATTTATTTTGAGAGAGAGAGAGAGAGACAGAGCGAGCGAGTGCAAGGGAGCCCGGGGCAGAGACAGAGAATCCCAAGCAGGCTCCGCGCTGTCCGTGCAGAGCCTGACGTGGGGATTGATCTCACAAACCATGAGATCATGACCTGAGCTGAAATCAAGAGTCAAAGTCTTAACCAACTGAGCCACCCAGGCGCCCCTGTTTTCATTTTGTTTTGCTTTACGGTTATCTTTGTTGTCCAAGCCTAGATACAAATAAGGTTGCAACTGATTGCTGTGTCCCTCAAGTCTTTTTTTTTTTATCTATAGGTGCTACGCCTCCCCCCAGCACCCTGTCCCCTCACCATCTCTCTCCTGGTCATCTGCCCTCTTAGTTCTCCATCATCCGGGTTTTGCTGTTAGCATCACTGTGGTGTCATTTAACATGCTCCTCTGTCCCTTGACAGTAAATTGGTCCTGGGGAAGGGCTTGAATGGGGCTCAGACTTGTTTGTGGGAGCTGCCTCTGTGATGTGAAGATCACCTGGAGGGAGTGTTGGGGGGCTGGAGGCTTAAGGTGGCCCCCGAGGAAGTTGGGCAGTGGCCCTGGGGAAGGAGCTGGTTTTGGCTTGAGCTGTGGGATGGAAGAGAGTCAGGAAGGAAGAAAAGCTCAGGAGTCCAAATGGGTGTCTGCTTGGCTTTGGAGATGGAGGAGGGGGGAGGAGGGGGGTAGTTGGGGGATGAGGAGGAGGGGGAGGAGAAAGAGAGGAAAGAGGAGGAGGATGAATAGGAGGGGGAGGAGGAGGAGGGGGATGAAGAAGAGACACAAATCTCTCTTTTTTTTTTAGCACCACAGAAAATAGACTGTTATTTTTATTTCAGGGATCATGGAATTTTTTTCCCAATTTCTTATAATGAAAACTTTCAAAGTTATAGAAAAGTTGCATAGTGCAATGATCACCACCAGCGAGATTCAAGAATTAACATTTTTTGCTACATATGCATTATCTATATATGGATAAGTAAATACACAGACTTCTCTCTGTTTTTTTCTGAACTATTTGAAAGTAAGTTGCAGACATCATGACACTCATCCCTCCATATGTCAGCACGCATCTCCAAAAAACGACAGTCCCTTCCATGGGGACCAGTTAGGACCGCTAACAACATGAACAGAAATGGACAAGTCCTTGGCACACGTGAGCTCCTGTTATTCACGGAGCTCCCGGCACCGGCTCTGTCTTACCTCCTCTAGCCTGAACCTCAGTAGTCACACCTTCTCTGTACTTTACAGACAAGGAGCTAGGCTCAGAGAGGCAAAGTGACTCATCCCAGGTCACATGACTCAGTAGTGTGACAGTCACGGTAGAGCTTGGCTGGAGCCCAGGTCTTTGTGGCTCTTGTCCACTGCCACCCCTTGACAGGCAGTCCCCTTGGAAGGGACACTTCCTAGCCTTGGGGAAGAGGCTGTGCCTTTGGGAAAGAAATTAGCCCTGTGCTGTCCATGTTTGTGGCCCAGGCACAAACCTCACAAGAGGTGAAAGGTGAAAGAGGTGAAAGGACTTGCTCAAGGTCACTCCAGCCTCTGCCTCCTCCTCATAGGCTATCAGCTGGGCACACTCTGTGCCTCCGGTTAGACACAGAGCAGGTGAGTTGGCCCCTCTAGGGAGTCTGACTGTTCATCTGGACATGGGAATTATTCCAGAGGGACAGACTGCACCTGGAAAAGGTGGGGCCGGTGTAGTCAACAGAACAGTCTAGAACCCTGACTCCGTCACTTTTTAGCTGGGTGACCTTGGGCAAATGGCTTACCCTCTCGGGTGTTCAATCCACTCTAATGTAAGCTTGTCAAGCTTATTTGGAGACTCTAATGAGGTAATGCTTGGGACATCATAAGCATTCTTGAAATGTTTCCATTTTCCTTCCCACCCCTTGCTTATAGTCCCTTGCGCGTAGTAGGCATTCGGCAGATGTGGGATGCGTTCATTCAGTAGGCCACTGTCTGTGGAGGACCTACCCTGTGAGGTGTGCTAGGCCTTGAAGTCAATGGTGAGCAAAGCAGATGTGATCCTTGCCCCAGTGGAGCTTAAGGATTGTGGGGGAGACAGAGGCCCCCTCTGTTGAAGTGTTGGGGGGATGAACCATATCGGGCTTTGGGTGGGGGCAGGTTCCCTGAAGAGGGGACTGTGGAGCCACAAGCAAAAAGAAGCTTGAGCATTCACTGGACAAGGGGGAGATGAGTGAAACCACGCCCCCTCTCTCAGCCTCCACTCTCCCACCTGTACAACAAGGTACTAACACTATCTTGCCAGCTTGCTTTGAGGACTCGGTGACATTGCCGATGTGACCATGCTCCGTAAGCCATGACATTTCTCTGCCAGTTGCCTTCAGCAGAGGCCCTGCAAGTATCTGGGGCCCCTCTTCCCTCACTCTATCCCCAGTGGAAGGCTCACCTCCTGTGCTTCTCTCCCCAGTGTCGGACAAGTGGTGAATATCAAGGCCAAGGTGAACCGGGCCTTCAACTCTAGCATGGAGGTGTGTGGGGTGGGTGCTGCCTAGGGGTGGGTAGGTGGGTGGGTAGGTTTTCTACCTCTTCTCCCTACTCAGCCCCCAGCCTGGCCACACGCACACCCGCAGAGCCCTGGTCGAGGCAGCAGAGTTTTGAAACAGCTGGCAGGGCTGGGGGGATCCTAAGGATCTTCCTGTCCAACACCCCCTAGCACAGAAGTGAGACTGAGGCCCAGGGAGGGGAAGAGGCTTGACCCAGGTCACCAGGTCACGTACATTCCAATGTGCGACTGACTTCCAGTCTCCTTGGTCTTCACCCTTAACCTAAGACTCTCTTCAGCAGCCAGGTGGTCACGGGAAAGCAGGGAAGGCAGCTGCCATGCCTGACCCTGGAGGCAGCAGGACTGGAGTAGGGAGAGCCTGAACTGAAGTCCGTTAGCTTACCTCCCATAGCCTCTGTTTCCCCATCTGTGAAATGGGAACACGAGTCCTATGCTGCAGGGTTCTTAAGTGATGCACAGGGCTCTGTGAGCTTTGGGGGAGCGACTGTATTTCCCACCTGTGGACGCCAGGCTCAGGCCATGTCCCCCAGCTGGGCCACTGAGGCTGGGGCAGCAAAGTCCTGACTGCCTCTGGGTATGCCCTGGGTACCCCCCAGATGTCTGTCTTTTCAATGTAGCCAACGTTTTACCTACTTTAAGTCCTTTGCTAGGTTCAGTCTCATTTTCATTCCCTCTGTAACCCTGTCAGGGTAGGTATGCTCACTCCCATTGCATTCATTCACTCCCTCATTCATTCATTCATATTTTAAGCAGGCTCCATGCCCAATGTGGGGCTTGAACTCATGACCCCAAGATTAAGAGTCACTTGCTCTACTGGCTGAGCCAGCCAGGCGTCCCCATGCTCACTCCCATTTTATAGATGAGGAAGCCAAGGACCAGAGAAGGGAAGTGACTTGCCCAAGGCTTTCCAGGGATCCAGGGGTACAATCAGAACCTATCCCAGGTTTCTGGCTGTCTAGACTCAGTAAGTGATAGAAGAATATGAGGTCTGGCCAGGGGTGGGACTTCCTGTCTCGTTGAGCTGTGGAACCTCAGGTCGGGAGCTCTGTTTCTCCCCTCCTCACTCCTCCCACCCTTTCTTCCTCTCCAGGTGGGCATCCAGGTGGCCTCTGAGGACCTGTGCTCTGAAAAGCAGTGGAACGTGTGCAAGGCCTTGGCCACCTTTGTGGCCCACCGGGAACTCTCCAAGGTGGGGGCTATCCCCGGCTGCACAATGCGGCTGGACCACCCGGGTGCTTGTCAAGGCCGGCCAGGACCAGGGTGTTGAGGCTGGGGACTGACCGAGGGGTGCAGGTGGGGGTGCTTCAGGGAATCCACAGCCCCCAGAGGCGGCTTCCCCTACCTGTGTTCAGACCCCAGGCACCTTCCCTCTCTCCTCTTCCCCACCTACTCCTGTGTGTCTCACACAGGGATTCTTCAGGCCTCATCATTCCCTCACACGTCCTATAGATGCCCCTAGTCCTGGATGCCTTTGCCCAAGAAATGGGACTGGGGCATTTGGAGGGTGAAAGTGATATATCAGTCAACACGGAAACAGGAAGATGGGGACAAAGAGGGCACAAAGACTTGTAGCTACCCAGCCGCCCCAAGTGTGTGACGATGCTGGGGCACAGGCACTCCTGCTGTTTCAGGAAACCCGTCCTGAGCACCCCCCGTGCCAACCTCCGCCCACAGGTGAAGCTGAAGCAGACCACGCCGCAGACGGAGGAGGAGAAGACCGAGCACAGTGTGGCGGCTGAACGGCGGCGCATGCGGCTGCTCTACGCGGACACCATCAAGGACCTCCTGGCCAACTGCGTCATTCAGGATGGTGAGCGGCCGTGGGTGGGGAGGGCAGCTGGCATGCTACATGCCCCCTCTGTCCCAGGCCCCCAGTGGGCAGAGGGAGGAAGGGAGTCTCCTTGGAACGTCCACTCGCTGTCCTGATGGCCCTTTTGCTTCAAAGTCTGCTTCAGGGAAGGGTCTTTTTGGGCCTCTTGCTCAGCTCCCGGGAGCTGTGAAGATAGAATTAGGACATCAGGAAAACCCTTTGTTATCCAAAACGTGTTGGGGAAGGTATTGTTGAGCGTGGCCTTGAAGACTGTAGGTTTTTTTTTTTTTTAAAAGCACATATATATATGAGCACATAGATATACACACATAGATATATACACATATATACATAAATCATATAGATATAAATATAGAATAAAAAGCAAGACTCTCTCCCACCCAGAACCCAGGCTCCCTCCAGTTACTCATTTTGGGAGATCTTTCCAGAAGATTCCCTGCATATTTAAGCATGCTGTGTATTATTTAGCCCTCTCTTTTTACCCAAAAGGGAACATACAGAACATACTGTTCTGTATCTTTCTTCCTTCCCCTTGAAAGTACATGTTGGAGATTGTTCTATACCAGCACACAAAGATCCCCTGTGGACGAGGAGGATTTTGACAGATGGAGAGATAGGGAAAGGTTTTCCTGACAGAGAGCACAGGCTGGGCAAAGGCCCAGAGGGGTAACCTTGGATTCACTCACCAGTCTCCAGAGCGTTAGGACGTGGAGTCTTCCTTGAAACCTAAAGGAGGCAATTAATTATAGGACAGTTCAAAGTGGTCCAGCCGCCCAGGGTGGAAGAGAGCAGGTGCAACCAGCTGCCTCAGTCAAGCAGTGAGAGGGGCTCTGAGTTCTGTGTGCCTTATGTATGCAAGGTCTGGGGGCTATGGCTTGGGTGGGGGGGCTCCCAGCTCTTCCTGCTGTCATTGAGATTCCCCAGAGCCACCGATCCACTGCAGCCCTCCTAAATCCCTCTTGTCTTGATAGCCCTTCCACGCAAAGGTTAGTCCAGATGCCTTAGCCTGGCATCTGGGCCCTTGGCGGGCCATGCAGCTTCACCTGGTGCTGTCCTCCTACTTGCCCTCAGCTCCAACCCAGCCACGGCCTCATTGTTTCCTGGGACTGTCCTACCTGCCCAGTCTCCAGACCTCGGCTCAGGCCCCCTCAAGCTCTCCCCTCCCTGTCTGTGGCATCTCAGAGCAGCCTGCAAGCCAAGCAAAAGGCCACCTCTCTGATGGGCCCTCCCTGACAAGTCTCTCCCTGGCACCTCTTTGAGTTGGGCGGGTGGGGATCGTATCAGTATCTGCTCCTCTGACCCGCAGGGCCCTGCCCACTCTCTGGCCTCTCCTGCTGAGGATCTCCTGATGCCATCGCCCCAGAGGGACAGGGCCTGTCGGGGCAGAGGGAGGGAAGAACTATCCTTTTGAGAGTCTGTCTCCTGACTGCGGTGCCAAGCACTCTCGGGTCACGACCATACTCCATCTGCATGACCCTGATGGGCTGGGTTTGACATCTGCCCCTTCACAGCTGAGGACACAGGTTCAGAGAGGCTTACTTGGCTGGCCCGGGTCACACAACCTGAACCTGAGGTTCAGACCCAGGTGTGTCTTCTCTCAAAGTGGGTGTCCCGCCCACTGCTCCAAGACAGCCTCCTCTCCCCCATCCCGTGTCCTCCTGTTCCTCACCCAGGGTCAGCGCACGTGGTGCTGAGCCAGTAAAAGAATCTGGATGACAGAGATCGTGCTGGTGGCGGGGCCCCTGCGTTTGCCCACTGGGAGGGTCTGCCCTTGGGAACTTCTCCCCTTCCCACCTCCCTCCCTCTGTCCTTCCCGGTCAGATCTGGAGAGTAGAGACTGCAGCTGCATGGTGCCGGCCGAGAGGACCCGCGTGGAGAGCGTGGAGCTGGTGCTGCCCCCCCATGCCAATCACCAAGGCAATACCTTTGGGGGCCAGATCATGGCCTGGATGGAGAACGTGGCCACCATCGCGGCCAGGTGAGGGGAGAGTGTGCTGCCTCTGCTTCCCTTCCTTTCTCTCCCTTCTTCCCTTGGCCAGCTCCCTCTGGGCGGGGAGGGGTGGGAACCCCCAGCTTGGCATTGGCATTCAAGGCTTCAGGAGCTTGGCTGTTCTGTTAGGGTAGCCCGGGGCTTTCAGACCCAGAGAACCAGAGAGGAGTGGTTTTCTGTGAGCTGGACTTTCCTTCCTTGTCTTAAAAAAAAAAAAACCCAGGGTCACCCGGGTGGCTCAGTCGGTTAAGCACTGACTTCGGTCAGGTCATGATCTCATGGTTTGTGGGTTCGAGCCCCGCATCCAGCTCTGTGCTGATAGATGAGAGCCTGGAGACTGCTTTGGATTCTGCGTCTCCCTCTCTCTCTGCCCCTCCCCTGCGCGTGCTCTGTCTCTCGAAAATAAATAAGCATTAAAGAAAAAGTTAAAAAAAAAAACAACCCCGCAGTCCCACCGCCTACATTGGAAATGCCAAGCCCCTTGGAGCTAGCGCCTCCCCTTGACTTGGCCCTGCCTGCTGTCTTCTTGTATCTTAGGTCCCCAGGTGCACGTCAAGCCATTTGCCCTTCCCCACCTCCTCCCGGAATTCCCAGCCTCTGCCTTTGCTCCTGCTCTAACCTGCCTCCATGCCACTTCGCTACTTTTGGTCTGCTAAAATCCAGGAAGCCTCTCTTAACGGTTCCCTTCTCCCTACGGGTGAAAATAATTCCTTCCTTCTTCTGTAATCTCTGCACTTGTCTGGGGCTTGTTCTTCTCTAAATATTGGGGTCTTTTTTATAGTTATGATAATGGACTTTCCCTGACTGATGCCCTAGTACCTGCATGACTTTGTATTTGCGGGGAGTGTCTTCCTCAGCCAGGGGGATTAACCCTCACCTCTAAAGAGCCTGGCTCGAACGGCCCCTCCCCTGTGTTTACCCTGTGGGACACAGCGCATACTCAATGCCATTTTGGGCAGCCCTATCTACGTGTATGATAAGATCTCAGAATAAGTTCACAGCGCAGATAGTCACAGTCACGGCAGGCTTCCTGGAGGAGAGCTCTTCAGCTGGGCCTTGAGTGACAAGTAGCTTTGGGTAACCGGGAGGGGGGTGTTAGGTAGTAGAAGCAGCAGGTGCTGGGCGTAGAGGTTGAAGGAAAATGGGGAAGGGATTTGCCCCAAGCCCTGTTCTTTCTTCTGTCCCCTCAAGCTCAGCTGCTTGAGTGCACATAGACCTGACTGTTCTAAGCTATGAAAGGGGACTTTAGTTCTGTTCTTCTGGGCAGAAGTGTCCTGGGCCAGGTGGGAGTGGGGGGCCAGAGGGTGGTGCGTGTGATTCTGGGCTGGGTCTGTGGATGGGGGCAGAGGGAGAGTCTGGCCCAAGCCCTTGGCTGAAGCACCGGGGGCTTTTGTCCTGTCTCTCCGCCCCCAGCCGGCTGTGCCGAGCCCACCCTACGCTGAAGACCATTGAGATGTTCCACTTCCGAGGCCCCTCCCAGGTTGGGGACCGCCTGGTGCTCAAGGCCATCGTCAACAACGCCTTCAAGCATAGGTAAGGGGAGGGACTGGCCTCCCCCCCCCCCCCCCCCCCCCCCCCGGGGGCTGAGGGTTCTTCCTGACCCAAGAAGGGGCCCAATTGCAAAGCTGCCAGGGACGCTTCCCCTTGTAGACGAGGCCTGTGAGGTCTAAACCCTGCCCGGCTGCTGGGCCCCTTCACCATGACCGTGTTTCGGCTCTGCTGTTCCCTCCTCTGGATGCCCCAGCCCTGTGCCTCCTGCTGTCTCGGGATGGCATCCTATGCTCTCTGTCTCTGTCTCTCTTCCCAGCCCCTGCCTCTGGGCCTGCCATGCTGTGCATGCTCAGATCACAGGGCCAGTGTTCTCTCATTTGTCAAATCCATTCCTACCTTTTCCCTGAAACAACAATTAGGTCCCAGAGCCCTTAATTTGGAATGAATCCTGCTACCTCCAAGAAAGCTTACTTTAAATATCTGTCTTTGTTGGTGATTTCGAAGATCATCGTGTAGTTGTTAAAAGTGAGGATGCCAGGCTCCCGGGGTTCGAGTTTGGCTCGCTCCTTACTGGCTGTAAAGGCTGGGCTTTAGGCAAGTTTCTCACCATCACTGAGCTTCAGTTCTTTTGTCTGTAAAATGGAGCTCACCACAACTACATCCTAGTTGTGAGGGTTCCATGAGGTGTTACTGGTGGCATGCCAGGGAGAATGTTCAGTGAGGGATTATTACTACTGTCATTGTCATTGTTCACAGTCTGACCAGCACGCATCCTGTGGCTGTGCAGGGGAAAAAACCCTGAACCAGGAGCTGCGAGGCCCCATTTCCAGTCCAGCTTCTCTTCCAGACTGCTGTGTGACCTTGGCCCAGTGATTGCCCTATTCTGGGCCTCGGTTCCCCCTCTGCATAATGACCACATTCTGGGATCATAGAGCCTCCTAAGTGAGGGGGTGTGGGGGCGTGGACAGCTGTGCGTGCACATGTGTGTGGGTGCATGTGTGCGTATGTGCACGTGTGTGTTGGGGAGGGGACGTGGGCTCAGGAAAGTCTGTCCAGCATGGAAGCAGCCCTCCCTCTCTCTCAGCATGGAGGTGGGCGTGTGCGTAGAGGCTTACCGCCAGGGTGCTGAGACCCAACGGCGGCACATCAACAGCGCCTTCATGACCTTCGTGGTCCTAGACGCGGATGACCAGCCTCGGACTCTGCCCTGGATTCGGCCCCAGCCCGGGGTGAGTGGCACCCTGCCCCGCCACCAGCTCCCCTCCCTCTCTGCCCAAGAGTGGGGGTGGTGCAGGAGTGATGGGCTCAGCCCTGCCCCTCTGCTGGGGCACAGCCAGCTCTGAGTGCCTTGTGGCCCCTGGAGATGCCCTTGTGCAAGGCAGGCACCTTGGCCTAGCTCATGGTTAGGTGTTGACAGGCATTCATGAGCCTGCAGGGTTGGAAAAGCACAGGCTTTGGGGGCAGAGGTGGGTTGAAACTCTCCTCTTCCGTGTTCTACTGGGTGCCCTCTGCAAGTTCCTGGTCCCTGCCAGTAAAGTGGGTGTATCTACACCCCTGCCTCACAGGGATGTTGGGGGGGTGGGGCGCTGAGGGACACTGACCCTGTGCCTGGCTGAGCCCCGTAGGCACTCTGTAAATGGTGACCATTACGAGGAGGTGACAGGAGAGCAAGAAGCACAGGGATGAGAGTCAGGGGCTTGGGTTCAAAGACTGTCTCTTTTTTTTTTTTTAATTTTTTATTTTCAACGTTTTTATTTATTTTTGGGACAGAGAGAGACAGAGCATGAACGGGGGAGGGGCAGAGAGAGAGGGAGACACAGAATCGGAAACAGGCTCCAGGCTCCGAGCCATCAGCCCAGAGCCCGACGCGGGGCTGGAACTCCCGGACCGCGAGATCGTGACCTGGCTGAAGTCGGACGCCTAACCGACTGCGCCACCCAGGAGCCCCTCAAAGGCTGTCTCTTAAAAAATGCGATCTTGTGCCTCCTGTGGGCCAGTCCCCGGCTTGCTTCCGGGAGGCCTGGGGTGACCTTGGAGGAGCACTCCCTCTCGCTGGGAAGGCCCCCCACCCTGCCCGCCAGCCTCACAGGGCTGAGCACTGGCTGTAAAAACCCCCCACTCCGCAGCTGGGCGCTGGGCAGTTGACAGTGGTGGGGTGGGGGAGGGGAGGAACCGGCACATGAGGGACCCTGCCATTTAATGCTCACAAGTGAGGGGACATTAGAGGCAGTGAGCGAGAGGATGGGCTCCGGGTCAGGCCATCAGGGTTCTGTTCCTGGCTCTGCTTCTTACCCCTGCCGCCTTGGGCAAGCCACCAACCTTTCTGTGTCTCAGTTTCCTCCTCTGTGAAATGGGGATAACATGAGTCCCAACTTCAGAGAGCTGTTGTGAGGCTTATTTGAAATTTTGCCTGGGAAGTGCTTTAGAAGAGGCCTGGTAGCAGCAAGTGCTCGGTAAACGTGGCTTCTTCCTAGCATTGTGAGTGCCCTTGGGGATCCCCTGGTGCAGAGGAGGAAATCGAGGTCCAGTGAGGGCAGGTGGTGTTCCCAAAGTCGCTCAGAGCCTGAGACCCTCTGAGCTCAGACTGAGTTGGAGCTCAGAGACTTGGCACTTTGCTGTCCAGGTTGCCTTGACTCTGGCTGCCCCGGTGAGACCTGAACTCCATTTTAGGGCTGAAGGACCTCCTTGGGCCCGTGGAGGGGCAGAGGGTAAGGGGAGCGGGGAGGAGGTTGCGAGCCGGTTGTGTTGCCCGCATTGTAGTCCGTCCCTGCGTCTCTCCCCAGGATGGCGAGCGGCGGTACCGAGAGGCTAGTGCCAGGAAGAAGATCCGATTGGACAGGCAAGTGTGGGTTGGGTGGAGGGAGGGGACACAGGTTCAGGGTCGTCCTCCTGTTCCCCAGGCCCCGGGCAACTCGCATTTCTTCAGTGCCGCCCCTGTGCTGGGCACTGGGCTGGGCCCTTTATATCCACGCAGCCTCACTACACTGTGGTCTTCCTGGTCCATTGTACAGGCGAGGACACTGAGGACAGAGGGGTTAGGTGGCCATGGGCACACAGATAGGAATGATGGGCAAAGTGAGAACTTGAACCTGGCCGGGTCTGGCCTATTCTGAATCCTGTGTTCCTTCCTTTGATTCTGATGCCTGTCGGGCAGACGAGGAAAGAAAGGTTCTGGGGCACCTGGGTGGCTCAGTTAAGTGTCTGACTCTTGATTTCAGCTCAGGTCACCATCTCACGGTTCATAAGTTCAAGCCCCGCATTGTGCTCTGCACTGATAGTGTGGACCCAGCTTGGGAATCTCTCTCCCTCCCTCTCTCTCCGCCTCTCCCCCACTTGCTCTCTCTCTTTCTCTCAAAATAAATAAATAAACATTAAAAAGGAAGGTCCCGAGAGGAGATACAGTTGCTCAAGATGCACAGCCAGGTGTGAATGACTCTGCTGTCAGAGCACTTTACCGACCTGAAAGTGCTGGAAATGTACTGGGGTTCACCATCTGCGTTAATGGGAAAAGGGTGCATCTGTGGAGCACCTACCAGTGTCCTCATGGCGACCCTGTAAGGCAGATGTGACTCCCAGTCCCCTGTACAGAGGAGGACACAGAGGCGCAAGGGTGAAGTTGCTTTAGGCAGGGCCGACTGCTCAGTAAGGGTGGGGGCACCGAGCCTGCACCCGGCGCCCTTCCCTGCTGCCCGGTCCAGCTCCACTTGTGACCAAGTCTGGATGGTCCCAGCTGCTCTTTTCTGTTGCCCCGCTCGCTAGTCTGCCTGGCCAGATAGGAGTCCCTCCCAGCCTGCTGGGCTGAGCACAGGGAGTGAAGTCTTCTGGAAGACATGGGCTCCCAAGGGACCATGGTTGTCTTTTCCCCTCTCCCAGGAAGTACATTGTGTCCTGTAAACAGACAGAAATGCCCATCTCTGTCCCCTGGGACCCTAGCAACCAGGTAAGACTTCCTGCTCTGATTGGACAGTTCTCAGGCCCAGGGTGGGGGCGGGGGGACCCTGACTCTCCCTTCTCGTCAGAGTGGGTTTGGAAGTGGTCCAGAAGGGGACAGGATATTATGTCGTGCCTCAGGACTGGTACAGTTAGCAAAGGGCTTTCCCCTGTCCCTCTGTTTGGCTGAGGGAGCCGAGGCCCTGAGAAGATGGTCACACAGTGAGTCTGCCCAAGGCTGGGCCTCCTGTCCCGAAGCCCAGGGCCTGGCACCCACCTGCCTTCAGAGTTCGATGTGCTTTCCCCCAGTCCAGCACAGCCTCAGCACAGAGCCCCTCAAGGGGAGAGCGTGAGGCTTCTCTATGTGCTCTGTCCAGGTGTACCTGAGCTACAACAACGTCTCCTCCCTGAAGATGCTTGTGACCAAGGACAACTGGGTGCTGTCCTCAGAGATCAACCAGGTAGCCGACCCCACCCACCCAGCAGAGGCGACTGATCGCAAGCAATAGAAATTCCCTCAAAGCACTCATGTCATAAGGGGATATCTTAAAAGGATTTGGATGAGACCGTGAAACCAACCCAGTTATAGAAACACCGCTGCTCCCACAGGACCTGGAGTGGAGAACCCACAAATCTTCCTCTGCTGCCTGCCTACCATCTTGCCCCCAACCTCTCATCTCTGCTGCTCTCTGCCCTGCCGCTTCCTCCCTCTCTCTGCTCCTTCTTCCCTGTAGGGATGGGGACAGCGGACAAGCATGGGTTGAGGGAAAACATGAGCTTTGCCCATGCCCTGGGGAGAGTCACTTCCCCACCTGTGACATTAGGGGGTTCAGTGGGCGCCTGACTCTAAGGATCTACTCCATTGTTGCCTCAGTCATTGTTTCGTAGGATACCCTCCTGTCTACCTGTCCTGAATTCTCTCAACAGCCCATTTTCATGGGGATGGGACTGAGGTTCAGAGAGGTTGAGTCACTTTTTTACAGTCACACAGCAAGTCAGTGGCAGCCTTGAGCTTCTAGCCCTGGCCTCCAGCATCGGAGTCAGCCCCCCTCCGCGCCCCCCCCCCCCCCAGCATAGGCGGGGAGGTGGTGCAGGAACGAGGCCGCCCTCTGTCCCATGCAGGTCCGCCTGTACACCCTGGAGGACGACAAGTTCCTCTCCTTCCACATGGAGATGCTGGTGCAGGTGGAAACAATCCAGGCCTTCCTGCTGCTCTCAGACCTGCTTCGGAGGCCCGAGTGGGACAAGCACTACCGGTGAGGGCCAAGGTGCCAGTGGGGCAGGGTGCTTTTCTCAGGCCAGTTGGGAAGGTGGGCCTTCAGGGGTGTCCTTCTGTTGAGCCATCCCCCATTATGCTTGGCCCCTACTGGGCGTCGTCGGGGCGGGCGGGTGGGAATTACAGTTATGCGTTGGGTGGGTGTCAGAGTCAAGGGCGTTCTGAGCCCTCAGGGAAGGGACTGAGCCTGGAATTGGAGTTGGAGGCCTGGGTTTAAATCCTTTTTCTGGCCCAACTGGCTGTGTGACCTCAGGCAAGTCACTTCCTATCTAGGTCTCAGTTTCCCTCTTCTTAAAATGGGTACTTGAAGTGTGGGTCATGCACCTGCACTCTGGATAGATCAGTGATTTTCAAACCGTGTTCTGTGGGGTCCTGTGTCCCCAAAGAAGGCTCAGGGACCACTTGGGGTGAGGGGTAGAACGCTGAGGGGGCAGGTGGGCCCCTTCCCAGACTCAGGGTAACTAAAGGAATGGCCGATTTGATGAATTCACCCAGTTTGCCAGCTCTTCTTATGGATATGTGCATGCATATGTTATTTTTGAATGTAGTGAGTTACTGAATACAAATGTTATTCCTGTGAATACATTTGTTCCCTGAATTTACTGATTCTTCAGGCGAATATTTTCTTCCTGAATTTAACCAAGGAAGAGAAATCTGTTCTTAGGAAAATAGCCAAAATTTCAGTGTTTAATATGAGAATGTTAAAGTTGAAACTGGTATTTTTTCAAATCCCTTTAAAGTCATTTTCTGTTGTGCCAACACCTTACTTTGGGGAGTTCTTTGATCATTTCTCCAATTGGCTGCTTATGAGGAGCCTGTATTCCTGAGCATCTCCATAGGAAGGGTCTGTAGGTTTGGCAAATTGATTTTTGACCAATTGCCTTCCCCTTTCAACTCCCATGTAACTCACCAGCATGGGCCTACTTGTGGCTCTTTCTACACAGGCTTTCTGTTTAAGGTTTTGGTGCAAAAAAGGCTGTTGTTTAAAAAAAAAAAAAAAAAAAAAAGCTTTGGTCTAGGTGACCCCAGGCCTGTTGGCAGTGACATTCTACAAAGCCGGGAGGTGATTTGGTGGTGGATGTTGGGGGTGTTGGGCCTACGATAGGAAGACTTCTTGGAGGAGGCAGGCTGGCGTGGGCCTTGAAGGCCAGGCCAGATCTTGACCCTTGGTGGGATTGGTGGGGAGAGTGTCCCAAGGGGAAAGGGAACCCCTAGCTGCTTCCTCCCACCCCACCGATAGCCTCTGAAGGTGAGTGAGAGAGCAGGGCAGAGAGTGGCGGGTTTGGACATGGTCGTGTGTGTTTCTGTGTGGATGTCCTTGTGTGTGTGCACGTGTGTTGGTGTAAGCCTCTGCGTGCGTACCTGGACACATATGTGCAGCATGCCCGGGCCCAAGGGGCGGAACTCTGGAGCACATCTCAGCCTGAATGGCTTTGTGACTGTGGGCAGGTTATTTTCTGAGTCAGCCCCTCATGTGTAGGGATACTGAGAGCACCTCCTGCATGGGCCGCTGTGGATTCAAGGACACAGTGCATGGAAAGCTCTTAGAGCAATGCCTGACACATGGCAGGTGCTCACAACCAGTAAACTGTCCCACATCAGTGTGGGTGTGTGCACCTGCAGACACGTACAGACACCGTGGTGTGTGTGTGCACTGGTGGGTATCTGTGTGTCTGTGCATGTGTGTACGCTCACAGGTGTGCATGTCTTTGTTCCCATGTCTGTGTCTGTATGCGTGTGCATTTGCCTGTGGACGCGTCTGTGTGAGCTCCTGTGTGTGCGTGTGTGTGTGCGTGTGTGTGTGTGTGTTCATGTGCAGCTTGGCCTGGCCTTTCTGCCCTCCTGTGGTCCCTGCTGAGCAATGTAGGTGGTAAAGTCCCCCAGACATCTGCTCAAGAAGGCTGTGGCATGGGAAAGCCTGGGCCAGTGTGACTCCCTTGAACCCTGATCTCTGGGCCTCCCTACAGGAGCGTGGAGCTAGTGCAGCAGGTGGATGAGGATGATGCCATCTACCATGTCATCAGCCCTGCCCTTGGCGGTGACGCCAAGCCCCAGGACTTTGTGATCCTGGCCTCTCGGCGGAAGCCGTGCGACAACGGGTGGGTGTCCGCCTGCTGAGGTAGGAGGCGGGCGGGGCTTGTTAACCCCCACCCGGGAGGGGGCATCAGCTTAGCCTCAGAGCTCTGCTTTCTGCCCGCTGCGGACTTCAGGCACCACTTGGCTTTTCTGGGCTGCCGTGGCCTTGCTGTGGGTAGAGTGGAGGACGAGGGGACACATCTCCCCTCTGGCCACTTGTGCTCTAAGGCGGGGTGGCCTGTGTCCCTGGGGTGGTGAGGCTGCCTCACCCCGGCCATGGACAGGCCTTTGCTCATGTGGCCACCTCCTTGGCCTCACCCCCTGAGGGCACCATGTTGGCTGAAAAGTGGGAAGGCTGCCTGCCCGCTGCGTCAGGATAGTTGGCATCACTTCTGCTAGAGACAAGCACAGAAGAATGAAGCATGAAATCCCAAAGTATGTGACTCCTTCGAGTGGCTGCAGTGGAGGGGCTTTTCCAGAAGATGTACAGTACAGCCAGGCTGGCTCCTGGCAGATTCAGGGCTGCTGACCCACAGGTGCCTCCTCTCTCTAGCCTGGTCCAGAGCCAGGCCTCGGGCCTTTAAGAGTTTATGGGCCTTAGACTCTGGTGAGAATGTCTGAGTGGAGGGGGCTCTGGAGCCGGAGCTGGGAAGAGCAGGCCCTCACCTCCTTGTGTGCCCCTCTCTGCCCTTTGTCGGCTCCAGGGACCCCTATGTCATCGCGCTGAGGTCCGTTACACTGCCCACGCACCCCGAGACACCAGCATACAGGCGCGGGGAGACCCTCTGCTCAGGCTTCTGCTTCTGGCGAGAGGGGGACCAGCTGACCAAGGTGAGGCCCGGTGTCCCCCCTCCCCCCAACAGTGCTCCCAAAGCCACATGCGTGTCCAGAGCTCAGTGCTGCAGTCTCAGTCAGTCCCATACCTGGGCCCCACCTGCCCCCCCCCTCCCCCCCCCTCCAGCAGGCTCTCTTCTAGCTTGGGGCAGCCTAAGAGTGTCAGGGGCTGAAAACAAGCCTTCATTAAGATCTAATCTGTGCAGAGACAAGACTCCAGGGTCTCGGAGAAAGCTCTGGATGCTGAGGGCAGAGGCCTGGGTTCTGATCTAAAATTCAGCTCATTATTTATTTCCTTATATACCTCTCTCGTCTGGGAAGGCTTTATACGGCTCTCAGGGCCCATAAAACTCAGCAGGGCAGCCAGTGCTAATTGAAAATGCGGGGGAGGAGGCTGAGAGCGAGCGAGGGCGGGGGTACTGCAGCTCCCCATCCTTGAGGCACCGCTGCCTTAGGACCCCAAGACTCACCCCGGCAGGGACTAGGCTGGTGTTCGCTAACTTAACACCCTTAACCTGAGGAGCTTCTCAGCACGATCCCTGGGCTTATTTCTAACTTGTTTCTACGACCCTGGAGTATCACCGTTTATCCACGCTGGGCTCTGGACACCCAGTCCCTGTCCTCCGGAACCTCCTTCATCTGCCAGAGGAGGTACATGATGACAGTGTCCTGTTTGTCAGTCCCCAGAACAGAGGTCAGGGAAGCCTGCTGGAGGAAGTCACAGTGTGTCACCTTCTGCGGCCCAGGGGTGCTGGCTTGCATTTTCTGCCTTCCCTGCCCGCCTCATGCCCACCTGGCTCCCCCCGGCCCCCCGCCCAGCCTCCCTGAGTGTGGCTTCCTGTCCTGCAGGTGTCCTACTACAACCAGGCTACCCCGGGCTTTCTCAACTACGTGACCACCAACGTGGCTGGTCTCTCTTCTGAGTTCTACACCACTGTCAAGGCTTGTGAGCAGTTCCTCTTGGACAACCGGAGCGATCTGGCCCCCAGCCTCCAGACCCTCTAGGCAACCCTCAGTGGCCACCTCCTGCCCACGCCCACTCCATCCGGTCCCCAGGGACGGGACACACGTGCAGTGCATTGAGGAAGGCAGGGGCATTTATTCCTTCCCGCCCCCTCCCCGCCCCGGGGGAAGCCTTCACCCAGGGGTCCACCTGCCCAGCACCACTGGGCGCTCAGTTCCTGCCAACGTCCACCAGCAAGTCTTCACGGTAGCTCCGGGGCAGCCTGTAGTAGATTCGGGTCTTGTCCATAGCCCTGGCCGCCAGCAGTGCTGCCCGCGCGGATGCATAGTTGCTCCCCAAAGGGCTGTGCTCCACCGTGACAGTGGCCCTGGGGGAGGCGGCCAGCAGCCTGGCCACGACTCCAGCCGTGTTCTGGCCCAGCAGTCCTGCGTGCAGCTGGAAGGACACAGGCTGCCAGAGAGCCCGGCACAGCTCCAGCATATCTTCAAGCAGCTGTTCCCTGTAGCCGCTGCCCAGCGCCTCCACGGGCCAACCCGGTGCCACTGTCACATGGGGGAAGATCTCAGCCACAGCCGTAAGCAACTCCTGGCCGTCCAGGTGGCCAGGGACTGCAAAACTGCCATGGGAGACTGTGGCCCCGATCCACACAGGCCGAGGCAGGTGGCCGAGTGTGGAGAGATGGGCCAGCATGGCCAGGGCTGGCCGGAGGGCTGAGGGCTCTACGTGCAGATGGACACCCCAGTGTCCAGGACGCCCAGCGAGCTGCAGCAGGCAGGACTCCAGTGTCAGGGTGGGGCCTCCCGGGGCACGTACGATGGGCACCGGCTCTTTGGCCGCAGGCTCCTGGAGGCTAACGTTCAGTAGGATCATGCCTTCTCTGTCTGGAAGAGGCAGTGCAGACAACGGTGTCAGGAGTTGGGGTTAGGGTGGGGTGTCAGAGGCCCTTGTGAAAGAGGTGGTAAAGGAGAAGCTGGTGCCCCATCTGCTGAGATCTGTTGATTGGTCCAGGCTCCGGGTGGAAGGGTTGCTTTATAAATGTGCCCGGGGCTCATAAGGATGACGTGATCAGCTGCTAGCTCAGCTCTTGGCCTTTGAGCCCTGGGGCCTGTGCCTGCCTCTCCTGCAGCAGATATAGGTCAGGGCTCAAGGGCACTGAAGGCTAGGAGTCCCGTGCTCTTGATAGCCCTGTACTCCCCCACCGTGGCATCCAGCCCGTTGCCACGGTAACAGAGACCCTAGGTTCCTACCCCAAGCACAGGAACCCTGCACAGTTTATCTGGGAGCACAAGGGCTAAAGGCAGACCTTACCTGGGAGGCTAACCATTGCTGTTCTCCCGTTGCCCTGGATGTCAGGAACCAGCCACTCCACGCTCAGACCGTCTCCCCCAGGGGGCTGGAGAAGAGGGATCAGGCTGCCTCCCGTGTAGTAAATTCGCTTCCGCGTGGCATTCGCTGTGAGACCGCAAATTGCCAAGGTGAAGCGGCCACCGTTCACGGAGTGCCTTCTGTGCACTGTGTCTATGCGCATTCTAAGCCTCACAGCAACCCGCCAGGCTTGCTTGCTCCAGTGGAGTCCACTGGAGATTATAAGAGACTTACCCAAGGTCCCACAGCCAACGAGCAGAGTTGCTGGGGTGGGAACCTGATGGAGGCCCAAGCTGGAATTCCCCCTCCCCTCCCCTAGATGGCGCCTGTGCAGGAATGTTGAGAACCCGATGGGTTCCCTTTGGGATGGCTTAACTGCAGGCTCTCCTAGGTTCAGGGTCAAGGGAATGAGGGGTCTGGACAAGGGAACAGGTAGCATCCGGGCCACTGATTAGTGGGTACAGTGAGGGGGGGGGCAGGCTCTGAGGAACTATGCTGTAAGGGAAAAGTACATGGGGTTTGGAATTTGCTGGGTTCCAATCTAAGCTGTGCTATGTACAAGCAAATGACTGTGTAGATTACTTAACTGCTCTGGACCTCAGTTTCCCTATCCGTAAAACAGAATCACAGCTTCCTGGATATGAGGCTTGCCCGGCATACCATACCGAGGTCTGGCACATGATAGGTGCTTGAAAGGATTCCTTGACCTCGTTAGACCCAGAATTTTCCTCTTCCGATGCCTCGCCCCTCCAGCTCTGCTCCAGTGTCCACCAAATGCTGCTCTGTGCAGAATCCAGGCCCATTCCCCCCCCCCCCGCCCCTTCCTGCCCGCCCACACCCCTCCCTACCGGCCAGCTGCTTGAACTGCGACAGGACAGGCTCGAAGAGGTCATAGTAGACTTGGTGAGAGGCACTGTTGTCTCGGACATAGAGGAGATCGTCCACTGACACGGGGTCCGAGGCGCCCTGCCACAGCGTCAGGCTGTACCTGGGGCCCAGAGAGCCAGCTCAGCACCTGCCTGGGCTCAGCAAGGTTCTCATCCCCACTCCTGGGCTCAGAACTGGACCCTAGCTAGGCAGGAATAGAGCATCTGGCCTCCAGCTTCCCACCAGCCCCTCCTCCCTGAGAACTACCTCCTCCTAGGGGCAGAAGGAGCCACAGGGCTTCACGAATGGAGAGCAAAAGCAGAGACTGAGAAGGACGGAGGGGATGGCCCGCCCTGCCTCCTCACTGGGAATGTCTATTTCTGGTCCTGTCTTAGGGAAGGGACAAGGACAGAAAGGGGTGGATACAGGGCCGTGGGGGAGAAGTTAGGTGTGGAGGGGGACGGAGACAGCCTTGAGACTCCTGTGGGAAGTGGCTGAGGAAGGTGGGGCTGGGCAGCTAGGAGCAGACTGCAGGAGTGCAGATGGGGGTCCCTCAATTCCTGCAGGACCATCCTGGGCAGAAGTTGCAGGTGCAGGCTGTGCAGGGCACAGCTGGCTCCCATGGGCAGAAGACTTTTCATTAGGTAGATGTTATCCACCAGTGGACTGGCTGCCTCAAATGGTAGTGAGCAGCCTGTCACCAGAGGTATACAAGCAAAACCAGGGCCGTAGTAGAAGATGTGAGCACCAGCGGGTATTAGACAAATGTGTTTAAGTGTCTGGAGGCATCAATGCCTGGGCGTGGGTTTGGTGGGTCAGGGGCTAAGGCAGGGGCCTGGGAGTTTTCACCTCTGAGATTGGCCCAGCAGCCAGCTGAAGTGGGGCCAGGCAGCCCGCACCATGACAGCCCTCACGGGGAAGGTGACCTTCTGTGGCAGTGCTGCCACCAGTCTCTGCATCTTTTCCACCATGGCTCTGGTGTATGTTCTGTTCGGGAACAGGGGCACATAGAGGGTGGTCCAACCCGGAGACAGGGTGGCCTCAGGATAGCTCTCCTGGACCAAGGCCAGAAACCTGCAGAGAAATCAGAGACACTGGTCTTTGAGAGCCTTGCTGTCCCCTTCCCCATCTCCTGGGATCGCGTCACCGTGCTAGGAAGTGACAAGGCCCGGTGAATATAGAATATAAGGACAGAAGCAGAGTCCTGAAGAACATAAGTGACTTATTTAGGTCCTATAAATAAGGCACGGACTTTGGAGTCAGGGGTTCTAGGTTCCAGGTTCAGGTCCTGACTCTGTAACCTTGGGCAGCTCACTCAACCTCTTTGATTCTCAGAGATGGCGTCCCTTTTGGGAGGGCAGGGCCTCTGAAGCGTCCCCATCTGGACCGGGGAGACAAGCCAGGGCCCCCCGATGTGGGAATTTGGACTCTGCCAGCTGTAAGTCTCTGAAGCTTCAGATTTTATTTTTAAATTTCATTTAAACTTTGCCCTGATAGAAATTTTAATAGAGAAATAACATGACCCTCTCCTCCCTGAACTAGTGAGTGAAATCGACACTCCAAGAAGATGAGCCATATTTATCTTGGGGCCACTGACTGCATTGTCCCAACTGCTGCTTTCCAAATGCATCTCAGTTTGAGAATCACAATAAACACTGGATGGATGGATTGTTGGCTGGCTGGCTGGCTGGACAGATGGGCAGATGGATGTTAGAATCAGAAAGGCCTGGCTTTGAATCTTTGCTTTGCAAGCATTAGAGTTAGGCCAGTCGTGTAACTTCAACGAGATTGTTCTTCTGTTAATAAAATGAAAATAATAGCACCTACCTCATTCTCTTGATAACTCAAGTGCCTTTTGAAACAGGGGCTGGGCACATAATAAACATTCAACAAATTGAGTCTTGATTACTGGTCAGCTTTCTCTTCTGCAAAATGGGGGGAGATACTCCTAACTTGATGTTGCTATGTAAAGGTCAAATTGGACACACTCTCTTCTTTTGTGTGGCCCTTCACTATAAACTGTGGAGCACTATGCAGCTGGTGCTGGTGGCAGTGCCGGGATTTCAGGGGGGCTGGGGAAGGAGTTAGCACTTTTAGACTTTTTTCTAGCAGGCCAAGCCCTGCCTTGGTCACTGGGGATACAGAAAGGACTGGGCCCTGTCTGCCCTCCAGGAGTCCACAGTGTAGTAGGGGCTATAAACCTGTCATCGGTAGTGACAGCCCAATGAAATCGGGGCTGTGTTAGGAGGGAAGTGTGGAGGAAGGTTCTCAGCAGCCTGGGATGTCAGGGTCGTTTTTGGAGGAGGTCATGACAGGGCCTAGCTTCATCAGGGAATGGGGGAAAAGGCAGAGAGAACAGCACGTGCAAAGGCTCAGAGGTCAGATGACAGGGTGTGTCTGGAGGTAAACTCAGTAAATGTGCCCTGAGCACTTTCTGTGCCAGATAGATGTTGAAGGAAGCGGGCTGGATGCAGCTGGGGCAGAGAGGTGAACACTCACTGTGTGGCATTGACCTCGACTGAGATGGGCACATTGGGGCCCCTCAGGATGTCGGCATTGATCCACACAGGTCTTCGGACTCTCCCGTCCTCTGTGAGCCGCCGCAGGAGGGCCAGGGAGGGGCCCACAGCCTTGAGGCTCTTGAAATCCAGTTTGATGCCTGTGGGGAGGGGGCCAAGAACTTGGGAAAATGGCCTCTCTCGCTCAGGGCAGAAGGAACCGGCAGACTTGACTTCCTGGAGCAGCGAGAGCAGGTATGGGGTGTGTGTGTGTGTGTGTGTGTGTGTGTGTGTGTGTGTGTTTGGGGCTGGGAGAGGGAGGAGGAGAGAAGCCAGGCACCAGATTCCAGCTGGGTAAAAAGAGGGCTTTCAAACAGGCAGAGCTAACCCAGAGGAAGGACCTGCCTCCGGGGAATGAGCTTCTGCCCCCGCCCCTGGGGGAGAGGGGGAGGAAACAGAGGCTTGGACTTGGGCTGGTGTAGGGGTTGTCAAGCATCTGATGAAAAGAGACCATGGTTCTTGGAAAGGGCAGGCTTGGAGGGTCCTGAGCCACCTGAGCCTGTGCGGGGAGTCACTTAGTCTGCAGGGAGGGGTGTTTGAGTAGAGGAGGGCAATCAAGGTAGATGAAGGGCCCCTGTGAACACAGGCCTGTCCACTCAGGCAGCCAGGGGCCGGCGATGAAGAGAACTTCAGGGGCGAGGCTGGGAACTGGGAGAGGGGTGTGGAAAGCCAGGCCAAGGAGATGACGCTTTGCCCGAGGACAGTGGGGAGCCATGCAGGGCTAAAGAGGGGAGTGGCATGACAAAATGGGCATTTTGGAAATCTCACTCAGATGTGCCTGGTGGCTGCGGTGGAGGGAAGACTAGAGCGGCTGAGTTTGGGGACGGCATGTGGCGAAGGGGTGAAGGACGTGGGGGGAGGTGTGAGGGGGATGCCTTGATGCCTAGATTCAGACGGCAATTGGCAAAGGGACCTGGGAGGGAAGGGCAGAGTTGGGCTCTGAACAGGCTATACCCAATTTGGAGGATTCAGGAGGGAACAACCTGAACGTGTTTGGCACTTTGCCACCCCCACCTCACCTGGAATTCTCTGGGCCACTAGGGCCGGAAAGCTCAGACAAGGAGCCAGGGGAGGACCCGAGAGCTGGGGAGCTGGGGAGGGGCTGAGAGAGTCCTCACCCTTCTGTGAAGAAGCCAGCACAGCCTCCAGCCACTGCTGCAGGGTGTTGTCGCTGTAGATGGCTGGGGGGTGCGCCATGACGGGGACTCCTGTCTCATTGACCGTGTTGAGTCCTTCTATGGTGACGTCTGCCTCCAGGACCATGGCGTTGCCTGGGCAAGAGGCACAACTCGATCAGTTCCTTAAAAAAATTTTTTTTCCCATCACCAAAGCCTCATGCATTTATCAAAGAACATTTGGAAAATACAGAAAAGCAGGAAGAAAAAATTCATGCACATTTCCATCATAGTTCATGTTCGGATGTATTTTCTTCCATTTTTGCCTACATGTGGTTTTTATACAATTGAGACCACACTACATTTGTAATTTTTGATCTTTTTCTTTCTGTATTATGGCATCTTCACAACCTTCTATGTCTTATTAAAAAAGAAAAATGGCTACAAAAACTCTGGTTGTGGGTGCTCACCACGATTTAGTTAACCACCTCTTATTCCTGAGACATTTTGGTAGTTTTTAATTTTTTGCTACTAACAAATGATGCCTATTTTTATCCTGACTTTTGAATTATTTCTAATCCCTACTTGTGGAACTTGAGGTAGGGCCATGAAGGGTCATTTTTAAAGTGTAAATTATTGGGGTGCCTGGGTGGCTCAGTTGGTTAAGCATCCAACTTTTGATTTTGGCTCAGGTCATGATCTCGTGGTTTGTGGCATTGAACCCCGCATCGGGCTCTATGCTGTTGGTGAAGAGCCTGCTTGGGATTTTCTCTCTCCCTCTCTCTCTCTGCCCCTCCCCTACTCATGCTCTCTCTCTCTCTCTGTCTCTCAGAAAGTACATAAGTAGGGGCACCTGGGTGGCTCAGTCAGTTAAGCGTCCGACTTCAGCTCAGGGCATGCTCTCACAGTCCGTGAGTTCGAGCCCCGCGTAGGGCTCCGTGCTGACAGCTCAGAGCCTGGAGCCTGCTTCGGATTCTGTGTCTCCCCCTCTCTCTGCCCCTCCCCTGCTCATGCTCATGCTCTGTCTCAAAAATAAAAACATTACAAAAAAATTTAAAAAGTAAATAAGTCAACATTAAAAAAAACTAAGTCCGTATTATCACATCACCGTCTAGAAAAGTTGTTCTGATTCATGTTCCCACCTGAGGTACGTAAGCTTGCCCATCTCCTTGCACCCTTAACAGCACAGAGCATTGTTCTTTTCAGTTTTCAATTTCAATTTTTAAAACCCTGTCCTCCAGAGTTCAACCTAGGAGAGAGTTAAGGCCTTCCCAATGGAAGCAGACCGGGAAGACCCTGCCAGGGTCACTCGGCATTTGGGGTGTGCAGTGGAGGGAGGGAGGGGTCACGTTCAGCTCTGCAGCATAACAGACACTTGGCATCAGCAGGAGCCCCTTCTCCTGGTTTGCACTCACAACCTCCTGACCTCTCACCTCTAGCCTGGCTCCCCTTGAAGTGCATTCTCTACACACAGCAACCAGAGTGAGTGTTCTAAACGTGTACGTACCTGATCACGTCACTTCCTATAAAAAACAACCAAACAACAGCCCCACCCGTTGCCCTTAGGATCAAATCCAAACTCCTTACCATAGCCCTTGTGGTCCTGCATGGCCAGGCTTAGGCCCTGACAAAATTTCCAAGCTCACCTTGAGTCCCCCTCTCCCTGATCTCTAGGTTCCAGCCCCTCCAGCTTCTGCAACATTAACGTGCACACAAATCACGCAGGCACTCTTAAAATTCAAGTTCTGGGGGAGCCTGGGTGGCTCGGTCCGTTAGGCATCTGACTCTTGATTTCAGCTCAGATCATGGTCCCGTAATATGTGAGATCGAGCCCCACATGGGGCTCTTCACTGACAGCGTGGAGCCTGCTTGAGATTCTCTCTCTGCCCCTCCTCTGTGCGTGTGCTCTCTGTCTCTCAGACTAAAGAAATAAACATTTAAAAAATATATTAAAAAAAATTCAAGTTCTGAGCAGTGGGATCAGGGGTGGGACTGAGATACTGCATATCTAACCAGCTCCCTAGCCATGCCCATGCCCTTGGTCCATGGACCACACTTTGAGTAGTGCTAAGGCTCGAATTTGTTGTGTGCTCCCATCTCTGGGCTCTTGCTCATGGTTGTTGCCTTGGCAACACTCTTTCCTCTGCAGCTTTACTAGGCCACCTTCTGCTCATGTGTTAGTGTTGGCTTAAAATATCGCTTCCTCAGGGAGGCCGTGCCTGAACCCCATGCCCAGTCTGACTTAGTCACCTGCTTCTGTGCTACTTTTTTGAGTGCTTGGCCCCATGTAATTGCTCACTTAGCATCAACCTTCCTGATTGTAGGCACCACGGAGCAGGGTCCAGGTCTGAATTGAACATCACTTGAATTTCTGGTGCCTAGTTGGTATCAGGCCTCAAAAAAAAAAACAAAAAAAAACAAAAAAAAAACAAAAAAAAACCCAAAAAACCAAAAAACAACAACAACAAAGAGCTTCACAAATGGTTGTTGAATGATGAACAACGGAGTGAATTAATGATAGAAAAGTCAAGATCGATAAACCCAGGTCCAGAAAGGTTAAAGAAACAGCTTGGCCAGAGTCAGGATTTTTGCAGATTTCTCTAGAATCTAGGTGCCTGGATTTCCAGGAGGGGAAGGAAGGTGAGTGCCAGGCTGTCCCTGGCAGCCAGCTGGGCATTTCACATCATCGCATTTCATCCTGTTATAGATCCTACTTCTAGAGTGTGGGGCTCCCTGTTGGCAAGGTGGGGATGAGCCTCCCCAGGCCATGAAAATAGGACATAGGTGTTAAAGCACGTTGTTACACTGTAAAGGGCGTTATGAAGGCGGCCTTCATTTTGATGAGCACCAATTTCTTTCTCATCTTAACTTTTGGTTAAGATGCAGAGAGGGGGGCGGGGCAGGGGGGGCGCCTGGGTGGCTCAGTCGGTTAAATGTCCTACTTCAGCTCAGGTCATGATCTTGTGGTTTGTGAGCCCCGCGTCGGGCTCTGTGCTGACCGCTCAGAGCCTGGAGGCTGCTTCAGATCCTGTGTCTTCCTCTCTCTCTGCCCCTCCCCCGCGCACGCTCTGTCTCTCTCTCAAAAATAAGCATTAAAATTTTTTTTAAAAAAGACGCAGAGAGAGGGGTCCAAAAGGCTTGGGCCCCGGTAAGGCCCAGAGAAGCCAGGCCAGAACCGGGTGGGGGTGCAGGTAAGAGGGTAGCTCATGAGAATGGATGCGTAGCTGTCTCCTTCCCCATCCAGTGGGGGCCGGTGCCAGTCTCGGGGAGGCAGGGTGCATCAAAAGCCATCTCTGAGCCCTGGTGACCTTCTGATGCTGCCTCCCTTAAGGCGCTGTGAGCCCGTTGGAGACAAGGTCACATCTTACTCATTTCTCAACCTTCCCCTGGAGATCGACCCAGAGCAAGGGCCCAGCCGCACACTCAGTGAATTGGACTGAAGACAGGCAGAAAGTACATTCTGGACCTAACCTGCCTCCTTGGGATTGCCACCTAGACCCAGCTTCTTCCTCAAAAAAGCCTGTCTTGTCTTGCCCTCGAGATGCTGAATCTGGGGGGCCGCCATGTTCGGGCGGGGTATGAGGAAGGGATAAGTGAGGAGGGAGGGAGGGCTGTCTCCTGAGGGGACAGGAAGCTCCCGAGGCCTCCCCCCATTCCACCCCACGTGCCAGGAGGCTCTACACAGCACAGCCAGGCAGGACAGCACCCCGGCAGAGCGGGCAGGCTCTGGACCCAGATTGCGGCCTACTGGTCCCAGTGCTCCTGTTTGCAGTCTGTTAACTCTGGCGGTTACTGGACTTCTCTGGGCCTCCTTTTCCTCACTCACAAGAATTATTATTTAATGGAGATAGCCTTGGTTAGGCATTCACCGAGTGTTAATCATTATTCACGTGGAGGAGCTCACGGAACTAGAGTGACCGTACCTCCCCCTTTGCCTGAGATAGTCGGATGTATTTCTGTTGTCTCCACACAATTTTCTTTTTCGTTTTTGCTTATTTTTATTATTTATTTTGAGAGAGAGAGAGAGAGAGTGTGTGTGTGTGCACAAGTGGGGGGAGAGGCAGAGAGAAGGAGAGATGGAACCCCAAGCGGCTCCGTGCCATGAGTGCAGAGCCTGATGTGGGGCTCAGACTCACAAACCGTGAAATCGGGACCTGAGCTGAGATCAAGAGTCAGACGCTTAGCTGGCTGTGCCACCCAGGTGCCCCATGTTGTCTCCGCATAATTTTCGGTAATGATTTCTTTCGCTATCGGAAGTGCCCTGGTTCGGATGACAAGTGAGACGGAAATTCTACCAATCCGTATTCTGCAGAGGGAAAAAGTGAACTGCGGACAGGTGACGTCACCTGTCCCAAATCACTCTGCCAGCAGGGGGCCAAGGTAAGACTTGAACCTGGTTCCGTCTGCCTCCCAGATCTTGGCTCTGGCCCCTCCTCTCCGCATGGAAGTCATGTCCAAGATGATTTCACCAGCCTAACCTTGCCCCTGGGTCCCACTCGGTCCCCACCCCCGCTGTGGCACCACCCTTCTCCTAGAAGCCTACTCCAGGGCTCTGGCAGGACCCTCCGGGAGAAAACTGGGCCTGGGGTTCTCTCCGGACCCCCGAAGCTATGCTAAGGGGTACCTCTCCCTGCTGCTTGCTATTGGGCACTGCCTGGTTGGAGTTATTGACTTTCTTCTTGGCCAAAGTCCTGCTATAGTGGGGTCGGATCGCTTGTCTGCTACCCCAGGGCCGCTGACTGGTTGCCATAATCAGCCTGAACTGGAGACTCAGGGGCATCACACAATTTGCTCAGGTTTTCACAGCTTCTTTTTGATAGCACTGGGCCTCAAACTCACATATCTTCTGGCTTCCACAGGCTAGGCAGGGACAGCTGTCAGCTGGCAGGTGGTGGAGGGGGCAGCTGGGACGGAGGGCAGGACATGATGACTTTGGAATCACACATCTGGTTCTCACCGCAATGCCGCCTCGTAGGTGGTGCTGTCTCATCCCCACCTCTGCTCTCCCCCCACCTCCTCCACCCCGGCCCTGGCCTGCCCCAGACCTGGCAGCCAGACTTACTGCTTAGGGCAGCCCCCATCTCCTTCTGGCTGTTGGCAGCGTGGTACCAGGTGACCAGCAGGCCATCTCGTTGGCTGATCTGGCCGAGGCTCTGAAGGTAGTCCAGCATGTCTGCGTCCGGGCGGCAGGCTGCTTCCTGCTCACAGCCTGGCATGAAGCCCAAGGGGTCCGCTAGCATTGGTTCTCGCCTCTGCCCAAGACCCCTGTCCGTTCATCCCACTGACCCTCCCTGGGCTCCCAGGGTGTGTCCAGCTCTCCATCTGACAGCGAGACAGGGGGTCCCGGGGCCATCAGCGCTGTGTGCGAGAGAAATGTGTGGGCTCCTGGGCACAAGGAGACCCCAAACCAGCCTAGGCAGTCAGGACGTTCACAGAGGAGGGAAATTTTAAGGGGGCCTTGAGGATGGGTGCAAATGGGATAGGAAAGGGGGACTGGGTTGTTCCTGACAGAGAGAACAGTATAAGCAAAGGCTGGGCCCGAGGAAAGAGGGTGGTCACCTAGAGGAATAACCACTGGCTTGCGGGGGACATGGTGTGGGCAGCATTGGAAAGGGGCATTGTGATCAGGTTGTGAACGGCCATGAACGCCAGCAAAGGGGTTGGCTGTGTGCTGAGGGCAGCGAGGGGGTTTGTATTTAGCAAGATCTCACGGGCTACAGAGTGAGCGCTGGCTGGAGAGAGCAGGCTGCAGACAGAGGCCGTCTGCAGGCAAGCCGAGGCAGGGGTCAAGGACCCCGGAGGCCGGGGTGCCCGGTGGGCAGGGAGGGTAGAGGGGGCGCAGGGTAGAAGCCAGGTGCTGTGGCTACAGACACGAGGCAGAAGCGGGAGTGGAGGCTGCCCCCCAGTTTCCGCGGGAAGGGAAGGGGAAATGGGCATGGGGGGAATACGAAGTGAGCTCTGTCTTCTGAGTCTGAGATGCCCACATCATCTTCAAACGAGAAAGCTCATTCAGGGGCCCAGGAGGGAGGTCTGGGCCGGGTGGGCAACCGGAGCCTGGTGGAGGAGGAGGGGAAAGTTGATGGGGCCTTCTGCTGGGGACAGAGTCTCAGTGGGGGACGTGGGATGGGAGAGGACGCTGTCAGAGTGGACGACGGGGAAGCCAAGCAGGTGGCACGACAGGGAGGCCCCTACCTGGCCGGGTGCGTTGCTGCAGCACGAAGCTCAGGACCATCCCAAAGGTGAAAACCAGAACCACACTGGCACTGCCGACGAGGGCCCACTTGGTCTGCCGGCTGGAGCACCACTCCTTGCACACCATGATGATCCTCTCTGTGGGATGCCTCCCAGCTCCTCAGGCCCAGGGTCCCCGGAGGCTCCCTGTACCTAGGATCCCGGGGGAGGCAGGATCCCCATGCGGCATCCACTTCTCCACCGAGACACTCCAGCTCCCACAGGTCAGGAACGTCTAGGTGCAGAGACCGCCCCTGAGGCTCCTCCTCCCTCCCTCCCCTCCTCCTCTTTCCACACCCTCTCAGGATCTTAACGAATCCAGCAGAAAGTCCTAACACCTCCACCACAAACTTTGGGCCCTTCAAGAGGCCAGAAAAGGTTGGACCAAGCCCCCGTCCCCTGCCTTTCTGTTCCTGCCTGGGAGTCGGGATACTGCCCACTCGACCTTGCTTTCCTGTAGATCGGAGCAGGAGTCTTCCCCTGTGCAAAAGGTGGCAGCTGGATCGTTCTTTTCTGTATTCTGCCCTGCCCCAGGAAGTCACCAAGGTCAGGCAAGGGTTGATGACAAGGACAAATTAGATGTGCCTGGGGCATATGAACTTTCCTTCCATCCCAGATTGTGGTTGACAGATTATCTACCTGAGATTGAAGCTGATAGGCTTGGCGTGCTGGCCTAGGTTACACAAGCCACTCCTGGGGCAGTGAGTCCACAGGGAAGGGGCTGAGTCACCACCTTGCTCTGAGGGTGTCCTGGGGGCCCCTGGCGTGGGAAGTAAGTTAGAGACTGTCCCTACATCAGGGACCCTGGAATTTAAATGAGTCCAAGAATCACCTGTAAGGTACACAGGGACTTTGGTTTACAGAGGCTCACAGAGAAATCTATCAGGGCCACTGATAGATTGACTGATTCAGAAGCACACACACGTGTGCGTGTGTGTGTGCCTGTTAAGACTATCTAGAATGATGAATGATGCCCAGGTGGGACGATGGAGGGAATCCGGGTGGTGCGGAGCATGTCGGGAGGGAGTTTGGTTCAGATCTCGTGGGGTCACGGGGGTCGTGGGTCATCGCTGAGGAGCTACCCAGGAGGACCCTGGACACAGAGGCCTGGGGCTTGGGACCAAAGATGAAGGTGAGAGCATCATTTCCTGCCCAACCACAAAGAGAGAAGGGTCTTTCCAACCAGCACACTGTGTGTTGCTCGTCATTCTTGGGAAAGATGCCAGTGAGCTCTGAGCTTCCCTACCTCTCTTGGCTCTGAGGTTTCTGCAGGCTGCATCTCAGAGGAAGAGGGACCTTATCCAGCTGTGGCTTTCTGGTAGGCGGAACAGCTCTGAAATGGACACCAGGCTGCAAAGGACCCCCCTATGACACTTCACACGAGACAGATAACCAATTGGTTGCTGAGCCCCGCTCTGTGTGCGGCACTGTGCCAGGCTCTGGGGACCCCCCCGTGACATATTGTAGGAGAGAAGAAACCAAGGGGTCTCAGGAGGCTCTAGCATCTCGTATGTAGAGCAGCCATTCTAGGGCTGGTGCTGAAGGAGGGGGGTTCAAGCCTGTAAGGATGTCAGACCCGGCAAGCGCCAATGGCAGGGCCCCCAAGGGGAGCAAGATGGGTCAGGGAGGCACGGGGGGGATTCGGAGCACAGAGGAGGAAGCCAGTCTCCCGGGTGGGGCAGGTGGCCTTCAGAAGAGGCATGGCCTGAGCTGACCTGGAGAATCATGGGGACAGGAACTAGGGGAGGATGTTCCATACAAAGGGGAATGCGCAAAGTCGTGTGGGAGAGGCCTTGCTTGGGGACACGGGCAGTGCAATGTGACTGGATCACCAGGTGGGAGTGGGGGTGCTCAGGGAGATGGGCCTAGGGGGTGAGAGGCCTGGGTCACCCTGATAAAGAGCTTGGCCCCAACCTGCACAGGGTGGGGAACCTTCACCTATGGGAAAGCAGGAGAGACTTGCTTGGCTTTGCATTTTGGAGGGTGATTCTGGAAGTTGGTATTGAGAAATGGCTGGGGGAAGTTCCAACTATCCCTAACACCTGGGCCGTCTGTTTTAGCACCGCCTTCCTCAGCCGTGTGACTTCCCCCACTACACCACTCCGAAGGACAAAAGGCTCACTAAGGTGTGAACCCCAGCCTTTGTTACCTGGGTCACTTTGATACATTGCAGACCCGAAACAAGAGGGTGTTAGGAAGCAGCAACATTTCAGACGGGGAGCAGGTGTCTTTTGGAAGGAGGCTCCGCCCACTGGCCCTGAGAGGTCCCCTCCAGCTTTCCCTGAGGCTGCCCCTCCTCCCCTCCTTCCCCAGGGGAGCTCATCAGAATGTGGGGAAATGCAGCCTTGAGGTTCCCCAGCTAGGAAGAATGACTGATTGTTCCTGAATCCAGCTCACGAATGTTCAACTCGCACTAGCTGGGGCCCGCTGGACTTTGGGGAGAACAACGTGGACGCTGCTTCTGAGGCGTTTAGAATCCAGTTGCCGTGTTAAGGACGTGGGAGCAGAGAGAAGGCCCCTGGCCAAGACAAAGCTGTCTAGAAAGCTCCCTGAGGGAGCCGGTGGTTGATCTGGACTTTGAAGGGTGGGTAGGATCTCTTAGAGACAAAATGAATGCTTATGATCTTCCCCCTTATAGAAGTGACATAAGAAAGATGTTGGAAAATTCAGAAACATGGAAAAAGGAAATTATTTGGAAATGAACAGTGAGATCCACTAACCAGCTGTAATTTGTCTTCATTTTGTTGAAGCTCCTTCCAGTCTTTTCAATGCACACTTATTATTAGTATTTTTGCTTTGTTTCACCTTTTCTAGTGGGCGTATTAGTTTTCTATTGCTGCTGTAACAGCATGGGGCAGGGAGGGAGGCAAGAGAGGCCAGGGTAAGAATAAGACTCATTTCTGCGGCAAACACCTTCTTCTGCAAAGACCTTGGGTACCAGCTCTGGGCCAGGCTTTGGGTGCCAGGCAAGCAAAGATGAAAAGACATCATCTCTGTCCTTAAAACATCCTCGCTATAATGAGGGAAATAAGCAAGTGACTAGAAATCTACAGCATGCTGTCATAGGTGTTCTGAGCTATGCTGCAAGAGTAGAGGAGAAAGCCTTAACCCAGCTGTGGGGAGGGCATCATGGAGGGCTTCCTGGAGAGATACCGCTTGCATTTTGACAGACAGGTAGGAGTTATACAGGTGAAGTGGGGAGGAACTATCCGCAGAAAAGGGGGCCCCCAGAAAAAGAAAGACGAACACAGCTTTCTCGACAGAAGAAAAGGCACTTTGGGTCCTCAGCCATCTTGTGAAAGAATGTAAGAACAAACAGCCGCCTCCAGGTCAGGACCTAGCCTCACCATATTCGGAAGTGACGACTGACCTGATGCACATTCTGAGTTCTCTCCGCAGGATCTAAACCCCTCTGAACACTGAGATACCGGACCCACCGGAGCCGGAGAATCAATGATGCTGACCCTGCAGGTTCTCGAGATTTTGACCTGGACTCAGTCACCATCAGATGACTTTTGCCCCAGTGCCATGCTGTATTCCCCATTACACAAACCCTTTCATGGATTCCTTAGCTGAAGAGCTCCGTGATTTTGTTGGTTGAGGAGACACTGCTTTGGGAAAGGTCCCTGGTGTCCTCCTTCTCTTGTGGCAGGTAAAACCCTTCCTTTTCCTACTCTTTGCCTTGGCCGTGTCGTTGGGCTCAACACCAAGAGGTGAACCCAGTTTGGGGCAACAGAATGGAAGAGAAAGGAGACTCCAGATGGAGGGAGCATCGTGAGAAAAGGCACCGAGGCAGGGATCATTACCGTGAGTTCGGAGATACCACCGTGTTGCTAAAGCAGAAATTGTGGAGGAGGAGACGGTGGGAGATGGGACCGGGTAGCAATCCGAGCAGTGTAGTGAGCTAGACACGCTAGTGGACAAACCTCCCGTGAAAACAGCTTAAATGCTGGATGAGATATAATAATCTTTTAAAGTGTATCTCTAAGCTGATGAAAAATGACACACAAACAGGAACAGGAGCTCTAAGAGGCAAGCAGCTGTGAAGGCTGACTTTTGTCCCGAGGAATTTGGCCAACCCCTGGTGATGCTGAGTTTCCACTCTGGTGGCTGTACAGATGGGGTGACAAGGGATAAAGCCTAGGGACCCCTCCAAAGTGAGGATTTTAGTAAGATACATGAAAATGGAATCCAAAGGCTGCACTCTGGGAAAGGGTGCACCAAAACTGGTGCGTTTGGCCTTTGGTGGGTTAAAAATATTCCTCTGGGGGCTCTGGGCTGGCTGAGTCAGCAGAGCGTGCGACTCTTGATCTTGGGGTCATGAGTTCAAGTCCCACACTGGGCGTGGAAACTACTTAAGAAAAATAAACTCCTCTGAAAATTATTAACCACAGGCTGTCCCTCACACTGGTCCTTGGTCCAGATTCATACCGCCCAAGTGGTCCAAAACCACTAAATGGTGGAATTTAGTTTAAGGTAGTCGGTGGTGCCCCAAGGCAATCAGCAGAAGAAAAAACAAGTCTTCTCATGAGGAACATAGCTTCAACCAGGACTTAAGGAATTCCCAGGCAAAGAGTCAAGGAAAATGAACAGCTCAGAGTCTGCAGCCCCCAAAACTCATAAGAAAACAAGGCCTCATGAGTGAAAATTGACAGAAAAGCAAACAGCAGAATCAGACCCACAAAGTCTTTAGAAGTCAAAACGACCAGACATGGGATAAAATAATGTGTTGAAAAAAATGAAAGCTGGCTTGAAAATATGAACAAACAATAGTAGATTATATAGAGTGACCAAGCAGATTCAAGAGGGAGCCAAACAGAACTTCCAGAAATGAAAAAATACGAATAAAATAAAAAAGCTTAATGGGAAGACTAAACGTAACTTAGACATAGTTGATTAGAGAATTAGATAAGATCTATCCAGAAATCAGCATAGAAGAACCAAAGAGATAGGAAGTATGACGGAGAGAAGGACTAGCATGCATGTAATCAGAGTTGTAGAAGAATCGAGAAAGAACAAGGGAAAGGCTATAACAATAGCCTATAGCCAGTAGCCTGTAACAATTTGTGGAAAAGCCTCCAAATGATTGAACACCAACCCCCAGATTTAGGAATCACAATGAATCCCAAGTAGGAAAAAATAAAATCAAAAGCAATCCATAACTACATACGTCATAGAAAAATTGCAGAACACCGAAGTCAAAGATCTCAGAAGTAGCCAGAGATAATAGGTCAATCACTCCAAAGCTGGCAAACTGACTTCTCAAAGCATTGATGGGATCCAGGAGACAGTGTACTATCATTATTACTATTGATAAAATAAAATAAAATAAAATAAAATAAAATAAAATAAAATAACAGACACGCTAGAATTCTACATGCAGTAAAAATAGTTTCAAGAAAGAGGATAAAATGAAGTTGTTTTTCGCTTAAAATTTTTTTAATGTTTATTTATTTTTGAGGGGGGGAGGGGCAGAGAGAGGGGGAGACACAGAATCCAAAGCAGGCTACAGGCTCTGAGCTATCAGCACAGAGCCCGATGTGGGGCTTGAACACATGAGCCGCGAGATCATGACCTGAGCCGAAGTCGGACGCTCAACTGACTGAGCCACCCAGGCGCCCCAAGGTGTTTTTTTTTTTTCCCAAACAAAAAATAGCTTACCACTAACAAGCTCTTCCTAAGGAAATGATAAAGGCCATTCTTCAGGCAGAAGGAAATTGATCCCAGATGGTGCATCCGAGATTCGATTTAAAAAATGGTCAGCCAATGTACTGGTTAAGCCTAAACAAACACAGATCACATGAAACAATAATGTCTAATTGGTAGGATTGAAAAGACAGACCCAGACTAAAATAAAGGATGACACTAGCATAGAAGTTGGTAGGTGGCTGGCTGGACTGAAACTTGCGGTTTTCGTGTGTTGTTTTTTCTGAAGCCGGATAACACTATTAGTTAAATTTAGACTTTGCCAGGGAAGTATGCATCTTCACATGGCTAGCATAATCCTGGCATAGGGAGCTTCCACGTAAGCAGAAGAGAGAAAAGCAGAGTGAGAGAAGGAAGGCAAATTCAGTAATCCTAAAATGAGTAAGGAAAAATAAAAATAAGAAGAAAATTTAAAAGGAGAGATTCTACCTTTAGTAATGGCAAAGTGCTCCTATTGGACCAACCCTCCTGGACATAACAACTGTGAACTCTGGACAAAATATGAAAAACAGCTACCTGGGGGCGCCTGGCGGGCTCAGTCAGCAGAGCATGCAACTCTTCATCTTGGGGTTGTGAGTTCAAACCCTACATTGGGTGCAGAGATTACTTAATTAGAAAGAAAGAAAGAAAGAAAGAAAGAAAGAAAGAAAGAAAGAAAGAAAGAAAGAAAGAGAAAGAAAGAAAAAGAAAGAAAGAAAAGAAAGAAAGAAAGAAAATTGTACAAAGAAAAGCAAAATACAACTACCTGAAGATTCTGGAAAGAGATAAAAAGCAGGAAGAGACAAGGGGAAACAACATTTGGAAAGAAGCTACCACATGCAAAAGTATGTGAAATCTCACAAATAGTATTCAACCAAAGAAGCTAGAAACAAAAGGGTATGCGCTGTGTAATTCTACTTAATGGAGCACAGAAACAGGCAACTCTAAACAATGGTGTTAGAAGTTGGGACAGTGGGTGCCCTTGGTGGGGGATAGTGACTGGAAGGTCTCTGGGGTCCTGGTAATGTCCCATTTCCAGGTCAGGGTGCTGGTTACATGTGTTCACTCGCTGGACGAAAATTCATCAGAATGGGCATGATGTGTGTAGTTTCCTGTATGTATATTGTGTTCTAGCACGAATTAACAAAATCAAAAGGGAGCAGAAACACATAGGCAGGAGCAGACTGAGAAGGGGCCTCCACGCCAGACCCAAGAGCTTGGACATGACCTTGGGGGCGGTGGGAGACACTGAAGGCATGGGAATGAGTTGTCAGGGAGGCTGCAGGATGGTGGTGGCTGTAGCTCGTGGGAGAGCTTGCCCTATGTGACATGATTTAGAAGACTGGCCAAAATCTGGGCTTCCAATGATGAGGACCTGAGCCAGAGCAGGAGTGTGTGGGGTTGGCTTTGGAGACAGAATTGGAAGGACCTTTGGTTAACTGAGTGCCCGAGGAGAGAGGGACTCAGAGGTGGTTCTTGGCAGAGGCTTGTCACTGCAGCTGGAGAGCGCGTGAGGGGCTACTGGGGCAAGATGAGAGTTCCTGCCCGAGGAGGATTCTGCTGAGAAAGAAAACTTGGCCATGTTGGTTGGTAGGTCACGTGGAAGAGGCGGCAAGTGGGTGGGACCTCTAGAGGGCACAGGCCCCTGCAGCAGCAGGTGGGTGGGTGGCACAGGGCCCCGAGAGGGCAAGACAGCAGGATGCAAGGCAGCGGGGTAGGGGCAGAAAAGGAAGATCTGAGGTGGACGGGAGGGAATTCACCGTAGAGCGCTAAGGCACCCGAGGTGGGGACTTGGGGTGATGAGGCCAGATTTAATGACCTGGGTAAATGGGGATACAGCTTAGTGGATAGTTCTATTACAGCTTTTTAAGTGGAACCCAGTGAAGTTTTTCTATGTAGTCACTGGTAATCTTAATCAGCTTAGTTTTTGCTCGCTACAAAGCTTTTCTTTAGCAAGATAATGGTTGCTCTGTTTCCTTATCCTGGAATCTGGGTTTCATGGTCTGGGGCTCCTGACCCAGCCCTCATCCCTGCCCTACTCCAAACTGTTATCTGTGCCTTAGGTGAGGAGGCAGGGTGGAGTAGGGCAAAGATAAGGGACGTGCACAGTGTCTTAGCTCTTGACCTTGGGCCAGGATTTTCCCTCTGTGGGTCTCGGTGTCCTCAACGTGGACTGCCTGATTCCAAAGGCCTTTGCATACGCCCCGCTACCCACAGGCTTCCCTCTCAGGTCTGCTGTGCCCCAGCCCTGCAATGCTCCTCAGAACCAGGCTGTCACCCCAAGATAAACAAAGGCGTAAGATCATATGGTAAGGGGCTTTATGGGGAGGCTTGAATCCTGGGCAAGGGATTTGGCCTTCATTTGAGTGAGGTCATTTCTAGGCAGCGGTTGAAGGTTCTTCTTTGAAAGGATAGCTCCCTGCTTCTATCTACCGTGTAGCATGAGCAGGGGCCTCATTGGCTGGGAACTCCTGAGTCATGGTGACCTCACAAAGACCACAACACGGGCCTGGGCTGGGGGGAGACTAGGTAAGCTGAGGGGTGGCTCTGGGAAAGTCCCAGGGGTGGGGGCATCCCCCACAGCCTGCACAAGGCAGTTACCACCTTGACCCCTCCCCCCTGGGGAAAGGTCTTTCCCTTCTGGCTGTAATTCCACAGTTAGAACTTCTTATCTTTGGCTTAAGGCTGAATTTTCTGTTGCCATGTGGATGCCCCAGGTGGAGGTAACACATCGAACTTTCCATCAGCTCAAGTCTCATGGAGAAAGAGTTTAGGCTTGTTCTGAGAGCATGGCTGGTGGGAGTTGGGGGAGGTGAGAGGGAAGAGGATGCGAAGATGAAGGAGGAATGCCATAGATGGGGTGGTGGGGTGGGGGGTGGGGGGGGGGAAGAAGGCAGAGAACCTGGAAGCCAGACTTGGTCTTTATCTCAAGTCCCCCTACCATATCCTCACCCAAGAGATGATAAGGATGAGCATTCACGGAGGTACCACTGGGGGCCAAGTGCTATGATGATCATTATGTCCATTATCCATTTTATTCCCTCCACTAATCTTGTGCACTGAGTATTTAGATTGATACAGAGCATGTTGAGGTTACCTGCCCTTGCTCACACCACTGGTGAGAGACAGAGTGGGTTTCAAATTCAGGTCTAGCTGACCACAAAGCCCTGGATTTGTGCATTATAGCTGGGCATCAGGAGGTTGTGTTGTTTTCACTAGACTTTTCTTCTAGGGTTGGGGCCTAAGTGGCAGAGGGAATGGAGAATGGAAAACAGGAAGATGTGGCTTCACTGAGTGATTCATGCCTCAAAAATCTCTGGGGTGTTGTGGAAAAAGCTGTCAGTGGACAGGACCTGGGTTTGAATTCTGGCTGCCATTCTCTGGGGCTTTGCAAACATTACTTTGGATTCCTGAATAGTCTCACTTACCACGCCAGTAAGTGAAGATAATGATACCTATCTTGAAGAGTTGTCATCCACCCATCCATCCATCCATCCACCCATCCATTCCCTCACTCCATGAGCATTTCTAAACCTCCCCTGTGTGCTAGGTATTGTGCCATATGCTGGGGAAAAAAGAATAACAAGACAGCCAGAGATCGACCAAGCTCATTTTTTAGAGTAGAGACATACGAGTGAACTGAGTGATACACTAGAACAGAGTGATCACGGGAGGAGGGCACTTCACCCATATTTGAGCATCCCAGGAAGACTTCCTGGAGGAAGGGACACCTAAGCTGGGATCTAAAACGTTAGATGTTAGGGATGCCTGGGTGGCTCAGTTGGTTAAGTGTCTGACTTTGGCTCAGGTCATGATCTTGCGGTTTGTGAGTTCGAGCCCTGCGTTGGGCTCTGTGCTGACAGCTCAGAGCCTGGAGCCTGCTTTGGATTCTGTGTCTCTCTCTCTCCCTCTGCCCCTCCCCACTCACATACTCTCTCTCTCTCTCTCTCTCTCAAAAACAAACATTAAAACGAATTTTTTTAAATATTAGATGTTAGCCAGGGGAAGTGATAGAGGTTTGGTCGAGTAGTCTTGGAGAAGTTTGCAGGAAGTGGAAAGAATATTTACAAAGACCCTAAGTCAAGAAGGAAGCCAACATATTTGAGGCACTGGGAGAAGTTGAGAGTGGTTCAGGTATGGGGTGGGGAAGGGAATGTACGTAGCTAGAAAGGTGGAGGGGCCAGGCCTGTGGGCTGAGGGCCCTGGTAAAAGAAACACCGACCTCAGACTGTATATAAGGATGTCTCCACCCGTGGTCTGCACACCAGCTATGTGATAATCACAGAGGTGGTAGGGGGAGAGCTCAATAAAAGTCTAATTCCCCTTAGAGGTGCAAAGCAGAGGCCCAGAAATCTATCTTATAAAAAATGTAAGTTTTACCTACACCCCATCATGTGAAAGCCCGTGAGAAGTCACAGAGGGAACTTACAGGGGAATAACATGGTTTGATTTGCATGCACTTTTCCTTTGTCTGAGAATATCTATCTCCCCTTCATTCCTGAAGGACAATTTTGCCAGATGCATAATTTGCAGTTGACAGGGTTTTTTTTTTTTTTTTTTTTTCTTTTTCTTTCAGCGCTGGAAAAATGTGTGCAACTTCTTTCCGGCCTCCCTGGTTGCAGATGAGAAATCCTCTGTCATTTGAATTGGCGTCCTCTGATAGATAATGCTTTCTGGTTGCTTTTAAGTTGCTTTTCATTGCTTTTAGTTTTCAGAAGTTTAATCATGATGTGTTTGGTGTCAATTTCTTCGGGCTTATCCTGTTTGTGGCTTTCTCAGCTCCCTAAATCAGTATGTTTATTTCTTTCACTAAGTTTGGAAAGTTTTCAGCTATTACTTCTCTGAATATTTTCAGCATCTCTGGAACTCTGATGATAATAGTGTTAGACATTTTGTTTTGTACCAGGTCTGTTCATTTTTTTCAGTCCCTTATCTCTGTTGTTCAGGTTAAGTGAATTTCATTGATCTGTCCTCAAGTTCACTGATTCTATCCTTTGTCACCTCCACTCTCTTCTTGAGCTCATCCAGCAACTTAAAATGTTTTTAGTTGTGCCTTTAAAATAACTTCTGTTTTAATTTCAATTATTGTATTTTCATAACTTCTATTTCTTTGCTGAGATTTTCTAGTTTTTCACTTGCTTCAGGAGGATTGGTAATTGCCTGTTGAAACATTTTTTAATGGCATTTTTATTTATTTTTAAAAATTTATTTTTTAATAAAAATTTTAAAATGTTTATTTATTTTTGAGAAGGAGAGGGAGACAGAGCATGAGCAGGGGAGGGGCAGAGAGAGAGGGAGACAAAGAATCTGAAGCAGGCTCTGGGCTCTGAGATGTCAGTACAGAGCCCAACGCAGGGCTTGAACCCATGAGATCATGACCTGAGCCAAAATCAGACGCTCAAACTGACTGAGCCACCCAGGCGTCCCTTTAATGGCATTTTTAAATGTTTATTTATTTTGAAAGAGAGAGAGAGAGAGAGAGAGAGAGTAGGGGAGGGGCAGAGAGACAGGGATAGACAATTCCAAGCAGGCTCCATGCTGTCAGCATAGAGCCCCACGTGGGGCTCAATTTCATGAACAGTGAGATCATGACCTGAGCCAAAATCAAGAGTCGGATGCTCAACTGACTGAGCCACTCAGGTGCCCCGAAGCATTTTTATAACAACTGCTTTACTATCATGATCACAAATTCCAACATCAGATTCATCTCAGTGTTGGCATTAGTTATCTTTTTTCAAGATGAGATTTTTTAGTTTTTGGTATGATGAGTAATTTTTGACTGTGTCCTTGACATTTTGGATATTATGTTAAAAGACTTTTGATCCTACTTAAACCTTCCCTTTCAGCTGGCAATCAACCTGTTATGGCTTAGAATGTAGGTTCTGGCCTGCTTTTATGGACTGTAGTTCTAATGATAGTTTTCAGAGCCTTGGTATACTTTTTTCTGCTGGGCCTCTTGTTCATTCCTGGTGATGCTGCCTGCAGGGGCAAGAAGGTGCTTCCCTTGATGGCCACCTGTTGCCACTGGGATGCCAGGAGCTGTGGGACCTAGTATATTCTCTGCCACTGGGTGGAGAGCCCCGAGATCCAAGGCTCTGCTAATACTCCTCCTGCAGGTGAATTGGCTTGCCACTGTCCTGGATATGGAATGGGGATTAGGGCTCCCCACTGGGGGCCCATCTCTGTTGGGCTTCCCCTTTCCTAGTCTTTTGGCCAATGGGAACAGGCTTTTCTTCCTCTGCATCTGTGTTGCAGTCCTCTCTGGTGCCCAGTTTGGGATATAAGGGAGATAAAAAGAAAACCCTGGGGAACACACCCAGTGTCATCCCTCAAGTCCTGAGGTTCATAGCTAGTCCACTGCCTTCTTTCTAGCTTTAAAAGTCTTTTTATGGTTGTCAATTGAATCATTTCCAGGATATTTAGTTGTATTTGGAAAGGAGGAACAGGGAAAAATGAGTCTATACCCTCTTGCCTGTTACATGCATTAGAAAAAATTGTGGTACAATATACATAGCATAACACTATTAGTGACACTGAGTAACTTCATAATGTTGCACAACAACCATCACTGTCTAGTTCCAGCACATTTTTGTCACTCCAAAAAGTAAGCCTGTACCCAGTAAGCAGTCACTTTCAATTCTCTTTCCTCGGTCCCTGGCAACCTCTTTCTGCTTTAATCTGCTTTCAGTCTCTCTAGATATGATTATTCTAGATATTTCACATAAGTGGAATCATACAATATGTGGCCTTTTTTCACTTTGTATCATATTTTCAGTTTATCCTTGTTTAGCAAGTACCAGCATGAGACTCTTTTATGGCTGAGTAATAGTCCGTTGTATAGATGTACCACTTTTGTCTATCCATTCACCAGTTCATGGACAGTTGGGTTGTTTCCACCTTTGGCTCTTGTGGGTATGCGACTATGAATATTTTTGCACAAATTTTCGTTTGAACACCCATTGTCAATTCTTTTGCGTGTGTGGTAGGAGTGGGATTGCTGGATCAGATGGTAATTCTGTTTAACTTCTTGCAGTACCACCAAGTTGGTTTTTACAGAGGCTACACCATTTTATATTCCTAGCAGCAGTGTTTGAGAGTGTCAATTTTCTATGTCCTTGCCAACACTTGTTATTTTTTTTAAAAAATTTTTAAAACTTAAAAAAAAAAACATAAACTCTATGCCCAATGTGAGGCTTGAACTCCCAACCCCAAGACTGAGAGTCACATGCTCCACTGACTGAGCCAGCCAGGCACCACTTCTTATTTTCCACTTAAAAAATTATAGTGGGTATAAACTGATATCTCATCGTGGTTTTGATTTGCATTTTCCTAATGACTAGTGATGTTGAGCATATTTTTGTGTGTTGTTAAATATTTGTATATCTTTGGAAAAGTGTCCTATTCAAGTTATTTGCCCATTTTTTAATTGGATTGCTTGTTTTTTTGTTGTCCAGTTATGAGAGTTCTTTATGTAGTCTGGATACTAGACTCATCAGAAATAGATCTTACAAATATTTTCTCCCGTTTTGTAGGTTGCCTTTTCACTTCTTGATGGTGTCTTTTAACATTTTTTTTAAAGTTTATTTTATTTGTTTTGAGAGAAAAAGAGCACAAGCAGGGGTAGGGCAGAGAGAGAGAGGGAGAGAGAGAGAGAGAGGGAGAGGGAGAGAGAGAGAGAGAGAGAGAGAGAGAGAGAGAGAGAGAATCCCAAGCAGGCTCCGCAATGTCGCATGGACCCCAATGTGGGGCTTGAACTCACAAACCGAGAGATCATCCCCAAGCCAAAACCAAGAGTCAGATGCTTAACTGACTTAGTCACCCAGGTGCCCCAATACTGTCTTTTGATGCACAAGTTTTTAATTTTGTTAAGGTCTAATTTACTCTTTTCTTTTGCTGCTTGTGCTTTTGGCGTCATATCTAAGAAACCATTGCCAGATCCAAGGTCGTGAAGATTTACCCCTATGATATCTTCTAAGAACTTCATAATTTTAGCTTTTATGTTTAGGTCTTTAATCCTTTTGAGTTAATTTTTGTATATGGTGTGAAGTAAGGGTCCAATGTTATTCTTTTGCATGTTGAACCTAGTTGTCCCACCACCATTTGTTGAGGAGACTATTCTACCTCTATTGAATGGAATTGGCATCATTGTCAAAAATTAATTGGCCATATGGGGCACCTGGGTGGCTCAGTCAGTTGAGCACCCAACTTCAGCTCAGGTCATGATCTCAAGGCTCGTGAGTTTGAACTCCGCATCAGTTTCTCTGCTGTCAGCATAGAGCCTGCTTTGGATCCTTTATCCCCCTCCCTCTGCCCCTCCCCCACTTGTTCTGTCTGTCTGTTTCTCTCTCTTTCAAAATAAATGAACAAACTTAAAAAAATTAATTGACCATAAATGCATGGATTTATTTCTGGACTCTCAATTCTATTCCATTTGTCTGTATGTCTATCCTTATGTCAGTACCACACTGTTGAATGAAGTTTTGTTTTTTGTTTTTTGGTTTTTTTTACTTTTATTTGCATTTATTTTATGCAGAATTTACTTCCGGGCCATAAGTTTTTGTTTCTTCAGTTTCTTCTGGGATATCTTTTTCTTCTGTGCGACTTCCTCCTCTGGTTTAGGAATAATCTGCTCTTTTTCAGTCAGGATCATCTCAGGGTGGCAGGGAGCACTCATGTATGGATTAATCCAACAGTGAGCCCTGTAAGTTCTATGACATATCTTGGGGGCTTTGTTCACCTGGATGTGCTCAACGCTGAGAGAATCTGCATCTAAACCCTTAAGTTCAGCATTACTTTCTGCATTTTTAAGTGTGTGCAGTAAAAATTCAGCACCCTTTGGGCCACCGACCCTGTGTCCAGCCCCACTATTTGGCCTGGGCACACCTACTAATTCCACGACTGTAGTTACAGAATGGCACACATTGCTTCTACAAAGTGACATCTTTCAGATACTTGGTGGCTTTTTGGATATGCATACCTTGATGGTATGAGTAGTTTCATGTATGTTCTTAAAGTGAACACGATTTCAACCTCCTGATTTATATGATTTTGTTGAGTTTTCTGGACCAAGTGAATAGTGAACCATTTTCAGAGATCACCTCAGGTCACTCTTGAGTGCACTTTTAAAGATAATTTAGCTCAGTTTGGATAATGGTTTGTTGGGAGCAGTCCTTAGATACAGGAACCCTTGTTTCTAGTCAATTCCAAGACCCAGACTTAAGCAATGGAAGCTGCACTAGGGTCTGGCAGTGGAGATGGAGATATGGGATGGTATTTGGGAACTTTTCTGCAGCCAGAATTGGCAGAACTTGGCCAAAATTGGGTACAGCAAATGAGAGAGTAGTGAAGGATGATATCATTTCTGGCTGTGGTAGTGCCAGTTCCTGGAAATGGAAGAGAATAGGAAGGTCTGATTTAGGAGAAAGATAGCAAGCTCTGTTTTGTATTCTCTAGGTGTGAGGTGTCCCAATATCAGATGTGTGTGTGTGTGTGCACATGTATGTGTGTGAGTGCATACTCATGATTGCCTAACATATTCCAGGCCCATGCATCTAATAAACGTGTTCTGAATGAGGAAGTGGAAGATTCACTGATAGTTACACCTCCTGAGGGCTCCACCAACCCTTGTTCAAGTCCTGGAAGGGTTCAGTGAGAAAGGATGGGAATCAGTCAATGATTCTCTCAGTCTTGGACAGGATTCGCTAGCTGTTTTATGGCTGTTCTCTGCACTCCCTCCTTGGGGCCCAAGGCTTGGAAGCAAAGGCCAATAGGTAGCCTGTGGCTGTTGAGTCAGTAGTGAGCTCCTTTGACTCCCTGTGTCCCATCAGAGCCCCAAAAATCCCACTCTTCCCAATGCACAACGTCCCTTTGGTGGAGGGTGAGGCATGAGCTGCCCCAGTCACTGGGGAATCTGCTGTGTCAGGGAGGTAGAGGTTACTCTTTTCCACAGCCCAAACCACTCAGGCCTTCCAAAATCCTACTCACAGCATCATAGGCTGCACTTGATGCATATTTTTCCAGGTTGAAAATGCCTGTCTTTGATAACTATGGTATGTGTGTGTGTGTGTTTGCAAGCACGCGTGTGTGCATACACACACACACAGCATGCACACAGGTGTGGGAGGGGTGACGAAGGGAAGATCTAGGGTTTTTGGAACCTGAAGATTTAAAAAAAATGTTTTTTAATGTTTTTATTTATTTTTGAGACAGAGAGATACAGAACATGAGCAGGGGAGGGGCAGAGAGAGAGAGGGAGACACAGAATCCGAAACAGTCTCCAGGCTCTGAGCTGTCAGCACAGAGCCTGACGTGGGGCTCGAACTCACGGACTATGAGATCATGACCTGAGCTGAAGTCAGACGCTTAACTGACAGCCTCCCAGGTGTTCCAGAACCTGAAGATTTTTTTTAAGGCTCTTCTTTAAGTAAAAGAAGACAAAAGTGTGAACACAAACTTAAGTGCAGTACCCTTAGTAAAAGACTGTACAAGCAAGGAGTTCTGGATTTTTATATTTCAGGTAGTATGTTTCAGGCCATATGTCCTGTGCCAGGCACTGAAACTATAACCACTCTAGGTGGCAGGCTTTACACTTTCCATTTTAGAGAATAGCAGGATGAGGGCCAGAGGGGGAAAGTCTCTTGCCCAAGTTCACTCAGACTAGTAAGAAGATGAACCCAGAACCATCTGACTCCAAATCTCTGGTCTTTTCAAAGCCAAGCGATAGATGCACAGCAAAATTTGTAGAGTGAGTAAATGATTTCGTGAATGGGTTAGTGTATGAATGAATAAGAAATGAGTAAGTGACAAAATGAGCAAGTGAAAGAATAAATGAGCGAGTAAAGAAGAAATAACGAGATGAAGTAACAAACTTATTCATTGAACAGTGACTGTGTGCCAGGGGCTGTGTTAGACTCTTAGAGATCTTGCTGCCTAGTGGGGAAACGTGTGTGATGGCGGAAGTGGACCAGATACCATGGGAACTTACAAGTGGACCTCACCTGTCTGGGGGACCTAGAAGGCTCTTAAGCTGAAATTTAAAGGGTGAAGCCACAGGTGCTGGCCAGGGGAAGGAGTCTGGAGAAGGGTACGCCCAACCTTTGGAAGGCCCAGACCTAACCCGGGAGCCTGGCTCTTTGGAGACACACAGAAGAGTTGAAGGGTGGTGGAATGGAATGGGGAAGGGAGTTGAAGGGGCAAGAAGGGTGAAAGGGGAGTTAAGGCCAGACACAGAAGGGTCTTTAAGGTCCTGCTGAGGATTGGAGATGCTGTCCTGAAGACGATGGAAAGCCATGGAGGAGTTTAGGTAGATGGATGGCATAAAGAGATGGTCTTGGCTTCCCTGAGGGCCAGTAGGATGGGTGGCCTTCCTCTCCTTGACCTCCACTTCCTTAAGTATGTAATGGAACAATAATATCTAACTTCCAGGACTCTGTGTGTGTGTTGAAGCGGGGCGGGGGGGGGGGGGCAGCATTTGGTTAGCAGGAGTGCATGCCTGGCTTGTAGACTTTGCTCAGAAAACATATTTCACCTGACTCAGTCTTCTTCTGTGTCTCCTCCCAGGGGCCCACTCCTGCTTAAGAACACCATGAATGCAGGTGAGCTGTCCCAGTGAGTCCCACAGGGAGAGGAGCCCAAGTGTGGAAGTGGGGTAGGGTGGGGGCACCGGGGAGCTCACCCGGCAGGCCGATTGCTGGGGTGAGGCAGGCTGTGGTTTTGAGGATTGTCTCGTGTTTTGCTCCATGTGGCCTGCCTCACCCAGAACAGGCAAACTGTCAATGGCAGTGGGCAGCTCTACCAGGGCCGTTTTGGGAATCTAGTGTCACAGCCATTTGCAGAGTAGTTCTAGAAATTTAGGCTGGAAGTAGGGTAACCTGTAAGGAGGCTCCTCCTTCCCCTTTTCTACCTTTGGTGGGTGAGGCCTCATTTGTCTAGTATTTGTGGACTTCTACTCTATACCTGGCACTGTGCTAGATGCTGGGGATGTCCCAGGGACTAAGGGAAGCACAGTCCTTGCCACCTCTAGCACAGGCTAGAACACTAAATGGGTCATTGGAATAAAGTAGGGTGAATATTTTGCTGGGAGGAGTGCGCTTGGCAAAGGACAGTGACACGAGGTTCCGAGCCAAGGGAACTGTATTTGTTAAGGGCCCATAGCTGAGAGGAAGCAGGGTGTGGTCAGAGAAACCCAGGGGATACAGCTGGCACTGACAGCACAAGGGGGAGAGCTGTGTAGATGGGGTTGTAAAGGTGGACTGGGCATGGTCACAAGGACCTGGGAAATCACACAAGGGCCTTCATCCTAAGGATAGTGGGGAGCCGTGGGAAGGTTTTAAGCATGGCTTAAAAGGTGAAGTGTGGCTGAATTTGCTTTTCTTCCTCTCAGGAGCATTGTAGAGCGTTCAACAGTTGGCTTTTGGAGAGAAGGGGCAGTGGCATTGAGAGACCTCCTGACCAGGCATGGCTCTGAGCCCAGGGGCTAATCTGGTCCTCTGTGAAAGCTCGAACGTGACTCCCAGTCTCGGCCTGGCAGAGGCCCCAGATTCAGGCTCCAGCACTATCTCTGGGCCCCACACAGACATGGGCCTTGTTCCTCTCTTGAACCCACCCTTGAATCCTGGCTCAGATCTTGTTCCAGACCTCAATTCAACTCTGAGTCCTGTCTCAGAGGAGGCCCCTGGCCTGGTGTCTGGTAACACCACCAGGCCTGGTGACAGCCAGACTGTGCCCCCAGTTCCCCTCCAGATCACCACTTCCCACTCTGGTGAAGCCCTGGGCCTGAATTCAAGTCACGTCTCAAGGCCTGACTCACAAGGGGCCCTGGGTCCAGCCCCAAACCTTGTGCTGAGCCCCAGCTCTACTGAGGCCCAAGATCTGAGCTCAGGGAAGCACTCTGGGCTCAGTTCTGAGGAGGCTTTCAACTCTCTCTCAAGCAAGATTTTTGATGTGGGTCAGAGTAACTCCAGTCCTTCCAGGACTGATGCAAACCCATTTCTAAGGCCCTATTCAAGAGAAGCCCTGGTGGTGGGCCACTGTGTCTGTAGGTCAAGCTCAAAAGCTCTCCTTATTCCAACCTCAAATTCTTCTCTGGACTCTGACTCCAACCAGCTACACAGTGTGGGCTCAAGAAACACCTCCAAGCTGTACCTCAATGCGGGTCCAGGTTCTTGTGGGACCCTGATCTCAGATGCCAACGAGACCATCACTGTGGTTTCACATAACAGCTCTGGATCTGTCTCAAAAGGAGTTTTGGGTACAGCCTGGAACACGAGTTCCAAGGGAACCATCAATGTGGCTTCAAATAACAATCTCAGGTCTGACCTGAACATGATCATCACTCAAGCCTCATGCTTGACCCTGATTCCTGGCTCCAGCAATAGTATCAGCCTGCATTCCAGCACCCGTGGACCCAGCTCCACCCTTTCTCCACCCTCGTGTATGACTCTGATCTTGGGCTCCAATGAGACTCTCAGCCTGGGTTCCAGCCTCATCTTCAGTGACACCTCTACCCTGACACCGAGCAGCCAGCAGGATTATTTTGAGGACAATAGTGTCCATGCCATACCCTTGGACAAGAATCTGGGGAGCTGGGATGAGATGGTTGGCACTGAGACAGGCCAGTTCTCGCTGGGGTTCCCCACCTATAATACCATGGACAAGGACACCACAGCCTTCCAAAGCATCCCAGAGGGTGAGTATGGCAAGGGTGATGGCCCCAGAGAGGGCAATTCCCTGGAAGAATTTTGTATTCAGTCTTGCAGGGCAGGGAGTTGGGGGGAGGAGAGGAGAGGAGAAAAGAAGGGAGAGGAAGGGAACAGCATACGATGGACAACATGCAATATATTAATTACGCACAAGAGATCCAGTGCTCAGACTCTGCTTGCTGTGTGACTTGGGACAAACTACTTTCTATGAGCGTCAATTTCCTTAACTGTAATATCCCCATGTCATAATATTTTTATTATGTCCAAATTATGTGTCCAATAACTAACAATACATTTCTTTTGAAATGTATGCCTCTTTCTTTCTAGTTAAATTTCAGACCTGGCTTCTCAGGTTGCTAAGTTTGACGAGTGGAGGGGCTCCTGGGTGGCTCAGTCGGTTGAGGGTCCAACCTCAACTCAGGTCATGATCTCATGGTTTGTGAGTTTGAGCCCTGTGCTGGGCTCTGTGCTGACAGCTCGGAGGCTGGAGCCCACTTCCGATTCTGTCCCCCTCACTCTTTGCCCGTCCCACGGTCACACACTCTCTCTCTCTTTCTCTTTCAAACATAAATAACATTAAAAAAAAGTTTGACCAGTGGCGCATGCGGACTCCGGGCTCAGCTCACTTCTGTTGAGTGTTTGATATTCCAACTTGAGCAACGACTTGAAATCCTGTCTGGAGCCTGTACCTCACCTGTGATATGCAGGAGTTCTATAAATTAATCCCTTATCAATTTTTGATGTGAAGATCTTTTCCCAATTATTTATATCTCCAAATATTTTTGTTTGTTCATGAGCCAATTCCATATTGTGATTTTTTAAAAAAATACCACGGCTTTGTAAATATGTCTTTATAAAGATATAGCATGTATCTGGTAGGATGAGAATTCCTCTTTGAAGTTCTTCTCAAAATTATTCTGAGGACAACAGCATCCACACTGTGTCCTGGAGGTTATTAGTAGACCCTCTTTCTTCCATATACATTTTATTATTGTCTTTAATTATGTTATTTTTTAAAATTATTTATTTATTTATTTTTAAATTTTTATTTTCTAAATTTACATCTAAATTAGTTAGCATATAGTGCAATAATGATTTCAGGAGTAGATTCCTTAGTGCCCCTTACCCATTTAGCCCATCCCCCCTCCCACCACCCTTCCAGCAACCCTCAGTTTGTTCTCCATATTTAAGAGTTTTTATGTTTTGTCCCCCTCCCTGTTCCTATATTAGTTTTCCTTCCCTTCCCATATGTTCATCTGTTTTGTCTCTTAAAGTCCTTATATGAGTGAAGTCATATGATATTTGTCTTTCTCTGACTGGCTAATTTTGCTTAGCATAATACCCTCCAGTTCCATCCATGTAGTTGCAAATGGCAAGATTTCATTCTTTTTGATTGCCGAGTAATACTCCATTGTATATATATACCACATCTTCTTTATCCATTCATCCATTGATGGATATTTGGGTTCTTTCCATACTTTGACTATTGTTGATAGCGCTGCTATGAATGTTGGGGTGCATGTGTCCCTTCGAAACAGCACACCTGTATCCCTTGGATAAATACCTAGTAGTGCAATTGCTGGGTTTTATTTTATTTTTTTAATGTTTATTTATTTTTGAGAGAGAGAGACAGAGACAGAGACAGAGCGTGAGCAGGGGAGGGGAAGAGAGAAAGGGAGACACAGAATCCAAAGCAAGCTCCAGGCTCTGTGCTGACAGCTCAGCACAGCCCGGGCAGCAAGCTCAGCCCGATGTGGGGCTCAAACTGCGAACCTCAAGATCATGACCTGAGCCCAAGTCAGACACTTAACTGACTGAACTACCCAGGTGCCCTTATTTTTATTATTTTTTTAAGATTTTGTTTTTAAGTAGTCTCTACACCCAACATGGGACTTCAACTCATGACCCCTAGATCAAGAGTCATATGCTCCATTGACTGGGCCAGCCAGGCTTCCCTTCCGTATGCATTTTATAGTATATTTGTTTAGGTCTTCAAAAAGCCTTTCTGGAATTTTTATTGGAATGTTATTAATTTATCCATTTATTCAAGTTCTTCTTTATGTTGGATATATCTTTTGCTAAAATTAAAAAAATTTCCATATAGATCTAATGCCTTTTTTTTTTTTTGATAGGTTAATTCCTAGGTACTTAAAAATTTTTTTTTAACATTTATTCATTTTTGAGTGGCAGACAGAGACAGAGCATGAGTGGAGAAGGGGCAGAGGGAGGGAGACACAGAATCCGAAACAGGCTCCAGGCTCTGAGCTGTCAGCATAGAGTCCGACACGGGACTTGAACTCACAAGCTGTGAGATCATGACCTGAGCTGAAGTCAGACGCTTAACCGACTGAGCCCCCCCAGTGCCCTTACATATACCACATCTTCTTAATCCATTCAACTGTTGTTGGATATTTGGGCTCTTTCCATAATTTGGCTATTGTTGATATTGCTGCTATAAACATTGGGGTGCATGTATCCCTTCAAATCAGCATTTTTGTATCCTTTGTATAAATTCCTAGTAGTACAATAGCTAGGCTGTAGGGTACTTCTATTTTTAATTTTTTTTTTTTTGAGGAACTTCCATACTGTTTTCCAGAGTGGCTGTGCCAGTGGGTTTGCATTCCCACCAACAGTGCAAAAGTGTTCCCCCTTCTCCACATCCTCACTGGTGTGTCCTGAGTTATTAATTTTAGCCATTCTGACCGGTGTGAGGTGGTATCTCATTGTTATTTTGATTTGTATTTTCCTGATGATGAGTGATGTTGAGCATCTTTTCGTGTGTCTGTTTGCCATCTGGATATCTTCTTTGGAAAAGTGTCTGTTCATGTCTTCTGCTCATTTCTTCACTGGGTTATTTATTCTTCAGGTGTTGAGTTTGGTAAGTTCTTTATAGATTTTGGATACTAACCCTTTATCTGATAGGTCATTTTCAAATATCTTCTCCCATTCTGTGTCAGTTGTCTTTTAGTTTTGTTGATTGTTTCCTTTGCTGTGCAGAAGCATATCTTGGTGAGGTCCCAATAGTTCATTTTTGCTTTTATTTTCCTTGCCTCTGGAGACATATCAAGTTAAGAAGTTGCTGCAGTTGAGGCCAAACAGGTTGCTGCCTATTTTCTTCTGTAGGATTTTGATGGTTTCTTGCCTCATATTTAGGTCTTTCATTAATTTTTTAATTTATTTTTGTGTATGGTGTAAGAAAGTGGTATCGTTTCTCATTTTTCTGCATGTTGCTGTCCAGTTCTCCCTACACCATTTGCTAAAGAGACTGTCTTTTTTCCATTGGACACTCTTTCCTGCTTTATCAAAGATTAGTTGGCCATATATTTGTGGATCCATTTCTGGGTTCTCTATTCTATTCCACTGATCTATATATCTGTTTTTGTGCCAATACCCATACTGTCTTGATGATTACAGCTTTGTAATACAGCTTGAAGTCCCAAATTGTGATGCCACCAGCTTTGGTTTTCTTTTTCAACATTACTTTGGCTATTTAGAGTCTTTTTGTGCTTCCATACAAATTTTAAGATTGTTTTTTCTAGCTCTGTGAAGAATGCTGGTGTTATTTTGAGAGGGGTCTCATTGAATGTGTAGATTGCTTTGGGTAGTAACGATATTTTAACAATATTTGTTCTTCCAATCCATGAGCATGGAATGTTTTTTCCATTTCTTTGTGTCTTCCTCAATTTCTTTCATAAACTTTCAATAGTTTTCAGCATACAGATCTTTTACATCTTTGGTTAGGTTTATTCCTAGGTATTTTATGGGTTTTGGTGCAATTGTAAATGGGACCAATTCCTTGATATCTCTTTCTGTTGCTTCATTATTGGTGTATAGAAATGCAACTAATTTCTGCACGTTGATTTTATATCCTGCAACTTTGCTGAATTCATGTATCAGCTCTAGCAGTTTTTTTTTTCTTCTTGTGGAGTCTTTGGGTTTTCCATGTCGAACATCATATCATCTGTGAAGAGTGAAAGTTCGACTTCTTCTTTGCCAATTTGGTTGCCTTTTTTTTCATTTTGTTTTCTGATTGCTGAGGCTAGGACTTCCAACACTATGTTAAACAACAGTGGTGAGAGTGGACATCCCTGTTGTGTTCCTAATCCCAGGGGGAAAGCTCTCAGTTTTTCCCCATTGAGGATGGTATTAGCTGTGGGCCCTTCATATATGACTTTTATGATGTTAAGGTATGTTCCTTCTATCCCAACTTTCTTGAGGGTTTTTATCAAAAGCGATGTTGTATTTTGTCAACTGGTTTTTCTGCATCTATTGACAGGATGATATGGTTCTTATCCTTTCTTCTATTAATGTGATGTATTATGTTGATTGATTTGTGAATATTGAACCAGCCCTGCAGCCCAGGAATAACCACTTGATCATGGTGAATACTTTTTTTAATGTACTGTTGAATTTGATTTGCTAGTATCTTGTTAAGAATTTTTGCATCCATATTCATCAAGGATATTGGCCTGTAATTCTCCTCTTTAGTGGAGTCTTTGTCTGGTTTTGGAATCAAAGTAATGCTGGCTTCATAGAATGAGTTTGGAAACTTTCCTTCCATTTATATTTTTTGGAACAGTTTGAGAAGAATAGATAGTAACTATACTTTAAATATCTGGTAGAATTCCTCTGGGAAGCCATCTGGCCCAGGACTCTTATTTGTTGGGAGATTTTTGATAACCAACTGAATTTCTTTGCTAGTTACAGGTCCGTTCAAATGTTCTGTTTCTCTTTGTTTGAGTTTTGGTAGTGTGTGAGTGTCTAGAAATTTGTTATTTCTTCCAGATTATCCAGTTTGTTGCTATATAATTTTTCATAGTATTCTCATAATTGTATTTCTATGGCGTTGGTTGTGATCTCTCCTCTTTCATTTGTGATTTTATCTATTTGAGTCCTCTCTCTTTTCTTTTTGAGAAGTCTGTCTACGGGTTTATCGATTTTATTATTTCAAAAAACCAGCTCTTAGTTTAAAAACCAGCTCTACTGTTTTTTTTTTTTTTTTGGATTCTATATCACTTATTTCTGCTCTAATCTTTTTTGTTGTTGTTGCTATTTAAAAAATTTTTTTAATGTTTATTTTTGAGAGAGAGACAGACAGAACACAAGCGGGGAAGGGACAGAGAGAGGGAGACACAGAATCTGAAGCAGGTTCCAGGCTCTGAGCTGTTAGCATAGAGCCCGGCACAGGACTCGAACTCATGGGCTGTGAGATCATGACCTGAGCTGAAGTTGGACGCTTAACCAACTGAGCCACCCAGGTGCCCCAATTTCTGCTCTAATTTGTCTTACTTCTCTTCTTCTGTTGGCTTTGGGCTTTACTTGCTGTTCCTTTTCTAGCTCCTTTAGGTCTAAGGTCAGGTTTTGTATTTGGGAACTTTCTTGCCTGAATCGTCCTCTTAGGACTGCCTTTGCTGCATCCCAAAGGGTTTGGACTGTCGTGTTTTCATTTTCATTTGCTTTTATGTATTTTTAAAATTTCTTCTTTAATTTCTTGATTAACCCATTCATTCTTTAGTAGGATGTTCTTTTTAAATTAGTTTTCTTTATTTTTGAGAGGCAGAGAGAAACAGAGCACGTATGGGGGAGGGGCAGAGAGAGAGGGAGACACAGAATCAGAAACAGGCTCCAGGCTCTGAGCTGCCCGATGTGGGGCCCAAACTCATGGACTGTGAGATCATGACCTGAGCCGAAGTCGGATGCTCAACGGACTGAGCCACCCAAGCACCCCTTTAGTAGGATGTTCTTTAGCCTCAATGTATTGGGGGGCTTTTAAAAGTTTTTCTTGTGATTAATTTCAAGTTTCATAGTGTTGTGATCTTAAAATATGCATGGTACGATCTCAATCTTTTTGTACCTTTGGGGGCTGTTTTGTGACCTATTATGTGATCTATTTTGGAGACTGTTCCATGTGAACTCAAGAAGAATGTATATTCTGCTGCTTTAGAATGTTCATTTATTTATTTTTGAGAGAGAAGGAGAGAGAGAGGGGAGACAGAGGATCCGAAGCAGGTTCTGTGCTGACAGCAGAGATGTATTCTGTTGCTTTAGGATGAATGTTCTGAATATATCTGTTAAGTCCATCTGGTCCAATGTGTCATTCAGAGCTGTTGTTTCCTTTTTGATTTTCTGCCTAGATGATCTGTCCATTGTTGTAAGTGGAGTATTAAAGTCTCCTACAATTATGGTATTATTATCAATAGGTTTGCTTATGTTTGTGATTAACTGGTTTATATATTTGGGGCCTTTCATGTTGGGGGCATAAATATTTATAATTGTTGGCGCTTCTTGATGGATAGACCCCTTCGTTATGTTATGATGCCCTTCTTCACCTCTTGTTACAGTCTTTGTCCTAAAATCTAGTTTGTCTGAAGATAGTATGGCTACTCTGGCTTTCTTTTGACAGCCATTAGCATGATAGATGGTTCTCCGTCTCCTTACTTTTAATCTGCAGGTGTCCTCAGGTCTAAAATGAGTCTCTGGTAGGCAGCATAGAGATGGATCTTGTGTTTTTTTTTTTAATCTATTCTGATACTCTATGTCTTTTGATTGACACATTTAGTCCATTTACATTCAGACTGGTTATTGAAAGATACGAATTTAGCGCTATTGTGTTATCTGTAGATTTCATGTTTGTTGTGAAGTTCTCTGGTCCTTTGTAGTCTTTGTTGCTTTCCACTCAGAGTCCCCCTTAGGATCTCTTGCAGGGCTGGTTTAGTGGTCATGAACTCCTTTAGTTTTTGTCTGTCTGGGAATGTCTTTATTTCTCCTTCTATTTTGAATGATAGCCTTGCTGGATAAAAAATTCTTGGCTGTATATTTTTTTCTATTCAGCACATTGAATATTTCCTGCCACTCCCTCTGGCCAGCCAAGTTTCAGTGGACAGGTCTGCTACTTACCTTATGTGTCTACTCTTGTAGGTTAAGGCCCGTTTGTCCCTAACTGCTTTCAGAATTCTCTCTTTATCTGTATTTTGCCAGTTTCACTATGATATGTCATGGTGTTGACTCGTTTTTTGTTGATTTTGAAGGGAGTTCTCTGTCCCTCTTGGACTGGATGCCTGTTTTCTTCCCCAGTTTAGGGAAATTCTTAACTATAATTTGTTCAAATAAACCTTCTGCCCCTTTCTCTCACTCTTCTTCTTCTGGAATTCTGATGATACAGATACTGTTTTGTTTCATGGAATCACTTAGTTCTCTAATTCTCCCCTAGTGACCTCGTAATTTTGTTTCCCTCTTTTTTTCAGCTTCATTATTTTCTATAATTTTTATCTTCTACTTCACCTATTCTTTCCTCTGCTTCTTCCATCCTCGCTGCCACTGTTTCTAGTTTATTTTGCATCTCAGTTATAACATTTTTAAATTCATTCTGACTAGATCTTAGGTCTTTGATTACTGCAGGAAGAGTTTCTCTGGTGTCTTCTATGTTTTTTTCAAGCCCAGCTATTAGTCTTAGGACTATTATTATAAATTCTTGTTCAGATGTATTATTTACATCTGTTTTGAGCAATTTCCTGGCTGTGATTTCTTCTTGGCTTTTGGGGAGGATTCCTCAGTTTTGTCATTTTGGCTAAGTTTCTGGGTTTTGCATGTTTTGAAGGCTTGTTATGTTTCCTGCACCTGTAAGTACTACTGTATTAAAAAGGGGTCATACACTGTCCAGGGCCTGGTGCTTCAGGAGGTGTTTTTGATATATGTGGGATGCATTCTGTTGTTGCATTTTGGCTGCTCTATCCCACTGGTCAGTCCTCTGCAGAGCTCCTCCTTGCTTGTAGTGGGGGTGGTGTGCTTTGATTTGTTCATGGAAGTAACCCTGGGGGAAAAAAAGGAAAGCAATGGGGAGCCTGATCCCACAAAAAGAGAAACATGAAAAGAGAGAAAAGAAAACCAAAAAGAGAATGAAAAAACTATAAGGCTAAATCCAGAGAAAGAGACAGGAAAATAAAGAAGAAAGAGAATAGGTGGAAAAAGAAGAGAATAAAAATGGTCAAAAAGTTATATATTTATAATTTGATCAAAAACAAATCAAGGGCACCTGGGAGGCTGTCAGTTGAGAGTCCGACTTTGGCTCAGGTCGTGATCCCAGTTTGTGGGTTCTAGCCCCTTGTTGGGGTCTGTGCTGACAGCTCAGAGCCTGGAGCCTGCTTCGGATTCTGTGTCTCCCTCTCTCTCTGCTCACCCCTGCTTGCACTTTGTGTCTCTGTCTCTCAAAAATAAATAAACATTAAAAAATTAAAAAAAAATCAGAAACTATGAGCCTGATTCCCAAAGAAAAAAAAGAAGAGCGAAGAAAGAAAAAGAAAAGAAAAGAAAGAAAGGAAGAGAAGAGAAAAGAAAAGGAACAAACAGTTGTCTGTTGGTGCCTGGGACCTGGGGTTGTGCTGGTCTGGAGGAGAGGCTGGCTGCCTTGAGTCAGTAAGTCTGGCTCCAGTAGATAAACACTTACCAGGTGCGGAGGGGCGGGGTTTGGTGTAAGCGGGTCTGTCTCCCCTGGGGGCTGCTGTGCTGCTCTCTGAAGTCTCACCATATTGGTGTTGGGGGGAAAATGGCGACACCCCAATCTCTCCTCCACTGAACAGTTATCTCAAAGCATGCTATTCAGGCAGCCCTCACTGGGGCAGGCGGCTTGCCCTGCTTCACACTTCTCTCTCACTTCCCAGGCGCTCAGCTGGAATTCAAAACCCCAAGCCTTAAAGGGCCCTGCACCGTGTGGCTCCTCTTCCCTGTTCCAGGGTAGAGGCGCTCCGCCCTTCCGATAAAAGGCCTTTGGGTGGCACCTGCAGAGTCTTTTATCCTTGGGGAGGCAATAAACTCTTCCCAAAGTACCTTGGAAGGGGACTGTTCTCTCCCAGTGCACCCCTGAGATCCCTACACTGTGCTCTGCCCTCTAGGGCCTTCTCCCTCCTCCCCAGGAGCGTGCACCATGGCTCCAAGCTTTGCTTCGGAGAGAGTCGTGCACTTCTGAACCTCTGAGTTTCAGCTCATAAGGCTGTTTGCAAAAAAGAAAAGGGCACTCTCCATATTTCTCGTTCCCCAGCCCATGGTACAGAGAGGTTTTCCTCTTGTGCTAATCCAATGCTGCACTTTCACAACCCCTCTTTCTTTTTCTCCCTTTTGTCTCTCCACGGAAAGGGTTCCCTCCCCCTCTGTGCCTATACCATTATATCTCTCCCAATTCACATACACGCACCTCGATCCTGCCAGGCTGTTTCCCTCCAACTGTGGAGATCCTCTTACCACTCTACAGATCAATTTCCTGGATGTTCCAAGTGATCTGACCTCAATACAGCTGTGTTTGAGGGATGAGGAAAATCTTGGTCCCTCTACTTCTCGGCCATCTTAACTCGCTCTATCATACGTTATTGTCCAACACAATTCCTATTTTGAATATTGACGGTGCTGATGATATAGAGGAGCTTTAGGCAGGTTGGTTTTTTCTTTAACCAGCTTTATTGAGATATAATTTACATAAAATTTATCTACTTGATGTATACAACTTAATGGTTTAAAAATATACACGGTGTTATTCAGCCATTACCACAATCAATTTTAGAACATTTTCATCATCCCAAAGAGAAACCTTAGACTCCTTAGATGTCATTCCCAACCCATGACCCCCAGCCCTAGTCAACCACCAATCTACTTCCTGTCTCTATAGATTTGCCTCTTTCGAACATTTCATATAAATGGAATCATACAATATGTAGTCCTTTGTGATTGGCTTCTTCTACTTAGCCCAATGTTCTCAAGGGTCATTCATGTTGTAGCACGGATCAGTAGGACTTCATTCCTTTTTATGACTGAATAATATTCCACTGTATGGATATACCACATTTTATTTATCCATTCATCAGTTGATGGATATTTGGGTTGTTTCTGCCTTTTGGCTGTTTTGAATAATACTGCTCTGACCATTCATGTATAAACTTTTGTATGGATATGTTTTCATTGTTCTTTGGTATACACCTAAGAGTAGGGATTGCTAGCTCATATGGCAACTCTGTGTTTAAGTGTATAATTCGGCGGCATTAGTCCCATTCACAATTTGTACAACCATTGCCACTATCTAGTTCCAAAACTTTTTATTACTCTAAACAGAAGCTCGTACTATAAAGCAATAGCCCCCTTGCCTCTCTCCCTAAGCTCTGGTGAACTCTAATCTATTTTCTTTCTCTGTGAATCTTCCTACTCTAGATATACCATGGAAGTGGAATCAGGTAATATTTGTCCCTTTGTGTCTGGTGTATTTCACTCATCGTAATGTTCATCCATGCTGTAGCATGGATCAGTACTTCATTTCCTTTTATAGTTGAATGAAATTTCAAATGTGTATTACATTTTATTTGTCCATTTTTACCCATGGGTGGGCACTTGGGTGTTTCCACTTCTGGGCTATTGTGACTCAGGCTGCTGTTATATAAACACCAGTGTGCAAATATCTGTTTGAATCATTATTTTCAATTCCTTTAGATATACCTAGGAGTGGAATTGCTGAATCACATGGTTGTTCTATGTTTAGCTTTTTGAGGAACTGCCAAACTATTTCCCAGAGTAGCTGTACTGTTTTGCATTTCCCCCAGCAACGTACAAGGGTTCCAATTTCTGCACGACTAATCTCCCCTTGCCAACACTTGTTATTTTTCAGAAACATTTTTATAATAGACATCCTAAAGGCTGTAAAGTGGTATCTCATCATGACTTTGATTTGCATTTCCCTAATGACTACTGATTTTGAGCATCTTTTCATGTGCTTATCGGCCGTTTGTATATCCTCTCGAGAAAAACAGCTATTCAAATCCTTTGCCCATTTTCAAATTTGGTTGTTTTTTGTTGTTGAGTTTTAGAAGTTCTTGTATATTGTGGCTATGACTTCCCTATCAGATGTGTCATTTGCAACTGTTCTCTCCCATTCTGTGAGTTGTCTTTTCTTGGTGGTGTTCTTTGATACACAAAAAACTTTAAATTTTGACGAAGTCCAATTTGTTTGTTTTTCCTTTACTGTCTGTGCTTTTGGTGCCATAGTTATGAAATTATTGCCATATCCAGTGTCATAAAGTTTTCCTCCTATGCTTTCTTCAAAGCGTTTTGTAGTCTCAGCTTTTAAGCTTCGTCTCCGACTTAATTTTTGTATGTAGTGTGAGGTGGGGGTCCAACTTCATTCTTTTGCATTTGGATATCCAATTTGACCAGAACTATTTCTTGAAAAGGCCACCCTTTCCACACCGAATGGTCTTGGCACCCTTGTCAAAAATCAATTGACCACACATATGAGGGTTTATTTCTGGGATCTCTATATAATTCCATTGGTCTATATGTCTGTCCTTATGCCCAAACCACACTGTCTGGATTCCTAGAGCTTTGTAGTAAGTTTTGAAATCAGGAAGTGTGAGTCCAGCACCTTTTTTTTTTTCAAGATTGTTTTGGTCATTTAGAGTCAATCTTTGCTGTTTAATAGGAACGTTTCGTTCATTTGCATTTTAAAAGACAATGTATTTTCAAATTGCATTAGCCTTTTAAAAACTTTTCCAAGATGGGGCGCCTGGGTGGCTCAGTCAGTTAAGCGTCCGACGTCAGCTCAGATCATGATCTCATGGTTCGTGAATTTGCGCCCCCTGTCAGGCTTTGTGCTGACGGTTCAGAGCCTGGAGCCTGCTTTGAATTCTTTGTCTCCCTCTCTCTCTGCCCCTCCCCCACTTCACATTCTGTCTCTCTCAAAAGTAACATAAAAAAAAAACTTTTCCAAGGTATATAACATGTATCAGTAAAATATGTAAAGTGTACTACGAATCTCAAGCGTACAGCTTGGTGAATATTTACATCTGTATGCATCTTGGTAACTATCACACAGATCAAGACATAGCTCTTGGGGCGCCTGGGTGGCTTAGTTGGTTGGGCGTCCGACTCTGGCTCAGGTCATGATCTTGTGGTTCGGGAGTTCAAGCCCCACTTCGGGCTCTGTGCTGACAGCTCGGAGCCTGGAGCCTGCTTCGGATTCTGTGTCTCCCTCTCTCCGCTCCTCCCCCACACACAGTGTCTCTCTCAAATGAATAAACGTTTAAAAAAAAAAAAAGACAACCAATTTGACAATAAATTTCATATATATATATATATATATATATATATATATATATATATATTTTTTTTTTTTTTTTTTTAAAAAGACATAGATCTTTTCTGGCAGCCCAGAACCTCCCTTGTGACCTTTTCCATTCGATACCCCTTCTTCTGGGGCAGGGTTTCTCAACCCTGCTGTTATTGACGTTTTGTGTTAGAGAATTCTCTGTTGTGTGGATGTGGGTGTGGGTGTGGGAGGGCTGTTCTCTGTGTTGTAAGATATATCCCTGGACTCTACCCAGTAGATGCTATTATTGTGATGCTCATATTGCCCCCAGTTTGGCCAATGGGATCCCCTTTAAGCAAGCTTTTGTGTCTCTCTGACATGTCCCCATCATTCCTTAAGTAAGCTCTCCTACTTGTTTTCGGGTACAAGATGTCTCAGCCTTGTTCTGTACTTTCCTGCCCAAGTCCCAGACTCAGCCATTTCTCCAAGGAGCCTTGTTCCTTTCAGTGGAAAATGGTACCTAGGAGACAAGATCTTGGAGGAAGCTGTGTTCACTATGCTTCTCCCTATCGGCTCCTCCAGAAGCCTCTAGTGGCCAAGGTGGCCCCGAATAAAGTTCCACGCACTTAAAGGTCCTCAGAAGGAGAGAGTCCATTCTCTTTTTGGGTTTTTAAAGCTCACCATTTCTTTTTAATGTTTATTATTTTTGGGAGAGAGAGGGGGGGGACAGAGAGCAAGCAGGGGAGGGGCAGAGAGAGAGGGAGACACAGAATCCGAAGCAGGCTCCAGGCTCTGAGCTGTCAGCACAGAGCTTGACGCAGGGCTCGAACTCACAGACCGCGAGATCATGACCTGAGCTGAAGTTGGCCGCTTAACGGACTGAGCCACCCAGGTGCCCCCCCCCCCCACAATGTTCTTAAATAAAGGGCTCTAGTGGTCCTGTTTAGCTAAAAGCCCATCCCTGGGCCAATCACCATGGCTGGGGGCATGGGATGCTTTTACTGGCCAAGCTTGGGTTCCAGGCCCACCCCTATCTGAAGAGGGGATGATGGGTGGGCTTGCATAATTCATCACCTGGCTACGTGGAAGGGGTAGCCCATGGGGGAGAAGGGCCTCTTTCACCAGAAGAACGATGAGGAAATCCAGGGCTGACAAAACAGGGTATCTACTCTCACAAATCAGAGTTTAATTACACATTGTGATAACAGCCAAAAGAAGAGAATAGGATGATGCACAAGAGGACCATAGTGAGCCCTCCTTTACCCTGCAGGTCAGGGAGACCTCTCTGAAGAGTGGCAGGCCAGCAGAGATTTGAACAAGAGCCCTAGCTGGCCAATGGGTCACGGTAGTCGAGTGGCACCGCGTGGGGTGTGGGAGTAGAGTGACCACTGGGGCAAAGGCCCTGATGGGGAAGCTTTCCCTGGTCTGGAAGCAGGATAGTATGGTGAGAGCATGGCGAGCAAGAGGAGAGCAGCAGGAGGTGGGCTGGGGAGGTGGGACAACAGCGGACCCTGAGGGCTTGGAGGCATTAACAAGCATGGCGGCTTCACTCTCAGTGGAATGGGTGCCCCTGAAGCCTTTTAGGGAAGGGAGCTCAGTCTGGCTGCTGGGGGACTAAAGATTGGAGGGCCCCAGCGGGGGACGGGAGACGGAACTGTGGCACCAGAACGGCACCGTATCCTTACTCTCCCTCTTATCTCCTCATTGAAACTATGACGTTCAGGAGCCTTCAGTGAAGTGGCCTCATGCCTGGTGGACATGCCGGGGAAGAGAGACGATGGCGCCAAGATGGCTCTGGTATGCTTCCTGCCCACCCCCCAGATGACTTTCCTGGGATGCCCCTCCCTCACTCCTTAGCCCCAGCAGACCCCGTTTCTCTGCCTGGCTCTTCTTTTCTCCATGGGACTCATCACCATCTGATGTACAATATGCTTTGCTAGTTCATCTTACTTTTTGTTAGCCTATCACTCTGGAATGTATCCTCCATAAATTGGGGATTTTTGTCTCCTGGTCACAGCTCTATCCCCCAAATCTAGACCAGTGCCGGGCACATCGTAGGTGCTCAATAAATGTTTTTTGGACAACTGAACCAACTGTGAGAGGGTCTCTAAAAGGGGAAGAAAGGCTAGAAATGGCCATTTTCAGGCCACATTCCCAACCCAGGTCTGGGCGTTGGGAGGCCAGAGAAAGCCAGCATCTGCAGGACTTGGTGAGGGCCAGTGGAGGCAGACTGGACAGGTTGGTGGACACGAGCGTGAACACATGCAGTGTGGGGGAGGGGGAGACTGGCTGGCAGACAGAACCTGGAGGTGGGGGATCCACCCAGGCCGGGCCATGGAAGAGGGAGGCCCTGCCCTCAGGCTGCTTCAGAGGCAAGCTCCAATCCCTGGGGTGGCACAGGGTGGGGGATGGAGAGAGGGTGACAGGACTAAGAAAAGGTCTTGCATTTTGGGAGCATTGGTCTTCATCACATGGCATTCTTCCAGTTGTCTACCTTACCACACTGGCCCTTCTTTCTTTCTCATTCTTGCCACACTCAATCCTGCCCCAGGGCCTTTGCACTTGTTTCTGCTGCCAGGAAGTTTCTTCTAATCTACAAAATGGGTGTAATGATTTTTTTTTTTTTTTTGACAGAGAGAGAGACAGCATGAGCAGGGGAAGGGGGGAAGGGGCAGAGAGAGAAAGGAAGAGGCAGAATCTGAAACAAGCTCCAGGCTCCGAGCTATCAGCACAGAGCCCGATGTGGGGCTCGAACCCACAAACAGTGAGATCGTGACCAGAGCTGAAATAGGATGCTTAACCGACTGAGCCACCCAGGCGCCCCAAAACAGGCATAATAAAGTTGAAGTGAGTGCACAGCACTGAGCATGGTGTCTGCAACGAATAGGGTTGATTATTGCAGTCATTCAACAACTCTTGTTGAGTCCCTACTATGTGCAAGGCATTGTTTCAGGCACTAGAGACGCTACAGCGAAGTAACATTCTAGTTTGGGGAAGCAGGTGATAAACCTAGCTACCCCCTGTCACCACACAAAGTTGTTACCATATTATTAGCTGTTGCCTCGGCCGTACATTGCATCCCTGTGTCGTAATTATTTTATGATGGGAAGTTTGTGCTTTTTAATCTCCTTCTCCTATTTTGCCCATCCCCCCAGCTCTCTCCCCTCTGGCGGCCACCAGCATGTTTTCTGTATCTGTGAATCTGTTTCTGTTCTCTTTCATTGGTTCATCTGCTTTGTCTTTTAGATTCCACATCTAAGGGAAATCATACAGTGTTTTCCTTTCTCTGACTTCTTTCACTTAGCGTAATGCCCCTTAGGTCCATCCATGTTGTCGCAAATGGCAAGATCTCTTCTTTTTGATGGCTGAATCATATTCCTGTGCGTGTGTGTGTGTGTGTGTGTGTGTGTGTGTGTGTGTGTAAATCCCACGCATCGCCTTTATCCATTCATCTCTCGATGGACACTCAGGCTGCTTCCATATCTTGGCCGTTGTAAATAACGCTGCAATGAACACGGTGTTGGCACATCTTTTAGAATTAGTGTTTTTGATTTCTTCGGCTAAACACCCAGAGATGGAACTGCTGGCTTGTATGACAATTCTGAGATTGTCTGGGCTCAGTGAGGTGGCCCTTCCGCTCTGAGTGGTGTAGACTGAGGTCACTCGGGAGCAGGGGCCCTAACATCCAAGGTGACCCTCATCTTCCGGGGTCTCTCTCCACACAGTGTCCTCATTCCATATCTAGCCGGGCTTGCTTATAGCATGGCAGCTGGCTTCTAGAAGGAAAAGGCTGCCAGTTCCCTTAAGGGCTAGCCCAGGAACTGGCACGTCCTCACTGCCATGGCATTCTATTGGTCCAAGCAAGCAGTAAGATGAGCCCAGATTCAAGGGCTATCTGTCCGCTTGACTGCAGTGGGAAGAACTTGTGGCATCTTTCACCCACCACACCGCCCATCACGTTCCCTTGTTTCGCTTTCTTACTACGTGAAGGTATTTTATCTATTTCGCGTCTTTTTTTCTTCTTCTACCTGAAAAGAATGAGAACGAATAGATTAATTGGACACTGGTAAAGGTATTCCCTCTGTCAGGTGGCAGAATGCCTTGATCTGACTAGGATGTGCCCTTAAGAGTGGATACTAAAGGGGGCACCTGGGCGGCTCGATCAGTCAAGCGTGTGACTTCCGCTCAGGTCATGATCTCACGGTTTGTGAGTTCGAGCCCCGCAGCAGGCTCTGTGCCCACAGCTCGGAGCCTGGAACTTGCCTCGGATTGTGTCTCCCTCTCTCTCTCTGCCCTTCCCCGCTCACACTCTGTCACTGTCTCTCTCTCAAAAATAAATAAACGTTAAAAAAAAAAAAGAGGGGATACTAAAAAGCCCTTAAAAGGTTTCCATAATCGTGGGATGTCAGCCAGAAGGTCTCCGCACCTCTTCTGTTCCATCAACTCCTGCCTCTTCTCCCTCAGTTGACTGGAGAGGGGGAGTGCTCTGCACTGAATTCTGGTTCTCCTCCAAATGCTGCCCTTCAGGGATTATCCAACCCCCTCGTCCTCACTCTCATGCTCTTCTCAAATGGGCACCCCCACTGCGATTTCTCCTTCCTCTGGAGCCCGTGCTTAGGGGCTGGAGGCTGGGGCTGGGGTGGCGGTGGCTGGTAGGAGCACACGGTGGTCCCTGAGGGCAGGGGTCAGCGTGCCTCTCACCCTGTGGCTTTGCCCTCTGCTGCCTCCGAGGTGGAGAATGTCATCACCCTCCAGGAGAGCCAGGATGTGCTCGAAGTGGACGTAGCGAAGAGGACCTTGATGAAGAAGATGATGGTGTGGGAAACTCGCGCGGGTTTGGAGAGCTGGGTGGGGAGGAGGTGGACGTCCCCGTCTACCTGATGAGACACGGCTTGAGGTGGGAGGAGGACAGTGGAGGAGGCAGGACGCTTGGCCTCGAGCCTCAGTCCACCTCTAAGTGCCCTCCGCCACCCTGAGGAGCTTGATGGGCCATTTCCCTTCTCTGAGCCCTGTAAGCCTTCTCACCTCATAAGTACCTGTGGTAATGCCTGCCTCACTGGCTTGTTTGTGGTGAGGACACAACCAGTGGTGAGTTCCCTGGAGAGCCTCGGGCGCCTGGGGCAGTCATTATTATTTAATACATTCTTTCCCCAGAAATTCCTCCTGGTGGGAAACTTCCAAGAGCTTCTTATCACCTTGCTAAATACAGTCCCTTCTCAGTTGTCCACCAGACTGGTTTAGGCCACTGAAGTCCCCGAAATCATGTTTAGCTTTGGGTCCTTTACATAAAATCCTCGCCCTTGATAACTTCATTTAACTAACGTTAATTGAGCACCTACTGTGTGCAGATGCTAGATCCAAAGTGAGGAGTCATTAGGATGTTTTTAAAGGAATCCACCTCGATCCCCCCAACCCCCAAGAGCCATTCATGGTATTTTTTGCTTTGGGCCGGTCGGCGGCCCAAATATACCTCCTTACCACAAGGCTGCCAAAGCAGTTCTTGCTGACCTGCTGAGCGCCACGTGTGAGGTGTGGCTGGTTAGGGTGCGGGGTGTTTTTGGTGGCCTTGACCTGAGAGCTCAGGACAGGGTTTGAGCAATGAGCTGGCTCTCCCTGCCGGAGGCCCTGTGCGGCATGGAGGTGGGGAGTTCTGTCCAGGCTCAGGGGCTCCTGCGGCCTGAGCCCCGGGAGGAGTGGTGGCCTCGGTCCTGGGGGCCTGCAGTGGCCTTGCCCCCCTCATTGGCCCCTCTGTGGTCTCCTGTCCAGAGGCAGATCCAGGAGGAGCCACTGGATTCCCTCTCGAGCACCGTCCGCTGGCAGGCCATGGAGACGCTGACCCAGCTGAGGTGTCCACAGCCCTCTCCCCGACCCCCAGCCCTTTCCTCACTTCTCTGGGCTCCGTCCGTCTCTCCCGAGGCCTGTCCTTGGTGCCCGCCCGGTCCTGTGACCTTCCCTCCCGCCTCCCCGAGGCCCTCCCCTTTCCCTCCTCCCCACCTCACCATGCTCAGGCCAGGCCCAAGCCCCCAGCTAGGCGCCCTCCTCCCAGCCCTGCAGCCTTAGCTTCCCGCCTCCCACCCAGGGGCCCCTCCCTCACTCCGCGCCCTGGTTTTCTGTCTCTCTCCCACCCCCCAGTCACACCCAGCCCGTGCTGGGTGTGCGAGAAAGGTCAGAGCTGGTGAGCACATGCGTGAAGAGTGTGTTCTCCCTGCCCTCTGTGCAGGCCATGCAGGAGAAAGACGAGGCCAAGGCGGAGGCCATACAGGTGAGCCCTCCAGGCTGTCAGTTTTCTTCGAGCGAGGCGCATTTTGGAACTCCCAGCGGGGAGAGAAAGGGCATTCCAGAAGGCAGAGAGGACTCTTCACACTCCTGCTGAAGCTGCCTGACCTTGGGCAGTGTACCTCACCTCTCCTAGCCCGAGCAGGCCCTTGATAACTGTTTGGTGAATAAGGGATCGCTCACCGGGAGCGCTCTGTCCACTTCCAGGCCCTGCCCTACGAGGGGGATGTGAGCATGTGTTGCCATGGCCAGAGGAGGTGGCCACAATTGGGAGGAGGAAGGCTGAGGATGGGGTGAGCTGGGGTGAGGTCTAGAGAAGTAGAGAACCTCGAGGGGGGCTCGTTTGAGCATCTTCCAACCTCGGCAGGGTTGTCCCAGGAGGAGTGGGTGGAGTTGACCCTTAGGGTAGGCAGTAGGGTCAGTGGGTGGGGTTCAGGGGGAGGAGTGTTAGCCCAGAGGGAGGCAGCCCATTCAGCCTTTCATTCAGCAAATATCAACAATGCCCACTCCCAAAGTACCACGGGGTGGGGGATGCAGTACAGGGGGGCGGGGGGTGGGGTGGGGTGGGGGGGGGTGGACCTTGTCAAAGAAGCACATACATAAATGCAAACTAGCAACAGTGGTAAGTGTTGCAGACAAGAAGTACTCGGTGCTATAAAGAGCCTGGAATAGGTGTCCTGGCCTACGTGGGGGTCGGCAGTCCCGGTGTTGCAGCTGAGAGGTTAAAGACAGCTGGTTAGCTGAGAGGGATGCCAGAAGGAAGGGCCTGCCAGGCAGAGGGAACAGCCTGTGCGGTGGCCTGAGGACAGCAAGAATATGGTGACTGCAAGAATGACAAGGAAGCAATGTGGCCGGAGCCCCGAGGTCGGAGGCTAGAGCGCTGGGAAGCGAGGCTAGAGAGCAGTGGGGGCCAGGCCTCGCTGGCAGCATGAGGGCTCTGGGTCCTGGGAGGTGGGGCACTGAGAGAAGACCCAAAGGAGAGGTGGGGAATCCCTGCTTCCCCGGGGAGAGAGCAGGCAGCCCTCTTGCAGTACCAGGCTCAGACAGCAGAGGTCAGTGCTGCACAGGGATGGGCTGCAGATGGGAGGGAAGGAGGAGGTAGTCGGCAAGTGAGGCTGGCTTGGTGGTTGTGGTGTAACCCGGCTGTGCACAGACTGGGGAAGCCTGGACAGTGGCAACCTGGGAGGCAGATGTGAGGAGCTGGCAGAAGGAAAGGAGGCAGGGGACAGAGGGTCTTCCCAGAGTGGCTCAAACCCACTACTCAGCCTTGTGTATGTGTGATGCCTGCACCTTCCTAGGACAATCCTGGGACTGTGGCGCGGCCAAGGGAAGAGGAACCTGGGGAGAGATGGCTCCCTGAAGGGGCAGCCTGGAAAATCTATTCGGGTCTAGGTGTAGCGCAGAAAAAAAGCATCGGAGCACTTCCCAGAGACAAGAATAAAAGCAAGGCTGGCCCTCCTGGTTACCTGGCTCCTACTGTCCTAGTGCCATTTTCCTACCCAGCCTCTCATTTGCTCCTCATGACTTGAAACCACCTTGTTGTGTGACGTTGGACAAGTGTTTCGTCATTTGTAAAATGAGAAAACCGCTTTGAGGACAAAGTGATATGGTGGTTCAAATCACCGGGCACTGACTTGGCCCATGGTAGAGTCTCAGTAATGGTGGGGAGTTCTCTGCTTCCTCCTTGAAGGTAGGAGTACATGCTAATAATTATTGATTTGTTGGTAAGGAAATCGTAACCCATGCGGGGGTGGGGGGAGTAATTCCTCCCATATCGCACCTCAAGTTAGTCTCAGAGGTGGGACCAGAAAGCGGCTCTCATGGGTCCAAATGCCCCTCCACCCCTCACCCACAGGAGGGGTTGCCGGGGGCCGGGGTCTGCTCCAGAGACCCCCTAGTGGCTTGGTCCTCCTCCTGTCCACAGACACTTTACCGACAGACCCTGGATGCCCTGCAGACACTGCTCAACGCCCTCTTTGTCGAGGACCCCACTCCTGCTGGGCTGAAGAGCATCTTGGAGGTGTGGGGCAGGGAGGAGAGGAAGGACAGAGACGAAAGGAGACCTGGCTGGGGGGCGGCGGGGAGGCTCTGCCCAGAAGGAGGGGTTTGAGTTCTGGGTGTCATCTCGTGCCAGTGTTCTGCCTCCCTGTCGCTCGTGCAGACCCTTTTCCAAACCCCTTCTCTGTCACTCTCTCCCTATCCCCCGTGTTCCTGTTCTAGCTGCCCCTATCGCTTTGCCTTCTCTACTCTCGTCCCTGTCTCTCTCTTTATCGTGACTCCCCACCGTTCATCTCTCTCCCCACTGGCCTTCGTCCTCCCTCTCGTCTTCCAGTCCTGGGCCCCGTGTCTCCCTATGCTCCAGGAGGAGGAGGAGGAGGAGGGCTGTGGACAGTTGCCTTTATGCCCTCCCTGGAAGCTTCCTGCTGATTGGTGAAGGTCGACCTGCCCACCCAGGCAGGAGAGGCTGGCCTCCAACCTGGAGCTCTGAGTCTCGTCCTTGTCCTCACAGCCCCTGGGGCCCTGGATGAACTCCGGGAAGACCCATGAGCGAGCACGGGCTGTGAACAGCAACGTCTCTGTGTTGAACCACATGTTTCTGACCCTGCCTTTGTTTGTGAGTTGCCCCTGGGAGGGGAGGACACTCATAGGGAGAATCTTCCTGGCTCCAAGGGAGCCCATGCATCTGTCCAGAGATTGCCAGGTGACCCTTGTCATCCTCAGAGGACTCTGCTATCAGGGCCAGACCATCCAGCTCTGGTCACTATTTACTGTATAGTATTATTGACCCTTTAAGACCCAGTCCCTAAAGTTATGACACAAACAGATGTCCTCGGGGTTTCCGGCGCTGGGGCTTCTGCTGGGGAGGCTCATCCTTCGCATTGGAGATCCTCATGAGGAGATTGGCCGGAAGGCTCTCGACGGCATCATCGTCCTCTACACTATCCTGGAGCTCCAAAAACGTAAGCCCTTCGGCGTGCCTCTGAGGCGAGGCTTCTGGGCATGTGCTCAGCCTGGGAATCTGCTGGAGCCTCCAGTGGGGTCTGCAGAAGCTGGTATGAAGTCTCAGTCCCCACAGAACCAGAGGAGAAGGGCTACAAACAAACCTATTTTTATTTAAGCCATCCTTCTATCCGAGCCCCTCCTCGCCTTCCAGTGTCACTTTTTTTTCCAACGTTTTTTATTTATTTTGGGGACAGAGAGAGACAGAGCATGAACGGGGGAGGGGCAGAGAGAGAGGGAGACACAGAATCGGAAACAGGCTCCAGGCTCTGAGCCATCAGCCCAGAGCCCGACGCGGGGCTCCAACTCACGGACCGCGAGATCGTGACCTGGCTGAAGTCGGACGCTTAACCGACTGCGCCACCCAGGCGCCCCTCCAGTGTCATTTTTAACAATTATTTTTATTTACGAAAAAATTTTTTGAGAGAGAGAAAATGAATGAGTTGGGGAGGGGCAGAGGGAGAGAAAGAGAATCTTAAGCAGGTCTCACTCTCAGCGCAGAACCCGATGCGGGGCTCCATCCCACAGCTCTGGAATCACGACCTGAGCTGAAATCAAGAGTCAGGCACTCAAGCGACTGAGCCACCCAGGCGCCCAAGTGTAATTTGTGACTCCCATGTGCACAGCCCTACGATGGCACCATATGCCCACTCGGGCACGGTAGCCCTCATGTGCTGAGAGCCGGGCAAGGCTGTGTCTTAATTCACCACCGCATTCCGAAGGCCCGGCCCTGGGCCTGGGCACGGGGTGGGTGCCCGGTGAATCTTCTATTGAACGAATGAACAAAGAACAGGTCCCACGTTAGCGTCTGGAGTAGCTAAGACCTGCAGGTGGGAGAACAATGCCGGATCCAGCTCTAGGGAGCCGGTGACGTGAAATGAGCTGACACAGGCACCCAGCTGGCACTGAACCTAGGGGCACAGAGTCTCCGCTGTTACCTGCCTCCTCCCTTTCTCCACAGTCCCGACCTTGCCCAAGGGACTTCGGCATGTTGTTTCAACGTTCCTGGCTCTGGAGGCAGAGTGACCGGGCAATCTGAAATCACATTTAACTGGGTATCTTGTATTTTCTCTGGTGACCCCCAGACCCGCACTGTTAGATTCTCAAGGGTGACGTGGTTTGTCCACGCCCACTGAGTGTAGCCAGCAGCAAAGCTTGGCTTTGAACCTGGGTCTGTCTGATTCCAGGTGTCAAGCTTCCTCCCTTTACAGACAACCCACACATCTGGTCCATATAGTCCCTCTGCCTCGACGGCCCTTTCTTCTGTTTATGTCTTGCATACCCTGGGGGGGATCCAGGTAGGACCCAGGCTGGGCCACAATAAGGCCTTAGGAAACAAGCCTGAAATATGTTTCCTTCAACAAAAAACATGCCAGGTCTATTCTAGACACCAAAAATACAGCAACGAAGTTAAATAATCCTCCCTATTGAACTTAGCTTCTTGTCGTCAGGAGACAACCAAATAAACAAGTAATACATAAAGTCAGATGATGATGGGCACTAAAGGGAAAAAAGGCAGAAAAGGGAGTGTGGGAAGGCCAGGGTAGTGTAGAGGTATCACTACACACGCACCAGGACAGCAAACGGGAAACGCACAGCTCGCTTCGTGGGATGTGCAGCCACGGGGGCCCTCGTGCCCCGCCCGTTGACACATGTCTGGTCCCCACCGGAACACCATTTGTCAGCATCCCCTCAAGCTGAGCCTAGATCCACCCTAGGGCCCAGCAGGTACACCCCTAGCTACGTACCTAACAAATGTGTGCCTGACATTCCCCAAAAGGCACGGACTAGGCATACCAGAATGTTCGAGCAGCACTACCGCTGGAGACGACCCAAATGTCCGTCGGAAGTAGGAGAGAGAAATAAATGCTGGTGTCTTCACACCGTGGAAAGTGACATGGCACCAAGACATCTAACCTGTGGGTTTAGGAGCCAGGACAGTGGTCACCCCGGGTAGGGGAGGGGACAGAGGACTGAAAGGGAGCCAAGAGGTGCTTCTGGGGCGCTGACCACATTCTGTTTCTTGGCCTGGGTGCCGGCTTACATGAACATATTCACTACGTAACAATGGGCCAAGCTGGTTACCTACGATTTGTGTACTTCCTACATCTATGTTTAATAAAAAGTTAAAGAAAAAAAGGGGGGTGGGTGGTCGGGCCTTACGGAACAGGCTTTCTTCTTGCAGGAGCCAGAGATAAGGAAGAGACCAAGAAGAAGGAGCTGTATGAGAGCAACAAGCGATTCCTGGGGCCCTACAACCCTGTCTGCCCATGCCAGAATATTCTGCGTGTGATCGCGGTGACCGCCTGCTGCCCATCAGCCCCGGGGCCTTCCTGGGAACAGCCCGCCCCAGTGCCTGCTCCCCGCCTTCCCTCTTTCCAAGCTCAAGTCCCCTTTAAGGAAGCCTTCCCCAACCACATGGGCCCCACCCCAAGTGCCCCGACCTCCCCTGGTCTGTGCCCAGAAGCATACCCCCTCTTCTGGGAGCAGGGGCCATGTCGCCCCTTCTTTTGTAGCTCCTCCCCAAAGGGTTGGACACCCACAGATGAACGGAGTATGCGTGGCCTGCCTGCTGACTTCTGCGTGCGTCGCTAGGGGTCTGTCCATGGGTGTCAGTGCCTCTGTGCCTGTTTCAGGAATTTGGAGACTTCCTAGGACCCCAGCAGGTGAAGGACCTGCTGTTAGCAGCCCTGGAAGGCTTGAAAGGCAGCTCAGAAGCCCGGGAGAAGGACTTGGGGGAGATGATGCAGCTGGCCTCGGAGGTCACCATCAGCTCGGTGCTGGAGTGGTACCACCACAGGGTGGTGGAGGTGGTAAGGCCCCCTGCGGGCAGGGGCTGGGCAGGGAGACCCCGCAGGGCCTGCTCATCCCTTGGGACCGGCCATCTGGCAGTGGCAGGATGGGGGGTGCCGGAACCCCAAGGCACCAGGGCAGGGCAGGGGTGGTGGTGGTGGTGAGTTCTAGGTGCCTCGACTTGCAGGTGAGAAAGAACTCACTTGATCCGGTGGGGGTGGGGAGGGCAGTGAGGACCCCTGGCTGTCTCCCAGGGAAGGAACAGGCGTGCCGCTCCCCCTCCTCTCCCCCTCTCTCTCCTGGGGCCCTCCTCTCTCTCTCTCCTCTCCCCTGCCACTCTATCCTGTCACCCCCACTTCCTGCCTTCTCTCATCTCCATGATCTCCCCATGCCTGCCTCGGGCCTTCTCCAACCGGCCACCCGCCTGCTCACGGCCGCCCCCGGCTCTGCCCCAGATCCCAAAAATCATGCAGGCCATCTACATGCAGCTGAACCACATCCAGGAGCCACGGGCCCGCGAGGTGGCCCTGCTGCCCGTCTCCCTCCTGGCCAGCTCCTTCATGACCGAGGTGGTCGTGGCCCTGCTCACGTGTCCCCTCCCGCTGGACAGGTACCGACTGAGGGGTTCCCGCCACCACTGCTCGGAGGGTTGGAGCAGCCCCCATCCTGGGCTAGGAACCTGTCCTTCCACCCAGAGAAGGCCCTTGCCCTCCCAGCTGGCCGCTTTTCCGTAAGATCTGTGGTGCTTCTGACAGCCATTCAGCATTTCCAAAGCACCGGATACGTCCGTGCAGGGCGCTAATACCTTCTCTCCTTGGTACAACAACCCCATTCTACAGATGGGCAAACTAAGGGGAAGTCTCTTGTCCTTGGCACCCAGTGAGCAAGCAACAGGATGAGGACCTAAACTCAGATTTGACCAACTCCAAGCCCAGAGATCTAGGGGTGCCGTAGAAAGGAGGCTTGAATGTTGGTCCTGACCCTGCCTCTACCTGCTGTGTGGTCTTGGGTGGTTTACTTGCCCGCGCTGGGCTTCAGTTTTCCCCTAGAGGCAGAAGGGGAACTACTCCCTGCAGAATTCCCACCCCAGATGGCTGGTTGTGACAAGTAATGCAGCCAGCTGAGCTAAGTGCCTGCCCAGGGCTGGATGCTGCAAGGGGCCTGATGGGCAGAGGGGACTGTGGCCAGAGAGGCCAGACTGACTGCTCCAGCCTCCCAGTCCAGGAAACACTCCCACACGTTTCTGAATGAACAGAACAAGGCAGCAAGTTGTGGGACCCACGCCTTAAGATGGTTGTTTGAGCATGAGGGCAGAATTGTGCAGGGCTGTGTGACGAGGTGTGTCTAGTAGGGACAGCTGGTACCATTCACAGAGGCCAGGGAGATCAGTTAGGAAGGTGAGGGCCAGGGTGATACATCCCCCTCCTCCCACCCAGAAGAATTTAACCCTTTTTGGCCACCCCACCCCCACCCCAGAGGGTTTCTTCTTGGAATCACTAAACCTTCAGACTCATAAGACCGGCGGGGGGGGGGGGGGGGTGGGGGGCGGGGGGGGGGAGGGCACACCTGACATCGGAGTCACTCAGGATATAGGACAGAGCAATGACAGGAGCTCCTCTTCCCAGGAGTCCTTGCAGCAGCCCATGCAGCAGGCCAGACAGCACTGGGACAAAATTTAAGGCGGCCTGGTTCTCAGGGGCCACACCTCCACTTGCATGAGCCCCAGAGAGAGGGTCTCCTTACATCTTGTGCCCTGGAGGCCTCACATTCCCCACTCGGGGCTTAAGAGCTGGTCTCTTGGGCCTCTCAGGTGAAAGGTATAGGAGCTGCCCTGGCTTAGATGGCTCAGGCCTCCTGGGAACCGCTGTCTCTCACAAAAGCTCTATAGACTTGGCTTCTGGGGTCCCCACGGGGGGCGAGCCCCGTCCCAAGAGCCACCGCACCCCGGGAAGCTCAATGCTACAGCGTCCTCATCGGTTCTTAGAGTTAATTTATAGTTCCTCCCAGCCCAGATGCAATTTACCAATTGGGTCATTTTTACTATAAGCGATGTTGCCTAGCAACATAGTTGACATACTATCTTTATCATGTTTCCAGGGGAACAGAGCTGGAAAGTTAATGGAAGGTTCACATGCTCATGCAGAAGGGGGAAAGGGTTCTGTTAACCCGTTAGTGCACTGGCCGGTCAGTGCTTTCAGCTCCCCGTGACAGGAGTGCTCACAGGCTGGCCCAGATGCTCTCCCCTGCCTGGAGTACTGACTTCTAGGGGACAGGAGCAGACACGCCTTGAGATTGTGTGACCAATGCAAGGTCCAGGTCCTAAGGGGCCCCCCTGGCATAGAGGAATGATCACAGGTTTTGAAGGCTGGTCACTTCCTGACTCTGTAGCTCATTAGCTGTGTAGTCTCAGACTGGTGATTTCACCTCTCTGAGCCTCAACTCCCATCTGTAAGATGAGAATAACAACCCACCTCGAGGGTCATTTGAGAATTCAGTGACCTTGAATGTCTTGAATATCTCATTCACGGCCAAATGCCCAGAGGTTTGCTTAGTGCCTGGCGTATAGCAGGTGCTCCATATTTGCTGAATAAGTCGTGTATAAAGCACATGATATGATACGGGAAATAGGGTTTTCAATAATTGTTAGCCCCCTGCCTCTTAGAGAGTGTTTTCTGGACCATTCCTTGCTGACTCACCCATGGGTTGCATTTCGAGGGCATCTTGTCTTCTTCCCAAAACTGCTGGGAGGCTGGGTGGGGCTAGTGCCCTGGTCCCCACTAACCATCTCCCAACCCCTGACCTCCCAGCAACGGCGCAGAGATGTGGAGGCAGCTAATACTGTGCAAGCCCAGCTGTGATATCCGAGACCTCCTGGATCTGCTCCTGATGAGCCTGAAGGAGAAGCCCTTCACCAAGAAGGGCCGGGCCTCGATCGTGCCCTTAGCGGTGAGGACCCACCTCGCCTACCCCATGACTGCTTGGTCCTAGGCTCCTCCCTCCTCCACACCTGCTGAGCTGAGCTCAGCACACCCAGCTTCTAGTGCCCTGCTCTGCCAGGAACTAGTTGTGCGCCTTGGGCACACTTGTCCATTTCTGGGCTCTTGTTTGTGACCCACTGGATGGCCCAGTACTGCTGCTTACAGGGACAGCAGCAGCCTGGGAGGAGGAGACCGAATGACCTGGGACACACAGACCTGAGTCTGAGATCTGGCTTTGCTGAGTTAGTATTTTGTGACCTAAGGAAGTCACTTCACCTCCTTGAGGCTCAGTCTCTGCATCTGTAAATGAAAATGATAAAGTCTGCTCCCTATGGTGGGTGAGAAGGTGGCTGCCAGACTCAGAGGTCAGCCCTGAGAACACAGGAGGCAATGCGACTGCAGGAAGGTGACTGGGTGGGAGGATAGATTTCTCTCCGCTTCTATCATTGGCACCTTGGTCCTAGCCAGCTAGATAATACCCCTGCTCATTTCCCTGCTTCCACTCCAGCTCCTCCTACAATCTGTACCACAGCCAAAAAATCTTTGAAAATGCACCTCTGCTCTTCTCAATACCCTCAATGCCTTCCCATTGCCCTTGAGAATAGCATGGTGTCCCTACCTGTGCTTAAGGCCGTGCACCCTTTGCCAGCCTCACCACACTCCGTGGTCCCTCTTACTTAAGCCCAGCCTTGTTGTTCGTCGTCAGAAGTTCATACACACTACGCAATCTCCGTCACAGGGCCTTTGCACATGCTGTCTCTCTCCTGAACTTCTCTCCACTAACCTAAATCCTACTCATCCCCCAGCTCTCAAGTCAAGCATCACCTCCTCGGGGAAGCCTGCCCTTATCTCCCTGACATGATCAAATCTGTGCATCTTATACTTTGCTTCACATACTTTATCTTGGGAGAGCTTACCCCAGTTGTGATTTGGCAATAGTGTGTGGAGTCCTTTGAGTAATCTGTGAGATGCACGAATTCAGTGCCTGAACCTGTTTTGCCCACCGGGATATCCCTAATGTCTAGCGTATACAGGTACATAGCAGACATTAAAAAAAAAATTGTTGAACTGATTCATTTAGTCAACAACAGTAATTGAGCACCTACTGTGTGCCGGGCACACATAATTTCTGGGGATTCAGCAGAGAACAAGGCATGCTGGTGGAGAGAAGCAAAGACATGGTGGGTGGAGGGGTGGGTGATGTTACCCCTTAACAGAGGAGGACAGTGTTGCTCGGTGACATCCCAGGTCTTAGCCAAGGTCACAGAGCTAGTGAGTGGTGGGGCCAGGGCTCGGACCCTGATCTCCTAGCTCTGAATCCTGCGTTTTGCCACCGTGTCCCTTTGCCCCTCTCCCCCAGCACTGAGTTCTACGAATAAGGCATGGGCACCCGCTCCTTCCCTGATTTGGTCACTCATCGTTTCCTCTCTCAGCCGTTGTGTGTTAGTGTATTCTTGAGTCACCCGTTTGTGCTTTTTGTTCAAGCGTAGTCCGAGCATGGATACAGTGCGGACTCATTTTTATCTTACGGTGTCGACAAACCATTTGAGCAAGACTGAGCCAAGAGCAGAGCCCTGTAGCACATCACTAGAGACTTCTCTTTATCCTGCTGACCGTGTTCTTTGGATACAAGCATTATCTTTGGTCTACTGAAAAATGTAAAGGCTCTGAGTCCCAGAAGCTTAGCTTAGCTTGCCACTCCCTCACTATATAACCATCTCTAGCCTTGGTATTTAGATCTGTAAAATGGGCAGTAATAGCTCCTGCCTTGTCTATCTTACCTGTTCGGAAAAGTGAAATAGTGTGTGTGGAAGGGCTTGCTGAGCTGTAAAGTACAAACTGCCTTTCGTGGTCCCCACCCAGCCCTCCTTGTGTGACTTGTTTCCCTGGGAACATGCCAACTTCACAATCCAAGGCTTCTCCCTTGGGCCGGCTGCCTGGGGGCACGGATCTTGGCCATTTCTTCGTAAAGAAGCCTTCTTTCCCACCCCTCCCCTCATTCACCCTCCATCGCCTGTGGGGCTGGCGGGAAGAGGACCAGAGACCCCAGTTTACAGAGGATGAATGAATCTGAGGCCCAAAGAGGGCTAGGGAGTGGTGGACCAGAATGAGCCATCCAATCTTGTGACCCCTGCCTGTCACCTCCCCCTGCCCCTGCACTCTCCTCCTGCCAGTGAGGCCTTAGTGGGCCCAGTGGGAGGCGGGCCCAGGCCAGGACAGACTGCATAGCAGGTGGAGAAGTTGGAAGGTGAGCACCCGTCAGGTCCCAGGGAGCATTGTGGGTCAAATACCAACAAAACCAAGCTTCCGGGACTTTGGAGGGCTGGTGTGGGGAGCCATGGATGGAAGGGGCAGGGGGGTGATCAGTAGGTGTGGAGTGACAGAGTCCAGGTCTGGGCCTCCCTGGCTCCCACTCAAGGCTGGGGTTAATTTCTCTTGGTTGCTGGGCACCAGGGGATCCAGTGACGGTGGCCTGGTTTAATGGGCCAAATTGAAGGGGCAATGGGTGCCCCCTCACGGTCTCTGTGCCTGTGTTATGAATGAGGAAGAGGCAGGGCATCCTGTACCTGGTGTCTGAGTCCCAGACACCTGGGACTTGAGTCCCAGCTCTGCTCCCAAGGGCTGGGTGACCATGGGTGTCTTCTCCCTTCTGAGTTTGTCTCCCCACCTTCACAACGGGATCAACACCCCGCCTGACAGGGGCACCTGGGCAGGGCTCAGGCGGTTAAGCATCTTAACTTCGGCTCAGGTCATGATCTCAGGGTTCATGAGTTTGAGCCCCGAGTCTGGCTCTGAGCTGACAGCTCAGAGCCTTGCGTCTACTTCTCGGGTTATGTCTCTCTCTCTCTCTCTCTCTCTCTCTCAAAGATAAACAAACATTAAAAATTTTTTTTAAAAGACTCTACCTGACAAAAGGTGGGAGAGGATCCCTCTACCATGATTGTTCCAGGGTTGTGTCAACATCAAGGAGGCAGGCTATTGTTCTCGTGTAGGGCTCACCCAGACAGCCAGGAGTTGGGGTGCGGGAGGGGGCGTTGAGAGCTGGGCTCTCCCAATTAAAAAAAATTTTTTTTTTAATATTCTTAATTTGAGAGAGAGACAGAGCAAGCAGGGGAGGGACAGAGAGAGAGAGAGGGAGAGAGACAATCCCAAGCAGGCTCCACACTGTCAGCACAGAGCCTCATGCGGGGCTAGAACTCATGAACTGTGAGATCACGACCTGAGCCGAAACCCAGAGTCGGAGGCTTAACTGAGCCACCAGGCGCCTCTGGTCTCTCCCAATCTGAGCCCGAGAAGAGCAAAGGTCCACGTCCAGCTTGCTAGCGAAGCGACCCGGGCCCCTACCGGAGCCTGCAGCCAGCCTCCCCTCCGCCCCCAGGCAGCCAGCGGGCTGTGCGAGCTCCTGTCGGTCAGCAGCTGCGTGGGCTTCGTGAGGCGCATCTACCCCCAGCTGCTCCTGGCCCTGCTCATTCAGGTCCATTACCACATCGGCCTCAACCTGCCTGGCCGCGCGGCTTTGCGCAAGGACGCCAAGAAGGACGCCCAGCCCTCCGTCTTCGTACCCGTGCGGTATGTCCACTGCGGGGGAGCCACCCAGCGAGGGTCCTTTCGAGCGTTGTCAGAGCGATCGATCAGTAGAAATTAGCTTTGGGACTAAAGGAGAAAACAGAAGCACACTTTTATGAGAGCCAGTACATTTCTTCAACAACTGTTTGGGAGCACCTGCTGTGATGTGTGGGCCAGGCTCTGGCTGACACTGGACAATGGCAAGCAATCAGCTCACAATTTCGTTTCTCCCCCGGGGCTCTCTAGAGATATTGTTTGTATTAGAGTTGTATCCACGGCCCACCATTTTATTTTCTATTTTTTAATATAGTACCTTTTCAAATGTTTATTTTTGATAGAGCAAGCCCACGTGCAAGTGGGGGAGGGGCAGAGCGAGTGGGGGACAGAGGATCCCAAGCAGGCTCTGGGCTGACGGCAGAGAGCCCGATGCGGGCCTTGAACTCATGAACCGTGAAACCATGACCTGAGCCGAAGTCAGACGCTTAACCGACTGAGGCCCCCAGGAACCCGCCCCCCACCGTTTTATTTGTAATTATTAACCGGTGTAGGTAATATACGCACATGGGTAAAAGTCTCAAAAGAGGTCGGAGGTGAGTCTCTTTTCCTCTCCTTACCCAGTGACCCTCCCCAGAAAAACCGGGTTCTTTCATACCCTTCCCCAGCTGGTTTATGCAGAGATAAGCACACATTTAGATTTCTGTTTTTATACCAACGGTAGCGGACTTTACAGTTAGACATTTTTGCTTTGAGCAGCTACTATATCTTGGAGATCATACATGTAGAGCTGCCTCATTATTTTTAACAGCTAAATAATATCCCCGTAAGTGCAGTTTCAAGGTACCATAGTCTATTTAACCAGGATCCTCTCGATTTAGGTACTTTGCAGCCCTTGGCACTTACAGACGGTCCTGCAGTGAGCTCGTGTGTATGTCTCTAGGCGTGACTGTACATGTAGGACGAATTCTTGAAAGTAGAATGGGCGTGTCCAAGGGTCCCTGCATCGAAATCTCGAGCTGGAACAGGCATGCGCAGTGGAAAGTGCTGGTGAGCCGTGAGTGATGAAGGGGAACACGGCAGCACCCCCTGCGCACCCAGTTTGCCGAAGTGCCCTCCCCAGAGGGCACGGAGTGCAGCCGTGTGTGAGAATGACTGTCCCACGCCTTTGCCGGCACAAGGGAACAGACACGTTTATCTCTGCGGATCTGAAAGTTGGAAAAAACGCTGTGATTTTCATTCGCGCCCCTGTTATTTTGAATGAGGTGGAAGGTGAAATGCCGTTTGTGTTTCCTGTTCTGTGAGCAGTGTCTGCCCCGTTTTATACGGGACTGCTGGGGATTTTTCTGGTGAGAGCGTTTTCTGTGCTGAGGACGTTAAGTCTTTGTCACTCGTATTCCAGTTTGTCACTTAACCTGCAACATTTCATGGTCGTTTGCCATCCAGAAGGTTTACGTTTGTGTGTAGTTGAGTTTATCAGTCTTTTTGTTTTTAATGTTCATTAAAAAAAAGTTTTGTTTTTTTTGAGAGAGAGAGAGGATGCAAGTGAGCAAGGGGCAGAGAGAGAGAGAGGAAGGGGCGGGGCGGGGAGAGAGAGGGAGAGAGAGAATCCCAAGCAGGCTCCACATTGTCACGTTGGGCTCGAGCTCATGAACCGTGAGATCATGACCTGAGTGGAAATCAAGAGTTGGACGCTTAACCTATTGAGCCACCCAAGTGCCCCTGTCAGTCTTTTCTTTTTTGGCTTCTGTTGTGTAATGCTCAGAGGGGTACACGTTGAGGGGCGGAGGGCGAGCCCTTGTGTGGCGGGGCTTGAAGTTAGAGCACCTTGGATTTGAGTGCTGGTTCCATCATTTAGGCTGTGTCTGCTGGGTAAACTGCTTTAGCCTCTTGGCGGCCTGGTGTTCTTGCCTACGAAATGGGGGCAGTCTTCCTGCCCCACAGGTGTGCTGGAAGGACAAACAGGACCGCATCCCAGCGGGACACCACGTGCCAAGGTCGGGCCACCCATGCTGACTCCGCCAGCACTCGTGAGGCCGGCACCCCTGACTCAGAAAGCCGGCGGGCTCCACGGCAAACAGAATCAGAGGAAAGCAGAGGAGGCGCTGGGTGGGGGAGGGAAGGGGAGCACGTGGCGGAGAAGTTCTCGACTGTCTAGCGATGAAGAGCGTGGCCTCCCTGAGCCAGGCTGTCCAGGGAGCGTCCCCCGCCCTGCGTAATGATGTCCACTTCTGCGCCCTGCAGCAGCCCCGCACTTGGATGCAGCTCCGCGTTGGGTCGTTGGCCCCCCCATCCCGCTGTAGGGTCAGGGCAACACATGCTCCGCTTTGCTGGGAAAAGCTGAGAACCTTCCAGGGAGGTGACGCTCCCGGAGTGGGTGTTTCGGGGAGACAAAGGAGCCACGCCCCTGTCCCCAGACTTCCTCTTAGGGTCGCCTCCCCTTTTTTGCAAAGCAGCACAGACCTCACTTGGGGGCTCCTAGCGCTGTATCTTTGGGAGGGGGGTGGGGAGGAAGGAGGAAGGGTAGCGGCATTTTTGTTAAAATTTGGAGGCTGTTGGAGGAAACGGTGGAAGCGTGGAGAGGCCGGACCAGGCCTGACGTGCCGCTGCGTCCGGATCAGGGGAGGGGTCCTTCAGTGCCTCCAGGTTGGCGAATCACTCCTTACATGCCCTGAGGGGGTGAAGGACTCGGGGCCAGCGCAGGTGACTGTACAAGTGAGCAGAGAGGACTGTCCTGCAGGGTGCTGCCCGGTCATGGGCGTGAAGGAGTGGGGACGAGTGAGGCAGGACCCCGGGGCTCAGCTGGGGAGGCCTGGCCCCCACCTCTCCCTCTAGGGAAGAGGCTCAGGAGAAACGGGAAGATAAAGCAGCATTTCTGAAAGGAAGGGAGTTCTGCTTCTGTTTACTCTCTTTCTCAAAGCTAACAATCATTTTTAAAAAGCCTCTTTGTCTGGAGACACCAATTATCGCTATCTAACAATCAGCATGGCCGAGAGATGCGGGTCTGGCCAGATGGGAGCTGCTGGGAGGGAGTCCCGGCCTGTGGGAGCAGGTGGCAGGAGATCTCAGCCCCCTTGTCTTGGCAGCTGGGTGGTCAAAGTGGTGAAAACCCTGCTGCTGAGGATGGGCTGCTCATACGAGGTCACCTTTCTGGAGGACCAGGGCGGCTGGGAGCTCATGGGGCAGGCCGAGAACCACCACCGCGGAGTGTCCCTGCTGGCAAGGTGAGGCTGGGGCTCCCTGGGGCAGGGGGTGCAGGGAGGCAGAGACCCCAGCATCTTCACACACACGTGGCTTCGCGTCTGTCTCTGGGCCAGACCCTTCCCTCGGTCCATCACCTGTTTTCTGAATGGCGGGGTATCGCCTATCTTGGCGGGTGGATGCCACACACATGAATAATGGCACACGGTCCGTGGAGGCTGTGGCTATGACAGTGCCCGGCAGTTGTGGAGCACTTAGCATACTTACAAAGCACCTTTTCTCGCGGTCTTGGGACTTCAGTGCCCACGCTAATACAGAAATGGTGGGGTGGTCTAGTATTTCTGTGTCGGGCCTTGGCGTCGGTCTGCCTGCGTCTGAGTCCCAGCTCATCCCCTCCCCGCTGTGTGTCTCAGGGCAAGTTCCTTGCCCTCTCTGTGTCTCAGTGTGCCCATCAGTAGTGTGGAAATAGGAATAGGACCCATCGCCAGGGTTTGGGATGAGGGTTGAATAGAGTACTTTGAAGAGCCCCTGGTAATGGCAAGAGCTCAACACAGGTTAGCTTTCGCTATCATTATGCTGACCAGTGGGCAGGGATTATCAACGCACATTTTGCAGAGCAGGATGCCAGGGTGCAGAGAGGGACAGTTATGCACCAAAGGTCACACAGCTAGGAAGTGGCAACGCTGGGAGATGACCTCCTGATCCAGACCAGGCTCTTCCCTTGCAACCATACACAGACTCGCATAAGGTTGGGAAGGCGTACCTCGATTTCGGTGATGTGGCTCCTACAGTCTGTTCTTTAACCCTGCGCTCTGAGTGCCCAGGATGGTGCGGTCCCGGGGGTCTCATGATATAATTGCATTTATTGAGCACCTCCTGTGTTCTAGGCATCATGCAAAGGGCTGTATGCTCTGTGCTCTTGGGCGAGCTTTCTCACTCTGAGCCTCGGTTTCCCCATCTGTAAAACAAAGCAGTTAAACCAGGTGGCCTCTGAGAGCCTGTCGGGGTGGGAAATCCTGGGAACACAGGCCCCCAGGTGCCCCTGACTTGCCCAGAGTTTAGATTGCCAGGCCAGACCCCACCCAGCAGGCCCCCGGGGCTGGAGAGCCTGAGAGGACTGCTCGCCCCTCCTCACCCCCAGGGCCATGGTGCATTACTCCTGCCAGGAGCTCTGCCGCATCCTCTACCTGCTCATCCCGCTCCTGGAGAGAGGCGACGAGAAGCACAAGATCACTGCCACCGCCTTCTTCGTGGAGGTACCGAGGGGCAGCGGGCGCCGGGCGAGGCTCCCCTGGGCCACCCGGAGCACAGACCTCAGTTCACGTGACCAGTCATTTCTCCTGTGCAAACAGTACTTAACAACTGAGAGTTTCATGAGCATGATTGCTCTAGAATACAAAGGCCTCATAGAATTTCCCTTTGGTCCTCCTCTTTCCACCCCTTCACCCCATTCTACTCTCCCCAGACTCCCCTCATGCCCAGGCAACCCCAACCTTGGCTGGGCAGTGCCATGTGCTGGGCACCAGACCTGCAAGGTTGGAGGTACAAATATGAAACTGACTCTGCCTAGCCCTCAAGGAATTTTCAATGCGGTAGGGAAGCCGGAGGACACCGTAATTATAACATGGGGTGCCATGGAGTGACCTGTGCTATGATGGCGGAAGTCCAGGCTGTGGCGGAAGAAAGGAGACTGGAGGTGGTGGTGGTGGTGGGAGCATCAGGGAGGACTTCCTGGAGGAAGTAACATCTAAGCTGAGTTGAATGTGTGGAGGGTACCAGGGGGTGCTGGGGGAGGTGAATCAGGAGGTTGGTTAGGGTCAGATCCAGAAGAGGACACCCACCAACAGTTATAGCTAACATTTGCTGACTTATTTGAGGATAGATGGTTTTATTTCTTTTATTTCTTTTTTTTAATAGGTAACATTTATTGAGCACTTACTATCCTCCAGGCACGTTCTTAGTGTTTTACACATATATTTGATCCTCATGATAATCCTGTGGTGCAGATGCTATTTCATCCCCCAGTTTAGAAGGGGAAACTGAGGCACAGATTTAAGTTAAGTTTTCCGAGGCCACACAGCTCGTAAGTGGCAGATCCAGGATTCAAACCCAGACACAAACCCACTCTCTCCCTCCCTCCCTCTCTTTAGTTTAAAAAAAATTGCGGTAAAATATACATAACATAAAAGTTACCCGTTTAGCCATGTTTCAGTGTAGATCCCAGGGGCATTAGGTTCAGTCACATTCTTGTGCAGCTGTCAGGACCGTCCACAGAATTGCTCGTCGTCCTTCCTAAATGCAGCCTCTGTCCCAGACTGAAACTGTATTCGTTAAACACTATGCTGCCGTTCTGCCTCCCCAGCCCCTGGCACCCAGCACTCTGCTCTCTGTCTATGAACTTGGCATTGTAAGTTTCACATAAGTGGAATCATACAATGTCCTTTTGTGTCTGGCTTTTTTCACTCAACCTTATGTCTTCAAGGTTCATCCATGTTGTTAAAGGGGCTCAGAATTTCATTCTTTTTTAAGGCTGAGTAATATTCCCTTGGGTGTATATACCACCCTTTGTCTATCCATTCATGTGTCGATGGGGCTCTAGGCTTACCCTTTCCTTAACATTCCCCTGGAGCACTGAGCAGTGGCTCTCCACCCTGGGGCAAGTGTCCTCAGCCTGGTCCAGGCCTTCTCCTCCTCCCCAGAAGATGTGGGCTGCTCTCGGCCAGAGCCGGGCCCACTATGTTCACTGTGGCACCTTGACGTAGCTCACGTGTCCCTCCCCAGCTTCCCTAGCCACCTCTGCTGTGACTGTCTATGTGCGTGCTTGCTTCTTCCAACGGCAGGTGAACTCAGGGGAGCCGTGTGACCCTGGCAAGTCCCGGAACCCCCCTGTGCCTTGGCTTCCTCGCTTATAGTATGGGGATAATAAATTGCCCACCTCATAATGTTTTGCTGAGGATTAAATGAGTTCACGTGAAGCTCTGAGAATAGTGCTTGCACCTGGGAAGCACCGTCTGTGAGTCAGCGGTATTACTGCTGTTATTATTATCATCACCATCATCCTCATCAATATGCTTCCCTGCATCTCTAGCGTGTAGCCCAGAACCTGGTACAGAGCAGGTCTGAGCATCAGTTGGGTGGATGGGTGGAGGGGTGGGTGGAGCCTTTCCTGCCTCCTCCCCCTCTGATCCACGGCCCTGCCCCTCTCCCCAGCTCTCTCTTTTCATCATACAGACACAGGGCCTCAATAGTCACAGTGGAGGGAAGGCCAGGGAACGGATGGGAGAAGCATTCCTGAGGCTGACCAGGCAGGGGGCTGCCGTGGGTGGGAGGGTGGTGGAGAGAAGAAGGAGATGAGGGTGATGCCCAGTTTAGGGTTGGAGAGTGGAGGGCGGTGTTGCTAACCCCTGCCACGGGAACAAAGGGGAAGGGTAGTTCTAAGGAGGAAAGGAACCGAATTTCGTGTTGGACCTGAACTCATGCACCGAAAGTGTGCTCTAAGCACATACTCTACCCCAGAGCTTGTGTTAGGTAACAGGGACCCAAGGAGAGGCACTCAGTTTGTGTTCTCAAGGAAGCTCCAGAGGGCAGAGGGGTGGCAGGAGGCAGACGCATAAGTAGATAGGGGCACTGGGGTTTCCCTGTTCAGGGCTCCCAGAGAAGGGGGCAGTCCACCCAGACGAGGCCTGGGCACATTGTCAACCATGGCTTCGAGGGGGAGCCTAGTTTTAGACGGAGCCACGCAAGGTGCTTGAGTGGAAGTGGGCGCCCTTGCAGAAGGGCATCCTGCCAGCACAGAAAGGACAAAAAGCCTGGGTCCTTCCACAGACAACGGGCAGCTTAGTTAGCAGCTGGTTGGCGGTCAGAGTGTGAGGATGGGCATGGCGTGAATGAGGCCCCAGGGGCAAGTAGGGCCCGATGGTGAAAGTCAGTGGGGGGGCACAGGGGCTCTGAGCTGGAGAGTGACACGTTCAGCCTCTGGCAAACTGTTTTCCAAGTCAGGAGCTCTGGACGGCGCCATAGACTAGAGACGGTGCCTTGAGTGTTATATGCCTAGGGCTGGCAGTTAAAATCCTGAGCTGAGGGGCTCACTGAGGACGGTGGGCAGAGGGAAGCCAGGCAGAGAGGACAGAGTCTGGCGTCACCAACACTGATGGCTGGGTGGGGACAGGAGCCAGTGGCTGGTACCAACTAGACCAGCACTGTCCAATATGATAGCCACCAGCCACATTAGGGCCTAGTCAGCCCCTGAAATGTGTCTGTCTGAATCGAAATGTGTTGTGAGTTTGAAATTCACACCGCATTTCAGACTTGATTCAAAAAAGTCTTAGAGACTAAAATATGTCAATAATCTCTTTATTGATTACATGCTGAAATGATAAGACTTTGGATATATTGGGTCAAATAAGATGTATTACTAAAATTGACTTCATCGATTTCTCCTTTGCTTTTTTAACGCGGCTTCTAGAAAATTTAAATTTACGCACGTGGCTTGCTTTGGACAGCGCTGACCAGATAACAATCGTTCATGCCCCACACTTAGCCCCTGGTCATCCGGGGTGCACTCCCCGTGCGTGGGGAGACGGATGGCTGCACTGGCCCTCGGCCCAGGGAGTAATTACCATCACCCCTGCAGCTTCTCCAGATGGAACAGGTGCAGCGGATCCCTGAGGAGTACTCTCTGGGGAGGATGGCTGAAGGCCTGAACCACCAGGACCCCATCATGAAGGTGCTGTCCATCCGAGGCCTGATCATCCTGGCCCGCAGGACTGAGAAGGTGAGCAGAGGACAGAGGAGAGCTCGGCCAGCCAGGCCCCGAGCTCAGGGAAGGGTGGAGCTTGGCCATCACGGACTCTCAGATGCTGGAACCCATTTCTGCCCCTGCCTCAGTTGCCCCATCTGTAAAGTGGATAGATAGCCTTTAAAGATTCCCCATACATTTTATTCTTTCTGAAATAGTTTCCTTTTAAAAAAATGTTCGCTTATTTATTTATTTTTGAGAGAGAGGGCACGTGAGTAGGTGGGGCACAGAGACGGAGAGAGGGAGAGAGAGAATCCCAAGCAGGCTCCTCGCTGTTAGCATGGAGCCCGATGGCGGGGCTCGATCCCATGAACTTAGAGGCCATGACCTGAGCTGAAATCAAGAGTCAGATTCTGAATCGACTGAGCCACTCAGGCACCCCTGAAATCGTTTCTAATCCAGATTTTTCACAATGACCCTGAAGGGAGTGTGTATAGGAGGGGTTGGGGATGGCAGTAATCATTCCCGTTTTACAAATTAGGAAACTGAGTCCCAGATTGTTGGTGCACCTTAGCATTTTTTAAAGAAATGTTGGTTCATTTTTGGCAGAGAGAGAGAGAAAGAGGGTGTTCACACATGAGCACAAGTGTGGGAGGGGCAGAGAGAGAGAGAGAGAGGAAGAGAGGGAGACACAGAATCCAAAGCAGACTCCGGGCTCCCAGCTGTCAGCACAGAGCCCGACACAGGGCTCGAACTCACGAACCAGGAGATCGTGACCTGAGCAGACCTCGGATGCTCAACCGACTGAGCCCCCCCGGGCGCCCCCATCTTAGCATTTTAAAAAGTGCTTTGTTTTCCTCTGCCTGGTGCGGTTGCAGCTCAGGGTCTAGAGGGCCGAGGGGACAGGATGTAGACTGCAAGCTAACTAGCAACACAGGCCATCTACCTAGTGCCAATAAGGGGGTGGCCACAAAGGGCCTCAGGTCTCCAGGAAGGAGTGAGTGAGGACACAGAGGACTTTGGGGACGGGAAGAGCTTGAGTGAGGGCATTCCAGGCCGGTGGGATGGCATAACCAAAAACCTGGAGGGGTATCGTCTCCACCAAGTTTATCTCAGTGAATCAGAGGCTGGGGCTCTCGCCTGTCAGCCCAGGTAGGATCCCCCATCCCAGATGGTCCTGCCCCACAGACTGCCAAGGTCCAGGCCCTCCTGCCCTCTATGGTGAAGGGCCTGAAGAGTATGGACGGGCTGCTGGTGGTGGAGGCGGTCCACAACCTCAAGACCATCTTCAGGGGGCAGGACCGGAAGCTGATGGACAGTTCGGTCTATGTGGAGATGCTTCAGGTCCTGCTCCCACACTTCAGTGATGTAAGGGATCCCACAGGGGTGGAGGGTGAGAGGGTTTGGCGGGGGGGCTCTTTACTAGTCTGGGGGATGCAGTAGCTGCCACGGCCTTCTGGGGGCAGGGCAGACCGGAGTCAGCCCAGGGGGAGGGGCCCCTCGTTCCAACTGGCACACTGTTTGTGAGTGGTTTGCATGGAGAAAGTTCCTTCTCTAATTGGTTCCCACAGAGTGAGCTCTTTTGTAATGAAGCCTCCCCAGACATGTGCCTCCTTGCAATTGGCCCACCTCGCGAGGGCGCGTTTTTTAATTGGTTCCAGCAGAGGGGGATGTTTTTCCCACTTGGCACTAAGGCACCTTTTAGGTTAGTGGGGGGCCCTGGCTGGGGAGAGAGGGCAGAACTCTGGACCTAGGCTCCAGTGAGGGGGATGCTGGCCCCAGATCAGCCCCACCAGGTGGCCTCTACTTTTCTCCGTCCATCTCCGTGCTTCTTGTGTCTGGAGGCCACCCCCACCCCCCCCCACCCCCCCCCCGCGTGAGTGGAAGGAAGGCTGATGCCTCCGCGTGGGGCTCAGAGGCCCAGCAGCCTCTGGGAGGAGGGAGCACGCCTGAGCCTCCGGGTCTGCCCCAGTCACGAGAGGACGTGCGCTCCTCCTGCATCAGCCTGTACGGCAAGGTGGTCCAGAAGCTGCGGTCGCCTCGCACCCCAGCCGTAGAGGAGCAGCTGATGGGCACCTTGGTGCCCCTGCTGCTGACCATGCAAGACGGCAATGCCAAGGTGAGCCAGGTGAGTGTGCGTAGGCCCTGGGCCCTGCAGCCAATCCTCCCGTTAGGGAAACCAGGCCAGAGTCGCTAACCATCTGTCTTGGACAAGCCTGTTTCCCAAAGGCACCGTGGTGGAAGTCCTCCTCAAAAGGAACAACTGCACTTGTGCATTTCAGAGTGTTTTTTTTTTAATTTTTTATTGATTAAAAAAATTTTTTTTGAGTTTATTTATTTTAGAGAGAGAGAGAGAGAGAGCGCGCGCGCGAGCGTGCATGAGTGGGGGAGGGGCAGAGAGAGAGGAAGACACAGCATCCGAGGCACCTTTTAGGTTAGTGGGGGGCCTTGGCTGGGGAGGGCTCTGGCTGGCTCCAGGCTCTGAGCTGTCAGCACAGATGCGGGGCTTGAACCCACAAACCACGAGGTCATGACCTGAGCTGAAGTCAGCCGCTTAGCCGACTGAGCCACCCAGGCGCCTCAGGCACTTGTGCATTTCAAACAGGATTTGATTTTCCAAAAGTCAGTTTCACAAAACTGTTTTTCTGGAGTATGTTCTGGCTGTCGTGGAGTTCCCCAGCGCTGGCATTGTCCTCCTCTTGGTCCCCAGAAATGTGTGAAGACCCTGTTCCGCTGTTCCTGCTTCATGGCCTGGGAACTGCCAAAAAGAGCTTATAGCCGGAAGTCCTGGGACAACCAGCAGCAGACGGTGGCCAAAATTTGCAAGTACCTTGTGAGTGCTTTCGAGACTGAGTGGTTCCTGATGAGTGTGCTGGAGGGGGCCAACTCTTCCCTTTTCTCTTCCTTCTGTTCGCCCAAGCATCCTGCCTGGCAATTCCACGACCGCCCACAAGTTGTCGGCTTCTGAACGTGCATCTGTATTTCTGGCTTCTCGCTTCTAGTGTCCCTCTCCGGTGGCTTACCGGACACCTCCCTGGTGAACCACACGCACTTCAAGCTCAGCAGGCCTCTCTGAGCTTATGGCCTTCCTTCCCATTTCAATTCTGTTCCGTCCCTCTGGATCCCCAAAGTAGACACCTAGAATTATCCTCGACTCCATATCCGTCACCTTCCACATTTGACCAGTCTTTAATATCCTAAATATCTCTGCATCTGGTTTTTCCCTCCCCATCCCCACTGTCCTTGCCCTTAGTTCAAGACACAGATGTCTCCCAGCTGGGCTCTGGATCCAGCCATCGCCTGGCTCTTTCAGCCTTGAATCTCATCTCTTCTGATCCCATCCCCACTCGGGCCACCAGAGCGGTCTGGTTCAAACACGAGTCTGTCTGTATTATACCCCTGCTTTGAGAGCTTCAGCGGCTCCCTTTTCTGCATCAGCAATTGCCAGGGTGTATTCTCTGTGACACATTCCCACGAGAAATACCCCCGAGGGGACAAAAGAGGTTCTAAGATGAGTAAGTTTGGGAAACACTACCTCGTCATCTTCCTCTTGGAGGGTTGTCGTGTCATCAGGTCATTAAAGGCTCTGAGATGTTCGGTGCTGAGATTTTTCATGGTTGTTGAATCCGTGGATTCCCCAAGTTATTTATTTGTTTGTTTTATTTATTAATTTATTTGTTTAAGGTTCTCTGCCCCGCATGGAGCTTGAACTCACAACTCTGAGATCAAGAGTTGGCTGCTCTACTGACTGAGCCACCCAGGCACCCCTTCCCAAACTTATTTAACCACAGAACCCCCTTTCTAGGTAACACCTGACGGCATCCTGAATTAGGAGCAGGCCACAAACACCCAGTAGAACGGTAGAACGCATCCTGCAGGATGCAGCCCTGTCCCTCCTCATAACATTTGGGAAGCTTTGCCATCTAGTCCCATCTACCTCCCCTGTTGTCACAGGCCAGGCTCCCCAGGACGCAGACTCAGAGACAGAGATTAGCACGCAGGAGGTTTATTAGGGTGCACCCTTGGGTTCAACACCTGCGGAAGGGAGGGCAGGGGGCAGGAGGACAGGTCAAGCTGCAGCGTAGCTTTGGGGGAGATCTCAGCCAACACTGCAGTGAGATTCCCCAAACTGGGGCCAGGGGTCAGGGCTCTACACCCCTGTGTCCGTTTGTTACTGGAAGCCAGCCACCCTGGGAAGGGACGTGACCTTGGGCCAACAGTTCTCTTCCGCGGAGGCGTTGCTGGGGCAATAAATGCTTCACACCAATGTGGGCGGGGCAGGCCAGCACCCTCCACACCAATCTAGCTAAACGTGCAGAGTAACAGATTCCAGGACTACGAAAAGGTCTGGATACGACCCTTATCGGTAATGTTCAAAGCCTCCACGATGCAGTGCCTGATATTATTACTATCATATCCCAGTGGGAAAAAGAGGTCTGGAGGAGGCGTTTGGCCAGGGTGCTGGTTCAGATACCTACAGCGACCAGAGAATGAGCATGCGCAGGAGTGGTGGGGGCTGGGGGCAACCCGGAGGGCCCGGGCCCTCTTGAAAGCACGAGTGGGTGCTCTGCTTCACTGTGCAGTCCGTTCTTGCCAGGTCCTCCGGCTTCACGAGAAAAGCTAGAAGCCCAGATTTTTATAAGACATTAATTAGCCATCAATTTAGCTTGTTTAAAACACTGCTGGTCACTGTTCTGCCAATGAGTGTGGTTTGTGGCTTGTGACCTCTGTGTTAGATCCCTCTGGATTCTGTTTTGTTTTGTTCGTAGATTTTATTGATTGATTGATTGATTGATTGATTGATTTAATGGCGGGGGGGCGGAGAGAGAGGGACAGAGAGAATCTTTAGCAGGCTCTGTGCTCAGTGAGGAGCCTATAGCAGGGCTCGATCCCACGGCCCTGGGATCGTGACCTGAGTTGAAATCAAGAGTCAGACGCTCAACCGACCGAGCCACCCAGGCTCCTCTAGATTCTGTTTTTGTTCTTTCAGCATCAACAGCATCGCTCGTGTGAAGGTCAACTTCTAGCCGTAGCTTTGAGAAAGGACCAGTAACCCATTCATTCATTCATTCATTCATCCATTCATCCAATGCTTTCTGGGATCTATGCCACACCAACCTTTGTCCAGGGTGCTGAGGACCCTGAGCTGAGTGAGCTGGCCCCTTCTCTTGAGGGAACTCTGGACCCAGTGGGGGAGACATTGATATAAATAATTACAGCACGCTGTCACAGGTTGCAGAAGCTTGAAGAGTGGCGAGAGCAGCTCTGTCTGAGGGTTGTGGAAGGCTTCAGGGAGGAGGTGGCTCCTGAGATGAGCCTCAAGGGATGAGAAAGATGCATGAGATGAAGAAGAGAGGGAAGGGCACTCCAATCAGGAGCAACTGCTAGTACCAGGCACAGATCCGGGGACAGCAGGGGCACTGAAGCAGAGTGTGCATAGCCGGGGGAGGGGGCGGTGGTGGAAACTGAGGCAGAGGAGCATGATCACGAAGGCTTTGATGCCAGGCCCAGAGCAGACTGTCAACAGGAGAGTAATCATATTAGATTTTTCTTCATGTTTCTCAGCAGCCCCTTAGCAGGATGCCTGCCCCCCATGCCCCCTAGTTTCTACTTGATCGAACTCGTCCTGAACACCACTCTCAGACTATTTTGCCCAAAACATTGCTTTGTCATTGCTCTATCAAGAATAGGTGTTGGCTTCCTATTTTCTAATGCATAGGTAAGTCTTATTCCTGTCTGGCTTTAAGACCTTCCTAACTCTCCAGTTTATTCTTCACTGCTCTGTAACTCGAATCCTTCACGCTGATCAGACCTGTCTTTTTATCTATCATGTCCCTTGCATGCCGTGTCCATTCTCATTAGGCTGGACTTTTATCTTTAGAACTTTCCTTTGAGCTGTAGCAGGGGGTGGACTGGAAGAGGATATACCCAAGGCAGGAAGACCATGGAAACGATCATTGCAATCTGTTAAGAACAGATGAGGCCTGGTCTCTGGGGGTCTCAGACAGAGGCCAGGATGGTGGCAGAGACATTTAGGAGGCAAGCTTCCAGGGCTTGGCTGCCTGATAGGGTCACCATCCCTAGCTTTGGGAGGACTGGATGGGTAATTAGTGCCTCTGAGGCCCCAGCACTCTTGGGCTTTCTCTTCGTCCCAGGTGACTACCCACCAAGACAGCGCCTTCACATTCCTCAGCCAGAGCCTGGAGTATGCCAAGAATCCCCGGGCCTCCCTCCGGAAGTCCTCAGTCATGTTCATAGGTAACCTGGCAGGGCTAGACTTGCACCTGGGGCGCTGCCTGCCCTCTATTTTGCTTCCTCCCCTTGGAAGGAAGCCACCAGCCCTCCTGGCACCTGGGAAATGCCTCTCCTTGTGTGCAAAACTTGGCCAGCAGATGGTCATGGTGCGAATTAGAAAGGTGTTTCTTCCTCTAGATCCCTGCTTAGGAAGTGGGCCACAGGGTGGATCCGGCCTGGAGTCCTTGTGCAGGTCACAACCTTGGCAACTGCACAGCGGAACTGCTGTTTCCCCCCTCCCTTCCCCAGTACAGCACGGGTCCGGGCCCAGCAGGAGCCTACCATTGACTGTGGCAAGAGAGGCGAAGCTGTGCGGTAGAAAGTGTGAAGTAGAATCTCAGCTCCATGATCCCCTTTCTGTGTGACCCCAACTGAGTCATCTACTCCCACGGAGCCTCGGTTTCCTCACCTGTAAAATGGGGATTAACTCCTGTTTCACAGATTAGATGAGAATATTTTTTAATAATGTGAAGACTGGCTAGTCACGGTGCTCCCTCAACATCAGCTCACTCTACACTTCCCCGAAACAACTCGATTCCCCTCATTCAGAATCCCCTTCAGACCCTTCCGATGGCAGGTGGGAATGTCTCCTCCCAGCCACGCCCCTCCCCTCCCTCAAATATCCACACACTCCTTCACCAGGACCAAGAGACCCTGGTGCATAGGAGCTTGGACAGGATGATGTTCCCAGCCCTCACTTTGCAACATTTCTTTTAGTTCTTTCCCCCAAGTCACTTGTGGTTTTCATCTGTCCAGTCGTCCATACGCCCATTCACTGGCTCATTTAGCAAACGTTGTATGATGCTCCCCTCTGCATCAGGTACCATCCAGGCTTAGTCTAGAGAAACAGAGAACCCTTCTGGAGGCGATGTGGATGGCAGGGGTGGGGGTGTGCCTTGAACCTGCTCTGTGCAGGGACAGAGGAGCCAAGCCAAGGACTGGGGGCATCCCTCAGAACGTGGGGGCCTGCTCAGAGGCAGCTTCTCACACAGAGTGACATTATTTGCCAGATGCTGACTTCCCTAACTCTTGCTCCAAATTAACCACATCTAAAAGTGTTGGTGTTCAACAGCCTCAGGGGTGTTCTCTGTGCCAGGGATCTGTGCTGGGGAACCAAAGCAGGGTAGAGGCTGCATCTGCCACAGACGACCTCTGGCCTGGTACAGGGGTCCCTAACTTCTTGCGGGTTTGGTAAACCCTGAAAAAAGTTATGAACACTTGCCCCTAGAAAAAATGCATTCACATGTACAATTGTGCGTGTGATTTAAGATCCTCAGAGACTGCCCTTCCCACTTCCCCACTCCGAGCGGATCTAAGCTTGAGACCCCTGGTCTGGTGGGCGATATTCATGAGTCACAAAATTCATCACAGTGTGTACAGATGAGAGAAACTCAGATACTCTGGGAGCCCAGAGAGGCACGTAACCTAGCATGGGCGCAGGGTCAGGAAGGATTTCCTGGAGAAGTAACCATGTTAAGCCGAATATTCAGGGATAAATAGGAATGAGCCAGGCAGAGAAATGTGGGGCGGGCCCAACAAGAGGTGAGAGATACAGCCTGACCCATTCGAGGACCTGCAGGTACTCTGGGGACCAGGCACGTAGGCTGGGAGCCGGGGAGGGCTGAACAACGTGGCTGAGGAGCGGGGTCTCATTCCCTCCAGGACCCCACACCTGCCTGAAAGGGGCGCAAGGTGCTCTGTGTCCTTTACATTATTACCACTCAAGCACCCCGGGGAAGGGGCCAGCTGAGGCAGCAACCTCCCTGAGTCTCAGGTGAGGACACTAAGGGCCAACCTGGGTAAGGGGCCACCTAGGGCCACACTGTCAGCGTCAGCTCTAGCCCAGATCCTGTCCCTGTCCCGGTGCCATTCCTGCCCTCCAGACCTGCTGTCTCTCCCAGGACTCCTCTTGGGGAATCTGTTCCAGGGTCAAAATGAAGTTCTCTGTTTATGTCCTCCTTTGTGGGACTCAAGGAGGGCGGGAGAGCTTCAGGAGGTCTGGTCTGAGGGCGGGGGCCCTAGTCAGGAGTTGGATGCACTCACCTCTTGGCTTACACTCAAGGGTCCCTGGTCCCCTGCATGGAGAGCATGATGACAGAAGACCGGCTGAATGAAGTTAAAGCGGGTAAGTAGTCCTGCCCTGCGTCTTTGAGATCTTGGGGGCCAGGGAGAGAATGAGTGGGCTCGCAGTGGGTGACAGAAAACAGAAGGACTAGGTCCCAAAGCAGGGGGCATCAGCTCAGTCCAGCTGTGCTAGTCTTCATCCCTGGCGAGCAGTGTTAAGTACCACGGGGTCACCAAGACACAGAACACACAGCCCCACCCTGGGGGAGTTTACAGTCTAGGAACCCCGGCTAGAAAACAAGCCCCAAACCATTTAGTACAGAGCAAGTGGTCCAGGCTCTTCATGGGGGCAGGTTAATTTTGTAACTGGGGAAACTGATGAGGTTGGGGCAATCCAGGAAGGCTTCCTGAAGGAGGCAGATTTTAATTCAGGCTTCGAAAGGCAGGCACAGTTTGAAGGGCTGGGAGGAAGATGAAATGAAGGGACGTTAAACAAAATCCTAAGCCGAGACACGGGGGTGAGAAGGGAGGATCCGCTGTGAGACCTTTGTGGGGGACCTGGTCTTAACAAGCGGCCTTTCTCCTCCCCCTGACCCAGCTCTGGAAAACCTGAGACACGACCCAGAAGCATCAGTGTGCATCTACGCGGCCCAGGCCCAGGACCACATCCTAGCCAGCTGCTGCTGGAACTCCTGGCCGCTGCCACACGGGGACTCGTGGGTATGCGACCCAGCCACCACGCACCGCTGGAGCCCTAGCTGCAAGAGCCTGCCCGCTTCTCACCAGCGGTGCTCCTGGATCGTGCAGGCACTGGGCTCCTGGAAGATGGCCTTGAAGCAGTGATGTGCCTGAGCCCGCGGCCACAGCCATGCCCACTATAAATGCCACGTGGCTTACCTCTCCCCCTGCGTGTTTCCTCCTGGAAGATGCCCCGTGCCCTGGGGCAGCCATTGCTCCATGTGGCACATTTGTGAGATGAGCGTGGCCTTCATTGAGGACTCAAGGACATGGAAAAAGTCCACCTTGTGCCTCGATGTCCCCTCCCCCACAGAGAGGGTGGAAGAACAACAGGAGATGATGATTGGGGTGGCTTTAGGGGAAGGAAAAGGACAGACTCCCCTGCCCCATGACGTCATGCACTTCCTGGAACTCTGACCTCTGAGTCTCACCCTCTGGTCCTTGCCCAGAGATCTGCTGGCTGTCTTTCATTTGGGTAGCATTTACTGAGCACCTAACCGGGGCCAGGCCTGATCTGGGTGCTAGAGGAGAACAAGACCCAGTCCCTGGCCTTAGTAACGCATAGTCTGATGCAGTGGTTCTCAAAAGGGGTGATTTTGACGTGCAGGGAATATCTGACAATATCTGGAGACATTTTTGTTTGTTACAACTTGCGGAAGGGGATGCTATTGTCATCTAGCGATTAGAAACCAGAGACGCTGCTAAACATCCTACAGTGCACAGCACGGCCCCCCACAGTGAGGAACTATCCATCCCAAATGGTTAAAAGTGCTGAGGTTGAGAAACTTTGGTCTAACGGAAGTATCAGGGACATGTAAAGACATCCGTGCCCAGCAGGGTGGTGCTGTGATGAAGGGGCTCATGGGAGCTTGTGAAGTTCAGGGGACGTATGTAGGCCAGCCAGGAGTAGGGGTGTCAGGGGCAAGACCCCCCACTAGAAGGCTTGGAAATAGGACCACATGGTGGGCGTGAATGGAGGAGAGCAGGGCACACGGGACTGAGGACCAGCTGCTGATACGTAGGTTCAATGGATCCTAGAGTGTGTGTGTGTGTGTGTGTGTGTGTGTGTGTGTAGATCAGGGCCAGGGCCAGCTTGCCATGGTGGTGGAGGCCGTGTTAAGGGAGCAGCAGGAAGGTGTGGTGGGGTGTTAAGCAGGGGAGAGATGTGGACAGAGGTCGGCTTTAGAAAGCTCCTTCCTCTAGAAGATACAGGAACCCCGCAGGCATTGCTGGTGGGAGGGCACATGGGTGCAGCCATTCCAGACACAAATCCATCACTATTCATTCCTATTAAGCTTATGCATGCCATGACCCGGCAGTTTCACTCATGGGCACACATCTCGGAGCTCTTCCCAGAGGTCCACAAGAAAAGATGTATGAGGAAGTCCATTGCAGCATTATTTGTGGTGCCTGGGAGAGGAAGCAGCCTGGGTATCTGTCCTCAGGGAGTGAACGGGCGCCACGGAGTCCCATGCAGCACTTAGGGGCAGTGGGGGTACGTGTAGCACCTTGGATGGGACCTAAAACCTTGTGCTGAGGGAAAGAGGACGTAAAAAAATGTCTGCACAAAAGAAGTCACACTTTGCAAGAACACTTACAAGCTGAAAATACACATTAAAACACAGGCCGGTGGGAGAGAGGAAGGAGGAGGGCTCTGAGGCCTAAAAGGGAAAAAATGATAAAAGGGAGGGGAAGAAAGCTCATTCTGTGGTGAACAAAAGCACAGGCAGGGAGATTTGGCTGGCAGCTCGTGGGGAGGAATGGAAGCCTGGATGGCAGGGCAGGGTGGTGAGGGAGGACTGGACCCTGGGGAGACAGAGGAAGGGGAATTGTCAGAACCTGGTGGTTGACAGAATGGAGGAAGGGGAGGGAGAGCAAGGCGCTGAGGGTGGTGCCTGCATTTCTGGGTGGATGACCTGGGTCAATGGTGTCCCCCCCACTGGTTGGTCCCTTAGGATCAGAGGCAGCTTCACAGAGACAGGAGTTGAGGCTGGATGTGGTGAGCTTGAGAGGCTTGGTGTCGTGACAGTAGAGACATCTGCCAGGTGGCTGGCTGGCTGCACAGTGGGGAGTTCGGCAGAAGGACCCGGGATGGAAGCATGTTCGGGATTCCTCGAAGACAGGGCTGAGGTGAGATTCCCCAGGGCGAGAGTGTAGAGTACATTTAAGCTCCTGCTGGGATGAGGAACCCAGGATGCTGACCACACAATCCTCTGCCAATAAATGGTAGGCCAGGGCCATCAGGATTCTGGGCCTAAGAGAGAGCAGGAAATGGGAGTGCTCCTTGTGCATAACCTCTTCCATTGCCAAGAATGCTCACAAGCATGGCCTCCTTGGAGTGTCGCGGTAGCCACATGGAGTTGTGGCGAAGGCAGGCTGGCTTCACTGCCCTCATTCTACAGATGAGGACAGGGCTCCAAGATGAGTGGGCCTTGTGCAAGGTCACCCAAGAGAATCAATAGAAGTGTGGGTCCCAAACGTCTCCCAATTCCCGTGGCTCAGCCCTTTCTACCCAAAGACACTGCTGCTTTCATTGGCCAGAACCCAGGTCTGGGCTGGCCTTGACAAATGACAGCTGCCACATTCTGGTCTGGGTGGCTTCGAAGCACAACAGAGGCCGACAGGGGCTCAGTGATTGGCCAGTGTCCCCAAGTCATCTGGAGTCAGAAGGATCAGAGAGCACTCGGCAAGTCACTTCCCTTTTCTGAGCCTCCCCCAACATCACCTGTAAAATGAATTCTCACGTCACAGAGTTTTATAGGAATCAAATAAAAAAATGGAAGCCACAGGATCTGTATGCTCTGTACCCAAGAAGGGAAAAGATAATGAGGAGGAGGGTGAGAATGGGAACCATTAGGGAGCAGGCTGGAGGATGAAGGTGGAAAAGGAGGTGCCGAATTGGAGGAGAGGAGGCACTTGGACCAGGTGTCCTGCCGGGCATGGGTGGCAGCTAGAAGGGAAAAGCCACAGGCCCGGTCCTGGAAGCCACAGCCCTCCGTGCATCCAGCCTTAGCCCTGCTATCTCTTTCGCCTGAGTATGAGATAATGGCTAAGCCTTCCAGCTCCACTGCTGTGCCTCCAATCTCTTCTCTTCCCTAGTCTCTCACCAGCATCTTCTCTCTTAATCCAGCCTCCTCCCATCATTTCTTCACCTGGCAACGCAGGCCTTCCTAAAACAAATCTGTCCTTAGGTCTATCACTGGCTCACTATCCTCTGCCAGATAAAGGCCTGACTGCCCTCTGGCCCCCATCCACCTTGCTGGCCTTTCCTCCTGATTCGTGGCATGTACCCAGCATGCCAGGCTCTTACACACCTCCATGCCTCTCTGCACAGGGGCTCCCACTGCCTAAGATGCTCCCCTGCAGAGCCCATCCATCTGTGGAGACCTTCCTCTTCTGAATCCCCGAGGTAACACCCACTCTTCTAGGCCTCCACTGTGCAGACTTGTAATCGGCCCTGGTTTAGGTCTGCTGCCTGTCCATCTTTCCTTCCAGACCAGGCTGTGGGCTTCCTGAGGCTGTAGCACCCAATGCAGGGCCCAGGTAGCCATCTGTTGGGTAACCCTGTGGCTGTAGGAAGGCACACCTCCCCTGGAGATCCTGTTTCCATCTCAGCTGGGGCGGGTAGGGAGGTGGTTAACCTCAGAAATAGGCATGTCTGATCACATAGCCCCTTTTCTCAAAACTCTCCAGAAGCTACCACCGCACGCTGAGGAAGACCCAAGTCAGAATCACTACTCATCATCCCTCTCACTTCACCTACTCACCCTACTTCTCATTCTGCACCAGCACTCCCTTCCCCCAGCTCCCCTTCCTGCGGCTGGGCCCTGCCAATCCCCTCCATGGAGAGTGCTCTCCCCGCGCCCTCACCCCCCAACAGGCCCTGGCCACTTCTGGCCTCCTCCTTTGCTTGCATGCCTGTACACCCAGTTTGAAACTTTCCCCTGATAGCTCTTGCTAGCACCTGACAACCTCTTACGAAGTATATGTTTACCGTCTGTCTCCCCGCACTGCCTGATCAGCTCCTGGAGAGCAAGGGTTTTATCTGCTTTTTATCTGTTTTCCCCACCACTGTATACCCAGCCACCACATAGGCCTGAACACACAAGGAGCTTGGGGAACACGTGTTAACTGGCTGAACAAACGAGTTAACGGAGTGATAATGGGGCACTGCGGGGCGCTGGGTTTATCCACCATCCCAAACACTGGGGGGGGCGGGGCTGCGGCCAGCTGAGGGGAGGGCGGGGCGGGGGTGGTGCCGGCCGGGAAGGGGTGGAGCCGGGCCGGCTGTGTCCTGAGTAGGGCGGAACCCGAGGCGCGCCGGCGGGCGCGGGCCCGGAGGACTGAGGGAAGAGCACCCGCGCTGCCGGAAGTGGCCGCGCGTTTTTAGCCGCTGCGACCGTGGCGCGAGAGCCGAGGGGTCGCCATGGAGCAATGGGAGCCGGACGCCGACGTTGACGCCGACGATGCCATGGACGCGTTCCTGGAAAAGTTCCAGAACGAGCCTTACAGTGGCGGCTTCCACGAGGACCAGTGGGAGGAGGTAGGCGGCCCGGGGCCCCGCACGTGTGGGGTGTGTGTGTGTGTATGTGTGTCGGGGGGGGGGGGGTCGTCGCGACACCTGGGGCTCCCGGGCACGGAGACGCCTCCCTCATCCCTGGGCCTGGCGCTGCCAGCGGATAGGTGGTTTCCACTTGGGAATGATAGAAAATCGGCCTCGAGGTTTTGAGGGCCTTCTTCAGCTGTCAGTACATTTAGGCGCCAGACCCACCTGTGACTCTACCACTTACTGGCTCGGCTACTTAATGTCTCTGAGCCCGTGGCCTCGTTTGTAAAATTTCCTAAACTGTAGCCCACAGTCTCGTAGGATTGCGGCGAAGATGAAGGGATATGGTGGGTACAGTGACGGGGACGCAAGAGCGCTCAGTTAGCGGTGATTACCGCGGCCCTTGTAAAAACGCGAGAACCGAAAGAATCTTTAGAGGTCGTTACCCTGCGCTATCATTTTACAGATGGGAAACTGAGGCCTGAATAGGGAGAGAGATAGCTAATCCTGATTTGCAAATCATGATGAGGAAGAAAACTCTGACGTAGAGATACGGAATTGGATCTGCCCAGTGGAAAATCTTATTCCTACAGTTCTTTCTTGTCTTAATCTCCAGGAATTTGAAAAGGTCCCCCTATTTATGAGGAAAGCGCCATCCGAAATTGATCCCAACGAAAATCCTGACTTGGCTTGCCTCCAGTCAATTATTTTTGATGAAGAACGATCTCCAGAAGGTATCTGACATGAGTCTAATATTTGTTTTGTGTCTCCGTTGGATTCAGGTAAAGAGCGAGTCAGAAAGGTTCTGATTGATAACAAGTAGTTAACCTGGTCTAACTTGTCACTATTTATTCCACGCATACCCCCCCCCTTTTTTTTAATTTTTGATACGTACTAAATGCTAGGCATTGGGAAATACAGGGGTGAGTGAGATGGCCCTCAAGGGTTATGCTCCCGTGGATGGCCAGATTGTCCTATGTGTATCTGGTAAGTGCCAACACGTAGCTATATACTATGTGTTGCTGGAACACTGAAGAAGGGGAGGTAGGAATGGGCTCACAATGGATTGGAAATTTGAACTGATTCTTAACGATTTTGTAGGCTCTTACTAGGGTGAGGAGGGGAATTTGCATTCCTGGGATTAAAACATAAGCAAAAACAAAAGTAGAATTTCCCCCCATTTCTTCAATAATTAAAAAAAAGTCCATTCTTCAAGAGGTAGGATAAGTATACTTTTTTTGTAAGTACCTAATAATCTACCTCGTAAGATATTTGGAATTGACTGTAGCATTCAGTATGCATGACTTATGTCTCTCCATGTTGATACCCAGTTTTATAGCATTAATTTTTGAGTTTTCTTTTTCTATTGGTTTCTTCTATTTGATTTATCATATGTTACATTATTGTATGGTTTGGAATCTATTTTTAATGAGCCTTTAAAAAAACAGGAAATAGTGATTATTTATTCTCTTCTTTGCAGAACAGGCCAAGACCTACAAGAATGAGGGCAATGATTACTTTAAAGAAAAAGACTATAAAAAAGCTGTGATTTCGTACTCTGAAGGATTAAAGAAGAAATGCACAGACCCTGATTTGAATGCTGTCCTTTATACCAACCGGGCAGCAGCACAGTACTATCTTGGTAATTTATTCTATTATTTAGTGCTTTCTAAAGAATTAACTTATGGTAAAAGCCATTATGTTGGCTAGTGTAGAGTTTGAGAGTGTCAGAAGCAGAGCTGCTTATCTCAGAAAGCTAGGCAAGTTTAACTGAACTCCGATCTTCCAGGTGGACTTGGTGAAAAGGGAAACCAGATAGACTGTGTAATTCTTACTATCTGTTTTAATTTTTTTTTAAGCTTATTCATTTTTGAGAGACAGAGAGTGAATGGGGGAGGGGCAGAGAGAAATCGGAAGCAAGCTCCAGGCTCTGAGCTGTCAGCACAGAGCCCGATGCGTGTCTCGAACCCACAAGTAGTGAGATGGTGACCTGAGTTAAAGTCGGACGCTTAATCACCCAAGTGCCCCATCTTACTATCTGAACCAAACAAGTGACCTGCCTTAATAAATGAGTTGGTATGATCTGAGATTTGTTTTAGTCCAAATGCTTCTCTCTCAAAAAAAAAAAAAAAAAAATGTGTTTTTGTTTTTGGCCTTTTATCCTATTCTTAAGGATGCTAGAAGGATTCAAGAAATAGAGATTTTTTAAGTGACAGAACTATATAAATCAAAGGGAGAATTTTTCAAAGAGCATTCTGTGGGACCTTTGATGTGACAAATACTCTTTAGGCAAGGAAATTTGGAACTTGCTGCTGCTTTGTTGCAGATTTGCAGTTCACATTAGTATGTTCAGGATGCTGGGATGACCTACAGCAAAGAACCCTACCTTACGATTCTTATGTTTTTGTAAGCTCCTTTTCAAGTAATGCTTATTACCATGCAGGACTGTTGAGCAGATGTGACTTTGGGAAACACTGGTTATTCGGTAACATTATTGCTGGTGACTAGTCTTGGTCATGTTAGACCCATGTTTCTTATCACAGAGTTGAAAGACGACCTGGGGCCTTGGGCATTTCTGAGGGACTGGTAGAGCATAAGCCTTGCAGTCTAGCTGGGATGAGTCAGGTGGGACCATTTGAGCAGTTTCTCCCCAGTCATAGTCTGCTCCAACTGTTGTCTCCTTTAGTGTGTTTCATTATACAATCCTAAATAGTAAAAGTGGTATAGAACTTAAGAGATTATTTGGGCCAACCAACCCCTCGTTTTACATAGACCCAGAGAGGGACCCTCTGGTTGGTGTCAGAACCAGGACTGGAAACCCATTTTTCTAATTTCTGGAGGAATACGTTTTCTTCTTCAATGGACAAACTTGAGTTCTTGTTCTGTGTTAGGCATGGGCATTGCAGAGGTGGGTAAGACCTGGCCTTTCCCTGAGGAGTTTCATTCATTTCCTTAGTCAGTAAATACACATAAAGCATTTACTGTGTGCTATGCATTTCACTGTGATCAATAGCTACATGTTCTTTGGGCAACTTTAAGACTATCCTGTATAGGGCCAATAAGACCAGAAGAAGCACCTTGCAAGAAGAAAACCGTGTGTGTGTGTGATGCTAGAGGAGTAGAGGCTTGATAATCCCTGCTGTTCCTTAAATGATACCTCACTGGTACAGCTCACAGAGCACTTCCACATTTGTCACCTCTCTTGACCTCATAGCAACTATGTAACGTAGGTGAGCTTGACTGCTTTTTCCCTAGTCAGAGTAAGAAATTGTCGTAAAATACAGTAAATGTAGTAAAATGAATTGTGTAAGGGTACACAGTGCTAGGATTAGTATGCAGAATCAGGTTTGATTCAAAGCGCACTAAATGGAAGACCCCTTTACCCACACTTCCAGAAGTACCTGGTGCTGTCAGTTCCTTAGTCCTGAGTACTTTTAGGTTCTGCAGTACCACTCACTAGCTTTGGGGCTTTCCCTTTGCTGGCTTAGAATTCAGTTTTCTTAGGCCTGATTAGTCATTTAGCCCTTGTCCCTTTGTTTTCCGGCTTTAAAATGTGTTCTGTATTCTTACTCTTTTTGTCTCTGTGGGTTTATGGCATTTTTGGGGGAAAGGGGAAAAGTAGTGGAGGTTGAGTTAAATCCTTATCTACCTTATCTAAAGGTTCAATCTACCACCTTTAACCAGAAGTCTTTGGATCTCTTATATATATATATATTTTTTTGTGTAGTTAATATGCTGTTCTTCCAATATTGTATTCCGTTCTTTTCACTTAATTTTATAACATATAAACAGTTTTACCTGTCATTAAAATTATTTGTGAATATTATTTTAATAGCTACATAAAGCTGCATCATTTGGACACACCAGTGTTTACACTATTGGCTTCACTGTTTGCTATTATTAAATATACAGCTGCTTTTAGGTGTTTTAAAATAATGCAATAATGAACACAGTGGTAAAGTTTTCCACTAATTCTGATTCATCTTAAGGCTAAAGCAGGATTTGGCAGACTATGGCTCACATGCCACATCTGGATCCTTGGCTTCTTATGAGCTAAAAATGTTTTTTATATTTTAAAGAATTATAAAATAAGCAAAGACGAATATGTAACAGATCATATTTGGCCTAAAATATTTACTATATCTATATGGCCCTTCAGAAGAGGGTCAGAAAAATTTTGCTGACCCCTGTGCTAGAATTTTTAGAAGTGAAAATAATAGGTAAATACCAAACTGTTAAGTAAACTAGAAAGTGAAAATCTACTTCATGCCCTCCTAGTTTGGATAACCAGTGTGTGTGTGATTGCAGACTGTTTTTTTTTTTTTTAATACATTTATAAATACATACGTGTGTGTACATATGCCTGTATATTTAGATTGGTTAGTTTTACAAAATCATATTTGCATTTTATACATTGACATTATACACATAGAACAACCACTTAAAACTACGTAGTACAGGCATCCTATCATGTGCAGATCCTTTTTTTTTTTTTTTTTCAACGTTTATTTATTTTGGGGACAGAGAGAGACAGAGCATGAACGGGGGAGGGGCAGAGAGAGAGGGAGACACAGAATCGGAAACAGGCTCCAGGCTCTGAGCCATCAGCCCAGAGCCCGACGCGGGGCTTGAACTCACGGACCGCGAGATCGTGACCTGGCCGAAGTCGGACGCTTAACTGACTGCGCCACCCAGGCGCCCCATCATGTGCAGATCCTTTCACATGCAGATCTATCTTACTCTTTTTTTTTAATGGCCGCATATTATGTAATAGTATGGATTAACCATAGTTTGTTTCCCAAATTTTTATTTAAATTCTATTTAGTTAACATATAATGTAATATGGGTTTCAAGAGTAGAATTTATTGGTTCATCGCTTACAATACCCAGTGCTCAACACAAGTGCCCTCCTTAATGCCCATCACCCTTTTAGCCCATCCCCCCACTCACTTTCCCTCCAACAACCTTCAGTTTGTTCTCTATATATAGTTAAGAGTCTCTCATGGTTTGTTTCCATCTTTTTTTTTTTCCCTTCCCCCATGTTCATCTGTTTTGTTTCTTAAATTCCACATGTGAATGAAATCTCATGGATTTGTCTTCCTCTGCCTGCCTTATTTCCCTTAACGTAATGCATTCTAGCTCCATCCACATTGTTGCAAATGGCAATGTTTTATTCCTTTTTAAAAAAATTTTTTTTATGTTTGTTTATTTTTGAAAGAGACAGAGCACAAGCAGGGGAGGGGCAGAGAGAGAGGGAGACACAGAATCTGAAGAAGGCTCCAGGCTCTAAGCTGTCAGCACAGAGCCCGATGTGGGGGTCGAACCTACGAACCATAGGATCGTGACCTGAGCTGAAGTCGGACACTTAACCGACTGAGCCACCCAGGCGCCCCAACATTTTATTCTTTTCGATGGCTGAGTAATATCTGTGTGTGTGTGTGTGTGTGTGTGTGTGTCTTCTTTATCCATTCATTAGTCATTGGACACTTGGGCTCTTTGCATAGTCTGGCTATTATTGATAATGCTCTTATAAACATTAGGGTGCATGTGTCCCTTCACATCTGTATTTTTGTATCCTTTGGATAAATACCAAGTAGTGCAATTGCTAGGTCGTAGGGTAGTTCTATTTTTAACTTTTTGAGGAATCTCCATACTATTTTCCAGAGTGGCTGCACCAGTTTGCATTCCCACCAACAGTGCAAACCTTTTCTCCACATCCTCACCAATATCTGTTGTTTCCTGAGTTGTTAATTTTAGCCATTCTGACAGTGGTTACATGGTATCTCCTAGTGGTTTTGATTTGTGTTTCCCTGATGATGTGATGTTGAGCATCTTTTCATGTGTCTGTTAGCCATCTGGGTGTCTTCTTTGGAAAAGTGTCTATTCATGTCTTCTGCCCATTTCTTAAGTGGATTATTTGTTTTTTGGCTGCTGAGTTTGATAAATTCTTTATAGAATTTTGGATACTAACCCTGTATCTGATATATTATTTGCAAATATCTTCTCCCATTCCGTAGGCTGCCTTTTAGTCTTGTTGACTGTTTCTTTCGCTTTCCAGAAACTTTTTATCTTGATCAAGTCGCAATAGTTCCTATTTGCTTTTGAGACGTATCTAGTCAGAAGTTGCCCTAGCTGAAGTCAGAGAGGTTGTTGCCTGTTTTCCCCTCTAGGATTTTGATGGTTTCCTGTCTCATATTCAGATCTTTCTTCCATTTTGAGTTTGTATGTATGGTGTGAGAAAGTGGTCCAGTTTCATTCTTCTGCATGTTGCTGTCCAGTTTTCCCAACACCGTTTGTTGAAAAGACTGTCTTTTTTCCATTGGATATTCTTTCCTGCTTTGTCAAAGATTAGTTGACCATATATTTGTGGGCATAACCATAGTTTATTTAGTCATTACCATATCGAGGATAGTTAGGGTATCACCAGCATTTCACAATTAAAAGTAATACTGCAGTTAACATGCGTTTACATTTATCCTTGCACATTTGTCCAAGTATTGTTTTTTAATGTTTTTATTTTTGAGAGGGAGCGGAGGGGCAGAGACAGAATCTCAAGCAGGCTCTGTGCTGTCAGTGAAGAGCCCAGTGTGGGGCTTAATCCCACAAACTGTGAGATCGTGACCTGAGCCAGAATCAAGAGTTGATGCACACTTAACTGACTGAGCCACCCAGGTGCCCCTGCCCAAGTATTTTTAAGGATAAATTCCCAGAAGAATATTGTTGGGTGAGAGTATACACCCAAAGTACATGCTAATTTGCTCTCTAATTTATCCTTACACGAGTGCCCTTTTTCCATGTCTTCACCGATACGGGATATTATCTGTCTTTAATTTTTACCAGTTCCATGTTAATTTCAATTTCTTCAGTCATTGGTGATGTTGAGCATCTTTTCATGGGCTTGCTAGCCATTTAGTTGTTCTGTGAGCTTCCAGTGTTAGAAATATTGCTAAGACTCTTGATGAGCTCAACTATATTTTTTTCTAAAAACCATTGCTCTTTTTTATATTCCTCCAAGACTGTATAAGAATATGTCTCTACATACAAATTTTTGCAAATATTCTGATTTCAATCTTGTTTTCTCTTTTACTAAATGGTGACTATTAGGCAATTTTCGTTCTGCTCTCAATGATGTGACAGCTGCCAAAAAGCTAAAACCCTGCCACCTCAAAGCAATAATAAGAGGTAAGTATCATAGAACCACAGTATGATTGTCATCATGGAAAAGTTGGCACTTACTGCACCAAGAGTTGAGGAATTTTAAGCTTTAATATTAAGAGTCTGATATACTAATGAAGTCACCTTATTTTTGCATTCTTGATATTAAGTTCCTGGTTATTATCAATAGCAGCATGCCATTTTTAAAAGAATTTTCCAGAGAATAATATAACCCTTTATGGTTTAAGAATTTGTAGAGAAATTGAAACTCCTCGTTTTAAATTAATAATAAAATTAATTAAAATAAAGCAGTTCCAGAAGCTGCATTCTAATTTTTTTTCCAAATTAGCTGATTGAAAGGTGAGATTTTCAAATGCCATGTTAATTAAAAGGTAAGTTATTGGACCTTTGCTGAGAACTCTTGATGCTGAGATGTTCCCAGATTATATTTTCTTTTGTGGTCTGACCTTTCTATGTAATAATAGTGCTATATTACTTTTATATTTTACCTTTTCTTTGAGAAGCTCAAAAGTGCTTTGTAAACTTTAATTTATTCATCACATATTAATCTTCCCTATATCCCCATGGACCAACTGCTTTATCCTAAGCCAAATGCTTTATCAAAGTTCTGCCTCTTTAGATATGTGTAGTTAGGGGGTGGTAGGTAGGTTCCTCAGCTGTAGTTCCTCAGCTGTAGGGAAAGAAGGTACTGTTCAAAGATTAGCAAGTAAATTCACTCTAGTCCTGTGGAATTGGCTCCAAGCTGGAGTCTAATCCTTGACTGAATTCAGTTTTACCTCAGCATGTGACCATGGCAAGACATCCACTCTTAGTATCAGTTTGCCTATCTCTGGAAGATGAGGTTAGATTCTGTGGACATCGAAGCCCTCACAGTTCTGATATTTTGAAATTCTGTGGAAAGTCTAAAGGGGCTAACTGGAGAAGAACAAACATGGCGAGAGGAGAGGCAGCTGCCTTTGGGCACCGTTTTAGGAGAGATCATTGTCTTTGGTCTTGCCACTGCTTTGATGAATGGCTAATGTCAATTCTGCTTTCTGTCTCCGTTTAAAATATCATCTGAGATGGGCTTTACTCTGATTTGCAGATGAGGAACCTGAAGCTCAGAGGTGCTCAGTACTTTGTCTAATGTCTAGTTGGTAAATGACAGAGCCCGATTTCTAGCCCATATCTGCCTGATTCCAAAGTCTGTGCTCTTTGCCATTAAGCTGTAGCTTTCCCTACTTTAAAAGCCCTTAATACCAGGAATGCTTACAGGAGTTTTGAGCTGAATGGGCCCTAGAGATCTTTCTGATCTAAGATACACAAAATATTCTTCCTTGTCTGGAGAATGCAGTACAAGGGGCTTTAATCATGTTTTCCCTTCAGAATGCTGGCTGGTGGAGGTGGGGGTTCTTGTTTAAGGAGGCCTCTTTCCATGCATATTGTCCACGTATATTAAGGGTTCTGGGTTCTACAGGTGCCTTATGCCATTTGGAACTGAAAAATTTTGCTGAGGCTGTGAACTGGTGTGATGAAGGGTTGCAGATAGATGCCAGAGAGAAGAAGCTTCTGGAAATGAGGGCTAAAGCAGACAAACTGAAGGTAGGTGGCAGAATCAGTAGCCAGTTGGCATTTGTTACTTTGCATTAATTATTTAGTATTTCCCAGATTGTATCTTTTGGGTTGTTGTAAACTTTTTCTTATTTTTTTTTTAATATTTATATTTTTTTTGAGAGAGAGAGAGAGTGTATGCGCTTGCAAGTGTGCATGAGCAGGGGAGATGGAGAGAGAGAGGGAGAGAGAGAATCCCAAGCAGTCTCCTTGCTGTCAGTGCAGAGCCCAACATGGGTCTTGAACTCCTGAACTTCAAGATCATGACCTGAGCTGAAATCAAGAGTCAGCTTAACTGACTGAGCCACCCAGGTACCTCAACTTTTCTTCTTGAAAAACAAAACCCTGGGTGCCTGGGTGGCTCAGTCGGCTAAGCATCCGACTTTGGCTCAGGTCATGAGCTCCTGGTTTGTGAGTTCAAGCCCCACATGGGGCTCTGTACTGAGAGTTCAGAGCCTGGAGCCTGCTTCAGATTCTGTGTCTCCGTCTCTCTCTGCCTCTCCGCTTGCGCTCTGTCTCTCTGTCAAAAATAAATAAACATATAAAAACAAAAACAAAAACCAAACCCAGAACTATTCCCTATCTTTGGAACTCTGGAGAACACAAATAAGTTTATTGTTTATAGTTATAATGTGTTTATAGTTATAATGTGACAGAGGCAAGCAAGAATATATAGTATATAGAGTAGTAGTATCTCACTCTGCCCTGGGTGAGAGCAGGGCAGCAATGGGGATGGCAGAAAAGACTGGCTGAAAGAGGTGATGCTTCTGTCTAATCTCTTGAAGATTGAGCAAAAGTTTACTCAGCTGGAGGGTGGGGTGTGGGGAGTGGAGAGCATTCCAGACAAGAGAGAGCATAACTATGGGCAAGTTCTTGATATTTCTGAAACTCCATCCCCTCTTTGAAAATTGTGGACATAACATATGCCTCAGGTTTTTATGAGGGTTGAATGAGAATATGTGTGTGTTAGTACATTCTAGACTTATAAGGCGTTGATAAGTTTGTGGCTATTATGATTTGAATAAATAAGAAATGGCATAAGACTGCCATAATGTAGTCTGCACACTGGGTAAAGCTCTTGAAAGAGCTTTTGTTGAACATTAAACAAAACCTTAAGCTTCTGCCAGCGTTGTATAACTCCCAGCTTTAAGACACCTATAACTTGCTGATGAAATGCTATTTCTGGCACATAGTAGCAACAGTGATGATAAAACAGTAATACTGGCAGAATACCATCAGTATGAAAAATAACGTCCAGCATCTAGATAGCATTTACTGGCTGTATCTTCCAGGTGCTATTTAAATATTTTTACTTAAATGAATTCATTTAAACCACACAACAACCCTACAAGGTAGGAACTATTCTGATTCACCTTTCAGGAGTAGGTAGCTAAAGCATAGAGATTAGGAACCTGCCTAAGTCACGTAGCTGTGGTGAAGCTGGGCGTCAGAGTCAGGCAGTCTGGGTCTAGAGTCCACGTGCTTAGTCCCTATGCCTCACTGCCTCGCATGTCTATTAATACAAAGCCGGAACTGGACTTCAAGTCTCCTGATTATTGTTCTAGGTCTGTCTGCACTGCTTATACTATGGAGGGGGAATTCTCAGTGCTATGGGAGCCTTCAGCTGGCCCTACAAAGGAGTAGGTTTTAGTCAAAGGTCATTTTGGACATATAAAATGATAGAAAAAGTAGATATCTGTTGACTCACATGGCTCAGTGACAGAATTCTGAACCTAGGTAACTGAGAGAATGTCTCGCAGGCTACTGTGTAAGGCCATAGCCAAGCTAATCCACAAAAAAACCCATAGTGGACCTAAATGAAAGCTGTAGGTTCTGTAGCACAGGCACAGTTAAAGGAAGATTTCAGGGCTCCAAAGCCTGATATTGGGTGTAGGTAACACTGCTTGCTGAGTATCAGGATTATTCTATATCTGAGTATAAACTAATTCTGGATTCCTATGTGCTTGGTGTGTGTACGCAACAGACTTCATATGGTGATGGTAAAATCAGACAAAACAGCCATCAATACCATCTGGTATTTATTACCAGAAATAAAGTATGGAATTTTTTAAATGATAAAAGCTTATCAAGAACATTTAACAATTCTAAATATGTATGTAAAGTAAGAAGAGCACTTCAAGATGCATGAAGCAAAAAAATTGATAAACGAGACAAATCTACAAATAGGTGTAGATGTCAACATCACTCAGTAATTGATAGAACAAGTAGATAAATTGGCAGAGAGAAGTGACATCAGCAAAAATGGCCAAATACCTGCTAAAATTCTTTACTTGATAAAAATGTATGGAAAACTGGCAAAATGGTCCGTCAACTTTTTCAGAACTCTGAAATGAGCCAAAGGCTTGCAGCAGTCAGGGAGTGTTTATTCAGGAAAAGTGTCTGAACCTCCAATAAGCAGAGCAAGCTTTGTGACATTTTTACTTACCCTGTTCCCATCTCCTATTCCCTATTTCCATTTCCCTACTACCACAGTAGCCTTGAAAGAATCATGGTGAAAATGAGCAGCTTGGCAGCCACCAGAGGAGGCAGATAGGATTAGAGCCCTTTCAAAGCCCCGTTCCTAGAGAATTGTCATTATTTGACCATCTGGGTGGTTTCCAAGAAGACCCCACTCACCAGGCTGATTTAATTTAACTCATCTTCGAGCTATCCCAGTATGAAAAGCTTTTGGGGGTGGGGGAGCTGGGTGGGAAGAAGGGGTGTGTCAGAAATAATTAGAAGGAATTAGTTAAGATTGCCACTGCCTGAGATAGTGCATAACAGGGCAAACAGTAGGCTTACCAGAATACTTAAAAGGAAAAGCTGGGAAATGAGATTCTGCAGGGGCTTTGAAAAGCTCCAACATATTCCTGAAGATCTACAAGGTCACATGTGTGTCCAGGGCTATGCATGTGCTCAGGAAAGATCTAAGAAGGCCCTTAGCTTTTACCTCTGGCTGACTTGGAGGCTCTGTGAAAGCTGTAAGGGAAGGCTAAGGCTGCATTGTAAACAGTGGGTGAGTGTTGAAGGTGTGCCACAATATGCGCAGAGAGCCCTCCAGCAAAGAGTGGGAGACTTTTTGCCTTCAGGCGTTTAGGGAAATCTGTCCAATCATTAGCTGACCACTAAACTAACTATTCAGGGACTTTCATGTCGCATAAAACAGAATACACGCTTTATAGAATTAGTTCAGGAAAGTAATTAAAACAATAGGAGAAGCAATATCAAAAACTGGAGGGGAAAGAGAGAGGAGAATGCAATTTCCAGAGTTGCCATATTGTATTATTTTAAATGTCTGGTTTTCAATACAAAATTACAAGACATGCAAAGAAATAAGAAAGTGTGATCCATACACAGGAAAAAAATCAATAGAAAATGTCCCTGAGGAAGCCCAGACATGAGACTTATAAAGACTTTAAACCAGCTCTTTCCAGTATGTTCTAGAACAAAAGAAAGAACTAAAGAATTAAAAAAAAAAAATGAGAACAATGTCTTACCAAATAGAGACTATCAATAAATTATAAAAAAGAATCAAATAGAAATTCTGTAGTTGAAAAGTATAACTGAAATGAAAAGTTCACTAAAGGGCTTAACAGCAGAACTGTGAAGATAGGTCAGTTGTGATCACCCAGCGTGAGGAACAGAAAGAAGAATAAAGAAACATGAAGAGAGACTGAGCGGCGTGTTGGATGCCATCAAGTATATCATCATAGACGTGGGAGTCCCAGGACAGGAGAAAGTAAAAGAGACAAAAGAATACTTGAAGAGATAAAGCCAAAACTTCCCAGATTTGATAAAAAGCAGTTATCTACCCTTCTAAGAAGCTTAACAAACTCCAAGTAGGATCAACTTAAAGAAATCTGTACCTGGACATATCATAATCAAACTGTTGAAAATCAAACACAAGAATGTTAAAAGCATCAAGGGAGAAGTGACTCTTCACGTATAAGAGAGCCTCAATAAAAGTAACAGCTGATTTCTCATCAGAAGCCACGGAAGCCAAAGGGTTCCATGGATTGTCATTCAAAGTGCTGAAAGAAAGACTGTCAACTAAGAACTCTATATCCAGCAAACCTATCCTTCAAAAAAGAAGGAACACTCTTGATTTACAAATGATACAGTCTTATATATAAAAAATCCTAAGGAATCCACTAAAAATCTATTGGAACTAATAAATTAGTTTAGCAAGCTGTTGGTGAACATTCCAAACAGGAAATTAAGAAAACAATTCCATCTATAATAGCATCAGAAAGAATAAAATATTTAGGAATAAATAAAGTAGCATAAAACTTATAATCCGAAAATATAGAACATTGTTTAAAGAAATTAAATATAAGAAAATAGGAAGACATTCATAAATCAGATCTTTTTTAAATTTTTTTGTTTATTTTTGAGAGAGAAGAGTGTGAGAGTGGGAGGGACAGAGAGAGAGGGAGACACAGAACCCGAAGCAGGCTCCAGGCTCTGAGCTGTAGGCACAGAGCCTGATGTGGGGCTCAAACTCAACTAACCGTGAGATCATGACCTGAGCGGCAGTCAGATGCTTAACCGACTGAGACACCCAGGCGCCCCTGAATCATCTTAATATTGTTAAGACGACAGTGCTCCCCAAATTGGTGTATAGATTCAACCCAGTGTGTATCAAATTTCTAACTGGCTGCTTTGCAGAATATTGACAGACTGATTCTGATATTCATCTGTAAATTCGAGGTACCCAGAATAGCCAAAAACAATCCTAAAAAGCATTAAGTTAGAGCACTGACACTTCCCAATTTCAAATCTTACTAAAATTTCAAATCTTACTACTGTAGTAATCAAGACATTGTGGTACTGGCAGAAGGACAGACCTATAGGTGTAACAGAATTGAGAGCTCAGAAGTAAACCCTCACATTCATGGACAGTTAATGTTCATCAAGGGTACCTAAACTATTCAATGGGGAAGGAACAGTCTTGTCAATAAACGATGCTGGAACAACTGTATATCCCCATGCAAAGCATGAATTTGGACTCCTACCTCATTTCGTATGCAACATGGATCAAAGACCTAAATGGAAGAGCAAAGCTACAAAACTCTCTTTTTTTTTTTTTTTTTTTTTTTTAGAGAGGGCATGGGGAAGGGATGGGAGGTGGGGGACAGGGAGGTGGGAGAGAATCTCAAGGAGGCCTGGAGCTGTCAGCACTGAGCCTGATGTGGGGCTCAGTCTCATGAACTGAGAGATCACAACCTAGCTGAAATCAGGAGTCAGACACTTAACCAACTGAGCCACCCAGGCACCCCAAAGCTATAGAACTCTTAAAATGTTGGCATTAATCTTCATGACCTGGGATTAGGCAATGGTTTCTTAGATATGGCACAAAAAGCACAAGAAACAACAAAATAGATAAACTGGACGTCATCAAAGGTAAAAACTATTGTGCTTCAGAGGCTACCATTGAGAAAGTGAAAAGACAGCCCACAGAATGGGAGAATATTTGTAAATCATGTATCTGTTAAGGGTTGTTTTTTTTTTTTTTAAGTTTTATCTGTTTTATTTTTGAGAGAGAGAGAGAGCGAGCAGGGGAAGGGCAGAGAAAGAGGGGGAGAGAGAGAATCCCAAGCAGCCTCCACACTGTCAGCACAGAGTCCGATGTAGTCTCAAACTTATGAACCATGAGATCATGACCTGAGCTGAAATGAAGATTTGGATCCTTAACCAACTGAGTCACCCAAGCGCCTCCTGTTAAGGGACATTATCTGGAATACATAAGGAACTCTTAACATCTCAACAATTAAAAGACAATCCAACTTTTTAAATGGGCAAAGGATCTGAACAGACATTTCTCCAAAGAGGGTACGTAATGGCCAAAAAGCATATGAAAGATGTTTAACATTGTTAATCATTAGGCAAATGTAAATCAAAACCACAATGAGATTCTATTTCACACTGGGATGGTTATCATTTTTTAATTAGTTAATCAATTTTGAGAGAGAGCACAAATGGGAGAAGGGAAGAGGGAGAGAGGGAGAGAATTCCAAGCAGGCTCCACACTGTAAGTGTGGAGCCCAGTGTGAGACTCAAACTCATGAACTACAAGATCATGACCTGAGCTGAAGTCAGACACTTAACTGACTGAGCCACCCAGGTACCCCTGGTTATGATTTTTTTTTAATTTTTTTTAACTTTTTTATTTATTTTTGAGACAGAGAGACAGAGCGTGAACGGGGAGGGGCAGAGAGAGAGGGAGACACAGAATCCGAAGCAGGCTCCAGGCTCTGAGCGGTCAGCACAGAGCCCGACGCAGGGCTCGAACTCACGGACCATGAGATCGTGACCTGAGCTGAAGTCGGATGCTCAACCGACTGAGCCACCTAGGCGCCCCATGATTTTTTTTTTTAAGGAAAATAAATGTTGAGAAGTATGAGGAGAAACTGAAACCTTTGTGTGTTGCTGGTGAGAATGTAAAATGACAGCCATTATGGAAAACCGCTTGGCAGTTCCTCAGAAAATTAACCACAAAATTAACATATGAACCAGCATTTGTATTACTAGGCATATACCCAAAGAATTTGAAACAAATATTAAAATAAATACTTGTACATGTGCCACAACACTCCATTGTATTCCTGTAAATCAGAGTAAAAACAACAGGGGACAGAGTCTACATCATCCTTAATCATTCTCTGATGTGGACCAGACACTGATTGGGTGTAGCTCAACTGTAAAGGCACTGAATTGGACATAGTTTTTAGTGGTATCAGTGGGGTGGGGTACTCTGTATAGTGTAACCAAACTTCCTAACAGCAGAAAGGAGTTTTGCAGCTCTGTTGGCAGACTGGATTGGAGAAGGAATGGACAAGAGTTACCAGCCATTGTTAGCCTTTGTGGGGCTTTTGTGGGGAGGCTGAGGTATGGTTGGTACTATATTTTAGGTCAGAGGTCAGCAAACTAGCCAAATCCAGCCTTTGGCCTGTTCTTATACATTCTGTGAACTAAGGATGTTTTCACATTTTTAAAGAATTCTAAGCACCCAGACATGTGCTTTTAAAGTTTGTTTAATTAATTAGCTAATTAATTAATTTAGAGAGGGAGAGAGAATCCTAAGCAGGCTCCACACTATCAGTGCAGAGCCCAGTGTGGCACTCGAACTCATGAACTGTGAGATATGACCTGAGCTGAAATCCAGGAGTCAGATGCTTAACTGAGCCAGCCAGGCACCCCAGATGTGTGCTTGTGAAATGTTTATTGAACTGAATCAGGCCGCTGGTATTGCTTGACACAGGAGCCTGGGTTGGATACATACCAAAGATCATGATTAAGAAGCAGGCTGGGGTAATGGAAGAGGAAGCAAGTTCCCTAAGATGATGGATCTCAATTTCATTTTTAGAGAACTGAACAGAGGGATATAAGAAAAGCAAAGATGAAAGAAAAGAAGGAGCAGAATCACAATAAGGCTTTACTCCAGGCCGTCAAGGTGAGTGCTCAAACGTCAGGCCCGTATGGTCTTGCTAAATCCACTGATCCTCAAACTTATTGGGAACCTTTCTTGGGATGCTTTACCTGAATTCGTTCATTTTCTTTATGCTTTGGTGAAGCAGTGTGGTGAAGGGGCTCTGGAGTCCCATCCCCTGAGGTCAGTCAGCTCTCCTGCTTGTGTACATGTGTTGATCTCAGGTAATCTATACTGAATAGTTGCTATGGGTTAAGCAGTATTTAATCTTCACAGTAGCCTTTTGAGATAGATCTTCCATCTGCTGCTTTGCTAGATGATGATCTTGTCTCAGAGGTGAAGAAACCTTGCACAGCTGATGTGTATCAGAGCCAGGTCCTTGCTCTGAGCCATTGCATCCTGAGAGAGTCTGAATTTTTAGGAAGCTGCTCCTTTATAACAAAAAGATTTGACCCTGTCCTTTCTTCCCTGCATTTTAAATGGATGTAGTCTGAGCCAAACCATGTTTTCACCTGGATACCTAGCAAGGCACCTGTAGAGGTTTGGCTTGCTTGGTCTTCACAAGGGAGAGGATACCCGCCATGAGATTGTGGAGTAGGCCCTTGGTTTCATTTTTTGTTGAGTTAAGTTATGCACCATTAAAGTTACTTACTTGGGGCGCCTGGGTGGCTCAGTCTGTTGAGCGTCCAACTTCGGCTCAGGTCATGATCTCGTGGTTCGTGAGTTCGAGCCCCACGTCGGGCTCTGTGCTGACAGCTCAGAGCCTGGAGCCTGCTTCGAATTCTGTGTCTCCCTCTCTCTCTGCCCCTTCCCTACTCATGCTCTGTCTCTCTCTGTCTCTCAAAAATAAATAAATGTTAAAAAAATAAATAAATAAAGTTACTTACTGACTTTGAGACCCTCATACTAAGATGTACTCCACTAGTCCCTCCCCCACAACAAGCAATCTGCTAATACCTGTTAACAGAATGTAATACTCTAGATTCTCCAGCTAGTCATCCATAGTGAGGGATGTGGTCATATTCTAAAATAAAATGTAGAATATTGCAATGCCCAGACATTTGTATACAGACCTGATTTCGACTCTCTCCTTTAGTCTGACCCTGCATCTTAAGCTTCAGTGTTCATAAGAATTGCTCTAACAGTTGTATACACAGAACCATATTTTACCAATGGTTTAAAACTGGGGTCAGCAGACTGCAGCCAGTGGATCACATCCCTGCCTATTTGTTTATGTGTCACATATGGCTGTTTTCACACTACAGTGGCAGAGTTGAGTAGTTAATTTCAACAGAGACCACTTGGCTCAGAAAGCCTAAAATATTTGTCTGATCCTTTAAGGAAAAGTTTGCCAACCCCTGATGTAGGAGATACTAAAAGTAACTTGGATCGCATGTAACTTTCCCTGCGTGTGCTAGCCTCCACACACATACATAAAGAGGCAACTCTTCTGTTCAGACCTTTGATTTATCTTTATTTCCACGAGACGGCCAAGATTAAGTCAGTGTGCATTATTTTTAGTATTCTATGTCCTAGCTAAACCAACACACTTACCATTTTTGTATATGCCTTCTCTTGATCTTTTCTGTGCCTTTACATATGCTGTTCCTTGGGGTGGAATGACCTATCCTCCCCGCAGCCCCTGCCCAACTTCTCTGCCTTTCATAGTCATTGCTCAGGACCCAGCATACCCCAGTCATCTCCAGCCCCCAGGCTAAATTAATTATTGATGGTCTGCATTTCTGCAACTCCACTTCTTACCTTATATTGTACTTATTTCCATAGCTCTGTGCCCACTAGACCACGAGCAGGGTCTTGAGGGCAGGAACCATATCTAGCTTGTCTCTGTGACACAGGGTCCAGCATGTGGTCCAGCACCTGGTCAAGGTGAGTTCTCCCTGCTGTGCCAAGCCTCAGGGGTAATGAAGATGAATCCTGTGTAGAGCTGGCCCTCAGGAAGCTCACAGTTTGATGGTTTCCCTGTTATTGAAATGGTCTTGGATCCTTCCACACGATAAGGTTTGTGTGTGTGTTTTTATGTTTTTAATCCAGGCTAGGAACATCAAGCTAGTCTCTGAAGCTGCCAGTGAGGATGAAGATTCAGACTCAGAAGATCTAGGTGAGCTTTCCCTGGATCGGCTCAGCTCGGAGAACCGCTATGGAGCCAGGCTGAGTGTAGATGAGCAGGGCAGGTTAAGCTGGCCCGTGCTCTTTCTGTACCCAGAGCACACCCAGTCGGACTTCATCGCTGCTTTTCATGAGGACTCCAGGTATTTACTTGCCCAAGAGCCCTTTGTCCTTGCTTGCATGCTCTTTCCCTGCTGTCTCGGCAGAGGAAATTTTTGGTTGAGGAGGTCCGAGTATAGTTTAGAGGGTTAACAGTCTGGTTTGTCATAATCTCTCTATCCTGGAGCTCATTTCTCCCTTCACTAACTATAACTAGCTTTGTAGTGACAGACACAGGTCGCACTGTTGTCTGGACTGGGCTAACAAGCAGAGCACCACAGTAGAGTTTGCCAAGCCCTAATACATATCTCTGGTGAGATAGGAAGTCATTGTAGATAGTATATGCATGGTAACTGAAGTGTGTATTAGGAAAAATATAACTAGCAGTTTTAACATGTGATTTCATAGAGTTAATGCTTAGAATGCAGCTAAATGTAAGGTATGTTGTTAACCCTGAGTTAGTTTAAAGAAAATTACTGTCATCTAATAGGATAAGTGAGGGCTGCCTGGGTGGCTTAGTTGGTTAAGTGGCCAACTCTTGATTTCGGCTCAGATCATAATCTTACGGTTGGTTCATGGGTTCAAGCCCCAAGTCAGGCTCCGTGCTGACAGCATGGAGTCTGCTTGGGATTCTCTCTCTCTCCCTCTTTCTCTTTCCCTCCTTCACGTACTCGTTTTTTCTCAAAAATGAATGAATAAACTTGGGGGAAAAAAAAAAAGGACGACTGATACACATACACATTTTGGCTTAAGCCAGATGGCTTTGGATCAGAATGGCTTGGGCCTGCATTTCATGTTTTATACATTTTTGATACCTCTATGTATGGGTGTCCAGGGCCTGTGGTGTAGGAAAATAGATCATGAGTTACTGATATCCAGAAAGTACATGTTATATCCTTAGGTTTATTGATCATCTGATGGTGATGTTTGGTGAAACACCCTCTTGGGACTTAGAGCAAAAATACTGCCCTAATAATTTAGAGGTAAGAGATGTTTTACCTTGTTCCTATATGGGATTTTGGGGGGGGGGGGTAGGTTTTTACTGCCTTTAGAAAAAATTGTGTCAAATTATACAGAACATAAAATTCATTATTTGAACCAATGCATACTTTTGTAGCATGAAGTACATTTAATTTACATGGTTGTGCAACCATCCCCACCATCCATCTTCATTTCATCATCCCAAACTGAAACACTGGACCTGTTAAACAGTAACTATTTTCTCCTCCAGCCCCTGGCAGCCACCATTCTACTTTCTCTTTCTATGAATGTGACTACTCTAGGAACCTTCTATAAGTAGAACCATAACACTATTTGTCTTTTTGTGTCTGGCTTATTTCATTAGCATAATGTCTTCAGGGTTCATCCATATTGTACCCTGTGTCAGAATTTCTTTCCTTTTTAAGGCTGAATAATACTCCATTGTTGAGACCTTTTTATTATTATTTTTGTTTTATTTTTTTATTATTTTTTGAGTGTGTATATGTTTTTTTTAATTTATTTTTTTAATTTACATCCAAGTTAGCTAGCATATAGTGCAACAATGATTCCTAGAGTAGATTCCTTAATGCCCCTTACCCATTTAGCCCATCCCCCCTCCGACAACCCCTCCAACAACCCTCAGTTCTCCATATTTATGAGTCTCTTCTGTTTTGTCCCCCTCCCTGTTTTTATATTATTTTTGTTTCCCTTCCCTTATGTTCATCTGTTTTGTCTCTTAAAGTCCTCATATGAGTGAAGTCATATGATATTTGTCTTTCTCTGACTCGCTAATTTCACTTAGCATAATACCCTCTAGTTCCGTCCACATAGTTGCAAATGGCAAGATTTCATTCTTTTTGATTGCCGAGTAATACTGCCAGGGTACTGCATATACACACACACACACACACACACACACACACACACACACACACACACCCCCCACACTTTATCCATTCATCCATCGATGGACATTTGGGCTCTTTCCATACTTTGGCTATTGTTGATAGTGCTGCTATAAACACTGGCCAACTAATATAAATATAAAGGGTGCACATGTAAAGGGGTGCATGTGTCCCTTCAAAACAGCATACCTGTAGCCCTTGGATAAATACCTTGTAGTGCGATTGCTGGGTCGTAGCCTAGTTCTATTTTTAATTTTTTTGAGGAACCTCCATATTGTTTTCCAGAGTAGCTGCACCAGTTTGCATTCCCACCAGCAGTGCAAAAGAGATCCTCTCTCTCTGCATCCTCTCTGACATCTGTTGTTGCCTGAGTTGTTAATGTTAGCCATTCTGACAGGTGTGAGGTAGTATCTCATTGTGGTTTTGATTTGTATTTCCCTGATGATGAGTGATGTGGAGCATTTTTTCATATGTTGATTGGCCATCTGGATGTACTCTTTGGAGAAGTGTCTATTCATGTCTCTTGCCCATTTCTTCATTGGATTATTTGTTTTTTGGGTGTTGAGTTTGATAAGTTCTTTATAGATTTTGGATACTAACCCTTTATCTGATATGTCATTTGCAAATATCTTCTCCCATTCTGTCGGTTGCCTTTTAGTTTTGCTGATTGTTTGCTTCGCTGTGCAGAAGCTTTTTATTTTGATGAGGTGCCAATAGTTCATTTTTGCTTTTGTTTCCCTTGCCTCCGGAGACGTGTTGAGTAAGAAATTGCTGTGGCCAAGGTCAAAGAAGTTTTTGCCTGCTTTCTCCTTGAGGATTTTTATGGCTTCCTGTCTTATATTTAGGTCCTTGATCCATTTTGAGTTTATTTTTGTGTATGGTGTGAGAAAGTGGTCCAGGTTCATTTTTCTGCATGTCGCTGTCCAGTTTTCCCAGCACCACTTGCTGAAGAGACTGTCATTATTCCATTGGATTTTCTTTCCTGCTTGGTCAAAGATTAGTTGGCCATACATTTGTGGGTCCATTTCTGGATTCTCTATTCCATTGATCTGTGTGTCTGTTTTTGTGCCAGTACTGTACTATCTTGATGATTACAACTTTGTAATATAGCTTGAAGTCCAGGATTGTGATGCCTCCTGCTTTAGTTTTCTTTTTCAAGATTGCTTTGGCTGTTCAGGGTATTTTCTGGTTCCATACACATTTTAGGATTGTTTGTCCTAGCTCTGTGAAGAATGCTGGTATTATTTTGGTAGGTATTGCATTGAATATGTAGATTGCTTTGGGTATTGACATTTTAACATATTTGTTCTTCCTATCCAGGAACATGGAATATTTTTCCATTTTTTTATGTCTTGTTCAATTTCTTTCATAAGCTTTCTATAGTTTTCAGTGTATAGATTTTTTTACCTCTTTGTTGTTAGATTTATTCCTAGTTATTTTATGGGTTTTGGTGCAATTGTAAATGGGATCGATTCCTTGATTTCTCTTTCTGTTGCTTCATTGTTGGTGTATAGAAATGCAACCCATTTCTATGCATTGATTTTATAGCCTGCAACTTTGTTGAATTCATGAATCAGTTCTAGCAGTTTTTTTGGTGGAATCTTTTGGGATTTCCATATAGAGTGTCATGTCATCTGCGAAGAGTGAAAGTTTGACCTCCTCCTGGCCAATTTGGATGCCTTTTATTTCTTTGTGTTGTCTGATTGCTGAGGCTAAGACTTCTGATACTATGTTGAATAACAGTGGCAAGATTGGATATCCCTGTCTTGTTCCTGATCTCAGGGGGAAAGCTCTCAGTTTTTCCCCACTGAGGATGATATTGGTGTTGGGTCTCTCATATTATGGCTTTTATGATCTCGAGGTATGATCCTTCTATCCCTGCTTTCTTGAGGGATTTTAATTAAAAAAGAATGCTGTGTTTTGTCAAATGCTTTTTCTGCATCTATTGAGAGGATCATGTGGTTCTTGTCCTTTCTTTTATTGATGTGATGAGTCACATTGATTGTTTTGTGGATATTGAACCAGTGCTACATCCCAGGTATAAATCCCACTTGGTCGTGGTGAATAATTTTTTTAATGTATTGTTGGATCCAATTGGCTAATATCTTGTTGAGGATTTTTGCATCCATGTTCATCAGGGAAATTGGTTTATAGTTCTCCTTTTTAGTGGGGTCTTTGTCTGGTTTTGGAATCAAGGTAATGTTGGCTTCATAGAAAGAGTTTGGAAGTTTTCCTTCCATTTCTATTTTTTGGGGCAGCTTCAAGAGAATAGGTGTTAACTCTTCCTTAAATGTTTGGTAGAATACCCCTGGAAAGCCATCTGGCCCTGGACTTGCTTTTTGGGTGATTTTTGATTACTAATTTAATTTCTTTACTGGTTATGGGTCTGTTCAGATTTTCTGTTTCTTCCTGTTTCAGTTTTGGTAGTGTATATGTTTCTGGGAATTTGTCCATTTCTTCCAGATTGCCCATTTTATTGGCATATAATTGCTCATAATATTCTCTTATTATTGTTTTTATTTCTCCTGTGTTGGTTATGATCTCTCCTCTTTCATTCTTGATTTTATTTATTTGGGGCCTTTTTCTCTTTGATCAGACTGGCTAGTGGTTTATCAGTTTTGTTAATTCTTTCAAAGAAACAGCTTCTGGTTTCATTGATGAGTTCTGTTTTTGGTTTTGATAGCATTAATTTCTGCTCTAATCTTTATTATTTCCTGTTTTCTGCTGGCTTTGGGTTTTATTTGCCGTTCTTTTTCTAGCTCTTTAAGGTGTAAGGTTAGGTTGTGTATCTGAGACCTTTCTTCCTTCTCTAGGAAGGCCTGGATTGCTATACACTTCCCTCATAAGACTGCCGTTGTTGCATCCCAGAGGTTTTGGGCTGTGGTGTTTTCATTTTCATTGGTTTCCATGTACTTTTTAATTTCCTCTTTAACTTCTTGGTTAGCCCATTCATTCTTTAGTAGGATGTTCTTTAGTCTCCAATATTTGTTATCTTTCCAAAATTTTTTTTTGTGGTTGATTTCGAGTTTCACAGCATTGTGGTCTAAAAATGTGCACGGTATGATCTCAGTCTTTTTGTGCTTGTTGAGGGCTGATTTGTGTCCCAGAATGTGATCCGTTCTGGAGAATTCCATGTGCACTGGAGAAGAATGTGTAGTCCACTGCTTTAAGATAAAATATTCTGAATATATCTGTTAAGTCCATCTGGTCCAGTGTGTCATTCAATGACATTGTTTCCTTGTTGATTTTCTGTTTAGATGATCTACTGCTGTAGGTGGGGTGTTGAAGTCCCCCACTATTATGGTATTATTATCAGTGCGTTTATGTTTGTGATTGATTTATATATTTGGGTGCTTCTACATTTGGCACAAATGTTTACAATTGTTGGGTCTTTTTGGTGGAAGAACCCTTAATTATGATAGAATGCCCTTCTTCATCTCTTGTTACAGTCTTTTTTTTAAAGTGTAGATCGTCTGATGTATGTATGGGTACTTCTTTTGTCGACCATTAGCATGATAGATGGTTCTCCATCCCTTTACTTTCAATCTGAAGGTATCTTTAGGTCTAAAGTGGGTCTCTTGTAAACAGCATATAGATGGTTCTTGTTTTCTTATCCATTCTTTTACCCTATGTCTTTTGATTGGAGCATTTAGTCCATTGACACTTATTTTATTTTTTCCTGGTGGAGAAGGGAGACAGGCCCATTGACATTTAGAGTGAGTACTGAAAGGTATGAATGTATTGCCATTATGTTTCTTGTAGAGTGGGAGTTTCTGGTGATGTTCTCTGGTCCCTTCTAGTCTTTGTTGCTTTTGGTTTCCCCCCCACCCCCCACCCATCTTTTCTCCCCTCAGAGAGTTCCCCTTAAAATTTCTTGCAGGGCTGGTTTAGTGGTCATAAACTCATTTAATTTTTGTTTGTCTGGGAAACTTTTAATCTCTCCTTCTATTTGGAATGACAGCCTCGGTGGATAAAGAGTTCTTGGCTGCATATTTTTCTGATTCAGCACCTTGAATATATCCTGCCACTCCTTTCTGGACTGCCAAGTTTCTCTGGATAGGTCTGTTGCAAACCTGATCTGTCTTCCCTTGTAGGTTAAGGACTGTTTTTTCCTTGCTGCTTTCATGATTCTTCTCTTGCCTGAGTATTTTGTGAATTTGACTGTGATATGCCAGTTGATGGTTGGTTTTTGTTGAATCTAATGGGAGTCCTCTTTGCTTCCTGGATTTTGATGTCTGTGTCTTTCCCCGTGTTAAGGAAGTTTACTGCTATGATTTGTTCACATAACCCTTCTACCCCTATTTCTCTCTCTTCCTCTTCTGGGAGCCCTATGATTGTGATGTTGTTCCTTTTTAATGAGTCACTGATTTCTCTAATTCTTAAATCATGCACTTTTGCCTTAGTCTCCCACTTTTTTTCTGCTTCATTGTCCATAAATTTGTCCTCTGTATCACTAATTCACTGCTCTGCCTCATCCATCCTTGCCACTGTGGCATCGATTTGAGATTGCAGCTCAGTTACAACATTTTTTATTTCATCCTGACTGGCTTTTACTTCTTTTATCACCCCAGAAAGGGATTCTAATCTATTTTCGATCCCTAGTATTCTTATTATCATGATTCTAAATTCTGGTTCAGACATCTTGCTTGTATCTGTGTTAAGTCCCTGGCTGTCGTTTTTTCCTCCTCTTTCTTTTGGGGTGAATTCCTTCTTTTTGTCATTTTGATGGCAGAAAAGGAATTAATAAGGTCAAAAAAATTATAATTAAAAAATTAAAAACACACACACACAAATTCAAATAAATGATGCTAGATCCTAGGTGTGTTTCAGTCTGGTTGTTGAAAGATAGATTACAGAAAAAAGGGAAAAAGGGGAAAAAAAGAAAAAAAAAAGGAAACGTTTGAAAACTTGAAAAAAATGAATACAGTGAAATAGAAAAAAATGAAATAAGTAAAATAGAATTTGAAAAATTTACAAAAACATAAAAAATATAGTAGAAAAAAATTAAAAGGAAAATATTTTCAATAAAACTTGAAAATAAATTTTTTCTCTTTCTGTATTCAAGAAAAAGAAACAAAAAGAGGAAAAAAGAAAATTGAATAGATGGACCAATGAGCAGACTGAAATACTATTGAAATTACATCATTTTCCCCTAGAAGTCAAACTATGAAGCAATTTATAGTCCATGAACTAAGCAGGCAGAGACACTTGTAGTGTTCCTGAAGAGTAAGGTTGGCCCAGTTGGGCGGGGCTTAGGGTAATGGTTCTGTTCCCCACTAGATGTCGCTGTTTAGCTTACTGGGGTGGATTGTTGTGGTGCTTGTAGGTATGTGCATGTGTGGGAGGGGTGAAAGGCAGCTACCCTGTCTCTAGTATCGGAACTCTGTTCTCCCCAATCATCAATTGTGCACCTGACCTTTGTCATCGGCTTCCATCCACTCCCTGCTTTTATACTGTCCATGACCAAGCCCCAGGCAACACCTCCCTCCTGAGTTTTATCTCAGATGCAGCTGTTTTCCCTGACCCCTTATTTCTGAGGGACTGCGGCTTTGACCTGTTCTGCCCCTCTGCAAGAGGGTCTCACTGAGCAAGGGCCAGGTGCCCACCCCCAGGAATGTTCATGGGACTGTGCTGCTAATGCCAAGAGACTGCATCTGGGTGCCAGCCTGCCCCAGAAAATGTTCATGCAATCATGTAGCAGCAGCATTTCAGGGATTATGGAAAATCGCAATACATATCTGACACCGGGCTTCACCCTTAACGACTTTGTTCCAGCACCAGCAAATGTGGTTGTTCTCCGGGGTCTGCTGGCCCAAGGACCCCCGGGCCTCACTCTGCCTCTGGGGATTTGCCCTTCCCACCAGAGCACTGTCAGGTATCAAGCTGCAGAGTTTGAGACTCTGTGCTCCCCCTGTTTATATCGAGTCTTAGTGGAATTTAAACCCCCTCCTTTTTTCTCTTTTTAGTTCAGTCCCTGCAGCTCTTTCCACTTTCTCTCCAGCTGCTTTTTTGGGGGGTGGGGAGTGGGAGGTGCTTTTCCCATACTCTCCCTCTGTCTCCGTCCTCTTACCACAAGCAAAAGTAGCTCCCTGTCCTCCGTGGCTTCTGTCTCCCTCAGTTAACCTTTCTGTGCCATGTACCTGCTGAGTTCTGTGGTTCAGGTTGTGCAGATTGTTGTGTTAATCCTAAAATCAGTTTTCTAGGTGTACAGGATGGTTTAGTGTTGATCTGGCTGTATTTCATGGATGCGAGATGCAAAAACAACTTCCATGTTCTTCTGCCGTCTTGGCTCATTATTTTTTTAAATCACAGCTTAGGGTACAAAGATTTTGTCTTCTAACCATTTGAGAGTAAGATGCCAACTGATGCCCCATTGCCCCTAAATACTTAAGCATCATTTCCCTACAGACAAGGATATTTTCCTTCATAATCCCAACCAACCACCAATATCAGGAAATTAGTTTGATACATTAGTTCTGATTGTGACACCCCATCTCAGCTGTCCCCAGGACACCCTTCTCATCCCACATGGGCTCTGACACCTCATCTTGGACAGCTGTCCTAAAAGGTAGCCCTTATCACCTGGGTTAGGCTGGCCAGCTCCCAGCAAGCTTGCCCTCCACTGGCTGGGCTCACTCCCGGCCAGCCCGTCACTCCCTCACTCCCTGCCAGCCCTCCTATGCAGACATCTTCCTAACCCTCTGTGGGCTTTGACACCTGCACAGGGCCGTCCCGTGTGGACATCCTTCTCATCCTCCTCATCCTCCTCGGGCTGTTCCCCTGCTTTGGGCTACTGTGCCTTTTTTCCCCCATATCTAAGAGGTCTAGGACTGATTGCTAGGGAAGCGAAGGCTCACAGGCCTGGCCTTGAATCTTGGTTTCTTTGTTTACTAGCTGAGTGTTGTTAATGAATCATTTTTCTCCCCTGATCCTTGGTTCTGTCTTTGGAAAAAAGTGGATCCGGTAATATCTGTCTCGGTGTTATGGGCAAAGACTGAGTGCTTTACATTCCACAACTCTATAGAAGAGTCATTCAACTAATAACAGTTGCCTTCTCTTTAGCTTTTCACTAGACTTGGCCTCAACATGTCTAGTGCTGCTGAGGCCCTCTGTGTCTGATTCCTGCACCTTTATTCTTCTTGCAGATCTACTTTGAGGATGATGGTGGGACAGAACTCTACCGGGTGCCTCTCAAGAGCACCCTGTTGCACGTGCTGCAGCACCCCAGGTGAGCCATCTTCATGAGGCTGAATAGACCAGGGAAGGTTAGGCACCATCCCAGGGATACAGCCAGGTTCTCATTGCACTGCTAATTGCCTTTCCCTACTGCCCTAACTGCTTTCCCTACTGCCCTGGACATAAAACTGAGATGGCAGCCATGGAGACTGGTTCAGGTCATTGGCCAAATAGGCTTCAGTGTGACTCTGCTCATTACACTGCAGCCAGGACACCCTCAGACTGGGAGAAGCGAATGGTGCTGGTCTGAGAAGGGACAAGCTGCCTGGCTTTTGTACCTGAAAACAGCAGGGTTGGCGCTCTTTTCCTAATTGTGCCCGTGTCCCTTGATACTGTTATATGGAAAAGAACATTGGTTCTTCAAGTCAAGACACCATCATTTACGAGCTGTGGGACTGTAAGCACATACTTCCTCCCTGAGGAGGTTTCCTCATCTGTAGACTGGGGCTGATAATTCTCGCCTACATTTGTCTCAGGCACTTGAGAGCCAGCAAGAGAGTAGGAGTCACAGTAGTTTTGTAAACTGTAAAGGGCAGTCTTGTTGTAAGTGCGTCTTTGTTAGTAGCTGTGGCAGCCAGTTGGATTTGGCTTCTGTTTGTTCAGCTTTAGGGTGTTCTGGACTATGAGGGAATCTCCTGGGTAGATTTGAGAATTGACTCTTGGACTATTTTTCCCTAAGCTTTGAGCAAAGCAAATGTCTTGCATTTAGACTAAAGAAGCCCACTGTGTTGGACATGAGGGTTGGGTGTGCTGAGAAAGAGGCTGGAAAGCTGGCTTGGAGCCATGCATGAAGGCCTTGAATGCTCTGTTCCAGAGCATACTTTATCCTGATCGTGGTGCATGGAGCCACAGGGGATGTTTAGGTAAAACAGAGTAGCGTACAGATCATATGTACTATTTGATGGTGAGGCAGGAGGTAAGGGGTGGATTGTAGAGAGATTTCAGAGGCAAACTGGGTAAGAATTGGTAATGTGGTGACTAACTCAGTAGTGGGGATCTGGCTGGTCTTGATGTTTCTGCTTTGGGTTGGCAGGTGAAGATTTCTTCAGATAATGATATGACTTCTCTTGGCAAGTGGTGTTTTTGTTTTTATTTTTGTTTTTTGGTGTTAAATCTCTCTTCCAGTCCATAGACAATTTTTGAGCTATTCCTTTTTTCCATTATTAGCAAATTACTACCACAAATTTCTTTAAATGGGCTTCACACTTAGCATGGAGTGCAGGGCTTGAACTCACGACCCTGAGATCAAGACCAGAGCTGAGGTAGAGTTGGATGCTTAAATGACTGAGCTACCCAGGTGCCCATTACCACATTTCTTTAAAGGCCTGAGGTCCGCTCTCTCCCCATCTCCAAAAAGCTAAACAAAGCAGATCTGTAAAGGAAAGCCAATCTCATGCTTCTTAGAAAATGTAAATGCTGTTGGAAATGTTTACTTTTTAAATGATTGGCATAGGCAAGAGGCTACCCAGGATAGGTTTTGACTAATTTCAGACGTTGAACCGGGTGAGCCAAAATATATAGACCTCTCTGTCCAGATCCAAGCACATTGGGTAATGCTAATACCCCTCAGTCTGGGAGGCCGAGGCCTTGCCCACCTCTCTAACCTGCCCCACTCTGCTTGCTTTATGCCCCAACAACAGCAAATGCTGTGGTGACCTGCACCTCCTGACGTTTGCTCCCCCATGTCCCATCACAACTACCCCTTTTCTAAATTAAAGTACACATGGACACAGCATCTTCCAGGAAGCTTTTCCTGATTCCCCTTTCCTATAGAGGGCATCATGCCCTTTGGGCTAATGCTGTATCTCACAAATGCTTCTGCGATTGTCTTGCTGTCATTAATTCTCTCTCTCCCTTCAGAACTTGAGCATGGGATGGTTTTTGTTTTTGACTATTTCGAGACAGAGAGCATGAGGCCGGGCAGGGAGAGAGAGAATCCCAAGCAGGCTTTGTGCTGTTAGTGCAGAGCCTGATGCGGGGCTCGATCCCACAAACTGTGAGATGATGCCCTGAGCTGAAATCAAGAGTCAGATGCTCAACTGACATGCATGATGCTAGAGGACTGGTCCAAAGGTTCTGGCTAGGTTGTAAGAGGGAGAGGGTCATGCTAATTTGCCAGATATGTAAACAACCAAACGAATAAATGTGCTAAACTTGCATTTTAATGTTGACTCACACCCAAAGGTTCACCTTGAATGTTGTTGGGAAGGTGCATGGGTGATTTAAGATTGCAGTTCAATTAACCCCTCTCTTCTGTTGTGTTCACTGCAGGTACTTTGTAAAAGCCCTGATACCAGCATTTTTGGTCTGTGTAGGAGCCTCTGGTTTTTGTAAGAATTACGTCCGGGGGAAAAAGGTGCATCAGGTAAAGTGACTGAGCCAGGCCCCTGGATCTCATCCCTCACTCTCCTCTGCCTGGAATCATCTGAACCCAACACTTTATTTCTGCCACCCTGGGGACAGTCCTTCCATGCATCATGGTGGGGGAAGAGCTGCTGACTTCCCTGAACTACATCCTCTTTGCTCAGTGCCAAGTTCCAGCTGGTCTCTACTCTCCTCTGTTGATACAAAATTGTACCTTGGTCATGGCATCCTTGGAGTCATTGTGAGCTGTGTTACCATCAGCCTCCATTCCCTGACGGGACCATCTTACCATTACCACAGGAACTGACCTGTAGACACAGGCTCAGGATCCAGTGCCATGGTTCTGGACCTTAGTGGTGTTGGCAGCCTCAGAGAAGCTCTCTCTCAAACCACACGAGTAATTTTAAGGTAGAGACTCCAGCCTGCAGGTATTTCATGAGCAGAGAGGCTTGCTGTATGGGAACGGTAGACCCTTGGAGTGAGATGGGGTCAGGAAAGCCAGTTCCTGTTATAAATGGGTCCAAAACCCCTAAAAAGTTGACCAGTTTTTCTGACCTGTATGGTAGGGAGAACTGTGACAGACTTGTTCCCCTTCAGTGTTCAGATTTTAGGATTTTGCGCCTCTTAAAAATCTTTGCAGTTGAGTCATTTTCATAGGTTGTATTTTTGTCTATAGCCATTTGCCTCCTGCTCCCTAGAGGGTAGTACGTGGCCTCACCTGCAGCCCTGTGATGTCTTGCAGTACTTACTCCACTCACCAGGGCATGCAGAGGGATGTGGGTGGACGTGTCCAGACAGAAGGTTGGTAAGTTCATGTGCTTTTCCTTCTGTCGTGAACGTATTTCCCAGGTAGGGGCTCTTCCATCAGCCTGGGTACCAGAATGGCAAGACACATGGAGCAGAGCTGAAGCAACCGGCCTTAGAGTCGATCGTAACGTGAACTAGAAATAAACGTTGTTGTAGTAGTAAGCAGTTTGTTACTATAGCAAAGCTAAATAATACATCATTAAACTGAAACCTGCTGCTGTCCTCAAAATCGAGTATCATCTTTGAAGGGCAATTATTTACAAAGAACCATGCAGCTTTCCTTCCAGGTGCAGGTGACTGCTTGTGGCTGGGAAGCAGAAGTCCAGTCTCCACCCTAAGCCTAGCTCAGGCCACACGGAGGCCATTCTCTCCCCCGCTGCCTGTCTCTAAGTCAGCACTGTGCAAGAGGCCTAACAGCAACCCTAGCGGGCATTGCAGGCTTCTGTGGAGCAGCAACCTCCCTGTCCTGGGGTCGTGTGCCACCTCACTCGTCCTCACTCATCTGTGAAACAGACTGCTTTCCCTGCTCCCTTCTGGACACTCCTGAGAAACGAAGTTCCATGACTGTCATCCCCACCACCCAGCCCTTTCTTCAGGCTCCTGGTGGGCCCAGTTATCAGCCAGCTTCTGGCTGCCTTCTCTTTAGGCCCTGCCCCTCCATCCAGCTAGGGTGAGTGGGAGAAGCAGAAAAGGGAGGAAAGCGACTTAGCTTGGCAGACAGACCACAGCTAGGGTCCTGGTGGCTGCTGACTTGCTGTGCCTGGGAGGAAGGGATTGTGCTTGGGGCCTCCATCTGTAACATGAGTCACTGTACCCACCTCACAGGCTTATCTGTGCCACCTGTGTGCAGATTGGTAGCATTACACCAGTGATTCTCAGCAGGGGTGACCTGCACCCCAGGGGTACCTGCCAATGTCTAGAGACAGTTTTGGTTGTCACAACTTGGTGAGATACTGCTAAAAACATTCTATGGTACATAGGACAGCCCCCACAACAAAAGTTATCTGGCCCAAACCATCAATAATGCCGAGTTTGAGAAGCACTGCACTAAAACTTTCAGAAGGCACACTCTCAATGGGCAGAGGCCAGATGGGGATTTGTCTTAGTGCCCAGGCCTGACACACAGTGAGTGTGACACACCAAGAGCTCCATGTGCGTGAAGTGGATAAATAAACGAGTGAAGGAAATGATGAGCAAAAAAATAAAACCAGTGTCCTGTTCTGAGGCCCCATCTATACATACGCAAACATCCGCATTCCCAGGCTCAAGCCCATGTGCACACCTTACACCCCCTCCAAGAAGGCTTCTGGCCTCCCCAGCCCGTGGGCTCTGCCCCTTCTGACCTCTGCCATCCTCCTTGGTCTCCAGGGAGTGGATAGAGCACAAACTTAGGAATGGAGCATGGAGGCTAGGACTAGAGTTGGCTATGGTTAGGAGCAGGGGCCCCACTGGCCTGGCATGAGCCCGAACCCCTCCTCCACTCAAGCAGCTGGGTCCCACGGGACATGTGGCCTGGCCCTCACCCTCCGCCTCACGACCGCCTGTCCCTACCTGGGACTCCATCCCAGTCAGAGCTCCCTCAAAGACTCAACCATGGGACCACCTTATTTTACAGATGAAGAGGCCCAGAGGGAAGGAATGGGCAAGGCCAAGGCATCAGCATTCTTCACATCCCTGATTTGAGGCAGAGCCTTTCCCACCACCCAGGGGCACAGGTGGGACCGCCAGACTTCTGAGTGGTTACCTCTGTTGATTTGGGGTGGCAGCTGGAGAACCTGGGGGTGGGGCAAGGCCCCTTTAAGCCACCCCTGAAACACTGCTGGCAGGTACACAAGGGCAGGCAGGGAATGGGGAGGAATTGTGGCTGTCAACAGCGTTCTGGCTCTGTGCAAACCTGCTTTCTCTTCATGATGACAGCCGCACCCTCAGGTCTCGATTTTGTAAATGATATAAAATGATCCCAAGTTTATAAAAGAGGTGGGGGCACATGGTCTCACTACTAGTGAGTGTCAGAGCCAGGATTTGAACACAAGCATCTCACTCCAGAGCCCACCTGCCTCCTCTTCCTTGTCCCTTTTATCCTGTTTACAAACACTGAACCTAACTGGCACCAACCAAGGACAGGGCATCGAGGCCCAAGTGCATCAGGCAGCCTCTGCCCTCGAGATCACGCTGTTGAGTAGATGTTACAAGTCTAACCCTGGACTGGAAACTGCTCCAAGGAAGAGAAATACAGCCACAACAAGCAAGTCCTCACCCCTGCTTAGAGCCCTCAGCAGCTCCCCATTCCCTCATAAACACTCTTGGTGTAGCACTCAGTGCTCTTCAGAGTCTGGCCCCAACCACTTCTGTGGCTTCCTCTTTCCAACTGCCTTAGCCCAGCCATCCTGGACACAGTTAAGCTATGGGGTAGGACAGTGCCGTGGCTTAAGTATTACCTCTGGACCCAGGCTGCCTGCCTGCCAATTCCAGCCCTGCAACACACTAGCTGATGGCCTCAGGCACCTCCTTGGGCACTGTGCCTCAGTTTCCTCACGTGCAACATGTATAGCATAATAGCACCTACCTCACACAGCAGCTGTAAGGATTATGTGAATTATTCTATGTGATGCACATGAACAAAGCTTGCCTCAAACTAAGTGCTCAATCTGTGCCACTTCTTTCTTTTATTCTCTAATCATGCCACGCTCTTAGCTTTGGACCTTTGCACATTCTGCTCCCTCTGCCTGGAGAATTCTTACTCTCACTTATACCCTTGCCTCCACCCCCAACTGTTCCTTTTCTGTCTTTTCTAATCTTTACTCAGGCCTGGCTGCCTCCTCCAGGAAGCCCTCCTGGCCCCCTATCTCACATGTCCCACGGCACCTGTACTATTACCACACTTGTCACACTACATTGTAATTAACCACTTACTGGATAGTTCCTCCCACGTCTTTGTAAACTGAGTCCGGGGCCCTGAACTGTACACTTCTGTACCGCCAGCACCTAGCACAGCACACAGCAGGTACACAACAAATAGTTACTGACTGATGGCACAGAGGAAGGGGTGATAAATTCTAAACAGACTGGGGGGGAAGCCACCACACAAGATGGATATGGGCCATGAGGTTGGGGAAGGGACAGGGAAGGGTGGGGAGTGTGAGTTGGAAGGACCCCTCAAGCAATCCTGGCATATCCCAGGGGGAGTGCATAAGTGGCCTGGCTCACTAGTAACAGCTGCCATCTACCGAGCACTTAGGATATGCCAGACAGTGTTCTAGGGTGCTTCGTGTGGGCTGACTTGCTCACTCCTGACACTTCAGGAGGCAAGTAGTTCACAGAACCATTTTACTGACAAGAAAACCGGCACAGAGAGGGTAACCTGCCCAGTGTTAGCTAGCGAGTGAGAAGTAGAGCCATAACTTGAATTCACAACTCCCCTAGGCCCTTCAGGATACATCCGCAGCAGTAAGACTGGGCCTCTGCCTTTCGGGAGTTGGCACTAGACCCAGCAGCCCTTTGCCTGTTCACTCCAATGTTGTCACAAAGTCTTGGCATTCACTGTCCTGCAATGTCCCCAGCCTGTCTGCCTGGGCAAAAGAGTCCAGTCTCCAGAGCCAGACTGCCAGAGCCCAGAGCTGACTCCCCACAACACCTGACACCCTGCCAGTAGGGCTCCGGTCAGCCCTGAAGCTTTCTGAGGGAGGCTGGGCAACAAATTCTTCCCTTGCAAACGGCTGTCCTCAGTCACCATTAACAAGTGCTTCCTCTCCCTCTCCTAGCCCTACAGAGTTCTATTTAGCCAAGGGCAATTAGGCTTTTAACTATGGAAGCTCATCACCCTTCAGAGCTGCTGGCTTAACAGGAGTGAACACCGACCATCCCTGCACCAAAGCGGTGCCTGATCAGGGGGACCCTAAAGGTGCCACCCCACTCTGTTGGCCCACGTGCACCATCCACCCACCTACTACATGCAGAGGGCTAACTGGCCAAGTGTAAAGGCCGCTGCCACTTACCCAGCACCTGCTGTGAGCCAGGCACTGCTGTCCCTGTTTTACTGCAGAAGCACAGGAAGCACCTTGCACAGGGTCATATAGCTATCAAGTGGCCTAGGCAGTCTGACTCCACAGTCTCTAGTGTGGGTCACTATGATGTAAGTCATTATTTTAAATTAAGAGCAATACCTTGATTTTTTTCAAGTATACCCTAAGTTTGCACTAACATCAAAAAAAAGTTTCCCGTTTTCCACATTATCAAACTTTTCCTAACTCTAAAACAAAGCCTTACACACGCCCTTGGATGCATAACAATCCATTCTAAAAAGTATTCTGGAATCTTGGTGTAGAAACGGATGGTGGGAACTCTGTGAAGTTCTTTGGCACTCAGGTAGTTAAAGAAATGAGTTTCAACACATTTCTACAAAGCATCTTTATTGATAGCCCAGCAGGTGTTTCTTCCATGAAAACAGAGTATTAATGGGGCCCTTGATTTACATTCTAAGCTTGATTTACACAATGGTTTTGTTATGCACCAGCTTTTGTCCCCAAGTATTAATTCTGCTAAGTATTTCCCAGCCAGTTGCTTCTAGATCTCCCCAAGGAATGAACAATGATAATACATCCTGTACCTGTTATTTTGCCAGCATCCCCATTTCATCAGTCTATGGCAAGAAGTAACACTGGCAAGTTCAGAAAAGAGACAGTAAGGTACACAGTGTGAGAATATTGGTCTTTTCTCTAAGGAGATGGAGTCATTCCCCAGGCATCACTGAACTCCTGCCCGTGGCACTCCCCAAGAAGGTTGTAAAGCATCAGATCAAGAAAACAAGATGCAGGTCTTGAGACAAGTTAAGAGCAGAACTCGAGCTCCCAATGGTGGCATTTCCTAAGTTGTCTGGAGTGAAGGAAGTGCTTGCTGAGAGCACAGGGTTAAGCATTTCACGTAAGTAATACGCTCAGCCAACCTCAGGCCACCCTGAGAGGGGCATGGCCATGAGCACATCTTAGGGATGAAGAAGCTGAGAAGCAGAAAAGGCGAGTAATTTGTCTTCAGGTCACATCCCTGGTAAGTGCTGGATCTAGGATTATGTCTCTTCAAGGTTCTGATCTTCCCCCCATATCATACCGCCCCTGGCTTCTTCCAAGACATGGTGGCTTAGTAATCAGGACACCTAGGTGTCAGTTCAGCTTGCCCTTGAGCAAATCACTGTTCTCCCTGGATTCATCTCCCTTGGAAAACAGAGGACGGTACCTGTTTCGCAGCTACAAGGCTTCTATAGCTCAAACGGTGATCCAGCCAGACCATTCTTGATGCAACAAGATCAACTGGAGGTAGCCTAATTCAGGGGACACAGCACTTGGCCTGCAATCAGGTGTCCTGCTGTCAGATGGTGTGTGACAGGTGAACTCCCAGTCTGGGCCTGCTTCCCTTCTGTGAAATGAGAGGTGGACAGGTGGGCTCCAAGTCCTCCTGTTCGAAACTTCCATGATTCTGTGTCCTCCTCAAATAACTCGAACATTTATGAAGAATTTAAAAGTTAATTGGTTCTCTCCTCCTGGACTCTGTTTTTTGAGAGTGCTTATATTAGGCTAGCCTTACATAAACCAGCTTATGGAGCACAAATTTAAATTAACAAAAGGAGTGGGAGGTACAGGCTTCTAGTTGCGGAATGAATAAGACACAGGGATGAAAGGGAATACAGTCAGTGGTATTGTAACAGTGTTGTATGGTGACAGACGGTAGCTACACTTGTGAGCACAGCTTAATGTGTAGTTACTGAATCACTATGCTGTTCACTTCAAACCAATGTCACATTGTGTATCAACTGTACTTCAATAAGAAATTTTAAAAAATTAAGCACCAATTCACACAGATTCTAATTTCTCATCTACTTGAGGCTAACTGGATTAGAAAGGCATAAATAATTCAGTTTTATTTACTGAAAGCCATGCAGTTATAGCAGGAATGGCATAGGTTCTGGTCAATACTCAGATTCTAGCTCTGACACTTAGAAGATGAAGCTTCAGGTTCATCATCGGTAAAAGGAGAACAGCATCCACCCCGCACAGTTTTGGTGTGAAAATGGTATATAAAAGTGCCTCACAGCACACCGGTGCATGGCAGGCCCTTAACAAATAAATGACCAGACCATTAAAAGCAGAGTCAGTCTGATCGCGCACACAGGAAATTACTCTAAGAAATGCTCGGCTACAAAGTGGCTCAGAGATGGTGGCTGCCCGTAAGTACACTGGGAACCCTGAATCAACTTCGTGCATCTATGGAGCGCATCTATGGAGCTCATCTATGGAGCTTTCAAATGCAGGATGCCCAGGCCGTACCCCAGACTCTAACCAGAACTTTTCCGGGTGGGACCTAGGTAATTCCAAAGTGCAGCCAAGGGTAAAGTCCCCTGACTTCTAATCCAGCCTTTCTAGGTCTGCTCCCAGAATACACATCTCCTGGCCTGGGGGTCATCAGGGCTTGGCATGAATGTTAATGAGGAGACCTGATGGTGTGTGCTGGGGCGTGGGTTACTTGAGCAGTGACAGCAGCAGCAGGAACACACTGCTGGGGAGCTGTTTGGCAGGTGGGACAACTGGCCAAGAAGTGTGGTACACTGGGAATCAGCCCAGGACCATGACCTTGGGGAGGTGACTGTCAACCGAGAGAGGGGGGTGCACGAACAATGAGCTGTGTGTGTTCCAAACAAGAATCAACGTCATCAGTGCTGAATGGGAGAGCATGGGGGAGGCAGAGGGCAAAATGCTTCCAGAGGTGGTGGCCCTGAGCTTGACTGTGACAGAATCTTGTTAGCTTTGGACGTGTCGAGACCATAATCTGATGAGCAGGAGAAGTGAAAGCAGGTGGCACTGCTCTGTGGCTCAAGCCTGCTCCCAGTTTCCACAGATTATGGGCAGAGACCTTAATATGCACCCCTGGTGCGGCTCTAGGACCCAACTCTGGACCCAAGACAAGTTCACCGTGGTACCTGAAGCCTGCTACCCCTACATTTGGGGGAGAAATGGTTTAAAACATATTCCCAGCCTTCGGAGGTGGGTTTTGTTTGTTTTTGAGTGAACTGTAGAAATAGTAGGATAAAAAAGGAAAGAAGAAGCTGCTGCTGTTAAAACGGCAGGCATTACCACTGTTCCAAGTTACTATGCAAGGCTCATCCCAGTAGCTTACTTTATTCAATCAATATAACACCAGCTCCACACTAAGCCGCCCCAAAAGAGCCAGGTCTCTGGAGGTGGTTTTGGGCCATTAGTTAATTCTATCAATTCTCTGTGTAGCTTAGACTACAGGGGATCAGAGGACCCAGATTTGCCCATCATGAACCTCTTTGGAACCACCCAGTGACAGCTTAAGAATTTTACAGATCTAGTTCCATTTTCTCATGTCACAGATGGGGAAACTGAGGCCCCAGCAGGGAAGGGGACATGACCAAGTGGGGGAGGGCCGGTGGGACTGTTCTCCAGACCAAACGCGGCAAGAAGCGCCAGGAGGGCCTTGGCCACGGGCCACTCGCATCCTCCACACGGGAAACTCGGCAGAGAAGGGAAGCCACTCGCCTGAGGGTCAGGATGAGCGGCTCTCTCTTGCCCCTCTGCCCCCTAACCCACAAGCCTCCACAATGGAATATAAGAGGAATGCTATGTGGCAACACTGCCAGTCCAGAGAATGGAATCACCAACTTCAAATACAAAGAATAGGAACAAAGGACTGGATAAAAGTCGGTTTCCCTAACATGCTCCCCCTTCCATGAGCTGCCTTGTACCTGGAGAGGCCGGCCCTGGGAAGGAGTGCAGGAAAAGACCATCCGAATGAACACTAAGGCTGCAAGATGGGGTGGGGGTGGCTCGGGGGTATTCAGATGACCTGCACTTGGCTCAGAAATTCCGTGACTCCTTCTCTGGTGAGGAAGACCACCTCACCGGTGTTCTGGCACCGGACTTCAAAATGGGCAGGGTCCTCCAGGGCCCTCTTGCCGGCGATGATCACAAAGGGGTACCCAAACTTGTTGGCGTCTTTCAGTCTGTTTCCGATGGTCAGATGGGTCCTGTCATCGAGCAGGACCTCACCACGGAGCTGCGGCACTGCCTCCGTTATGAGGTCGTACAGGCCGCCCGTGAGCTCGGTGGCCGCCTCCTCCCTACTGCCCTTTTTCGGGGGGATGAGGCACACGTGGTAAGGCGCGAGGAGGCTGGGCCAGCGAACAGAGTCTTCGGTGGACAGCACCTCAATGCCGGCAGCCAGTATCCGCGTCACACCCAGGCCATAGCAGCCCATCTCGGCCAGGCACGGTTTGCCGTGGGCGTTGGTAAACTGGGCACTGAAAATGGAGGAGTACTTGGTGCCCAGGTAAAACGTGTGCCCCACCTCAATGCCTCTGCTTTCGGTCAGTGGTCCCCGGCAAGCAGGGCAGCTGGTTTGCGACGAGTGCAGCGTCTCCATGTTGGCCGAGAAGCCGCAGCCGGGACAGACCGCAAACCGGTCCTCCCCGACCTCGGCTGGCAGCTGGAACTCGTGAGACGTGGTGCCCCCGATGCTGCCCACGTCCGCCTGGACCCTGATGCACTGTAGCCCCAGCCTGTGGAACAGGCTGCTGTAGGCCCCGCACACCAGGCTGTAGGTCTCCAGGGCGGCCTCTGGGGAGGAGTCGAAGGTGTACATGTCCTTCATGTAAAATTCTCGGCCGCGAAGAAGACCAAAGCGGGGCCTGGGCTCGTCCCGAAACTTCCTTGTCACCTGGTACAGCAGGAACGGAAGCTGCTTGTAGGACAGTGTCTGCTGGGAGGCAACCAGGGCCGTGATGGCTTCCTCGTGAGTTGGTCCTAAGCAGTATTCCTTGCCATGTCTGTCTCTAAGTCTTAGCAGCTCCTTGCCCATCAAGTCCCACCGCTTGGTGGCGCGCCAGAGCTCTGCTGGGCTGAGGCTGGGCATGTTGACCTTCTGTCCCCCGATGGCCTGCATCTCCTGGTCTATCACCCGCTCGAGCTTCTCTATGGCACGCACGGTATAAGGCAGGAGGTGGTAACAGCCGGGGCTTGCCGGGTGGATCAGACCCACCTGCAGCATCAGCCGCTGGCTCTTACAGCTCAGGTCGCCAGATCTGCCCTCAGGAGAGAGCACCTGGTCTTCCCGAAGGTTCTGGGGCTGGAACATGCGGGACAGCACCAAGCGCTTCCCTCTCTCTGGGCCACAGTGGTAAAACCTGTGAGGAACGTACCCAGAGAGCTGGCGGCCGCAGGTGGTCAGGGCGGGCAGTGCCCTGCATCTCGACAGCAGCCCTTCCATGACACCCCGTGCGGGGAAGCACTTGTGCCTGGAGGAAAACGAGCCGTGCAGAAATAAGCGTTAACTGTGCTCCGATGCCACGACAGAGCCAGCTCGGTCTGGTCTCCCACAGACTTCTCAGCCAGCCACTGACTCTGCAGGTGCAAACCCTTTCACCTCTAATTTTCTAGCAGATTCAAGTCCTACTTCTCTTACCTCTACTGCTATTTTAAAAAAACACAATTATTTTCCCATTTATAAAAATACAACAGCATATTGTGGAGAGACCCCACTGAGTGGGGAGTACACAGCCGTGGAACCAGGCAGCCTGGATTCCAGGCAGGCTGCTTGCTGACGGCACCCTGTGTAGCTCGGGACATGTGGCTTAACCCCTCTGTGCTCAGTTTCTTCATCTGTACGATGGGAATACAGTAAGACCTGTCTTGTAGGTTTCTTGTGGGAATTTAGAAGAGTTATAAAAAGTTACTAGGACAGTATCTGGCACATTCTATGAGTGCAATCAATATTTACTATAGTTATAATAGAGAACTGGGAAAAAACAGAAACAAAAAAGAAAAGGAAATCAAGTCTAATCCCTCGGCCCAGAGACAACTGCTGCTGACAAGCCCTGGTCCCTTTTGCCAGCCTTGCTCTTTTGCCCACATCCCCACCCGGCTCCTGCCTTCGGTGTCTTGTGCCTCTCCCCGCCATAGCACTCTCTGGTCAGGCCTCACGCTCACGACTCTGGGTCGACACCTGTACCCCGTCTGTCTCTCTCACACTTCAGACCTCCCTATCCAACAGTCTCCTGGAGAAGGAGCGGCATGGATACTCTAAACTCAGCACCCCAGTTCCCCAGAGGGAACTCCGCATTCCCCCCCACCCCCAACTGCCCTGCTGCTGAAACTGCTCCCCCTTCAGTGCGGCCTATCACTCACAATGGCACCAACAGCCACCTTTGCCCAAACCAGAAACCTGGGTTCATCCACTCTGTCCCCTCATGGCCCACACGCACCAAACCTCTCGGCCTTGTCATTCCTGTCTCTTCGCTTGCTGTTCCATCTGCCCCTTCTCCCCACCTCCAGAGCCTCCATCCAGGCCACCACCATCTCTCCCCTGGGCCTCCGCAGCAGCCTCTGCACCGGGCCCCCCGCTTCCATGCCCGCCTTCCTCCAATCCATGCTCCATGCTGCAGCCACAGGGAACACGTCCCAGCACATACGGTAACAGTCTTTCTTTCCTAAAGCCCTCCAACGACTTCCTGCTGCTCTCAGAATCAGGTGCAAGCTTTTGACCTTCTGGGCACACCTGTGAGCTGGCTGCTGGCCCCCTGGAGCTTAGCCTCCCCAGTCGCCCTGTGTTCCAGCCGCACCACACCCACTCTTAAACACACTGTGCCCTTTGCGTACCAACACCTACTCATCCTCCCAGCCTCGGGATCACCATCCTGTCCTCTGGGATGCCTTCCACGTCCCACTCCCATGTCCCAAAGGCCAGCGTCTCCCACGGCAGTCCCAACTGATCACCAATCCCTCTCAGGAGTGACTGCTGTCTTCCTCCCAGGCACTCAGTTCCATGCGGCCAAGGACCAAATCTAACTGGCTCACCACTCAGCACGGAGCAGGGCTTTACCAGACACTGTCTACTAACTGAGCACATGTGTTCCTCTACGATGTTACAAAATACTCACATTCCTGATGGCAGTACAACATTCCACCAAGTAGATCAGAAACGATTCTCCTGCTATCAGGGAGCTGTCATCTTCTCTGTTATGTACAATCTACAATGAACAGAAGGCTTTTGTTTGTTTGTTGTACATTTGGGAGAGATTCTCAGGAAAGGAATTACTGAGTCAACACACAGAACTCTTTCAAGGTTTTTTTTTTTTTTTTAATGTTTTTATTTATTTTTGAAGGAGAGAGAGACCAAGCGTGAGCAGGGGAGGAGCAGACAGAGAGGGAGACACAGAATGTGAAGCAGGCTCCAGGCTCCGAGCTGTCAGCACAGAGCCCGACGCGGGACTCGAACTCACAAACTGTGAGATCATGACCTGAGCCGAAGTCGGGCGCTTAGCCGACTGAGCCACCCAGGCGCCCCTCAGGGTTCTCGATTTATGTTGCCAAGTCCAGGGACGGCCCTACCTTTCGGCATCTCCCGTGAAGCAGAGCTGCCCTGTGGTATGCTGACAATGGGTTGCCGGCTCCTCTCAGCTCTGGGAGCCTAGAACCCCTGGGTGGCCCCTTCCAGGTCCTAGTGGCCTCAAGTCCTCCAGCTGGTCTCCTGCCACCCCAAGCAGCCTCATCCATGTCCCCCATGCACAGTACAAATATTATCATCTCCCCCATGGCCCGTGGCCTGAGACAGGTTGGCAGGCACTGCCGCAGAGCCCTAATGCGACTGAATGGAAAAGTGTGGGCTCTGGAGGCAAGTACACATGGTTCTCATCTGGTAAACCACGAGCCAGTGGCCCACACCAGACACTCCTTCATCCTTAACTCCTCTGAAAGCAGAGGAGTCCGTCTCTGACCTCCCTCTCAAGTCCACCCTCTCCTTTCTGGCTCTTGCTGCCTCTACCGTGGGTTGGCCTCTCAAAACCGCTTGGTCCATTACGGTAGCCAGGTGGTTGTGAAACTTACGTCGAGCGTTAGAATCACCTGGAGGGCTTGTTAAAACATTGACCGTGGGGCCTCAGCCCCAGACTTTCTGATTCAGTAGGCCTGGGGTGTGTGCAGAGAAACCGCCGTTCTAACAAGTTTCCAGGTGATGCTGATGCTGTTAAACCAGGGACCACACTGGGAAAAGCACAATAAACTCCATGCGGGCAGTGACCATGTCCGTCTTATTCCAAGTTGTATCCGTAGCATCCAGCACGGTGCCTGGACACAGTGGATACTCCATAAATGTCCACCAATGACCGAACTGAGTGACTCCTGACCCCTGTCTGTCTGGTCTCCATATTACAGCTAAAAAGATAATTGATCCAGTCATGCCCCGGCTTATAATCCATTAATGGCTCCTCGTCATCATTTTCTTGGAATGGTACTTCCATTTACACGAAGCCTCTTTGTATTTTGATCCCAACACACCTCTTCCCAGCTTTTTACCCTACCACTCCCCCAACATGCCCCAGACTGCTCAGCATTCCTGGAATTGGCCAGCTTCACCCCAGCAACTCCATCATTCAAGGTTCACCTATTACAAGAAGCTTCCCAAACCCTCAAACAGAGATGACCACTTCCTTCTCTGCGCTCCCACTGCACACAAGGCTTTACAGTTTACTGGACTGGAATAATTTTCAAAGCTATTTCTGAGAAACTGCTGTGTGCCAGGCACTGGGAGTTGAGCAATATTTCATGTCCTATTCCTCCATTAAACGAGGAGTTTGTGATGTTTTCTATATTGTCAGGCTTCAGGGCCTAGCATCACACTGAAGAGTTAATTATGTGTACTAATCAAATATATTAGTAAATGAAAAGCTAAGTGACAGGTGCAACAAAACAATTATCTGGATAGTTTAAATAAGAGCCTTAAACCCTCTGCCCTCACTCCCATCGTGTGCCTGTCCTCAGACCCCTCAGCTTAAGCAGATGGGAGAATAATTATTTATCATCTCAAAATTTCAGCGTTATCTACAGACAGTACCTCTAAAGCAGTAGAGTAATTAATGTATTCTGCACCTCAGACTCTAGCAAAGGGCCTCTGAGTCCTTCAGTCATTCACCAAATTTTTACAGAGGGGCGCGGCTCAATCTTTGGAGCACAGGCCTCTTTTAAGGTTAACTCACAATGGCCCCGCAATCCAATCAGGAAAGCTGGGCCTCAAGGGCTGCCGACAGTGCCTGGTATATAATAGTTTTGCCATTATTATCGTTATGTCCAACTCACAGAAGAGGTGAGCTCAGAGATGTGAGGCCACCTGACAAGCGACACAGCAGAGGAGTGCAGGGCACACCCGGAATGCTTGGGTTCCCGCCTCCAATCTCCAGTCTCCGTCTCGGACCGTGCTGCATAAAGCAGCAATGGAACCCCAGGGACAGTCCTACGTGCTGGCTCGGCCTTCACTGGCTGGGTGACCTCGGTCAAACGACTTCACTCTCCGGGCCGCACTTTCCCCATACGTAAAATGGGAAGGCTGGCTGGGCCACCAGGTGACCCCAGAGGGTCACTCCAGGGCTGGCACTTCTAGGAACGTCAGGGCACTCACAAGACCCGAGGTAGACAAAGGAGGAAGTCCTGCCCTCATTTTACAATAGAGGAAACACACTTTCCCTGAGTTCAGGTGAAAGCGACCCCTCCCCAAACCAAGGACGGGATGCACGTGGAAGCACGGCCACCAAGGTCCAAAAACCGAGACCCAGCCCTCTCACCGCCCGCCCCGCCCAACCCCTGTCACCCACACTCACCAACCGAAGTCCCAGCCGAGAGCAGAACCGCGCAGAAACAACTGAAGTCCCAGCCGAGACCGCCGGCCCGACCGCCACGCCGGCCCAACGCGCCTGCGCCAGGGGCACGTCCGCCCGAAGCCCCGCCTCCTGCCCTACCTGCCAATCACAAAGCCGCTCTCACGGGGACTGCCCCACCCCCCAACCCCCGCCCCAGATGCACGTGGAGGTTTTCCGGAAGTTTAGCCAAGGAGAAAGAGTCCGGCTCTCCTCCACAATCATAGATTGGTTTGGGCAGCAAAGAATAAACTGCTGTTCCGGAAGTGCCCTCTAGGAGGTAGGGAGGTGTAACTCTATGATAAAAACCTGGGCTTTGAGCTTGGTGTTCCCTCCCACTGCCAGGGGCCACCCGACTCTGAAAGGAAAGGCTAGCGAAAGTGTAACCATGACAACAGTGGGATTTGCTGTTAGGGATACACCCGAGGATTTTTACAGGCTTTCAATTTAAATACATTAAAAATTTTTAATAGAAAAAAAAAACCTTTATCACAAAGCGCAAGACAGTCTTTAAGACACTAGATCAAACTTTCATTCACAAAATATTTTTTTGAGAAGCTACCATGTACCAACCACTGGGAGAAACTGGGAATAGTGAACAAAACAAATTTCCCTGCCCTCAAGGTAGCTTGCATTCCCATGAAAAGAGTCAGTAAGTCAATATGAAATTTGGAAGGGGAGCAGGAACTTAGTAACCAAAGTAGTATTTTTATGCGATTAATTAAAAAAAAATAAATGCCAAAAAAACCCCATGGTGAACAAAATACCGAAGTTTTTAATAAAGACTGGATCTCTCGGTATCCACCCACAGAGAAAAGAATAAACTGTGAAAAGGAAATGCGTTGGAGGAAGAGCGGTTGCGATTCAAAATAGGATGATCAAGGAAACCCTCATCTAGAAAGTGACATTTTGGCAAAGACCCGAGGTTGAGAGAGTCTTGCAGATATCTGGAGGAAGAATGTTCTAGGCACAGGGAACAAATGACGTATCCTGAGGAGGGGGCTGTATATCATGGAACTCCAGCTAACTAATAACAGCTATAGTTCATTGAGCGCCTAAAATGTACTAGACCCAATGCAAGACACTGGCCCCAAGAAGCCCTCAGCCCCAAGATCTGCCAGGAATGACATCATATGATCAGTGGTTTAATAGGGGCTGAAGAAAGTCCTGTGGGAGTGCAGGGGAGGAGGGCTTCATTGAGGAGGTGTGCTTTGAGCTGAGCCTGAAGAATGAGTGGGGTTTACCAGGACAGGAATGGTGGTGGGAGTGGCCAGGCTGAGGGAGCAGGACATTCCAGCAGGGAAGCAGGAAATGATGAGCTGGTGTCAGGGAGTCACGGAATGTCATAGGGTTTCCATCTCCATCTCCCTCTTCTCCTGAAATAGTGCTTGACACACAGGTCAAAGCAGTGGTTCTCAACCTGCAGTGCACTGGACTCACCATGTGCCCCAGCCCCCCAACCCTGCCGTGCTGGGTATCACGTTCCCTGGGGTTGGCCTGAGCATCAGTTGTCCCCCTGATGATCCTAATGTACAGCCTGGGCTAGATCCGCTGGTCTAGAGGAAAAGCACTGGACACTCTGTTGGGCCATTGGCTGGACCCGCAGGCATCGGACAGTCTGTTGGGCCAGTGGAGGAAAATAAAGCGTGGGTGGACCCCACGACTGACATCTCGCCCACCCCCAGCTAGGAGGCCAGGCAGAGCTGGACTGGGCCTGAGCTCCTTTGCTCTAAGAACGTCGCTGGGCTTCTGCAGCCCAGCTCTGTAGTCCAAGCTTTCCCTAAGGAGTGCAGTCCTAAAGATTTTCCTGAGGTAATATTCCCCACGCCTCCTCTCTGGGGACAGGAGGTGAATAATCTTCAATATCGGGATCCACAGTAGCCTTATATTCCTCCCTGCTCCCATGCACGCTATTACATCCCTCCCAATCCTGGAAAAGCCAGGAATCCGGCCTCTGCACCCTGAGGTGTTAATTATTTCTCAATTAGCAGTTCCCAGGCTGTAGAGCATAGTGGCGTGGAGAGGCCTAATGACTTGCCGTGTTTATACACCCCCACATCTTCAGAGCACTTTACCAATGGTAACTAATTAATGCTCACGACCCCCTTGGGAGGCAGTGCATTTTACTGTGAGTTTGCCGCAGGCTCTGCAGCCTGGAGCCAGCCATGGTCAGAGTAGATGTGCTTCCCATGGAGAAAGTCCAGGGGTGGTGGAGGCCCAGAATCTAGCCCTATCGCCACAGCAACTTCCAGTGTGACAGTTCTATCGATCACTTGATCGGTCATTTGCTGGGTGTCCTGATTTACGGAGTTCATTCATGATTAGAACCCTGCACGTTCCCTAAAACAGAAAAAAGGACCCACAGAAAAAGTCATTCATTCATTGTCAGCAAAAAAAAAAAAAAAAAAAAAAAGGACCCCATACCCCACACCTGCCTTGGTGTCCCCGCAGCTCTGGGGGCACACCACGCACTTAGAACTTTGTTTCCACTGGCCATTGGTCAGACATACTCTTTTCCATATCCTTTTTTGTTTGTTTAATGTTTATTTATTTTCAAGAGAGAGAGAGAGAGAGAGAGTGGGGGGAGGAGGGGCAGAGAGAGGGGGAGACACAGAATCCAAAGCAAGCTCCAGGCTCCCAGCTGTCAGCACAGAGCCTGACGCAGGGCTTGAACTCACGAACTGTGAGATCATGAGCTGAGCTGAAGTTGGACGCTTATCCGACTGAGCCACCCAGGTGCCCCTGTATCCTTAACCTTAACCTTAACCAGAGGGCCTGCCCCAGCTGGGGATTAGCAAAGTGTTTTGCTTTTTGTTTGTTATTTTAATATATGAATGAATGAATGAATGAATGAATGGTTTGTCTCTCCCTCAGGTTGGAGTTCTCCAAGGACACACTGAGTCATTCCCTCATCCAGAGCCCATGGCCCTGGTACGGAGGGGCTCTGAGTATGTGCTGAATGAACAAGTGAAGTCAGAGTTCATAGTAGGCTCCCTGATCTCAAGTTGCTCATAATCTCTGGGAGAGGCTGCCTCTCAAAGTGAAGGTCCCAGCATCCTGTGGGGAGAAGCTGTGAAGAGGGGAGAGCAAGACCTGTGCTGCAAGGAGTGGGGAGTGGGATCAGGGAGGACTTCTCGGAAGAGGGGACGCAGAAATGGACCTGAAGGATAATTAGGAGTTCCCCAAGCTGACAAAGAGGGATAGAAAGACACCGTAGTCAGAGCATAAGCAAGTGACCACTGGCTGTGAGGAAGAAGGCTGAAATAGTTGGGCGGGAGCACAGAGCACACCCGGGCACCCCGGAAGCGCCAGGCTGCGAGTTTCTGTTCGTCTTTGAGGCCAGTGACATTTTTTTTCCTGAAGAGCGATACTCTTCTCCCCAACACACACATGTCTATTTTGAGGCTTAGCCCCGGACAACTCCTCCTCTGAGAAAATCCCTGGGCAATTTGCATTCCACTGTACAGCGTGTATTTGTTTTGAAATAGGCAAGTATGACTGTCACTCCAAGAAGATGGCTGTTTCCTCTGCGGAAGACGCGGGCCAGCGGGAGGACCCGGCCTGCGGGAAATGGCCGCCGGGCTTTACACCGGGGCAGGACATGGTCAGTTGTGTTTCCTTGCCTGAGTGGGGTGTGAACTCAGACGGGGGGAAGAGGGTGGTGAGGGAGGCAGGGTGGGTGACTCCTACGGGGGCCCAGACTGGGACAGTGTGTGGGACAGACTCCAGAGACCCCCTGGGACAGGCCACCTGATGGATTCCTGAGCCCGCCCCGTTAGCCCAGCCAGACCCAGACAGACTGGACAGAGGGTAGGAGGGCAGCCTTGACTTGGAATCCTGCCAGCCACTTCCAGCCACGTGCTTCTGGGGCCTTGTGCTTCTGGGCTCTTCCTCAGTAACACAGGAACCGTAACATACATGTAGGGCCATTGTGAAGATGCGATGAGAGATGTAGTTGAAAGCATCTGGCTCATCCCTCCATCCTTCCCAACTCAGGAGACCCCGTGGCTCCCCTCGCCCACCATACAGAACCATCATTCTGCTGCCACCTGTTCCCTTCAGAATCCCTACTCCTGCCACCATGCGTGACACCAATTCCTTCTGTCTTCAGGGACCTCTTCTCCTTGGGCCTGGAGTGCATCACTCGTTAGCTTGTTTAGTGCCAAATCTCGGGTCATTGGAGACCAGGAGGGGGCTGGGAAGGTGGGCGTCTTTTTTTATCCAGGTTCCTCAGACTTGATGAGTGTGGTCATCATTATCGTCGTTCACGTTTATAGAGTCTTTGCTATGTGCCAGGGGCAATATTGAACACTTTACGCCATATCTGATTAAATCCTCACCATAGTCCCAACAGGTATAAATAATCACTGTTCTATCCATACAGCGGACATCCAGTTTACCTTGGAAAGGTTGCTTAGCGTTAGCTCATCCATGGTCAACAAAACGAGTAAAAAGGAGAGAAAGAATCATCTCCAGGTCTGTTGGATGCAAAGCCTGATCTCCATGCTCACAACCAGCAATGGCAACTTCTTTCTTTCTTTCTTTTTTTTAATTTTGAGAGAGCACAAAGAGAGAGAGAGTCTCAAGCAGGCTCTGCACTGTCAGTGTGGAGCCGGATGCAGGGCTCGAACTCACAGTGAGATCATGACCTGAGCTGAGACCAAGAGTCAGGCGCTCGACTGACTGAGCCACTCAGGCTCAGTCACTTTGCCGCCCACTAACCACATGCCTATGGGGGATACTCAACCTCCCTGAGCCTCACATGCCGCAGGCTTAAAATAGTAGTGACGTCTTCCCTGTGGAGTTGCGATGGAGATGTAACTCAGCATAGCGCCTGGCACGGAGTCAGGGTTCGGTAGTGTTTGCTATTATTATTCTTACTGATGATGAAAGTGCCCTGGCCGGCGCGATGGCTGGCACGCAGTAGGTCAGCGGCACATCCAAAAAATCCATCTCTCCACCCAGACTAGACTGCGGGCTCCCAGAGGGGCGGGCCCGTATCCTGTTCATTTCTAGCCCCGCCACAGTAAAGCTGTTCACTGTGTAAAAAGGTGCTGCTCTTTTCTGCACATGGCAAATCTCAATACATATTCGCCGATTTAATGTCTTTCTAACTAATTCCCTCAATTCCTGGGAGTGCCTTGCTAAAACTGCAACGAAAAAAAAACACAGCAATAGTTCGTCTGTCAACCAGTCAGTCATTTTCGAGCACCTGCTTCGGGTGGGCTTGGCAGAGCACTGGGCGCAGCCTCAAGTGTGGGGCACAGAGCGGCTGCCCCAGGACAAGGCGAATCATCACAGCCCTGTGAGTGTGGGCGCGATTCCAGCACTTTATCGGGTCACCGTCATCTGGGAGGATGAAGGAATTCGGTTCCTTCCAACAGGCCTTTACCCTTTCTCTCTGGTGCACTGTTTGGGTTAAGGGTGAGTGGGGTGAGGGGAAGTGTGTGCCTTCTGAAGCTGATGGCTTCGAGGGAGGGAGGCAGCGTCCGGATCCGGATCCGAACAGACCTGGGTTTGCTTTCTAGCTCCCTGACTTACTGGCTACATGACCTGGGGCAAAGGACTCGACCTTTCCGGTCTTTGGCTGTAATACAACGGGGTCAGTAACGTCTTCCAAGTGCTGCGTTAGTGCAAGCAAACAACGCTACAAAACAACCTTGCAAACTGAAAGCACTGTATGAATGTTAGCAATAGAAATATATTCAGATCATTGTTTTGTAAGATTAACTGTGTAATGAGACTTTTAAGTAATTAAATGAGATTATGCATGTAAAGCACCGGAAGGCTGTCTAGTACACGGTACTCAATACAGGATTAACTATTGTTAATACCTCCGCGTGGCCCTTGCACCTGCTGTTCCTCCAGCCCGGCAGCTCTTTCCTGCCACATCCACGTGGCTCACCCCTCACCTCCCCAGGTCTTTGCTCCAATGTCACCCTTACAGCCAGCCAGGACTTCCTGACACCCGGGTTTTCACTGCAATCCCCACCCTTCCCCCCATCACTCCTGACGCTCCCTCTCCCTGCTTTTTTTCTTCAAAGCATTTGTCACCATTTAACATAGTAAATATCTTACCAAGGTTTTTTTGTTTATTTGCCTAGAGCAGTGGACACCAAACTTCTTCTGTAAAGGCCCAGACAGTAAATATTTTATGCTCGGTGGGCCATACGGTCTCTGTCACAGCTACTCGGCTCTGTTGTTGCAACATGAAAGCAGCCTTACATACTTGTGAACAAATGAACATGGCTGTGTTCCAATAAAACTTTATTTACAAAAACAGGCAGTAGGCTGAATCTGGCCTGTGGACCATATTTTGCCAAGCTCTGGCCTAGATCATTGGTAATAAGCACATTGCAAATGCTTAATAAATATTTGTTGAATGAGTGAATTAGTGAATAAATGCATGAATGGAGGAGCACAGGACACCTGGTACGGTGATTGGTACACAGATGATACTTCCTATTTTATACTTAATAAACACAACGAGATGGGCCATGGTGTTATTATATCAGAGGTACCAAAAAAGTGCGCTGGGAGCATAGAGGTGGCAGGATCTTTCCCTCGGGATGAGGCAGGACTCCGAATGTATTTAAAGCTGGGCTCCCCAGAAGCAGACCCCGAGTCAAAGATGCCGGGGCAAGTAGTTTATTCGGGAGGTGATCCAGGAAACACCGGAAGGGAGGTGGGGAAGCGAGAGCAGGAGGGGCCGGAAGTGAATACAGGATGTGGTAACAAACTAGCAGTTTCCTGCTGTGGGCAATGGGGCATCGATCCCAACGAGGCCACGGGGAGACTGTGGCACACGCTTCAGAATTATCCTGTCCCCCCTCCCACCCCACCCCTGCTTCTGAGGCTGGGTATTTATCCTCCGGTTGCCACTCCCCACTGGTTGAAGGCTGCTCCCAGAGGCGTCGAGTCCCCAGTGCTTCCAGTCAGGTGGAGAGTGGCGAGTGGCGGGTGCATGTGGTGGGACGACCTTAGCAGGTGCCTGGTGGGTGAGGGGAGAAGGGAGCCTGGGCGGGCACTGAGGTGATGTCTGAGCTAGCCTGGCAAGGTAAATATGCACCATCTTGTTTAAGATGCTGTTTTCACGCCACGGCTAAGCCTAATCCTAATGGGGACACTTGCTAATGGCTGTTCCAGCAGACAGAGAATGCCTTCTGTCCCTTGCACTGCGATGGAAAACTCTGTGGGAAGGACTCTGATTGGCCTAACTTGGGTCAAGTCAGTGTTTGTGGGCAGGGGGCAGGATATTATGATTGGCACCCCCCTGCCACCGCTCAGAGTGGGAAAGGAGCCCAGGAAGAAGGGGTGTGAGGTCCCCAGCAGGGCAGGCTGCTGGGCAGACGAAAACAATAGATCTATATCCGCCACAGTAGGGATGTTCTTGTTTGTTTCTTTTACTTCGCAGATGACAAATAAAACCTACAGAGGAGCTGCCGTTTAATGAAACAATTTACACGCCAAAATAGAACCAGCCCCATCACAGAGCTATTGACTGTTCGGGAAACGTAAACAGGAAAAAAATGCCTTCAGATCGGGTGAGTGTTCCGTTTGTAGAACAACATAAGTGATAGAGGAGACAGTAATCCGAACCCCCAAATAATTAAAAAGCCATTCAGCTGCCATTCCAGGTGACGCAGAGGGACCTCAGGAAAGTTATTTAGCGTCGCGGAGCCTCAGTTTCCTCATCTGTAAAATGGCGACACTGCTGATGGGCTCGTGTGGCTTAAATGGGGGTGAGGCGTGTGAGTTGTCCGCCAGGGCGACTGGCCCGCGGCAAGTTCTCAGTAAGCAGTTTCGATGGCGATGATGACTTTCTTCGACTTCCCTGTGGGAACGTCCCCTGCTCCAAATTGTTCTCCTGTGGCCACGTAGAGGCCAGGTGGAGCCTTTCCACATCTCCACAGCAGTGTTTGCTCACCTCTGTCTCACCGAGAACATCTCCCGTCTCTCCTCCTCATCACAACCCTAGAGGGGTAGGCGAGGTGCTCCCGGTGAGTGGACGTAAGATGACCGACAGCAGGCTCACCCCTGTGCGGCCTGGAGCGGCTCCCTGTGGGCGAGGAGCTGGGGCAGCAAGGGGCTGGCCGGACTCGCTAAGTCCACCAGCAAGCCTTGCCAGTGACGTGGCCCCACGGAGCAAAGCCGGAGCCGGAGGGGGAGGGTTTCTCCCTGGAAGCACCCCTGCAATGCTGGGGATCTGTTTCCATCTGCTCATTTTCCTGCTGAGTTGTAAAGTGCTAAATGTCATTATCCTCCCCTTCCTTAAACAAGAAAAAAAGTTAACAGCCTGCGCAAAGGAGATATTTCACTTCATTTGGTACCCCGCCACCGTCATCGGCACAGGGTGCTCCCTCGGGGCCTGGTTCGGGACGAGGAGGAGTCCTGTTCTGTTCTGCTTTCAGCTGCTAGCACCCACTCGGTGTAGGCTCGAGGCTGGGCGCCAGCAGCTGGAGGCTGGGGCAGAGCTCGGGCCTGCCCCCTGGCCGAGGAGCCACCCGCCCTCTGAACATCTCAAACACTGCCGTGGGTGCCACAATAGGGAGAATGGGGGCCAGGGGAAAGTCAAGTTCAGCTGCGTGGCCCCTGCAGGTGAACCTGACAGAAAAGAAGATTTCACCTCAACAGCAGGACAGACTCAGAAGACTTTGGTCCGCTGAAAATTGAAATGCTTCCTTCACGGTCGTGAGCTGCCTGTCTTCCAGGGCCGTGCATACGGTTTAGACAGAACACTCACTGTTGAGAGGAGTTCTGATCTAGAAGGAGAGGCTGGAAGAGGGGATGACTAATGTTCTTTCCAACACTGAGATTCTAGGAACCTGCAACTGCAAAGGCTCACCCGTTTTCACCATCTTTAACGTGCCTGGCTCACATTGGCTAAACGGGAGTTTCTGGCTGCCTGATGCTGGCTGCTAGACCCGGAGGAAGGAGTGGGCAGGCAGCACGAGGTGTGACTCATCTTCATTATTCCGATTATGGGGCCGTTAAGGCTTTTACTCTGCAATGCTCCCCTAAGGAACCCCTGCGGCTTCAGCTATAGGACAGTTGTCCTCCTGGCCACCTAGTGGACAGAGGTGTTCTGCAGTGTTCAAAGCTGTAATTAAATAAAGATCACCCACCCACTAGCCTCTTCCTGGGGGACTTCCTTACCTACAGCCTTAGCAGTGACTTGTTGAACAGGTGGAGACAAGGGCCAGGTTCCAAGTCCCAGGGGCTGCCATCTTGGGGAAAGGTCACAACGGAGGCTGAGTATGACTGGTGTAGAGGGGGAGGGGTGGGCCAGCACTGCCAGCTAAAACCTTTGAGAGCTTTCCATTGGTCTTCCAAAGTCCCCACTGTGGCCCACAAGGCCCTGCATAGCCTGCCCTGCCTGGTCTAGACTGTGAGCTCCCTGAAGGCAAAGGCAGGGTCTATTTTGGTCTCCACTGTAGCCCCAGAACTTGGCACTGTGCTTGGCATTTGGCCAGTGCTTGGTAAATATTTGTTGAGTGAATGAATGGACGGCCTGTGGTCTTCCTGGACTTAACAGAAATAAACTTGACAGAGGAGGCAGCTAGCTCTGAAAGGGCAGACAGCACTGGCCAAAGAGTCTGGAGGTGGGGTTCGAGTGTGTACCTGCCATCAATTTGTTGCTTGACCATAGTCAAGTCCTGCTCTCTCTCTTTTTATTTTTTAAATGTTTATTTATTTTGGGTGGGGGGCATGAGCGGGGGAGGGGCAGAGAGAGAGAGGGAGGCACAGAATCCGAAGCAGGCTCCAGGCTCCAAGCCGTCAGCACAGAGCCCGACACGGGGCCCGAACCCACAAACCGTGAGATCATGACTCGAGCTGAAGTCAGACATTTAACCAACTGAGCCACCCAGGCACCCCTCAAGTCCTGCTCTCTTGCCTTGGTTTCCCAATCACAGAATTGGGGAATTGACAGAAGGTGGCAAGGAGGCGGCAAGAAAGCCCACGCTTTCTAGTTGAGCTCGAAGCCTCAAAGTTCTCTGGGCCGCAGACCCGGCCCTAACCTCAGCCCTCATGGACGTGGTGATGGAGTCACCTGTTTGGGGACTGAGGCAGCCATGTCACTGCTGAGACTTTACTCATTTCAGTGACTAACCTGAGCCTACCTTGTGTGCTAAGCTCAGTGCAGGGCCATGGGGTTGAATCAGAGGTGGTTACTGCTGTAAAGATTCCAGAGTTGAGTGGGGTGGGGGTGGGGGGGCGACAAACGTGTTGAGATACTTATGACCCATGGAGAGGGGAAAAAAGGCAATGCAGTGGGGGGCACAACACCCCAAAAGCAATCCGTGCGTAAACGAGAGTGATTAATGAGAACTGGGAGGATTTGACAAGACCCCCTGGAGGAGGCACCTTTGAGCCAAAGACTTGGGATAGAAATTACAGGAAAAAAGCCAGCAGAGGAATAGTATATGCAAAGGCACAGAGGTGAGGCAGTTTGGGGAGGGAGACCAGGACCCGGCATGGAGGGAGCAGGGCTGAAATGATGGGATGTGTTGACGATCACAGGCCCAACTCTAGACCACAGATGACACATCCTCCAGGAAGGGCTTTGTCCCAGGAGGCAGCACACAACAGGACAGGTCTGGTCCCAATCCTGCCTGGCTCTTCCCATTTTTATCTGTGACCTCGTTCAGTGGCTCAGTGTCCTCATCTATAAAATGTGGATTATGGTGCCTACTCTTCAGGGCTGGTGAGGATTGCATGGTCAATGAGGTTGCATGTGTGAACAGCCTTGCACATAAGGAGGCAACCCCCAGAAATGGGGTTTCCTTTCTCTTTTTGGCTTCTGGCCAGAAGGCGGATACCCTTGCAAGAAGCTCTCGTGTGTGTATGTCAGTCGTTTATACAGTTAGCTACGAATGAGAGTGGCAGAAAGAAAGTTTATTGAAAAGGCTTGACAGGAGTGGGAGGCAATGGAGGGAGAAATCCACGACCCGGAGGTCAGGAAAAGTAAGGAAAGCAGCAAACTGGAAAGCCTGGGGATGCAGACAAACTTCACCAACGTCCCAGTTTTGCCCACAAACTACCTTGAATTCAGTTTGTGTGTTTAGGGAAGCAGAAGAAACAGTTGGTTTTCTGTTCTAGGGAAGGTTCCGGGTCGCGGTTGTGGGTGGAGAAGGGAGTGGGGGAGAAGAGGACAGGGCTGTGGAGTCACCTGCTGGACTCTGCTGCAGTGGAGGGGAGAGGAAGGCAGGAGGGAGAGAAGGTCACCACCCAGAGCGGGGAGCCATGAAGAGCCATGAGGTGGAATTTGGGGGCCCTGGTCATGATCTCATGGTTTGTGAGTTCAAGCCCTACGTCCAGCTCGGAGTCTCCTTGAGATTCTCTCTCCCTTGCTCTCTGCCCCTCCCCTGCTCGCATGCACTCTCTCTCAAAATAAATAAACTTAAAAAAAAAAAAAAAAGGAACATTATCTTGATGGATATCAGAGTGCCCCATGTGACAGGTGACACATAAACCCTTAACACATAAACACATAATGCTTCAGTGTTCATCAGTTTATTGGTATTTTTCCAAACCTGAACATGCTGCCAGTAGGTTTGAAGTACAGGGGTGGGAGGCTAGGAGGCGTGACTTTGGGCAAGCCACCTCCTTTCCAGGGCTGTCAGTATTGTCAGCTACACACGGGATTGGAGTGCGTGATCTCTAAGGCCGGCCCTCCTCAGTCTGTCCTCCATCTGTCATGGGAGACCTGAGAAGCAGTGCAGGGGTGCTGGCCTATCCCTGGTGAAGTTTGAGGATCAGGGATATGAACAAAGCAATGAGTATCACTCACTCTAAAGAAAGGGAAAAATGCAGAATAAATCACAAACCATTATGGGGGTCTTGTCATTGCCGTTACGAACAGCCAGCATTCCCGGAGTCTGGAATTTTAGGTGAAATTGGCTCTTATACGTGGGACCACAAGAATCCAGCACGGCCGTTCTAAGATTTACTGGCAATCAGAGCTTACGTCTTTGACAGTAAACTTCTGCATCTAAGATTCTGTGACTACAAGTCCAAGAGCGTAAAATTCCAAGACTTTTTTCAGTCTCTTGTGGAGGGTTCAAACCTCGGAGCAGGTGGTGCCTCCTGATGGGCGGGGACCCTAGGTTCTCCTAAGCACAGGGAAGTCAAGCAAAGATTCCATTTGATGGGCTCTATTTCAGGGAGTTTGGGGGCCTTTCAGACCAAGTTCACCAAGGGTGAGGCCTGCTGGAAGACTGCTAGGCAGGTGGGGAAAAGCCCTGAGCAGCCGGGTGTAGACTTGCTCTTACCTGCCCGTTATCTCACTGCGCAGTTTTGCCCTCTGCTCTGACATGGCTTTTCTGGCTGCAGGACCTGAGACCCACTCCAGTCAATGTATGTACAGGGGGCTTTATTACAAGGATAGAGTGAGGCTCACGGCAACCCAAAGACAGGAACTCAGTCCTCAAGGATTGCGCACGGGGACTAAAGAGCCGCCAAAACGGGGGCAATTACCTTCGGTATCTTGCATCCATCTTACTTTTTTCGCATATTTGCACAATTCGGCCCTTCATCAGGCAGTTTCCCAGGGGCCTTACCTACCTCCCTGCGGTCCTTAATCAGCCCTCTGTGCCTGGATGGGCATGCCAAACCACCCTGGTTTCTCAACGTCCCTCCCAATACCCGAAGGAGAATCTAATTGGCTCGGCTCAGCAGCCAGCCTATGGCAGGGCGGGCCCGTTTTGAGCGCCCAGATCCGGCCCAATCAGCTGGAGGTGGGCCTCGGCGGGGCGGGGCCTCGAGGGCCCTTAGAGGGAGAAGGCGCGGCGGCCCCGCGGCACGCCCGAGACCTCGCCGTCCTGCTCCATGGTCTCGAAGAGCAGTCGCACCAGCGCCGGCCGTCCCTGGGCCACCAAGGCCCGGGCCAGCCCCAGCACCTCGCCCGTGTGGCCGCGCCACACGCGCTGCAGCTCCTGGCGCAGGCGCGCCGCGGGGTACTTGCCCTGGGCGCGGCGCAGCCACGCGTCCACCTCGCGGCCCAGCTCGGCGTCGCTCAGCTGCTCCTGGCTCCACTGCGCCAGCAGCGCCTCGAGCAGGCAGCCGAAGCCCTCCGTGTGGCTGGAGCCCGCGTCGTCCAGCTCCACGGCGCGCTTGAAGCAGGCCGCCGCGTTGGCATCCTCGCCCTTGATGCGCAGGCACTTGCCCCGCAGCAGCTGCAGCTCGGGCAGCGTGGCGCCCAGCTCCGACTCGCCGGCCTTGGCCAGGAAGACGAGCGCCTGGTTCAGCGCCGCCTCGTCCACTGCCAGCAGCTCCTGCACGGCGTCCACGCCCATGTAGTAGTAGACCTAGGTGGATGGAGGTGGGGGGCGAGGGCAGGGCGATCCTTTCTCTCTGCTCCTTCAGGGCCCAGGCTTGCTTTTTAAAAAAGTCCTTTCATGCATTCATTCCCACCCCTCCCTCCCCCACAATTCTTTGGCAAATTTCGGCCCCGCCCAGGGAAAAGGAGAGGAAGCGCTCATTCCGGTTCCAGCCCACAACTTTTGGTCATATAATCTTGAGCGAGGCAATCTCTGGGCCTCGGTTTTCTCATCTGTAAAATTATGATACTGTCACCTCTTGGAAATCGTCCGTTGTGCCCAGAAGGCACCTCTGGATAGAGTAATGGCCCGAGTGCTTTAGAAAGAGGTTGGTCCTGTTCTAAATGCCCTATGTGCATTTTCTCACACAATCCTCACCACGGCTGTAGGAGGTGGGCAGGTTATCAGGCTGGGGGATAGCTGTATTTCTCCCTGTGTCCTCAGTGCTCAGGCCTAACTTGGCAGAGAGCAAATAGATTTGCAGTAAGCCATTGGCTACTCAAGCCAAGAGGTTGCCTTACCTGGCCAATGTCCAGGTAGGTCTTGAGGCCTGGGCACACCTTGACCACTTCCTCCAGGTCGGCCTTGGCACAGGCCAGGTGGTTCCTGTCAGGCATGCCCCCGAGCCCCATCTTGGCTCGCTCCAGGTCGTGCAGGTAGGCTCTAAGGTGGATCTGTCCATAGAGAGTCAGCTCAGGGACAATGCTCCAAGCAAGGACCTCTGCCCTCCCTTCTGCCCTTTTTCTCAGCAGCAACTCAGGGGAGTTCTGTGGTGCAGTAGAAGGTCCCTGAGACTGGGACCCCAGAGTCCTACGTCCTAGTTCTGTGCCAGCTGTGCTCATCACACCCTTTCTGGGCCTTAGTTTCCCTATCTGTACAACGAGGGGGCGTTGGATGAAGCTAAGAGCCCCTCATTCATTCAACAAATACGTATTGAGTGCCCACCATATGCCAGGCCAGTGCTAGGTACTAGGGGTGCAGTGGTGACAAGTGGCTGGGGGAAAATAAACAGGGTGATAGGCTACAGGTGACTGGGGGAGGGGGCTATTTTAGATAAGATGCAGAACCAAACTTGTGAGAGTTCACATAAGCAGTTTGGAAGGAATGGCAGGTAGCCCCAACTTACAAGCATCAGATTACAAATAATTCCAGACTCTTACTTTCGTCCCCACTTCCTCCTTTCCCCCACACTTGGAACATTAAAAAAAATCTAGAGGTTCTGAAGGGAGGCATGAGAAGGAGGAAGTAGGGAAAAGGGGTGATTGTTGTTGAAGGTATTAACGCTCTGGTTCTAGGAAAGCATCGCGAGGTGGGGGAGGAGGGAGCTCAGGCTTTGGAGCCAGTTGGACTTAGCTGAATTCCAGCCCCCCGCTTATTAGCACGTGAGCTGGGGAGGATGTTGTTCAACCTCTGTGAGCCTTATTTTCCACATTCGAACAATTAGTACACTAGTATCTTCCTTGGAGAGTCCCCATGATGGTTGAGAGAACATATTCTAGCCAAGATCTAGCATGGTAGGTGCTCAGTTCCCTCATCCATTCACTCACTCATTCATTCGTTCATTCATTCACAAATATTCAGCAAGAGCCTGTTATGTGCCAAGTTCTGTTCTACCAAGAGCCTGTTCTACACACCCAGGATACAGTAGAGAGCAACACAACAAAATTCCCTGTCCCCACGGAGCATGTATTTTAGTGTGAGGGAGAGAAAGACAACATACATGGTAAATAAATAGTATGTTGGGGAGTAATGCATCCTAGGAAGAAGAAGTAAATTAAGAAAAGAGGAAACCAAATGTTGGTAAGAGGTTGGCATTTCAGTAAGATGGTGCTGGAAGCTTCCTTTTCGTCAAGACTTCCAGGAAGTGAGGAAGGAAGCCAGTCAGGGAGAAGAACATTCCAGGCAGAGGTCATTATCCATAACTCACAGTTTGGGGAATGGAGTTTTAGAGAAGTGGCTGGCCCCCAGTCCCAGAGTGATAGGTGGACAGGCCAGATTTCAACCCAGGTCAGTCAGACTATATTGAGGGCTAACCAAGAAGAGGCTGGACGTCATTGACCAGGTCATTTTGGAGGGATGCCTGCAGCGGGTAGGAGTCTCCTTCATTCTTTCACGCAACAACCTTACGGAATATAAACCTTGTGTCTTGATGACACCTCAGCTCCTTTCTACCATGACGGCTCTGTGACCTTTGGGCTCCGGCAACACAGCCTTAACCCCGGGCCCTGTTCTCTGATTCCTGATGGCAGGATGAGGCGAAGCTTGCAGGCTGACTCACCTTGGCCCTTGTGCAGTATGCCTGCCAGTTGAGCTCCGGATCCCGTAGGACATCTAGAGCCATGTTGCAGGTTCCAATGGCCATATCCTGCTTCCCTAGGAAGTGGAAGATTTTGGCCAGGCGATTCAGGATGGGGGGTTGGTCCTTGGCTATCTCAATGGCCTAGGGAGGGGAGAAGGGTAAGAGCAAACTACTTGTCTGGTTATTTGCAGGAACCCCATCTCTGGGTAGAGCCATGTCACTTCAATGTTCTTGTTCCCTAAATCCACCTGCCACTAGGTTTGGTCATATGGAACCTAACACTTTAGGGTATGACTCACTGGCACCCAGCTCCCGAGAGTCAGACTCTCATGCTCCCCACCACGTTCATGTGTCCCATCTGGTGAATCCCCCCATACCCTAGGCAAACCTCTCTTCCTCAGACACACCCAGTGCAGGCTACCCAATTTCCCAGGGCAGATGGAAGGGGGTGCCAGAATCGGCCTCTACCTCCCCCATACTTACACAGTGCAGTGTTTCTCTCTGGGCCACAGCACTTGCCCCCTATATTGTTACTGACCACTGCCTGTCCTGTGTGGGTCGCTGTCTCTGAGATAGTGGAACCTGCAGGGACTTCCTCACTGTGCCCGGGCACAGAGTAGGTTCTCCAGGAGGGGTGGAGGCAGTGTGTTTGTTAAATCGGATAAAAGCTCTCAGAATCCTCATGAACCATCCTTTATGTTCTGTTCTACTATCTCTCATCAAGGACTTGCTCATTAATCCACCCACCAGCAAACATTAGGGATATGCCCCGTGCAGGGCTCTGTGCTGAGGGCACAGGTTAATGAATACTATCCTGGGGTCTTGAGACTTGCCTTAGGGTCACATGGCCCAGGGGCAGAGCTGGCACAAGACCCCAGCCAAGCCCAGCTTCTTTCCACTATGTCACTGGGTGCAGGGAGGGACAGTGAGAACCACAGCCTGACCGGGAGAAGTCTGAGGGGATATCTGAGACATGGAGAATAGCTTAGAAGACAAGGCTGGAGAAGTGGGCTTGGGGTGGATGTGGGATTCCGGAAGAGGAGGCTGGGGGGGGGGGTCAGGCTCCATCCTGGTTTGACAGGTGGGTGTGGCCAGGGGCCGTACCTTGCCAAAGCAGTCCAGGGGGTCGGTTCCCGAGTATCCGCAGTCGTGGACACCCATGGGGGTGGTGGAGAAGGTGTCCTTCCTCTCCAGCAGCATCCCGAGGTAGCACCAGGCCAGAGCTGGGGGTGAAGTGTGGGAGAGGGGTGTCTAGGAAGCAGCAGGGTGGAGACAGGGAGGAAGCCCAGGACGAGGGAGGGGGCCGGCTCCACGCAAGGTATCAGCCCCGAGGAAGATGAAGGGAGCGTCTGTGGCCTGAAATCACCAAGCGAGGTGCAAGGTACCTGAGTTCTGTGAGATGAATCAACAAGTATATGGGACAGAGGTGGGAGAGAGAGAGAAGCAGGATCCCCAGAGGGAGATGATGCCAGAGGTGGGGACAGTGATGGTGACCGGCAGGGCTAGTGACTGGAAAAGGGAGAGCCAGGCAGAGGCTGCTCTAGCACCTGTCCCCGTGGGCCCTACCTTGGTGGTGGGGGTCCGAGGACTTGAGCACTTGCCGGAGCAGGGCCAGCGTGCGGTTGAAGGCAGGCAGCCTCTTCTGCTCCTCACTGCCCAGCTCCAGGAAGATGCCATCTAGCCTGTGGCCAAGAAGGGGATGTGGGTGGCTGGCACCCCCTCCCAGCTGTCCCTGGGGTGCTGTGAATGAGTACTCCCCAGGCCAGTGGCAGGGAGGGGAACTTGGGGAGCCCTTGCCATGGAAATGGGCTCAGCCGCCTCTTCCCCGGGTTCCAGGCCATGCCCCCCGCCCCCACCATCCAGTCCCCTGCTCCCCAGCCTGACCTGATGAAGAGCGTGGCCATGGTGAAGTACCAGCCCCTTTTCTCCTCCGCTGGGATCTAGGAAAGCAGAGAATGGCCCGTGGTGCTATTATTGAGGTACTCGAGCCATTATTGTTCATAGATTCCCACACTCGCCCCGAACCCCGAAAAGCAGGAGTGGACACCCTTGATCATGGTCCTGGACCTGCCACTGGTGGCCGAGTGACCTTGGGTGAATCACTTTCCTTCTCTGACTATGGAGGCTTTGACAAGATAACCTGTGTGAATGTCCTGAGTACGGTGTGCATCGAGGAGCAGGAGTGGTATATGTTTCTTCCCCTCCATCTTGCTTTTCAAGCTAAGCTTCCCTCCCCCTGACTCCCCTCCCTGTGCTCTGGAGTCCCCCATTCCAGGGCCCACATGCCACCGGTCACCTTCTTGTCCTCCCCCCCACCCCCGCAATGTCCACTCGCTTCTCCCCTTTGGCGCCTTCCCTCAGCTTCCCCCTTCCTGAGAAAGCCCCTTTGGGCTTGTTTTTAGAGTTCAGCTGAAGCCCAGGACCCCCCCTGAACTGTTTTCCCATTGTTATTCTTGCCAACCTTGCCATGCATTTAGACCGACTTGGGCACCGGATAAAATATTTATGCTGTTATTTATGGGAGTAGCTGCTGCTGCCTCGGGAAGGAATTTTAATGAAAACCAATAAAACCCCTAGTGCATATCAGCAGCTCCGCTTCGGGCTCTGGTCCCTCCCTCCACTTTCGTCTCCTGGTGTGGGTCTCCGGGCTGGATTCTGCGCTCACCACCCCCCACCTACCATGGCCTCCTCAGCTCAGGATCCCCATCCTCTCTCCACCCTGACTCCTAGCAGCAGTGAATGCATTCGGTCCAGCCAGCATTTCTGGGCATCTGTGTCGTGAGCCCCTGTGTTGAGTGCTATAGGGATGTGGCCCTGAACCGGACCTACACCCTGGCCCAAATCGGTTCCCGATCTAGCTCGGAAAACAGACCCAGGCATCAATAACAGGGCTTGACTGAGCGCCTGCCATGTGCCACGATTCTGACACCCAATCTCTCAATCTCACCATAACTTATCAGGTACGTATCATCTGCCTCTTACAGAGGACCATACTGAGGCTCAGAGAGGTAAAGTGACTTGCCTGAGGTCACACAGCATGTGAGTGTCAGAGCTGGAACTTGTACTCCCTTTGTTAGGCTCCAAAGCCCAGGCTCCCCTTACACACCAGGTTGCCAGTGACACTAGTATGAGGCAGAGTTTGAACAACAAGGCCATGAAATGATGTGGACAAGCGCACTGGGATGAGGAGGCTGCTCCCAGCTGAAAGACTCTGAGAAGGTCTTGCAGAGGATGGACTGTAAGGTGAGGCTTGAATAACAGTGGTGTCTCAGAGGCTGGAATGGGGAGCCTCTGGGGAGGCTGTGGATGAGCTTAGAGGGAGAAGAGAGAAAGAGGGGCCCTGTGAGTCAGATCCCACTGAGTGGAGTGATGTGACGGCCCACTGAGGCAGGGGTCTTCACCCAGCGCCCAGGCCAGATCACCTAGAGGAGGCCCCGCTAATCACACTTCTTAGCCATGATTCACCAAGTATCTTCTCTGTTTGGCCCAGGCTGGGTGACGCAGACAAGAGAGGAAAGGCAGGTCCCACCTTTAGAAGCTCCCAGTGTGGCGTGAAAGCCAGATGGTCTCACAATCAGGGTGGAAGGAACGCCAGGGGTTACGAGCAGAAGTATCCTACACGATACAGGAGTGCCCACAGAGCGAGGGGAGGGCTTGCCGGAGCAGGGTTCTCCAGGACAAGTAGGAACCACCCAAATGGACACCAGGAGAGAAGGCATCAGATGGAGGGGACATCGTGTCCCCTCAGAGGTGAGGGGCCGTGGTGTGTTGTAAGGGGCGGGGGGATGAGCCAGCAGGAGGGGCCCCTGATTGCCTGGCTCAGGACCTGGAGTTCGTGTGCAGGGCAGTGGGGAGCCATAGAAAGGGGAGTTCCAGGATCCAGTGCGTTTTTACATTCACATCACCTGGGAGGGTGGTCCTGGCACTTAGGTGCAAATATGTATATGGGGCTTTAGCTGAGAATAGGGCTGTCCAGAGGGGAGAGCGCAGTTGCCAAGGGTTAAAGGGCATCCTCGAGGGCTCAGGGGGGAAACATTTGCCACAGCGGAAGGCCAGGATGGGCTTTAAGCCTTTGGCTTAGGACCGAAGGCATAAGTGCCTCAGGCGTCCTGGCTATCTAAAGTATGACCTCATGACCTCTGGCCCCATGCCCACTTGGAGGTTGGCCAAACTGAGTCACGGTGGGGAGACACACGATCTGCTCCCTTGTTCAGGCTTCTGACAAGCAGGTATGGCCCCAAGCGAGAGCAGAGGCTCGGGTGGCCGACGGGCCTGGCCATATGAGGTGGGTGACCCTGGACGGATGAGTTGCCTCTCAGACGCTGTGTCCTTATGTGCAGAAGAGGATAATAATATAGGCCTCACAGGCATTGTGAGGGCAGTGGCCAGCTCAGAGTACATGCTCCATAAACATTTGATCCTTTTTCTTCTGGCGTGGGTTAGAGCTGAGCTGGGCTAGGGGTATCTAGGAGGCTGCTCTGTCCATGGGACCTATTTCAGTTCCCTGTGTGGCAACGAGGTCTCAGGCCCTGGAGTCCAGAGGTGTCCTGGCCCACCCTGCTGTCTACCACCCTGCCCCACCCCATCACAGTGCAACTAGGGCCTCAGATCCCCCTTGGGGTCCCAAGCACCTTTCTCCCCAGTGTCGGAGAGTAATGTGGTATCCTCAGGGCTCTCCCTGGTTCCTCTTGTTTGGCACTCAAGCCGCAAGAAAGTAAGTTATGTGCCCAAACCACGGTTAGTACCTGACAGAGCGGCACTTAAATTCATGCCTTCACAATCCTAGCCTGAAGCATTGTCCACAGCACTGTTACCTTGATTACTCTCCTCTCTCTGAGGATACTGAGACCACGGAAGTGAAGCAACGTAACCACGGTCACACACGAGTTAGTATCCGGACTTAAAACCCATTGGTTTTACCACCACTCTTGATATCCTGGAGTAATTCAAGAGCCTGGTTATGGTTTGCACTACGCAGGCAATACCACCACCTGGCGGCGGTATGCCTGAATTGCAGGGCTAACTCCTCATTCCCTTCAACTTGAAGGTTAAAACAGATTTTCAGAAAAGAAACTAGCTGAGCGACATCTCTACCACAAATCCCAAACATAGTCCCTCCTCAGATTCCGTCGAAGAGTGACACTTGCAGGAGAGCTTATGGGGTTGCAGATTCGGAATGGGGTTATTGACATAAACAGATCTAGTCTGAGGCCTCATCTGTCCGAGCTTTCATCTTCTATCCCTGTGATGAAGCTGGTGGACTCTGTTCACTCTGCTATGCAATCCTGGCCTGAAAATGGGCTGTCTCTTTAAAAATCCTTCTGGTTGTAACTGAAGCAGCAGCTGAGGCTGTTGCCAGGGGCAACCTGGCAAGCCACAGTGCGTTAAATTAAATTAAACAGGCCTCTGGCTGCCCCCCTCCCCTCCTGGAGAAGGGAGGGGCTGCTCCACCTCTCTCCTGGAGAATAAAATTACTGTGAAACCTCTCAGGGCTGCAAGGCATTCATTTCCAGAGTTATAGCTCCCAGGGGCAAGGTGTTTGGAGGCAGCCCGGGAGTCCCTGAAAGGGCTTCTGCCAGAGGAGGAGTGTTCACTGGGGGGTCTGCCCAGCGTGGGCTCTGGGCAGCACAACACCCTTTCTCTTGTTTGGTCCTCGTCACAGACCTGGGAGCTGGGGGTTCCAGATCTGTAGAGGGGGCCAGCCCAGGCTTCACGCTGGAGGGGTCTCACATTAGGCTGCCCCTCGTGGCAGATCTGTGGGAGGGAACCGGGCAATGCCCAGGCACCAGCGCCAACCCTAAAGTAAAATCCTTAGATCCTGGGACCGAGTGAGACACAGCTCTCAGGCAAGGGGTCCGCAGGACATTTCCCTACTCCCCAGAGGCTCGCATTGTTATTTCCCTCATTTTAGAGAGGCAGAAACAGAGGCTCGAAGAGGCAGAGGCTTGCCTACTTGACCCAGCTCCTCTGACGTCAAGTTCATGTTCTTCCCACAACATCCAGCTGCAAGGGTTTGCGTGGTGCTTACCGCTTACAGAGTGGACTCACACAGATTCCATTCGATCCTCAGACCCTCCCGTGTGGAATGTAAAATGTGTCACCATTACTCTCTTAGCACAGACGGGAAAACTGAGATGGGCCCATGTCCTGAAGGTCACACGCCGGCTGTGTAAAAGCCCAGACTGAAACCTGGAAACGGTGCTTTTGTCGCTATACTGATAACAGCAAATTTTTTGGAGCACTTGCTAGGCGCCAGGCACATAGTTTGCGTGTTAACCCATTCCACCCCCAGGGTGACCTATGAGGTGGTGACGACGATTGGCCCAATGTTACGGAAGAGGCAACTGTGGCCCAGAGTGGCACAGCTAGAAGGCAGCAGAGCTGGGAACCCAGCAGCCCAACCCCACCACCTTTGCATCTAATGACTCCAGACGAGTGGTTCTCAAAGTGTGGTCCCCGACCAACAGCAGCAGTGGCATCTGGCAATTTGATAGAAATGAGAGTTCTCAACTCGCTGAATCAGGAACTCTGCAGGAGGGGGGCGTGTGGGGGGGACAACCTGGGTTTCAGTAGGCCCTCTGGTGTACTAGGTCCTCCCGTACTGCACCGCGGGGAGCTCAGTGGTTGGTGGATCTCTTTTTTAAATGGGCCAGAGGGTCAGAATTGTGATCCTCAGGGAAGCCTGAAGATCCAAGGTCCTGCAGCCGCATGGGTGAGCGACAAAGGTAGGTGATCTGGCAGAACCGACAAAGAATAGTGTCAGCACAAGCCACTTAGCATCAGGACAAGCCATTACAGAGCTGGTTTGGGTTAGCTCGGCGGGTACAAGGATGGAACTTGGCCATTCCATTTACTTCAAAAGGTGGCCCCCGGAGAAGGAAATGTTGGGGTGGGGGGGCTTGGCTGTTTTAAAGGATTTCAGTAGAAGTAATATACGAAGGACCTACCAATCTATATGCGTCTGAATAGGCTCTCAGAGACCTTGTTGGTTCTTCGGGAAAATAATTGCCTTGCCATCTGAACTTTGCCCCTTTATGACATTGTACTCTACATTTTGGATTCCTTTCTGACTAGTTCTCCTTCGGGAGAGGGGGAGTGTGAAGGACCAAAAAGAAGGAGCATTTCCGAGCATCAAGTCTCCACTGGGCAATTCAGGGCCTCTGAGGACTGGATCCTCACGGCAGCCTGCGAAGGTGGAAGGCATCCTCCTCCCCTTCTGAATGAGGAGACAGAGGCTAATAAAAAAGCCACTGCCCAGCCCCACAGCCTGGGGTGGAAGTGCCAGGATTCAAGTTCAGATCTGCTTCCCTCCAACGCCCCTGTTCTTTCCACCTCATCACGCCGACCCTGTGAAGGCTGATGCTGCAGAAATAAAAGTCACAAGGTGGCAGGCTTCAGGAATGTGTTCTTGCACAACTGGAACGTCCTCTGTGAGACCTGCTCTGTGCCCAGAGCCCTGCCTCCACCCCAGCCCACCTGTGGGACACACTCCAGAAAGGCAAGGGCAGGAGTCCTTCTTCCCCTCACCTAGCTCCTGCTGTGGGGGGTGTGGAGAATACACAGAGGGTTGGGATTGGAGTCCCATTCCTGCCTCTGCCTTCCCCAGGGATCCTGGAAAGGCTCCCGGCCCAGCCCAGGCTTCAGCTTCTGCATCTGGATGATCCCACTCGGCCTGGACGTGTCACAGGCCTGTTGGGTGGGGTCCATGTGACGGATGGAGGGGATTTGAAGGAGGGGTGCTATGCCATGAGAGTAAGTCACCTATGCCTCCCTGGCCTGGCTTCCCTGGACGGTCTTCATGGATTTTAAGATTTGAGCAGATTGCCCTCAGCTTTCCACTATCACCCCTAGGTCTGGCACGGCACCTAGATGGGCCATCCTGGCCTCCACTGATTCCCTAGACTTGCGGGACCGTGTTGAGCACTTCTCTGTCCCACTGTTTACAGAAAAGGGACCCTGTCTAGTCCTGAGTCCAAACCCAGCTCTAGCACCAGGAGAGACTGGGTGGGTCTGAGGAAGTCTCCTGCCTTCTGCGGTAATAACAGTGATGCCCGAATGTTCTCTGTCAGGTCCTCCCGTGGGTCTGTGCTGTGTGCGCCTTAGCATTCTTTTCCCCTGTAGAAGAGGTAGCTGGGCCAGACGATGCTAAGGGCAGGTTTGACTCTGGGATCCTGTATCAATGAGGGGGAAGCCAGTTTCCCAAACTTGCTAGGTATGAAGGGAGATAAGCCAGCAGCAAACTCAGAAGGCACTAGATAGGCAAATTTGAATGGCTCCAAGGCCAGCAGAAGGTTGGAGCTAGAGCCCAAGAAAGCTGTGCCTCGGCCTGGGCTTTAAGTCCAAGAGACCGGAGTTCAGTTCCTGCCAGTCACACATGGCTGTGCGCCCTTGGGCAAGTCACTACATCTCTCTAGCCTCAGTTTGCTCATCTGTAAATGGACTGATACCAGGTCTGGCTTCCCAGCATCTCTGCGAGGACCCCTGACTTAGAGTGGGGTCCTCCCCAGTGCTATTGTTCTTTTCCTAAGACCGGCTGGGGCTGGGGTGAGGGAGACCTCAGGAAGGGCACGGAGGAGTGGGGGTGCTTGCTGAGGAGAGACCTGGGGGCTCCCTTGTGTCCTGGGTCCTAGCAGCCCCGTCAGGAGATGAGGATGGGAAGCCTGTGGCCACTGATGTCGCTGGGGCTAGGCCTTCCTCTGTGAGCACAGTTACACTTCCCACAACACCGTCAGGCAGGCATCTCGGACACTTGGCGCAGTTAAGCAGCTGGCCCAGGTCACCCAGGACATGGCCGGCAGGGCAGGGACTCCCTGAAGCCTGTGGACTCTCGTGCTGACACGCTGACCATAGTCACACCAGGGCACCCCAACCCCCCCCGCCCCCCAAGGCCCCAGGGTCTCAGAGCAGCTCTGGTGCTGGAAGAGAAGGGGAGAGTGAGGAAGGAAGGCTGAGGCGGAGGGGGACCACGTGGGAGGCCAAAGCTCTGTCAGGGGGGATGTTCGTGAATTCTAGGTCTGCAGCCGGCTTTCCTGGTGGTGGCTGCAGAGGTAGGGGTGTGTGTGTGTGTGTGTGTGTGTGTGTGTGTGTGTGTGCATGTGCGAGCATGCAGGGGACCCTGGAGCTACTGACCAACTGTGCCCTCTTGGCCCTTCCTACCAGGTCCCCACCCCTCTGGGTGTGGTGACTGATTGGAATGACCACACCTTTGTTTGTGAGGCTGTGGGCCAGGCCTCTAAGCTCTGCCTCCCTCTCTGCCCGCCCGAGCCGGCAAGTGCAGTCTGGACAGCCGCAGTGCACTAGGTCACCTCAGGCGAGCCACTTCCCTCCCTGACCCTCTTGTGTCCTTGGTGTGATGGGAAGTCACAACACTCAACTGGCAGTGTGTCGAAAGTTTGAATAAAAATCAAATGCAGTCATGGGGGTGCCTGGGGGGCTCAGGTGGTTGAGCGCCTGACTCTCGATTTTGGCTCAGGTCATGATCCCAGGGTTTGGGATGGAGCCCTATGTCGGGGCCCCTCCCCTGCTTGTGATCACACACCCTCTTTCTCTCTCTGTCTCTCAAAATAACTAAATAAACGTTAAAAAAAAAAAGATTCTTTCCCTCTGCCCCTCTCCCTCGTTTGCACGAGCTCTGTCTCTGCAAAGAAATAAGAATAAAAAAATCAATCAAAGGCACTAATGAGTGCAAAATTCTTTGCTGCGGGCCTGGCACCCTCGGCAGTGGAGGCCCTCATCATCACCCCGGGGCCATGAGCAGGTGTAAAGGACCTGCATGTGTGGGGGTGGGGCAGGTGTGTGTTTAGCCACCAGTATTTGGGTAGAGGGGAAGAAAATCAAATAACTCAGCTAGCTTGGGACAGGGATATTTCCTAGAGAAAGGTTTAAGTTACCTTCTTTTAAAAAAATTAGGGGTCTTGGGGCGCCTGGGTGGCTCAGTCGGTTAAGCATCTGACTTCAGCTCAGGTCACGATCTCACGGTCCGTGAGTTCGAGCCCCGCGTCGGGCTCTGGGCTGATGGCTCGGACCCTGGAGCCTGCTTCCAATTCTGTGTCTCCCTCTCTCGCTGCCCCTCCCCCGTTCATGCTCTGTCTCTCTCTGTCTCAAAAATAAATAAATGTTAAAAAAAAATTAAAAAAAAAATTAGGGGTCTTATCCAGATGGCCAACAGACACATGAAAAAATGCTCCACATCACTCATCATCAGGGAAATACAAATCACAACCACAATGAGAGACCACCTTACACCTGTCAGAATGGCTAACATGAACAACTCAGGCAACAACAGATGTTGGAGAGGATGCAGAGAGAGAGGAACACTTAGGCACTGTTGATGGGAGTGCAAACTGGTGCAGCCACTCCGGAAAACACTGTGGAGGTTCCTCAAAAAATTAAAAATAGATCTACCCTATGACCCAGCAATAGCACTGCTAGGAATTTACCCAAGGGATACAGGAGTGCTGATGCATAGGGGCACTTGTACCCCAATGCTTACAGCAGCACTTTGAACAATAGCCAAAGTGTGGAAACAGCCCAAATGTCCATCAATGGATGAATGGATAAAGAAGATGTGGTATATATACACACACAACGGAGTATTACTCGGCAATCAAAAAGAATGAAATCTTGCCATTTGCAACTACGTGGATGGAACTAGAGGGTATTATGCTAAGTGAAATTAGCCAGTCAGAGAAAGACAAATATCATATGACTTCACTCATATGAGGAATTTAAGATACAAAACAGATGAACATAAAGGAAGGGAAGCAAAAATAATATAAAAACAGGGAGGGGGACAAAACATAAGAGACTCAAATATGGAGAACAAACAGAGGGTTACTGGGGGGGTTGTAGGAGGGGGGATGGGCTAAATGGGTAAGGGGCATTAAGGAATCTACTCCTGAACTCATTGTTGCCCTATATGCTGACTAATTTGGATGTAAATTAAAAAAATAAAATAAAATTTAAAAATATAAGGGGTCTTTAGGTTTAAAATCCAGTTATCCAATTAAATGAAATGTCACAACAGGTACAAACACCACTTGGATGTCCCGCTCTATGCTGGACACTGAGTGGTGGGGGCTAGAGAGGCCTGGCACACGGGCTCACTGTCCAGGTTGCAGGGCACAAATCACTTGGAGAGAAGCCAGAGGCTGGGAATGGCTCTAAGAGCAAAGGCAAGTGCTGTGCGGGGGTGGAGGGTGGGCAGGGAAAAGGGCTGGGCCCTGATGCGACGTGCACCCTGCCTGCAGCCTTTCGGGTTCTCTGTCTACCTCTGAAGCTCTTAACACCCCTCCATTTTTAAATTTGTCACCAAGAATCCATCTGCAACCGTGCACCTGTGTGTGTGCGTGTGTGTAAGAAGGGGGTGTCGGCTGGAGGGTAGAAATGACAGGTAAGAGCAGTCTGCCTCCTCACATTTTCATAACTTAAAGAAAAACAGGAGGGAATGAAGAGCTGAGAAAGGAAGTGACAAACACCCACTCACGTACACTTTGCTCCTTTTTGGATCACGGGTCCAATGATTAACTTTATAATGTTTTCTCTTGCAATTTTAGGGAGCGCACGAGTATTGCTTCTTCAGCCACTCTTTATCCTTTGAACCCCAGAGGCTCCTCCCTGCTGGGGACAGTCCCAGCCCCATTAGGATGGAAAAGCTCTTGCGGCCAGAGCACAGCCTGGGTCGGACCACCTCCTGGGAGCCGCAACCCTCTCAGTGGGGGGTCCGACACCTGCTGCCCTGCTGTCCCACCTCCTCCTTCCCCGGCCCCAATTCTGACTTCATCTTTGCCCCCATCCTTCCCACCCCTCCCCCCCATACATGGCAACCCACCTCCTCTCTCCTGACACTTCCTCCCATCTGGGAGGTGGCCCATGAGGAGTGTCCCTCACCCCGCATCAGCCACCGGCACTCACTGCACCCTTACCTCTCTGACCTCCCCAGAAAGAGCAAAGGCTTTGAAGTCAGACAGAGTGGGGCAGATTTGACTGCCACTTACTAGGTCTGTGACCTTGGGCAAGTTACTTAGCCTCAGTGCGTGCACCTCAGCTCCCACATCTGTAAAATGGGATCAGAGGGTTCTTGTGAGGACTGAGATCAGGTCTGGAAGGCACTCACAGAAGACATTCGTAAATATTATTGTGTGAAGTTGCATGTTACATGAAGGAAGGCTTCAAGGTGCAGGTGACATTTGAGTTGGGTTTTGATGGATGGAGTCTACTTTCTGTGCAGAAGGAATAATAGCTGCCCAGGGAGGTATGAAACAGCGCAGCATGTTTGGAGGAGTAAAAGTAGTTTCGAGTTGCCAGGAAGTGAGGTTCCAGGGAAGTAAGAGGAAATGCAGTGAAAGAGGGGAGCAGGAACCAAGTTTCAGATGCCATGTTGGTAGTTCTTGGGCCACCGTGTGCTCTTCTGTGTGAGGCTTCTTCTGGCCGCCCTCTTTCTAAGCCACTCAGCTGTCACCAAAGCCCTCAGCCTCTGCAGGCCCCATCATGCAGGACCTTTGCACGCACCACGCCCCTGCTGGGAGTGCCCTCGCCTCAGTCCTGCCAGGACACTCCTGCCTCTTCCAGAACCTTCTGCCACTCACTTGTGCTGAAAGGAAGTGTTCCTTCTCTGAAAGTCAGTCACTGCCACTCTATCCCCAGGACCTGGGCTGCGGACTCCGATACCTAGTGCTGAGGTCCCCGAAGGACGCGTCCATTGCCAGCCTCTGGGGTCCTGTTTGTGGTTCAGGAAGTAAAGCCCTCAGACATGGCTGTCACATGACACAGGCCACTAAATGAATGGCTGTGGCCTCGGCCAGTAGTAGGCACATCTCTGGCATGTTCTGGCTCCCACTTCCAGGGGAGGAGCTCAGGCAAGGCTAAATAAAGGAACACATGTTTGCTTCTCTCTGTGTCCACAAACTTCTTAAAGACAGGGCCTGGCACATAGTGTTCAATACATGTTAAGATGTTGAGCATCTGCCTCTCAGGCAGGCCCAGAATTTACCAGTTTATGGGCACTTGTACCCCATGCTTTGATTACACAGTCACAGGAAACCTGAGGCAGAGATCACTATTGTTAATGTTCTCGAAGCAGACACGAAGGCCAGAGAGGAAAAGTGACTTGTCCAGAGCCACACAGCAAAATACAAAGAGAGTTGGATGCTTGAATCCAAACCTCTGCCTTCACGCCCACCTCCTCCAGGAAGCCTTCCCCCTGCTCTCAGGAAGGGACGTTATAGACCATCCAATCCCCCCCTTTCTGCCCCTACTTCACAGAGGGGGAAACCACAGCCCAGAAGGGAAGGCCCAGGAGGGCCCCCTGGCTCCTAGCTCAGGGCCCTTTGGGCCCTGCCCTGCTGCTGGGACCACACTGAATACACGCTACACTAGCCATGCCTCCCACTGTGGAGGCATGCTCAAATGCTCGAATGCTCGAAGCTGGCATTCAGGGTCTGGGGCTCAGGCTTTAAAACAGAAAACCTGGGTCCCTGTGGACCTCCCGCGATGAGCACAGCTACCTCCAACCTGGGGCAGAAGAGGCTTTTTTGGGAGGTTCTGAGGAGGCTCTCTCAGCCCAGGAGAGGCAGAGGTCATCTGCAACCTTGCATCTCTGTGCCGGCTCTATTCTAAGTGCTTTCCAAATATGAGGTCTTCATGGCGACATCAATCAAATGGGAGCGCCCTCATCTCACAGCTGAGGGAGCTTAGGACGGAAGTACCATTATTATCCGCATTTTGCAGGGAGGGAAATGGAAGTTAGGTGGCGTTAAGGATGGACCGGAGGTGAGAGGTGTCTGGGGTTGGGATTTGAACCTGGACTATCTGACCCAGAGCCTACCGTCTTGACCTCTAGCCTGCGCTGTTCTCTTTAACCCAAGTCCATGCCCTCTACCCCGCATTCCCCGAGGTCTGGACTCCACATTTCCTCTCTGAAGCTGGAAAAGGCTTTGGGTGGAAAAGGCTCTGAGGGAGGTGTGCAGAAGCTTTGTGAATGGAGCCCCGGGTGTGTGAAGGCTTACTGTTATTTATATGTCACACATCTAAGCCATTATACAACATCCTCCTTATCAGCCAAACCTTGCCTTTGAGGAAAAGTCATGGTACCTCTCTGAACTCTGGTTTCTTTTTCTGTAACAGGAGGATAATGCCCTTACATCATTACACTTGCTGGGAGGAGCAAGACGAGAAGGGTGGGTCGGCCAGGCTGATTTTGCAGAGTTGCCAAAAGAGAAACCTAGGCAGGCCTTCCCGCTAGGAAGCGGGTCCACGCCCTAGCCCGGCAGGGAAAAGCTACAACAAGCCTGGTCTGGGCCCCAGGGCCTGAGGGATGCTGGAGAGGAGGGGCGCACCGAAAGCTTATTCCGGAAGCCAAAGGGCCAGGGTTTGGGGAGGGTCTGGGGTGCGGGGGCGTCCCTGTAGACGTTGGGGGCCACGACCCCAGCCCTCCCGGCCTGGGGAGGGTTCACCCACCTGCTGCCCGTAGCCCAGCGCCTTGTCGTAGAGCGCGATGCCGGCGGCCAGCACCCGCGCTCGCTCCTCCGGGCTGGCGCAGCCCACGTCGAAGCCGTGCGCGTAGCCCTGCTCGGCCAGGCAGCGCGCGGCGCGGAGCCGAGGGTCCCCGGCCGCCTGGCCCTCGGCCGCCAGGCCCATGAGGCCGGCCAGACGCCCGGCGCACGCCTCCTCGTCTTCCTCCTGGCCCAGCCGCCCGTACACGTGCACCAGGTTGGCCCAGGCGTTGAGGTTGCCCGGGTCCTCGCGGGCCACCTCGAGGAAGCGCTCGCGGGCCTCGTCCAGCTCCTCCAGGTAGAAGGCGAAGGCGCCTAGGAGGTGGCGCACGGCGGGGCGCTGCGGGGCGGCCGCCAGCTCGAGCTCCTGCCGGAGGCCGTCCCGCTGCAGCTTCAGGTCCCGGGCGCGGAGCGAGGCCGGCGAGCGAGGCTCAAAGTTCAGCTGCATCTCCAGGTGGAAGTGGCCCGGCAGGTAGTCCAGGTCGTCGACGAGGGCGTCCAGGTCCTCGGCCGCGGCCTCCGGCTCCGCCATGGCAGCCCCCCTGCTCCCCGGGCCTCGCCCCTGCCCCCGGAGGCTGCGGTGAGGGGGGTGGGTGCCGTGGCCGGGGCGAGCCCGGCGCGGGAGGCGAGGGGCCGCGCGGGAAGGCACAGGGTACTGCCGCCTCCGGCTCCCCGGCCGCCTCCCGCTGGTGGGAGGGTCTGAGCTTCGGCTCCGGGAGCGCCCTGTGGGTGTGTCGGCTTTCGCTGCTCAGCGGCCCTTGGACGCACGCATTGCACAACCAGGTATGCCAGGAAAACAGGTGCATTGCCAAATGCGGGGCGCGCGAACCCCGGTGCGTGGCCAAAGGCCTGGTTTTACTCTCTCGGCTCAGCAGGCGGGAAACGGGCTGGGGAGGAAAGGACTTGCCCGGGTCACAGAACCGAGCTGGGCCCAAGCATCCTGGAACCCAGCTGGCTGAACCCCAGCCAGGCCCTTTCTCCGTGGGCGCTGCCGCACTCTCTCTGCCTGAGCTCGCTGACTAGGAGGGCCGGGACTGGCCCTTCCAGCGGCCTGTGGAAGCCGCCCTCACTCCTGCTGTCCCCACCCTCTCCCAGGTGCCTGTGTTCTCCTTCCTCTGAAGGGAGCCGGCCACTTCTCTCGGCTCTTCCTTAGGCCGTTAATAAATAATGGCTTCCCCACTTAGGATTTCCCTGCCTCCTCTGCCCTGCCTTTGCCATCCCTAATAATCTGTGACCTTCGTAAGTATGAGTCACTTCATGATTGCATACCTCACACTTTCCTTATCTGTGACATGAGGGTGACATTCTCTCCCCTAGAGGTAGGGCAGATATCAAGGGTAAACCTGGTGAATGCCACTCTGGACAGCTGCCAGCAGCTCCCCCTCCACCCCCTTGGTTCCCATTCTATCCCATATGCCCCCTGTGGCCCAGTTTTCTTGCTCTTGCTGGTCTTTTCCCAGGACGGGCACTGGTTCCCTACCGTCTAGAAGGCAGGGCTGTACTCCCTGCTGCAAGGCGGCTGGTCCTCCAATGCTTGGGCTTTGTAGCCGATCTGAGCCTCTGAGACCCTCCTGCCCCTCCTTCCACCTGGGCAGGGCTCCTGACACCCTGTGCCTCCAGCCTCTTGAAAAAGAGACCAGCGTTTTCAAAAGAGGAACTCAACCCCCTGGGGAAAAGCATGCCTTGAGCAATAAAAAGGTAAATTCAAAACATCATCCCGGTGCTACTTCTCACCTGTAATTTTAAAATATGAAACTTAACGAGTTTTCGTCAACAAGAATTGCTCTAAATCGCTGGTGCCCGTGAGATGACCCTTGGGCTCCGGCCTTCTTGGAGGCATCAGGGATGGATTCCCAGAGTGCTTGGCTCTCCCCCACCCCGCCTTTTGATTGTGGTAACACCTGCTTAGCCTGAAACTGACCATTTTAACCATTGTTAAATGGTTACATTTAACATGTACAGTCAGTAACATCAAGCACATCCCTTTTGTTGTGCAGCCATCCCCACCATCCTTCCCCAAAACCTTTCATCTTCCCAAAGGGAAACAGTGCCCATGAAACAATAGCCCCCTGATCCTTCGTTCCCCAAGCCCCTGGTAACCACTGTTCCGCTTTCTGTCCCCCTGAATTTGAATACTTTAATTACCTCCTATAACTAGAATACTATAATATTTGTCCCTTTGTGACTGGCTCTTTTCACTCAGCCTAAGGCCTTCAAGGTTCATCCGTGTTGTCACAGGGTCAGAATTTCCTTCCTTTTTAAGGGTGACCGATATTTCATTGTATGCATGTAGAGACCACATTCTGTTTATCCATTCATCCATCGGTGGACAGGTGGGTCGTTTCGACCTTGGCTGTGGGGAACAATGCTACGACGGACATGGGTCTGCAAATACCTGTTTCTGTCCCTGCTTTTAGTTCTTTTGGCTATATACCCAGAAGTGAGAAGACTTGGTCATACCGATGTTTAGTTTTTTTGAAGAACTATTATACTGTTTTCCATAAGAGCTACATCATTTTACATTCCCACCGACAATGCGCAAGGATTGTATTGTTTTTTTATAATGGCCATCCTAATGGGTGGATTTGGATTCGATCTGACTCTGAGAAGATGAGTAAGAATTGGAATGGAAGGGGAGTTGCAGTACATTTCAGCAGCAGGAAAGCCATACGAAAGGGCCAGAGGTTCGCCGGGCAGGGCGTGCCTGGGGACAGAGCGGCCCATATGGCCGTAACTTACAGAGCATGGGCAGGAGACGGCAGGGGATGTGGAGTGCAGGCAGCGGCCACAGCACCATGGCAGAGGCCTGACTCCTGACTGAGAATCGTGACTCTGCTGACATAACAGACGTCTCCAGAGTCTGGGTGGTTAGAACCTCCCACAGCCAGGGGGCTCCCAAGCCTAATTAGGAGTCCCGTATTCACTGTGTGACCCTACACCTCACTAGATGTGACCAGGGCGAGTTACTCTCCCTCTCTGAGCCTTGGTTTCTTCTTCCGTGTAATGGGATGGGCGGGGGGGGGGGGGGGCGGGGGGCGTGTCAAGGGTCAAGAGAGAATGAGTTGGTTGCTAGGATTAGTGAGTTGCTATGATGGGGAGGCTTTGGGCTGACTTGGGCGGCTTCCTTGCTGCACAGCTGACTCACCTGCTCTGGACCTGCTCTGGCCTGTCTGGCTGCCAGCGTTCCCAGCCCAGCAGACCTTGGCCTATATCCTGTGGTCACTCCTCCAGGAGCCCTGGAGCCCAGGGGCTCAGGCTGGGAGAGAAGAAGAAAAGCAGCCTCAGGCCGGTTATGGGCTGTGCTGACACCTGGGCAGACCCGGGGCCGGTCACAGGGCCTTCCCAGCGCACAGGACACAACCACACTTCACTGACACCTCAAAAGAGCTCCTTCGTAAGACTGTAGTCGGTGTCTACGTCACAGATGAGGAAATCGAACTTTGGTCAGGGTAACGTGCGCAAGGCCACCAGCGAGAAAGCCGCAGGGCCAGGACTCAAACGACCCTCTTTGAGGCTATGTACGTGACTGGGGAGTTGTTCTAGATTAATTCCTTTATTTGTTCACTCGTGATTCAACAAATATTTACTGAGCATTTACTATGTGCCAGGTTACCGTACCGGGAGCAGATGAGACCCAGTCTCTGCCTCTGGACCCTTCCAAGGGCCCTTTCCCAGGGCTGGGAATGGCCCCTCACTGATTCTGCTGTGTGCCAGGAGCACACCTAAATTAGCTCATTTCATCCTCATAGCAGTCTGGAGAGACAGAGGTTGTTCGCTTCATTTTACAGGTAAGGATCCGAAGAGGATTGGAAAAGAAAATGGATTGCCCAAGGCTGTACGGGTGGGAAAGGGTAGATAGAGCCTGTGCGTAGATGACCTGGGGTTTGTGTTCTGTGTGTGCTCCCCGGGCCTGACACTTCTGATCGCCACTGGTGCAGGGTGGACACTCTTGCCAGCCATGGCCATGTGCCCGCCTGGCCTGGGGCCTGAGAGCCCAGCTCACAGCTCTGCTAGGGGTCTGAACTTCCTATTTAAATTCTCTGTTGGCATGTCAGAAGGGTACTGGGTGAAAGGAGACGCAGTGTCCTGGTCCTCCAGTTCCACCACAGACTGGGTACAGGACCCCAGGCAAGTCCTATTTCCCTCTGGCTTCTGTCCTGTCATCATCAACCGGGGTTGTTTCTGCTGAGCCTCAGCCTAGGACCACTGGGAGGATCAAAGATAATCTTGAGAGATGATATTAGATATAGCATGACCAAATGACACTGGTGGGGGATAAAGGAAGAGGAGGGAAGAGAGCTGACCATGCCCTGTTGGGGACATACACCCTCAACTCCTTTCTTTACCTAGCACTTCATACACACACTTCAATAATGAGTTTGGAATTCTCCTCCTCCAGGAAGCCTTCCCTGACCTACCCACCTACGGCTGGGTCAGAGGCCTCCTTCTCTCATAGGCCTGGCCACACTGTGTGGTCATTGTTTCTCCCACTAGACTCCCAGGACCAGGACCAGGCATCCTACAGAGTGTCTGCCCCGAGTGGGGGTCTGGGGAATGGGGGACAGACGGGCCAGGCCTCCATCCCTGCGAGCCTTCCCTTCCACACTCTGGCTCTCCTTGCTGGTTCCCACTTTCTCCTTCCCTTCCTGAAATGGAGAAGGAACCCGGATGCCCTCTTTGCCCAAGCCGAGCCCTGCCTGTGGGCCCCGGTGTTGCCATGAGCATCTAACAGTTAAGAGGCCTTTGGGAGCCTCGCTCTACCAGGCTCGGTGCCGCGCGCTGGGATAAAGCAAGGAATCAGAAACGGTTCCTCAACAAATGACTCTAAGTCCCCATCAAAAGGAATCCATATTAACCACCATAAGGGGCCTTTAGATCTGCGGGGCTCAGCGAAGGATGCCCCGCAAGGCGGCGGAGAAACCGTGCAGAGCGGAAGGAGACAGGCAGGGGGCGCCACGTGGGCGTAGCGCGCGCGCACTTCTCCGGGAATCACAGGTCACAAGGCGGGGTTGCCGCGGCAGCGGTGGCCGCCAGCGTCCGCGGGAGGGGTCCCGCGGTGGGAGTCCCGGCCAGCACCTCGCCTGGGGGCGCCCGAGCCATGGGCACCAAGTGGTTCAGCGGGGCACCCTTCGGGGTGCAGAGCCACAGGTGGGGCCCTTCGGGGCTCGGCTGGAGCCTGGGGGAGGAGGGAGGGACAGGAGGAGAGACTGGCAGCGTGGGGTGGGGGTGGGGGGCGACTTTCTCTCCGCGTCACACCTGCCGCGCTTCTCTGCCCAGAGCTCTTTTTCACCAACTTCAAGTGATTTGTAGGCGTTCCAAGAACACCTCCTATGGGCCAGGCTCAGAGAGGCCAGGCGGCCCGGCCGGGGAGGAGGTCGCTCAGCCTAAGGGTGGTGGGCAGGATTTCAGCCCAGGTGTCTTTCGTTCACACCTCTACGTGACTTCCATGTGCCACCTACTCCGTGCCAGGCACAGCTCTAGCATCTGGGGACACAACAGAGAACAAACAGCGAAACTCTGTACTCAGGAGTTGGCATTCTTGTGGGGAGGGGTGGTTGGAGTGGGTCATAAACCAAAAAAGAAACCTATATAAAATGCTGGGTCGTGGTAAGGGCTGTGGAGAAGAAGCCAGCTGGGAGGGAGAGCCGGCCAGTGCTGGAGGGTGGGGTCGGGGCTGTGATGATAAGGTGACTTTTGAGGAAAGGCTTCCAGCAGAAAGGAGGGGACCAGGCAAGGGTGGAGAGAGAAGCAGGAAGCCCGGAGACCCTGCGGTGGCCGCAGTCTTGCTCCTGCTCCACCGGCCAGCTCCTCTGGGAAGCCAACAGCCCCCCCCCCCCCCCGCACCCCCAGAACTGGCCACACCAGGAACCGGGGGCCAGGCCTTGAGCACTCTCTCAGGGTCTCTGTCCCTCCCTCTCTCGGGTCTCTGTCCCTCCCTAGGGTTATTTTTTTTTTTTTAAGTTTATTTTATTTATTTTGAGAGAGAGAGGGAGGGGCAGAGAGAGAAAACTCTAAGCAGGCCCCGCGCTTTCAGCCCAGAGCCCAGAGCCCGACCCGGGGCTTTATCCCACACACGGTGAGATCATAACCTGAGCAGAAATCAAGAGTCGGAAGCTTAAGCGACTGAGCCACCTGGGCGCCCTCCTCCCTAGGTTTGAGGTCTCCGCCATCTACCCCAATCAGAAGAAACTCAGCACCTTCACTGAGGCCCCCTACTCCAGGCTTCATTCTGTGCAGATGGTGAGTTTGTGCGCGCGGCTTCTCGGACACTCCCCCTGCCCCTCCAAGCCCCTCACCACGGAGGAGGAGCTGAGCTGTGTCAGGGCCATGCCTGACGCCTCTCCAAGCCCTCAGTCTGGAGCACAGAGCTTGGCTCAGAGCTGGGACCTCAGACGTGTTGATAAATGCAGGGCTGTCGTGAGAACAGCGTGGGTTGGGGTGACGGAGACCCGGCTGCCATTTCTTCTCTGGCACCAACCAGCTGTGAGCTCCGAAGGAGGTGCCACCCCTAAGTGTAAGGGGACCAATGACAGAGGATGTTGTGTTTGTACCTCGAGTGCCACGCCCCTCAGTGCTAGGTTTGAGACTGGGGGGGGGGGAGGGGCGGGCACAGCCGGGTCCTGCCTGTCTACTCCCCCAGTTGGTGAGGAGGACTCACTCTGTGGGTAGACTGGTGTGACTGTGCTCTGACTCAGTCCCACATAGGACCTGGAACCTATGGCTACCAGGAGACCTGCTTCAGCAAGAAGAAACTCAGCAAGGAGGTGGGCACAGGCTGGGCCAGGACCCAGGAAGCCACCCGGCTGACCCAGCTGCCCCACTTCCAGTACGAGGCCATCATGAAAGAGAAGCGGTTGCAGGTGAGTCCTCCCAGGCAGCGCTCATCCTGGACGGAGTGCCGCCCTCCTCCAGACTCCGTCCTGCGTGGACGTCCCCATGGTTCAAGTTGTCACCTTCTGCCTTCTTCTCTTGGGGCAGAAGGAGAAGCTGGGGCCCGGCTCCTACAACCTCAAAGACTTCTTAGAACAGCTGCAGCAGAAACCGTGCAGCACCCGGGGGCTGCTCAGCTCGGGGGAGACCCGCTTCCGTGGCCTCGTTGGGGTAGGTGTCCTCGTGTACTGGGGACGAGCCCTCCTGCCCTCGGCTCTGGCTGCAGAGCATGTAGCCTGGATGGTGCTGGAAGCGCCCCTCCTGTACCGCCTCCTTGCCAGGCTCGGCCAGACTCTCCTCGGGGTCCCCCAGACCCCTCTGTTTTCTGCTACCACAGCCTCGAGCCCAGGGGCTGTCATATTTCCTGCGTCTGTCTCCCCCACCAGCCGAGGAGCTCCCTGCTGTCAGGGATGGGTCTGGTTCATCTCTGAGTCCCCAGGACAGAGTCCAGCATACATTGGGTGCTCCACAAACTCATCCATCTAGCCAGCAAATGCTGAGTGAGCACCCACTAAGTGCCATGCACTGTTCTAGGGCCTGGGGATCAAGCGGCGAGGAAGACAAGCCCCTGACCTCCTGGAGCTGGTGCCCTAGTGGAAGAAATGACAGTACAGAGAAGCACGTCATAGATGATCGGGGCCATGAGGAAAAATGAGACAAGGAAGGGATACCGACAGAGTGATGGAAGTGTAATTTCTGGGGTGGTCCCGGAAGACCTCTGGGGGGAGGTGACATTTGAGCAAAATGTGCAGGAGGTGAGCAACAGAAACTCACAGTAGCTGCAGGAGAGCGTTCCAGGCGGCAGGAACAGCAGGCTTAGGCCCTGAATTGGGCCGCCAGGCAGGAGGCCGGTGTGGCTGGAGGTTGGGGGGGGGGGGGGTGAGGGTGGAAGGCGGAAGGTGGAGAGATGGCAGAGGGGTGAGGGCCAGAGGGCAGGACTGGGCGGCAAGGTGGGGGCTTCGGGATTGATTCCACTGGGAGGACAGTGGAGGGTTTTGACAAGGGAAGGGCCTGATTTATGTTTTCAGAGGAGCACCCTGCTCATAGGGGTGAGGGGCGGAGGCATCCAGATGGGAGGTGATAGCGGTGAGGGGTAGGGTGGCATCCGGGTGGGTCGGGATGATAGTCCCGTCGAGTGGATTTCAAGCTCAGCAAGGGAGAAGGCAGAAGTCAGACCGTCTGGAGTGAGCACTGTGGTTGGAGTGCCCCTCCTCCCTGCCCTGGTGCTCTCCCCGGCCGGATGCTCTTGTCTTTCTTCCAGCTCCTCAAATGGGCCAAGCTCTTTCAACCGGGGCTTTCCTCCTGCCATTCCCTCTGCCGGAAATGCCCTTCTTCTCCCTCTCCCCCTCCCCCAGCGGCCCCTTGGTCTAAGGGACTCCTCCTCAGCCCTCAGCTGTCAGCTGAGAAGCCTGCCTGACCCCCACTAGGTGACAGACATCTCCCTTTCCCAGGAGTCCTGATGGTGCTTGTGTTTAGTGTTTCTTCCCCACTGGACATCTGCCGGGGTGGCTCACTGCAGGATTCCCAGTTCTTAGCAGTGCCTGGCACACAGTGGGCGCACAGTCAGCATTTGTGGACTCAATCAGGGCACGCGCGCCTACTAAGTCCTTGGTGTTCCCGAACATCCTGTTTACAGCCACTCCGGACGAGGCGCTGGAGGCTCAGAGAGGACGAGCATTTTGCCTCAAGCTGCACAGCTGGGAAGCAGGCAGTGTCCAACCCCAGAGCCCGGCCGTTTCTTCTGCACCTTAACCAGCGTGAAGCCTGGAGATTACTCTTTGCATCTTTAGGTGCAGAAGCTGTTAACTGCAGTATAGGGAGAGGGGATGCCTGGAGGAATTTAAAACTGAGTCATTACCTTCAAATCTAAAGTAATAATAGCTGACGCTTAACACCGCACTTGCGATGTGCCAGGTGCTGTCCTGAGCACTCGAGTGTACTGATTCATTTAATCCTCACCACAACCCCCCCCCCCACCTCACCTCGTGAGGTAGGCACTAGCATTATCTCACTTTACAGATGAGAAAACTGGAGCACAGAGAGGTTAAGTAACTGCCCAAGGTCGCAGAGCTTCCCAGTGGCACAAGCAGGATTTGAATCTAAGGGGTGCACACATAACCTGCGCGGTTTACACATAGGTTGGCTCCCTTGGACTTTGTTCCTTGACTGTCCCTGGAGGACAGGGTCTAATAGCACCCAGCCCAGATGGTGGCGGAGGAACAAATCTGATGCTTCCTTCCTGTGTCCCCAGCCCCCCTGCACTGGGGCATCTGTGAGTGTTGGCTGAGCAGGGGGAAGGTTCCACGGCCTGACCCTTCCTTCCAGCTGGCTCTTCGTGCACTTTGTTCCCATTGCTGCTCCATCAGGCCCTGCAGGATTTCTCCGAGCCACTGTCCTGGGCTCAGGGCTAGACAGTGAGTTCAAGGTGTGCCACTGCCCCAGTGGGTGCAGAAGGCAATCCCGGGGCAGCTTATGTCCAAGGCCTGCTTTTTCAGCTGTCTTCTTGCTGTGAGACCTGGGCTGGGAACCTGATGGCCTCCTCTGTCCTCTGGTCCCTCTAGCTGTCCCCCCACCCCTACAGGTCTACAAACGCTACCTGTGTAGGGTGCTGACCTCTCCACTGGGGCCTTCTCCAGTGTCATTGCCAAAGCTGTGGGTACCAGCTTTGGGGGCCCCATGAATCTTTCCCCAGAAAGGATGAGGCTGTCAAGCCCCAACACAGCAAAGGCAATGCTTCCTCCTCTGGTTTCTGAATCTTGTCCACCTCTGGCACTGGCTGATGCCACCACCCCCTCCCTCAGCACACTGTCCCCTCTCTTGGCTCTGGGGACACTAGGTCTGCAGCTCTGGAGTTCCTCTGCCAGCCTCCTTCATGGCTCTTGTCCCCTCGCTGCCACCCTGCACCCCTCTCCCCGACATCAGAATCTCCCCCAGCCCTACTCTTCTCCAGCAATGGCACCAGCAGCTGCCAGAGTCAGAAACCTAGCAGATCCTTTTCCCCACAGTCACCAGGGTCTGTGCTTTTGCCTCCTGTCCTCCTCCTGTCCTCCTCCTTCCATCCCCACTGCCTCCACCCTGGCCCAGGCCACTGTCCCTTCTCCACCCAGGAGTAGCCTCTTGACCGATTTCCTGGTCCCCTACCATTGCCAGAATGGTCTTCCGAAGGACCCTCATGTGTCAGAACCAGGTCTGAATGCCTCCTAATGCCTTCAAGGTCCTCCCCTCCTTCTTCACAGTGGCTACTGTGTCGGAACCGGCACTTCTAAGGTCACTTCTGAGGTGTACCCAGGCTCATGGCCCTCCCGCCCCTGGGAAACAGCTCAGAAAAGAGCCTGGATTTTGCAGTTGGAACCCTAGCGGCTGCTTCTTTCCAGAGGTAGGACCTTGGACTCGAGGTCTGACTCTCTGAAACTCTGTTTCTCCATCTGTTAGTTGCAGATGGTGCTGATTTGATCTCACTGAGTCACCTCCAGAACCAAATGTTGAGGCTTCTGAAGCACCTAACACACTGTGCAGGCACCCAGCTTCCTACCTTGGGGGTCTTCTGAACGCACCTGGAAACCCTGGGCCCTAGAAGAAGGACACATGTAGTGCTGTCCTCTGAGGGCAGGACAGATCTGATGCCATAACTGGCTGACTCCCCCCCCCCCCCCCCCCCCCCCCCCCGCCCCGGGGTAGAACTCCCTGCCTTCTCCAGCCTGCCGGGTAGGGCTGCTTCCCCAGGGCTGGTTCCTGGCGGAGGTGGGTAGGGCTGAGCCATCTGTGGAAGCGCAGCGACCTCGCGTGGCAAAAAGATGCATGGCGGCAGCAAACGTTGTTCCAGGTCTCTATCCAAGGACCACCTCCCCCCACCAACCCACCCACCCACCTACACTGCAGGGTGTCTCCGCTCACTCCACTTCCAGAGACCATACTTCCAACCCTGGCAGTGGAACCCCCAGATGCTCATTTCTAGCCACAGTTCTCAGCCTCTCCCCCCTCCTTCTCCGGACCCCCAAGATAGGCGTCCCACCCTGACTTATATGTCGGCGCCCACTAGGGGCTGAGCACTGTGCAAGAAGTTTTAGAGGCATTTAATTTCGTCCTCATTACCCTGGAAGAAAATTATTGCTATCTCCATGTTACAAATGTGGACAACGAGACTCGGAAGGTCTAAGTAGTATGCCCAAGGTCACTCAGCTATGAAGCAGCAAAGCCAGGATTCAAACCCAGGACTCCAGATCCTTCCAGGCCACAGCACTGTTCAGAGCACAGTGAGAACCCCATTCATGCAAAAGCAGGTGCGACAGACGGCATTTCTGAGACCACCAAAGCCAGCAACTGTCTGGGGTGATAGGGAAGGAAGGCTTCATTCCCGGGAGAGATGGCATGTGAGCTGGCTTTGCAGAATTCGAACTTTCCAAGGCAAAGAGGGCAGGGAGGGCATTTTGGGTGGTGGTAACAACACAAGCAAGCAAAGACACGGAGGTTGGCAGAATGGCTTGTGTTTGGCATACAGCAAGGAGCCCAGTTCGGCTGGAGTGTGGGATGTAGGCGGGGAGCAGCATGAAATAAGTGGGACAGGCCGCTGGGGCCCTGGGGAAGAGTGTGAACTTGGAACTGAAGGTTTGAGCAGTGGTGAAGCTGTGTTGAGACTGACCATGTTGTGTGTTGGGGGGCAGTTAACACACAAGGGCCCTGAGCGTCCTGTTCCCCTCCCAGGCCTTCTCTTCTTCAGACAAACTCAGCATAAGGAGTGGGATTGATGACCTTTGTGTCCCTCCCCACACCTCCCACAGAACTACTGTCCAGGCCCTGGAAATTATGGGGTGAAGGGTAACCCATACACAAAGCTGGAGGAGAAAGCCCAGAACCGTTCTCCGGTCCTCATGTGCAGGATGACCAGCAGGCCACTCCTCTTGGCTCCTCAGGTACCCCCTCCTCTGGCCAGGCCTTGCCCACCTTCCTGCAGAGTCCTGGCGGAGGGGGGAGACTCCCAGGGCAGATGGGGAACTGAGACCCCGGGAGGCGGGGGCCTGCTTCAGCAGTTCTCCCATGGGACTATCAGCCGGGCTCTGTTCCAGGGGAGTGGTCTGGCACCAGGCACCTACTCCTTCACAAGTGGCATTGAGACCTGCCTGGCACGATCCATGGGCACCCGCGGCCCCTACGACACTTTCTCCGGTGACCGAAGCAAGCCCCAGCCTTATGGACATTACTCTGTGCAGGTATGTACCGGGGCAGGGCACGGAGCACGGGTTCCCCTGCAGATGGCAGCCCTCGCTTATCAGCCCCAGGAGCACCGCCACCCTGCGTGCCAAGCGCGGCAGGGCCCTCCCACACGCTGCTCACTTCACCCTCACAGCCTGTGTTCCATGAGGAAGCTGAGGCCGGCCACACAGCTGGTAAGGAGCAGAGTTGGGATTTGAACCCCAGCATGTCTGTCTGACTTCGCCTGCATGCACAGCAGAGGAGGAGCAGATGGTCACAACCCCCCGGGCTGCGTGGGAGACTGGCCACAAGGCCTGCAGGGACCTTGACGGCACGGGTCTGGGCGCCCTGTTATTTTGGAAGCACTTCCCAGGCATCACAGGCCCGTCTCAGCTGGCTTTGTTAGTGGCAGCTAACAAGCCAGAGGCTGGTAGGCTGGGGAAACTGAGGTAGAATCTTAACTCGACGCCCCCCCCCCCGCCCTTTTCCCATCATGCTCCTGTTGTGTGACCCATAGCACCCTGGGCTTTGCTTTCTTCCTGTTCATAGCAATTGGAATTGACTATTTGTCCAGTTACCTGTTCATTTTCCCTCCACTGTGCATTCACCCGGTGTGTACTTTTGGGCCAGGTAATAGTCACGGGAGTGACTGTCCCCTGTGGCACTCATACTCCGGCGGAAAAGGACACACAGTCATAAGTGAAACCAACATAGAGTGTCAGCAGGTGGTGAGCGCTCAGAAGCCCTAGGATGGGGGTGGTGAAGGTAATATGTTGACATACTTTGGGCCAATTGGCATATAGCTGCGGAATGAGCCCTGCAGCCCGACTTCTCCCCAGGGCCTTCCGGACGTTGCCATGACCAGCCACTGAAGCGGTCCTGTCCAGCATAGCAGGGACCTTGGGACCCTCCACAGGCCCGACAGCCAACTCCTACTCTGATTGGCCCAGTGCCCAGGCCACATAATATTCTTTATTATCTAAAAAGTAATAGACTTTATCTTTAAGCTCATTTTTAGGTTCGTTCACAGCAAAACTGAGCAGAAAGCACAGAGTTCCTGTGCACCCTCTGTTCCCCCTCCATGCACACCCTCCCACCCACTGGCAACATCCCACCCCCAGAGGGGCACATTTGGTACAATCGATGAACCTAGACCGAGGTCATTATCAGCCAAAGTCCACGTTCACGTTAGGTTTCACTCTGGGCATTGTGTCTTCCACAGGTTTGGGCAAGCGTATCCACTGTTACGGTATCGCGCAGAGTAGTTTCGCAGCCCTGACAGTCGTCTGTGTTCCCCCATCGTGCTGGTGTTTAAATATTGGGACTGTTGCTCCCGCTGAGAACAGTGTGCATGCAGTAAATGCCCTTGAAATGAGTGGGAAGGTGTAGGAATAGGCAAAAGCCCCAAGCTAAGCGGTGGGCGTGGCTTGGAGGTGAGGTTGCCAGGGACTGGTCAGCCAAGTCCACGGCCAGGGCTGGTCAGCCAAGTCCACGGCCAGGGCTGCGGGAGGCAGGGTGGAGAGTAGTGCCTCCTGGTGTGACCACCCACTTTTCTCTGCTGCGGAGGGTCCAGAGAGAGGGCTCTGATTTTCCTGGCATGATGCTTCTGGTTTTTTTTTGTTGTTGTTTGTTTTCTCTTTTCTGTTTCTCAGAAAAAAAAGCCCAGGGAACTGATGAATTTTACGACCTTCGTGGAAGAGCTTAACTCGCGGCACAATAAGAAGCGTGGGGTTTTTTCGAAAATTCCTCGCAACCCGGAAACCCCGACGGAGAGGATTTACTGGGCGACCCTTAGCCAGTGCCCCCGAAAACTAGTCAGTGTTCCCCCCATGGCCTGCCTGCCTTCTTCTCTGGGGAGGGGACTCTCGCGTGGGGCGGGCATGGGATGGGGCTGGCTCTTCGAGGGGAAAGCTCAGCCTGGGGTGTCGGACCCACCCGGTTGCCTGGTCGTGCACGCACCTGTCACTCTGAGTATGTCCCTCCCACTCTCCAAGGCTCAGTTTGCTTGCTTGTCCTCTGAGCATGACCAAGTGGCTTGAGAGTCAGAGGTTAAGGATTGGAGCTGGCAGGGTGGAGCCTGGCACCTGCCAAGTGCTCCTCTCTCCCCTGGGGAGAGGCCAAGGGGACGCGGGGCAGGGCAGAGCGTGAATAAGGGGTCCACCCTGACAGAGGACTGCATACCTGCTCCCTCTGAGGGGATGGTGGGCTCCTCTCTGGGGTGTGGCAGCCAGTGACCCGGATAGGCTCTCGCCTCCCACACGCAGGGCCTGCTCCCCGCCCCCCTGGAGAAGTGCTAGGGGCTTGGGGAGGAGTGGGGTCTGGATGAATGAAACAGGGTGCTAACATTTCCTGAATGCCTGCTGTGGGCCAGGCACCTTCCAGCGCCCCAAAGTAGGAGTTATCATTTGCATTTCACAAGAGGAAGCTGAGGCCCAGAGATGGGAAGGGATGTGCCCAGGCTCCCCCAGCAAGTGTGAGAAGGAAGCCAGCTCGTTTAGCTCCAAAGTCTGTGTGGCTTCCGCTTTCCAGGTTGGAAAAGCCTCTGTGGACCTGCCAGACCCTGTGCGCCCTTGGGAACCTGGAAAGAGGTGTCAGGCTGAGGGGTGGGGTTAGAGTGGGTGACATCTGTTATGAGGGCACCACAGGGCCCCTCCACCCCCCGAGGATGGGCTCCTGGTGAGTCGGAAGGTGGCTGGGTAACCCCCTCACTGTTTTTGGCTCAAGGCCCAGGGCTGCGGGTGGTTGGGGTGGGCTGTCGGGAGCTCTCACCTGCCCTGGTCCCAGGCTGACCACTGCCAGACCCCTCCAGCTTTCAGCCTTCATTTCTAACCCCTAGGCCACGTCTGGTCCCGGTTCGTGGCTTCCTCCAAAGAAGGAATGCAAACACGTCAACCAGCCACCGTTCCTGCTGTCTTCCAAGCGGATGGGCATAAAGGCCTACCAGATGATTCTGGGAAGCTGGGTGAGTAGGTCTGGGGTGGGGGTTAAAAGGTGATGGCCAGGGAACCCTCTCCTGCCTCTACAGGCAGCACCAAGCCCTCGCACCCCCACACCTGGGAACTGATGCTCTGCGTGAGCCCGATCCCACCTCTTTCTCCCCAAAGGACAAACACTCATTCCTACCATCTTATTTCTCTAAGGCAGTGACTTCCAAACTTGAGTGGGCACGAGCAACCCCTTGGAGGGCTTGTCAAAGCACAGAATGCTGGGCGCCCTGCCGGAGCGTCTGAGTCTGATTCGGTAGCCTGTAGGGGAGCCTGGGTATTTGCATTTCTAACAAGTTCCCGGGTGATGCCGCTGCTGGTCTGGGGACCACACTTTGAGAACCACGTCACCCCAGAGCCAGCTCACGCTCTTATTTTCCCAGGGGGATGCTCCGTCCATCCTCTTTGTGTTTGTCTTAGGGCCTCAGGGAGCAGCTAGCGGACTTGGCCCCTTTCTCATCCTTGGCTGAGCAAGGACCCCTTCTGTCGCCCTTCCCCTCCCCCGAGGCAGCCATCCCCCACGTGTGTGATAGAGCTTTCAGTGTTCTTGTAAAACGGCTAATAAGTTCTTGGGTTTTGTGTGCAGGCCTTCTTAACTTATACAAATGGCAGTGGATATTGACCTCATTCTGTTTCTTACTCCTGCCCTTCAGTTTTCAAGTGCGCATTTTTTTCAGGTTCTGATAAGCATACAGTAAAGTGCAGGAATCCTAAGCGGACGGCCCCGTGAATTGTCACAAAATGGGCTCATCCTTGTAACAAGTCCCCAGAGCATTGAAGAGCGCATTTCCAGCGCCCCAGGAGCCCCCTTGACACACACCTCCCTCCCCACCAGGTGGCCCCGTCTTGACTTCCAGTAGCGAGGGTTAGTTGTGCCTGGTTTTGAACAGCTGTTTATTTTTAAGTGTCTCCTGGTTTCCCGGGGGGGGGGGGGAACGTTCTGCTTGTAACTTACCTGCCTTCCCCCTGCGCCTCCTCCCGCACCCCCACACCTGAGCTCTCCCTCCTCCACCCCACCTGCTCACCTCCCAGAGTGACGGCTTGGCCTCCACTGTGCCCACACCCTGTCATCCTGCCCGATTCTCAGAGAAACCTGCAGGTCAGCCCTCCACAAGCTACTTTTTCTCACCCCATGCCTGTACTTCCTGCAGGGGAGAGGTCTTCACTTGGGGACCCCAAATAAGGTGTTTAGGTAAGAGCCGGATGCTGCTAGCACAGGGCTGGCCACTGCAGAGTGGGAGGAGCTGAGGTGACATCCGTCTGGGTCCCAGGGCTTGAGCTCGCCCTGCCCCGGGACAGGAGGCCCACCACCGGGAGCTTGCTCCCCCTCGAGACGGGCCTTTCCCTCATGGGCAGCAAGTTCAGCTGCACATCCCACTGTGTGTGGCCCCTGGCATCTTTCTCGAGCCACCCTTGGCACTGTTACGCCACAGGTAACTGACCAGCCATTGGAACTGACCAGGTTCCTGACCAGCCATTCTCCTGCCCTCACTGCTCACCTCTGGGCAGGTTACCTTTCCTCTCCTCCTCTTGGAACCTCTCTGTTGCCGCCTCTCGTATCTAGGACATAGGTTTCTGGGTGGGATGGTGTGTTAGCTTCCCACGGCCACGCCAACAACCAGGCGGCTTCAAACAACAGCAGTTTATCCTGAAACGGTTCTGGAGGCCGGAGGTCCAAAGTCCAGGTGCCGGCAGGGCCGGTCCCTCTGAAACCTGCAGGGGAGAATCCTTCCTGGCCTCTTTCTAGTTTCCGGTGCTGGCCGGCAGTTTTTGGAGTTCCTGGGCATGTGAATGCGTCACTCCCTTCCACCGCTGTCATTGACGTCACTGCCACAGGGCTGTCTTTTCCCGTGGGTCTCTTCTAGAAGGACACCGGTCTCATTGGGTTAAGGGCCCACCCTACTCATGTGGGGACCTCATCCTTACCAATGACATCAGCAGCCATTTCCAGATAAGGTCACCCGCCGAGGTCCCGGGGGTTGGACTTCTACATGTCCCTTTGGAAGATGCAGTTCAACCCCTAACAGATGGAGTAGGGAGCAGCGTGGGGAGAGCCGGGAGGCCCGAGTTCGCATGTCCCGCCATCCTCTCCTTGCTGCAGAACCCCGTAGGTGTGGGCCGCTACCTCAACACCTGGCTGATGGAGAGGAAGGACCAACGGCAGCGGTATCGGTCCCTGTACCTGGGTGGATCCAAGCGCTACCCCTCTGACCCGGCCTGGGACAGGGTCATGCAGTGAGTGCCCCTGGAGCTCCCGCGGAGGGGGAAGGGCTTACTCTGGGGTGGGCTGGGATGCCCTCCTCCCCTGCCCCCCACCTTGTGCTTGCTTCCCATGGGAACACAGCTGCTGCCCCTGGTGCCAGCCAAACAGCGAGGCAGTGGAGAGAGTTCAGATCCTGACCCTGCCTGGCTGCCGGGCTGTGTGAGGCGGGGCGCATCCCTTAACCTCTCTGAGCCTTGGTTCCCTCAACTGTCAGATGAGCGGAGGGCTGTGAAGCCCCAGATGAGATACTCTGACGCTCCTGGTGAGGAAAAGGGACTCGATGCTAACTCCCCCACTCACAACCCACACCAGCTAGGCGCTGCCTTGGGTGGCTTCACCACACGGAATCTCAGTTTCTTGGTGTTCACGACGGGCTTGATAAAACTGGTTTCCGGAAGCCGTTGTGAAGCCGAAGGAAAAACGGTGCACGAAGTGCCACGGCTAACTGTAAAGCAGTGCGCAAATGCTAGCTGCTGCCTTATTTATTGACCTAAGAGGCCATTGGTTGCAGCGTGATCTCATTTTCAGAAATGTCAAAAGGCGAACAAACGCGCACTCTAGATTATTTTGTTGTTGGAAAACCCGGTGAGGGCACGAGGACCCGATTGCTCAGGGAAGACCGACTTTTAAATGCTTATTTTTATCAACATAGTCCCGTTGTGTCTGCCTCCTTGATTTATGCTCTTGGTTTATGTCGGGCGGGGGGCGGGGAGGGGGCTTTTTAAGAAAAGGGGATGAGCGGTAACATTTCTGATAGACCACATGCCTGAAAAAAAAATCTTGCTTCCTACCTGCCCAACTGATCACCAGTTTGGCTGGAGATAAGATTTTAGGTTAGGAACATTTCACCCTCGGAATGTTGAAGACTTTGCTCAGTCGTCTTTGAGCTTCAGGCATGGTTGAGAATTCCTGTGCCGTTCTGGTTTTCTGCCTTTTCCATGCAATCTGCACCTGCCTCTCTGGGAGCTTTGAGGATCTTCCCTTTGTCCTTTGTGTGCTGAAACTTCATGGTGAGATTTAGTCTTAAATTGTCCTAATGTGAGTCTATTTTCACCCATAGCTTTGGGTACCTACCGGGTTCTTTCCATCTGGGACAATTATCTGGGGAAAATCACTTGCATTTGTGTCTTTGGGAATTTCCTCTCTTAGGAAGGGGAGATATCCTGGTGTGATGCTCTGTTTTTGTCATGCTTTTTTGTGTGTTTTTTTTTTGTTTTTTGTTTTTTTTTTTTCTCATTTTCTGTCTCTGCCTTTTCCATCCTCCTCTTTGGTAAAATTTCTTTGTCCTTATCTTTGAACCCTACTGTTGCCTTTTGAAATTTTGGCTCAATCTTTTTTAGTTTGCACGAGTTCCTGAGTATGGGGTGCCTGGGGGGCTCAACTAAGCATCTGACTTCGGCTCAGGTCACGATCCCGTGGTTTGTGAACTCTGGTTCCACTTCGGGTAAGCCCTGCTTCTCTCTCTTTCTCTCTCCTCTCTCTCTCTCTGCCCCTTGCTCACTTGCACCTTCTCTCTCTCTCTCTCTCTCAAAAAAAAAGAGTTCCTGAGTGTTGTGTGGATCCCTTCCTTTCCCTTCCCTTCCCTTCCCCACTTCCTTCCCCTAGCACCCAGTTCAGTGTCTCCTACGCAGTATGTTCTTTAATCAAAGTAACAATGACAGTTTCCCTTTGGTTTCCTTTTGCTCCCAGCCTGACTGTGCTTCTTCCAAGTGCCTTATTTCTTTTACTTGTCTTGCTCCCATTTAAGAGGAAAGCACTGAACACTGCTGTGAGTGTGGGTGGGGCTTGTCAGTTGGCGGCTTCACCGGGAGTGATTGGATGAAGGTCTAGTCGTTCTTTTGGAGGACCCTCAATGTCATGGTTGTAGGTGTTTTCTGTGGGACCATTCAGCTTCTCTGGAAAAGCATCCTGCATCCTGCAGTGGGTGAATGCGGTTACTTGTGTTTAGGCGGAGGAGGCAGGGGAATCTCAGACAGTGTATGGATTTCCACCTACTCCCTCTATTCTGACCAGGGTTCCTCTCTGCCCATCTTCCACTGTGCCTGGTGGGCGAGGAGTAAGGTGTGTGTGTGTGTGTGTGTGTGTGTGTATCTAACATTCCCTCTGTTTTCAGCTATCGGACCTGCGCCTGCTTTTTGAGATACTCTTGCCTCCAATTCCTGGGTCCCAGAAAAACACGTTATACCTCTTGTCCCCTGATATCAACCTCTCCCTTTCTTGTTTGTCTATTTTTAAGAAAAATTCTGTATAGTCCTTTTAGCAGATTGCAGAAGAGAGTAGAGAGAGTAGAGATAAATGCATGGATTCATCTGCTTTGTTTAATTGAAAATCAAATGGAACACTTTAGGGGCGCCTGGGTGGCTCAGTAGGTTGAGCATCTGACTCCTGATTTCGGCTCAGGTCATGATCCCATGATCTGGGGGCTCGAGCCCCGCATCAGGCTCTGCACTGACAGTGTGGAGCCTGCTTGGGATTTTCTCTCTCTCTCCCTTTCTCTCTGCCCCTCCTCAACTCATGCTGAGTTTCTCTCTGTCTCTCAAAATAAATGAACTTACAAAAATAAAAATAAATTAGAAAGTCAAATGGACCACTTTGTGCAAAACCTTTTTCTTCCTCTTTCCAGTCAAGGTGGTTGGGTATGTTATAGATGTTCAACCAGGACCAGAGAGGGGAGCAACTTTCCCAAGGTCACACAGCAGTGAGTGATAGAGCTGGGACTCATAGCCAGTCTTTGTTCCCAGGACAGGGCCCCTCCCTTATACCAATGCCCACGTGAGGATTTGAAGGTTCTAGGAAGAACGCCACGGGCTGGTTCTTTTTTTTTTTAATTTTTTTTTCAACGTTTTTTATTTTATTTTTGGGACAGAGAGAGACAGAGCATGAACGGGCGAGGGGCAGAGAGAGAGGGAGACACAGAATCGGAAACAGGCTCCAGGCTCTGAGCCATCAGCCCAGAGCCCGACGCGGGGCTGGAACTCACGGACCGCGAGATCGTGACCTGGCTGAAGTCGGACGCTTAACCGACTGCGCCACCCAGGCGCCCCAAGATTCTTGACACTCCTCTCCGACCACCCTGTCAGCAAAGCCCCATTCTATATACTGCTTGCTCAGCACAGGCCTACAGGGAAGGGAAGGATGTCCCATCCCCGTTAGACTTTCTCCCCTGAACATCGGCCTTCTCCTTGTGTCCAAACTTCCCCTTGATCCCTGTAATCACATCCAACGCTCAGGTCTGTGAGGTTGTAGGATTTCCCTTGTGATCTGGCTTCGAATTCTCTCTGCCACTTAGCTGTGTGACCTGGGACAAGTTACTTGGAGACAGACCTTCCTTTGAACAATGAGAATGCACTAAAAAATCCACCTTGCGGAGTGTGCACTGAGGACTGAAGGAGAGGATGCATGTCTGTGGACGCTGAGGCAAGTTTCTTGTCTCTTAGCAGCTGCTCTGCCTTTGCAGAATTCTGCATTTTAGTTATAGAAGCGGCAAGTCCTTTGCAGAGGCTTGGAAGGCACATCATCCAGGAAAAGGAACTACAGTAGTTTAACTCACCCCCTGCTGTCAAAAACCTAAGGAAAAGCCTCTATTACGAAGGATATTTGACAGGGATGGGGGAGAAAAAGGAGGGCATTTGAGTCCTGAGGGAGGGTGGGGGCTTTTAAAGAAGAGGCCAAGATGAAGGCTTCTCATGAAGTCAAGAACAAGACCCTGGCCCTCTTCAGCGTTGTTGTAGAGGTTCCAGCAAATGCAGTAAGACAAGAAAAACAAATAAAAAATATAAATATTGGTAAGGAAGGGCAAATTATCACAATTTATAGTGCATTTACCTAAAATAGTCCAAGGGAGTTTATTTTATTTTATTTTTTTAAATTTATTTTATTTATCTTGACAGAGAGAGCATGAGCAGAGGAGGGGCAGAGAGAGAGAATCCCAAGCAGGCTCTGAGACTGTCAGCTTGGAGGCTGACATGGGGCTCAGTCTCACCAACAGTGAGATCATGACCTGAACTGAGAGCAAGAGTTAGGCGCTCAACCCACTGAGCCACCCAGGTGCCCCCAACAGAGTTCATTTTAAAACTGTAAAGATGCAGGGTGCCTGGGTGGCTCAGTCAGCCAAGTGTCTGACTTCGGCTCATGTCATGATCTCATGGTTCTTGAGTTGGAGCCCTGCATGGGGCTCTGTGCTGACAGCTCAGAGCCTGGAGCCTGCTTCGGATTCTGTGTCTCCCTCTCTCTTCGCCCCTCCCCCACTCACGTGCAGTCTCTCTCTCAAACATGAAAAAAACTAAAAAACACAACTGTAAAGACGAAAAGTTTCCTCTGATACTGCAGCCACAATTAATAGAAAACATAATTGAGAGAAAGGAAAGGATCTCATTCTTAGTAGCAATACCAATGATAAAATGCATTGGGATAAACTTAATAAGGTACAGTTAAGGCATACAGGAAGAAAAATATAAACCTTTACTAATAAAGATGTCAAAATAAAGGCTTGACAAACTGGAGAGAATACCATGTTTATTGATGGAAAGACTCCATGCTGGAAAAACAGTAATTCTCCTCATTGATGTACACATTTAATGCCATTTTGCCAAATTTGGGGGGGGCTGTTAAGGAGAACTGGATATATTTATTTTAAACTTCATCTGGAAGAGTAAATATATGTGAATATTAAAAATAGGAGAGGGGTGCCTGGGTGGTGCAGTCGGTTAAGCGTCCGACTTCAGCCAGGTCATGATCTCGCGGTCCGTGGGTTCGAGCCCCACGTCGGACTCTGGGCTGATGGCTCAGAGCCTGGAGCCTGTTTCCGATTCTGTGTCTCCCTCTCTCTCTGCCCCTCCCCCGTTCATGCTCTGTCTCTCTCTGTCCCAAAAATAAATAAACATTGAAAAAAAAATTAAAAAAAATAGGAGAATAATCATCCTATTAAAAATATATTTCCATATGCGTAGACAACACAGTCTGGAGAACTAGGCGCCATCCTGTTGCTCGTGGTTACCTGTGGAGGGTTACCAGGGTCTTTTGCACTTTGTCTGTTTTATTTCTGAGATGTTTAGGTTTTTCAAAATAAGCATGTAACATTTTTATAATCAGGAAAACAAAAAAGGCAAATAGAGGACAAATGCTCTTGAGACAGACTACACAAATGATAGGTTCTCCATGTAGACCCATCTCCCGCCAAGAGTCACTCTTTATTTTCCAGACCTCAGTTTTCCCATCCGTAAAAGGGTAATAGTTTATACCCTACAGGAACATGGTCAGGCTCAATTAAGGCCAATGAATGCTACCGAATGGAAGCCAACCAGCAGGTCCCTGTGGGTGTTTAATTGTGAGACTGTGCATGATTTTCCCTAGGGCTCTGGTCTGACATTGTCCATGTAAACCTGACCCGTTGGGGCTCTTTCTTGCGTCAGGAAGATTGTGTCATGGCACAGTAGGTAGGTCATAAGGTGGGAAAAAGGATTTCTTTATAAGCTCACTCTTTTTTTCTTTTTGACAGAGAGAGAGAGAGAGAGAGAGAACAATCAGGGGAGGGGCAGAGAGAGAAAGGGACAGAGAATTTGAAGTAGGCTCTGCACTGAGAGTGGGGCTCAGGGCTTGAACTCAACGAACCATGAGATCATGACCTGAGCTGAGGTTGGACACTCAACCGATTGAGCCACCCAGGCGTCCCACTTTTTTTTAATGTTTATTTATTTTTGAGAGAGAGAGAGAGAGAGAGAGAGAGCAGGGGGAGGGCCAGAGAGAGGGGAGACCCAGGATCTGAAGCAGGCTTCAGGCTCTGTGCTGGCTGTCAGCACAGAACCCAATGTGGGGCTTGAACTCACGAAAGGCAAGCTCATGACCTGAGCTGAAGTTGGGTGCTTAACCAACTGAGCCACCCAGGTGCCCCTATAAGCTCTTTCACTGATTCATTTAAAAAGTCTGCTCCATGCTTGGTTCCATACAGCAGCAATAGTCTCTCATTCACTCACCGAGTTTTTCATTTTCTGATTTCCTATTTTAATTTCTAACTGTTCTTTTTTGATTTCTAAAATGTTCCTTTTAGCAACACTATTCTCTTATTTCATGGACACCATGTTTGCTCATACTTTGAAGGTATTATTGATTAAGACAGTTTGCCTGATATCGTCTCGTTTTATCAAATCCTTTCATTTTCCTGTATGTTTGTTTTGGCATCAGGTTCCATACCAGAGATTTTTCTGAAATGTCTGATATTTCTTGGCTGTGCATGCGTATCTAACCGAAAATCCTACTGAAGGCTCTGGGGCACTTGTTAATTATGGACTTCTCCATAGGCTGACCAAGCTGCGGATTTTCACTGGGGGAACTTCAGTGTCAGGGTTGTTAGATCTTTTGTCTTTTACCTTGGCTGGGAAAAAACTCTTCTGGAGGATCAAAGCCTGGCTGGCAGGGCTCTAAGTGGAAGAGCCTTGAGGTCTCGATATTTAGTGGTCCAACTTCCACTTGATTCTGTTGTAAGGGTGGTACTCATGATCTCCTCTGTGCCTGGTGTCATCTTGTATAGAAACCCCCTCTGTCTCCAGAGAATAAATTCCCCGATCTTCATCCATGAAGGACACTCATCTGGCTGCAGAGAGTGGGGAGGGAAGCACCCTACGCAGACTCTCAATCAGTAGCCTTGTTTCTGGCCCCACCTTCATTCCTATTCCAGAAGGACCGGGTGCTGCTAATTCTTCAGTCTCTGGAGTGAGAGAATTCCTGAATTTATCTCCTACTGGCTTACGTTTTAGCTCTCTTGGGTCTGCCAAGTTAGTTGCCATTCTTCCATCTGCGTTTTAACTTCCAAAATATTTGTTTCTTTACTGCTGCCTCTTCTTTTGGTTCCCGCGAGTAATGTGCTTTTCAATTTTTATTCCTTAACTCTTGTTTTCGTGGGATTTCAGAAGGGAGAAAAATTAATGTAGGCGTTCCGTTCACTTAAAGCGTGGTGAAATTTCTGAGTTTCAAAGGTAAAAATAAAAATCTTGTTAAGTTTCATCTCGGAAGAGACCAATAACCTACAACTTAAATAAAGGACAATCAGACATGTTGGGGGCTTCTCTTCTGAAACGTGGCTAGAAAACAGTGTTTGTAGAATTCTCTGTCTAGCCAAACGGTCATTCATGTGCAAGGCAAATAGAGACGCCTAAGGATTCAGGATGTATACCAAATGTATCTTTTCTTAAAATATTACTGGGGGGCGGGGCGCCTGGGTGGCGCAGTGGGTTAAACGTCCGACTTCAGCCAGGTCACGATCTCGCGGTCCGTGAGTTCCAGCCCCGCGTCAGGCTCTGGGCTGATGGCTCAGAGCCTGGAGCCTGTTTCCGATTCTGTGTCTCCCTCTCTCTCTGCCCCTCCCCCGTTCATGCTCTGTCTCTCTCTGTCCCAAAAATAAATAAACGTTGGGAAAAAAAGTTTAAAATATTACTGGGGGGGATACTCCAATCAAATGAAAAATGGATTAGCATGGAGAGGTCTAGAAAGGGGAAGACATAATATGTAGGAATATATCTGCCTATGATATGCCAGATAAATGTAACCACCACGGCCACCACCACCAACAAAAGTGGCAATACCAATACGAAGCAAAGTAGAATTCAAGGCAGACATGTGAAATGGGACAAAGGTGAGTAATCACGATAAACAATAAAATCCATAAAGAAGTGATAATAACTTTGAACCTTTACACCCCAAATGACAGTGACGAGCTCCCACAATCATGAATAGACTTGTTTGAGAATCTGACAGTAAGTCTATATAAATAATTATTTGGAGGGTTTGAATAGGTGTATTTTACTCCACGTTGTTTTGAGTTACTCATGGAAGATTTATAAAAGTTGATCCTTGGGGCGCTTGGGTGGCTCAGTCAGTTAACCATCTGACTCTTGATTTCAGCTCAGGTCATGATCTCACAGTTCGGACTCTGCACCCTGCTTGGGATTCTCCCTCTCTCTCTCTCCGTCTCTCGCTCTGCTTCTCCCCTGCTTGCATGCACCCTCTCTCAAAATAAATAAGTAAACTTAAAAAAAAAGTTGATTCTCTAGGAAAGCCTCATTAAAAACTGTCTAAATTTAAAACATCCTACATAGAAAATTTGGGGTCACTGTTTCTAAACATAGCTCAATAAGACAAAACATTAACAGTAAAAGGATAGTCTCCAAAACCAAGTACTTGGAATTAGGAAACACTCTTCTAAATAGCTCTTGGGTCTAAGAGAAGGTCATGTTGGAAATTATACGCTCTTTAGAAATGATTCACAACAAACTCTATATCGAAATCTGTGTAATGTTGTCAAAACACCAGTTGGAGTGGGGCGCTTGGGTGGCTCAGTCGGTTAAGCATCGGACTCTTGATTTCAGCTCAGGTCATGATCTCACGGTTCGTAGGTTCAAGCCATGCATCAGGCTCCGTGCTGACAGTGCAGAACCTGCTTGGGATTCTTTCTCTCCCTCTCTCTCTCTCTCTCCCTCTACCCCTCCCTGGCTCACTCTCACTCTCTCTCAAAATAAACAAAAATTTTAAAAACACCAGTTGGAGTAAAATTTCTACCTTTGATTTTAATATTAACCAAGAAAGATCGAAACCAAAAGAAGCAATCATTTGACCCTTGAAGTTAAAAAAAAAATGAAAACATAAAAATAAAGCAGGAGTCAAGAATTAACGAAGACGAATGGAAACTGGGTGGATGGGGGCGCTCTTGCTGGCTCCCCACCACTCAGTGCTGATGCCCTCTTGTTAATCCCCGTCTGCGGCTGGTCATAATCCTGTGTGCCCGTGGGTGGAAACGCCCACAAAGTCCACAGACTGTGCCTGCCATAGAAGGCAAAGGATCAATGTCAGTGCCGCCTTCCCCGTCTTATACAGGAGTAGGTGAGGCCTGGAGGCGTCAGGTTTTGGAGGCAAACACAATAGGTCCTCAAAGCATGTGCCAGCCAGGCCAGGAAGGGCAAGTGTGGGAGAGTTGTGAAGTCTCTTTTTAGGATGCTTAGTGACAGCTAATCTGTTTCACCCTCACTCCCTAGCCTCACCTGCTTTCTCCCACCAAACCACGGGGTTCTGGGCTTCCAGCCAGGCAGCCTGGGATTTAGCTCCTTTGTGGGAAAGGTAGCCTTTTGGTTTTCATTCTTTAGAGCTATGTAGGCAGTAGGTGTTTCGTAAGGATGCTTGGCCAAACAGTGGAACATTATTTTGCATCTAGCCACCTTTCTGGCTCTTACAACCATGTCTTCTTTTTTTTTTTTTTAACATCTGTCTGATTTTAATGTTCCTTCCTCCCCCGCTTGCTTGCTTGCTTGCTTGCTTGCTTTCTTTCTTTCTTAGGCTCCACATCCAACGTGGGGCTTCAACTCACCACCCTGAGGTCAAGAGTCACCCACTGTACCGACTGAGCCAACCAGGAGCCCAGCAGCCAGCTCTCGTGTCATCTGACCCACCCTCTGGCTGTGTGGACACGAGCACTCTGTGCCCTAGTCAGGCCACACTTTGTACCACTCTCCAGGCCTTGGCCACACTGTGACCTGCTCTTGGGACCTCCCCCCGCCAGTTCCTGTCTGGAAAACTCCTATTTATCCTCCACGGCTCTACATAAACGCGAAGCCTTTCCTGATTTTTCCAGAGAGCGTCTCTTTCTGGACCTCTAGTGTCTCACTGGCATGCATAGAGGGAGCTCGATGAGTACGCGTTCAGGGATGAGTCCGTGCATTCCCTGGTGGAAGAATCACGTCTGGATGACTCCGTGAACGGAACACGTGGGAAACTGCCAGTTTGGTTTGGCAGAAGTTGATTTTTCCTTCTAAGCTTTTTTGCCTGACACTTGTTTATTAGGAAAAATTTCAAACGTACGAAAACGTTGAAAGGATTTTTACCGTGTACACCCATATACCCACCACTTAGATGATGTCATTAATGTTTTACTCTTGCTTTATGACATCTCTTGGTACCGATCCATCCTTCTTTTGATCTGTTAATCATCTTATAACGTCATACATTTCAGGTAAATGGGAGACCTTGAGACACTTCCTCCTGAACGCTTCAACCTGCATATTACCTTTTTAACATTTTATTTTTCTTATTTTTATTTATTTTTAATTAAGAGCTTTTTTAATGTTTATTCATTTTTTTAAGACACACACACACACACACACACACACACAGCATGAGTGGGGGAGGGGCATGTAGTTGACTCCAGGCTTCGAGCCCTCCAGCCCCACAGCCCGATGTGGGGCTTGAACTCACGAACCGTGAGATCATGACTCGAGCTGAAGTCAGAGGCTTAACCAACTGAGCCACCCAGGCGCCCTCCCATTTTAGCATTTTAAACGAAAATCATATTCCTTATCCAGACATCTAAAATGGAAATAATAAAATATCCATTCTTTGCAATAATGGTGACGATTAATTCTTATATTCTCGAAGCATATTTATAAGGTACAAAGTGATTGTGTGGGCATTTATTGTATACCATGACTTTATTATTTTTTTAATTTTTTTTTTAATGTTTATTTATTTTTGAGACAGAGAGAGACAGAGCATGAATGGGGGAGGGTCAGAGAGAGAGGGAGACACAGAATCCGAAACAGGCTCCAGGCTCTGCGCGGTCAGCACAGAGCCTGACGCGGGGCTCGAACTCACGGACCGCGAGATCATGACCTGAGCCGAAGTCGGACGCTCAACCGACTGAGCCACCCAGGCGCCCCTGTATACCATGACTTTAAAAGGTAGATATTAGTCTCAGTGTTTTCCAGTTGAGACAACTGGAATTCGGAGAGAGAGCAGTTTCCTGAAAAGTCGCTGCCCGTCAAGAGCACGCGTGCGCACAGTCTTCAAAGGTTCACTGAGCAGCTGCCCCATGCCAGGCACATCCCGACTGCTGGAACATTGCAGAAGAGAGCCAGACAGCAGTTCTGCCCCAGAATGGCTCCCAGCTTCGTGCGGAAGGCACTCACCCCTTTCTACGGTCACAGGGCAGCAGGGAAGGAGAATCAGGGCAAGTGGGACCCAGGACTTCTGTCTCTCCATCCAGAATGCTTTCCTCACTCTTTCCCCCATGGTCTCCTGGAGGATGAGGCCAGGACCTGGCTCTTCGAGACCGGGAAGGCTAAGGCAGAGGAAATCTTCACTGTGGCTGGTCTCCCTGTTCTCACTCCACCTACCCTCCCCCGATCAGTTTTCTTTGACCTCCTGGGCCTTTGTATATGCCGCTTTGGTGGGAGATTTAGGAGTTTGGCCTGGAAGAGGGGACTCAGGAGGCCAAACTACACGTTTACTGTGCGACACGGAAGGCTGGTGACTGCCATAGAGACCCTATGGCACCAGAGCAAGATAAGGCCTTCAGCTCCAAAGGAAGGCAGAGAGGAGAGGAGGCCATATTTTTACTTTTCCTTTCTTCCTTCTTTTCCTCTATCTTCCTTTATTTTTGGCAGGGGTGGGTAGGGATAGAGGCTTGAGCATATCTCGGGGCTGATGGGCCAGGTAGAAGCCGGTGATTCAGTTGTGAGGTGGTGAAACCCACAGTACAGGCTGGAGGGGTGGTCACCCTAGCACAAAAAAAGATCGACCTAGGAGGAGGGCAGGAGGCGGGGAAGTCATAGTGATTGATGAGCCAATTACGTGTTTGCTAGGGGCCAGTGGTTTTTGCTCAGAAAGGCAAACGGGGCAGGGAGGGAGGGATTGATCTGGAATCAGGTACATGACAGAGGGCTCAGCCAGACGCTGTGGGAGCGTGGTGTGCAGAGGGAGGAGCCAGTCTGCCTGGGAAGGTGGTGCAGAGACAGAGGGCATCCCAGGCTGCCAGCTTGGGTGCAGAGGGGTGAATAAGCCTGACCTGTTTGGAGGTGGCTGAGTGATTGGAGGGCAGGGCCCAGGAGAGGCTCTGGCAGGTGATGAAGCAAGATAAACAGCTACAACAGGATTGCAGCCTCTTCATATAGGAATTTGGCCTTTTTGCAGACAAATACCTATAATTCAGGTCACCAGTAAGCTTTCCTCGGAGGAGGTCTTTGGAAAGGGCCACTTGGAAGGTGTAATCTGGGGGTGGGGCTTGGCTTTGCCTCCTCCGTATCTCTTCTTTGGCACATTAAAAAAAAAAATGGGTGGCCTGCTTTCTTCTATTAAGTTTCGAGAGTTCTTTATATATTCTAAGCACCCATCTGTTTTCAGATGTGTGGTTTGCAAATATTTTCTCCCAGACACTCAGAAGGGTTTTAATGGGAAGTAGGTCTTGTGTTTAAAATAAAATTTTTAATGGTTATTTATTTTTGAGAGAGAGAGCGAGAGCGTGAGCCCAAGCAGCCCTTGTGTTTTAAAGATGTGTTCTGTGGCATCGTGGGGTGGGGCAGTGGGAAGCAGGTAGAGACAAGAAGGCCGTCTTAATGGTCAGGAAAGAGCTGAGGCTCTGAGCCAGGCCAGAGGCCGTGGGATGGGGAGGAGTGAAGACCCACCAGATGAAAGTAAAGACCTCTTTTACCCTGGTGAGCCCTCCCTCCCACCTTTCTTCCTTTGACAGATATTTGTGGAGCACCTATCGAGCACCAGGTAACAGTCTAAGCACAGGGGAAGTATCCGCAAAGAAATCAAAGCCCTGGAGCGCCTGCGTGGCTCAGTTAGTTAAGCATCTGACTCTTGATTTTGGCTCAGGTCACGATCTCATGGTTTGTGAGATTGAGCCCTGCATCGGGCTCTGTGCTGACAGCATAGAGCCTGCTTGGGATTCTCCCTCTCTCTCTGTGCCCCTCCCCTGCTTGCGTGCTCTCTCTCTTTTTCTGAAAATAAATAAATAAAAAAGAAAAATGAAAGCCCCACCCTTGTTAAGGTTACATGTTGGTATGAAAGAGAATAAACACATAAGTGTGTGTAACATAAGGGCTGATAGATGCTGTTTGAGACACAAAGTGTTCGTATTGAAATGTCATCTTCCAAATGGCTCTGGGAGTGGAACTAGAGTTCCATGAACTAGAGTCTTCAGGGGTTCCCTTCAGAGGAAAGAATCAGAAAAATGCAAGGGTCACTGGACTGAAGTCAGGGGCTCTGGGCTGGAATTCTGGCCCTGACTCTGGCCACCAGTGTAACCTCAAGAAAGTTCTCTCCTCCCTCTGGCCCTCAGTCTCCCTCTCCCTCTCCCTCTCAGGGGTGGGTTAGATGACCTTTCAAATGCTAGGATTTCATATTTGGAGTTCTTACAGACCAACCTGAGGGCTTTGATGGGCCAAATTGGTTCTTAAAACCAGGTTGTTTTGTTACTAGAAGTCATCAATTTTGTTCTCCTACCCAACATAGGATCCCTTGGGAAGCACAAGCGACAGGTACCTTTTCATCCCCCATGGGTGCCCCTCCCAAGGATGGGGGCTCACTTCCTTCCAAGGGACAAGTTTCATTTTCTCTTTCTGTCTTTTTAAAGGGAAAGGATCACACCTTTTACTAAAGGGAAGTGCCCTCCAACAGTGGATTACAATTCAGATCCTACTCCTTAAAGCTGCATATGAAGGACATCCTGTGATGACCAGAGGGCCCCAAAAGCCTGAAGACAAATTTGGGGATGGGAGGATAGGAGTGGGAATCTGGGTTGGGGGGGGCGGGTCTTGGAGAAAGGACACATGGGAATGCCTGGAGGGGAAGGATATAATGGGAATGCTTTTGCTGGAGACATCTACCTGGAGGTCACATGGTCTGCTGGGACAGCTGGGGCCAGATACTTTTTGCTATGAAAGATCAGTTATGCTGAGAATTCAAACTAGCCAGTGACATGAACATGGGAGCCAGACAGCAGATGGACTAATGGGGGGGAATGTGGTTGACACTCTTGGAACCTCTTCTAAAGTCAAATTGCTTGACTCCCTGATTATTAAAATCCAAAAAGAGGTGGAAAAGTGTAGTATATGTCATAAGACAGCTCTAGGCCCCCTTCTGGTGCTCTCCATCTCCATCCCAGGATGCTTCTGGAAGCTCAGCAGGGCCTAATGCTACGTATGAGGAGGCTGCTGGCCTCCAGGCAAGGTGCAGCCATTGGGAACAATCGATTTCACCCTTAGAGTTCAGCCTTGTGAGCACACCAGTCTAGCCTATAGATGGATCTGTGGGGCTGTTCACAATGTCATCTTCTTCCCTCACTGTTTTGTGTCAGTGAGAGATTGTGTAGGATGGCAGGAGCGTGTTGTCCCTAGAAAAAAAGGAGGCTGGGACACCACTGCCTCAGCCACAAAACTCCACTCTTCAGAGTGTGAGTATATTATAAAAAGCAGTTACTTTCTCATTTAAGTCAAAATGACTGGTTTAGAAGAAGTAAAACTGTCTTTATGCACAGACATGTTGCCTATGTGAAAAAAAAATACTATGAGTATTTTGATGAGCCAAAATACATGTGGACGAGATCTAATAAGTCAGCTTTGCAAGTTTTCAGGAAATAAAATCAACATATCAAAACCAAATATTTCTCTTTTAAATTTTTTTAAATGTTTTTATTTATTTTTGAAGGAGAGAGAGAGACAGAGCATGAAGAGGGGGAGGAGCAGAGAGAGAGAGGGAGACACAGAATTTGAAGCAGGCTCCAGGCTCTAAGCTGTCAGCACAGAGCCCGACGCAGGGCTCGAACCCACAAACTGTGAGATCATGACCTGAGCTGAAGCAAGATGCTCAACCGACTGAGCCACCCAGGTGCCCCAAAAGCAAATATTTCTATATATTAGTTGTTACCAACAATTGAAAAGCTAAAATGCCATTTATAATAGTCTCAAAACTATGAAATATTTAGGTATAAATTTGACAAAAAACATACATATGTTTACACTGAAAACTATAAAATACTGCCAAGAGAAATTAAAGAAGACTTAAATAAAGGAGAGCTATACCATGTTCATGGATCAAAAGACTCAATATTGCTAAGATATCAGTTCCTCCCAAGTTGATCTGTAGATTCAATGCAATATCAGTCAAAATCTCGGTAATTGTTTTTAAATTGACAAACTGATCCTAAAACATATGGAAATACAAAAGACGTAAAATAGCCAAAACAACTTGGAAAAAGAGGAACAAATCTGGGGGAATAACATTACCTTATTCCATAGTGTGAAATTGGTGTCAAGATAGACAGATGAAAGGAACAGAACAGAGAATGTAGAAACAGCCCCACACACCAATGGACAACTGACTTTCAACAAAGGTGCAAAGACAACTCAGTGGAAAAAGAATGATCTCAACAGGTGGTGCTGGAAACTGTTGAATATCAATATGCAAAAAATAAACTGTGATCAATGACTCAAATCATATACAAAAATTAACTCAAAACAAATCAAAACCCTAAATGTGAAACCTTGACTAATGAAACTTCTCGAAGAAAGCATAGGAAGAAAATCTCTGGACTTTGGGTTAGGCAGAAATTTCTTAGATGCAAATTTAACTGTTATTCTATAGAGGATACTTTGGTATGGTATGAATAAATTGTTAAATTGTGAAATTGGACTTAATTAAAATTAAAAAAATTTTGTTTTTTTCAAAGACACTATTAAGATAATGGAAAGACAAGCCATAGGCTGGGAGAAAACATTTGCAAATCATAGATCTGATAAAGGACTTATATTCGGAATATATATATATATATATATATATATATATATATGTCATTAAGGAAATGCAAATTAAAGCCACAATGAGATACTATTACCCACGTATTAAAAAAGATAAAATTAAAAAAGACTGACCATACCCAGTGTTGGTGAGGATGTGGGACAACTGGAACTCTCATACACTGCTGGTGGAAAATGCAAAGTCATACAACGCCTTTGGAAAACAATTTGGCAAAAGCTAACCATACACCTACCATATAATCTAGTCCTGCGTATTTACCCAAGAGAAATGAGACCAAAAGTCCATACAGAGACTGTGATGCTCCTGGCCACTTTATCTGTGGGCGCCCCAAACTGGAAGGAGCCTAAATGTCCATCAAGAGATGAATGAATAAACAACTGTGCTATATCCAAATATCAAGCCTAACCAAATTGTACACTTTAAGTCAATTTCTTGGTTTTGATAATTCTGTGGTTATGTAGATGTTAATGTTAGGGGAAGCTGGGTGAGGGGGACGTGGGAACTCTGAACTATCATTGCAACTTTTCCATAAGTAAAATGAATTCAAAATAAAAAGTTAAAAATATATGCAATTACACTTTTTATTTATTTAAAAAAATTTTTTTTAATGTTTTATTTATTTTTGACAGAGAGAGAGAGACAGAGCATGAGCGGGGGAGGGTCAGAGAGAGAGGGAGACACAGAATCCGAAGCAGGCTCCAGGCTCTGAGCCATCAGCACAGAGCCCGACGCGGGGCTCGAACTCACAGACTGAGAGATCATGACCTGAGCCGAAGTCGGACGCTCAACCGACTGAGCCACCCAGGCGCCCCGCGATTACACTTTTTAAAAAAAGATGAATTGGCCTTATAGAATAAGTACTCTTTTTTTTCAAGTATATTTGTTGGCTGTGATATTGCTGACAGTCACCGTCAGCATAGAGTAGGTCAGCGATTTTGGAACGCTTGCCTTTTTGTAAGAGAAACCTATGTAACAACTTTAAATCAGGCAGTTCTTTGAAGTACTTTTCCCTTGAAATACCAAGGAGCTTCTATGTGTCCCTAAAGTCACGTATGCTAAGAAGGGACATCCAGCCATAATGGAGTGAAGGGTTCTCTGGCCACCATGGAAAGCTTCCTTCCATGGAAGGGGAAATGCCACAGGAATTAACACCCCCCCCCCCCCCCCCGGGAGCTGCCCTCAGATTTGACCGATGGAATTGGAATATAAGCACCCAGCTCCCTCACCCCTTGTGGGATCTAACTCTGAGGTGTAGGTTTTTATTCTGGCTGTCAGAGTTTTCCCAGCACAATTCATCTCCAGCTGCCCGCAGTGGTAACCTGTTGGCAATGCACATTTTATTGGCTGGCACCTCTTCCACCAACTGGTGTTTTCTTCACCTCCCAAATAAACTACTTACACTGAAATCCTTGCCTCAAGATGTGCTTCTGACCCAGACCAGAACACACAGAAATATTTTTTCTGGCATCACATTGTGTCACCTTCCCACACCGCGGGTTTGGGCATCTCAGTTTGAGATTACTGCTTTCTTTCACAACAATAAGTCTCTGCCTAGCTTCTTACACACCTCCAAGACAGTCCCTTCCAGCGCGGGCAGGCATGCTTGTAAAGAGTCCTATGGATGTTGAGCTGAAATCCGGCTCCTGTGACCTTTGACTTTTTGCCTGGGCGGGGCCGTAAGAGACCAGGAACGCTGAGGTTTGTTGACTGGGTTCTGCTGAGGCCTCCGGGGACCACTGGGGAAGGAAGGCTGGAGGGCTCCATGAGGGCTGGGCTCTTAGCCCTGCCCTGTTTGAACCAAAGTACAAGCTCTGTTTGTTATACGTTGGACTAAAGGCTTTGGAGAAAAGAGTTCCACATCAGGGAAGAGGTTTGCCTAGTTCAGTCTCTTGCAGTCGTCCACGAAAGACTGGGGTGAGTACTCTGGCACCTAAACCTTATAAAAGTCGTATCAGCGTCCAGCATCCCCCTGGTTGCTTGGGAGGCTAGCAGTTTCTTCCAGTCCAATATGAGGTCCTGCCAGGTTGTGAGCAACCCTGAGCAGGGCAAAAGCTGCCTTTCATAGGCCATGTCACCAGACCTATGTCTCTGGCACAACCTTGCAACCTGGACCACAGATAACGTAACAATGAGTGGGCGTCTCACATAGGCAGGCCTGTTGCGACCAGGTAGCTGGTCATCTAATACGTCAGCACGATCAAGCACAGCTTTTAAAAGAGGAAACTGAGGTTCAGGGAAGGAACAAGCTTACCTAGGTTGCACAGCACTTTTGCTTTAGCTAACATAGTTAATAGGATGAGACTTTTCTTGGCTGTGTTACTTCCTCATCAATACCTGAGAGTGATGGTTTTGGCCATCATGAACCCTATGCAGTGCCTCGTACCGTGAGCCCACAGTGACCCCAGGCATAGCAGCCAGGCCAGGTGAGAGGCGGCTCTGGGAAGCCCCTTCGGTTCAGAGCTCACATCCTGAATCCTTGTAATCGTGGGCTCCTCGCTGCCTACCTTGAGCCTGAGCAAGCTGGGTCCTGCTGTTGGCCCTGCTGTGGTCCCTTGGCCCTAAAGAGAGTTTCACCTTCTCTAACTTGACCCTCAGAACCCCATCCAGGAGCCCACCCAGAGTTGCCTCGTTAGGGCAAAAGACCCTCCTCTCACCCAGGAAATTCCAAGGGAATTATGAGCTCAGAGTCAGGAATCAGGATCAAAGGCCAGATATTAGAATAAATGATGTTCCTGGTGCTTTTATCGCTTAGGAAATTACAAGGATTTTTAGGAACCCTGTGCCAAGAACTGGGGACAGAGACCAATATATTTTTTTCCTATTACCTCACAGTGCCCCATTACGAAAATCATTCCCTAGGTCTGCTCCCTAGGGAACCCCATGGGGAGGAGAGGTGATGGACAGGGCAGGATTCAGCTATTTCTGGGTCCCTTGGGTCAACAATCTTCACACTATCTGACTTCAGCAGTTCAAGCTGCTATGACAGCCTACCATAGCATGGGTGGCTTAAGCAGCAAGCATTTATTACTCATCGTTCTGGAGGCCGACAAGTCAAAGATCAAGGTGCTGGCGGATCGGGTATCTGCTAAGAGCCCTCCTCCTGGTTTGCAGACGGACATCTTGTATCCTCAGATGGCGGCGATCAGAAGGAGGGCTAGATCTCTGAGTCTCTTTTTTTTTTTTTAACTTTTTTTAATTTTTGAGACAGAGGGAGACAGAGCATGAACGGGGGAGGGGTAGAGAGAGAGGGAGACACAGAATCGGAAGCAGGCTCCTGGCTCCGAGCCATCAGCCCAGAGCCCGATGCGGGGCTCGAACTCACGGACCGCGAGATCGTGACCTGAGCTGAAGTTGGACGCCCAACCGACTGAGCCACCCAGGCGCCCCTCTGAGTCTCTTCTTATAAGGACACTAATCCCATCCTGGGGTTTCCACCCTCATGACCCAATTACTTTCAAAAGGCCCTACCTCCCAATACCATCACATCAGGGCTTCAACATGCAAATTTTGGGGGTGGGGGACACATTCAACCCCTAGCACCATCAAAATACCCCTTCCTAGACCTCAACAAAACGTATTTTCTCAACACAGCTTGTCAGAGCAGTCACTGGCATTAATTAGTCATGCCAGACGAAACCTATAGGCCGTTTAATAACCAAGATAGAACTAGAAGGCGTATTTAAAACTTTTGAAATATTTATTTTTGAGAGAGAGGGAGAGACAGAGACAGAGAGACAGTGAAAGCGGGGGAGGGGCAGAGAGAGAGGGAGACACAGAACCCGAAGCAGGCTGTAGGCTCTGAGCTGTCAGCACGGAGCCCGATGTGGGGCTCAAACCCATGAATTGAGCCAAAGTCGGACACTTAACCAGCTGAGCCACCCAGGCACCCCACGAAAGCGTATTTTAAAAATACGTCTACATTTAACTTGCGTAGTCTGATTTTTCTTACGTGAGCCGAGTTTCGAAAACCGATTGCATGAATGTTAGTGCACGGACGCTGCAGGTGTGGGCTGAGGGTCTGTTCGGGCAAGAGGGGCTCCTGGTGGAAGGAACTGCCCTGGAAGGAAGCAGAACGCTCCCTGCCTCCCTTCTCAGCAGACCGAGCGGGAACCCTCACCTCCCGCCCACCGGCTGTGTGTGCGGCTCAGCCACGGGGCCTCATTTCACAGCTTCGAGATCTGTCTCACCTGGCGCTGGCTAAGGCTCTTCCCCGACTTGAGGCTGTGATTAGATGACGGGGTTGCATCCTTGTTTAATAGCTTCCCCGTGGCCTTCAGGCAAATCACTTGCCCTTTCTTGAGCTTCCCGTTCCTGGCCTGAGCAGGTATAAACGGGCCTGCTCTGGGTCCAGGATTAAGATTAAATACGATACTGTGTGGATTAAGATTAAATACGATACTGTGTGTCGTGTGCTGTTCCAATGCAGGGCGACATTTAAGGCGTGAAATACGAATTCTATTTTAAGGAGCACTAAAGATTTCTCCTCCTTTAAAGGGAATTCACAAAATCCAGATTTGTGAGACACTGAACTGGAAAAGATTTCCGAAGCGTTCTTCCCAAAGAACCTCAGGATGGGACCTTTCGTACCACACGTATTTTAGGAAGACGTCCATTGTGTATATCCACGTGTTTGCCTAAAACATTATTGTCCTAAACGCAGCTCTTACATCTCTGCTCATTTTGGCCTGACAGCCAACTAGGGTGAATCGAAGAGCTCTAGCAAACAGTCCCACGTGCACAGTGACTCCACCACAACATCCGTTATTTCCTGCCCCCGGAACAGGCGGTGGGCAGTTCCGCACACGGCTACTCAGGGATTCGGGCTCCTTCCTGCTTGTGACTGAGCCACAGCCTATGTCCTGGCTGTCGCTGGAATCCAGCTAATGGAAGGGGAACGTGCCAGAACCTCACGTGGGAGGTCTCTCCCACTTCTCTTCGCGTCCCGATGAGCCCAGACACGAGGACACATCTGAGTGCCAGGGAGGCTGGGGAACGCAGCTCCAGCAGCTAGAAGGAAGGGGTTCCAGTGACCAAGCCAGCACTGTAGCCCAGAGCTCCCGACAACCATGTCTGACAAGCAGTCCCCTCCCTGATCTGAGCTACTATCCCTGCTCACCTGGGCCCTTCTTGCTGGTCTCCTGGCTTCCACCCTCCCCGCTGAGGTCAGAGGGATCCTACTGAAACCTATGCCAGGTCACGTTGTGACCGATGCCAAACTCGAAAACGGGTTGGAAAATCGCCTGAGACAAACTTGGCACCACCCCCGCCCCCCACATTGTCTTTCAGCCCTCATCCCCGGGCATGCAGGTCCAGAGAGGGAAATTGCCCCGGCACTTGGCCCCAGCCTGACTCCACGTTGTGGTCCCCAAAGCAAGAAACGACAAAGGCTAATTTCCAGGTAACGCTTTTATTTTTACAGCAGTAGCAGCAGCAGCAGCCACACAGCCACGGGGATGGGAAGTGTTCTAGACAGTGGGCACAGCGCCTGCAGCCAAGAGCCTGTTGGGGGACACCCGCGCCTTTCCCCTCGGTCCCCGTCATCACCGGACAAACAATAACCACACACCATGCACTGCCACGCGCATCCCCACCCCCTCCCTTCCCTTCCAGCAATATCTGATCTATGCATCCTTCCAGCCAAAAAACTCGGGGCTCTGGAGGGGAGAGGCCTATTCCTTCACTTTCCACACCCACCGCACCCCAAACCACCACACGGAGGGACAGTGATGGGACTCTGCAGGAAAGTGCCGGTAGCTAGGCTCGCCATGCTTGGAAGTCTACCCCTTTCTGGGCAAGAGATCACTGGAGCAAAACATTAACCTGAGGCTGGCGTGATCCCAAGACCTTCCCCTCCAAGCTCCAGTTTCCAGGGGAGGTCTGCGAAGGGCAGGATTTTGGTTATCCTAGGACTATCTATCATCTAGCATGATAGAGGCTGCTGGCATCTCTGGCCACAGTCCCAGCGGCTTAAGGATGGAGACCCCTCTGGTGAAGGGACAGAGCCTTATTTGATGGGTTACTCTGCTCGGGCAAACCATTCCTCTACAGTAAGTAGGATCATCAGCTTAGCACCGAGTGGGAAGCACAGGGGCCCACATGAGAGCTAAAGCCACAATTCACATGCTTTGCAGACACGCTAGAGAATGAGGTTTCTTATTTTTTTTTCACGTTCCGCCCCCCACCCCCCCACCCATGGGGCCAAATGGGTAAGGGGGGTTCCCTTGCCTTCTGAGTGCCGTGAACGTGCCCGGCACTCACAGGACCACGCTAAGACACTTTGCAGTGTGTTGAGACTGGTTCCATCAGGATTCTGGCAACTTACAGAGACGGGACAGACACTTCCCTGCAAGCCACAGGTGCGCCTCTCTGAAAGCGACACGACAGCTGGTCTCGGACCCAAGGAAGGACCTTGAGAGACAGCCCAAGTGTTCACTTGGAGGATTTATTTCTCACCTGACCTTCCAGGGGCGCTGCAAGCACACTAAGACAGGCATGTGCTCCCACAGCAGGAGGGCCCAGGGAGGTCTCGGCTGTACCGACAGGGTAAAATGAGGGGCCACAGCTCAGAGGCCTAAATGACCTGCCCACGGTCACATGGCTTGCTGACAAGGGAGCAGGGACTTAAAGCCAGCCCCTGACTCTCGGGCAGTGCTCTCAGAATGTCACCGCCTGGCACAGTTGGCTTAATCCCAGCTCCCCACAAGACACACTTCCTTCTCAGATTCTGGGTCCTCAGCTGAGGCCGGGCGGTTCTTCAGATGGAGTTGCATAAACAATCAAACTTTAACGAATTGGGAAGGCCCTGGGGAGGCTCCCTTCCAGAAGGAAGGGAAACGGAGCTGATTTTCTCTGAGCTTAGGATTTGTAAGGCACTGAAATTAACTACAGCTGTGGGTGGGGGAGAACGAAGGGGGATGAGTAGTTGGAGAAATCAAGTTGATGGTCTTTCCTTCCGGCCCCACAGTGAGAATCCTCACCAAGTCTCCATTTTCCTGCTTGGTGTGGTCCACCCCTGACCCCCCCACCGCATGCCGCAGAGCAGCGTGGATGCACCCCCACCGTGACTAGGCACGCTCTGGGGACCAGATGAGGCATGGAGGGTTGAGGAGCCAAGGATGGGCCCAGGATCTCCGGACCCAGTTCAGAGCAGGAGCCACTCACTCCACCTGGGCTAGGGCAGGAGTCCGTGCTATCTTCTCTGAGGACAAGGTCCTCTCTGAGACGTGGGGGGTGGCTGGGATGGGTCCGCAAGCCTAAGCGGGAAGGGGCAAGGGGCAGGGCATTACTAAGGGCGGCAGAGGGAACTTTGGACTGGGACCTTTGGCACAGCACATCTTGGGCCCACCTGCCCCATCTGTTGCCCTCCCAAGAGCCCAGGGGGAGAGAGGAGCCTTCCTTCTCTCGGCACGGAGTGCTTCTGGCTGACTGAAGCACCCGCAGTCCAGCTCTGGGGCATCCCTTCAACCCTTCCAGCCAAACCTGCGCCCAGGTGACCTCGCACGGAGCCTTCCTGGACCCGGCGCTGAATCCGGAGCTTGCCAATCAGATGAGGTGCTGAACAGGAAGCCATAGTAACCGCCGCTACACGTATCCAGCACCTCCGAGGAGACAGGCGCTCGACCTGGATGACTGTGGCCTGCAGGCGGGTACTGTTGCCCCCTTTCAACGGGCAAAGAGCTAGGTTCAGAGGGGTTGGGTGACTTGCCCGGAGTCACACAGCTAATGAGTGCCGGAACCGGGAACTGGACTCAGGTATGTCTGACTCTGGAGCCCACGTCCTTTACACTCCACTCGGCCGCCGCTGGGAGCCGCTAGGGTGGTCCGGGTGAGATCTCTGGAGGGGTTTCTTTCTGGAAGGGTGAATCTGGGAGGGCCGGCAAGTTTGCCTGAAGAGAAGATGCCTCCTGCACCTGGGGGACGGGGCCCACCCACATGTCTGTGTCTCTCGGGGCCGGCCCCTGCTCAGTGCCTGGCGGCCTTGCAGATCTTGTCGTACACCTCGGGGAAGGCATCCTGGCACCCGAGCCGCTCCCGCAGCCTGTGATACAGGGAGCCGTCGAACATCTCCCAGAACTCCTCCCGGCTCATGTAGCAGTCGGCATACAGCATCTGGAACCTGCAGAGCACAGGAGGGGAGGCTGCAGGGAGGGGAAAAGGACCCGCGGGACCCCAGCTGTCCCCCACGCGTCACATGCCTTGTGGCGCGGGAAGTACTCCTGGAGGATCTCTCGTTCAACCCCCCTACCGAGCTGGTGGTGGAGGGCGGCACAGGGACGCTCGCCCCCATTTTGCCGAGGGGGCCACTGGGCTGCCTTTTCATTTTTTTTTTTTTTTTTATTGACTGCCCATATGTAAAGGGTACAACTTGACTCAGTGTGACATTTGTATACAACCTTGAAACTGTCACCTCAGTCCAGCCCATGACCACGGGCCATCACCCCCAAAACTTTCCTCATGCCCCTGTGCCATCCGTCACCCCCACTGACCCAGGCAGAGCTGCTTTCTGTCCCCATGGATTCTGGACTTTCGTGTAAATGCAATCATACAAGTCTCCTTTATCCTGGTTTTTGTCTTGAGTGTGTGTGTGTGTTTCCCAATCAGCTAATTATTTTGAGATGCGTCCGTGTTCAAGGCATCAAGCGTTTGTTCCAGGCCAGTTTCTGAGCAATGCCGTCCAGGGCCCGGCGTGGCTTTCAAGTCATGAACCCCTCCCTCCTCAGCTGTGCTCTTCCGACCCGGAGCAGCAGCCCCGAACCTATCTAAAACCACAGCGTCATCTGCTCTGGCAGGGGGAGCAGGGTGATGGTGGGGCTCTGGCCCGAGCAGCTGGGGGACGCTGGTGTGTTCATGGGAGGAGGAGTGGAGGAAGAAGGGTGAGAACCCCTGCAATCCCACCTCTGTACTTTCGCGAGGTGCTTCCCGAACCAAGGCTGCTGGGGCCTCACGCTCGCTAGGCAGCCAGCCGGTCTGGCCCCAGGACGGATTACCGTGGCCCTTGCTCTACACCCCTGTGGCAGCACTCTGGGGCCGGAGGAAATGCACCACCCTCTGGGCCACTCACCCATGCACGCTTCGGACGAACTTCTCCAACTGCCGCATGCAGGACCTGGCTTCAAAGTGCTTCACCCGCGGCTCCCCATAGGCTCCAATGTCAACATAAAGCTCTGCCTCATCTCCCTTGGGGTGCACCAGGCCCGGCTGGCTGGGCAGGATGAACGGGCACAGCCAGATGGGGTAGACCTGGGTGGACCAGGGAGAGGGGCGTTGGTGCTTTTTCTCCAACAGGTGACAGGCTCATGGCTGGCCCACCCCACCCCACCCCTCCCCAGGGAACCCCCTCTCTGGCTTCACTCCCAATCCCCCAGGCCGCAGCCGAGAGCACCTCCATTTCACCACATTAGTGGACACAATGTGCTCACAGAAGTGCTCATTAGCAGCCCCCATGCCTTCGCTGAGCCATCAGGGCTCCCCATCAGGGCCATCGCTGAGCAGGCCCGTTTTACAGCTGGGAAAACGGAGGCCCAGAGGGCAAGCGTGCCCAGGATCAGTCCCTGCCCCGGCTCACGTGGATATCATTGTGGAAGGTGTGCACAGCCTGTGACAGGCACTTCATGGGCACCAGCATGTCCTGCACCACGTGGTGCTGCTCGTACAGCTTGCGCAGGGTCTCTCCCTGGGTCAGCTTCAGGAGGGAGATCTTGGGAGGCACCATCCAGCCAAAGAGGTAGCGGAAGATGGGGTTGTTGCCGAAGGGGATGATGTCCTGAAAGACAAAGGCTGGCGATAGAGACAACAGGCCCACGAAGGCTGTGTCTCCATGCGTCAGGGCCAGGTCCTTGGTCCGTGGTCAGGGAAAGCGTGACGGGGCACACTCCTCCAGCAGGAGGGGCACGGTGGTACCCAGGATTTGACCAACCGGGTCTGGGTTTGATTCTCAGCTCGGACATTTACCCACTGCGACGGCCTGGGGTGGTTACTTAACCTCTCTGAGTGTTGTTTCCTTATCTGTAAAACAGGACTTGAGGGAATAATGAAATACCAACTGGAAGGCACTCAGTCCAGTGCCTGGAGCAAAATAAGGTAGTTATAATTGCTGTTTTTTTTGTTGGGGTCAGAGTGGCTGGCACAGAGCAGGCATTTCATAAGTGGTTGAAAAACACATGCTGTTGAACGAGAAGAGTGATATTCAGAGAGCTTAAGCAATTTCCTGGAGGTCGCACAGCCAGGGGCGGCTCTCACTGGACCGGGCAAGGTCTGGCTCAGGGTTATCGACAAGCCCACTGGTTCACAGCATCCCCTGAGAGCCTTCTCTGACTCCTATTCAACGTGTTACCGCTCCCCACCCCTCCATGCACAAAAGCAAGTTCTTCGTCGCCTTTCAAGGCCAAGCTTGAGAGCTACCTCCGACCCTAGGCAGAACTAGCCATTTCTCTTCTTGTGCCTGTGGCCCTTCACAGCCTACCCCCCCAATTCGACCACACCCTGCGCTGCCCACCAGCTCCTCCAGGGCTCCCACCAGCTGGCAAGCCTGCCCAGCCCCAACAGCGGAGACCTTGGCCCCCAGCTCAGTATCTTCCCCCTCCTCCTGCTCCAAGTCTGTCTTCCCAAGTGTCCTTGTCCACCTGCTACCCCATTCTTGAAGCCAAGGACATTCCTGTCCTCGTTCAACAATTAGGAGGTTCCATGCTGGTCGCTGGGGTGATCCCTGTCCCTGTCCTCAGGTGATGAAAAGACAGGTCATGGGACTACCGTGTGGGGAGAGCTGGGACTAAAAGACGCAGGGCCCACATCAGCAGAGGGGTCAGTGGTGGCTTCCCAAAGGAAGCAGGGGCTGAGTTTGGAGACTGACTCCTCCCTCCTCTCCCCTGGAAGCGGCTCTCCCGCTGGCAGCCTGCTCCCATAAGGGAGGGACCCGTCTGCACTCTGCTCTGCTGTTGGGTCCCGGCACATGACACGGGAGCGCAATGTGCAGCACGGCTTTTATTGTTCCCTCGCTTGCTTTCGGAAAAGCCACACACGCCCACAGCAGAAATCCCAGCAGTCCAAAGGTCAGTCCTCCTTTCCCGTAGTCCCTCACCCCGTTTCCCCCCTTAGTCCCGACCCCACTTCCTTCCTCCCCGACCCAACTTCTTTCCCCTCCCCAAACGCAACCACCGTTAGGAATCAGAGACATCTCGTGCACAGACAAGCAGATGGGCTTAAAAAACAACAGCTCCCTGCGGAGCCCGGGGGGCTCAGTCAGGTGAAAGGCTGACTGATATCGGCTCAGGTCGTGATCTCAGGGTCGTGGGATCAAGCCCCGAGTTGGGGCTCAGCGCAGGGCCTGCTTGATTCTCTCACTCTGCCCCTCCCCCACTCATTCTCTCCCCCACCTCAAAATAAATAAATCAACAAATAAAGACAGCTCACAGATGGCATCTAACAGCCTCCTGCTCATCACTGTCTCCTGTGCATCAGCACACAGAGAGCCATCACACATGCTTGGTCGTGGGTGCCTAACACCGTACTTACTGCAGGGACCCACAAACTCGGGCTCCTGGGATAAATCTGGTCCACAAATAACATTTTACTGGGATACAACCAGGCCCATTCATTTACGTATTGTCTATATGGGTAGAGGGAGCCTCTCGAGTGACCTCACAGTCCACAAAACCTAACTATTATCCGGCCGTTCACAGAGAATGTTTGCGGATCATTGCTCTCCTATATGGATGTTCCTTGATTGATTTCATCCGTTCCCTACTGATGAGCACTTAGATTATTTCCAGACTATTCCAACGAACATCCTTTGTATATGTATCTTTGCCCATCTGCACGTTCATTTACCTGTAAGATAAATTCCTAGAAGTGGAAAATTCTGGTTCAAAGAGTATATGCAATTTCAATGGATACTATTTCAAGACTTTGTACCATTTTATACCCTCCCAAACAACACAAGAGAGCGCTGTTTCCCCACACTCAGGCCAAACAGCGTTCTCCCACTTCTGTCTCACCGTCATCCTGAGGGTGACAGATGAGACTCCTGTAGTTTTGTTCCACCCCGTCTTTAACGACGAGTGGGACCCATCACCTCTCTCACGTTTAAGCGCCTTTTGTATTTTTCCCCTAAAAACAGTCCTTTGTTGCCCGCAAGGGTCAGCTAGAACCATTCCTTTCCCCAAATCTCAACCTCCGAAAAGTTCAAGTTTTAAACAGCATGCCCCGTCCCGCCCTTCTCCTTTCCCACCTGTCCGCCCCATCATTCATCTTTTCTGCCTCTGAGTGACCTCAGGTCCCGTGTCCCTGGCTTCACTCCTGGTCCCCTGCTCTTTGCCTGCCCTTGCCTTTTACCTGGGCCCAGCCTGCTACTGGCCTGTTCTGCTCTGCTGGGCCCCACTACAGATCCAGGGGGCCTGGCCTGAGCCAGGACCCCAAACCTCAAAGGCAGGCCCTGTGGCAATGACGTTCTAAGAAACATGAACAGCCAAGAACCCCATGTAACATTTCCTACTTGTGTTACTTCCCTGTATTAGCCAGCCACTTACGCCGGCTGGCAATGAGGACATAAGAGGGAAGGGAAAGGGGGGGCTGCTCAGAGTCTTCTTCCTCTTCAGTCCTTCCTTACTTGTTAGTAAGCCGCCCTGGAGTGTTCGTGGAACATGCATGTCACCGGGAGGGGAGATAAAAATAGCTGAGTTGGTCTTGTGCAGCATTTCTACTGGTCCATTAAGAACGAAATTCATATGCATGAAGAGTTAAACGCTCTTATATTTGTACTTAAAAGATGAACAGTAAAGTCATTCCAATAATTTAAGTTATTAATTTTTCTTTACTTAGAACATTAAATAGCAAATATTTATGAAGAGAGAGACTGTGGGAGAAAAGAAAAGGCTTTATCATTTAGTGCCTTTGATGGTACTTTTCCCCTGCTTTCTGCACTGGGCCCGGCAGATCACGTAGCTGGCCTTGACCCCAGGTATTGCTGATTAACTGAGCTGGGTGACGGAAGGGCTGGCCCAGGTATGACAGGAACGGACTGGGCAGTTCAGCACCCAGGCCAGGTCACGTTTTGTTGATTAAAGGGTGGATTCAGCAAGGAGGAACTAGGGTATAGGGCTGCCTGGAGGAGGAGGAGTTAACCTCAGGGGAGGGGGAAAAGACTTGCAGGTGACATGGTTTATTACCCCTTCTTTCTAGAAGTCCCAGCTTCTGCAATCCCACTGTCATGGACACTGTGGTGCTCTACCCAGATGCCCTGTGTGCAAATGTCCATTGTAAATCACCCATCATACAAGATTCTGCCTTTAACTTCAGGCCGGACAGCCACTACTTAACAGCACAAAAATATAAGACAAACCTCATTATGAATTCTAACTCTGTAATCTTAAAAAACCCACAAATTCTGGGGTGCCTGGGTGGCTCAGTTGGTTGAGCGTCCGACTTCGGCTCAGGTCATGATCTCGCGGTCTCTGAGTTCGAGCCCCGTGTCGGGCTCTGTGCTGACAGCTCGGAGCCTGGAGCCTGCTTCGGATTCTGTGTCCCCCTCTCTCCCTGCCCCTCCCCCGCTCATGCTCTGTCTCTCTCTCTCTGTCAAAAGTAAATAAACATTAAAAAAATTTTTTTAAATAAAAAAAAACAACCCACAAATTCTTTGCTACTCCGGTTGAGCGTGGGCTGGACTTGCTCTAACGAACAGCACGGGGCGGGGGGGGGGGGGGGGGGACTGGCGGAGTGAGGAGACAGGTCATAATAGGCACCGAGGCCCCTGCTGCCTTGTCGTGAGGACACTCGAGCAGCCCACATGGCAAGGAACGGAGGCTTCTTGTCAACAGCCATGCGAGGGAGCCTTCTGGAAAGCAGATCTTCCATCCCTGGGCAAGCCTCCGGATGACACTTGACTGCAACCCTAAGCCAGAGCCACCCAGATCACTCCCCAATCCCTGACCCTCAGAAAGCTGTGACAGAACCAAAAATGAGAGTCATAATCTGGCAGATGTTTTAATGCTCTAAGTTTGGGGTAGTTGCTAATATACTCGATCTCTTACTGAGTTGCGTTACTTTAGAAGACCTGAGCCTCAGTCTCCCCATCTGTAAAGTGGAAAAGACCAGAGAACTCCCCCTCCCAGGGCTGTGAGGAAGATCAAGATCATGCGAGCACGGGGTCTGGCACAACGGCTAACGCGTGAGGAGCGATTACTGCACGTCACTGCTACCTCTCGGATGCCCTCCCCAGTGTCCTCTGCTGGTCCTCGTTCTCTTGTCTCTTTAATGTCCTTGCTCTTAACAAAGACACTCCCTGTGGTGTCTCCCGCATTTGGCAAAACTGCCCGCCAACTGTTGGGCCTTGACACTGTCCGAGGGAGGGCTAACGGAGGTGGGGGAATCCCCGAGGCCCCCCGGTCTTGATGACTCTCCATGCCTCACTCCTCCAACTTCGCGCCACGGCCCCATCACATTCGGCCCGAGAGACCTATTAGAACTGACCACCTCCTCCTAGGAGACGACCGGGCTTAATTCCTTTAGGCCTGTCACCCGTTTAACCTAGTCACCAGGGGCTTCCAGGTGCCCCGTTACCTGTTACCTACTACTGCAATGCAACACCCCCTTGTCTCCCAGGCCCTCCCCTGTGCTCTCGTGGTCTGACATCAGCAAAGCCCCCCCGTTCTCAATCTCTTCTCTCAATATTGTCTTCCTCTCCCTGCTCTCAGCTGGAGCCTGGCTGGCCCCTGCAGGCCTCCTCGGCGGTATCATTTCCTCTCCCACGACCATCTGGGGTGGATGGAGGTGAGGGAGGGGGCTCATACTGCTTCCTGCTGCCTCATTGGTGCTTCCCGACCGCCGTTCCTCTCCTCCAAAGGCCCTCAGCAACTTTGGTGGTAGTTGCACAAGATCATGAAGGTTCTAAATGCCACTGAATTCTATACATTAAAATGATTATTTTTCGGTTATATGACTTAGAAAAAAAAGAACCCACGTAGCCCGTTTGAGGACCCACGCTCTGGCTCTTCCTCTGCCTGGAACGCTCTCCCCCCGAGCCCTGCCTGGCTTGTCCTCCCCTGCTCGGGTCCCTGCTCACAAGTCACCCCCTGAGAGGCCTTCCCGACACCCCTGTTTCAAATGTTACTTGCTCCTCACTCCTCCATGCACAAAAGCAAATTCTCGCTCACCTTTCAAGGCCAAGCTTGACAGCCACCTCTGACCTTAGGCAGAACTAGCTGCTTCCGCTCCCTGTTCCCGCAGCCCTTCCCGGTGCCAGAGTCTGTCAGCTTGGCGAGGCTACCGTCCCTCAAGGGCAGAACAGGTGTCTGTTCTGCCAGGTACCTGGCCCCGCGCCCCACTCGGTGGCAGACGCTCGATGCCAGCCCGCTATTAAGTGAGAGCGGTCTGTTCCCCCCGGAGAGGAACGACCGTGTCGCCGTGCAACAGGGTGTCTGGTTCCCTGGGACAAAGCTGCTCTTTCCCCCAGGGAGACAGTGCGGTTGCAATGCTAGCCATCCTGGTTCCCTGCCCGGCCGGCCGGGGTAGGCCGGGACTCCTGGGAAATCCGAGCCTCACCTGGAGCTCCCAGAAGATGCTGCGGGTGTGGCGGTGGTAGTAGTGTCTCAAGGGAATGTACTCCAGGCCCCCCTCGTTTGCCTTCAGGTAGTTCTCCACGTGCTTGAAGAACCAGGGCTTGTAGTAACTGCCAATGCTATTCAGCTGCAATGACAGAGGGCATCGTGTCAGCTACAGACGGGGACCGAACGCCACCAAGGGTGTGACGGTGATACCCGGCTTCGGTTCCGCACCCCTGGCCTTTTCACAGCTTTCATGTCTATTACCACCCTCGAGACTCCTGAAAACCCAGCGAGGCCGAGCGCAGCGGGTATCCTGTTAGCGGAGCGTGGTCACGCGGTGCACCCAGGGCCTGACAGCCAGTTCCCGACAGCCTAGAGGGCTCAGCCACCCCTCCCCGCACCGGCTGCTGCCCCTCCTCCCTGGGAAAACGAAAGGGCAAACGTTGAACAACGCACGGCTCCAGGCAGGGAGCACTCTTCCCTCCTGTCAGGCTGACCCCTTGTCACCGGGTCCCGCGACGGACGGCACTAACTGACCGTGGCACTTTCCCTGCCGCCTAGAGCGGGCCTCACGACCCTCTGGGCGCTGCGCTCCCCCAGGCAGCCCCCATCGGTGAAGGACGCTCAGAGAATGAACCTCAAGCTTTCCTGGCACCGGGGCCCGTGGCCCTCAATGCCTGAATCTCATAGGGAGCCAGTCTGCTTCAGTCCTAAATGCTTCAGGACTTCACAAGCCGTGTGCCCTGGGATGACTTAGACTCCCTGGGCCTCACCTTCTTCACCCAGGAAATGACATCCGGCCAGATGCTTTAGGAGAGAGGCAGGCTGGCAGCCCGGAAGGAGTGCCGGCTCCCGACCTGGGGCCAGACCCTGGCCCAGCCACCCGCCGTCTGACCTTGGGCAGGTCACCCTCTCAGCCTATTTCTTCACATGTAAAATGGCAGTAAAAATATAAACTCTGTGGCAGTTTTTCCGTGCTTCTTCGGAATCACACACACACACACTGCCCTCGGGCCCCGGGTCAGACCACCTTCTCTAGGGGGTGGGAGAGGCATCTGAGTTTGATGGGGCGGGTGAGGTGAGATCACACCTGGCTGGGGCACAGCAAAGGGTTAGGAGAAAGCAGAGAGTAGAGGCCAGGCAGGAGGGGCAGGATGTTGCCGGGGGACCCTCAGAGAGGTAAAGGCAGGAGCAGAGGCAAGACGAGCAAGCCCCATGGTAGCTCGTGGAGGAGAAGAATCACAACAACATGCTCCGGGCAGGTGTCACTGGCACCTATGTGTTCGTTCTTTATCCCTTCCACAACCTTGCAAGGCAGAGCCGTCCTCGTCTCGCTGATGAGGACACTGAGAGCCATCAAGGTTGAACAGAGCATCTGAGGCCACAGGGCTGGCAAGAGGCAGAGCAAGGACTCAACCCCTTTCCTTGTTGTACAACAAGGCCAAACCTGGGCAGCAGAGAACCTTGAATGGCGGCCTCTGGGAGTGTGAGCATTGTAAAAAAAAAAAAAAAAAAAAAAAAAAATCTATTAATATTTTCTCCCAATTCCGAAAGCGATGTAAACGCCTTGTGGACACTGGAAACACTGCAGAAATATGCAACTTGGAAAGAGAAGACCCCTTAGAGCCTCACCCTCCAGAGGAACCTACAAACACCACGGGGTATTTGGTTTTCTTTTCTGCGCATACACACTGATCTGTAAAAATGGGGTCATCCTGTACACTGTTTGCCAATTTGCTTGTTCTCCTTCCAACACACCGGGCAGACGCTGGGCAGGGTTCTTAGCCTCCCCGAGCCTTGCTTTCAGCACTGTATACTTCCTCCAGCAAAATGGAGCCATTACCCGCCCTGGAGTGGTTGGGAGACGAGAAGAGACAACGTGGCAAGTGCCCACCACGGCGCCCGCGCCCAGGGCACAGCGGTCAACGTGAATGATGCTAAATTATAACACTGAACTAGGAGTCAGAGACCTGAATTTAAATTTGCCCCATGCTAGCTGGGTGGACTCAGAGAAGTCTCTTTCCCTCTCTGAGCCTCGTTTCTTTGTTTAGAGAAGGAATTGTACCAGATGATTTTCAGTCCTTTACAATTTTAAAATGTTTTAAGTATACCGGTATAGATCAGGAGGCTGAAGAGTACCTATCCTTCGGTGTACTTTCAGATATTATTCCCTTCACAAACAAAAGATATTCATGGCTACATGAACTGAAATAAGGAAAGACTGGAAGCAACTTATTTCCAACTGTGCGGCGACGGTTTAGTAAATGACAGGGCGTTAGCTCAACACGATGTTCAACAGTCATGAAATGACCGTTTTGAAGGCAACGTAACCGCGTGGAGAAACGCGTACATCACACTAAACCAGAAAATGCCAATTTGAACAGGCGATCACAGGTGAGGACAAACAAACTGAAAAACCGGACAAAGAGATGTTCTAACCTCGAACGTGACCCGAAAGCTGCAAAATAAAACGAGATGCTATTTTTAACCCTATCAGATTGGCCAAAATGAAGGCGCGATCCTATCCAGTGCTGGCAAGGTGGGGGAAAGGCACTCTCACACGCCGTCACCAGAAGCGGACAGAAGCACAACTTTCCTGAAGGACTGTTTGCTTGTAGCTGTCAGTATTTAATATGCTCAAACCCTTAAGTCAGGAATTCCAAATTTTGGACTCAGTCCCACAGAACTGCTTGCACAAGAGGCCAAGGAGAGATGGTAGAGAATCTTTGATGCAATCTTATTTGTAAGAGCAAAACACTTGAAGCAGGATAAATGTTCATCGCTGAGCAATGGGTTGGGTCAAATATTTACACACAATCGCGGGACACCATGGCATGAAAGGAGGGCACGTCCACCTGCACACGTGCACACACCTTGAAGAATGCTCAGGGATGGGGCGCCTGCGTGGCTCAGTCGGTTGAGCGTTGGACTCGTGATTTCGGCTCAGGTCGTGATCTCATGGTTTGTGAGTTTAAGCCCCGAGTCGGGCCCTGCACCGTTAGTGCAGAGGATTCTGTCTGCTTAGGATTCTCTCTCTCCCTCTCTCTCTGCCCCTCCCCTATGCACTCTCTTTCTCTCTCTCAAAAAAAAAAAAAAAAAAAAGAATGCACAGTGTTACAAGTAGTTGCTCTGGGAGTGAGCCTGGGGTAAAGAGACCCACTTTAACTTTTCCTTTTTCTTTATACACTTCAATATTGTTATGGGTAGAATAACATATTCTAGACAGGTTGGGTCTTTTTCTTCCTTTCACTCATTTACACGTTCTAAGTCTCTCAGGAATACAAATCCCGAAAAAGCTGCTATTAAAAATTATACATTAAACGGCTATCAATCCAGATTCCGAGGCATCAAATCCATCCTTCAAATCTTGGTTCTGCATTGGGGGATGTTTACATGACTTCTCGGAGCCTCGGTTTCCTCATGTATACAGTGCGGTTGCACTGAAGATAAAGGTTACACCTATCAAGAGACACGCATGTATCTGGCAGGGGGTCAGGGCAGAGTAAATGGATGCTTCCATCCCTCAGACAGCTCTTACTTTAATTTTTTTTTTTTACATTTATTTATTTTTGAGAGACAGAGACAGCATGAGCGGGGGAGGGACAGAGAGCGAGGGAGATCCAGAATGTGAAGCAGGCCCCAGGCTCCGAGCTGTCAGCACAGAGCCCGACACGAGGCTCGAACTCACGAACTGTGAGGTCGTGACCTGAGCCGAAGTCGGACGCTTAACTGACTGAGCCACCCAGGGGCCCCAGACAGCTCTGACTTTAGATCTCAGGGTCCAAACCCCAGGTGGGCTGACTAAGGCCACAGCCTCAAAGAATGTGCTGCCAGGGTCAGGGTGGGGGAACAGGCTCAGCCCCAGCCCACCCAGGCCTTCCTTCTCCCCAGGCCTTGGTTCTTGGCAGCTGATACCCTGGCCTACCTTGCTGGGCTCTGCCTCGTCTGTCATGACCCCTGTCATGATGACGGCCTCATCCAGGGAGTAGAGCAGTCCTTCCACGAAGTGGTTCTCCGGCCGCTGGGACTCGCGGGTGAACTTGTCACAGATAGCCTCCAGGCCACGCACTGGCTCAAACCTCAGCTTGACGTACTTCTTGGCGGGGATGATGCGGATCTCGGCGGCCACCAGGAAGCCCAGGGTCCCACAGGACCACGGCACAGCGTAGAACAGGTCTGAGTTTTCCGACTGGGAGTCAGAGTCAACACATGCTGAGAGGCTGAATCCCCGGACCCCGCACCGTGGCACACAGCCAACGGGGTGCAAAGGACCCAGGGCCTCGGCTAAGTTCCTGCTGTCACTATCTCATCGTGTGAACCCGAGTAAGGAGCCCAGAAACATCAAAATGGGCCATTCCTCAAACCTACAAGGCTTTCGCAGTCCATTAGCTGTGAAATCCAACCTTCTCCTACCCCACCCCCCAGCCCCGCCCTGGCAGCCCAGAGCACTCACATTCCCACTTGAACAGTAAGGAAAGTGAGGCTCTAAGAAGTGGCAGGGCTTCCCATGTGACCCGAGGCATCCCACAAGTCAGCACAGGGATGCCAGGGCTCAGGCAGGGTCACCTAAGTCCCAACCCAGCGTTCTTCCCGCAAGACCTCATCTGGTTCTGCCATCCGCTTCTAACCTTATCATTTCTCGTTTCGGTATTTGTCTTGGAGACTTCTCATCTGGTCCTTCTAATTCAGATTCTTTGATTTTAACAAAGCGCTTTTTGGAAACGTCTAGCTTTGGCTGGCCCTTACCCAAGAGGACAGTCCCGTGTGGTCACTGCTCATGGTGTATGCACTTGGTGCGGGCGGGGTGGGGTGCACTGGGGCAGGGGACTGGAGCGGGGGAGCTCGGCAGCAGGCTGGCAGAAGTCTCTGGAACAGTGGAAGTGGGCCATCTGGGCCCCCACCTCACTACACTGTCAGACAGCAGCTGTAATAACTGGGTATCTGCCAGGTACCCAGCCTCTACATTAGGAGCTTCACATCTGGCATCTATCATCTCCTCCTGATGATGCATTTGTCAGGTGAGGAAAATGGGCCTCAGAGAAGGGGAGCGATTCTCGAATGTTTGTCTCCTTTCTCTGCTGGTAATAAACAGGTTGGAAGGCTGGGCCCAGGCAAGTGTTTCAGAAAACGTGCTGAATTGGTGTGAATCCTTGTCTAAGACCGGTGCTCTCAAGCCTGCCCCGGACTCTCTTCTGTGGGACCACCGACCCTGGTCACTCTCTGAACCATCTTCCTTTAAAGAGTCACTCTGTCCCTACCATCCAGGGGCCCCTTTGATAGGCTCGGCAATCTGAGTTTGTTTAAAGTCTCAATCCTGTCCTGCTCATTAGGGTAAAACACCTTAAATGTTTGCATCCCACTCTGGGCAGAATTATCTTTTATTTTTTCCAAACCACCCCTCTTGCCACTTTTAGTTACACCTCACAGCATATGGCATAGAGCTTTGTGGCTCAGGCCTGACTTCCCTGAGAGAGGCAGAACGGAGTGATAAATTGTTAAGGGCATTGATCTGGGCGCCTGATATTCTGGGTTTGAATCCCAGCTGTGTGGGATTTCCTCGCTGTGTGTCCCAGGAAGGTTTATCAACCTCTTTGTGTTTTAGTTTCCTATCTATAAGACGTGGCAAATAATATTACCTCAGGAAGTTATCGAAGGATTAGATGGCTTAATACATATGAAGCATTTATAATAGTATTTGAGCACGTGTAAGGGGTTATATCAATCTTTGTGATTATTATGAATACAGACCCAGACCGAACAGGTGTGTTTGAAGGGAAGCATCCCCAGGGTCCCTCCCTCCCCAACCCCCGGACCCTTGATGCCCAGGGCAGGCTGGTGGGATGTCCCCCGTCTCTGAACTCACCGGTGTGCATCGCACAAAGCTGCCGTCAGCCAGGACCAGCTCGTAGGCGGTGCAGATGTGTTGGAACAGACCGTACTTGTGCGATGATGACTCAATGCCCGTGCCCATGATCAAGCCCCCTGCAGAGACACGTGTGTTAGCCAGGCAGAGCTGTGGGGTGCAGGTTCAAGGGGGATTGGGTAAAGGGCACTTCATGGGAGCTGGGGTTGCTCACAGCACAAGGGAGACGTGAGAGGGCTGGCTGCTTGGGATAGATTTCCCATCTCTTTGGATCTGGAGAGGAGAGGGGAGGAGGAGCTAGGACAGGACCTGAGGGCTTTCCCAGCGTAGGGGAACGGACGTGAGAGCCTGTCAAAGGCGTTCACACCCTCACCTCTGGCCAGACCCAGCTTAGAAAACCATGTTCATTCATCTTAAGAGAGACCTTGATGAAAAGGGGGGTTGTCTGGGTGGCAGGATGCCGTGCTCTGTGGGAATAGTTACAGGAGCTAAAGGTGTTTGCCCTGGAAAGGAAAAGCTTTGGGGATCATGAATCCTCAGGAAGAAGAGCGGGACTAGACTTATTGTGTTCACTCTACAAGGCAGAACTGGAATAACGGACATGAGTCACAGGGACGCATATTTGCACCAGAGAGGAGAAGGTGCTGCCTAATAACCTGAGCTGCTCAGAGATGGAAAGGTAGGCAGTGAACGCCCTGCCTTTGGCGCTAGGTGGACAGAGGTGGTGGCTTCTGTCATGGATGGAATAGTGGCGGCTCCTGAACCAACACGGTGCCTCAGCTCTGACCCTACAGTCCTCACCCACTGTGAGGTCATCCAGCTCGGGCAACACAGGCAGGGTCCAGCCAATGGAGGTCAGCAGGGCAGTCACCTGACCCATGGTCACCAAGGGTTCCACACGGACAATCTGTTGACACAAGAAGAGAGACCCTGGGTCACAAGGAGGCTGCAAGGGCTACTGGGGGCTTCTCCACACAGAAGGTGTCATCCCAAACCTTCTCACACAATCACACAGGATTTCTACATGCCGTTTACGGCCTCTCTCTAGAATATGCCACTAGCTTTCGTTACAGTGAATGGGGTTTCTGGTGCTGGGTTTGCTAGTGTTTAATCTCGTCCTTTCAAATATTGTTACACTTAATACTTAGATTATTTTTCTTTGAGATTATAGAAGTGCTCATTTATTTGAAAGAAACCGCATATATGATAAAGACAAAAATCATCCATCCTACTTCTTCGTGTCATCCCAGCTATCAGTGTTAATACTGGAGTGTATTTACTTTCCGTCTTTTCCCACAGCATGTATGGCTATTTTGCATGTCGTAATACAACGCACACATAACACACAAATTCAGGCACGCATACACATATTTTTCTGCTTTGCTTTTTAAAATTTGACACTATGACCATCATCCCTTGCCATTAAATATTCTTGGAAAACACAATTTTTAATAGACACATTAACATGCCAACGTGTACTTCTGCTTCTAGTCCAGACGGAGCAACAGGGACCAGACTTACCCTGCTGCCTGAAAGCAGGAAACAGACAAAATAAGCAAAACGAGAGTTTCAACATCGTGGACATTGGGCAATGACGTTAATGAGCCCTGGGAGGCAGGAAACAAAGGGAGCCCTGTGAACGCCCAGCCTAATTCCCTGGAATCAGGCAGTGCAGGGAGGGGAAAGGCAGCGGAGCCCAGTGAACTCTGTGTTGAGAGCCGCAGAAGACCAAGGTGAGTCGAGTTTGCAGGACAGAGCACCGGAGGAGAGAACTACACAGAGAAAATTTCGAAGAGCCGCCAAGGATGCCCACCGAGTGTTCAGTCAAGTATGATCAGTGCGTCCACGTAAGGAAGTTACCGGAGGCTGAGGCTTGGGAAAGTGGCAACAATGCCAAGGGCTCGCCCAGGGAAGGAAGGAATATCTGTTCTCACAAGGCAGACTGGAGAACCTCAGGGTTCATAAGGCAATGGGGAGAGTATGACCTTGCCTCAGCAATGGGGAAGAACTATCCTTAGATTACCCGCTGCTTTGACCCCACCTGAAAAATCAAGACCCAAGAGGATCAAACTATTTCCCAGTAACATAGCTGTGTCCCAGAACAAAGCTCAAGAAGAGTTACAGGAACACAAAAATATTCAGCACCCAACAAGGTAAAATTCACAATGTCTAGAACCCAGTCGAAGCTTACCAGGTATGCAAAGAGGCAGGAGGATTTGACTCATAAAAGGAGGAAAATCAATCAATCTGTTTTGATAAAATAGGCCCAGATTTGGCAGAGATATTAAAATTAGCAAACAAGAACATTAAAATAATTGTTATAAACCAGTAATTATATTACTATATTCCCCATATTCAAAAAATTAAGTAGAGATGTTAAAAAGACAGTAAAAAGATCCTAATCAAACTTCTAGAAATGAAAACAACACCGGAGATGAAAGATACACTGGCTGGGATCAAAAGCAAAGTAGACACTGCAGGAAAAAAGAGCAGTGCACTCAAGGACACAGCAATTCGAACTCTCCTAAAGGAAACACCCAAAGAAAAATTTTTTTACAATGTTTACAGTGTATCAGTGAGCTGAGCCCTGGAACAACGTTAAGAAGTCTCATAGATGTGTGACAGTCCTCAAAGGAGAGCAGGAGACAGAAAAAAACACTTGAAGAAATAATGACCCCCACATTTCCCAAATTTGGTGAAAATTATAATGGATCCCAAGCACAAGAATTAGGAAAAAAAAACTATACCAAGGGGCATCATAATAAAATTGCTCAAAACTAATGATAAAATCTTAGAAGCAGCCAGAAATAAAAAAGACACGTTCCACGCAGAGGAACAAAGATCAGGATGAGAGGTTGCTTTGTTGGAAACAATGCAGGAAAGAAGACAGTGAAGCATCTTTAACTTACAGCGAAAAAAAACCCCTATCAGCCTAGAATTTCATACCCAGTGAAAACAACTTTCAAAAATGAAGGCAACCTAAAATGTGTTAGGATGGATTATCAAAAAACAAAACAAACAAAAACCCGGAAAATAACACGTGATGGTGAAGATGTGGAGAAATTGAAACCCTGGTGTACCGTTGGTGGGAACGCAAAATGGTATAGCTATTGTGGAAAACAGTATGGCAGGTCCTCAAAAAAGATTAAACATAGAATTACCATACGATCCAGCAATCCCACTTTTGGCTATATACCTGAAAGAATTGAATGCGGGACTTGAAAAGGTATTTGTACATCCACATTCCTAGTGGCATGATTCACAATAGCTAAAACATGGGAACAACCCAATGTCCATCAACAGATTAATGGATAAGCAAAATGTGGTGTTTGTATGTGTGTGTGTGTATATATATATATATACACACACACACACACACAATGAAATATTGTTCACCCTTTAAAAGGAAGAAAATTCTGCAATATGCTAGAAGATGAATGAACCTTAAGGACATTACGCCAAGCAAAATAGATAGGCACAAAAAAACAAATACTGTATGATTCCACTTATGAAGTACACTGAGTAGCCAAAATCACAAAGATAGAATTTGTTCAGTGTACTCTGAAAAACAGTTAAGATGACTGTGGTGCCTGGCGGGCTCAGTCTGTGGAGCATGTGACTCTTGATCTCAGGGTCATGAGTTCAAGACCCATATTGGGCATGGAGCCTACTTAAAAAATATGGTTTGGCAACTGGGTGGGTCTGCTGGTTAAGCGTCTGCCTTGATTTCAGCTCAGGGTCGTGAGATCAAGCCCTGCATTGGGCTCCACGTTGGGCATGGAACCTGCTTAAGATTCTCTCTCTCCCTCTCTCTCTCTCTGCCCCTCTCCCCACCGACAACAAAATAGGTTAAGATGAGAAATTTTATGTTATATGTAGTTCCCCAAAATAAAAAAGAAATGTAAAGGAAATGAAGGCAAAAACAAGAAAAATATTTTCAGACATTACAATAGCTGAAAGCTTCATCACCAGCAAAATCACCATACAAGAAATGTTGAAGGAATTCCTTAAGGCAGAAAGAAAATGAAACCAGATGGAAACACAAGGCAATGAAGAAATGGTAACTACAGTGGTAAGTATATAAGATTTTTTTCTTATTGTTTATATTTCTTCGAAAGATAACAGACTTTTAAATAATAGTGGGGTTTACAACATATAAAAGTATGACAACGATAGCACAAAGGTGGAAAGAAAAGAACCGGAAGTACTTTAATGTTAAGACCCTTACAATATACATGACATAGGATGCTATCATTTGAAGGTAGACTGGGATAAGTAAAGTGCAAACTATAAATCCTAAAACAACCGCCAAAAGAACAAAACATAAAGTTACAGGTAAGCCAACCAAAGAGTTAAAACAGGATTACAAAAATGATTCCATAATCCAAAAGAAGGCAAAAAAAAAAAAAAAAAAAAAGAAAAAGGGAACAAAGAACAAAGGGATAAATAGAAGACAAAGAACAAAGTGACAGATTTAAATCAAACCTTATTGATAATGGCATTAAATAAAAATGGCTTTAACATCTCAGTTAAAAGGCAGAGTTTGTCAGATCGGATTAAAAAGCAGTATCTAACTATATGTTGCCTGTAAGGAACACGCTTTAAATATAAGTGGACACCATGCCACCACTAGTCAAGAGAAAGATGAAATGACTTTATTAACCATATCAGATAAAGTAGATCTCAAAGAAGGTAACTAGGAATAAAATCAGTCATTTCATAATGATAAAGGGATTCATCAAGAGGACATAAATCATTCAATCAAGAGGACATAAAAATCCTAAACATTTATATACCTATTAGCAGAGCTTCAAAATACATGAAGCAAAACCTGATGGAGCTCTAAGAGAACTAAATCCACAATCACAGGCAGAGATTTCAATATCTCTCTTTCAATAATTGACAGCACAGAGAGAAAATTTGTTAAGAATATAGAAAACTTGGAACAACAAACTTGAATCAACAAACTTGACCTAACTGACATGCCACCCTAAAGAGCAGAATATGTGTTAAAAAAAATGCACATGAAACATTTTCTGGGCATAGCCCATATTCTGGGCAATAAAGTAAGTCTCAGTAAGCTGAAAAGGATTCTAATCATATAAAGTATGTTTTCTAACCATAACCGAATTAAATTAGAAATCGGTAATAGAAAGATCTCTGGGAAATTCCCAAATATTTGGAAACTGAATAACATGCTTCTAAATAAGCCATGAGTGAAAGCAATATCAAAAGGAAAACCAGGGATGCCTGGGTGGCTCAGTCGGTTGAGTGTCTGGCCCTTGATCTCAGCTCAGGTCATAATCCCAGGGTCGTGGGATTGAGCCCCACGTCAGACTCTGCACTGAGCATGGAGCCTGCTTAACATTTTCTTTCCCTCTCTCTCTGCTTCTCGCCTGTGCACACGCTCACTCTCTCTCCTAAAAAAAGAAAAAAGAGAAACCAGAAAGTATTTTGAAATAAATGAATGTGAAAAGATTCAAAATTTGTGGGATTGTTTTAAAACTGTGCTTAGGGGGAAAATTTATAGCACTAAACATCTATATTAGAAAAAAAAGGCCTAAATCAATTACCTCAGCTTTCAACTTAAAAAAACTAGACCAAATTAAGCGTAAAATTAAATGCAAAGTAAGTAAAAGAAAGGAATTAAGAAAGATCAAAGCAGAAGTCAATGAAATAGAAAACAAACAAACCAAAAGTAGAGAAAAATCAATGAAACCGAAGCTACTTCTGTGAGAAGATCAGTATAGTTGACTAACCTCTAACTAGACTGGTCGGGAAGAAGAGAAGAGTCACAAATGACCAATATCAGGAATGAAACATGTGGCATCACTACAGATTCTACAGGTGTTCAAAAGACAGTAGGGGAGTATTATGAATAACCTAATGTCAATTCATTATACAACTTGAAATAGACAAACAGCTTTAGAGACACAAACTACCAAGCTCACCAAGAAGAAACAAACTGAAGAATCATAGTGCTATTATAAATTTTTATTTTGTAGATAAAAACTTGCTCACAAAGAAAAATCCAGGCCCAGATGGTTTCACTGTTAATTCTACTAATTACTGCATGAAGAAATAATACCAATTTTATACAAACACCTCCAGAAAAATGAAAAGGAAGGAGTACTTCCCAACTCATTCTTAGGGACTTATTATAAAGCGACAGCAATTGAGACAGTATGGTATTGGCATACAGATGGGCAAACAGATCAACAGAACAGAAGATCCTAGAAACAGACCTACGTATATGAACAATGATTTTCAACAAAGGAACAAAGCCAATTCAGTGGAGAAAAGATTATCTCTTCAACAAAAGGGGCTAGAACAACAGGAAATCCACATACAAAAAAATATTTTTCACCCACATTTGATACCATATGCAAAAATTAACTCCAAATGGATCAAGGTCTTAAATGTAAAATAGAAAACTGTAATACTTCTAGAAGAAAACATAGGACTAGGGCAAGACTTCTTAAATAAGACATCACAAATACAACCTATGAAAGAAATTAATATACTGAACTCCAAAGTTAACTCTGGTTTTCAAAAGAAGTCAAAAACTGGAGAAATATTTGCAAATTGTGTATCTGATGAAGGACTTGTTTCTAGAATATATAATAGGAAAGCAACCCAATAAAAAGACTCAACCTAAGATTTGAACAGGCACTTCACCAAAAAAGATACACAAATGGCAAGTATGCACATGGAAAGATGCCCATCGTCAGTCATTAGGAAAATGGAAGTTAAACCACGATGAGCTACCACTACAGACCCATTAGGATTAAGACCAACCACACCAAGTTTATGATGATGTGGAGCCACTGGAACGCTCGTGGGAATGTGAAATGCGACAACCGCTTTAGAAAACAATTTAACCATTTCTTAAAAAGTTAACCATACTCCCATCATAGGATCCAGCTATCCCACTTCCAGGTATTTACCCAAAAGAAAGTATAGGTCCATATAGAGACTGTACACAAATACTCCTAGCCACTCGGTAATAGCCCCAAACTGGAAACAACCCAAATGTCCATCGATAAGTGAATGGGTAAACAAACTGTGATCTACATAAACAATGGAATACTACTCATCAGTAAAACAGAACACACTTCTGATACTTGCTTCAACATGGATGTATCTCAAAATTACTATGCTGAGTGAGGGGCACCTGAGTGGCTCAGTTGGTTGAGTGTCTGACTTCGGCTCAGGTCATGATCTCCTGGTTTGTGGGTTTGAGCCCTGAGTCAGGCTCTGTGCTGACAGCCTGGAGCCTGGAGCCTGCTTCAGACTCTGTGTCTCCCTCTCTCTGCCCCTCCCCCCCCAAAAATAAATAATCATTAAAAAAAAATTATGCTGAGTGAAAGTTGTCAGACAAAATAAGAAAGAGTACCTAATGCCTGATGCCATTTATATGAAACTCAACATACAAACTAATGATACAAAGCAGGCCATTATTTGCCTAGGAATGTGGGGGGAAGAGGCAGGTAGGGGGCTAAACAAGGGATTCCCAAGGGGCACAAGGAAACTTCTGGGGGCAATGGGTATGTTCATTGTCTTGATTGTGCATACATATGCCAAAATTCATTGTCATGGGACACCTGTGCACTATTTCATATCAAGTATATATCAATAAAGCTGCTTAGGAAAAAAAGAAAAGACACAGGGACATTAAGCGACATGGCCAAGGCCTCACAACAAAATGCCATAGTGTGGATACACCATATCTAATAACTCCCTACTACTAGGGTATTGTGTGATCTTCCATTAGAAATAAAATTGTGACAGAAAGAGAAGGAGGGAGGGAGGGAAAGAGAGAGAAAGAAAGAGAGAGAAAGGAAAGAAGGAAGGAAGTAAAGAAAAGAAAAAAGTAAAGGAAAGAAAAGAGAGAGGGAGAAAGGGAAGAAGCAAAGGAAGGAAGGAAGGAAGGTAGGAAGGAAGAAGTGATACAATCCCCCTGTGCTGTCTTTGATTTAGACTTATTTCCTTTGTCCTTATGCCAAGAAAAACCATTGGACAGGACAAAGATTAAGCACATGTCTAAGTCTATTAACAAGTGGGTCACCCTTCCTCCTTGCCGCCTCCAAAGCCCATTTTTTACCAGAATGCTTCCTTACTGGGAAGAGGTAATGGGTTGCATTTTCTCTCTCCTCTTTGCCCACGATTACCCCATCCTTTCTTCCCATGGAACTGCTGACAATCAACAGGTCTCCCTGAGCTCAATTTGCCCCTCCTGGGGAACAAGGCTATGACTGATCTCTTCCAAAGCTATGAGGTTTTGAAGGATGGCAGAGCCTTCTGTGATGACCAGGGGTCTTGGTCCCGTCCCCGCCGGGGTCTTCTTGGTTGAAGTCTCCCTGTGAGTCACTTGCACCAGGGGTAGTGCCCCACCTGCTCCCCGAGCCGGGGAACTGTGGCCCTCTCACCTGTTTCTTGGTGTCTACCTCCAGAATGTCCATCAGGTTGATCATGATGTTTTTGTGTGTCTTCTTGTACTTCCCGACCCGCAGCGAGACAGTGAGCCAGCCGGGGCGTCCCGTGCACATGAAAGTCTTGCTGCCCTGCTCCTTCCATTCCCGCACCTGCAACAGTGGGACAGAGACTGAGCTGGCCCCACCAGGGGTCCCCAGCGCAGCTCGCGGCCCTGTTTTCATGAGAGGGCGCCTGGAGTGACGCCTTCCCGTGTGAGCAAATATTTACTGAGCCTCTGCATCCTGCCAGGCCCTGGCAGGCCCACAGGCCTTTCCCTCTGAAACCTCCCCGGCTAGTGTGGCCAACAGGAAAGCCGAGGTGTTACCACACCCCCAAAACAGGATGAAGAAAGAGCTAAAAAACAGGATCAAAGTCCTATGGAAACAACTCTAACTGGGAAGCTCGGGAAAGGTTTTGTAGCCGTCATAACACAACCTGACAAGGGAAAACCATTTACTGGGTGCCCCCACTGTGCCAGGCACCCACTGTATACTGTGGGTACTTTACTTCTCCCAGCAACCCCAGCAGGGCGGGATGACCAGCCCTCTTTTGTAGGTGAGAAAACCGAGAAGCAGAATAATTTGGTCAACCAGTGAAGGGCAGAGCCCAGATTCACAGGCAGGACTGTCCAACTTCAGACCTGGAAAGATAGATGTGCTTGTGTTAACGGTCAAGAACAGAATAACAGTTAACACTCATTACTGAGGCTCATTATGTGCCAAGCCCTGTTCTAAGCATGTGTGTGTATGTGTGTGTGTGTGTGTGTTAACCCGTGTCACTTGAAGGGTGAGAGTAGGGGCAGGGAAGGACCACCAATCCGATGGAAGGAAGAGCTTTGCAAAACCTCTACTCTAAGTGACCAGAACACAAAACACCGAGAGCAAACGGCGAGGTGCCAAGCCTATCAGGAACATGGGAGGAAGTGTCCCCTTCCTACTGAGAAGGACATCTGTCGCTGTGAGCTTCGACCACCCATTTCCTCATCATATGCTTCTAATATTCCCATCTTCCTTTGGTCCAGGTGATGCTGAGTCTAGCCCTGCCCCAGAAGGTGGGCACAGGACTGAGGTCTGATTCCATTCTTCGGGCCATAGTGACAGGTTCAGGGATGGGCCCAGGATCCCAGTCAAGACAGTAAGACCTGTTCTAGGAGAGGTGCTCCCATTTTACTGGGGTTGCTGAGCTGGTTGGATGAAGCTGCTGGGGTTTCCACAGGGAAACGGGTCTCCCTGAGAATGAGGTCAACCCGGAGGAAAGCAGAGCCAAAAGATGGCAGAGGGATGGAGAGTTGGGAGATTAGGGACAGGCGATCCTGGATCCAGTCATACCTGAGCCAGTTTTACTCCTGGACTTTTCAGGACCTGGGCCAATAAAATCCCTTTTTGTTCAGGCCAATCTGAGTTTGGATCCTATCACATGCAACCAAGTTGTGGAGGACGTTGCATTGAAGCAAGAGCTGTTTGTGAGGCAAACCACTCAACATGGGGGAGAACTTTCCTACCATCAGAGGCCAGAGCACCCTGTGAAACACAGGTGTTCGAGCAGAGGAGGGTTACTGAGGAAGAGATTTCTGTGAAGGGGTGAGAGGTGGGATTCCACCATCAAGCAGGCCTTGCCCCTGCCTGACTCTGCAGTCCCAGGACTTCAAACTCAGCGGTGCAGGAAATGGATTGTGGGTGCGTCGGATGGGCCACGGGAAGTGAGTCTGAGGTTTTAAAGCCTGAACCACCGGTTGGACTGGATCCTGATGCGAACCAAACAAGAATCTGGGCAGGGAGGCAATGTTCTTGTGACCACGTGCCAGAGAGAGGTGGGGACGGCCAAGATAAGGGGCAACTACTTAAGTGGCTGGTCAGATGGCTGTTACCACGAGCTAGGTGTGAGGCAACAGAACCAGACCTTCTGGGTGGAATGGAAAGGGCTGGGAAAGAAGATAGGTCAGAGTTCAGGCTCTAAAACCAGGCTGACCTGGGCCTGGGGTCCAGCCCCATTTACTAGCTATACCCACTTGGACACATCACTACAGCTTCAGCTTCAATTTTTCCACCTGTAAAACAGGCATAAGACCTACCAGGGTTGCTGTGAGATTAGAAATGATGGACATCAGGGGCACAGGCGGTGGCACATGGCAGGTCCAAGGCAGTGGGCTGGTTTGGGCAAGCCCCTTGTCTTCCGGTCCAGTGAACCCTATGGCTTCGTTCAGGTGAACAAGCGCTCACTGGGCTGCTCTGGGCCAGACCCCATGGGCCCGATGTGAGTTGGACAACGGTCCTTGCCTTCAAGGAGCTCGCACTCTGATTGGTGGGGAGGAGGGGGGGCGGTGACAAATACATGGAGAATCTGAGCAAGTGGAAAGAGCTAGGAAAGAGGGTGCAACTGGAAGGGAGGGTAGGCAGGGCTCTGGAGCTGTGACTGATCAACTGAGGCCAGGGCAGCCCACGCAAGGCAGTTCCAGACGCTGCATCCTGCCACCCAGTCCAAGGTCTTATCCTTCATGGGAGTGGCCCTCAGCATCCATCTTCCCACTCTTGCTTGCAGCACCCAGCCCCGCGCCAACAGAACATGGAGGCTGCTACACCTGCGGTGAGGGTGGTGGCAGGAAACAGAAGCTCCTTGCAACCTAACACCCCTAAGAGAGGAACATAAGCAGGGGCAGAGGGAGCCAAGAAAATGCCCAGACCCGATGCTCATGCCAACGCTGGGCACGGAGAAGGAGGCTCCACTGTGAGCACCGGCTGGGGCACAGGCTCCGGAGGCGCAGACACGGAGGAGGACTTCCAGAGTTACTGGAGATGCCTCCCCAAGGAGTGAACGCCAGGCCCAGAGCCGCGCCGCGAGGCTCCTCGCCCTGGCTGGGTGCTACTTTCTCACTTTAGTCCTTCAGTCTACAGGAGTCCACAGCTCCCGGCTGCTACAGAGTAAACTCCAAACTCAAGGCCCCGCCCCAACCCAGCTCGGAACTGACTTCCAACCTTCTCCCGCTCTGGACCTTGGCTCAAATCCGACCCTCCCCCTGACACCTCTTCCTCCCTACTTCCCAGTCTCTAGTGCCAGCTCCACCTCCCAGAGGGCCTCCCCGCTCTGAGACCGCTTGGGACTGGTGGCAGCCACCTGTGCACGGCTCACCTTCCCCTATCTCGTGATCCTTTATATCCCTCTGGGGACCCGCACGTGCTCCGCACATAGTAGGCACTCCACAGACACCGAGCAACGTTCTGTCCCCCGAAGGCCTTTGCTCACTCCGTTCCCTCTCCGGGAAGCACCACCCCCCCATCACATTTTGAGTTCAAACCCCCCTCCAAAACCGGCGCACCGCCCGCCACCTCGCACCCGGCGTGGCGCTCTCAGCGCGCACGACCGAGTGCCGCGGACCGGCTCCGGTGTGCCCCGCCCGGCGCCGCTCACCTGCTTCTGGATGTCCCGCACACGCTGCCCGTGCAGCCGCGGCGCGCTGCTGAGCTTGAACACCACCCAGGCGCGCACGTAGTAGTAGATGTCGAAGATGAGCGAGAGCGGCAGGAGGAAGAGGCACACGAACACCCAGCGCTGGTGGATGAGCACGAACTCCAGCCCCTTCACGCGGACCCAGAGCAGGAAGAGCAGCGCGCACACGGCCAGCGACACGGCGGGCTCCATGGTGGGGCCAGCGGCGCGCCGCGCGGGGGAGGGGGTGGCAGCTCGCGCCGCCTGTCACCGCCACCCGCTCCTCGCCCGCCTGCGCCCGCGCCGCCCGCAGCCCGCTCCCGGGGAGTCTTGGGGTCGCGTCGCCGCCTCGCGATTGGCTGGGGTCGCAAAGGTTCGGTGGGCCGAGACCCGGCTGGCGACCAATGGTGAGCCGCGCCGGAGATCGGACCAGGAAACCGCTGCTTTTATTGGCTGCGGGAGTCAGGCCGCTCCACCCTCTTCTCTCCGACGCGTGGGGAGGGGTGGCCGGGGACACGCGCGCTGGTGGGGTCAACTGCGCCCTGCGGTGCTGGAGGCTGTGCGGACGCGGGCGGCGGCGGTCGAGGGATGCGGCTGCTGCCCCTGCTCCTTAAGTGGTGCCTCCTCGAGGGTCGCGTTAAGCGGTCATGCGTTGGGTTACTTCCGACGGGTGCGGTGGGGGCTCCCCACCGCCCTGGGTCAGCCACCCTGCAGCTTGGCCCAGGATTCCTGTCCCGGCCGGCCGGAGAGGATGCAAACCTGGCCTTGACCTCGGCAGGTCAGGTCACTCCGTGCCCGCAAGACCACATAATGCACCTTTTATTTAGTCTTGAGGCGCTTTCTGTAGATTCATTTGAGTTACACAGCAGTTCTTTTTGGGCGGTGGGTAGTAGTGTGAGCCCCATTTTATCCACGAGGAAACAATCCAGAAGCGTGAAGACCTGTCCCTGAACTCCAAAAGGCTTTTGAGGGACAGGCTGTGGTCAGCACCCTTCCCCGTTTTCCACTTGCCTGAGGCAGATAGGCAGGACTGGAGGGGGAAGAAGGAAGGAAGGAGTCCCAGCCATTGCAAACGCAGTAGCGGCCACTGTGCCCTGCAGTGTCGCAAGCCCCAGGGGTGGGGTGCTCTGGGGCAGTCAGTACAGAGAAGTCATGACTGTTACCGGCGTTTCACCTCAATTCTGTAGAAAGCAGGTTGTTTTTTCTAATATTTTGGAAAGTGTAAGAGATTTTTATTTTAGAAGCTAAACATGACTGATCAGGTCCTACACTGGTCCTGCTTACCTATCCACTTCCCTCTCTTTCATCTTTGCAGAAACATGCACTCTTAGGTGGTTCCCTGGGCCCCATTATCCCTCATTTTTTCATTGCCTCTGGAATGCTCTTACCCAGGTCCTTAGTAGAGCTAACCTTAAACACATCCTTGAAACCAGCTCAGGGCCACCTCTAAAACTACATTTATGGCACTTCCTTCCCCTTTCAGGTGCTCAAAAAAGAGAGTGCATCTGTCACGATTCTTTCACGTTATTTTTAAAGTATCTATGTGTCTTTCACCCCCACAGACAGCTTTAGGGCACATGATGTCTCGTTCACTTTTGTATTTCCAGTTTCTAGCATAATGCTTGATGTTAGACACTCTGGCTTTTGTTGACCAATGAATGAATGAAGAATGTGGGCTGAGGCTCAAATATTCATTGGGCTTTAAAAATGAATAGTCTAGGGGCGCCTGGGTGGCTCAGTGAGTCAGGCGTCTGACTCTTGATTTCTGTTCAGGTCATGATCTCACAGTTCATGGTTTTGAGGCCCGCACTGGGTTCTGTGCTGACAGTGCGGAGTCTGCTTCGAATTCTCTCTCCCCCTCTCTCTGCCCCTCCTCTGCTCGTGCTCTTCTCTTTCTCTCAAAACCAATAAACTTACAAAAAAAAAAAAAAAAGAATAGACCTGTTTTGTCTTATACAACAGCTCCTAGCTATTGGCTTGTGGCCAATCCAAGCTGAGATGTACTTTAAGTGTAAAACACACTGGATTTCAAAGGCAGTACAAAAAAGAGAATGCAAAATATTTCATTAATAATTTTTATATTGATTACACATTGAAATGGTGTTTTGATGCCCTGGGCTAAATAAAATATTGAAGTTGATCTCACTTGCCGCGTTTGCTTTTTAAAGGTGGCTACTAAAAATTGTTAAATGACAGATTTGTCTCAAGTTCTATATCTCTGAAGCTCCAGTCAAGAGGGGGCAATTGAAATGCAAACTTCATACACGAAGTTACCCTGCAGCCACTATGGAAAAGGCCTTTCCTCTGCTTCCTCTGCCTGAACTCAAACATTGGAACTGTTAGAGAGGGCTTTGCTTTAAAAGCTTAACCATCCTAAAACAACAACAATAACAAAAAAGCAAAAAAAAAAAAAAAAAAAAAAGGAAAACACACACACACACACAAAAACCTTAACCATTCTGAGCGTCGTTGGACTATTAGGTAATTGGGAAAGTTAAGTTCTACCTAAACATCACCGTTAGACTGAAGTGTGTTGTCCTTTGTAGGAGAAACCTCGAAATGACTGCTGATCAGGATAGTTTACACTAGGGAAGAGGAGGAAGAAGCCTCAATAAGACTGAGAACTCTCAAAGAAGGAAAGGAACAAAAACATACTCAGGACAGTTGTTTACCCAGCCCGCGTGTTCTCATTCTCTCTTCCTGCCTACCCGCCTGCGTCTTTGATTCTTCTTTTCTGTCTCCATAAACCTCAACTTTTGGGGCTGCTATTGTCGAGGTGAGAAAAATAGTAACCTCCAGTTGGGCCAATTAATTAATTTTACCTTTTAAATGAACATGTAGCAAAAGGGCTTATGATTGTGTACCGTTTATGAATGTTAGCACATGGAGGGGTTCTTGTAACCACCAACACAATCATCACCCCCAAAAACTCCCTCCTTTGAGGTCATGTCCTTCTCCCACCTTTAGCCTCTGGTGACCGCAGCTGTGTTCTCAGTTGTATAGTTTTGTCTTTTCCAGAGGTAAAGGTCATATGAACAGAATCAAATCATACAGTTTATTACCTTGGGTCCGTTAATTGTTGGTAGAGGATTATTTATAGTGGTAAAACACATACAACAATGATCATTGTAGCTATTTTTAAGTGGGACAGTTCAATGGTATTAAATACATTCACATTGTAGTGCATCTATCACCACCATTCAGCCCCATAATTCCTTTCATCTGAAACTTTGTGCTTTTTACACAATAACTCCCCATTCTCCCCTCCCCCTCTCATCTCATTCAGAGAGAAGAACCACCATTCTTGACTTGAGTTTGACTACTCAAAGTTTCTCATAGAAGTAGCTTACTTCATTTAGCATCATGTCCTCAAGGTTCATCCTCGTTGTAGCATACTACAGAATTTCCTTCCTTTTTAAGGTCGAAATATCCCATTGTATGTACCGCTTTTGACTTATCCATTCATCCATTGATGAACACTTGGGTTGGCTCCGTGTGTTAGCCATGTCCACAATGCTGCTATCAACACGGGTGGACAAATGTCCTTTCGAGATCTTGCTTTCAATTCTTTTGGGTATAGACCCAGAAGTGGGCTTGCCGGATCCGATGATAATTTTATGCTTAACAGGAAACTGTTTTCCACAGCAGCTGCACCATTTTCTGTCTTCACCAACAATACACAAGGGTTTCCATCTTCTCCACATCCTTGTCAACACTTGTTTTCTGGGTTTTGGTTTGCATTTTCTTTTTCATAGTGGCTGTACTAGTGGGTGCGAGGTGGTAACTTGTTGTGGTTGTGATTTGCATTTCCCAAATGATGAGTGATGTTGAGCATCTTTTCATGGGCTTATTAGCCATTCGTATACCTTCTTTGGAGAAATGTCTGCTGAAATCTTTTGCCCATTTTTGAGTCGGGTTTGTGGTTTTTGGGGTTTTTTTGGTCATTGTTGAGTTTTAAGAGTGCTCTATGTATTCTATATATTAATCCCATACCAGGTGTATGATTTGCAAATATTTTCCCCATCCCGTGGGTGTTGGGCCATTAATTTGTGCCCAAGTCAAGGAAGCTCCCTTTGGTGGGGAGTCTCTTCATAAATGCACATTGTTGTTAATAACTGTACATTATTTACATGAAAGCCCAGTCAGAATGCTTAGGAATAGGATGTTCTGGTGAACAAGCTCTCAGATTAACTGGAGAGTCAGCAAAATCACTTTTATAGTTTGACAACGTAGCAGACTTCCTATAATGTGCATCCCCGTTTCTTTCATAATGAATATAACCTAATCAATACAAATCGTTGTTTTGTTTTTTTTTTAAGAGGAAGAGAGAGCGGTGGGAGGGGAGAGAGAGAGAGAATCTCAAGCAGGCTCCACGCTCAGGCGGAGCCTGACACGGAACTTGATCCCACTACCCTGGGATCATGACCTGAGCCAAAATTAAGACTTGGACACTCAACTGACTGAGCCACCCGAGCGCCCCAATAATTTTTTTTATGAAGGAGCTCAATAAACACCAGAGTCCTAACAAAGAGCATCTCCTTATATGCATACAATACATCTACTGAGATTGTTTGGTCCTTGCGATTAGTCTGAGGGGTAGCAATGCAGCAGACTATTGATCTATATTGTTTTATTTAAAAAAATTTTTTTCAATGTTTTCATTTATTTTTGAGACAGAGAGAGACAGAGCAGGAGCAGGGGATGGGGCAGAGAGAGAGGGAGACACAGAATCTGAAGCAGGCTCCAGGCTCTGAGCGGTCAGCACAGAGTCCGACGCGGGGCTCGAACTCACGGACCGTGAGATCATGACCTGAGCCGAAGTCGGCCGCTTAACCAACTGAGCCACCCAGGCGCCCCGATCCATATTGTTTTTAATAAATAGGGACATCAGACTTGGGGGGCCTAAACCTGCCTGATCAGTGTCTTAATCTGGTGAGTAGATAAGCCAAAATATGGCTCTCATCTTCTGGATTTTTCCATCACTTGAATACCCTCCCTTGATTACTGGGGGAAGTGCCGTTTCCTGTGGTTCAGTTCCATGACATAAAGTGGAAATTTCAGAATAGGGTTTCTTAAAATGTAGTCTGCAGACGATCCACCTCAGAACGCTGGCCAAAATGCCAGTTCCTGGACTCACACATCCCACTGCATCTAAACCTTCAGAGGTGAGTCCCAGGAATTGGCTCTTTAAAAGGTCTTCAAGTTATGCTTATGCTTGCTAACATTTAGGAGATTGGACTGAATGTTTCTTGACTCTGAAACTTCTCTAAGACTATTTTATATACATAAGCCCTATATATATAAATATATAAATATATATTATATTTATTAAATTAATAATTAAATTAATAATTAAATTAATAATATATATTTAAGCCCTAATAAGAGGTTCTTATATATTTATATATATATATAAGAGGTTCTTATATATTTATGTTTAATATTATATTTATTAAATTAATAATTAAATAAATAATTAAATTAATAATATATATTTAAGCCCTAATAAGAGGTTCTTATATATTTATATATATATATAAGAGGTTCTTATATATTTATGTTTAATATTATATTTATTAAATTAATAATTAAATAAATAATTAAATTAATAATATATATTTAAGCCCTAATAAGAGGTTCTTATATATTTATATATATATATAAGAGGTTCTTATATATATATATATATGAGGTTCTTATATATATATATATATATATATATATAAGAGGTTCTTATATATATATATATATAAGAGGTTCTTATATATTTATGTTTAATATTATATTTATTAAATTAATAATTAAATAAATAATTACATTAATAATATATATTTAAGCCCTAATAAGAGGTTCTTTTCCCTCGCAAAGTGCCGCTTTCACCTAAAAGTGTATCCAGAAAACTAATTTCAGGTAGTCAAGATTTCATTGTCTTATTACCTTGACTTTCTTAAGAAGAGTAAGCAGTTTTCCAAGTCTCCAAGATAAGACTTTAACTGGATTGTAGGGGAGTTGGCTTTCTTATACTAGTGGATGGAGTCATTCATTCATTCATTCACTCAGTCTCTCACTTGTGATGCTTTTGGCCGCACGTAACTCAAACAGCCACAAGAAGAAGGGTGCTTATTTTCTTATGTAGCAAGAAGTCTGAACATAGGTTGACCCAGAGTTCGTTAATTCACTGGCTTGGTGATATCTTGAAAGATCCACATCTTCCTCTCAGCTGCCTACACTGTCATTCTCAGGTTATCTTCTATGATGACGGCTGGAGTGACCATCGTTCCAGAAGATACAGCAACATCCAGCAGAAGAAGGAGAATCCATTCTAGGTGGAGATTATTGATGTATAGGAACCGTGAAAAGTACTGGGGATAGAGCAGTGAACTAGACACAGTCCACACTCTGACAGACCATTGTGGGGGAATCTATGATGGGAAAATTTCCAGTAAATTTTCATTATCACACATATTTTCGAACACATGAAATTTTCTTAAATTTCTTTTTATATTTGAAAACCAATTGACAAATTGCTCTCCACAAATGCTATCCACGGGGTACAAGAATAGCTATATCTCTACACCCTTACCGACATTACAGAATGCCATGATTATTTTGATGGTACTAACTGCAGACCACGTAGCTGGTTGTGCCCTTTGGCCTGTCCTGTGTCTCTCAACAGACACGCGAGCAGTTTGCTTAAGACCAGCCCACTATAAAGGATATCCAGCCACCAGTCTCCTTTTCCAGCTTGCCATAATGACCAGCTGTCAGTGCTTTCTAGATAGGAAGGACTGAAGCCAGTGTTTCCGACTGGCTGGTGATCACCTTTCGGTGATCGAAAGGCAGTCTGCACAAATTAGGGCATTACCGATCTCTCTCCTTGGCACTCGCAGCCCAGAGAACTTCCACGCTTTACTGGCATTCCCAAGGGCAGCTCTTGGGGGAGTAGAGCCATCTCCTAATCTCCATGTGCCCAGCACACAGCACAAGGCCAGTGTCTCCAAGTCAACCGATCCCGAGCCTGATTCTTGGATGAGAATCATTTCAATTTCTTCTAACAAGCAGAACATCCCTTGAACAAAAACGATTAGCACATAAGCCCTACGTACACACATACAGAAATAACTACATACAAACACACAAAAAGCAATAGTTTTATGTACCCAAACTACATACAAACAATATCTGCGTTCACTCAGTGGCCAGACTACAGAAGCTCACTGTTGGAATCACCAGTGAACTGGGCAGAGTAAAGGTTGGCGGTGCCCATTTCATTCTGATTGTTCTGTTTGAATCCTGACTCCCATAAATTAACCTCGGGCAAATTACTTCACTGCTCTAGGTAAGTTCTAGCATGTAGTGAGTTCTCAGGGAGAATTGCCTGCCATTACCATTTCGCAACAGAAAGGGGCAACTCTCTTTGATCTTTTATTGAGCCTATGACCCTTATTCCTTGTAAGAGACAAGTGGTCTCAAAGTCACAGGCTATTGACTTAAATTGATGTGTAAAATGAAACCACTGATTTAATAAGCTTGGTAGCCTGACATTCTTTGGATGATAGGCAGAAGAACAAGCTGACACATGGGCGGTTTAATGAGGGACAAACAGTCCTCTGTAAGTAGCCTCCCTGAGGGCATGGTTGTGGGTCTGAGAGCACTTTATGGTATTAGATGTGCTTAATGATCACTGGAAGCATTAATGAAAGGTCAAATATGTTCTGAGTAAGCTGTTCCGCCAGGCAAAGAGGTGTATAATGTCTTTTTAAAAGACGCCTGAACTTAACTTTGGAAGGGATCTCTTAGAGAAAACACTTCATCGAAACTCTTACTCGCCCAGGGGTAGCGCGTCCTCGATGTTAGAAGTACATGGACCAAAAGGATTTTTTAAAAATGAAGAACCATCCCAGGGTTTCCAGCTTGCTCTTTTGCCATGTGAAGAAACCAACTAACAAAAGAACCATCATCTATTATCATTCTCCTTCGGCGAAAGAAAGGCAATTTCGACACCAGAAAAAGTCAGAAGGTCATAGTCTTGGAATGAAGAGCAGTCTTTCACATTGAACACATTTAGCAATTGTGAAACATGTGATACATTTCATAATTTTTCTGACGTCTGGGAGCATTGTTAGGGACCAACCAAACAGGTCTGGGGTTTGGAAGCTATTACCCTCTTGGGAACTGAACGGTTCTCAAAGTGTAAACATGGGCTAGCTGCACTATCACTTGGGAGCTGGTGACAGGTGCAAAGTCTCAGGCCCCACCCCAGGCCTTATGAAGCAAAAGTTCTGGAAGCAGGCGCATCAATTTGGGTTTTGGCAAGCTGTCTGAGTGATTCTTACATACCCATACATGAGGACAATTATTGTAAACCTTCGTAAATATTTGCTCTGGAAACCCTCCAGTAACAGGATCCCACCATCTGGCAAAGAGGGTTTTCCCAGTGTGAGTCACCTCAGGTGGTTAGAAACTCCTAGAGTAGCCTCCACGGTCCCAGTTCTGCCCTTTTGAGCCATGCTGAACCAGTCTTCCCTGTCTCCTCCCATGTGACAACCCTGTACATTTGAAGGCGACTATTACAGTTCCCTTCCTCCACATAAAAACCACCACTCATCTTAACTGGTCTTCAGAGGACATAATCTCTAGTCCTTTTGTCAGCCTGGCTGCCCTCATCTGAAGGCCCTTGTATTATTATTATTAACAACGAGCATTCCTTGACCACTTGTTCCTAAGTGTCCATGCACTGCCCAGGCATATTCCATGGGCTTCCACCTTGGGTCTTCTCAACGGCCCTGCAAAGTTGGTCTGCTGTCTCCAGTCCACAGAAGGAAAAGAGGCTCGGGAGGTCAAGTAACATGCCCAGTATCAGTCAGCTTTTAAGTAGCTGAACCAGGATTCCACATCCCACTCTACAGGGCTTACATTTCCATCAAAATCTTGTTAATTTAGGGGAGGCTGAGCCCGGGAGACATGGGCGTGAGGGCTGAGTATGTAACATGTGGGTAACAGCATGGACTCTGGGGTCAAACACATGGGGTTGAGTTCCGTTTTCTGCAGATACTAATTATATGACCCTGGGTGTGTTTCCCATTTGCTCAAAGCCTTCATTTCCCCATCTGTACAATGAGGCTAATGATAGTTTCTACCTCGTAAGGCTGCTATGAGTAGCAAATGAATTAGCGCTTATAAAGCCCTTAGCAAGGTGCGCAGGTTGTAGTAAGTACTCAGTAAATATCTCTGTTATTACTGAACAGATGTACTCAGCAATTATATAGTTATAATAGAGATGGGTTGTATTAAGACACATCTGTATTACAGCAATATAAATCATTGTTTTCTTTCCAGCTCCACTGACCGCTTACTTATTTCCAGCCCTGCTCTGCTTCAGCAACTTCCTAACTTGTCCTCGGCCTCCCATTTCTCACTTTTGCACCAACCCACATATGCTGACAGGCTCGTCTTCCTACAGCCTAGCTCGGATTGTATGTGTCATTTCCCTGCTGAAATAGCATCTGCAGAGTATGTTCAAGTTTCTCTTCCAGGCTAAGTAAGGTCTGTATATGCTATGGCCCTCAGTTCCCACTCTTCCCTTGTCCCCACTGTTGCCCTACATGGACTCTGGTTCCAGCTGAACTGAGTTCCGGGACTTTCTTCATGCAGGAAGTTACTCTGCAGTTTTTCCCATGCACTCTGGTCACCATTTCCACCTTACCCTCTCCTACCCGGTGGCTTTCTGTCTGCGAGTTTTTTCAATGATCCAGTACAACTGCTCTTACGAAACTTTTCCTACAACTCCCAGAGAGAGGCAGGCAGCTTCTTCCTTTGAACCCATTTGGTTTTTAGTGCCTGAATTATATTAGTGTTAGGAAAAGCACTTAGATCCTGCCATCAGATAAACCTGGGTTTCAGTTCTGAATCTCCCTCTAATTAGTGTATCTTATCCCTGAGGTTAAAGTTCTTTATCTGCCAATCAAAGAAAACGAAATCCCACTCATGAGGTATCTGTGAAGACAAAAGGAGACTAGGAGATTCAACCCTGTTCCCTTCTCCCCTACATGCACCACATGACTTCTATCCCCTATTTGTTGACAGTGAAGACTTCCTCTTTACCGTGTTGGTATCTCTCCTGGTGCTTGGAATAATTCTTCGTATACAGATGCTCGACAAGTACATGTTAAACGCAACTAACTGCTTCTTACTAGCCGAGTGGTCACAGTTCACGTAACCTCTTGAGCATCTGTCTTCTTGTCCTTAATTAGCGGTTTTTAAAAAATGTTTTATTATTTATTTTTGAGACAGAGAGAGAGAGAGAGAGAGACAAAGGATGAGCAGGGGAGGGGCAGAGAAAGAGAGGGGGACACAGAATCTGAAGCAGGGTCCAGGCTCCGAGCCATTGGCACAGAGCCTGACGTGGGGCTCGAACCCACGGACTGTGAGATCACGACCTGAGCCGAAGTTGGTCGCTTAACCAACTGAGCCACTCACGTGCCCCTAAAATTAGTGATTTTTTAAAAAAGTTTATTTATTTATTTTGAGAGAGGAGAGAGAGAGAGAGAGAGAGGAAGAGAGAGAGGATCCTAAGCAGGCTCTGCATTGTTAGCGTGGAGCCCGATGTGGGACTGGAACTCACGAACCTCGAGATCATGACCTGAGCTGAAACCAAGAGTCGGACGCTTAACCGACTGAGCCACCAGGCGCCCCTAACATTAGTGGTATTAAAAAATAATCTTTATGTTCTTTCCAGCGATGCCATTCTTTCATTCCTAACCTGCCCCCATTTCCTCATCCCTATCCCACGCTGGCTCCCGTGACCCTCTCCTAAAGGCTAGCAGGTAGACTGCCTATGACTTAGAATTGCCTGATCCAGACAGCCCTTTTCTGTCCTCCTTGAAATCCTGTCTTCCCGTCCACCTGGGCATGGGACCTGGCACCCTCCTTCCACCAGCCTGGCTGCTCAACTTCATGCCTGGCTCTGCCCCTTCTTCTCCTCCACCCCCAGCCTTGGGTGTGGCTCAGGTCCCTCCCTGGTTCATTGTGCTCCTCCTGTTCAGCACCCCCAATCTCAGGCTGACCTCACTCATGGACTCCATGCAGAGCCTCCCAGACCTTTCTAGGAAGCAGAAGACTGGCCAGGCAGAAATGCGGTTTTCAAGCAAAATGCCTTAGTGCTGACCTACTTGGTTTTGTGCAGGGTCTCTGGACTCAGGCTCAGCCACAACCACACTGTTCTAGGAAAAAAGGGGGTCATAGGTAAAGGAAAGAATCTGAAGGGAGCATAAGCCGATATATATGTAGGAATCCAGCACCCCTGGAGAAGAGGGCCTGAGACCCCCAACCTCCCAAGTGCTTTTCCCCGAGGTCTGAAAGTCTAGACACCCGGCAAGTGGACACTGTGATCTTGTCCCTGGTCCTAGAGCTAGGGGAAGAGCATCAAAAGCCTCAAAGGGCTGCACGCCACAAGGGTCTGGTGGCCGAGCAACCACTCAGGGAGGCGGAGGGCTGGGTTCTGGGCCGGGCCTAGCTGTGCTGTTCTTCTGTTGGAATGAAGGAGGGGGTGCCCTTGATGGGCTGCCGCAGCAGCGGTGTGGAACAGTGACACCTTCTGACAGTGGTGAGTCATTGCAATGGTGAAGTGAGGATTTGAATCCTTTGGAATTCAAATCCTTTGGAATCCAGAACCTTTGGAATTCTTGGCTAGCTGGAAAGGAGACCAGTGTCTGAAGAGAGAGATTCTTTTCTGAGAAGGGCAGGTGAGCACTCGAGCAGTTAATTTGAAGAACAAAGATGTGACCGTATATTTTAAAAAAAATTTTAACATTTATTTATTGTTGAGAGACCGAGAGAGACAGCACGAGCAGGGGAGGGGCAGAGAGAGAGAGGGAGACACAGAATCTGAAGCAGGCTCCAGGCTCTGAGCTGTCAGCACAGAGCCTGACGTGGGGCTCGAACCCACAGACCGTGAGATCATGGCCTGAGCCGGTCAGACACTCAACCAACTGAGCCACCTGGGCACCCCTGAAGTTTTTATCTTTATTTATTTTGAGAGAGACATAGAGAACAAGCAGGGGAAGGGCAGAGAGAGAGGGAGAGACAGAATCCCAAGCAGGCTCCACCCTGTCAGTGCAGAGCCCAATGCGGGGCTAGAACCCACGAACTGTGAGGTCATGACCTGAACCAAAATCAAGAGTTGGACTCTTAACGGACTGAGGCACCCAGGTGACCCTGGAGGCATTCTTTAAAAAATAAACCACTACAGGAATATCTTTTCATTATGTAAGTAATGTCTACTGCAAAATGATTCCATTTTACACATGTGGGGACTGAGGCCAGTAAAAGAGCCATTACGACCTGCAAGGTCCCATAACCAATACAGTCCTTGGGTCACAACATTCCTATTGCGCCATCTAGAGACAGTTCTAGAGAAGAGAACATATGTTTGGCATTTCCAGATTTTTTTTAAAAAGTCTTTTTAGATTCCAGTCTCTTTGGAGGGTGGTTTGGTCACATCCTATGAATTCTTGGAGGCCTGGCTTCAGTACTGCTCCTAGAAAGTCTGGCCTGGTGTCCTGATCTACACGGATTCTCTAACAGATCTACAAAATAATCTTGAGCCCTGCTGGTGTAGGGAGCGTTGTTTTGTTTTGTTTTGTTTTGTTTTAAGTTTCTTTGTTTATTTTCAGAGAGAGAGAAAGAGAGAGGACAGGGAGGGGCAGAGAGAGAGAAAGACGGAATCCCAAACAGGCTTTGTACAGTCAGATGAGGGGCTCAAACTCACAAACTGTGAGATCATGACCTGAGCTGAGATCAACAGACAGACGCTTAACCTATCAAGCCACCCAGGCGCCCCCTCATCTCATTTCATCCCTACCATGATCCTGTGAGTTTCATGGAATCCCTCCCCCACCTTTGGTTTTGTTTCTGTTTTGTTTTGTTCCAAATGAGGAAATTGAAGTCAAGAGAAGCTAAGGGCAGAACGAGGATTTTAACTCAGATCTGTCAAACCATAAACCTCATGTCTTTCCGTCGCACTGCCACAGGCCTGGCACGGAGGGGCACTTAGCACAGTCTTTCTGTGACTTAACTGTGCACCGGGAATCTTGCTAAGATGCACAGTCTCATCCCGGCCATCGGGAGTGGGGTCGGAGACTGCATTTCCAACAAGCTCTCGGGTGATTGTGATGCTTCTGGTATGAGAACCACAGGTTGAGAAGCACGAGGTCAGAGCTCCCCTCTCATTCTGCGGCAGAAGAAACAGAGGTTTTGAGAAGTAGAGTGCCTTGCTTCCAGCCACAGAGCGAGTCAGTGGAAGGGGCACGATAAGGATTCGGGAGCTGGCTTGGAGCCCCGAGCCTTCCCTACCTGGTGTGTCAGTTAGTAAGCTCCTGGCTTTCACCTCCAGCCCTACCTTTTCACACTCGGCCGCTCTGAGGCTGGAGCTGGGACCGAGCAAACCACATCGGTCCGCTTCGCCCAGTGGCCCCGTGTCAGGATCTGTGCGCCTGCTCCCTTGGCAAGTGAGGAATGGGGAAAAGAGGAGAGAGGGAGAGGGAGGAAGCACTTGGCCAGCACTGGGTGGGTCGGGGAGAAGGGACTTGCTCCTTCCCTCGTGCTTCCTGAGCACGTCGGTGGCTTTGCTCTTCCCCGTGGGCCTCACCTCAGCGACACCTCTGTTGCACTAGCAGCTCCCTCCTGATCCAGTGCGTGGTTTTCCCCCTCCCTGAAGAACATCCTCACCATGCCTCCGCCTCGGGGGCACAGTGCCAGGGACCTGCACCCCTTCCCCAGGGGCTGGGTCCCAGGCCCCCGGGGCCCTTCTCCCACTGTTCACTTTGAACAAGTCTAGCCTCTTCCCTTCGCCCACCCCCAGCCCTAGGAGTGAGGCAGTCCGTGCCCTTGCTCCCTCCATGATATCTCAGTGTCTTCTTCTTGACCTTTCCGTTCCTGCGTCAGCCATTTTGAACCAGCTTTCATTTCTGCATACCAAATTCTCTGCTGGCATAACTGGACCTTGGCTAATATACTCTATGGTATATTAACTTAAAAATAAACGAGACATCTGGGAATGCAGGCTGGTGCAGCCGCTCTGGAAAACAGTATGGAGGCTCCTCAAAAAACTCAAAATAGAACTACCCTATGACCCAGCAATCGCACTACTAGGCATTTATCCACGGGATACAGATGTGCTGTTTTGAAGGGACATGTGCACCCCCATGCTTATAGCAGCACTATCAACAATAGCCAAAGTATGGAAAGAGCCCAAATATCCATCGATGGATGACTGGATAAAGAAGATGTGGTCTAGGGGCGCCTGGGTGGCGCAGTCAGTTAAGCGTCCGACTTCAGCCAGGTCACGATCTCGCGGTCCGGGAGTTCGAGCCCCGCGTCGGGCTCTGGGCTGATGGCTCAGAGCCTGGAGCCTGTTTCCGATTCTGTGTCTCCCTCTCTCTCTGCCCCTCCCCCATTCATGCTCTGTCTCTCTCTGTCCCAAAAATAAATAAACGTTGAAAAAAAAATTAAAAAAAAAAAGAAGATGCGGTCTATATATACACAATGGAGTATTACTCAGCAATCAAAAAGAATGAAATCTTGCCTTTTGCAACTACGTGGATGGAACCGGAGGGTATTCTGCTAAGTGAAATCAGTCAGAGAAGGACAAGTATCATATGACTTCACTCATATGAGGACTTTAAGAGACAAAACAGAGGAACATAAGGCAAGGGAAACAAAAATAACATAAAAACAGGGAGGGGGGACAAAACAGAAGAGACTCATAAATATGGAGAACAAACTGAGGGTTGCTGGAAGGGATGTGGGAGAGGGGATGGGCTAAATGGGGAAGGGGCACTAAGGAGTCTACTCCTGAAATCATTGTTGCACTATGTGCTAACTAATTTGGATGTAAATTTTAAAAAATCGAAAAATAAAATTAAAAAAAAATAAATAAACAAGACATCCATGAGACTCTGAATTCCTGGAGGTAACTGTGGTAAGTCTAGCATCTATGGAGTGAGTACCGGGTGTGCAAGTATACATGTGCGTGTCTGTACACCCCCCCCCCCCACACACACACAGAAGGGATGAAGCTGTTGTACACTTTTCTCTAACGCTGGACCCACAGAAGGGCCTTTTATTACATAAACGCTGATTGCACGGAAGATACGTTTTTGGCTTTCCTACCGGTGGTGAGGACTGAAGAAAAGCCCAGGTTTCAGAGTCGACAGGACTTGGGCTTCTAATCCCAGGTCTTGCACTCAGCAGGCAGCCTTCCTCTCCATTTCCTCCTCGGGAAGATGGAGATGATCGTCCCTACGTTTGGGCTGTTTTCGGGCTGAGAGGGGAAGGGCTGAGGCTATGGTTGGAGCCCACTGGGAGCACTGCCAGGGCTCAATATGTTAAAAGGGGATTAAGTGGATGTTCTAATCAGGCTCCAGCAGAGAACAAGAAGTGCACGGGAGCTAGGAAGGTTAAGTTGTCCATGAAGACCAGGTAGATGGGAGGCGATTTTCTAGCAGGGATGAAGTCGAGGTCTAAAGGCTTCTCGGGGAAGGTTCTGGGTTTATGAGAAGCCCGGTGACCACACGAGGACCCTCCATGTGCCAGACCCAGCCGGGCACTGGGGGCATGGAGATGGACAGGACAGTTGTCTGGGAGCACAAAGTACATTCAATTCGTTCATCCCCCCAGTGTTACTTGTGCTGGGTGCTGGGCCAGGGGCCGAGGCTACAAAGGTGAATTAAAGCGGACCCTGACCTTGAGAATTCAGGATCTCTTAAGGGGCCAGTGACACCAAAAGAATCACAGGCACATGAAGCTTAGAGGCCAGCCTGCTGCTTAGATGGGCTTATGGCCCCCCATCTCTCCCTCTGCAACCCGTTCCACTAACTCACGGCCACCGCATTCACAACCCTAAAGCTCAGCTCTGCCGTGAGAAAGAGCTCAGCGGCTGAGAACTCTGGTTCAAGAGACAGGCATATCTGGGTTCGAATCCTCATTCCGCCGCTTGTTCCCAGGGTGGCCTCGAGCAAATCTGGGCCACATTTCATCTGCGAAATGGGATAGCACATAGCCTCACAGGGATGTGGTGAGGGGTGCCTGGCACATAGTAACTGCTCAACAAGTAGTTATTAGCTACCTTTTATTAAAGGCCTACTATGTGATGAGTGCTTTAGGTACTTTGTCTCATTTACTAGTCAGATAATCGTGGAATATTCAGATAATCCTGCAAGGTGAGAACTATGCGTTTACTTGAGAAAAACACAACTCTCCCACTGCTTCTGTCTCTGTGGAGGAGCGTGGCCAACATCTCGGTCCCCAGGGGAGTGACTCAGCTGGGAGGTTTTAGAGAGGGAAATGAATGTGAGGGTCCTGTGTTTTGGGGGGTAGGGAAAAGGCCTGTCCTTGGCACATACAGGTTGTCTGACTTCAATACCCATTCCAGCCCATCACCCACTCTATTCCTTGCCACTTTTTGTGCCTCACAGCTGCTCAAAAACCTGCGATGGCCTCATTGCCTATGGACTAAAGGAGCAACTCCGTATCCTGGCATTCAAGGCCCTCTGAATGTGTCCCTGCCCTACCTCTCCGGCCTTGATTCTAAACTATTCCACAGCATGCCTTTTGAGCTCAGGACCAGCATGGGAGACGGCACGTTCTCTGAATTCTTCCCTGCCATGGCGCACGGGCGCACCCTGCTTCCTCAAGCCAAAATTCTCTCAGAGCACTCAATGCTAAACCTCTTCCCAACTCTTGAGTCCTGGAGGGTGGCAAGTGCCATACCCAGAAGCTGCGGGCCCTATCCACGCTTTCCCAGCCAACCCCCCCCCCCCCCCCCCGCCACCATGCAGCTGGGGCTTTGCAGTCAGAGGCATCAGCCTCTCCGGCTCAGTCCCAGCAGCTCGAGGTCAGGGAGGCAGGGACCATGTGGATTCTGTCGTGGTGAGGGTGGGGGCAGCGGCCGCAGTAGCTCCATTTGGTTTCCCGAGGCAGCACAGGACCCAAGTCATGGTGTTTGCTGTGCAAGCCAGAGTCACTGCACTGTGGCAGCAGTAGGGGCTCTCGGTGGCCTTGTTCAAGGCTACGTATCTTCCGAGGCTGGTACTCCAGGCCTCCCAGAGTTGCACTGAGATGCCCAAGATCCTTTAATGCATTGCTTTTCTGTCCAAATACCTGGAGTTGGGTTACGTTGCTTGCAAACGAATCTCATCGTCCACGAGTTAAGACACTGCACTATAGTACGAAGTATAGTAGGGTACAGTAGGAAGAAGGGTTGGTTCCTGCTCTCAAGGACACACAATTAGTGGTGACGGGGGGCAAGCCAAGTCACCTTGTGTTTATTAATTCAACTAATTTTTTTTGCAAGCATGAATGGTACAGTGGTCGAGGCCAAAACTAAGGTGGGGAAGGGACAAGAGATCCACTTTTTCTTCCCATCCAGTTGGGCTAAGCGAAACCCTGCCTGTTCCTTGAAGTCAAGCTCAGTTACCGACAAAGCCCTCTTCGACCAGTGCCCCTGCCCCACCTCGTTTAAACCCTGGTTATTCTTTATGCATTTGGAAGCAGGTATTGCACACCCTGGTGGGGTCTATTCAGGGAACGCTGAATGAGAGCTCTGATGTGCTGAGCTCCGCAGGAGACTCCGAGCAGCCAGAAACAACAGTAAAAGCGTGATCCCTGGCAGCTGTGGGCTGGCCATGTTAGAGACATCGCCTTATTTCTCTCAGCCACGCTATGAACAGGCAACATGAATCTACTTTTAGAGATGTGGCGTAGGCCCAGCTCAGTTATGGAGCCATTTAAAGGCAGAGTCAGGAAATCGCTGCCCCCTGCACCTGCTCAGGCCATCTGCCTTGCTTCCTGGCTGGGGTGGCCTTAGTATCAAGTCCCGCCTCAAAACGTGGACGGGTTATCACGGGCGGAGGAGCGCCGGCTGACAAGGTGAGATTGTTGCTCCCGTCTACTGGCTGGGCCAGACCAAACCCCCAGAGGCCCTGGCTTTCCCGGCAGCTGCCCAGCAGCCAAGCAGCACGATGTGGCAGTGCAGGGGGTTAATGCCCAGAGTGAGCAAGAGACAGGAACAAGCCAGCAAATAAATCACTTGCTGCCTGCCCTGTATGTTCCAGGGCTGTTCCAAAATACAGTGAGTCTGTCTTAGTCTGGTCAGGCCGCTATAACACTGTAGACTGGGGCTTAGACAACAGACAGGTGTTCTCGCAGTTCCAGAGGCTGGAAGTCTGAGATCACGGTGCCAGCAAGGTCGGTCTCTGGGGGAGGGCACCCTTGCCAGCTTGTAGACAGCAGACTTCTCATTGTGTCCTCGCCTGGAAGACACAGAGAGGAAGTTCTCAGTTGTCTCTTCTTACAAGGACGCTAATCTCGGGGCACCTGGGTGGCTCCGTCGGTTGAACGTCCGACTTCGGCTCAGGTCACAATCTCATGGTTCATGAATCTGAGTCCCGCATTGGGCTCTCTGCTGTCAGTGCAGAGCCTGCTTCAGATATTCTCTCTCTCTCTCTCTCTCTCTGCCCTCCCCACCACTTGCTCACTCTCATTCTCTCTCAAGAATAAAAATAAACTTCAAAAAAAAAAAACTCAGGACACTAATCTCATCATGGGGCTCCACTCTCATGATCCTGTCTAAACCTAATTACCTACCAAAGGTCCCACCTCCAAATTCCATCACACTGAGGGCTAGGACTTCAGTATATGAACTCAAGGGACACAATTCAGTACATAGCAGAGTCTATCTGACTTCTCTAAACCCTTGTATTTACTCCTCCCCCCACCCCCCGCCCCATCTCATTTCCCTTTCCCCTCCCTCTTGCTTCCTGGGAATGGTACCCTTTAACAAAGCTTTTGCCTCAGGTTCTTTTTATAGGAAACCTGGCTAAGATAGACATCTACCCCTCAGTGTGGTAGGTGGAAAACAAAACTGTGTACAAGGCACAGAAGTAACACAAGCAAGGCAGGGATTTCCCTGGTGGGGAGGTAGATGAAGCAGGTAAGTTTCACACAAAGGAAGAGTTGGACTGCATTTTGAAGGAGGAATTCATTCATTCAGTAAGGACTATTGAAGACCTTGCTGCCAGGGCCGTTCTCCATGATGGGGACGCAGCAGTGAAGAAAACAGACAAAAATACTCCCTTCGTGGAACCTACATTCAGGTGGAAAGAGTCAAATTGCAGAAGGACAGATGAATGTGTGGGCAGATGGATGGATAGATGGGTGGTGGATAGATGGACAGATGGATGGATGGGCAGATGGTTAGATGGACAGATGACATATTTAATGACAGATGGAGAAAAATAAAGCTAGGAAGAAGAATAAGGAGGTCTGGGAAGGAAGGTCTACTATTTGAAAGGAGGTGAGGGAGAGGTGACCAGAAGCTCACCACATAGCGGATGAGAAGGATAAGTGAGGGGTTTCCATGGTCCAGACAGAGGTCATAGCAAGTGTAGACACATAAATGAGTATGCTGTGCTCTGGGTACTCAGGGCATTCAGCAGGCTGGAGGGCACCAAGAAAGGGGCTGGAAAGGAAGCCACTCTTCAAGGCCTCAAATACAAAAGCAAAGAGTTTGAATTTTTCCACTGTTTTTTTTTCTCCCTTCCCCTCTCTCTTCCTTCTCTCCTGTCCGCCACCCCCCCCTTAAACTCCCCTCCCTGCTCCTGTCCCCTCCTCTCTCCCCTCATCACTCCCTCTCTCATTTAGCACACATCTCCTGAATGCCTTCAATGTGCGGGCGACTGTGTTACGCAGAGGGACACAAAATCTAATAAGACCTGGTTCTTGCCCTCAAGAAGCTGATCTGTACTGTAAGATCGTGACAAAGTATGGACAACACAATGACAGTAGCAGCACATGCTCTGGGGGCATGGGAGAAGATCCCGGGAAGACGTCATCCCCAGAGCAGTGTTTTGAAAGACAAGTGGGAGCTCGGCCACATGGGCAGGGCCCTCCTGTGTGGGTGCCCGCCGCAGGAGTTCCTAGAGAGGACTGGTGGGGTGTCAAGGTGAAGCCTGGGCAGGAGCGGCTGTGCCAGGCCCTAAGTACAAAGTGCAGACATTGTGCCCTTGGAAACAAGCCCGCGCAAAGGTATCAGACCAAGGGTAATATGACGTCGAACCTTTAAAAGAATCCTGTTTCAAGGATTTCATGTTGGGGCCTGAGGGGAAGATGGATGGAGGCAGAGGAAACTATCAATATTATCATTGATAATGATCAATGGCCTGGAGAGAACTGAGTAGGTGATTCAGACAAGCCAAATGAGTGTAATTGTCAAGTGTTTAACCCCTGCAACAGTGGAAGCGAGGGGCCAAGCATATGTTCTGCTGGTGGAATAGAATGTGGAACAGTGAGTGGCTCAGCCACAACACGAAGGATCAGAGGGAGCCCCAAACAAGAGGCTCCTCCAGGAAGAGGGGCGGGGGGCTGGGATTCCAGACTACTGAGTGGAGAAAAATGTCTTGTCCTCCTGGCTCCCTTCTCCGTCCTGATCTGGAGATCTCACTTGAGGAAGATCTCTGTCTAAAGCCCCTGATAGGGGCCTCAAATGGAGGAGCCAGGGATACAGACATGCGTAACAGATTGGCCAGCCAGGCCTAAATGCTGACTGCAACTCCCCTCCAGGCGCACGGTGCATGGGCTGTGGGCCCCATGTGGTGTGGGCAGGCAGCCTCCCCCGAGGCCTGTCAGGTACAGCTTTGTAACAGCCATGGTCAGGCCTGAAAGATTACTCATCGGGTTTTGTCCTGGAGCCAGACTCCTGGAAACCAGGAATGGCTAACATTTATCAAGCGCTTATTATATGCTAGGTGCTGTTTCACTTATTTCCCATGAATGGGCTCATTCAGTCTCAAGAAAAGCCCTTGAGTGTACATGAAACATTGAGCACTGCAGGTCACACAGAGTAACCTGGTGCAGGCTATGATCACTGCCCCTTTTTACGGACGAGGAGACAGAGGCTCGGAGCCATGAAGTAACGCGGTTACACAGCTATCGGCAGAGCCGTAGCACCAAGGCCCTGTTTCCTTGTTGACTATTGGCTGTGGCCTCTTTCTCAACCCTCAAGGCACCCGCATTCCTTCTCACACGGCCCCCCATCTTCAGCAACGACGTGTCAAATATCCCTAGTGCCGTGGAATCTTTGCTTTTCTCTTCTGCTTGCCAGCCAGAGAAAAGTCAGTGATTATATTAGGCCCGCGCTAGGCATCTTTCCTTCTTAAGGTCAGCTGTGCCATGTGATATGTAATGTAACATAATCTTGGGAGCAATATCTCACCCTATTCCTAGGTTCCCGGGCTTCAGATATGGGGCTGGGGCAGAGCAGACAGCCGGAGGGAGAACAGGCAGGTGGGCAACTGACCTGTAACTTACCCAAAGTCACATCGCTGGGAAGGAGCAAGACTGACCATTCTCATCTCCATGTGCATGACCCTCGGGCCTTTCGATCTCACGCTGCCTGAAACCCTACCTGTCCGTACTCTCTTTCAAACCCAATCCTCCCCCAGTGACCCATGTCAGGAAGTGGCCCCCTTGTGTATTGGCGGATAAGCCTGAAATCTACAAGTTATGATTGTGGGTGCCCTCTTTCCCTCCTCCCCATTTCCATCGCCAAGCCCCACTGATTTTGCTTTCTATGAATATCTGCAGTCAAGAGACTTCTCTCCCACCATCTCCCTAGCGCAAATTGCCACCATCTGTCTCCTGGTCGCACAACAGCCTCCTCACAGGTTTCCCTGAAAGCCGCTTGGGCTCATTCCGATTCACTTTCTAGGTGGCACCAGGTGTTCTTTCTAAAATAAAGCACCTGATGTCAACCCTCTGCCTGAAGCCCTCACTCATTTCCCACTGCTCCTGGACGGACCTGGCCTGCCAGACCCAAGGTGGTCACCCACCACCCTCGCTGGGCTCTACTTGCCTCTCCCTTCCTTTTCTCTCTGTGTTCTGGGCACACAGATCTCTTTCAGCACCTGTCATAGACCAGACTCCTGTCCTCCTCGGGACCTTTCTATGGACTTGTACTAGTCTGCGCAGGCTGCATAACAAAATACACAGATTGACCAGATAACGTCACGAACAGAAACAGATCTTCTTACAGTTCTGGAGGCCGGAAGGCTCATATCAACGTGTCAGCAGGCTCGGGTTCTGGTGAAGCCTGTCTCCCGGGCTTGCAGGTGGCCACCTTCTCTCTGTGTCCTCACATGGCCTTTCCTCTGTGCTCCCACAGAGAGGGAGATCTCTCTAGATCTCTGGGAGATCTCTGGGAGATCTGCTTCTTTTCTTATAAAGACCCAGTCCTATCGGATTAGGGCCTCAACACTGTGACTTCACTTAACCTTAATTAAGTCTCTAAAGGTCCTGTTTCCAAATATGGTCACATTGGGAGTTAGGGCTTCAACATATGAATTTGGGAGACACAAGCCAGTCCACACCCAGTGCTGTTCTCCTCATTCTTACTCACTCTTCAGAGCCCAGCTCAAAAGTTCCTTCCCCAGGGAAGCCTTTCCTGAGAGCCCCCAAACTAGAAACGATTCCCCTATTATTTTGCTTTTATGGCTCCACGTACATGTTTTTCCATGCATTTATCTTGGTTTCAGATTGTATATTTATGTGATTATTTGGTTAAGCTCTGTCTCTGCCCCCAGACTGTCAGCTCCATGAGGGTAGGGACCAGCTCTGTGTCACTCTCCATGGGTCCCCAGTCCCAGGATAGTACCCGGAACAAAGTAATTGCAGCCTGGATTGTCTGGGCCAGTTAATCTACATGATTGTGCATTCTCCCCAACCCATAATGGGCAATCCTTGAAATCCCAAAAGACATAATACAAACAAAGCATACACTTATCCATAGGAAGGAGTCGTAAGCTATTGAGAGAGCAGCATGGATTGCGGCTTTGGTTGGAATTACATCCCAGAGTGGGCATACTGGTGGTCTGTTGCTGATTAGCACTTAAATATTTCTTTTATTAGGGAGATGGGGAGGCAAATTTACTATGATCAAATCAACTCAGACTGGTTTTACCCCAAATCTTTGAAAGCTTTAGCCGTTGGGGTGAAAAATAACACAAGCTCTCCCCATGAGGCCACAAGGTGGCAGCACAAAGCAGCAGGTGACCGCATGTGTGGTGGGCGGGGGGGGGGGGGGGGGGGGGGGGGGAGGGTGGGGTTCCCTCCCTCCCTCCTCCCTGAACAGGAGAAGGTGAAGCTGGTCTGACTCAACAAGGAATCCTAAACTAGGAAGTCTGGGCTCTGCCACCACTGGGTTTATCCAGGATGCCAGGAGACAGACACTGCCCCACGCCCCTTGTGCCCAGCCCCCAAACCCAGTGATTTACTGTATTAAGGCAAGTATTCTTTCCTTCTTACCTCACCACTTGTTAGCCTTTCATCTCTGAGGTGATATCCAGAGACTCGCAGGCCCGGCTGGGCCCCAGGACCCCAGGTGAATAAGCCTGCTTTCAGCACAGCACATTACTCACTGGCAAGGGGCAAGAGGCACACAGTGGCAGAGGAGTGCCTGGGTGTGGCAGGGGACGTGGAAGAGGGCAGGCGGGGCACAGGTGGTCTGGGTAGAAGAAACCACTATGCAGGGAGTCAAGAGGGAGAGAAGCCACGGGTGGTTCAGGACGGCTGCTGTCCAGTGGGAGGGCGGGAGGCGGGGGCACTGGAGAGGTGGGCAGGGGCCAGGTTGTGGAGACCCTCAAGGAAGGTGCTGGGACTGTTTCCTGTGGAAGGCCTCTGGGGGATCGGGAGGGCTCTGTGGCAGAGGGATGGTGACAGACCCGCACAGCAGGCGGGGAGGCCGGCAAGAAGGCAGTGAGATTCCTAGCCGCCAGAACCAGGCTGGGTAAGTTGATGCCTGGATGCAGAACTTTGAGAGAGAATCTAGAACCCTCCCAGGGGACTCCTGAAGCGTGGAGTCCCCCTGGGCAACATCATGTGACGGTGGCTGTGTGGGTGCGCGCTCATACGCATGTGCATGAATTTGGGGTCGATGGGCCCCATTTTTCCCTCCAGCAGCCTTTGCACAGCATGGTACTCTCCAGGAAACGGCAGAGCAGAGCAAAGCATGGCCCCGTCGTTCATCAGAGCGGCTCAGGCCTTGAAAAATGGGATGAATGAGGTTCTCATTCCTGGAATCCAGGAGGATGGACAAGTATACTCGCTGTGATGGCAAAAAAGCCAACCCTTGGGGTCAGACCTGAGCGCAGCCCCAACTCCGCCTTGAACTGGCCAGGAGACCTTGGGCAAATCCTTTCACCTCTCTGAGCCTCAGTTTCCTCTTCTGCGAAACAAGGAAATGGTATCTATTTTGTGCGACTGTTGTGATGGTGAGTGCTGTCTGTGGAGCACTTAGCCACTGTAGATACCTAAATACGAGTTTCCTTCCAGTCCTTTCTCCCCCACCCCCACCCACTGCAGCCAGCTAGGCGGGGGCGCAGCTCCTGAGACCGTAGCTAAGGTACCTGCAACTCGAGGGGTGCAAGGGGGGTGATGTTTAAAATGGCCCACAACTTCTTTCTGTCCAGATCAGTCCACAGACTGCCTGACCTCCCTCCCCGGGCCGTGGTGGGGAGGTCTGGAGCTCTGTAACGTCCCTTGGAACTCTGGCCTTCTGTGGGTCTGGGGCCAGGCTCTGCACACCAGCCTGCATCCCCAAGAGCCTGTGGGGATTTATTTTCAAAGCTACCTTCGGCATTCATTTTAGGGAAATGAAGGGGAAATGAGACAAACAGGCTCCCTATGAGTCAGGCACGGCAGTAAAAGCGCACATGCAGACCTCCCACGACCCTCCAATTTAGAAGAGGCAATCAAGCAGCGCCTGGATGGCTCAGTCAGTTAAGCATCGGACTTCAGCTCAGGTCATGGTCTCACGGTTCGTGGGTTTGAGCCCTGTGTGGGGTTCTGTGCTGACAGCTCAGAGCCTGGAGCCTGCTTCGGATTCTGTGTCTCCCTCTCTCCCTCTGCCCTTCTCCTGCTTGCACTCTGTGTCTTTCTCTCTCTCTCTCAAAAAAAAAAAAACAAAACACAAAACAAATAAACATAAAAGAAATTTAAAAAAAAAGAGGGAATCAAGTACGGAGAGGTGAAGGCACACAGCTAGTAAGTGAAGGCCACCTGTAAATGGTGGAATCACCATTGGAATGTCCATCTGACCCCAAGAAGCTTCTGCTTCTTCCGTCGCTCCACCAGACCTAGAGCCACAGAGCCGGACATGGGGCCTCACTGCTCAGACTCAGGGACCTCAGAGAGGAAGAGGAGTCCACCTCCTCTTTGCCGGCCTGCATTTTATTATATAGTTAACCGAGGCCCAGAGAGGGCAAGTGGCGTTATGGGGTCACACAGCAGCCTAGCTCTGCTCTCTCTCCCGATCTCCACATGCCCCATCTGCCAGCTTTAGATTTTATTTACAACTTATTTTGCTGGCTTCCACCTGCTTTACTTTTTGCCTACTGGCTCCGGGAAAGAGTTGCTACTTCCCTTTCTTTAAAAGCCTCAATTTCTTTTTTTACCTGACCTATTTCTTTCTTTATTTAGTCATTACCATCAGTTCTTAGGTATGAATAAGGGAAGCAAGCCATCTCCGACATAGGAAAGTACTGAACAGTTACTATTCACGGAGCTTGACTACAGATGAACATGTTTTGGTTTTGTTTTTTACTTTTTTTTTTTTTTGTAACGTTTATTCACCTTTTGAGAGACAGAGACAGTGTGAGCAGGGCAGGGGCAGAGAGAGAGGGGGACACAGAATCCGAAGCAGGCTCCAGGCTCTGAGCTGTCTGAAGAGAGCCCAATGTGGGGCCTGAACCCACGAACCTCGAGATTGTGACCTGAGCCGAAGTTAGACACTGACCTGACCGGGCCACCCAGGAGCCCCTTGTTTTTTACTTTTTTTTTTTGTAACCCCCCTTCCTCCATTTCTCTCACCTCTACCCTCACCTCGGGCAATCGTCAATCTATCCTCTGTATTTATGAGCTTGTGTTTTTGTTTTTATTCTCGTCTGTTTGTTAGTCTTTTAGATTCTACATATAAGACAGATCATCCAGCATGTGTCTTTCTCTTTCTGACTTATTTCACTCAGCATAATGCCATCAAGATCCATCCATGTTGTCGCAAATGGCAAGATTTCATTCATTTTTTTTTCACAGCTGAATGATATTCCATATGCCTCAATCTCTTTATCCATTCATGCATTGATGGACACTTGGGCTGTCCATCCGTGTCTCTGTTGTCATAAATAATGCTGCAAGGAACATGGGATGCATATCTCTTTAGGTTAGTGTTTTCATTTTTCTTTAGGTAAATACCCAGAAGCGGAATTGCTGGATCGTGGGGTATTTCTGTCTTAAATTATTTGAGGAACCCCCATACTGTGTTCCAGAGTGGCTGCACCAGCTTGCCTTCCCACCGGCAATGCAAAAGACATCCTCTTTCTCCGCATCCTCGCCAACAACTGTTGCTGCCTGAGTTGTTCATGTTAACCATTCTGACAGTTTTGAGGTGGTATCTCATTGTGGTTTTGATTTGCATTTTCCCTGATGAGGAGTGATGTGGAGCATCTTTTCATGGGTCTGCTGGCCGTCTGGATGTCTTCTTTAGAAAAATGTCTGTTCAGATCTGCCCATCTCCTAATTGGATTGTTTGGTCTCTTTGCTGCTGAGTTGAATGAGTTCTTAAAGTCTTTTGTATATTAGCCCCTTATCAGATATAAGATTCGCCAATATTTTCTCCCGTTCTGTATGTTGCCTTTTGTTGATGGTTTCCTCTGCTGTGTGGAAGCTTAGTAGTTTGATGTAATTTCACTTGTTTATTTTTACTTGGGCTGCTGTTGCTTTTAGTGCAAGATTACAAAAACCATCTCCAAGACTGATGTCAAGGAGCTTACTTCCTATGTTTTCTTCTATGAGTTTTGTAGTTTAGGTCTCATGTTCAGGTCTTTAATCCATTTGGAACTAATTCTTGTGTATGATGTAAGAAAGTGGTCCGGTTTCATTCTTGTGCATGTAGTCGGCCGGTTTTCCCAGCACCATTTGTTGAAGAGACTGTCCTTTCCTCTTTGTATATTCTTGGCTTCTTTGTTATAAATGAACTGACCATATATGCATGGGTTTACTTTTGGGTTCTTGGTTCTGCTCCATTGATCTACATGTTCGTTTTCATCACAATACTACTTCTAACACTTTAATTACTATAACTTTGTAATATAGTTTGAAATCAGGGAGCATAATCTCTCCAGCTTGGTTCTTCTTTCTCAAGTTTGCTTTGGCCATTCCGGGTCTTTTGTGGTTCTATATAACTTTTAGGATTGTATTTTTTATTTCCGTGAAAAATGCCGTTGGAATTTTGATAGAGAGTGCATCAAATTTGTAGATGGCTTTGGGTAGTGTGGACATTTTAACCATACTAATTCGTCCAATCCATGAGCACGGATGATCTTTCCATTTGTTTGTGTCTTTTTCAATTTCTTTTATTAATGTCTTGTAATTAGGTCTTTGACAAAAGACACTGCTGGTCCCAGATGCACTTTGAGGAGCAGGGATTTAATGGGTATAGGCCAAGCACTGGGTACTATTAAAAATAACTTCTTCACATATTAATTTTTTATCCTTTATATATCCATTCTGCACATTTCTCCTACTTTTGTCCCCTGGAGGTTTTCTACAGAGAAATTTCCCTTGCTCAGATTTCCCTTCTAGAGAGTTGACTCAGGTCGTAGCACAGAGAGATAGCCCTGGAGTCAAGAGTGGAGGTGGTGAGGCCCATAAGTGGGCCTTAGAAGTTGTACAGGATTGAGGGGCGCCTGGGTGGCGCAGTCGGTTAGGCGTCTGACTTCAGCCAGGTCACGATCTCGCGGTCCGTGAGTTCGAGCCCCGCGTCGGGCTCTGGGCTGATGGCTCAGAGCCTGGAGCCTGTTTCCGACTCTGTGTCTCCCTCTCTCTCTGCCCCTCCCCCATTCACGCTCTGTCTCTCTCTGTCCCAAAAATAAATAAACGTTGAAAAAAAAAATTAAAAAAAAAAAGAAGTTGTACAGGATTGAGACTGGTGGTTTGGACTAGAACAGTGATGGAAAGGAGAGAAATGGAAGGATGCCCATAATATTTAGATCTGCCAACTGGGTAGGATGGGAAGGTGGGGAGACTGGGGAGGATCCCCACTGTGGAAGTGGGTACTATTGATGGGCATGGGGGATGGGGAGGAGGGAGACTGAGGCAGGGAGGGGAGAAGTGGCTCTGGCAGGAGCTCAGGACGTGGCACCCCCTGGGATCAAGGACCCACTGACCCCATTTGCCTGGGGAGTGCCTGGGGCCTTGGCCTTGGGCCATCAAAGACCATTTGTGAACTCTCTGGGCCTGGAAGTCTGGGCTTCGGGCCCTGGGGATGCAGCCGTGTGGAGGTCTTTGGAGCCCTCACTTCTCCTGTGGCCCTTGTGGCCTGGGAAACCACAGCATTAATGTGTCCTCAGTTGTGGAAGCACAAGTAGACATGTGATAGAGGCACTCACCACAAGGTGGCACTCACAGGGTTTGTTTGTTTGTTTTTAATTTTTAATTTTTAAAAAGTTTATTCATTTTGAGAGAGGGAGAGAGAGAGAGTGAGCAGGGGGAGGGGCAGAGAGAGAGAGAGAGAGAGAGGGAGAGAGAGAATCCCAAGCAGGGCCTTGCCCAGCACAGAGCCCATTGCAGGGCTCTATCTCAGGAACTGTGAAATCATGACCTGAGTGGAGATCAAGAGTCGGATGCTTGACCGACTGAGCCACCCACGCGCCCCTTTAGTGTTTATTATTACCACTCCCCCGTGATAAATTTGGGATTCTTGTGTTGCTGAACAAATTGAACCCTGACATAGTATGCACAGGTTAGGAGGCTGTCTCCAAGAGCTGGTGTTTCCTACTCTGCATTTTGCAGGTGCCCCCCAACCTGCGAAATACAGGCCAGGATTCTAAGAACAAAACATAGGTCCTCATTCAAACAACTCAGTTCGGATGGCAGCCACCATTGGTGCAAGAATTCAACTCTTTGACGAGTCGTGCGATCTTGGGCGCATCATTTAACTTCTCAGAACTTCAGCTTTCCAAAAATGGAAAATGGGGATAAAGATGATTCCTATCCTGGGGTGCCCGGGTGGTTCAGTCAGTTGAGCAACTGATTTCAGCTCAGGTCATGATCTCACGGTTCCTGAGTTCGAGCCTCACATCGGGCTCTGTGCTGACAGCACAGAGCCCGCTTGGGTTTCTCTCTGTCACTCTCTCTCTGCCCCTCCCCCCTTTCTTTCTCTCAAAATAAATCAACATTTAAAAAAAGGTCATTCCTTCTCATACGGTTGTTGGGGGGGGGTGGGGAGTAAAAACACATGGAAGCTGGTTGCATTATTCTTATTATTTTTAGTCAGAGCCCCTCAAACCCAGTACTGCACTATCACCTCAGTTGGATTCTTCCAACCAACATTTACAGAGTCCCTGCTCTGTCCCTGGCCGTGTGCTGACTGCTGGGGGGAGGGGGGGTGGTTAAAAGTGAATGTGAGGCCTGCCCTCGGGTACCCATAGCCTGGGAGAGTCTCCCATGACTCTCCCTGGGCCCAGGATTGTGAGTGAGCCCCCTGGGGTCTCACAGCCAGTATGTGGCCCATCTGGAGCTGGACCCTGAGTGTCCTAACCATCAGCCCAAGATGACAGGAGCTCAGAACAGTGCAGCTCTCACAGGTAGAACAAGGTTTCCTCTGCTACCTGCCCAGTGCGTGTTAACTCACTAGCATTGGGTTGTCCCGGTGAGTAAGGCTCCAGTTTGCACTCCACGTTGGGATTTCCAAGGAAGCAGAGTCAATTGCTTCCAGGATGCCATGGCTTCCTGCAGATCTGGGCCCTTGGGAAACCATAATAGGAGCCATTGTCCGCTTAGTGACTCAGGGCCTCCCGGATGGTGGAGAGCATGATACACGCCTCCTTGAATAAAATTCCCAGGAAAGGTTACCCTCTGTGCAAATGGTTTGGTCTACTTTCTCTTCCTAGGGAAGAGACAAGTGAGGCTGGTTTTGCCTGGATGCCTGCTAAGCCAGGGAATGACCGGAAGTCAGATTTGGTTATAACCAGCCCTTTGCCAGAGGCTGGTCTCAGTAGCTCTTTCTGCCCTTTTCAGCAGGCTCTGTTGACTTAGAAGTATAGCACCGTAGTATGAGCCCAGACCCTGGGGCCAAACTGTATGAGTTCAAATCCCAGCTCTGCTACCTGCTAGCGTGGTCAGGTGACTTAACTTTGCGGCGGTTCGGCTTCCCCATCTAGGAAGCGGGCTGCAGGGAGAATGAAATGAGGTGATCTTGTGAAGCACTCAGAACAGTGCCTGTCATGTCACAAAGCGCTATGTGAGTGTGAGCTATTATGCGTCTTCTCCCCCTGCCTTGTTTTGCCCTCTGTCGAGGGGGTTGCAGTAGAGAGCAAGGGACACAAGCACGCGGAGGTTCCTTGTGGGGGAGCGGCAGATGCCAGGTCAGCCCCGCTGTACAGAAGTGACCAAGTCCTCAGCAGCCAGGCTGGGGCTTCCTCCGCTGTCCTCCTTATCTCTGGGCCCAACTGCTAGGCCCTCCACGGCCTCGTTCACTCACACAGTCCACATGCACCAGATACCGACTCTGCATGAAGCTCTGTGTTAGGTACTGGGCTGTAGGGATGAAAAATTCCTGCCTCTGAAGAATGTGATCTAAGCCCTGGAGAGATTGAGAGATAAGCAGGCCCTTTACGGGGAATCCAAAAACGGGGGCACTCATCCATTTTGAGAAGTCTTCCTCAGGAAAGCGATGTGTTGGCTGGAACGGGAAGGATGAGAAGGGCAGGGGTGCGCCAGCAGAGGGAACAGCATGTGCAAAGCCTCGGGACCAGGAGAGCCTTCAGTCCCTCTTGACTATGCCGAAGCACAGAGCTCGGGGGGGAAGGGACCGACGATCTAGACAGGCACTTAGAGACAGCCTGGCGGAGTGGAAAAGAGTCAGTCGTTCAGTCAGCCGCTCTGACTCCTCCATGTAGCCTTGGGTGAGTCACTTAACCTCTCTGAACTGTTTCCTCTGCTGCAACATAGAGATAGTAGCTATTTCCTCTTGGGAAATGTTTCATTAGGGATAAGGAATAACTAAGAATTATTAATTAAGAAAATGAATATAAAATGCTAACGTATTACTTGGCACATAATAAGCATTCAGGAACAATCTATTTAGTCAATTCCAAAGAGGCATCCCCCTCCCAAACAGTAACATCTCTGATGTTGGGGTTTGTTATAAAGGTCTCATTAGCAGCCTCGTTTCTTCCTCGGTGGTTACTTAAGCCGATGGTGTCATACGACTGGTGACGTCTTACCATCAGTGAGATATGGTAGTTGTTTGGACGGTCTAGAATAGAGGTCAGCAAACATTTTCTGCAAAGGTTCGGAAAGTAAGTATTTTAGGCTCGGTGGGCCATCTGGTTTTTGTCACTGCTACTCAACTCTGCCACTGCAGGGCAAAAGCAGCCATGGACAGTATGTAAACGAATGAGGCTGGCCGCCTCCAATACAACTTTATTTATAGACCCTGCCTTTTGAATTTCATGTAATTTTCAGTGTCCCCAAATATTCTTCTTCTTTTGATATGTTTTTTTCCCCAACCATTTACGGCTGTAAAAACTACTCTGAGTTCAAAGCCTGTTCACGGGCTCAGCTCCCACTACGAAAACAGAAGGCAGACCGGATTTGCCCCATTGCACCCAGACCACAGTAACATCTACTGAGAGACAGTCAAGAGTGGCTCTTCACAAATGTCTGTGTTTTATGCTTCTGCTGCTACCCGAAAAGCTTCCAGATTTTTTTCAAGCCTTCCTAGGAATTATTTGCCATGACGGGTGTGGATATCTAGAGGCAAGCTGAGTCTAGAAACTCAGCTTGGGTAGGCTGGAAGGAGGGTTGTTTTTCTGAAGGAGAGGGCCCATGAGCTGAGTTTTGCAGGATAAATTGAAAGTGTGGTGTGGGGATGGAGAGGTGCAAAGTGAAAAGCGAAGCCAACCCTGTCCTGTTGAGGAGTAGGCGTGGCTGAAGAATAGGTTCTGGGCAGAGGGGAGTGCAGAGCGGGGGGAGACCAGATCATGCCAGGAAACCAGACAAAGGTCTTTTACTCCAAGGCATGAGTTCTTAACTTGAAATCCACAGATTGAGCTTGAGACGGTCTACAAATCTCTCTCTCTCTCTCTCTTTTTAAAAGTTTTATTTATTTAAGGAATCCCTATACCCGACTTGGGTCTCGAACTCATGACCTTGAGATCAAGAGTCGCATGCATTGTTGCTGACTGAGCCAGCCAGGCACCCCTCCATCTCTTGAAATTGTATGCAGAATTTTGTGAGGACGCGCGTCTTCCTACGGAGGCCTGTGCCTTTGATCAAATTCTCGCGGGCCACGTGACCCGACTGAAACATAAGAGCAGCACTAAAATGAGTGTAGAGACATTTGCAGCGGCTACCATTAGCCCAAGTGGCTGCCTGCCTTGCTCAGTTTCCCTCATCTCTAGGAACGCTCTGATACGCTGAGATGGGGCCCCTGTGGCCATTTCCCTGCTACATGACCCCACTGCCTGGCTACAGCTGATTGGTCTGGGGCAGACACCTCACCCAAGTGATTGCCCCTGGCACCGTTTGAGCTTAGAACCAAAGCTTGTAGTTGGTGTTGGTGGTGATAGAGGGAGGAAGACAGGATCTATAAGGCTTGGCAACGGCAAGTGGCCATGTTCCCCCTCCCATGGAGGGAACCGGCGTGAAGAAGGAGAGAGTGAAAGCAATTGCATCAGGAAAGGCGGAAACGCGAAACGTCGAGTGAGAATCCTAGGAGTATTTGAGTCAAGGCAACATGGCCTTCATTCCAGCCCTTTTCATGGTTCCTTGAGAGAGTCGATTGCCCTAACGTTAAATTTATTCCTGCCTAGCCTTGATTAAGTTGGGTGTCTGACAAACTGAAGCGTCTCAAGCAGAGGGCACCGCACGATCAGAGGAGAGTTTGCAGTAGATACTCTAGCTGCCAGGAGGGTGGGGCGGGGCGAACCGGACAGAGGATGCAGGGCTGGGAGGGCATTTGTCACATGGTCTTGGGGAGAGATGCTGGGGCCGGAAACAGGGGTGGTGGTCTCTGAATGGAGAGGAGAGGGATCTGGACGAAACATAGTTCCAAGGCAAAATCAGCACCATGGTTATTGAGATGTGAAGGGTGAAGGAGGAGAAGGGACAAGGAGGGGCGCTGGAGCCTCAGGAGGGTGCTTAGGGTATGGTCATGTGGTGTTGGAAATCCAGGGCAGTGGATCTGAAGTTCAGGGGAGAGGGGGCATGTAGAGGTTTATGGGCTTAGAAGTAGTGACTGAAGCCATGCCAGTGACCAGGACAATGTAGAAAGGGCCAAAGTCCAGTGTGGTCAGAGGACATCTGGTCACCAAAGAGGGTGGGGGTCACAGACTTCTGCCCAGGGCACATGGGAGTGGGACTGGGCCATATTATTTTTTCTTGGGGGTGGATGTGGGAATGGCAACGCCCTCCTCTGCAAGCATCAGAGAAGAGGAAGCTAGAGTTTGCTTGGTTGTATATTTCTTTCCCCACTTTTCATTTTTTAAGGGCAAAGTAGCATGGGACTAGGCAGGTGGTAATGATCTGTGCTTGTTGGAAAGAGAAAGGGGGGCATTTGGGGACATGGGATTAGTGGGGGCAGAAGAGGGCCAAAGGAGAGCTGGACATTATTGCTCACATCTTTGAGCAATGTTGCTCACATTTTAAGCGAAAAATACACCGAAAAGCCTGCGAAGATAGTGGGTGAGCCCAAGTGGCCCACAGAGGCCCTCATTAGCCGAAAAAGTGGACGTGGTGAAGGGTGTTAAGGATGGGGGCACATAGGTGGAATGAGCTTGGCCGTGAGCACGTGGCCATCACTCATGCCTGTCAAGGAGACAAACCGATTGTGATTACCAGTGAGCGTGCTCATGGCATGAGCAGACATGTCACAGTTAAAAATGCAATGAGGGGACCGTGGTCCCAGAGCTGTATAACTAACTGTAAACCAAGGAAAAGCAAACAGATGTCCACTTTGATTTATTTTGTCCCGACGATTCATCCATGGCTTCGGATACTGGGTCAGAGACATTCGCTTCCGGAGTGGAAAGTGTCAAGAAGGGAAGGGCATCTGCCAGTTCCTGGGTCTGGACACAGACCAAGGTCAGGCAGCCTCAGCCACTACTCACGGTATCGTCTTCTCTTGCCCCACATCTCACTCCAAAAACTCTCCTATGGATTAGGGTGATCATTTGATATATCATTTCATTATAATTTACATTATCGTACATGTCCTTTGAAAGAAAACAAACACAATGTGTGCCCAATACTGTATAATTGACACTGTGTGTCAATAACATGCAATGAGGTCAATACCTCGTATTTTATAGAGGTTATGTACTTCCTATTATGTAGACACGCTCAGTGATTTGTTAAGTAGATGTTCAAGGGTGTTTTAGTGAAATTCAGAAAATTGGTTGGGCTTTGTAGACAGGCTGTGAATGCAATATTAATTTTTTTTTGTTTAAAATAATGGAATATAAGCTCCTGCTGGCCAACTTTTCTCTAACAGCTTGGGGAGCCAGGGTGATTAAGGCACCTTCAGTTGTTCCGAAGAACAATCTGGAAGCTTCCAGAATGATGAGAGGAGACAAACATATCCTGGAGTTTTAGCTAAATGACCTAAGAGGCTTAATCTCAGAGTGCCAGAATATCATAAGCAGGAGAATAAGGGCCCCAGGACAGCAGGTAGGCCAACCTTCCCCATCCGATATAGGGGGAAACTGTGGCCTGACCTCAGAAGGAACTGGCCCAGGGCCACAAGGTGAACTGATAACTAAGCCTCCTGCTTTCAACGTCAGTGCTTTTTCCACTTCCCCAAGCCCAAAACTCCTCTGGTCCACCCATCTCAACTACTGATGGGGAAACAGGTCACAGAGAAGAATGACTTGGCCAGGGTCACTTTGCAGGCTAATGATAGGTATGGAATAAAATCAGAGCATCCTGGCCTGCAGCAGGCTTAGACACCATCAAGTGCAATAGACGCTTGTCACATGCAACCCTCGTGTTTTACCCGTTGAGAAACCAGGCCCAGAAAAGGTGGCGAGCGATTACCTTTCTGTCGGCATCTGGCTTTGCTGCTGCTGGTGAGTGGGAGTGCCATTTGCTGACCGTTGGCCACGTGAGACAGGGCATCTTAGTGGGGGGGGGGGGGTGAGGGTTTGGTTTGAATAGGCTGAGTGGGAGGTGCTTATGGGAGGCCAGCTGTTGGGTGAGTGGGGCTGGGGCTGGGAGTGGGTTAGTACAGGATGCAAGAAATCCTGAGTTAGAGGCAGGTGACTCCAGAAGAGCCTCCATATACCTGTAAAGAAAGCGCTGACGCTACAGCATCAGTGTCCAGGATTTCTAGTAAGACTTGGATGGGAACTTGTAGGCTAGCGAGTGAGTCCTTCAGGATAAGAGGAGCACGGAAAGGAAGAAAGAGAATTGAGCCCCAGAATAGAGTCCAGGAGCTGAAGAGGACCCCCAACTTTTTACAGACAGGGAAACTGAGGCTGAGAGGGGCACAGACTTGGCCAAGGGCACAAGTCACAGTCAGGACCCAAACTAGCCCCTCCTGTCTGCTAGGGCACCTCTCTCCCCCACCCCCACTCCACCCCATTTCAGCATATTGAGAGGCGGGCTTGCTGTATCTTTCTCGGGATCTCTGGAAACAGAGAGAACGGCTGGTTTTCCCAGAATCTGAGCCCTTTTATGTTGTCTGCCCAAGCTCCCGGACGTCATCCCTGGAGTGAAGGCTGTCGCCAGGCCTCCATCCACAGACTGTCCCGGCTCTCAGCCCTTTGTTTTGGCTCCCAGACAAGATTTCCTCCTCAGACCCGACCAGGGCTATCTCCCCCATGCTCCAAGGCGGCCAGCCTACTCTCAGCCCTTCCAGAACGGGAGGCCCCAGAATAGCCTGGGGCCGTCTCACTCGGGCAGAAAATGTCTTCCAAGGAAGCTGAGGCCTTGAAGTCCTAATCCTCTTCTTACCCACAGATGGCAGTTTCCTTTTTTAGAACAAGAACTCAGAGGACGCAGCGTCTTGCCTGTCCGTGAATAGTCTCCCAGGCGCAGAATTCCAGGAACCCGTGCGCCACTGGAGAGATGACCGGCCTTTCAAGGTTGACTGCGGGGGAAGAGCACGTCCCTTGCAGGGGTGGCTGGAACCAGCTCCAAGAGTCTGAAAAATTCATCCTGGCAGCACGTCGGGCACAACTGTGGCCCAACAGTTATGGTGCGGATTTCCCACCACCTCACTCTCTCACCTCCAAGCACCCACACTTCCTTACTCATTCTCCCCTTCGCTCAACAAGCATATATCGAGCACCTACTATGCGTCAAGCCTCTTCTGGGCACCAGAACTTTTTGGATATATCGGATAAAGCAGACAAAGAGCTCCGCTGTCAAGAAATTAATATTTTAAAAGGAGAAGGGTTCAGAGACTTCTGTACTATTTTATATATTTATGCAGAGGCAGGACCTATAGAGCTCTGATGTTGGACGGCCCGGAGTTTAAGCCTGCTTTGTTCTCTGATCTTGCGCGGCTGTTTTCACTTCTCTGAGCCTCAGTTTCCTCAACTACAGTGGAGATAAAAATTCCTCCTTTATCCTCAGTGGGTTCAGTAGAGAGTTAGTGCATGAGCTGGGTTGTACACCTGAGGGAAGTGAAAACATACGTCTGGTACCAGAGCGGTTGCGGCAGCTGTCTTCATAACAGCCAACAAGTAGAAACAACGCGCATGTCCGTCAGTGGACGAACAGGGAAACAACATGTAATAGATTCACACAATAGAATATCTGGCAGTAGATAGGAACGAAATGCTGTTACACGCCACCACACGGACGAACCTTGAAAACATCATGCAAAGGAAGGACATCGTCGTGTAAGACCACATAGGTGTTTCCACGTATATGCGATGTCCAGAGTAGGCAGAACTGTGGACCCAGGAGATTCGTGGTTGCCCTAGGGCAGGGGGCGGGGCACGGAGAGACTAGAGGGTGACGGTAAGGGGCACGGGGTTTCTTTTTGGGGTGCTGAGGTTCTAAAATTGGTTACAGTGATGGATGCACAACTCTGTGAATATAATAAAAGTTACTGAATTGTTCATTTTTATTTTATTTTATTTTATTTTATTTTATTTTATTTTACTAAAAACAATTTTTTTTTTTTTAATTTGAGAGGGAGAGAGTAAGCGAGCAGGGAAGGGCAGAGGAAGAGAGAGAGGGAGAGGGACAATCCCAAGCAGGCTCCACGCTCACTGATGTGGGGCTTGATCCCGGAGCCTGATGTGGGGCTTGATCCCACGACCCTGGGATCCTGACCTGAGCTGAAGCCAAGCTGAAACTTAACCAACTGAGCCACCCAGGGGCCCCCAAACCGTATACTTTCAATGGTTACGTTTTATGGTATGTGAATCAAATTTTGCAATAGAGCTGTGAACAAAATTCCTACCACCTAGGGCCCTTTGAGACTTAGAACCTAAGTATACGATGTAACTAACATAATGTGTGGCATTTGGGAGGCAGTCCATGGATGCTAACTTTGATGCTGTTTTAACCTTGAATAAGCTGGTTTATACAAAAGCTTAAAAATGTGTCCGTTGTTGGGGCGCCTGGGTGGCTCAGTCGGTTGAGCGTCCCACTCTTGATGTCTGCTCAGGTCACGATCCCAGGGTGGTGGGATCGAGCCTGGCATCTGCCTCTGCACTGAGCCTGCAGTCTGCTTAAGATTCTTTTTCCCACTGCCCCTCTTCCCCACTCATGCGCGCTCTCTCTCTCTCTCTCTCAAGTTAAAAAAATATACATGTCCATTGTCCACCTAAGAATGACATAATACCGGTCATCTGCGTCATGCCTTGAGCAAGCAGTGCTGCCTACCGCCAGTCCCGGACCTTCCCTTGCCTGTGGAAATCCTGCCTGCGTCACAGCCCAGCTCAGACGCCTTGGTGAAGGCTCCCCTTTGGTACGCCTAGAAATCCTGGGGCTTGCAGAGGCAAGGTCTGCTCCCTATCTGCCTTGTTTCTGAATTCTTTGTGAACGCCGTCTCTCCACGCGGGCGGTCTCAGCAGCAGGCGCACAGAGCGCGATCCTGTAACGACAGTGTTTATGACACACGTGCCCGGTCTCCCCTGGCACAGCCCCGTGGTGGGCAGAATTCTCAGATGGCACTCATGACCTTTGCCTTTTGGTTACACAGCAAGAGGAGTTTTGTAGATGTGACTAAGATTATAATCAGCTGACCTTAAGACAGAGATGAGCGAACCTAACCTCTTCACAGGAGCCCTTCGAAAGCAGGGTTTCCTTCCAAGGAGAGCAGAGAAGGCAGTCAAAGAGATGCAAAGGTGCAAAGATGTGAGGCTGAGAGAGGGTCTCTATTGCTGAGATGGAGGGAGCCTCAGGGCCGGACCAGAGGGCGACCTCTGGGAGCAGAGAGCGGTCCCTGGGTGCCACCAGAGGGAAAACAAGGCGTCCGTCCTCAGTCACAAGGAGCAGGATTCTGTCAACAACCTGAATGAGCTTGAAAGCAGGATTCTTCCCCAGAGCCCCAGAAGACAGCCCAGCTCAGCCCACACCTTGACTTGACTTTGGTCTTGTGGAGCCCTAAGCAGAGAACCCAGTTGAACCCACCTGGGCTTCTGACCTGCAGTGCCCTGAGGTCACAAACAGGCGTTATTCTAAATGGCTAAGTTTGTGGTAATCTGTTATGCAGCAATAGAACACAAATATAACACTCAGCTACGGGAAGACATTTTATCCCAGTTTTGTAGGTGAGGAGGCCCAGAGAGGTTCTGTCACTTGCCCAGGATTGCACAGCACATTGGTGGCAGGGCTGAGGCAGAAGCTTGAGCAGGCGCTGGCAGATATTTTCTGTATAGCCCTGGAAGTTAGTATTTCAGGCTTTAGGGGCCATCTGGTTTCTGTCACAATACTTAATTCTAATGCTGCAGTACAAGAGTGACATAGAAGGAATGAGCATGCCCGTGCTTCCATAAAACCTTATTTGTGGACATTAAGATTCGAATTTTGTACACTTTTGATGTATCATGAAATATTACTCTTCCTTCGATTTTCTTCAACTATTAAAAAAAGCACAAAAACCTTTCTTAATTCCAGGCCATACAAAAGCAGGCAGTGAGCCAGATCTGTGGGACATAGTTTGCCCATGCCTGTCCCCCACCCCTAAGTATCTGACTCCTAGCCCAAGGCATCAGTGATTCTGGATAGCGGCCAAGAGGCTGGTAAAAAGAGGCTCTGGCCATAAGGAGTTCCTCTTTTACTTAAGATTCTCTGTGTGACTTCAGGCAACTCACTTTCCTTTTCTGGGCCTATAAAATAGAGATCAAAACAGGTCAGTGGTTTTCAAACCTTTTCTCCACCCGACCCCTACCTCCAGAGGTTTTTTTCCTTCCCAAAGAAAAGCCAGCACAGAAGCCTAGTAGCAAAAACAGACACAAAGGGCACCTGTGCTGGTTGGGAATGGGGCCAGGGTCCCTGCTCCCCTCTTTCTGTTCTTTTTTTTTTTTTAATTAAAAAAATTTTTTTAAATGGTTATCTATTTTTTTGAGAGAGAGAGAGAGAGAGAAAGAGAGAGAGAGAGAGAGAGAGAGAGAGAGAGAGACATAGTGCAAGCAGGGGAGGGGCCGAGAGAGAGGAAGACACAGAATCTGAAGCAGGCTCCAGGCTCTGAGCTGTCAGCACAGAGCCCGAACCTGTGAACCTGGAGATCACAACCCCAGCCTAAGTGGGACTGGAAACTGACTGAATGAGTCACCCAGGTCCCCTCTTTCTGTTATGTACAAGAGACACTCTGGTAAGTTTCCTTTAGCAGTTACATGTAAATTTCAGAGACTTTCCTAAGGCTCCTAGGAAGATGGGGTTGACTTTCTGGAATCTCAGGTTCATTCTCTCTTATACGTCTTTATATTATACAGTCACATTTATTTATTTTTCCTTCTCTCTGCAGAACGCTGAAATCCTTTGAACCAAGCAGTCTCCGAAGCCTAAGTCTCAACCAGGGTTTCTCAATCTTGGCACCCACACCTGGGACAGATCATTCTTTGCTGTGGGAGCATTATAGGGTGTTTTTCGCATCCCTAGCTCCTGCACTCTAGATACCCGCAGCATCCCTCAGCCCATCACTGTTGTGAAGGCAAAAGTATCTCCATACATTGCCAAATGTCTTCTGAGGAATAAGAGTGGGCAAAATCGCCGTGGGTTGAGAACACTGGTCTAAACCCCCTCTTTCATGAAGCCGAGCCTCAGAGTCCTGCTGCCATCTGACATTAGGGAATGTGCTCAGAGATTGTTCTTTAAAGATATTCCCACTCCTTGGCCTTGACTGGCCTTGGCTGCATTGCTGGCAGAACCTGCATCCCCTGGGAGCCTTCTCCCCTCCCTAGGGACATGTGCTGTGCTCGTAGGCAGGGAACAGAACCCACCATTGCACATCCCATGCCGTTTGTGACACACACTCACAGTGGGCTTATGGTGTGCCAGCTTTGAGGTGGCACGGGGTGGGGGAGAAGGGTGGGCACGGGACATGAGATGTCTATGCCTGCCCACAAGATGCTGTCTGTAGGTGAGTGAGACATGTAAGCAAATGATGAGAGTGCAGTGACATGTGGAAAGGTATCCAAGATAGATTGTGTTAAATGAAAATAGAAGCTTATTAATAATGGTATGCAATGCATGATCAGATTTTTTGTAAGACGTGCACTTTTGGAAAAGCATTATGTCATAATGTCACAGGGGCTGGTTGTCCCTAGGTGGTTGGTGGTCTTGGAAAAGGCCAAGAAGCAGGAGGTGGAAGAGGGAAAGAGGATGCTCGTCCCAGAAGATCGTGGATTCTCTCACCGCTTCTTTCTTTGTGCAGATAGAATAATAATAACAGTAATAATAATAGCCAATATTGCTAACACTATGAGCCAAGCACTGTTGCTAAGCACATTATATAATAATTCATTTAATCCTCGTAACAACCCTGAGAAGCCTGATTCCAGTGCTTATTTCTCGTTGCTTCTCCAAATGTGGCCCGGGACCATGGACCCCAGAGCAGCCTGCTCAAAAAGGTGAGAGTGCGAGGGCAGGGGTGAGAGAGTGAGCAGACCCTGTGCAGATGAGGCTATACTCAGGGAAATGTTTTTCTTCTCTTACAGGGCTCTGTATCTGTGAAGGCAGATATCCTGATTTCTTTTTAAAGTTTTTTTTTTTTGTTTCAATGTTTATTTATTTTTGAGACAGAGACAGAGCATAAGCAGGGGAGGGGCAGAGAGAGAGGGAGACACAGAATCGGAAGCAGGTTCCAGGCTCTATGCTGTCAGCACACAGCCCGATACAGGGCTGGAACTCACAAACCACGAGATCATGACCTGAGCCTAAGTCGGACACAACCGACTGAGCCACCCAGGCGCCCCTGATTTCTTCTAACTTATTGATATATTCTAAATTCTCTGCAATCTCCACTATTTTTTTTTAAGTTTATTTATTTGTGAGGGAGAGTGAGAGGGAGAGAATGAGAGACAGAGCGTGCACAAGCAGGAGAGGGGCAGAGAGAGGGAGACAGGGACTCCCAAGCAGGCTCCAGGCAGAGCCCAATGCGGGCTCCCAGCGCAGAACCCACAGACTGCGAGATCATGACCTGAGCCGAAGTTGGATGCTTAACTGAGCCACCCAGGCGCCCCCAGCTATTTCTTTTCATTGGAACGGAAGAAGGGAAGGCGTGTGGTTTTGTGTCGGCGGGCTCAGGGTAATGATGGACTTTACAGACTTGTAGGAGGTTGGGAGAGGGACCAGATTGTTCTGCTTTGGGGCACTGAGGAAAAGTCACCCAGAGGAGGTGACCTGTGACCTAAGTCTTAAAGGAAGTGTGTGAGCTCATCAGGTGAAGCTCACCGGATGTAGAAAAGGCCTGGCATTGTGCTTGGAACACCCTGGACCATGAGTTTAGGCGTGGCCTGAGGGGAGCACGGGGAATGAAGCTGGGGAGTGGATACTCGGCAGCTGGGGTCATCATTCTGAGAGGACCGGGGAGCACAGAAAGTCTTAGGTGGGCGAGGGACTGGAGGGACAGGTTGGGGTGCTGGTTTAGAGGCTCAGGCTGGCGCAGCATGAAGGGCAGAGAGTCTAGGGGCAGAGAGGCCAGTGAGAGGTGTTGGCAGCAGCCCTGATTGGAACCGAGGAGGGGCCAATATGGCTAAAATGGAAAAGTGCATATGGGTCTAGAAGATTCAGACCCATGTGGATTTTAGCACCCCCTCTCCCCACCCGCCTCCCCTCACTTACTAGCTATGTAACCCTGGCATTCTCACTCAGCCTCGATGACTTAGCTGAGGTGACAGCTAATGGGAAAAGCAGATGGCCGGTGACATGTGATAAGCGGGTACAAGCGGTAACTCTCTTCTCCACCCCCTTGAGGCAGAAGCTGGTCACCGATTTTCTCCTGCGAGTCGCCCAGCTGGTGCCCAGGAAAGTGTGAGGTTGCTTGCTCAGGAAGGGTCTACGAGCACTCTGGTCCCGGCGGTGCTGGGCCTGGCTGGGTCCTGAGCCCAGCCACATCTGGTCCCTGCCCTTGGGGAGGTCACCATCAGCTAGGAGAGAATCACAAATAGAGCCACGATGCCATGTGAGAGTGCGCCCAGGCCAGCTTCTTATGCATAAGGCCTTAATTAACCCTCATAGCTACCCTGGGAAGGAGGGGCCATGATCTCCACTTTATAGATAAAGCAACAGCAGGTCCAAGAAAAGGATGTGGCCAGGGTCTTCTTGCCTGGAGGTGGCTGAGTCGGGACAGAACACAACCTGTCCAACTCCAGGGCCTGGTGTCCAGCCTGGGCCAGGGGACTCAGGTTTAAGCAGGGTCAGGGGTGTCCCCAAGTGGGGACCTCCACCTCACCAACTTGTGACGTACCCCCGGGCCTACTGACGGAGGACTGGCGGGGTCGATGGGTCCTGATCAGTGAGGGGCTCACGCCCTGCATGGACGCCTGCCCCTGCAGGAGTGAGTGGGGCAGGGTGCTTCAAGGAGGAGCTTCCTCCTCTTATCTCTGTCCTCGGAGCAAGTCCATGAGGGCACCACGGGGGCTGCTGGGGGCCTTTGGTCCCCACCAGCTTGTCCCCACCTCCAGATTGAGAACAGCAAAGCTGAAGGAGGTTCTGGTCTGAGGTCAGCCGCTTCTCAACTCTCTGTAGGCCTCCCGAGCTTCCTGAGGCTCACACACAGCCAAGATGAAAAGGACCTCACAGTCAGAGGAGTCTGTGCTCAGAGAACACTAATGCTCTTGGGTGGCATTTCCTTGGAGACGAGGAGGGAAGGAACCCAGGACCTGGGCCCCGCTGCTGACCTGCTGTATGATTGAGGCCGCGGTTTCCCCTCTCTGAGCTTTAGATCCCAGCTGGACAGGCTGCTCTGACCTTCTGTGTCCCTGGGCTGGAAGGACAGTTGGTCGCCACCAGTTTGGTGGGGAACCATTGGCTGTGGCTGAGGGGAATGTGGCCCAGTCCCCTGGCTTGTTGGAGCAGCAGGAAAAGACAAAAGCAAAACCAGGGCCTCAGCTAGTCCAGGGGCTGGCTTTCTTTGACCAACATGGATCTGTGGAGGTTTAACCAGCCTGTGATTTTGCCCAGGCTTTGCACTCACGACGCCCCATTCCTGACGCTCTAGGAGTCCTCAGGTGTCCCCCTGTAGAAGACTCCATACACCTCCATACGCCTCACCCGACCTGCAGACTCCTAAATCACCTGTCCCCCCCAGACCGCCTTTAGCCTGCACTTGGTAAATGGCCTAGCACTTAACCTGCCCCACTTAACGCATTCAGTCCCGGAAGACCTGTGAGTTGGAATCATCAGCCCTCCTTTGCCACAGAAGGAAGAAGGTGCAGAGAAGTTAGGTCACACAGCAGGTGGGAGGCCCTGCTCCCAAGCCCCAGTGTCCCCAGCCTCTCAGGGCCAGGGCAGCCACCTCCTGCGGGGACTGGGGGAAGCGTGTAAATGCCAGCCGTTATTTCTGAGAACGCCTTCCTCCTCAGGATCTGAGGTCCTGGAGGGAGGCCTGCTCTCAGATTCAGTGCGCTGAGAAGCAAAAGCCAGTCACTACCAAGAAGTATGCGGTAAACCCTCTTTGGGCCTCAGTTTCCCTCTCTGTAGAGTGAGAGCGAGGAGGCATGGGCTCAGGTCTCCTAGAGCCCTCTCGACCGGGACTGAGGTTTGGTGGCTCTGGGAGGAGTCCGTCTGGGCTCTCAAGCCCGCTCCAGTGGGGCAGCGGGGCGGGACGGCTGCGAGGACAGCCAGCTCCCGTTGGTGGCCACCCCTGCCCTGCGCTCCCCGCGGCCTAGAAACCCTAACCCCTCCCTCCCCGGTCGCGCTGTCGCTTTAAGGTCGGGCGGGGCCGGCAGCGCCGAGGCGCGGCACCTGGAGCTCCCAGAGCGGCCACCCGGAGTCTCTGGCCTGACCGACGGCACGCGAGGACCGGGATCGCAGGGGAGGTGGGGCGGCAGGTGCCCCCCCAGCTCGAGCCCCAGTCGGGGGCGGAGGACGAAGCCCGGCCCCGCACACGCCTGGCGCCCCAGAGCGCCCCTGCAGCTCGCAGAGCCCCTGCGGGGATCACAGCCCCCCCCTTCCCCCCCCACCCAGGGCAGGCACGCGTGGGGTGCGGCCTGCTGGGCACCTCGCTGCACCGCGTAGGGGGTGGCGGGAGCGGGTGGGACGCACGGCGACTGCGGGCGGCGGGGGGGGGGGGGGGGGCGGGCATTCGGATACCCTCGGACCAGAGGGAGAGCCCGACCTTGGGGCTTTCGGGGGAACGCGGACAACCGGGCTAGGGGACCTTCAACAGGGCTGCTCCCTAACTCCAGGCGCCTCCTGCAAACCCGAGGGACACCCATCCCCAGGATTGCACCTCCCTCTGGTCCCTGCGCCTGGACCACGCCTGACCACCTGCCGCCTGATGGCTTCATCTGAGGTGGGTATAAGCTTCCTCCTCTCCTTCCTTCCCGAGCATCTCAGCGCCTCCTAATGCTGACCCCGCCTGGACCCCCCTCTCTTCACCTTGACTTCGGTGGCTTGGCGGTGCAGAGTGGACACCCAGGTCCTCTTCCTGTGTTCTAACTGGCCGGGTGGCCTTGAGCATTGCCATGGGCCTTAGTTTACCCAAAAGTTGATTGCGATGGTTTGGACCACTTCCTGTTCAGACGGCTTAGCTCTTCCGGAAGGGTGGCACTTGGAGTTCCCTTGTTGGTTGCAGAGACAGTGTAATGGTGCCCATTTTACAGAGGAGGGAGCTGAGGCACGGAGAAGCTAGATAAATTGCACAGTGTCAGAGTCAGGGTCCATCCTTGTCCAGCTCTGATCACCGTGCTTCATTACAGCTTGCTGTCTTGCCGCCTCCTCTTTACCACTTGCTCTTCCCTGAGAGGCAGACTTTGAGCTCAGAGATGCTGAGCAGTTTCAAGGTCACAGGGCTCATGGAATGGCCGCAGTTAGAGGGAGCGATAAATCGGAGGCAGGGATAGGCCTCCTCTGGCTGGTGGGAGGTGGGGCTGGCAGCAGCAGGTGGGCCACTGGGAGGAGGTGGTGTTTGGACTGGGTCTTGAAGGGGGGGATGTGAAATGAGGGCCCTGGGTGGGGACAGACGACTCCCCAGGACGAGGTCCCCAGGTCCCCAGCATTGGGTTCAAATTTGGCACTGACCCCAGGCAAGCTGTCACCCTCCAAGCTCCATGAGGCTGTTGCAAGGATTCAGTCGGGGGCACCGATAAAGCGCGGGGTGGTGCCCAGCCCGTGTAAATGCCCAGCACACGTCTGCCGCCTCCATCATCATGTACGTAGGGCAAGGGAGAGATGGAAAGGGGACGCCTCACACGCAGGTCATGTTCATCCTGAGGGGCGGAAGCAATGATGATTCATATGTTGCATTTTTATTCACTTCTGGGGTCCTCTCTTTTTCTCACAACGAGCAACTGTTGCTTTTATAGGAGTCTAAGGGCACCTGAAGTTGCCCTGTGCAGAGGCAAGTTCTTCAAGGGTTGAGCAGCAAAGCAATTTCTGGCTTTGGGCAGAGTCCTCCACCTTTCTGGGCTAGGTCTCCTCATTTGCAAAGCAAGAATTTTCTCGCCCTGCCCTACCCACCCCCCTCGGTTGTGGGGAGTGTGAAGAGGGGCCTTGGTATACAGGCAAGGCGTTATGAACTGTTACTGATCTGCTGTGGGTTTTAAGTGGGTTTTCCAAGCTGATTGCTGCAGCTCTCCCGCTCGGCAGCCTCTCGTAGCTGTCTAACTTCGGAGAGGGAGGAGTCGGGTTCATCTCCTCCCCCCACAATCATGGACACAGGAGGCACTTGCCCCACAGACCGATTCACAGGAAGAGAACGGCAGGTGATTTACGGATGACATTTTTCTATACGCTGCGGGTGGTCTGGGGGCTCAGAAAGATTTGGGGTCCACTCTTAGAACACCCCTGCTACATGTATACATTCTCTCTCATAGGTACACGTGTACACACACGTGTATGTGTTTTTAAATGTTTGCTTATTTTTGAGAGAGAGAGAGACAGACAGACAGACAGACCCAGAACGGGGGAGGGGCAGAGAGCAAGGGAGACACAGAATCCGAAGGCGCCAGGCTGTAGGCACAGAGCCCGACACGGGGCTCGAACCCACGAACTGCGAGATCATGGCCTGAGCCGAAGTTGGATGCTTAACTGACTGAGCCGCCCAGGCGCCCCCCCTCAACGCACATGTGTTTTTAAACAGAATTGACGACATGCCCTTTTGAAGTCTAAAGCTTCACCTGCTGTATCTTGAACATGATGCCCCCCCCCCCCCTCAGCTCTCCTAGGAGCTAGCAGCTACACAGCAGGGCATTGTTTGGGTGCAGCATATTTGGCCGGGTAAGCCCTCATTTGGAAGGCATTCCTGATCCCTGAAGTCTCAGGTCTGTGAGTTCCCCAGCCCCCTGCTTCTCTGACTCAGATTTTGGAAAAGGATGGTGTCTCTAACTTCTAGCAGCCTGCTAAAGAACCTGACCTTTGTAAGGGTAAGGAAACAGGCCCGGAGCGGTCGGTAAGCTCACCCCAGAGCTGCAGAATGGGGACCAAGGCCAGGTCTCCACTCCGTGGCTGGCTGTTGCAGCTGCCGAACTCCTGTGTCGCCTCCCTTGTCCTGGCCCCTCCCAGCTGTAAGGGAGGCTGTTCACGTAACAAGTGTTTGCCCAGTAACGCCTTCCCTCACTTAAGAGAATTTCTTCAACAAATGTTCATTGAGCAGCTACTATGTGCTAGGCACCGGGGGATACAGCAGTGAACGGGGCCACTATGGGCCTGTCCTCAGTGTGCTCACTGGCTGGTGGGCAGGACAAGCGAAGGAGAGGCTGAGCACAGTCAGAGAGGTGCTGTGATGCAAGAAGGCCCGGGGCACTTGGTGTTGAAGTGAAGGCTTCTTGGGTGAGGACCAATCTGAGACTTGAGGGGAGATAATGGCAAGTTATCAGACAGAGGGAACAGCATGTACAATGGCCTAGAGATTGGCTTTGGGGACAACGTGGACGTGGGTTTCAGCCTCTTCCTGTCTGTATGCTCTGGGGCCAGTTTTGCTCCCAGTTTGCGTTTTTCCTGTGCATTTTTTCTTTATCCGATTGACATGCTTCCCTATGCGTAATTGACATGCTTCCCTTTGGCATACAAAGCTGAAAAAAGAGGGGCGCCTGCGTGGCTCAGTCTCCTGAGCATCTGACTGTTTTTTCCGCTCAGGTCATGATCCCAGGGTCGTGGGATCAAGTCCTGCTTCCAGCTCATGCCAAGTGTGGAGCCTGCTTAAGATTCTCTCTCTCTCTCAAAAAAAAAAAGCTGAAAGAAGGAAGATATACACGTCTCCCCTGTTGTTAAACACTTGTACTGAGCTTGTTTTTTCAGACGAGCTGTTAACATCCCATCTAGAGGGTACGCCATGGTTTATTCACCAGTTGCCTATAGTTGGACGTTTAGACTTTTTCCAAATTAGGAATAATTTGGAAAATTATCCATTATCCATTATCCATATCCATTATCCATAAGGCCATGGTGAACACCTTTTTGCACAAAGGTGCCTCAGGTCCTGCATTTCAACTTGGGACTTCACTCTTGCTGCTTTACCCGCCCTGGGTTTCGGTGCCTTCCTCTGTCAAATTCGACCTCTTGGGATTGTGACCAGGGGAGGTGAGGCAATGCAGAACCAGCAGGTCTCGACCCTGAAGGCCTGCTGGACTCAACAGGTGTTCACTCTCTTCCCTCCCAGCCTGTAGTAGACGGGGTGGGGGTGGGAGTCATACCCACCAGGCTGATGGGACCTATGAGGCCCGGAGAGGCCCAGAGTGAACATAGCCACACTTACTGAGCTCCTGGGCCCCAGGCATGGTGCTGGGTAACTTGAGACACATTCTCTGTGGCCTTCGAAACGGCCCTGCAAAGTCGGGAGTGTCATCTCCGTTTAACAGATGAGGAAACTGAGGCACAGAGGAGTCAAATGGCCTCTCCAAGGTTACACCGTGACCTCAGACAGGGGAGGACTAAAACGTGGGTCTGCAGCACCCCAGTAGACCTGCCTCGTGGCCCATTACCTCCTGTCTCCCCTTCTCTGTGTTCAGACGTGTGACGTGAGCCGAGCGGCCTCCACGCTCCATTACTGCATGACGGTCAGCGGCACGGTGCTTCTGGTAGCTGGGACACTCTGCTTTGCTTGGTGGAGTGAAGGAGAAGCAGGTGCTCAGCCCGGCCAGCCGGCCCCTCCCACGGGGCATCCGGTGCCTCCGGCCCCCAGTCCCCTGCTCAGGTCCGTCAGCTTCTTCTGCTGCGGTGCAGGCGGCCTGCTACTACTCTTCGGCTTGCTGTGGTCCATCAAGGCCAGCACCCGGGGGCCTCCCCGATGGGACCCATATCACCTCTCCAGAGACCTGTACTACCTCACTGTGGAGCCCTCGGAGAAGGAGAGCTACAGGTCAGCAGGGCAGGGTGGAGGTGATGGGCGGGAATGGTGGATAAAGCACTGTCATCAGCAGAGTCCTGGAGGGGTTTCAAGCCCTTTGACAGACTTTGACAAACCAGGGTAGTTAGAGCAGTCAGAGAGGGACGGACAGGGTCCTGTAGAGACATGGAGAAATCCAGGAAGGCTTCGTGGAGGAGGTGGCAATTGAACTCAGCATGGTACATACAGGGCAGAGTAGCAGAGGGGTTAAGAGCCCAGGCCCAGGGGTAAACCTCCTGGAATCCTCTCCTGGTTCTATCACTGACTAGCAAGTAGGACTTCAAGTAGATTGTACAACCCTACCGAGCCTCAACTTCCTCATCTGAAATGAGACAGGAGTAAGAATAGCACAATAATAGCAAATACCTGCACTTACCATCTGCGGGACACTGTTCTAAGTGCTTTTCATATATTTACTCATTTTGTTTTCCCAGCAGCTCTCTGAAGTAGGGACTGTTATTAACTCCATCTATAGATGAGGAGCCCAAAGTGCCAAGACATTAACTAACTTGCCCAAGGACACCCAGCTAACGTGTGTGTGAGTTGGGACTTGAACTGAGTCTGCACCCTCACTGCTCCCTAGCTCAGGGGACATGGGGGAGAATCCAATGGGATGATGTCTGTGTAGAACGTAGCCCAGTGCCTGGCACACAGTAGGTGCACAGGAAGTGTCAGCTGTTCCTGAAGTGGATAATGTAGAGACGCGGTGAAGAGCATGTGCAAAGGCTCTGGGGTGGAGACAAAATCTTGCATTAAGACCGTATTTCTCAACCTTTTTAAAATTATCTCTCCCTCTAAGGAGCCTTTTAGGTATTTTTTTTTTTCAATGTTTATTTATTTATTTGTTTGTTTTGAGAGAGAGAGAGAGGGCGTGAGTGAGCCGGGGAGAGGCAAAGAGGGAGGGAGAGAGAGAATCCCAAGCAGGCTCCAGGCCCCGTGCTGTCAGTGCAGAGCCCGACGCGGGGCTGGAACCCGCGAACTGTGAGATCATGACCTAAGCCAAGATCAGGAGTCTGACCCTTAACTGACTGAGCCACCCAGGCGCCCTGGCATTTTTTTCTTAATCCCACACCCCCTCCATGAAATTTTCATACCACAGATATATTGCATATTTGTCTGCTCTGTATGTATCTCTGTATTATATACATCTACAGAGCATCACCAAGATACCAAAAGCTTTTTTTTTTTTTTTTTTTTTTTTTTTACCTGGGGGAGAAAATGATGCATTATGTGTGCACTTGTTAAATATGTATTCATTCAGTCAAGCATGGGCAGTGCCTCCATATTGGGCGGCCCGCATGCATCCCCGGTCTTGTCTGCCTGCAAGGTAAGAATTTCTGTTGCCGTTTATGGAAGAAGAAGGTGAAGGTTACACAGCTAAAAAGTGGCAGAGCCCGCTGGCTGCAAAGCTTGTGTGTGTTAGGGGCTAAGTCAGACACTAGCGAGCTGGCCTGGGACCTGGACACCCTTCTTTCCTTAGGGAGAGGGAAAAACAGTATTGTGAGTTAAAGAATGTAACAAATTCTTCCTGCAACTGGCCTGCGATTCCCTGGGGTCAGAGACAATAGAGTATTCACCAGGGGCCATTTGGTACAATGGTCTGGCCTTGGTTTGACCCAACTGTGAGAGAGGGACGGGCAGGGCCTCCAGCCAATCCCCTCACGTCTCAGATGAGAAGCCCGGGTCTCAGAGAGACCAGTGACCTACCTGGTCACACAGCGAGGTGGTGGGTGACTGGAGGGGAACCAGGCCACACCTCAGGGTGCTGCAACTGTAACCTGTCCCTGCTTGCCCTTCTAGCCTGGCCGGACTGCTGGGGGCGGATGTTGTCTGTATACACAGCCGTGTTGACTCAACAGCGTCTGTCGGTGGGGCCAGTTGGATTTCATTCCCAGCAGGGCTGGGGAAGAAGCCTACTCGGGTGGGTGCTCGTGGCCCATCAGGTTCGGAGACCCAAGTCTTAGGTTCAGAACTAGGATGGCTGGATGTCAGGGAGGCTGCTTCTGTTCATGCCCCTTTCTTGTCCCCGAAAGCTGACACAGCCCAGCCTTGCTGCTGGTGAGCCCCGCATCTGACCCCGCTGGTGGCTGGACAGGAGGTCTCCCAGGGCCCCTGTCCTCAGTGAGTATAGCAGAAAAAGCACGGGTCGGGGCGCCTGGGTGGCCCGGTCGGTTAAGCGTCCGACTTCGGCTCAGGTCATGATCTCGCGGTTCGTGAGTTCAAGCCCCGCGTCGGGCTCTGTGCTGAGGGCTCAGAGCCTGGAGCCTGTTTCAGATTCTGTGTCTCCCTCTCTCTGACCCTCCCCGTTCATGCTCTGTCTCTCTCTGTCTCAAAAATGAATAAACGTTAAAAAAAAATTAAAAGGAAAAGCACGGGTCTATTCAGACGTGAGGGTGTCAGTGTCAGCTCTTTTCTAAGCTGTGCGCCCTTGAGCGTGTTACTTAGACTCTCCGAACCATATCTAATTCTTCATCTGTCATGTGGCCATGCCAGAACTTTCTCCTGAGATTGCTGTTAGGCTCAGATGAGGTGAGAGATGGGGAAGTGTATGCCTGGCAAAGTTCGTGCACACTTTAGCTTTGCGGCTGCGTATGACTGTGCCTTACGGCTTGCAGTGCACTCTAGTGCCCGCTGCCTGATTTGAGTCTCAACAGCTTGGGAGTTAAGCGTTAGGATTAGGCCTATTTCACAGAAGACGGCGCTAAAGGTGTGGGGAGATTCAGGGCTGGGATGGCAAGAAGGGCGATAGGTGCCGTTGGCTTGAGCTTGGCAATTAGGACTGGGGGCTCTGCTGCTTGGTTGATGCTTGGCCTTTACTCATCTGTACTGTGGCTGAGAGCCGAGCCCCCAGAGTTGTCCTAACACGTTTAGGGAGCTTACACGTTGGGCGAATAGTATTCCGTCCTTGTCCCTTTCCCTTTCCCGACTGTGGTTGCCTGACTCAGCTGAAGGGTGGCAGAGCCGAGGCCAGCCCCAGCCTCCCCTGGAGCTTGCTGGCCTGGGGACCAGAGCGGCGGGCCCACCCCACACCCCTGCAGGGCGCCGTATCCAGAATATACCACCCGTGTGTGTGTGTGTGTGTGTGTGTGTGTGTGTGTGTGATATGGCAGCTCTGCATGGGGCCTCCTGTTCCCCCAGTTCCCAGCCTCTGGACCATAGGAACAGGACTTGGGGCTGGCTGGGCCACGCTGGCTACTAATGTGACGGCAGGTGGCACTAGGGCCACTCCACGTCTGCCCTCTAAGCAAACTTCCTGCTGTGGGGTGAGCTTCCCTGGCATCTGTGCCCTGCCCTGCCAGCTGTTGCCTGCTGGGGTGGTCCCAGGCATACCCCAAATCTGTCTGGCATCTCCAGGCCTTGGGGAACCAGGGAGTGGAAGGGGTGTGGCTGGGGCACACGGGAGGGGAGGGAGACATAGGGCTCTGGAAGCTGTATTACCCGCATTTTTCCCAGTGCTGTCAAAGCTTTTTCCAGTTTCCCCTCCCCTGAATCTATAAAATGGGAATTCTCATCCCCATTTTACAGATGAGGAGAAGGAGGCTCAGAGGGGCCATGTGAACAAGGCACAGCACGAGACAGTGGAGTCTAGCCTGCTTGCCTCCAGAAGCAATATTCTTTGCCTGCCCTCACGTGCAAAGGATGCTGGGAGCTGAGGGGAGACTGAGACCCCTTATCAGCTCCCTCAGTAGCAGGGCTCCCGGGCTGCCTTCCAGAGGAGGAGGGTCTGTGGGAGAGATGTGTCACAGCACTGGATGGGGAGCCCAGATCTGGCTCCTGGCCGGTGCCCTCTATCAGATTGGCATGCAGGCTGGGGGTTAACCCTGAGCTCCCCACCAGCCTAGTCCATGACTCTGTCTATGGCTGGAGCAGCGAGCCTGCCTCCCCAGTGGGTCACTCTGATGGCTGCGGTTGGCTCGGGCTGAGAAGACACGCTGTCCAGAGAAGGGCCATGTCCCCGGCGGGGGGTGGATGCTCAAGTGAGGGGTGAGAGCAGGTACCTAGCACTGCCCCCTACCAGCCCCTGGAGTGAAGTTCCCTCCACTACCTCCTCCGACCCCCCCGGGGCCAGCCTCCTGCCATCAGCCCCTCCCCTGTCTACACCGGCAGAAGCCATGGTATGCATTGAACTGCTTCCCCACCAGCTCCAGACTGATAACTTTGGGCAAGCAGCAGCCTGTATGGCACTTACCGTGCGGGTGATCTATGATAACTTTTGTCCCCCACACCCCTTCCTCGAAGAGACTTTTGAGCTTTTGTTATCAGATCCTGTTCACGGAACATGTGCTAAGTGCCCCTTCCCCTGTATTATCTCAATTAATCTTCATAAAGTCCTGGGAGGTAGGTGCCCTTGCTGTCCTCATTGTGTAGATGGGGAAACTGAGGCTCAGATTAATGGAGTTACTGACCCATGATCTACCACCAAGAATGTGGCATAGCAGAGAGTTGAACTAGCCACAGCCCAGGCTCATAACCAGCCCTTCAGTCACTTGGTGCGAGAAGCAACCTTCAAGGTCACTTGGTCAGCTCCTGTATCTGGCAGGATCATCCCCAAAGGGGAATCAGCTCAGACGTGGGATCAATGCCACTCCTGTCCCCTGGCGTCCTGGGAAGGGAAAGAAGCACCACCTCCCCAGAGGTGACCCGCCAGGGTTCTGAGAGGACTGAGGGCCAGCCTCGTTCCCATCAGCATTGAGGCTAGAATACAGGTAACCTGTTTTTTGAATCTAACCTGTGGGGGCCGGTCACAGAAGCCACAGAAGACCTGGTCTGTGCCTCAAGTCCCTGCGGGGTCATTCATTTGTTAGAGGTAGGGCAAGTCACAGGAAAGCCAGGCTGTTTAGAGATGGATGTGGTTGACCTGGTAGGTAGTGAGCTCTCCATCTCTGGAGGTATGCAAGTGGAAGTAATCACTTCGCAGACTTGCCATATTGGGGCCTCAAGCATCCAGATGGGCAGGAGAATCGATGTCTCCCATCCCGCCTGGAGTATCTACAACTCCGGATCTTGTAAGGGATTATTACAATAAGCTAGAAGTCTTCCTGCCGATGAGCCATCCTTCTTTCAACAAACATCCCCAGGCACCTGCCCTCAGCCCGTGGATGCTCAAAGTCCATCCTTGCCCTCAGGGACAACCTAGGGGACCTGGTAGGGTCAATGCAGTGTCGGGGAAGAGCCCTCTGGGAGCCCAGAGCAGGGAGCGAGAGCTTTGCGCGGAGAGGGGGGACCAGTCAAGAAAGCTTCCCAGAAGAGCCTAAAAGGACAAGTGGGGATGGGCCAGCAGGGAGGGAGGTGGGGGAGGATGGAACTTCCCGGCAGAGAGAACTAGGAGTTGCAGCGAGCGAGCGCGTGTGGAGAACTCACAGGATGGGGCGGGCAGAGTGGGAGGGCTGCGGTGGGCAGAGCTGACTCATTCCAAGCTCTGAGTGTGTACCTGGGGCCCACAACGGGTTTGGACAGGGTGTGAAGTCTTCCCCAGCCCCAGCCTCCCTTGCGCTTTCCCTGGCGTGCAGTACGTTTGCCCTTGCCCCTGCTACAGCCTCTCTTCTTCTGTCCTGCAGGATCCCAAAGGTGCTTGGCATCCCCACTTACGAGGAGGCCGTGGGCTGGCCACTTGCCGAGGGGCCCCCGACGCCACCTGCCGAGGGGCCCCCGACGCCCCCTGCGTACCCCGCGGAAGAAAGCCCGAAGGACTGTGCCTCCAGGGATGCCCTGCGTGGGACCCAGCCCCCCTTGCCACCGCCCAGCTACGAGAGCATCATCAGTGCTGTCAACGGCCTCTCTGGAGAGACAGTCCCCGCCACCGCGTGCTCCTGCCCAGGCCCGGCTCAGACGACAGTGGGGGGAGGCACACTCCAAAGCTGGAGACAGATGAGCTTCTAGTGCATAATACAGTGCCTGGTACCCAGGAGGCGCCCAGCAAATGTTTGTCGCTGAATGCTGTTTTATCGACCTACGGCTGTGTAACAAACGGCTTAAAATAAATCCATTTTATTCTCTCTCGCGACTCTGTGGGTTGTCTGGGCCCAGCTGGGTGGTTTTTCTGCTGCACACGATGCTGGTGGGGCTGCAAGTCATGGGGGGGACCCAGCCAGAATGTCAGAGATGGCTCTTTCAGATAGCTAGCAGCCGGGAGATTTTGACGTGCCGATGAGAAAGTGCGGGCCCTCGGGCCACACACTGAGTTTGTGATCAGAAGAATGTGGGCTCTGAATTCAGATGGCCTGGGCATGGGTTCCACCGCGTGCCGGTTGAGTGACCTTGAACGAGTGGCTTTGCCCTCTCTGCCTTGGTTTCCTCATGTATCCGATGGGAATTGGGAATGACAGAGGCGTCGGCCCCTGCCCGAGGAGCTGGGTTGTGACAGATAGACGAGACGGTAGCAGCTGGCGTTGTGAGCTCGCGTTGACCCTGTAGGCGCAGTACTAATGCATCAAATAACAGGTACACGTCTTAACCCCATGGCAGGTGTCGATTAGCGCACAATTGGTCTCTGCTGCCATACCTCCTGGGACAGGAGCTCATTACCTACCCTTACTTTCCAGATCATGGCAGAAATGTCTATTTTCTTCCCAGCTCCATTCTGCATCCTTCATTTCTACCTCCCCCCATTCGCCAGCTGAGAAAGCCAGCTCCAAGAGGTGAAGTAACCTTCCCAGGGTCACACAGCAAGCCCCGGGGCTCAGTCAGCTGGATCGGGGCAGCATTCCCTGAGGGCCTACTGTATGCCATCCTTTCACATCATCAAGGCTGCCGTGCTACAGGTGGTGTTCCCATTTACAGGCAAGGAAACTGAGCCCCTGCTCTGGCTGCAGAGGGTCCTTGCACTTGCCTTCTCCCTCTCCAGAAGCTTTTCCCCACAGCCCACCCCTCACCTCCCTCCCATCCCTCTGTGCCCCCCTTCCTGTGAACTCCTTGAGCACTCCAGTAACACAGAAGCCCCCAGCCCCCTGCTCTATCGTTTAAATAACGCCTGTCACCATTTAACATCTTACCTTTTAAAATTGGTTCTCGTTTCTTTGTTTATTGTATGTTTCTCTCCACCAGGAAACTCTGCTAGAACAGAGGTATTTCTTTCCTTTACCTCGGTGTCCCTGAGGCCTAGAAACGGCGCGTGGCACGTGGAGGTGCTCAGCAACTATTCGCCGACAGACCGAAGGGATAGATGTCGCTACTGTTCTCATTCTTGGACCCTCTCAGCCACGCGAGCCAGATCTTGTGGCTCTTCTGTAATGTTCTCCCTCCCCATCACCAACTCCTGCCTCCTTCCCTTCCTCTCCTTCTCTCCCGTCTGCCCCGACCCTTCCCACTATTGTGGAGACATACACTGGAATCCTGCCTCCACTCTCCCCTTCCTGTGTGATGCTGAGCTGGTTACACACACACACACACACACACACACACTTCAGAGTCCCACACATATCATGAGGATGCGGAAGGGGGATTTATCAGATATCTGCAATTCCTAAGGAGTTAATGGGGTCCCAGGCTGGGACGCAGAGCCCAGATTCCCTCCTTCCCCCAAAACGAGGAATCTCCCCAGCCAGGTGGGTCAGGGAGCTGGAGGCAGCAGGGGTGGGCGGGGCTTATCGGTAAGAGCCCCCACTAGGGGCAGTGACTTGTTCAAGGTCACCAGTGCCTTGGAGGCCGAGCCAGACCACAGAGCCAGTCTTCTTGCGAGGCAAGCCACCGTCCCCTTCTGAGCCACAGTGGCCTGTCAACTGGGGACCCTCCGGCAGGGTGCAGGATGGGGGAGCGCCGTGAGGCTGGGTCTGCCACTCCCACAGCCCCCAGTAGGCACCAGCTTGCTTCCTGGACTCTTGCCTTCTGGATGCAGCCGTCTGGTTTCTTCACCCACCACTCAGGGTTTATATGTGGTGCTGCCACTGGGCCTGGGACATCAGGCCCCTCCCAAGCTGTCCCTGGGCTCCTCCCAGGCTTCTGTTTCCCTCTGGGCTGGCTGGTCACCCTGCCCCCTGAAGCACGCCACCTCAAATCAGTTCTAAATTTTCCAGTAGGAAACTCCCTAGCTACACCCTGGCCCCCACCCTCAGCAACTAATCGCTCCTCAAAATTGTTCACTTTAATTTTCCTCTCCCTAGTCTTCTGCTAGAGCCTGGCAACTGCTCCTCTCTTCCACCACCCTGTTTTGCTTCTTCCAACCTGTTTTTGGAACCAGAGAATAATTGTAGAATTAAAATCTAATCCATGTTACCCTCCCCTGCGTACCCCCTTTAGAGACCCCAAGTTGGCCTCTCAGAGATGTCAGATACCTTGGCATGACCCTAGGAGGCCCCCTGCCCGTGCTTCCCTCTCTGGCCTCCCTCTCTGCTGGAACTTCTACCCATCCCTTACTTCCCCAATATCAGGGGAGAGCCTAGCCTAGCCTCTGGGGATACAACAGTGCACAAAACAAAGAGACAAGAGACAAGACAAATAAATAATGTATATAGCATGATAGATGGGGGCGAGTACTATGGAGAAAAGTAAATTGGTAGAGAGGACAGGGAACACCTTGGTGGCAGGGCGGGGGGGCGGGGTTCTGCAGTTTTAGATGTCACAGCAGGGAGGCCTCAACATGAAGATGACATTTGGACAAAAGCTTGAAGGAGGTGCAGGCGGCGGGGGGGGCATGCAAGTGTCTGGAGGAAGAGTTTTGCAGGCAGAAGGAACAGCAGGTGCAAAGGCCTTGGGGTGCCTTGTGTCCTGAGAAAAGCACGGAGCCAGGGCGCTGGGGTCCAGTGAGAGGGGGCGGGGCAGGAGATGGGCTCAGAGGGGGTGGGTGGCACAGGCAAATTATCCAGGGCCTGGGGGCCATTTTGAGGTCTCTGGCATTTACTCTGATAAAACGGGGCCCCCTTCCAGGGTTCTGAGCAGAGCAGTGACATGGTCTGACCTGGCCTTTGGGTTGAAAAGAGACTTCGGGGGCCAAGGGTAGAAGCAGAGACGATTAGGGAGACAGAGATGATGGGGGCTGGGACCTGAGTGATGAGCAGCAGTTGGGGGTGAAAAGTGATTGGATTCTTACATCTTAGAGGTAGGGCCAACAGGATGCGGATGTGAGAGGGGAGGTAAGGATGCTGGCCAGGATATCCAGGTGATGGCCTGAATAATGCTGGAAGGATGGAGTCGACTTGGGAGGGGCAGGTCTGAGGAGGCAGGGGAGTGGAGGAGTGGGGAGGTGCATGGCACTTAGAGTTTGGCTCCAGCCATGTGTCAGTGCTTGCTTGCCCCTGGGCCTTTGCACTTGCTGATCTCCTTGTCGGAACTGCCTTTCCTGCCCTGACAGAACTCCAAATGACTTCTCAAGGATCCCTTCTATGAATCTGTGCCTTCATTCCTCCCACCTCCCCAGCCCCCCCCCCCACCGCCAGTCTATCCCTCACTCTGCTTTGTGCATATACTGGACCTCACCCACGTCTCAGAGCCTTTATCTTACTGTGCCCCCCAAGGTAGGACCAAGCGCCATCACTCTCTGAAAGCCCATATTTATCAGAGCGCCTCCCTCACACTTCACAGAGCATGTGTAGTAGGTGCTCAGCAAGAGACTGACTGGGGACCTGGTTTGAATTCTTGGCTCTGCTATTTACAGGTGTTGCCTCCATGAGCCTCAGTTTCTGCATCTGTCAAATGGGTGTGATCTGCCCTCCCTCCGCACGCCTCCGAGGATTTCCAGAGGATCCTGAATGCATCCTAGAGGAAGGAAACCGCGGTTAGCGCGCCCTCTGCTGGAAGATGACAGACCTCTGAACCGCTGCTCCCACGACCTCGAGGTTGGGAGGAGGGTGAAGGCCACCGGCAGGTGGGAGGGGAGCGGGAAGCACGGAGGGCCAAACGTTTCCAACGCTCCGGACAAACATGTTCCCATTGAACCGTCACCGCGGCTCTGTGGAAGAGGTGACATCAGACCCATTGTACTGACCACATACTTGTCCCAGAGCTTACTTGTTGTAAGCTCTTTTTTTTTGAGAAAAGGGGGAAAGGAGGCTGCGTCATGGCGAGGAACTAAAAGGTGGGGCGCAGAGGAAAATGCTCTAGTGACTTGGGAGGCTTTCCCTGAAAGTCTAAGGACCAGATTCATCTATACTGGGGCTGGGGCTGCACGGGTCCCGGTCCTCGTTTAGCCACCGACCCAGTTTAGGGAGATATTGGCCAGTCCCTGCCACTCCCCAGGCTCAGTTTCCTCGCCTGTGAAACGGGCACGATAACGTGGGCTGAGGGGCAGAGAAGGCGTGATTGCCCAGACCGGACCGTGAGCGTCTTGCAGACCGGGTGCTACGACGGCCACCAGGGGGCGCGAGAGGCTCCTGCTGGACCGCGACCACGCAGATCGCCAGGACCTGCCCGCACGGGCTGAAGCCCCTCTTCTGGGAAGGGCGCATGTCGCTTCTGTCCTCTGAGCCTGTTTTAGATGATAATAGTACTGCCCTGGAGGGTCCGGCCAGGTTGATAATCAGATTACAAAGCACTTGTTCCTCCATTAGGTTACTTCCTTGCACAGTACCTAGGAGGTGGCCTGATAACCACCTGTGGTGTTCAGGTGACAAATCTCAAGCCCAGAGTGGAGCCACCAGCCCAAGTTCACCTGGGGAGTCAAACTTGGATGTGACCAGGTGACTCTCAGCCTTTCTTGACCCCTCAGCAACCTCTCACTGTGAGGGTCTGTTACAGGGGATCCCTCCCCCTCTCCCTCCCCTTTTCTCCTCCCCCCACCCCAAGCCTCCCCTGGAAAAAGCGTTTGCAAGCCATAGCACCAGGAAGAGGGTGGGAGCGCAGGTGTGGTGCCCCGGAGCGAGCACAGCTCAAGATGGGGAGGAGGGAGAAGGTGGTGACAACAAACAGAACCCCCTCCTCCCCCCTCCCAAACCTACTAAGTCACAACGCCATCTGAAAGCCTTGTGTCCCGCGGTGGCAACTCAACCCTGTTAAAAACTACAAGTTACCGTTTTCTTTTAGAGATCCTGATGGCCTTTGTTTCCATATAGTCCCATGAAGGAATCTGATGTGTCCCATCAGCCTGTTCCCAGGACTGACACCCCAACACGAGAATGCCATTCTTAGGGACTCCTGGTGGCTCAGTCGGTTAAGCATCGGACTTTGGCTCAGGTCATGATCTCACGGTTCGTGGGTTGGAGCCCCACGTAGGGCTCGGTGCCAACAGCTCGGAGCCTGGAGCCCGCTTCGGATTCTGTGTCTCCCTCTCTCTCTCTGCCCCTCCCCCACGTGTGCTCTCTGTCTCTCTCTCACTCTCTCTCTCTCAAACATTTAAAAAATGCCATTCTTAGAATTAAGGCATCTTCCTAGGTCAGGGTGTCAGTCATTCACACCCTACGGGGGCATTAATGCACAGAGACTTTCTAGGGGACAGCTCTTTGTAAGCAGGTGTAGGGGAGCACAGGGTATGAGAAAGGAATGAGGAACCCAGGGAAGCCAGGCCTGGCGGTCGCTCTGGTCCTGGGAGGTGCTGTTATTATCCCCGTTGTACAGAGGAGGAAAACTGAGACACAGAGAAGTAATTTAATCAAGGGCGTACTGTGCCCCCTCCCCCCCATAGAGGAGCCAGAACCCAAGCCTGGCCCCCAGAGCGCGCCCTGCAAATTTTCATCTACAGTTAGGCAATATCACATGGTCGCTGGGTGCATAGCCTCTGGGTTCAGATGCTAGTTGCTCTGCCTGTGTGACCTTGGGCGATTTACCCCTCTGTCCTCATTTGTAGCATGGGGGAGGAGTAGTTGCCTCCCGGGATCCCCTTCATTGGGTTAAAACCTGTGGCACGTTTAGAACAGTGTCATGCATGCAGCCGCCGTCCAGCAAATAGGAGCCATTATTCCTGAACCCCAGAGGGGCACACGACCTTGAAGAGTCCAGAGTTCTTCAGGACCCTCAAATGCTAGCCGGTGGGGCCCTGGAATCGTCCAGCGGCCTGCTAACGTCTTTCGGCCGGGGCCTCTTTGTGCCCTGCTTCCCGTGGCCGGATGGCGTGGGGCCACCCGTCCAGCCCAGCTCAGCCCCACGCAGGCAAATGAGGTGATGTCAAAGCCTTGGCCGGGGCCCAGCCCCTGAAACCTCCCCTGCTCCCTCCCTCATGTTCTCCCTCGCCCAGATTCACACGCGCGCACACACACGCACACAGGCTCTGGCCGGGCCCAGAGGGAAGGCGAGAGGGAGTCAAGGTGGGGGGGGCGGCCTGGGCCCATTGAAGCGTAGCTCCTGCAGCCGGGGCGAGCCGTGCGCCCCCGACTGGAGCTGGACCCGGAGGGAGCCGTCCTCCCTTCCACCCGAAGCCCAGTCGCCGGTGGTCCCGGAGCGCCCTCCTTCTCTGTGTGGGTGTGTGCGGGCATCTGCCCTGGTTCCCCGGCCCCCCAGGCAGCCATGGCTGATGAGAAGACCTTCCGCATCGGCTTCATTGTGCTGGGGCTCTTCCTGCTGGCCCTCGGCACGTTCCTCATGAGCCACGACCGGCCCCAGGTCTACGGCACCTTCTACGCCATGGGCTGCGTCATGGTGATCGGGGGCGTCGTCTGGAGCATGTGCCAGTGCTACCCCAAGGTAGGTGGGGGTGGCCTCAGATGGGCTGCGGGCCCGGGCCCAGGGAGCTCGGGGGCCCTGCCTCTGTTCCCCCTCCTTCACTGGTCTTTTCCTCCTCCCCTGTTTTACTCTCTTTTCTTCCCTCTGCCCTCATGAGCATCCATCCATCCCTCCATCCCTTCCTCCTCATCAGGATTGATCAGAAGCCCCCTGGACCCTGAGCCCTGAGCCCTGTGGGAGACACAGTGAAACCCCACGCACAATCATGTGCTTGACATCAATATTAAGGAGCGTTTGCTGCCTGCCAGGCATCCCTGCACGCCCAGTGCGGTTGTCCTCATCCTGCGCTTTTTGGTACTGTCTGTAGTTCCGTATTCTCTTATCTTTTAAGTTTATGTATTGATTTTTGAGAGAGAGAGAGAGAGTGAGGGAGGGAGGGAGGGAGGGAGGGGCGGAGAGAGAAAGAGGGAGAAAGAAGGGGCCAGAGAAGGGGAAAGAGAGAGAATCCCAAGCAGGCTCTTTGCCAATGTGCAGACACGGGGCTCGAACCCACGAACCGTGAGATCATGACTTGAGCTCAAGTTGGCGGCCTAAGTGACTGAGCCACCCAGGTGCCCCTGTAGTTCCATTTTAGAGTGGAGAGGCACTGGGCTCAGGAAGTGAGGTCCGTCAGCCCCTAAGTGTCCAAGTTGGGGCTTAGAGCTCAGATGTGTGTGTCCACCTCCGAGGGCTATCCCTGTGTCCCAGAGCCGCTGAGAGTTCTAGGGTGGGTCAGGGGTAACTCTGACCGTGTGGCTTGGGCAGTGCTCTCTTCTTCGGTTTTATGTACTCCTAGCCTTATGAGTGACTTAATGATGAGAAGAGCACTGGTTTGGGAGTCCTGAGTTCTAGTTCCTGCTCTGTCTCAAACTTTCTGTGTGACCTTTGAGTGTCTGAACCTCAGTTTCTTTCATCTGTAAAATGGGCCCCAAGCTTTTATTTCTCCCAGCCTCCCAGAGTTATTATGAATAACAGAGAAGAGATGGGATGTAGGAATGTTTTATAAACTGTAGGGTGCTGTATTTAGGAGAAGGGCTTCTAATCGCACTGTTAATGGTCCCCCCAGCAATGTGTGGGGCATGTCAGGCGTTGTGATCTGTCAGTGCCCAGGCAGGATGAGTGACTTTTCCAAGGTCACACAGCTGGTCAGACAGTTCCAGGGAGACAAGGAGAGAAGCATGGATTCTAACTTGGGCTCTGTCTCCAACCGCCTGGAAGACTCTGGGCAAACCCCTTCCTTCGCTGAGCCTCAGTTTCCTCATTTGTACAATGCGTGTGTCAGGCAGAGGGTGCCGGAAAGGGGGTGCATCGAAGGGCCCTGCGGGTCCTGACATGTAGGGCTCCAGGCCCCAGGCAGCCCCCACAACCCGCACCCCCCTCCTCCCTCCCACCTGGGTGGCTGTGTTCAGGGGTTCAGGGGAGGAGGGAGGGAGGGAGGAAGCTCCTGGGGGCCGGGACCTGGCTCTCCCCAGCCCTGCCCCCTCTGTGGGCCAGCCCCGGGCTGTCACTGTGTTTGGTGCTGGGGCGGTCTGGACTGGTTTGTAGTCATTCACCGGGCAGTTTACAGTCAACTAGCTTCTGTCTGTGCAATGCCCTGAGTGGAGGTCACCAGGAGAAGAGGTCCTCGGGGCCCCTGCCACCTGCGTCACCACCTCCGTTGTCACCCTCCTCCCAGAGAGGAGGCTGCATCCTGGGGCCCGGCGAGGGGACAGCAGGGGTGTGGAGGGCGGTGTCCTTCCTGCCCTCTCTCCCTTTACCCGAGGTTGGCTCTGGGGGGCAGGTGAGGGACCGGGTGGCGGTGGGGAGTGAGGGAGCAAGGGGAGAGGGAATCTTACTGGGTATTAATGAGTAACTGTTGATAGATCCACGTGTTCAGCTGCTGTGGAGGCAGCACCCGCTTTGGTGTCTACCAGGCCTAGAGGCAACTCCCTCCTCCCTACGCCCCTCTTCTGTGACCTTGGCAGGGGCTGCCCCCCACCTCCGGGAGCCTCGCGTGGCCCAGTGGGAGGAGTCAGGGAGGTCTTGTATGTGGGGGCCCCGTATCACACTCTCGTCCTCAGAATTGGCGTGTGTGGCGTTGGGCAGGCCTCTGAACGTGTGTGCAGGCGTGTGAGCACCGGTGCGGGGCTGTGTGGGTGTGTGTTTCAGAGACGCAGGCTGTGCGAGCCGGCACACCGAGGCCGGGAAGGAAGGTGTGTTGTTGGCCGGGGAGGTGTCGCCCGAGGAGAGGCCCCCACCTCCCACATTGTCTCAGGGCCTGGGCCGTCGGGGCCCTCAGCAGATGCCGGTGCCCATTCTCCCCTGCCTCTCAGTGCCCGACAAATGGGAATTTTCCGGGTTGAAGCAAACACGGATATAAGGGAACGGAATCAGCCAGTTAAGATGTGAGAGTAACGTGAATGAAGCGGTCCCTGTCTTGAGGGGCTGGGGGTCTCATGGGGGAGACCATTTTCTGCCCGATGGGGAGAGAGCAGGCTTCACGGAGAAGACGAGCTGGCCTCTGTAGGTTAAGTAGAAGTCCACCAGGCGGAGAAGATGGGGAGAGACGTTCCAGGAAGGAGGAACAGCGTGACCCAAGACACGAGGTAAAAGGGCAGGGGGAGTGGGTCAACATGACTGCTGCAAGGGGAGGGTCGGAAGGAAGGTGGAGACGGAGAGGGCTCAGCTCCGCGGGGCCTGGGGACACGATTAGCCTTGCAGTTCAGGAAAGTTCCCAGGCTGACATCTGAAGGGATGGAGGTTCGGGGGCAACCAGGCCAGTGGAGGAGGACTACTCCTCACCGGTCCAGGTGAGAGATGGTGGGCCCCTGGACTGAGGCAGAATTTGAACCCAAGCCTGTAGGAACCGAGAAGAACTAGTTCATCACATGTGCAGGGCCTGCTGTGGCCGGGCATAGCACTGGCACGTCTCCTGAGCTTATCTCATGGAATTTCTGAAATACAATTGGTCAGATGTGGTGGTCGGCTGGACCTCAGGCATGACAGAGACAGAGGAATTGGGGCAAATCGGGTAGATGGGGCAGCAGGGATGCTGTGCCCGTAGGCTGAGGTGAGGCAGGGCTCCTGGGAGAAGGGAAGGGCTGGCAGAGAAAGCAGGGCCTCTCCCTGTCTGGCTTCCGTTTCTACCCACAGTTCCCCCAAATCCCTCTCCTGCTGGCTCTACCGGAGCCCGGGACCAGGCCCCCGATTGGTGGCTGATGAATCTGTCCTCTCTACGGGTCTCCCTTGCTCCCTCTGCCACCTCCCTTTGGGGACTGCTCACTGCTCTGCCTGAACACAAATCTGCCCATGTCCTCATCTGCCGAGGACTCCTCCAGGGCTCCCATTGCTTCTGGGTAAAGACTGAACTCCTTAGTCTGATGTTCTGGGGTCCTCGTAGTCTGGTATCCCCTCACCAGTTTCAACTCTGCCTGTCCCTCTCTTAAAAGGACTTGTGTTCTAACATGCTCCAGCCTTTCCTCCCCCCTCAGGCTTTCTACTGTGGTGATAGTAGTGATGGTGTATGATGATGATGATGAAGGTAATCGTGATGATGATAGTGGTGTTGATGGAGATGATGGTGGTGATGGTGATGGTGGTGATGTTGATGGAGATGATGTTGATGGAGATGATGATGGTGATAATGATGATGATGGTGGTGATGGTGATGGTAATGATGTTGATGGAGATGATGATGGTGATAATGATGATGATGGTGGTGATGGTGGTGGTGATGGTGGTGATGTTGATGGAGATGATGTTGATGGAGATGATGATGGTGGGGATGGTGGTGATGTTGACGGAGATGATGTTGATGGAGATGATGATGGTGGTGATGGTGATGGTGGTGATGTTGATGGAGATGATGATGGTGGTGATGTTGATGGAGATGATGTTGATGGTGATGGTGATGGTGATGATGTTGATGGAGGTGATGTTGATGGAGATAATGATGGTGATAATGATGATGATGGTGGTGATGGTGATGGTGATGGTGATGATGTTGATGGAGATGATGATGATGGAAATGATGATGGTGATAATGATGATGATGGTGGTGATGGTGGTGGTGATGGTGGTGATGTTGATGGAGATGATGATGGTGGTGATGGTGATGGTGATGATGTTGATGGAGATGATGTTGATGGAGATGATGATGGTGATAATGATGATGATGGTGGTGATGGTGGTGGTGATGGTGATGGTAAGGATATACTGATGATGTTGATGGAGATGATGATAGTGGTGGTGGTGACAGTGACGATGGTGGTGTGGTTGTGACATGATGGTGACAGTGATAGAGATGATGGTAGTGGTGGTGATTGTGGGGGTGCTAATCGTGTTGTTGATGAAGAGGAGGAGAAGGAGGAGGCGGAGGAGGAGGAGGAGGAAGGGAGGGAGGTGGTGACTGAGCCATGAGGTAATGAGATAGAGGAATGGGCAGATTCTAAGAAGTACAGAGCCAGCTGGCAAGTGCAGGGCATCCTTGGTAGGTGTGGAAGATACCAAGACCCTTGCCTTATTTCTAGACATTTGGGGGGAAGCTTACCACTCATAGGAGTTCTAAGAACCCCTCTACCCATCATCCCCTGCTTCCCAGCAGGACGGAGCTTTTGCGGTGCAAACAAGTGTCTTTTACTCATCGCGCTCTGTAGGAAGAGAGAGACTATTTATGACTCTAGTATATTACAGTAGGGTCTCATCACATATTTGTTGAACGGATTTTCAGTTGAGGACAGCAGACTCAGAGAGGCCAGACAACTTCATCCCCCGTAGCATCAAACTATGGTTTACCGAGCGGCCCCTATGTGCCCAGCATTGTTCTGGGGAATTCCTCATATGTTATCTCATGGAATCCGCACAGCAACCCCAGGAGACGGGTCTCGCTAGCCCCATTTAACAAACATGGCAGTAAGATACACATCGCACGAAGTTTCCTGTCTTAACCATTTTGAAGTAGTGTTAATTAAATTCACATTATTGTGCAACCGATCCCCACAGCCCTTTTCATCTTGCAAAACTGAAACTCTATTACGCCCATTAAACAATAACTCCCCACCCCCCTCCCTCCAGTCTGTGGCAACTGCCATTCTACTCTCTGTCTCTATGACTTTGACTATTGAAGGCACCTCATACAAGTGGACTGGTACAGAATTTGTCTTTTTGTTACTGGCTTATTTTTTTTTAATGTTTATTTTTGAGACAGCACAAGCAGGGGAGGGGCAGGGAGAGGGGGATAGAGGATCCGAAGTGGGCTCCGTGCTGACAGGCTGACATCAGCGAGCCCGATGTGGGGCTTGATCTCACAAACCGTGAGACCGTGACCTGTGCTGAAGTCGGACGCTCAACCGATTGAGCCACCCATGGCGCCCCTGTTACTGGCTTATTTCTTCAAGGTTCATCCGTGTCGTAGCCTGTGTTAGACCCTCCCTCCTTTTTAAGGCCGGATGATGTTCCACTGCATGTACGTACCACATTTTATCTATTCATATGTTGTTGGACACTTGAGTTGCTTCCACCTTTCGGCTGTTGTGAACAACGCTGCAAATATCTCTTCGAGGCTAGCCCATTTTACAGAGGAGCACGTAGAGGCTCTGAGAGGAGGGATGAGCTGCCCGAGGGAGGAATCTCCCCAGTCTCCTGGATCCCCCAAAGCAGGGCTCCTTCTGTCTCATCCCACTGCCTCCTTTATGACCTGCCTCCCCTCTGCCACCAGGCGCCCACCCCATGTGCTGCACCTGCAGAGACCTCTTGACCCCTGAAAGTTCAAGGACAGGGACTAGTGGGTGCAATGTCAGCCATTCCCTTCCCTTCCCCCGCCGCAACCTCTGTGCCCAGAAAGCGATGACAATGATCTGCTTTCCACTCACAGGCCAGATATGGACGAAGCACCCACTGTGTGCCAGGCACATTCTGGGCACTGGACGAGGACCCCGGGAAATGAGAAGACACCACCTCCTCCAGGGCAGGGATGTTTGTCTCATTTGCTCACTGCTGCCCCCTAGGGCCAAGGAGCGTGCTTGACACACAACTGGTGCTCAATAAATGTCTTTTGGGTGAAATGAAGATCCTGGTGGGAGCAGAAGCCTAGAGATCCAAACACCCTCCCCCTCTTCTCCCGCCGCCCCTGCCGCTGCTGGGTCCTAAGCCGGCCCCTCTCCTGTCACATGGCGGGGCGGCGGGGCGAGGGCCCCCCTGGTCAGGAAGGGCGGGGGAGCTGCAGAGAAGCCTTTTCTCCTTTGCCTCGCAGATCACCTTCATACCCGCTGACTCTGACTTCCAAGGCAACCTGTCCCCAAAGGCGCTGGGCCTGCTGGAGAATGGGCTCGCCTCCGAGATGAAGAGGTAGGTGCCAGGACCTCGGGGGTGGGGGTGGGGGGGGGGGCAGCGGCAGCCCCTCAGGCCAGGCCAGCCTCCTCTTACAGAGGAGAGTGATGGAGTCCGGGTGGGAGGGGCGGGCGGTGTCTCCTCTGCTTTGCTGCAGGTTCCCGCTTTGCCTCCTCACGCACTGAGAGCATGCTATTAATAATCGGGGATTGTTCTGAACTCTCAATTCTACGACGTAGGCGTTATTATTCCCACTTGACAGATGAGGAAACTGAGGCTCAGGGACTTTGCCCTGTCTTGGAGAGACGTAGAGGCGGGGCCAGAAATCAAGAACAGGTGTGGCCTCAAATCCCAAACAGCTGTGACGGCTACTATGCCTTGCGACGGCAAACAAGGGGCATGTCGATGGCCAAGCACAGCCGTGTGGGATTTGGGGAAAGCGACTTACCGCTCTTTGCCCCGCCTGCAAAATAGGGGTACTGATAGCACCTTTCTCCTAGGGCATCGGGGACAGATAGGTGAGATAATATAAGCAAAGTGCTGAGAACAGAACCTGGTGCATGGTAGGCCCTCTCCCTAAGCGTGTCACCATTCGTAGGAACGACTTCCTTTGCCCCAGAGGCTAAACCGGTAATGCACTTGTGACTTCCTTCAGTCCTCATAGAGACCCTGTGAAGTGGGGAGGCGGGGGGGGGGGGGGGGTCGGGGGGTCGGGCCCTTTATACAGATGTGGAAACTGAGGCTCAGAAAGGACAACCACAGGCCTTAAACCTCGTAGGGAGTCAGTGATGGGCCAGATCCTGGGGAGGGAGTGGGACCGGCCACCCTCCCCAGCCCTGGAGGCTGTGGCTCTGTGCTCAGAACGCTAAGCTGCACGTCCAGGGTCTGTGACCAGGGCCCTGGAACTGTCTGCGTTGCCTAGGGAAGGAGGCAGGGATGGTGTTTTCTGTTCCTGGAGCACAGAGTGACCGAATGTCCCCAGGGGAGTGAGGTGGCTAGACCCTGGGTGGGCGCAGGGGTCAGCCTCGGGATCGGTCCCACAGGACGGGCCACTGCACAGAGCTGCTGCTCAGGCTGCTCTGAGTTCTGGGCTCACCTGTGTGATCCTGGGTGAGGGAGCTAGGCTCCGAACCTCACTTTCCGGAGGGGCTGCAGACAGCATAGAGAACGTGATGGCTGGAGCCCTAGCTCTGCCACCTGCTGTCCGAGGCACCCACAGCTCAAGTCGCAGTGCCTCCCAGCTCCCAGTTATGGTGCGGATTAGCTGGGCTCCCTGACGGAGCCTGGCAGGCAAGGAGCACTCGACAGCTGGGGTGTTGTCCTCACCTGAACAGCACTGGGCTCCGAGGTGGTGTTCGGAATAAATGGGATGGGAAGCAGGGGCCTTTAGCCCACTGTCTGAAATGCAGCCCGCTTTCAGCCAGTGCGGACTGGGGTGCATCTCACAACTGTACTCCTGGGGTTACCTTTGGAGACATGGAGTAAAAGGAGCACTGGACTGAGAGTCTGAGCCCTGCCACGCCTTCTTGGGCCTCAGTGTTCTCATCCACGAACTGGGTACAGTTACATCCCCCCCAAAGGCTTCTTGGAGACCCGGGGAGACCGGATGTCCAGAACAGGGGGGCCGGGGGAAGAGGGGGGAACACCGATGTCTCCTCCTGTGTGGGTCTTTGCCCACCGACCTGTCTGTCCTGTCTCCGCTGTCTGCTGTGCCCCACCCAGCCCCCAGCCCCCATACGTCAGGCTGTGGGAGGAAGCCGCCTATGACCAGAGCCTGCCTGACTTCAGCCACATCCAGATGAAGGTCATGGGCTACCATGAGGACCCCCGTCCCCTCCTGGCCCCTGAGCCGGGACAGCCGCAGCTGGGAGCCAGTGGTGGAGGAGAAGGTGGCCCTTGTGAGGCTCAGGCCTGGATGGAGGCTGCGGTGGTCATCCACAGGGGCTCAGATGAGGACGGGGAAGAGAGAAGCCCGACGGAGAGCAGGCTTGGGTGAGTGCACGGAGTGCAGGAGCGGGGATGCTGCCCGGTTCTGGGGTGAAGGAGGAGGGGCTGTGGGCCACTGATGGCTGGTGGGGGAACATCTGGGACCAGAGAGGGCATGGGGGTGGGGACACCCTGAGAGGGAGCTGATGTAGCAGACGCATGAGTCTGGGCTTGGTCGGCCGGGCCCGGGTTCGAATCCCAGCTCCTCTGCTGCGTAGCCTTGGTGAGCTTCTTATCCCCCTGGGCCTCAGTTCCCCCATGTGGGAATCATCACTCCTACCTCAGAGGGTTGTTGTGAGAACTGGGACAGTGCTTTTAAGTGCCAGGCCCACCACTGCCCCCTGCACTCTCTGAATGCTCATTGTGAGTTCTCCTGGGGGCAGGGAGCCTGACGACCTGAGTTCAAATGCGGGCTCTGTTGCTGAGGTGCTCTGGGACCTCGGGCAGGGCGCTCCCCACCCAGCCCTTCCCTGGCTATTTATGAACTGGGCTTCTCCTGCGTCCATTTATTCATTTATCCTACCGCCATTGCTGGAACCTACTGCCTGCCCCCCCACCCCGAAGGCCCCCCACCCCTCAGGAGCTCCGTGTCCGATATGGGAGGCAGACGAGGGAACAGAAGGTGACCCCTGAGTGGCTGGAGAGGCAGAGGAAGGACCCGGTGTGGATAATAACATAATAATGCCCATTTCTTGAGCACCTACTATATGCCAGGCATTGTGCAAAGTGCTTTGCACCCACTATGTGCTGTAATCCTCCGAGACAACCCTAGGAGTGAGTACTATTACTTCTCCCAGTTTCTCCTCAGGAAACTGAGGCCCAGACAGGTGAACTCACATGCCCCGGGCCTTGCAGCCAGTGGCTGGAATTTGGACCCAGGCACTCTGACTCAGGGCTACCCTCGCCCTCTCGGCCTTTGCTCCTGCAGCCTCCGGGCCTGTCCCCAGGGCCCTGCACCCCTGGCTTCCTTCCAAGATGACCTGGATGTGGGCTCCAATGAGGAAGGCAGCCTCAACCCATCTCCGCCTGAGGAGGACGAGCCTCACCCCCCGCCCGGGGAGCCCTGGGCCTTCAAGTGCCCGCTGGACCGCTTCCATGACTTTGCCCTGATCGACGCCCCCACGTCAGAGGACGCGCCTCCAGAGCGGCTGTGGTGGGATACCGCCCTGTCCAGCTATGGGCAGCAGTCCCAAAGGACAAAGGAGGAGGAAGAGGAGCCTTCAGACATAGGCACAGAGGAGCCAGAGCAGGAAGGGGAAGACTTGTACTATGGGCTGCCGGACAGCCCTGGGGACCCCCTTCCGGACAAGGAGCTGGGCTTTGAGCCCGACGCCCAGGGTTGAGATGGGACCACTCCCCGGGTTCTAGCCCTGCACCACCGCTAACCCCCATGCCACTTCACAGGGCCTCGATGCCCCTGTCTGCCAAATGGGGCTGTGTGGAGGTTTGCACAAGACAGTGGACCCGAGAGCACTCTGGGGGCTCCAAGAAGTGCATGGGGAGGGGATGTTTGCTGTCCGTGGGCCGTTGCTCTCCAGCTGTTAGTTCCCTGTGGTGAAGCTTTGAAGGCACGCTGTGATTCACTGAGAAGATTCGCTGCCGCTGGGGCCCTCAAGAGCCTTTTCTGCCTCCCCCCAAAGCTGGCCTCTGAGCAGGACCCAACTTGGTGCTACCCTGATCCTCTGTGAAGGCCTCTCAGGGTTCCCGATCCCGCTCCCCGTCCCCCACCCCCCCATCCTGCCCCATGCCCCATTCGGAGCGAACCACGTCGTCTGCCCACGTCCCTCCTGTGGCCCCCTCGGCCCCAGTTCCAAAACCTTCCATGAGTCGCCTCTGCTGACCTCCCCCTGGCCAGCCGCGCTCCACACCTCCTCTCTCTAATTCCACGCCCCCCTCCCACTACTGCGTCCCAAGCTGTCCCCTCCACCAGCGTGCCCTTTGCTTCCTTGCATGTCTTGGCAACTTCATGCTCAGCCTTCAGACCCCGGCACAGATGTCCCTCCTCTGAAAGCTTCGCCTGGTGTTACCGCCTCCCGGACCGAGTTACTTCTGGCTCCTCTGTGCCACCCTCGGGCCTCGAACACTTACTGCCGGAGCAGGGCTGGCTGCCCGAGGCTAGCACGTTAACTCTCCTCACCTCAGTATCTCCTGCGCTCCGGCCAGTGGTCACTGAAGGCTTACAAGCCTGAGCAGAGCCTTTTGCAGGTGGTTGCCCCCATCGCCATCCCCGAGCTCTCAGCCCCCCACCCCTTCATTCTCTAGCATTCAGACCTCCAAATGGCATGCACAGGAGTCACAAAGGCGGGCAGAAAGCCCCCACAGAAACCCCCTTCCCTGCAGAGTACATCTGCGTTGGCTTAGGAATGTGGGTGAAACGAAGCCTCCTGGCTCGATTCAGCTTGATTCCGGTGGTGTTTACGGAGCACCTACGGTGTCCCAGACACTACGCCGGACTCTTTAGGGGGAGAGAGACACGAACCTAGAAGGTTCTTGCCCGCCAAGAGCTTACGATCTACTGAGCTTGGCATCTTGTAAGTTAGGAACAGAGTGCAGAGTGCAAGCCAAGGCGGGAGCCGAGGGGTTGACAGTGGGCACACCGGGGGCAGTAGAGTGACAGCCGCACAACCGTCTGGGGCCATCGAAGGCAGCAACGACCAGCTCAGGCTACCTGAGCAACCCCTGAAGGTATCAGTGTCCCGCAGCCTCCCGGTGTAATGCTTGTATGAGTCTGATCTCTGCCAACGCCTGTGTGCCCCAGCATGGACAGTGGCAGCGTCCGAGAGAAGGCCAGTGACAATGCTTCCCACTCAGAACTTGCACCCGGGGCCTCCGGATTAGAGTTGGGGGTCTCCGCTGAGGGAGGGGGACGCGCCCTGTGCTGAGTCAGAAGTACACGCCCCTGGAGACGCACTCCCCCTTCATTCTGGATCATTACCACCCCCACCCAGTAGGAAAGCCTCTATGGTGAAGGGCGCCGCGGGGCACATCCCCTCTGCCGTCGCATGCTCCCGCCAGTGGCCCTGAGACAGTGGATAGTAAGGTGCAGCGTCAGGGGAGCAGGTGACCTGCATCAGAAGGGGCGTCTGGGCAAACAGCTAAAATAAAGTGTTCGATGTTTAAAGGGGTCACCTTCACCTGCAAATTCTTTTATGTGAAACTACCATCTGTCCCCTCTCTGGGCGGGATGAATAAGGCATTGTGCCCGGCGGGCACCGTGGGCACTCTCTGGAAAGTGAACACCACCCGCGGTGCAGTGACCATGTGGGACAGCTGTGTGGCACAGAATCTCAGGAGCCGCCCGTGCCCCTGAATCACAACTGCCTGTCCCGGGGAGTGGCACGGCGGGGCGGGGGGGGGGGGGGCAGCAGAGAGAGATGGCGAGGCTCAGGCTTTGCCAGTCCTGGGTCCCCCCCATGTCTTGCAGCGTGATGGGGATCCCGTATGCATCGTCAGCGCTGGGCAGTCCTGGTCTATGCCCACTGTCCCCACTCATTATTCGTGGACCCTTTCACTATCAAAGTTGTCCCAGCTGAAGGATAAATTATGCGTTCACCCCGCTCTGCAAACTGGGGCAAGTCTGGTCGCCTCTGGGGCCCTCACGTTCCTCGTGTGCAAAAGGGAGGTGAGATGGCCCCCTGCCTTTGACTTTTGCAGAGTTAGATGTTTGATAGAATCCGTCTGCCAGTGCCCTGCGGGAGAAGCCCACCCAGAGCTCACGCATAGTTAATAGTTGGGTTCACTATGGCCGTGAGGGCGACAGACCCCAAGGCAGCCATGTCCCAGAGGGGGTGAGAAAGAGCTTATTGAGGAGTTAGGGGTTTTGAGGGAGGGTCTGGGGAAGTGGGGCTCTGCCCCACACCAGGTACTGGCGGGAAGCAGGACTAACCCTCTGATTAATCCGTCCGATCTAGAAGGAGGGAAGGCTAGGCCCAAGCTAATGCTGTCGTTGGGTCGTTGGCAGACGGGCAGAGCTCACGGACCAGCCAGGAGAGGCAGGCGTGTGCTCACTGTTGTGTGTTGTGTGTTGTGTGTTGTGTGTTCCTGCTTGCCTGGGCTCAGCCACAGTTACGCGGTGGCCTTGATTTGCTTTGACCGTCATGGGCACAGAGCGGCCTTCGCCTGATGCCGATGTTCCGTGAAATTGTTCATGTTCAACAGGACTTGGAGGCCTAGCTGTGAGGGCCAGGCTGGCTCCTGGCTGCCAGGCTCTTCTTCCTCAGGGCTCACTGCCTGGGGGTCCTCCGTGGGGAGCTTGCCAACGACTATGGGGACGTGGGAGTGCCGAGGAGAACATGATGTGGATTCCGTTTGAAAGGAAGGGTCTGCAGCTTTTTATTTTTATTTATTTATTTATTTAAAAAAAATTTTTTTTTCAACGTTTATTTATTTTTGGGACAGAGAGAGAGACAGAGCATGAACGGGGGAGGGGCAGAGAGAGAGGGAGACACAGAATCGGAAACAGGCTCCAGGCTCTGAGCCATCAGCCCAGAGCCTGACGCCGGGCTCGGGCTCGAACTCACGGACCGCGAGATCGTGACCTGGCTGAAGTCGGATGCTTAACCGACTGCACCACCCAGGCGCCCCATGCAGCTTTTTAAAAGTTTGACGAGCAAGGGGGCAGCGGGGCTCTCGTTCCATTTGGCTCTGACCTTCCCAAAGTCCATGATTTCCTCGCTGGCTTGTTACACCTGAAATCCCATTGCTGCACTCTGTTCCCTTGGCCTTGGCGACTTTCAGTCTCCTCTAAGAACATGGGCCTCTGGGACGGCCCCTCTCACTGGTTGATGAACTGGGAGGAGGGTGGGCGAGGTCTTCATGATGGTCCAGGGGTGGGTGGGCTGCCCTTCAGGTCTGGAGGCCTTGGCGAGACCGGGGATGTCAGCCCTCAGCCCCAGGCTCCAGATCCATGTACCGTGGCAGAAATTCTGGCTCTTTTCACCCTCCAGTCGGGTCAGAGGGACTTGGGAAGTTTCCACTCTCTGGGGAGGAAAAGGCCCTGGAGGGATAGTCCCTGCCCTTAACTGGACAAGAAAGTGGTCCTGGGGGTAGTGAGCTTGGGCTTGCCCTGACCTCGGGCAGGTTGCAGCCTCCCCTGGGCTTCTGTCCCTGTTCGCCATGTGACTAGGTGGACACAGACAAGATTTCACTTTTATTAACAGTCCTTAAACACTGTTTCAGGTGCCTTTGTGCCTATTATCCCAACTCGTCCTCACAACTGCCCTGGGGACAGATCCATCAGCCCCACCTACGACATGTTTGTTCTAAATCCCACACCCTGGGGGCGCCTGGGTGGCTCAGTCGGTTGGGCATCCGACTTCAGCTCGGGTCATGATCTCGCGGTCCGTGAGTTCGAGCCCCGCGTCGGGCTCTGTGCTGACCGCTCAGAGCCTGGAGCCCGTTTCGGATTCTGTGTCTCCCTCTCTCTCTGACCCTCCTCCGTTCATGCTCTGTCTCTGTCTCAAAAACAAATAAACGTTAAAAAAAAATTAAAAATCCCACACCCTGGACTTGCACTCAGCCTCTTCCAGTTCCTTGCTGTGTGACTTTGGACAAGTCGCCGTCCCTCTGTGAGCCTCAGTGTCCACATTTACGCAATGGGGAGGACGTCATGGAGAATTAAGGGATATCACGTGTCTGGCACACAGCAGGTGCTTGAACAACGTCAGCAAGTCCTTCCTTCCCACTCTGGGCCTCAGTGTCCTCGTCTGCACAGTGTGGATCCGCTCTGTTCTGCTTACAAATTGGCAGTCGGAGAGTGATGGTAATTCTGGGTGGATGTCAGGTCAGGACTGAAGCTTGGTGGATCCAGTCTCCTAGATTTCCCCAAGGCGGACCACAAGCCCTGCCGTGCAGAACGGGGAACCCTCGGTTAGAGGCGGGATCTTCTGTGGAAGACACCAGAGTCCTGGCCAAGGCAGCCTAGTTCAGAGACTGCTTAGAGGGGAGGGCAGTGAGGGCCCAAGAGACCCAGAAAGTGCCCAGGTCAGATATCGGGTCCCACAGGTGGTTTTTCACAGGGTGAAAATTTCCCAAGCCACCTGCACATCCTCCACGTTTAAACCCGGACAGGAGCAGACTTGAAGCAGGGAGGGGGGTAGGTGGGCAACTGCAGGCCTCGGATGCCTGATCAGCCAGCCTGGGGGCAGGGAAGGGTAGGGGTAGACTTCATTATTCCTTCCTTCCTCCATCTATTCTGGCTACAGACACTCATCAAGCCCCTGCTTGAGGTCACCCCGTGTCCCAGTCCCTGGGGATAGAGAGAGGCATCTGACCCGTGCCCGTCTGGGGGGCCCACGCTCCCATGAGAAGCACGGTGGGGGTCTGGTCCCGTCTGGGGAGTTCGCAAGAGCTCCTCAGAGAGGTAACTCGAACCGAGCTGAGTCCTGAAGGGTTCACCAGGGAAGAAAGGGGTGGGAGACTGGCTGGAACGAGGGCTGGGCGCCCCGAGTCACCCCACCACGTTCCAGGAATTGGCCCAGGGGTAGGTGTGCGTGGAGCCTCGGATAGGATGAGAAAGGCTGCAGGGGACACGGGCGGGTAGGTGGGGCCCGATCAGGTGGACTGCGGATGCTTCCCTGGAGCAGGTGCAGAAGGCCCGGCCGATGGGACTGACCAGGACAAGCTACGGTGTCGGTAGAAGGAGGACCTGGGACACTCGGAGCCGCCCAAAGAATGAGCAGTCACGTCTGACAGACAGAGGTTACCGTTCTTTACAGAGAGAGCTAACAACCAGGCAGGGAAAGAAAAAAGAGTGCAGCCACCGGAAAGATCTGCCACCCCAGAAAAGAGACAAAGGGAAAAACACGGTCGGCTTCAGGAATGATCCAAGGAATGCCCACTGAAAACACCAAGAACCCATATTTTACTCAGGACATCGGGCCCATTTCGTAAAGAGGGTCACGACAGGTGGTGTTAGCGGAGCGTGGAGGGACAGGGCTGTTTCTTACACTGCTGGTGGGAAAGGAGAGGACACAGGCTCTGGCGGGGGGTCAACATGGCGGCGGGTGGGGAGCGTCTCAGCACCGCCCACCCCGCGCTCTGCAAGGCCACACGCGGGAGCTCATGCTGAGGAACTAATCAGGGGTGCCGAGATGGACCTACAGAAGGGTGTTACCTGTGGCCTTGCTCAACGTCCAGCAACAGGAGACTGGCTGATCAGCTACGGCTATGCAACATAGAAACATGGCGGTATAAACATGGCGACTCTTCTGGCAGACTTCCCCTGCTCTCACAGCGCCACACTCCTCTCCTGGCCAGCCTACCCGAAAGCTGTCCCGCCACATTTACTTGGGGATCCTTTTGGTGACTTTCCGCTTTCCTCATTAGACCCTCAGCTCCCTGAAGGCAAGGACGACGCCTATTAGGTTCACCACTGCGTCCTCAGTGCCTAACTCAGTCCTTGTGACACAACAGGCCCTCAATAAATACCTATTACATCAATGAGTCTTCCTTTCTTTTTTTATTGTGGTAAAAGGCACACAACATAAAACTTGCTATCTTCACGCTTTCTGAGTGAACAGTCACTGATGTTCAGGCGTCTACACCGCCGTGCAACTATCCCCAGCACCCATTTTTGAGAGAGAGAGAGAGAGAGAGAGGGAGGGAGACAGAGGATCCGAAGTGGGCTCTGTGCTGACAGCAGAGAGCCTGACGCGGGGCTCGAACCCACGAACCGTGAGATGATGCATGACCTGAGCCGAAGTCGGAGGCTCAACTGACTGAGCCACCCAGGCGCCCCACCCATCTCTGCTTTTATCACCCCCACTGAAACCCTGTACCCACGAGACACTAACCCCCCACGTCCCCTCCTCCAAGCCCCTGGCGACCACCACTCTCCTTTCTTTTTTTCTTTTTTCCAATCTCCCATCTCCTCCCCATGCCCCCGAGTCTATGTTTATTGGTGTGGAAAGAAATTCTTGGTATAAAATGAATAAAAAGAGAAATTGTAAAGCGGAACGCAGCAAACGCTGGTAATTCCCTCCTTCCTTGGTTTTGTATGGAGGAATCCCATGCCCACTCCCAGGCGATGAGTTCTGATTGATCCGAAGCCAGTCATGACGATTCTATTCTCTACCGCCAGCCTGGCTAATGAGACCTGCAAAGAAATTCGTTGGTTTGGGCCCGTAAGGGGGTGAACCAAAGTCAGCCACCGCTGGTGTTCCAGCTCTGCGGGGAAGTTTAGCCTGATTTGTTCCAGCCACTGTGTTTGCAGTTTGAACTCATTCCCAACAGATGTAGAATATGATCCCATATAGGGGCGCCTGGGTGGCTCAGTCGGTGAAGCGGCCGACTTCGGCTCAGGTCACGATCTCGCGGTCCGTGAGTTCGAGCCCCGCGTCGGGCTCTGTGCTGACAGCTCAGAGCCTGGAGCCTGTTTCAGATTCTGTGTCTCCCTCTCTCTCTGCCCCTCCCCTGTTCATGCTCTGTCTCTCTCTGTCTCAAAAATAAATAAACGTTAAAAAAAAAAAAAAGAATATGATCCCATATATACCTGTGTGTAGCTGTGAATAGAAAAAACTCAAAAGAGATCATCTCTGGGTGATGGGACTCTCCTTTAGGAAATTTGTGTAGGGAGCATGTAAATAATGATCAAGAAATAGCATTTTTACACTCAGAAAATAAGCAGTGATGCTAGCTGTATTTAAAAAAAAAAATAAAATATTGGGCTTCCAGGAAGTCGTTCACCCCCATCTGACCAGAGAATTTGAGGGAAGCCAATGGACCGCCTGGGGGCATGCTGGAGAACAGATTCCGGCACGGAGTGAGGGCCCTGAACTTGACCTACAAAGGTCCCATCCGAAACAGGGTGTTATTCCAACCTTATGAGGGAGGCAGGGCAGATGCCATGGTCCCAGGGAAACATGCAAACCTGAGGTTGTGAGAACTGGAGCGAGTAAGGTCTCCGGTGTGGCTATAAGGGGCTGGGACTCACCCCCTGTGGCCCTCCCGTCCTCCCCCACTCCCAGCCAGCCCCTCCAACACTCCCAAAGGCCCCACCTCTCCCTCTGGGCTTTGAAGCCAGACCCCGTGTCCCCGTGTTCCTGGCCTAGGCACGTCTCTCGGCTCCCACAGGACACGTCCCTCCTCACCCTTCTCCTCTGGCCGGTCTGCCAGCCAAGCAGGTTCTCAGCGGGGCCGGGCAGGTGACTGGGTGACTAGCAGGAAGGCCGCACTGGGCCTCAGGGCCCAGGAAGACGGGGCAGCCGTGGGGTCTGCAAGGTGGGGCTGACAGGCAGCACCTGTACTGGCTGCAAACACAGGTTTAGACCGAGTGGCGTTGCTATCTTTTCCCCAGACAAACCCAGATTATCTTCGTGAAAGTGACCCTGGGGAAAAGCAGGGAAAAGAAGAGGAAGAAGCCAGCAGAGACCGGTGTTGATTCTGTACTTGGCAAATGTCCCCAGGGTCACCGCTGTGCTGGGCGGGGACACGGGCTGTCCTGAGGAGAGCCAGCATTCTTCCGTGTGCCCCGTGGTGCTGTTTGCTGATTCGTGAACGCGTTAGCTAATTTGATCTTTGCCCCAAGGGTGGCAGGTAGTGCCATCTGAGATGAATCAAAGAAAACCGCCCTGAAGGAGAAGCAGGGGGCAGAGATTTACCAGGGGCAGGGATCACTTAGGGACAGCGGGGTTATTTTTTCTTTCTGGCATGGTGATGGTGGTGGCGGGGGCAGACTGGATCATCAGATAGTTTAGGCCTGTGTTCACTCTTCCGAGGAATCTGGATTATCAGCTAGGACCCTCTCCATCTTTTTCCTTTGGAAAAAGTAAATCGGTCTGGAACAGTTTGATGTCCCCAGTGACTCCAGTTTTCTTCTCTCGCTTCCTTTCCTGCCTCTTCCTTCTCTCTGCTTCCTTCGTCTTCTGAAGTGTGATGTTCAAACCGTCTGCCTGAGCCTCGGTTTTTCCGATCAAAGTTAACAGGATGCCAGTCAATGCCATCCCACCTCTTCCCCCGGGGAACACCTTTATCTTCCCTGCCTGAGGTGGGGTGTCCAGACCCTACCCCTTATTCCCTGTGGGATCTTCCCCAGCCTCAGTTTCCGCACCCCTGCGATGCAAGGCCTGAGGGCGAGGGGCAAGGTGGTTAACTGCCGTGTGGATTTCAGGGCTTCTGGCCATGCGGGCTCAGATGGCTGCCTTCCCTGCATCATTAACACCCTGACCGGGAGGTGATGGAAATATTTTGGCCTGGGGGTGACGGGGTCAGTGGCTGGGAGCTGCGGATGGCACATTCCTCCCGGTCCCCACCCCCACTTGCCTGGGGCTTTGGGGCTGCTGGCCGATTCTCTCCTTGCGCCCCAGACCCTGGGGCAGTTGATGCAAATTGGGTGCAAGCACTTGGGGTCTTCTGGATGCAAACTGGTGATACAGGGGGCTGTTTGTATGGAGGGATGCGACTGCCCTCCAACCGTTCCCCGCCCCCTCCACGTGTGTCCACTGTGATGGACCCCTCCCCTTGTGCCATGAGAACATAAAGCATTGGCAGAACTGTCACCTCATCTGGCCTCACATCTCCTTGGAGAGGTCGGAGTTACCGTCACCATTTTATGGATGAGCACACTGAGGCTCGGAGAGGGGCAGTGACTCGCTCTGGGTCGCACTGTGGGTTCAGTGGCAGAGCTGAGACTAGCACCCTGTCCTGGAGCCCAGCCTGGGGTCCCGTCTCATCGGCCTCCCAGGCCTGTTTCTGAGAGTACTGCCTGGAGGAGGCGGCCCTGAGGCCGTCTAGAAAGACGTACGGGCGCTCCAGAAGGGAAGAGTGGACCCGCCTGCGGCTGCGGGGTGGAGTGGGGCAGCCTGGGCCACTTCGAGCACTGCCACATGTCTAGGGAGCAAACCCACACTTTTTGGGCTGCCTCAGAATCTCCTGGGGAGCTTGTGAAATCCAGATTCCCGGGCCCCGCCCTAGAGACTGCGGGTCAGTCAGGGGAGTCTGCACTTTCCACAGACCGGTTCCCTGTCCCCACCCCAGAGTTCGGACACACGTGGTCCCTGGGGCACTCTTGAGGAGGGGCACAGCAGGACTGGGGGACTGAGCCCAGCTCAGTGTGCAGGGGTGAGGGTGGGGCGGGAGGTGTGGCGTGAGCCCTGGGAACAGTGGCAGGGGCCGGACCCTCTTGGACCACCCTATCTCTAAGTGGGGCGGCTCTCCCACCCCTCCCCTTTCCATCTTTCTCCCGAGCTCTTCTACCACGGCGCATACTGACATCTTTGTGTATTACGTTCCGCAGGAGTGAGGGCTGAACGAGGGCAGGAGTTCATCTGTCTGGGGCACTGATGTAACCCCACGGTCTAGAATAGTGCCTGGAACACGGGCGGTGACGGAGGCGGGGGTGGGGGGGGGGGGGGCTTTGGGTCTGTTTTGTTTTTATTTATTCTTACTGTGGAAGAGATCTGCGTGTGCTCAGAGGCTGACAGGAGAAGGGGACCGCAAGCCTTGGTGTGCACAAGGTGGAGACAGGATGGTTCCTGGAGGAGGCAGGGGGAAAGGATGGGGCCCCTCAACCGGCTGGACATCTCCTCCCTTTAAGCCTGCAGGGAGAGAACTGGTGTGGAGAAGCTGTGTATGAATACAAGTCACTGGCCTCCATTTTCTCCATGAACTGGCATGGAGGGACACCCCTGGGGAGGGGGGCGGGTGGAGGCTCATAGGGCATGATGGGTCTGGTTGTCGCTCCTGAGCAGCGGCTTTGGGAACAGGTGAAAGCATTACTGAGGCTGGCACTCGGGCCATGAATTTCTTTTGTTCAGAACCTCCAGGACCCCCCCACCCGGGACGGGGACCTCAGGAGACATTAAAAACCAGCCTCCAGTCCCAATGTCTCCAGCCGGGCCCTGCACTGCTGCCTATCGCTTCTTTATAGCCGGACCACAAGTCCTGAGTTGCCTCCTCCAGGAAGCCTGCCTGGATCCAGTGCCTACCAACTGGGCTCCCACAGCACCTAACCTATCTCTTCCTGTGTGACCGTCTTCTCCCGCCCCTCATCAATAAGGCCGGTGCTCCTAACTAACTGCCTCCCTGTGGGCTCGCCAAAGGCAGGCCAGGGTTTGACTGATCTCAGGAGCTGAAGCAGGCCACCAGCAACGGTAGGGCTCTGCCTGGCCTGGGCGAGGAGGCGCTGGCTTCTCACGCTGTGCCCTGGGCGCCCTCTGCTGGTCGAGCTGGGCACCGCCACCGCTCCTGAGGGGCCTTCTTCCCTGGGCCCATCCCTTCCCTTCCTCCTAGTTCCTTCCTTCCTCCCTTCCTGAAACCTGCCACTGTGCCTGCCCTCAAAATCCTGGCCCTTTGCCAGCAGCCCTCTCACCCTCAAATGCCTCTTGGAACGTTCCTTCCCCTTCTTGCTCTGCCTGGAGTCCCCTTCCCCGCCCCAAGGTCACTGCTGCCTCCTTCTCCTCTCCCACAGCCTGGGGCCCGAGGTGGGGAAGGGTCCTCCTTGCTCCTCACTGCCTCATCCAGAGCGCTGTCCTGTTCTCCATAAATGTCAACATGGAAGAACCTGTCGTCAGGTGGCATCCCTATGTACTGAAGGCCTAGCTCACGGTCACCTTCTCCTGCTGGGTGACTCCAGGGCGCACACAGATAGCCCTCTCTGGAATCCCATTTCCTCCCCTGCAAGACCTTGCCACCACCCTCCCTCAGCCCCGCTCCCTCTGTCGTGCAAGGTCAAGAACCTTGTCGCTCCCCGTGGCTGTGTCTCCTCCAGAGCTTAGGTGTCGGACACCCCCCTTTCCTGGTCACCACTTTCTCTTTTTCTTGCTCACTCCCAGCTCCCGCTTTCTCCCACGCCCACCGCACTTACTACCCTCTGATGCCTCCAACTAACTCTTCACGCCTGGCTCCCTCTCGCCTCCTCACCTGTCTCCCTGTTACCCAGCCGGAACTTCCCGGGCCAGCCTTCCATCCACCCCCAGCGCACCCCCTCCGCGCCCTTGCCCCGCTAGGTACCGTACTCGTTGGGCGAAAGCCCAGCTCTGCTTCCGCCCAGCTGTCCGCCAGCTCTGCCCCCCGCACCCCCGCGGCCGAACACCGCAAGGACACGTGCACGCTTTGTGGCCTCCCTGAATGATCAGCCTCGGACCTCTAGGGGGCCCTTGAGGTTGCCCCTGAAACCCACACATTCTAGCCCTTCACCCGTCCCCTCTTATTTCATTTTCTGTTTCATTTCACAGAAGCACGGAGGAGATTGAATGGCCCTGCCCCGGAGCCCACGCCCCTAAGCCCTGCGAGATGTGCCTTGCCCCGGGAGGACGACCTCGGACCTTCTTTCCCCTCAAACCTCCAAACCTTCTCCCCCATCCTGCCTTCCAGCTGGCGCCCTGCTTCCTATTTCAGTGAGAAAATAGAGGTGACAGAGAACCTCCAGCTAAGGCTCGGCACTGACTCAGCTACGGGCACCTGTGCCCCCCGGGCCCACTGTGAACTGCGTGTGTGTGTGTGTGCGCGCGCGCATGCATGTGTAGCTGGGCCAGTTTGTGCTTTTGTCCCGATTAGGGAGCCTTGCAATCTGGGCACGCGGCTCCCCCTGCAGAGAATATGCGTAAGTGCTGCCTAACAAAATGCAGTACTTCTGCGTTTCCTTGATTAATCCATTTAACAAGTCTGCTGGGAGGCTACTCAGGGCCAGGAGCCCCACTGGATTCTGGGGACAGAGAGGACTCTGCTGTGACCCAGAGGAGGGGACATATGAGCTGAGTGCTGAAGGTGGAGGAGTGACCAGCAAGGCAAGCAAGGAGAGAGAGAGAGAGAGAGAGAGAGGGAGAGAGAGAGAGAGAGAGAGAGAGAGAGAGAGAGAGAGAGAACGCGCGCGCGCGCGCCAGCGCACACAGCCTGGGGCCCGAGGCCTGCCCGCACAGGCCTTCAGACAGCAATCAACAGCTGTCGCCTCTCTTCCCTTTAAAAAGCCACCGGGAGCTTCTTAATGGGAAGCCCTGGGGAGTCTGCTCTTAAAATGCACTCCGAAGAGGCTGATAAAAGCACAAGACTCTGAGTGTGAGGTCTGGATGACGCATTTCTGGAGGGCAGGGACTGTCTCAGGTCCATTGCTCAGCCTGTATTGAGCAAGGACTGCAGCGTTCGCAGCACTGTCTGGGACCTGGGCATGCAGACCCAACTAGCCCTTCTTTCCTGGGGTGTCCATTTCCGTGGGGGAGAAGGGCGGTAAACAAAAAAGTAATACAGAGCACTTAAAAGGTGCTATGGAGGAGAAGCAAGCAGGGGAGGGAATGTCGGGTGGGGGCGTTGTTTCGGAGAGGCCTCACTCAGAAGGTGGAGGACATTGTAGGGAACAGCGTTCCAGCAGTGGGAACAGCCAGGGTGAAAACTCTCACATGGGGAGCCTGCCTGGGGGGCAACAGGAGCAGACAGGAGGCCCGTGGGATGGGAACCTAGTGAGTCAGGGGGACCAGAAAGGGGACAGGACAAGGTCAGATGGGGCCTGAGGGCCACAGTAAGGACTTTGGATTTTGCCTGAATGAGCTGGGAGCCCCTCAGGGTTCTGAGCCCCGGGTGTGGGTGTGCTCAGGGAAATGGGGTGTCTGACCCGGGTTGGCACAGGTTCATTCTGGCCGTGGGGAAGACTTCAGGGGACAGGGCAGGAGCAGGGAGACCAGCTGTAGACAAGCGGACACCCACTGTGACTGTCCAGACCGAGGAGTGGGGCCTCTGTGCAGGGTCGGGGTGTGGAGCACACTGGAGCCTGACGGAGGAGCCCGCAGACCGGATGGGCTGGATGTGCGGGGAGGGCTGCGGGGACCCTGGGCAGATGGCATTGCTGCTGACTGGGAGAGGGAAGGCCGGAGGAGGCGTAGGGCTGGGGACGCGAGCTTGCTATTGGCGTGATGGACCCGTGCTCTGCAGGCCTGGTTCCTCGTGTGCTGCTGCTGGACACGCGTTTGCTTTTGTCCCTGGGCCCTGGCAGGTCACCGTGACCTGCGAGGCAGGCTGGATGCTGACTGGCTGTGGCGTCCTCCCCCACCCCGGGCCTCCCACATCCTGGGGACCTACTAAGGGGACAACACCTGTGTGGTGAGGAGCCAAGAGTTGGTGCAGGAGGCGGGGGGCCGGTGAGGAGGCCACTGGCCAAAGCTGGTCTTTGCGGGGCGGGGCGGGGGCAGGCGTCCCAGGGGTCCCAGTGCCTCCCCGCCCAGGCCTGGAGCCATGGTCCCAGGCCTTGGCTGAGCTTTGAGATGGTTCCTCCTTCCCCCTTCTTCCCCCCCCACCCCACCCTCAGCCTGGGCCCCAAGGGGCAGGGGACACTTCTAGCTTCCTGGAGCTGTGGCGCTGGCACTTGGGGGGATGTGGGCTCCCTGCCCGGGAGAACGTGACCGCTCAGCCTCGATCGCCCTGTGCTAAGTGGAAGGCCGGGTGAGCAGGGTGCAGGTGCCGGCCCTTCCGCTATTTATGCGGGTCAAGTTGCGCTCAGCTTCCTGCCCGCCTCTCCCGGGGGCCAACACAGGTGGGCAGAACGACCCCGAGGGCTCCGTGAAGGAGGTGATCATCCTCCCACGGGTGGGCAGGGGGCACTTGAGGGCTGGAAGGGGCAGTGAGTGTGAAACAGGGAGATGGCTCCTCACCTGCCTGCTTTGGAGAAGCCCGTGGGCTCCCTGATTAACTGATCAGTTTCCCGCACCTATGGGGGTGCAGGCTGGATAGGCGCTGACAGGGCGGTGCTTCCCCAGGTCTGGCCCCTGTTTCCTGACGTCCGACATGCTTCTCCACCCACATTCTCCCAGGGTTTCAGAACAGCCCTGGGACAAAGGCAGGGTCTATTCTACCCATGGGATAGATGAGGACATTTGAGGCCAGAACGAACCATGGGTCGGCCGCCGGGATACCTTGTTTCAGGTCCTCGCTCCTTCGGTAGAGGCATCTTCATCGGTTGGGTGGCCTGCGGGCTCCCCCAGTCCCGCCACTAGGGCTCACCCGGGGAGATGCTTCTGTTGGTGATATTCCTAGGTCTACGTACCCGCCCCTGAGCCACCGGCAATGGTGCCAGAGACGCAGCCAGAGGCAGGAGACCGTCCCAGGTGTTTGAGGGGCGCCCGGGGCCTTTGTTTCTCCCAGCAGCCCTCTTCCCGCGCGGGTGTGGCGGTGGCCGTGCGCCCAGCATGGCCTGCAGGAGGCATCCCCCAGCGCGGACTTTGCAGTTTGCACAGGAGGCCGCGGGGCCCGCACCCCATCTCACCCAGCCCTCGCTCATACCCTGTGTGGGGCACACGGCCACCCACACTTCGGGGAAGAAGAAACTAGGAACCAGAGTGGGGGGTGGGCGGCCAGGAAGTGAGGTAGGGCCCGGACGTAAACCAGATCTGGCTGTAAAGCCAAGCCTTTTTTTACTGCACAGGTCGGGCACCCCATCTTTGTAGTAACCTTGTGAGGATCCCAAGGGGCACTGAGACCTGAGGCGGGACAGAGCGCTGGGTGAATGGCGCTGGCAGGTTCACTGTGACCGGGGGTGGGGGGAGAGGGGCTTCTGAGGGGTGGTGGGGAAAGGCAGCTCCCCTCCTCAACTCCCCCACCCCCACCCCCACCCAAACAAGCAAGATTCCTCTATTTGGTCTGTTTGTAAATAGCTGTCTCTACTGTCTTTCTACAGCAAGCTTTTCTAGACCTCCGTTTCGCTTTTATAACTCGAAGAAATTTATTCTGGGTTTTATGGCCTTTTTATTATATGGCGACTTGTAAAATAAAAACAGCTTGGTCAGGACCCTTGTCTGAGTTTGACTGTCCAGGATGATGCCCTGTTTATACGAGGCACTTGATGAGTTCGTGGAATGGCTGAGTTAGTCATGAGCACATATGCCTGTCGTAGGATAAAATCTGCCTTCCCTGAGTCCCCTAGGCGGCTGGGCGCCCCCTCTTTGGGAACTGGTGCCCCTGTGGCATTCCTGATTCCCAGCCTCTGTGAGGTTGGGGAGGGCAGCGGTCTTAAGCGAAGCCTACCTCTAAGCAGCCCATATCATAGACGATAGGGGAATCTGCCTGCAAAACAAAAATCCTCCCAGACTGCATTTTCTGACCATTGCGCATCACGGAAGGTGTTTAACTACTGCCGGATGCAAACAGCCTGCGTGCTGGGGAGGAATGGTCTCTGCCCACAGGCACCTCGCCCTGCTATGCAGAGATGGACCTCCCCTCCCTCGCCCAAGGGGGCGCGGGGCCAGGGGTGGGTTCGGTAGATCTCCACGCTGTGGCCACTCCAGGACCGAGGGAAGGGAGCGCCTTGGGTTTTGCGTAGGCTGACACTGCGTGTGGGGAGTGGGTGTGCGCCCACGGAAGAGCCAAGTGTGGAGCAGCGAACATCCCAGGGGAGGGGGGCCATGTGCACACGCACAGGACATCAGGAGTGAGACGGAGACCCCTGGGGTCTAGCGAGAAGCCCACCTGGACCAGGGACGTGATTTATGCTGGGACCGCTTGGCAGGCCTAAAAGCTACAGGGGAGACGTCCGTAGGCCTGAGTTTGGCAAATGAACCCTAAATGAACCCTAAAATGATCAGGCTATCCAGAGGAGAGAACCACACAAGGCTCAGAAGACCCGTCACCTCTCATCGTTAAAGGGGGGGGGGCCTTAGTCACGTCATCAGTGCAAAGTTCCAAGAGCAACCCCAGGCCACAGGCCCAGGGCACCCCTCCCCGCACCGTGCAGAAAAAGGTCGGCGAGACTCCAACTCTACATTTTTGAAAAATTTATTTTATACCCTTAGAAGCTAAGAACTCTGCCACTCATGACCCAAATTTAGGGTTACGATTCTTCCCTAGTTTACCTACTTCCTTTTGAAATTTTATAAACACGATTTTGTACACAAGAGGTAGCAGAGGAAAATTCCAGTCTGCTTGTTCCAAGCTCAGAAGGTAACTGCACACGCCTCAGTGTTAGCAGGGAGGGTGGGGCAAGATAGGGTGAGTCCGAGGACACGATGCCCTAGGTCCTACAATTGCTTCTAGTGCCAGTGACCGTGTGAGCGCTCCAGGAGAAGTCATGCGCAAGATACCTGCTGGGCTGCTCGTTGGTTTTCCTTCCCAGACGCCTCTACGGGGCAGAGCGGGCACCCTCCGGAGGGCCTCACGAAGGGAGCTTCTTGAGAACACACAGCATTGAGTTAGTTGTGCAATTCCTATTCGATGTGCAGACCATTTTGAAAGATTTATAAAAACATCTTCGTCCAAAAAATTGGCAGTAAAAATGACAACTCTTCCAAGGTAAGCCTGTCGTAATTGTCACTTTGTTGTACATTAAAAAAAAAAAGTCATCAGCAGGTTTGCAGACTGCAGCCGTTGGAAATCAAGTGGTTCCCGGCAAAGAGGAAGTGATGTCCACTGCAGCGATGACACAAACAAACTTAACCAGCGCGTATGACACACAACAGTGACGGGCGATCCTGATGAAGCCTTACGGTGAGGACAGCAGGTCCTGGGGGTGGCGGGGGGTGTTGTTTCCATAGGAAATAAGGGACTAGAAGTGGCAATTTCACTCCTGAATTTGGGCTCCTGAGAGTGCAGTTGCCAGCGATGATATCCCAACACAGATCATCACCGGCATTTCAAGGTCATGTCCTACGCAATCCTTGTGTGAGGATGGGGGCGGAGAGAAGGTTGAGGGTGGGGTAGGGAAAACAGTAGGACAGGGAAGTATCCGTGTTCTCAGAATTGATTTTAAAACCTCACGTCTGAATTCCCAAGGACGGCAGAACCATAGACAATTTGCCAACTGCTTCTGACCAATTCTCCGAGGGCGCAGTTCTGCTCTTAAAGGCGGCCTCCCTCTGCACAGTGTCCTTGACAATGGCCGCCACTGGCCTGCGGCGGGCTGGAGACACGGGTACCGGCTGCGGCCGGCTGCAGTCACCTCAGCGCTCAGTAGTGACGGGGCCGGGTGCCGAGGTGCACAGCAGTGAAGAGCTGTCCTGTCACGTGTCCACACAACTGGAAAGCCACCAAAAAGGCACTTTGGGGCTGGCCACGCCTCTTTGACTTGGCAAATCTAACCGACAGGGGCAACCTGGCACTTCCTAAGCTTCCCTAGTTCTGTGCGCGGTGAGTTGAAAACAAGGCAGAGCACATAACTAAAGGTAAAATGTGACTCAAAATACAAAATGCACAAAATATATGAAGTACGTTGGCATATCCCTTCTCCCCTCTGGGATCCAAATCTGAAAGGAGTGAATGGTGCTAGAATTGGGAAATACCGACAAAGTGGCCAGTTGTTCAATTACTTCATGCTGATTTCTGGGAAAGTAAATCTTGTCCCGATCTTTTCACTGTTCGCTAGTCATGTTGCAGAGAAACAAGGTCTCAAATTCCTTCTCCCCGTTCAAATTACTACAACTCACAGAGCAGTGTTTCTCAACTCAAATATTTAACTTCATATACAACCAGCGCCAAAGGGTCTCGATAATTATGTTTTAAGCAAAAGCAAATGATTGCAGATCACATGATTTAAGACTACAGTTTATTCAATATGTCTCCAAGCATTAGAAAGGTGATTTTATGAAGTCAAACTCCGTAAGGTTATAATTTAAAGTGCTTTTTATTTTGCGGTTTTCAAAATTTGGGGAAAAATGCCACAACTTCCTTAGTGATTGATATCAAAGAATGAACCCTGTACTTCTGAAGAACACTTTTTTTTTTTTAATTGCTCTTTTCAACCTGAATCATATCAGAAAAATACCTTAGTAAAGAGCATAATAAATTTCCCGATTTTTGATCCTGGTAACATTTCATCACGGTCCAACTTCATGCCTAGGCCTCTGATCCTGACCCGTCTGAGATTCTATACAAACAGGGAGACATATTAAATACAAAGGTCTGTGTAAACGGAGTTCCTCAACTACTATTTTACAATGGAAAGGAATTTTATTACCTATCTTTACATCATTTTAAATTGGATATTCCTATTCAATGTTACTGCAAGATTAAAAATTTGCCCCCGCCTATCTAAAGGCAGCTTGCTTTTTTTTTTTTTTTTTTAAATATAAAATCCAAAGGAACTTCTGTTGTAGCATCAAAGAGAAAGCAACGGCTTTACCCTCATTCACTCTTGTATGTTTGTGAAACGAAAAAGTCTGCCAGCGGCTTTATTTCCTAGAATTTCCACAGAACTGTGAATCCACATTTGGACTGTGCCCCGGGACAGGTGATCCGGAGGAAGGCCTCCTCCCACTGCCAAACAGCTCCTGAACCTTCTCCAGGGGCCAAGAGTGCCTTCTTTAAAAACACACGCTCCTCTGGGATCACGGCAGGCTCTCCTAGTCCGAGCTTCGGGCTCTTCTAAAGGGCTCAAGGGTGAGAACTGGATTTTGAGAGGGCGCTGAACACCCAGTGCTGGAGCTGTGACTCCTCACCGCACGCTGGGCATGCTGTTCCTCTAGGGGTCGACATCGTCCAGGTCACTTCTCAACTCGCCAATCATCATGGGTGACTCTGAACCCTTTGAAAAAGAGAAGGAGGTTAAGTTCATGCACGGTCAAGTTAGAGAAAAGCTTCTCAACACCGAGGGACTTATTTGTGTTCGGTAATGTCCGCATTCAACAGCTTCACGTTTGATCAAAGGGAAATAAAAACCTAACTGTAACACCCTGTGTTTGACAGTTCCTGATTGTGCAAAACTCTCATTTCTATGCTCTCGTGTGGTCACTGAGCCCTCGGGTCATCATGTTCCAATACAACAATGCAGGCCGCGCTCGGGAAAGCCACGTGAACCGCTGCGTCCCCAGCACTGTGTTGCACTGCCTGCCGAAGACCAGGAAGCTTCGGGCTCACCCCTGAATTCCGTTTCTGTCACCAGCCGTGCGGCCTTCAGCCGATATGCGAACAAAGTTCTGAATGTCTGTCGTGTGTTGGGGCTGGTGTGGGTGGGGGTTGGGTGGGGAACGGGCAGGCGGTCTCTGCAAAGTGACACATAAGCCGAGTGGGAGTTAGGGGTGAGTGGGGGAAGCCCCACGCAAAAGGAAAGAGGGTATCTGATCAACTTCGAGAAGGCCATCAGCATCCAGAACACAGAACATGAGAGGAGAGAGGTAGGCAGGGGCCAAACCTAGCAGGCCTGTGCTGAGGATTCTGGCTTTTATCCTAACAGCAATGGAGACCCACTGAGGGAAAGAAGAGTGATGCAGGGGCATCCTCAGAGACCAAGGACACTCCAGTCCTTATGGGGATGGAAGAGACGCACGGGAGATGTTTAAGAGGGCAACCTGGCAGAATCGGTGAACGGACTGCAGCGTGCGAAGGAATGTCCAGAAAGACACCTGCTACACAGGGTGCTGTTTCTAATAAGGACACCAAGGAAGGCCAGCCCTCGCTGGGGTGGGCGGAGGCATCAGGCATGTTGGCCGTGAGAGGCCTTTGAGGGAAGGAGCTGGATGGCCCCGGCTGGCACCCAGGAGAATCACAGCCATGGAGACGGAGAGAGAACAGGAGGAGGGGCTGGAGGAAAGCCAGGAGGGTGAGGCACCGTGGAGGCCCCAGGAGAGACCGTGTCCAGAGGCGAGGAGCGGCCGGCAAGGTCCCATGCTGCTGTGTGCTCCACTACGACCAGGCCTGACAAGTGGAGGCCACCTGTCACCCCTACCTAGTGGTGAGCCAGCCACTAGGCAGGGGGTCAGCCTGGAAGAGGTCCCAGGAGGAGCAAGAGAGAAGAACTGTAAGTTCTGACAACTCTTGGAGAAGTCTGACTGTGCAAACGGGGAAAGAGGGAAGAGGAAGAGAGGGCAGAGAGTCGTTTTTAGAGAACAGGCGAGAACAGGGTGTGTCAAAACACTGCTGGAAGGGACGTGCGGAGAGGGAGAGGTTCCAGGTGGGCGAGGGTGCGGGTACACGCGTGCGGGGACACATGCTCCTGGGGCCTGTGAGCCTGGCAGCCGCGAGACCTCTCGTCCCACAGCTTCGATCTCCTCTGCAAACAGAGTAGGTGACGAGGGCAACTGCTGGGTCACACCACATCACCGTGCTGGGCATCCGTGTCCCTTCTGTGAAGTCAGGGTAACAGGGACCTCAAGAGGCTGTTGTGAGAATTTGAAAGGTTAGAAAACAACGGCACACACAACATCAACAGGATTCGTTTAATGAGCCCTCTGTGCCAAGCACTGTGGTGGGACCACGGAGGAGACCGCCCTGGCGCAAGGTGATACAGGCCGAGGGAAGACGCGACGCTCGGCAGGACATTCACGGCTGCTTCATCGGTGAGCGCGCCAGCAATGTTTCATTCCTTTTTCTACCAGGGCGACCCGTATCGAAAGTGTCCTTTTTTTTTCTTTTTTTTTTTTTTTAATAAGCTTAAAATTATTCTTTGACTCCCCTGACAAGTAGGTGTTTCGATGGCCCTTCCTTTCAAGGGTCCGTGTTTCTGGGGAGGCTGGTGAAAGCGACAGGCGGAGGGGGGGGACTTGTGGCAAGCCGGCAGAGTGCGGTGAGCCAGCTGGAACGAAGGCGTCTGCGGCCCGGCTGTACGAGGACCATCTTGGAGGTGGTCACCCGGGCCAGCGCGCACTGAGCCCCAAGCACTGCGGTCCCCTCCCTGCTGCTGCTGTTCTGCCTTGTGAGCGCAGTGCCAGCGAGGCCCACCACCACCACCCCCCCGGCCCCCGACAGCATCGCTAGAGGACGGAGCTGGGGTCTCCTTTGGTCTTGATTACGGAAATTCTTTCTGGAAAGCTTCAGAGCGGGCGCGGTGCCCCTTCCCCTGGGCCGCGGGCCACAGCCATACCTGTTGTAAATGCCTCTCCCCGTTCTCGTTTGCGGGACTGCTCTCCGAGCCGTTACTGCTCCCGGACTGCTCTTTCTCATTCAGCAGAGCCGTGGCATACGCCAGGGTGTCCTGTGAGAGACGTGAACACAAGAGGAGGGAGTCAGGGTGTGCGGTGCCACCAGAAAGACTCCCCGTCGCTTGACCCCCAGGGGCTACCTTCGCGGCAGCAGCCAGGGCACCCCCCACCCCTGCGGCCCCCACCGCTTTTCCTCTGGCACAGAATTTGCCGGCCACACAAGCTGTCTCTTCACAGAAACTCCCTTCTTCGGTCCTTTCTCATTCGCCACCCACACCTCTCGTCGCTCCGAGGCTGTGGCACACGCTAAACGCGCTACGATGTTTAGTGTGAAACACACTACAAACCCTACCTGTGGGATTTCAAGCCACACAAAACCAAAAGAGAGGCCTCACCTGAGCTGAAATCGTTCGCTGGAAGGTTTTTCCAGTTGATGTTTCATTAGAGACATTACTCTGTGGAGTCCAGTAATGTTCTGACATCTGAGACGGAAAGTCAAAGACGCCATCAGAGACAAGCCCACGGGAGTCCACAATTTCCACCATTAGATATCTGAATATAAAAAGCATTAACACAGCACACAGACCCACCCAGGTCCAACACACCAGGAGATGCTTTCTTGGAGGGGTTCACGTCCCCTCGCAAGACCTCAGTGAGATCCTACCTCTTACGTAATCACCTGCTCTCTTACCTATACAGTTAAGATGCTGTGTTAAGACGCAAACTTAATGTGTCATGATAGGTATCAGCTGTACCGAAAAAAGTTTGAAGTCTGACCAAACGTTGAGGCCAGTCTCCAAATGAAGAGGTTTTTCCTGGTAAGAAGTGCTCTTGGGGCGCCTGGGGGCCTCAGTCGGTTGAGCGTCCGACTTCGGCTCAGGTCATGATCTCACGGTCCGTGAGTTCGAGCCCCGCGTCGGGCTCTGTGCAGACAGCTCGGGGCCTGGAGCCTGCTTCAGATTCTGTGTCTCCCTCTCTCTCTCTGCCCCTCCCCTGCTCATACTCTCTGTCTCTCTCAAATATAAACAAACAAACAAACAAAAAAGATGTGCTCTTACTGATTCCTACGTGATAGCCAGAAAAGTTCAAAATGCAATTACCTTCTTCTGCAGCCATTGTACAGCCCAACTCCAGTGGTGGGAATTCTCCTTGAAGTATTCCTTAGCAGCAGGACACCTGGTGATTGGGGAATTCTATCAGCCAAATGCTTTCCGTGCAAATATACTTGTTTCATCCCCCTTGATTTTGATACACAAATGCTACTTTTGCTAAAGTTCAGTTGTCTTTCTAGAGTTTTTTACTTGGTTTTGGTTCAGATACATTCATACGTTTAAACTTCAAAAGGCAAAAGAAGGTAAACGTGTAGCGAAAGGTCTCTGACCTACGACCAGTTCATCCACTCAGTCCTATTGCAATTCAAAGACAGAAACTCAAAAATAAACAAGAAAACCCCACGACACACTGTACAGCTAACTATAGAAATGATTCTCGGAAGAATCAAAGCCAGTCTTTACACTTTTGTGATGCGAGTCATAATTCCCGGAAAACCAATTTTAAAGTATGGTCCGGAGCCCCCCTCTCTCTGCAGTTTTCTTTGTCCCCTTAGAAAGCTGCCCCTCAGAGTCAAAGGCAGCGCTGACGGGGATCCTGTGTGTGTGCAATGCAGGTTCCAGGAGGGACAGAGAGGCACAGATGAAGACACTGCTATCTGGACTACGTACCTGCATCAGACATACCATGAGGCCCCAACACTACCTGGAAATGCCACTTAGGCAAGTACTTCTCACGTCATGCCGCCCGTATCGAGCCTGGTTAACGAACCCACAACCGTGGCAGGATGATCTCCCTCATGTCCACAATGCTATGTCACTGGGAAAACGCACGTTCACCCATTATTTCACCAGAGCTCTCATTTAATTTGTGCAGGACACTCAAATGCAGCAAGAGTAAGGCCAAGAGATTTCTTATTCTTATTCGGGTACAAATCCAAGGATGGCAATACCCATGCTGAAGATCGGTAAAAACCTGGGGCAAGATAAATGGAAACCCAGTGGCGTGGCATAACGTGCTCTGTAGCCTCGGGTCACCACGCAGCCACTCTGGCTTTTTGTTTGCCCATGTCCTACCCAGGGGAGCCGAAGCAGCAAACCACGACCGTTCCTTCCAACACCAACAACCTTGGTTTTCCGAGTGCCTGTCAACCGCCAAGTGGACAAAACGTGGTAGAGCCACACCGGGGAGTATTCTGGGCCTTGAAAACGGAAGGGGATTCTGGCACAGGCTACAACATGGATGAACCTTGAGCACATCACGCGAGGTGAACTCAGCCAGTCACGACAGGACAAACACTGCGGGATTCCACTTACATAAGGCACCTAGAGGAGTCAGGTTCGTAGCGAGAGAAAGTAGAAGGGGGGCTGCTGGGGGAAGAGGGAAAGGGAGAAAGGGGAGTCACTGTTTAGTCGGTACGGAGTTTCAGTTTGGGAAGCTGACAAAGTTCTGGAGACGGGTGGCGGCAATGGTTGAGCAGCAACGCGAACGCACTTAACGCCGTGGACTTGTACACTGACGGGTGGCTGAAATGGTAACTTCTGTGTTGTGTGTGTTTTACCACAATTAAGCAAAGGAGAAGAGAACCGTTCCGTGAAGCCCATCGTTCTGTGAAGCCCATCGCCTGTGCTTGAGCCCTAGCTCTCACCGCAGGCACGCCGCTTAAACCGCCCACCCCGCGGGACTAGCGGTATCCAGCCGCACGGAGTGGCTGCGAAGATTAAATGAGAGTAGGGCAAGGCACTCAGCACAGGGCCTGGGCTCCTACGTGGAGGCAGCTACAACACTGTTCTGTCTCTGGAGAGACCGGATGGAAAGCGGGGATCCAGCGCCTGACAGAGGTGGTAGTGGTGTTACGTGACCTGAAGCCATCTCAAGCCCGAGAGCGTGAACTCTGGTTAAGGTCCCCGAATCCGCCTTGATTCCTGCCTTGCCTGCACGAGCCCCGCCGGTTCAGCCTTTGGTCTTGGGTTCCGCAAGATCTGCTGCTCTTCGGACATTCCCTTCACCTCTCCTCGAGGTCACGTGAGCCGGTTTCTGAACCACCCCAGCAAGCACGCCCTGACTCAGGCTCTCTAGGAACTCCAGCGAGGCAGATTTTTTTTTCCTGGCCAGATGGCTTGTAACTGAACACACCGTCTCCTCCCTGCGTTTTGAGTTGATACTTACTTTTGAGCAAGAGTCACGAGGAATTTGACACACTGGTAGCAGCGACTGCTGTCCACGTGATTACTGTGGTGCATCAGAGCTGAGTGGAGAGAACAGGAAATTGTGACAAGAAAGCAGGGCACTGCAGGCGGGTCCCGATAACACTACTCTCTTGTTCTGAACACTTACAGCCAGCTGGTCTGAGCAGCAGACAGGGGACGGACTATCAGCATGGGGGCGCGGATTCGACAGGACTCCCCACATGCTGATGGGCAGAAACACTGAATAGTATTCAAGAAACTATGTGGCGGTGGAGGTGTGACTTTTAGGAGAGCCAAAAGGAACTAAAACTTCTACTCATTATTCAACAGACCTTCGAGCTTTTCTACCCGCCATGCTACTGACAGAAGACTGGTTACAACACTTTCAGTTTGATAAATGGAAATTTGGGTATTAGTTCAGTTCAACACATACTTCCTGCTCTGCACTTTGGGGATGTAGAAGTAAATAGTACTTGGTCCCTGCCCTTGAGGAGCACATGGTCTGGAAGTTCCAGGGAGCCTGGGTGCCGCTCAGTGGCCTTGAATGTCACGGCTTTTTAGCTTGCATTTCTTTTCTGGAATAAGAGGTCTTAAATCTCTTGCTACAGAGCAAAATCTAAAATGACTCAGATTAATTGGAAATACAGGTGGGTGGTGGATGTTGAAGAGGACTATTTTTAGCCACACTTTCTAAGAAACAGCTCATTAAAGCCACTTTAGCCTTCTGACAAAAAATTTACAAGTAGATAAAAGAAATCTGGGTGCATTCATACCACAGGTAAAAACAAAACAACAATCCTATCTCATGAGCATGACAACGTCCTTTTCCCTCCCCAGTGGCTGCAGAGCAGAATGAAAGACTTCTGACATCAGAAAGCAGCCTTTCGCTGTTGAAAAAAGTCACAGCATCGCTGACTCTTATCTGCCCCAGGAACGGGACCCCAAGGTCCCCCGTGGGGAAGAGCCCCGGGGCAGACCTGTCAGGGAGGAGGCCGGCCATAACAGGCCATCTGCCCGTCTGCTACAGACGTTTCTCAGGAAGGCCAGGCTACTCACCTAATAATCCATTTTCTGTCTCAAACACAAATTTGACTCGCTCCACCTGTATGGGATCTTCAATGACCTGTGACAGGAAGGAGACAAAGGCCGGTGAATGAAAGAAGGGACTTGTGTGATGGCACGCACTGGTGCCTGTTAAAAATAATTGTTCAAGAGGTTTAGTTCCTCACTTAACAAAACCCAATGCAAACAACGTGTCACTGACATGTATCTCAACAGTATCTTAAATTTTATTTTATTTGTTTATTTAAAGTACAACCTAGTCCCCAACATGGGGCTCAGACTCTTGAGACCTCAAGATCGAGTCACATGCTCTACTGAATGAGTCAGCCAGGCGCCCCTTAAATCTTAAACTAAAGATGAAAAAGTTCAGGAAGACTTGCAGATCCATTCACTTCCTGTCCATGTGTTCTTACCAACTATATCCACAGCTGTCAATAGTAACCTAGCGGGCTCTAAGGACGTGTATTGCACGATCCCAAGGATAAGAGGTTTAGGGTCTAAACTGTCTGTCAAAACCACGTGAAAGTTTTGCTACAATACAGTCTCTCCACGCTGCATGGAGGTTTATGCCAAGCTGCACAGGGCTGGATCTGTGTCCTGCTTGTGGCTGTCCTTCTTGTGCCTGGCGTTGAACTATGCACAGGGTAGTAGGCCAAGTGGTTTGCTGTTGAACAGACCAACAATACACTGTCCTTCTCCTGAGGGGCAACAATCTCCTGTATTTTGTAAAAGTGCTAGGACTAAAAAGGAGGTAAACGACCAGAGAGATAGGCTTTTTATAAGTGGTATCCATGGTGTCTTTCCTTATTCAGAAATGTTTACTGAATGCCCACCCTGTGCCAAGGCCTAAGCTAAGTCTCAGGGACCTACCAGAAACCCGGACTCTGCATCTGCTTAGCGAGCCCTGGGCTAGGCTCTTGCCGGCCCACAACCAGTCGTCAAGGTCTACTGATTGCCTCTCCCACCAAACATGTCGAGACCTGTTCCTTGCTGCCTCTACCCTGTCTCTCTGCCATTCAGACCTTGTTATTTCACACTCAGGTTACTGCCACACATGCCCGTGTGGTTTTCCAATTCCAACCCTGCTTCCTTCTTCGGTCAGTCCTTCAAAACAAGTGCCAGGGGAACCTTTCTAAGACCTAAGTCAGGTCCCATCGCTCCCCTGTTAAAGCCTTCCCATGGCGCCCAACAGTGATGGCAGGGGTTGCAAAGTGAAATGTCTACACAGGCCAGGACAGCAGGAAATGAACCAAGAGGGCTAGGAATGACAATAAGGAGCAGTGAGGAGAGAGGGGCACTGGACAGCATGTGCCTCATCTGAGCGGGGCAAGCTGCTAACTGCTCTGGGTGACTGGGGCATCCAGGAAATGGGGCCAGTGTGTCACATGACCTGGTTTGTCAAGACAGGCCAGAACCCAGAAATGACAAAACAAAACAACTCTGGGTCAAATACAATAGGCATATAGGCAGAACCTGGCTACCAGTGTGCAACCACAGGCCTACAGGAAAAAAAGCCCACATGCGTTGGTACCCAGAGCCTTTCACGATTTGGTCTGGGCTTTGTTCCCCAAGCCCTACTCCATTCCCTCTCCTCCTGCTGACGCCACTTCCTTACGGGCCCTGCAAACGAGCTGGTGGAGAGCACGGGCTCTGGGGCCGGTCGCCTGGCTCAGATCCTGACTCTGTCCCTTCCATTCAAGGGTGGCCTTGGGCAAATCCCTCCACATCGCTGAGGTGCAGTTTCTACCAATAATGGACTTCACTGCTTACAGCTGAGTTCTCCCCTGCCTCTCCTCCGTATCCAGAATTGGAATGCATCCTACGGTGGATTACATTCCCGTTTCGTGGCTTGTAAGCAGGAATTTTAGTAGCATGTGGGCAATCAGCGGGGTCTTAGATGTGAATGAACTGTAGAGCAGCAATTTACGTGACGGTTATCCTGAGGTCTGAAGGAGACGGCATCTGTGCTCGGCACAGTCCCCCGGCCACCACTTCCTTGCTCTCTGCACTGTCACTGCCTATACTTGGCGGGCTCCCTCGCTCCACTGTGAGTTCCCACGAAGTAGTTTCCTTACCACTAGCCTCCCAGTCAGTAATGACAGAAACATGACTGCGGTAAAGAGGACCCACTAAGTGCGGGCCAAGCGAGTACAAGACGATACAAGGACACGAACATTCTGTTTGCAAACACAAGCTGACTAGAACAAGCTATTTTTTTTTTTTTAATTTTAGAAAGAGAGTGTGAGTGGAGGAAGGAGGGAGAGGAGGGAGGCAGGGAGGGAGAGAGGAGCAGGGGGAGAGAGAGAGAGAGAGAGAATCTTTAAAAAACATTTTTTTTTAACGTTTATTTATTTTTGAGAGAGACAGAGAGAGAGCTTGAGCAGGGGAGGGGCAGAGAGAGAGGGAGACACAGGATCTGAAGCAGGCTGCAGGCTCTGAGCTGTCAGCACAGAGCCCGACGTGGGGCTCGAATTCACGGACCGTGAGATCACGACCTGAGCCGACGAAGTCAGATGCCCAACTGACTGAGCCACCCAGGCGTCCTGCGAGAGAGAGTATCTTAGGCAGATTCCACACTCAGCGCAGAGCCTGACACGGGGCTCGATCTCACAACCGTTGAGACCACGACCTGAGCTGAAATCAAGAGTTGGACGGACAACCGATGGAGCCACCCAAGCGCCCTGACCGGTAACCCTAGTGAACAGCACAGGAGAATCAGAACGTTTTTCACTTACCAGTATCTCATGGAGGAGCTGGAACGTGTTCTTCAACTCATGGGGTGGAGCCGTTTCTAGTTGGTTCTGAAAAATTTTTTAGAAGCACAAAAATTCCAGTGAGTCTTCAGTGGAAAGCTCTTCAGAGTGGCAAAAGCAACAGGGCTGGACTCCAGTTCTAAATCCACCACTGTCGGCTCGACCCTGGGCCAGCTGTCCTCTCTGGGCTAAGCCTGGGACTAAAGCAGTCTCTACGGACTGCAACACTGCGAGACTAGGATACCGCACTACGCAATTAGGAAGGACAGAGGAAGAAAGGCAGAGAGGAAAAGAGAATTTTAAGCAAACAGGCCCAAATTTCTGTTTCTATTTCATTCACACATAACCTACTCTGTTTTCCAGAACACACGCTCTGGGGTAAGGATGCTATGAGTGATATATGTGAGAAAGGTCAGCTTACGGAATAGAAAACTCGCCAAGGCACACTTAGGTGAAGGGATCACGGTTCGTAAAACTCACGCTCCGCTGGGCACCTTACCGGCCTCACGCATGTGGACCGTGGGGAAGGACACTGCGTTACAACACTGCCCTTCAAGGTGCCAGGTCCGGTACTGAGGGGGCATTCCGTGTGTCACACTCTGTTAAGTCATACTTCCCTCCCACTTAACAGAGGAGGAAACTGCCTGAGGCTGTATAATTAGTAAAGGGTAAGAGGAACTCCATCACCTCTGACACAGGTCTCCACAGAAAAGGCTCAGGGCAAACACATTTTGGGAACAGTCTGAACACACAATCCACCGCTCCCCTGCCACTTCTTAACCCTACAGGTGTCACTATTACAAATCCTGGTGCAGATAAGAAGGTAAGAAGGGGTGGCCGAGATTCTGTGAGCAGAAACCAATATATATGGTAACGATTCACAAAAAGAGGCCTGAAAGGACACAGCGAAGGGGACAGGACTGATCCCTGAGGTAGGATGGAGAGGGGACACAGTTGCTTGGTGGACTTTGGCCTTATCACATGTCTTAATTTTTCACAAAGAAAACGCAGGCGTGCATTATCCGTATAATTAAAAAAATTCAAGATTAAAAACTAAGAAAAATATGTGCTGGCTTCAAGGTTTTTCTAGTAATTCCCAGAAAGGCAGTACGTACTATGGCTGAGAGCACAGCCCTGGAGCCAGACTGCCGACGTTCAGATTCCCACTTTGCCACTTACTAGCTACGGGACACCGGGCAAGTTACTTACTCTGTGCCTCAGTTTCCTCAACTGTAAAATGGTAACAGTTGTAGTATTTACATCATAGGACCACTTGAGAGTTCCATGGGTAAATGGCTGGAACAGCACGTGGTGCCCAGTTAAGTGCAACGTCTAGAAGAGTCCAGTACCGATCAGAGCTTCCTAATGAGTTACGTCACTTCTTCAGGAGGCAAGAAAAACCTACTTTTGATTTTTAAAATGTTGCCTGGTGAAAAGGACCTGGAATTGGAAACCCATCTTACATAGTAACGGTCACCACTGCATATGATTAACTATGAAGTACATTCTAAGTACTTAACAACTGAGCCCAAGGCAAACGTGCATCGCCAGGAAGGGAATGGCTCAGTAAATGATGGTAGACGAGCGGATGAAAGAGCCTCGAAGGTAACTTCATAACGTGGGAAAATACTTATAACGTCAGGTGAAAAAAGGACACAAAGTCGTAAAGACGGTAAAATTCCAATTACGGTAAAATACACGCACAGAAAATAAAAGGGAAACCTAAGAGAAGGTTTGTGGTGATTATCAGTGAATGGAAAGACTCTGGGTTCTTTTTAGTCTTTAGTTTTTAAAAAGGGGCCTACAGTATGTTTCTGATTAGAAACAGCAACTAAGTCGCTGAAAGCGGCATCTTTCCTGGGAGCAAAGGCGCCCTTCCCTACAGTCTCGGCGGCAGGCCCCCAGCCCACGCCGGCTCTCTCGAGGAGACCCTACCTTAATGAAGTGCAGCATGGTGAAGGAGAAATGCTCGTTACAGAAGCAGCAGTACACGACCATCTCGATGAGCGCCAGGAGCGAGCCCGTCAGCTCTCGCAAAGCAAACATCACCTAGCGGGAGGGTACGAAAGGAGGAAACTTTCTCAGGGCAGGGTTAGTTGTCGATATGTTGTTTCTGACTTATAGACATACTCAGGGTCAAGCTCTTCAACATCACCTCACAACAGGCTTTCTTAACTGCCAGAGGCCTAAGTCGGTCCGGAAAAAAAATCTGTGCAAATGTGCACACCTTCTTTCCCCAGGGGAGTCGCGTCCGTCGGATATTCAAAGATAAATGCCCCAAATGCACCACCACCACCAGCACTAAATTAAGAGAGTCACTGACAGATCCCTAAAGTAAACAATGTTAAGCTAAAGAAACCAAAAGATACAGAGTACAGCACTGTTGACAGGATACACGGCTCACAGATTTATACATGTAAATCAAGTTTCGGAAGAGGGTCTGGCAGATTAAATTCTTAGCAGTAGGTAGCCCTGGGCGGAAGGGGAAGGACGCCAGCTGCAGGTCGGCCACACAGCGTGTGACACGATGAAGGGCTGGGAGCAGCCCACTCCCACAGTCCTGAGATTTACCAAAAGCGTGTGCTCCAGAGCCGTATGTAGTCCCCCACACAGAAGACTGGGAACAAAACCTTTAGATAATAAACTGAGTAACTGATGGCGTCGTTCACTTCCTCCTGAGACCTGGGCGGGGCAGGGGGGAAATTAGCTGGGCTGGACCCGGAGGTCCAGTCCTCGCTTGCAGAGAGGACTGATAAAAATTTTCTTCAGCGGATCATTTCTTTCTGAAATATACCCAGGAAGAAAAATTGATTTGAAAGAATCTTTTCTTCTCTTAACAGTACTCTCCTTCATCGGAGCGACATGCAAAATATCACAAAGGGCATGTTTCCGCAAAGAGAAAATAATGAAAAAGAAAATGGTTCCAGAAGATCAAGAACTTACCTCTAACAGGTAAGGCTTCCCTTCAGACAAGAACAGCAAGGCTTCTACTTCCTCATGGAGGGGCAGCAGAGGGCTGGAGGGGGCGATGCTAATAGGTGGCCGTTGTTTAAATACACCAGGAGCTTTAGGGGACCAAAAAAAGCAAACCCATCTCACTTGATGTTATCTTACAAGGCAGACAATCTACAAGGTGAAGTGATGCTCTTGAGATTCATATACGCAACTGCTCAGTACTTACAGCCTGTTCCCTCACAGTCTGGTGGGGAAGCCGGGCATGCAGATAGGACAAAATGTTTACCTACTTCTCACAGCGTGTGCCTAAGTTGTCAGAGAGACTACTTACATCTCCAGACTCCTAGTGACCCCACCCAAGACAATCTTTCAAAGAAGTAAAATGTAAATGGTATATGAAACAAAATGCTCAAATGCCCTCTGAAGGGACACTGGACGAGACATTAGTTGCTCAAACAAGTGCCCTCTAATAATGCCCAACACCATCGATGCTAAGCAGAATCACCCCACATGGAAGGGGTGAGTTGCCCCACGTGCTAGAAAACAAGGACTCACACTCTTTCTTTTACAAACCTGTCTGAGCTCACAGATTAGGCAGCCTTGTCTTTTTAGGTGTATGAGTCAGAGTAAAGGAAACAAACTACCCCACAACCATCTGAGCGCTCCCCAGTGGTCCTCCAGAGTCAGGAAGCATTTCCAGATCAGGGTGATGCCCGGGACTTCTATCAGATCTTCCTGGTCAGATGACAGGGACGCCTACTACACCTGCTGGTGATCAGAGGCTTGCGCTCACATACCCATCCCTGTGCCACTTCCCAGCTGAGGGCTGTGTAAGCTCCGAGGCCTGCCCGTGCTCTGGTTCCCCGTCTGTGGAAGGGGACTATCCCTCACAGGTTTGCTGAGGGGATTTCACACATACAGAGCACACAGCACACAGAAAACACTGAATACTTTCCAGCTGCCCTCTTGTATTCCTATCGTCACTGCTGTTGGTGCTGTCCTGACAAGGCCCGGGCACAGTATAAAAACGTGGTGCACACACAGTTTAGGATACTGGATTAAGCACAGAGGCGACTTGTGTCTCAGCTGCGCTAAATGAGGACAGACTAGTGGTTCTGGGGGACAAAGCGGGAAAGGTACCAACTGCTGCCTCTTATATCCAAACACATGTCCACGACATAATTCTCGTCTGAATCGTCTTCGGTTTTACAAAGTACTTTAACATTTTATCTCATTAATCCTCATTATACCTGGGGAGTTACGCTTTTAATATTTCCATTTTGTATCTAGGATCAGAAAGGTCAAGTTCACACAGCTAGGAGACTGCAACCCACACTTGGCTATTTTCCCCACTAGATTAGCTGGGCCAATTACAGTAATGAATGTAATGAGTGAACTCTGAATTAGTCTCTAATCCTAGAGTATTTTTAAAAAATATTTGTATACCCCTCCCCACCAAATAAATGACTTTCTCTTGTGACAAACTAATAAGGTGAAATTTAACATGCATTAAAACAAAAAAATTTAAGTGTTCCTCAAATATCAACTAGCCAAATGAGAATAATATTCATTTAATTGCTAACATTATTAGTCTCGGTGCATTACTGACAAATTCACTCTGCCTTCTTTCTTCTGCTGTATCAAGGATATATTAAAGCTCACCAACGTTCCTTTGGGAAGAGACATCTGAATGCAAAACAAGTAACGCCACTATATTGTGAAGATTCCCAAATTCTCGTGCTTGTGCTGAACTCCACCGACGTATCTGTCGACAGTGAAAACAGACTGAGCGTCACTGTGTGGGTTAGAAGTACCATGAAAAAGAAGGGAAAGGACAGGCTGGTTCATGATGTTTTGAACCACAAGTCTTTCTCTGTGTCTGACGGAAGAAGTCAAAGCATAAAGAAAGTCATGGGTTTTAAGCCAGCCTATATTTCTTTCTCCTGTGGACATATTGTGCTCTGAAACAGTTCCATTTACGTCGTGAAGTCAGGTATTGCATGCTTCTCGAGTGCTGGGTAATTTTCCTACACCTGAGTTTGATGGGGAAAACCCGGGAGGCTGGAGAGCCAGACCCATGGCCCTCCTGTGCCATTCACCGCGCTTGGACGTGGGCAAGTTCTCTGCCGTAACGGCACCTGGCCTCTTTGTGGAACAGCAGAGACAACATACCCGTCCACTTCATGGTTGTGAGGGTCACATGAAACACTAAAAGTGAAAATGTTTTCCTGGAGGGGGTGGGGGGATGGGCTAAATGGTTAAGGGGCCTGAAGGAAGACCCTGGGATGAGCACTGGGTGTTATACGTGAGGGATGAGGCACTGGAATCTACCCCTGAAATCATTATTGCACTATATGCTAACGCACTTGGATGGAGATTAAAAAAAAAAAAAAAAATACAGAAATGAAAACCAGAAAAAAAAAAAAACGTTTTCAATATTATATGTGCTCCATAGAAGCAAAACAATACGAATTCTGTAACACTATTAATTAAATTAAATCTTATTTAAATCACAGTCAGTATCAATTAATCGTCAGGGTCAGTGGAGTCTGAGAGGATGCAGCGCGAAGTATAACAAGCCACTGTAAATTTCAACATGATATCAGCCCACGGAACACGCTGTGGAGGCAGCACTCGTTTTTGATACTGGAGAGAGCAACTGGCGGCACAACAGGCGGCCGAGAGGAGGCCTGGCCCGCAAGTCTGTGTCCTCTCACAGAGAAAGGAACGCGCTCCTACGTGATGCATTACACAGCAGGGAAAGCAGAGCTGGGTCTGAATCTCTGCCCCACAACGCTGTAGCTCTGTGGCCTGACATGACTCGCTGACGTTCTCTGAGCTTTGATTCTTGCTTGAGAATGGGGGGCGGGGAGGGGAATGCTTATTTTACTGACCCGTATCAGAGATACAGTGTGTAAAGTAACTAGTGTGCCTGGCACGTAATAAACGTTCCGTAACTAGTGTTCATCGTGAGTGCACGTTCACATGTTTCACAGTTAAGTCTATCAAACAGAAGAAATACAATAATGGGAGAAACACAGCAATATAGAGACTCCACACAGAAGAGTCCTCTTTTTTTTTTTTAATTTTTTTTTTTAATATTTATTCATTTTTGAGAGAGTGTGAGTGGGGGAGGAACAGAGAGCGAGACACAGAATCCAAAGCAGGCTCCAGGCTTTGAGCTGTCAGCACGGAGCCCGACGCGGGGCTTGAACTCACGGACCGAGAGCTCATGACCTGAGCCAGAGTCGGACACTCAACCGAGTGAGCTACCCAGGTGCCCCAGGAGAGTCCTCTTTTGCTGGAACTAGCCTGACTTATCGCAACTTCCCTTTCATTGTCCGTGAGCATTATATCCACAGCATCACTCAGTGCATCACCGTTCAACTTCCCATTTGAACTCTGCCCTTGTGACCAGCACCCCACTTACAACCTCCACCAGAACGGCCTTGCTCACAGTCCCAGGTGGCAAGCGGAGGTCCCAATGCCACTGTTTCTTAAAGGCTTTTGAAACCCCCGGGCAGAGCCCATCTTTCCTCCTAGGACACTTTTTGACAGATATTCTAGTCAGTCATCTCCATGAGTTATTATCAGACTAATTATCTATGAGGAGACTATTAACTTTGAGGAGGCCGTAAAAACAAGTGAACTCCAAAGAATTTTAAAGGCTACATAGTGCTAGTATCTGGACTCTTATGAAATGAAAAATATATTCATCACCTACAAAGAGAGACAACGTGGTGACAAAACCATGGGCATTGCACTGGGCCACAAAGTAGGGGGCGTTACCTGATTGTTTTGCCGGTTGGCCCCGAGGAGAAAGCTGGTCATGTGTCGCAGAGCTGAGTGCCTCAGAAGAAGATCCCCAGCCCGAATACCTTGCTGTCACAAGATATCAAGAATGACAAGTTATACATCTCTCCAGATAAAAATCTGTATTAAAAACACAGTTAAACAAGAAGTTTTAAGGGGTCAGTAAGGTTTTTGTTTTTTGTTTTTAACATTTACTTATTTTTGAGAGAGAGAGCATGAGCAGGGGAGGTGCAAAGAGAGACAGAGACACAGAATCCGAAGCAGGCTCCAGGCTCCGAGCTGTCAGCACAGAGCCCGACGCGGGTCTCAAACTCACGAACCGTGAGATCAAGAGCTGAGCTGAGGTCGGACGCTTAACCGACTGAGCCACCCAGGCGCCCTGGGGGTAAGTTTTTAAATGCCATGATTTACATACAGAAAATATGGTTAAAAATGTAATTTAAAAACCTCCTGAGTTTCAACAACTTCACGTTGCTTCACAATGGCTGCCAGACATGCGAGGAGGCACTAGTTTTCAAGCAGACCCCCTGCTATCAACGAGTAACTGTATCTACCTGTATCAGAATTCTGGCAAGTAACAGAATCCACAAATAAAGACTTTTAAGAAGCAACGCTCATAAAACCCTACATTTAGATCCAATATTGACCCGTTTAAATTTTTCCCATGTATAAAAAGTCCCTTGAGACTAAAAATCTGCTAAATAAGGAAAAGATATTAGAAGAAAAAAAAATCACTTACCTTTTGTACAAAAGTGTTGAATAGGAAAAAGTACTGAGCACAGTTTTTACAGTTTTCTGGGACATCCTTATCCAATAGAGCAAGTAGGACCTCCAGTAACTGATGAAGGCTTTTTAACTGGTTGAGGAAAGACGAAATCACGTAAAGAAAAGGAATAGAAGACAGACGTTTGTAATGGAATTAATCCCAAGTAAATCACCGCAAGAACAAAAGGAAGTCTGATTGATACAATCCAGTCTCAGATTCAGATGGATTTATGCTTTCGAGAGCAAAAACGGATCATCACTTTTATCCTCCAGGGAAAGACTGGTGCTGTAGAAACAATTAGGAGGAAAGCCTAGTCTTGTTTTCTCGATTGAAGATTCGAGGGCAGGACTCATTGGCCTAATGGTCACATTTTTTGCAGAGCCAATTTCTCTCTGTCTCTTAAAAGAAAAGTGGGGAGGGGAGGTTTAAGAGGAGACATTTCTGAATCCCTCCCTCCACTATGCTACGTCTTCACATAATCACAGATGCAAAGAATAAAAAACACAGACACAGGCATAGGGGCCAGAAATCAAGCCAATGGAGCAAATGGAGAGCAACAGCCTGACAGAATGACAACGGTAATATCAACTCAACTGTGAACTTACTTGAGAGCCCGCGGACGCCTCATGGAAAGCTTTGAAAAACATTTTATTTGTTTAGAAACCATTTTGGTAATCACATTGCTTCTTCTTTCCCTCCCACCCCAACTGGTTTTGGACAAGTCCCTAGAAATCCATCTGTGACTGGAGAATTAAGACCAGCTCACTACTCCTGTTAGCTCCTCTCCCCTGAAGATGGTGTTCACAGGCTTCTGAAATATTCCCACCCATCCTGTCACACTCGTCATAAATACAGTAAAACCTACCATTGATATAGCACTTCGTTTTCAAAGTACTTTACAATATAAGGTGGGTGGCCAGAGGCACCATTTCCGTTATGGGGGGGAAATACGCATAAAATACATCAGCTGGGTGTCCAACAGAATTCACTGAGGCAATGGCTTCCGTGCTTACGTCCTCCACCACTCCCTTCCCTTTCTACCACCTGTAGTCCTGCCTCTAGAGGTTGGTGGACTACTTACTACGCCATAGCCTGACCCCATCTGGAGGGAGACCGCACTAATTTTGCGTTTATCCTCTGTTTGGGTTGGTACACGGGAGGAAGGAGGACAGCGAGAAGGCCCTTACGTTAAGTATCGCAGAAGAGCTCCGTGAGGGTATTTCAGAGCAATGGTATTCGAACTGTCCTAAGCGGCTCCCAATGACTGATGTTATATACTCTGCATCCAGGTAAGGTGAGGTCTGAAAAATGGTCCTGCTGTTTAAGCTGACTGAAAACCAGTACCTTAGAGTAAACCTTAGCTTCCTTGGAATTCCTGGAATTGAGCCATGGTCTTCTTCTAGGTCTTCCCTAAAGGGCCTATTTGACCTCCTTGTTCACTCTGGGCTGAGCAAAGCTCCTTAGGTTGTCTGGTCTAACGGTGAACTTCGGGTCAGGCAATGTTGAAGGAGCTAAGTACTGTAACTGGATTAGCATCTTTCTTCAAGGACTTTCTTCAAGGACTTTCTTCAAGGACTGGGCACCTGGGTGGCTCAGTCGTTTAAGTGTCTGACTTCAGCTCAGGTCATGATCTCGTGGTTTGTGGGTTCGAGCCCCACATCGGGCTCCGAGGTGACACTGTAGAGCCTGTTTGGGATTCTCTCTCTCTCTCTCTCTCTCTCTCTCTCTCTCTGCCCCTTCCCCACTTGCACTCTCTCTCTCAAAATAAATAAACTCAAAAAAAATTTTTTAAATAAAAACAATAAAAACAAAAGGACTTGCTCAAGGTGGAACAGCAAAGCCAACGTCTGAATGTGAAGCAGCAACTCCTAGAATTTGCATTTAGTTCATTGAGACACATTGCCTCCAGCCAATGTCTATAAGGAGCCAATCAGATCTGAAACCAACATTTTTCAAAGTTTTCCATGTGGTGTCAGCTGTTTGAAACAGCAAACTTGGGAAGAAGTGCTATATTTGCTAGGACTTAATAACAGATTGAATAATAATCAGACTTACGGTATATGTCATTTATTTCCCTAAGACTTAAAACTTAGGGGGATATCTGAAATTTGAGGACAGTCATAAATACCACGGTTTAGTTTAGCACGTGTGGAACTGTGAACCAGAAAATATGTTGCAGAAACACAATCAGGAAGAAGAAATCCAGAAGAACAGGAGCAAAGATTAGGAGTAATGGAGACCAATGAAGAAACCATCTTGGCTGCTGCTCCTTCCTAGACGGACGGCACTATTTGGTTTGGCCGCCAACCGCAGGTTTGGATCATGGAAACAGCTTGTTAGGAAAGAGACAAAGCCAAGTGCGGCTCAAAACGTCTGTGGGTCTAGACTAGAGTCTCAAGACTCAGGTTAGTCTCAGTTCAGTGAAACTGAACAGAGTCTTGAGCGAAGACTCTGAAAAAGGAGTGCTCTAGAGAGAAAAGCCTGAAGCAGACCAGAGCAGACCCAAATTCCTAGCCTATCCTGACTTCTGGAGTACAAGGAGGCAAGGACAGAGTGCCTTCTACCCTGGCATTTATCAGAAAGGCAGACTGCGGGAGGTGCATTCTCTAAGGCAGAATTACCAGACTCCAACCCTGGGCTCTCTTTCTTGTTACGTGCAATTTAAGACACTTGGCAGAAACAGAATGGAGACATAACGTTTAAGAAATGAGACCGACCTTATCCTGATAAAACAAGGCACTGTCTAGGGTTTTCTCCAGAACGGTGGCCACGGCAACTCGTACTTCTCGCACGCTGCACTCCAGCAAGAAAATCCTAAAACACACAGAGAAAAGGTGCGTGCTGAGAAGGCAGAAGGAACTTCTATAACTTCACCTTCCCAACACCCGGCCCACCTACTGTCCAAGAAACAAAATCCCTCCAAGCTCTCGGGTCAAGGTTCCTGAGAGCTTTGGGACACTGTCTCAGGCCACTGTGCAGGGGGAAGGCGGCCAAACAGGAAAACCAGACCCCTGGGCGCTGAAAGTACGTTTTCCCCCTTCTTCCCCCCTTCTCCTGAAATGAGGATTTGTATAAATGTAACGGCATAACGAGATAAATGGACATAAAGAGATACGAAAGCAAAGGACCTAAAATTTTATAAATTCTGTTGGCCAAGGCGTTCTCCCTGGGGCATCCCTTGAACTTCTCAGAGCACCGTAATAAAGTTCACAGTCAAGACCGCCCCTCCTCCTCCACCAGTATGTCAGGATTTCTATCTCTTTCCTTTCCTCTCTTCTCCCCAAGCCTTATTACCCAACCCCTAAACAAGCGGTGGTGCTTCCCTCCTTTCTCCCTCCGTGATGGGGATGGAGGTGATGACCGCAGCAGTCAGGGTCTGTTACACGCCTGCGCTGTCTCAGCAGTCTTGGTGGTACGGTCAGCTACTGCACCGTGCCCCGCAGGTGCACAACCTAATCCAACCCTTTACACGCGTGGAACGGTGGCACGGCGGCCTCAGAGGCAGGGGTGCTGCTCTCGGGGCTGAGGGGGGTGGGAATGCCCTGGAGTGTGCTTCTCCTCCAGCCACGCTTTGTGTTCTGCTTCATACATGCACCCCCGTGTGACAACCCGTTCTGTAATCAGCAAAGTGAAAACCCGTCTATCTTTTCTAACATTTCTTTTTCTTTTTTTCTTTTTTAACGTTTATTTAGTTTTGGGACTGAGAGAGACAGAGCATGAACGGGGGAGGGGCAGAGAGAGAGAGGGAGACACAGAATCGGAAGCGGGCTCCAGGCTCCGAGCGGTCAGCCCAGAGCCCGACGCGGGGCTCGAACTCACGGACCGCGAGATCGTGACCTGAGCCGAAGTCGGTCGCCCAACCGACTGAGCCACCCAGGCGCCCCTATTTTTTAACATTTATTTATTTTTTTTGAGAAGAGACAGACAGAGCATGAGCGGGGGAGGAGAGAAAAAGGGAGACGCAGAATCTGAAACAGGCTCCAGGCTCTGAGCGGTCAGCACAGAGCCCGACGCGGGCTCGAACTCACGGACCGTGAGATCGTGACCTGAGCCGAAGTCGGATGCTCAACCGACTGAGCCACCCAGGCGCCCCGTCTTTTCTAATATTTCTTAACAGAAAGTCCGCATTATTCCACATGAGAGGTTTAAATACAGCCGAATGTTGCTGACCACGTCCTCCAGGTGCCAGCAGAACGCTGCTCTGGTCCCTGTTTGCGTGCAGCACTGGTATTTCCTTCCTCCCCTTTCAGGGGTGGAGAGCCTGCCTTCTATTCCCCAGAGAGAGATCAGAGCGGAGCTCTCTGTGGTCACTCTGCTGCTTATTCCCCGTAACTGCTAGCTGCCCAGGAGCTACCTAATGTGCACCAGACTGAAAAGGCTGTGTTCCAAATGCACTAAGACTTTAAGTGGCAGCCACAAGAAAGTTAGAGATAACAAGTGTGCCTATAATGTTCAGCTCTAGAGGCTTTGTCAGATTCGGGTATAATTCTTCTGGAAAGCCTGTCTCCAGGGGTCACTCCACATATCCTACCGTAGACACCAGGAGGCCCTATGAGAATGCAGACGAATCCAGAATGTGGGGACTTCTACAGGGCAAATGGCCAGTGTGCCCCTCAAAAAGATGGCATGACAAAAAAGGAGGTGGTGGGGGAAAAAGAACAATTATAGATTAAAAGAGTCTTAACAGATGTATAAACTAAATGCAGCGTGTGGAGCTTGTGTGGATCCTGATTTGTATAAACTCAGCGGAAGAGTAAACCTTTTTGAGATGCCTGTGGAAATCTGAATATGGACTGGATTTAGGAGGATATAAAAGAAGTATTTTTGAGGGCGTCTGGGTGGCTCAGTCGGTGAAGCGTCCGACTTCGGCTCAGGTCATGATCTCATGGTCCGTGAGTTCGAGCCCCGCGTCGGGCTCTGTGCCGGCAGCTCGGAGCCTGGAGCCTGCTTCAGATTCTGTGTCTCCCTCTCTCTCTGCCCCTCCCCTGCTCGTGCTCTGTCTCTCTCTGTCTCTCAGTAATAAATGTTTAAAAAAAAGAAAAGTATTTTTGTTTAGTGTGATAATGGTAAAGTGCTTATTTTTTTTAAAAAACTACCTTTTAGAGACCCATGCTGAAAAATTTATAATGAAATTATATGATGTCTGAGGCTGACTTTAAAATACTTGCGGGAAAAAAGGAGGCCTGTGAGTGAGTGGTGGGCGCCGGGGGGGTGGGCAACAGGGTGGGCAACGTGCTGGGAACCGGGCCCGGGAAGTGGCACAGGACAGGGCTCTCATTGTGGCTACTTTCTGTATGTTTAAGTGCTTCCACAACAAAACCCTTCTAGAAGATGTAAAATATTCTTCGTTTAGTAGTTTTAATTTAGATCAATTTTTAATAGAGCTCGATTTTCTAGCAATGTTTACCACAGCTTCAGATTTTTACTATTATAGTGACATTTGACCATTGCCTAAAAAACAAAGCACAGCACTGAGAAGCTCTGACCTAAGAGACGGCAGCCCTTCACACGGACAGTTATTTTAGTTATAACAGTGGCAACCCAGGTTATCTTAAGAATTCTAAAGAAGTAATTATAAAATTACAAAATGTAAATTCAGCAACCGACAGTGACAAATTGACAGCGATAAAGAGACAAAAATATAATAAACTCTCTCAGGAAGAATTCAGATCAGGTAATTCATTGGGCTTCTTGACCGTGAGGAACACTAACAAACCACACATCCTCCCAGAGGAGTCACCAAGTTCCTCCGGAGATATTTCAGAGCAAGCCTGGTTGGATATAAGGGAATAAACTAAATATTTGCAATGTTCCTTCCAAATATGTGATGATTCTAGGATATTCAGCTTCTTACTATTGGGAAGAGACTTTGGAATTACACTGGACAAACGGGAAAGTTCATCTCAGTGCAAACTCCACAGGGCCAGACACACATAACACTTCACATGAATGGTTACTTGCTCTCTCTCCGTGTGTTATGTGCGCGTGTGCATACACGCACACACGCACCCACAAACAGCGGAGTGCTTACTATGTGCCAGGCTCTTTGTGTACGGTAGGGAACCAAACACGCTTAACTTCTGCCCTCAAGAAGCCAGAGTTTAGCGAGGAGACAGGTACAACAGCAGAGCAGACCAATCGTATACTGGCTTTAGATAGGGTCATCCGAAGGGAATGGCTTCTCTGACATCTCAAGGGTAAGATGCAGGACTGGATGGGGGAACATCCCAGATAGAGGCAATAAAGGTGCAAGGGTCTTTAGGCAGGAAAGTAAGCTGAGCGTGTCGAAGGAATCAACAAACCCGTGTGAGGAAACTGAAGTGAGACCATATGCAAGGCCTTGCGGGTTACGTAAAGGCTGTGGATTTTATTAGGAGTCTGACACGGATCCACTGAAGAATTTTCAAGCAGAGAAGTAATGTGATCCAGTTTGTTTCAAAAAACCACTTTTGTTGCTGTATGAGGTAGATTAGAGAAAGAAGTGGAGACATCAAGTAGGCAAATGAGTGTCTGGAGCTCAGACCTAGAGATGAAAGGAATATGGGATCAAGAGTTTCGGTCAGCTAACATGCCACCAGACTGTGAGCTCCCTGTGAAACGAGCTTGTATTTCTGAATTCTCTGTTGTCTGTTCGAGCTGAGAGGTACCAGAGCATATCCGCATGCTGACAGAAGTACTCTGTAGAAAATTCTAGAAGGTAAAGATGCAGGAGTGAGAGCCGATAAAGGGTTTGCTCATGTAGACATTCATTTTGAGAGGAGACAGGACACTCCCCCACAGTAACAGGAGAAAAGATGATGAGAACAGGCTCCGACGTGCTGGGGATAGAGGCCTGCTCATTTGCGACTCGTATATTCTCAGTGAAGTCCGAGGCAAGGTCCTTAGCTGGAGGTGGGGTGTGCTAGCATGGCAGGCATGAGGGGTGAGGAGATGAAGGAGGGGCCCACTGGGGACAAGGGACACTGAGATCACAGAGCCTGTGCGTAAGTACTGCACTCCCCCAAGGACAAGAGAAACTGGCCCAAGGATGACTGGGAGTACAGGCTAAACATCCACAGTGACTGGAGCATCTAGACTTTTCACCAGAAAAAGCTAATTATTTTTTATTACAGGTATGTAGGTAAATGTACTACCATAGGTATTATACTAGTAGTAAGTTTTTGAAAAATAGTAGAATCCAAACGTAGCTAGATGTCTAATACTGTGGTAATGCTATGCAGTAACCGGGCATTGCTGACCTCTCCACCTTGCCACCAGACTGTGAGTCCCTGAGGGAGGGGACGCATATTCTGGAATCTCCTGAGCCACAGCAGGAGTTCAGGCCACGCTTGCCTGTGACCGTGTGGCTATGTGCACACATGCTTTCCTTGCGCTCACGGAACACTCGTCTGAGTCTAGTCCATCAGAGACGGTTTTTACGGAAGAACGATTTTAGAGTGACCTGAACAGTTCCTCATGCTTCTAGGGAAAAAAGTCCAAAACTGACTCCAATCGAAAAAGCAATTTCAAGTAGAAATAAAAACAGTCACAAGAAATTGCAGCTCTAAATCACTAGAAGAGACACAGATTTCTTTTAATTAATTAAAAGATCTTGACACTTACTTTATTAATTCTCGTCCTTCAGAACTAATAAAATATTCAACGAGCCACTGACAAGCATCAAAACTTTTGGAAAGTAATGCTTCAATAGTGGCAATCCATTCTTCAGTATCAACCCTTTAAAAAAAGCAAAGACAGAGATGTAAGGAGTACGACCCCCGCAAATAACCCCACGGAGTGTCACCTTGGTTTTAGTTAACCTATTTTTGGGGGAGGTTGGGTAGAGGGTAAGTTGAATACCCAATGACCACTGACTAACATGGCTTCATGCACCCCAGAAGCCAGTGCTTTGCATTTTTTGGTATTTGTGATGTGATTCACCTATCCCTGTCCCTCCTCCCCACAAAAATGTGTAAAGAAGCTTAAGTCTTAGAGTTTAACTTTTATCTTTTGCATCTTCTTCAAACAGTTTTAATTGGGAAAAACGTCTGCCCTGCAGCATTTTGTTTTGCTTCACTGATCCGGGTACCTCCTCCGGCCAGCGGGTAACTTACTCTTCGCCTCTCACCCATTTATTCACAGACAGCTCTTCACCCAGCACCTACCATGTGTCGGGCACCTTCCAGGTGCTAAAGATAAAAACCAACGGTGGACAATATGCCGGTCCAAATCTAGCGTGCCTCTGTGCATACTGCCCCCTGTTCAAAAACCCTTCATGGTTTCCCAGTGAACAAAGGCCCAGCTCCCCTCTGTGGCACTCACGACACTTGACGGGCTCCTTCAAAGCCCACAGGTGACCTCACTTCCAGTGAGTCCTTACATGTATGAGCACAACACTAGTCATTCATAGCTCTTCAGGCAAGTCTTATCCGTTACTCAGGTTTTCCCCTTTCACCTAGATTATTCCCTCTGTTTGTTTTTGCCTTTCAAAATTCTCTGAGAACGCCAATGTCTTTAACACCTACCCAATCCCCATATTTGGATAGGACTTTGTCCAGTTCCCAAAGACGTACAGCATTTATGCCTTGCTTCTTCTGATTTATCCTTCCTATGAGATTAGAAATTCCTTAAAGATAGGAACCATGTCTTAGTCACCTGAATATATTAGGTAGGTGCCTTCACAATGCTTTGAATTTATAAATTCAGTTTTAATTGAATTAACGAGTGCCTTCTGTCACAACAGACTACAAAATATATCATTTCTTACCTGAGTTTTTTCTTTGTCCGTAGATAAGTTTGAAAAAGGAACTGAATTGCAAGCTGTAAGCTCACCTTTGCCATGCAAGGATAATATGGATGCTTTAATTTAGTCTGAGAGAGAGTGAAAAAACACAGCATTTTTCAAAGGTGTTTTATAGATTATTACATGTTATGAATTGAATGACTTATAATAAAGTTAAACACTAATAAGAAAAATCTAGCCAGCTTATTATAGAAAAAATGTTCCATTTAAATTTTTAAAAAGGTTAAGAAAAGACATCCTCTTCATTTTTTTATGAAGCCCTCTCAAAATAGAGCCTTTAGACCACAGGATGTTAAACACTGTCAACAGACTAAGAAAGTTTCTCCCTCATTGGCGAATCATAATCATGGTACTCAAGAAAAAGAAGTACTTGGAAGTTCGTCTTGAGTCTGAAGATGTCTGATGACAAATTGGGACAAATTAATCTCCACCAAGCCCAATATTCACTGACCTCGCCTCATGGCTATTCTCAGATATTCTTCATAAAATTAAAAAGCGCTTTAAAAAGCCAGTATGTGGACACCCGCACCCATTCACAATCCGCATTATATGTTTTGAGCGCTGCCAGTATTTTAATATCACCCAGTAAGTGACATCATTTGCGGGAATGTTCTGGGCATCCAATCTGAATGCTAACAACCGAGGGCTGTCACTGAACGCTTGAGCTGACAGATTTCACTCTGCTTTCTTAGTCCTTTACTAACAAGCCAACTAGTACTTACAGCATTCAGTGACGCTAAAGACAAAACAAAACTGAAATAATCACTACTGTATACATCTCTATTCTTCATAAACTTGAGGTTTTCATCTCTCACCATCTACAAAAGAAAATCAGTAATTATTTTTAAGAAACAGGGCAAAGTATTCAGCACGTGGAAGATTTTTAATGACACATTAGGTAGAAAGGGTTTTACATTAAGTTAGAAAAGGTTCACAAAAACCCTTCTCTAGAGCTTTGAAATTTTAAAAAGGGAGAGAGGAAAATCTTCCTTTAAATATAAGAAGCTGTAAGAAGGTGAATTATTATTCATCAAACCAAATACTTCTGGGAAATTTAGGAAAACCACCATATGAGGGACAAGTGAAGTCAAACCAGTTATTTTGGGTTGGAAGGGACAAACAGAGCTCTCCCAAGCACAACCAAATTCACGTTTTCCTTGTATCAGATGGCTCAAATCTTTCTCTCTTCACGAAACACTCCACAATTTTCTTAAATTCTCTGGTTCTGGCTAACTCAGCTTTGGATTACTTAGGTATAAAGCCTGGACTGGGTAGTTGGACAGTTCCGAATTTAAATCCTGGTTCTGTGAACTGGTAGGTCATTTCTCCTTTCTGTTTTTAAAGTTTATTTTGAGAGAGAGTCAGACAGTGAGCGAGTGTGAGAGAGCACATGTGCGTGAGCCAGGACAGGGACAGAGAAAGAGGAAGAGAGAGAATCCCAAGCAGGCTCTGTGCTGTCAGTGCAGAGCCCGACATGGGGTTCAATTTCACGAGCTGTGAGATCATGACCTGAGCTGAAATCAAGAGTCAGACGCTCAACTGAGTGAGCCACCCAGGTGCCTCACATTTCTGACCTCAGTTTTTCCATCTGAAAAATGGGAATAAAACCTACTACTTCACAAGAGTTTTTAAGAATTAAGGATTTGTTTAAAGCACGTGGCACAGAGCGGATATTCAACAATTGGCGGTTATCACTGTCATACTAGTTTTACCCAAAGATATTGAACCCTAACTTATTTTCCTCTCCAGACGGTAAGTTAGTTTCAGCAGCGTTTGTCTCTACCGGCCACTCCCTCCCACTTGTGTATCCGTGGCAACCCCCAGCCACATAGCAGGCCAGTGACAGTGCCGGCCTCCTTGAGTCTGTGGACACCTCTGTGACCTGTTATAAAAGACTCGTGAGATGAGGTGGGTCGGATGAGGCACGCAAGGTCCAACCAAGTCCACAAGGAGGCCGGCAGGAGTACTTCCAGACCTACTGGGCAGATTTGGACTTTTATGTGATTTTTCTCCCTTAGAATTTCTTACATGGGTCTTACCTGGTATATTCGAGCAGGCATTTTCTCCACAAATAGCCCTTTCTTCTCACCTTTCTTAACCAGCTTGGTTAGAATAGAGAGCCGGTCATTGTTAGGCCTATGGGGCCGAGGGGAGGACTGAGGTGAAATTTCCGGTGAGGACGGCGCTGACCTAAGGACAGAATCAGAAAACCGTGTGGTGTAAAGCGGCTGCCGTTTTAGCACTTACCACAACCTGACACACTTACGTACACAGGGTACGAGGCTTAACAATAAACTGCGTACTTTACCCATCCAATATATTTAAACGCAAATTTGTAAACAAGACGACCTTAAAAAAAAACCCACAGTGCTGGCAAAGTGCCACACTTTGACTATAAAGTGTATTCGATAAATGCTGAGATTGGAAAAAAATCTCGATTCTAGAACGAAATAGTTTACATGCATTTTTTTTTTTTTAAATATTTTGAATGTTTATTTTTGAAAGCGGAGAGAGAGGGGGACAGAGGATCTGAAATAGGCTCTGTGCTGTCAGCAGAGAGCCTGATGCAGGGCTCGAACTCATGAACCGTGAGATCATGACCTGAGGCAGAGTTGGACACTCAGCTGACTGATCCACCCAGGTGCCCCTACGTGCATGTTCTAAATACGAAATAACTTCTGCCAAGGAAATAATAAAAAGGTGGCCATAAGAAAAGGGGTAATGAGATTTACTTTCTTTTTAGAATTTCTCTCTAGTTTGTTTAACAAGTTACCTGTAAATCCTAAACACTGTACTCAAAATTACGATGACCACCTACTGAAATCACACAGCAAACTATGTGAAAGAGAAACTCACAGAGAGAGATCCTCAGCTTCCTGCCGTACCACACTGACTCGACTCTTCTTTGGTAATACTGGGGAGTTTTGATCAGAGACCCTTTGGTAGAAGAGCATATAGGCATTCCAGTATCTTCGGCGAACATCTGTATACGGGTTTGCTTTATAACAAGACATGAAGGAAGAAGCCTTTGTAAATAGAATAAAGAAGGTTTCTTGTCTCGACAATCTAAAAGAAAGGCTCATAAATCCAGCAAATGTTTACAAAACTTAAATGCAAAGTGTAAGTAAAGTGTGTGTCCTTGTACCATACTGCTTGGAAGGTGACACGGAAGACCCGTAAGGAAGCTGTACAAAGATGGGGTAAAGAAGATAAACATTCCTAGGCGAGTCTAGATTTAAACAAAAGGCAAAGAACATTTAAAAAGAAGTTCTGTGGCACAGGACGGGATTATAATTGCCTCACTTAGCCATTTTTGCATAGAACAACCAAATCTAGGTAAGTTTTGGCAACAATACTGGATTTAACCATTAAAGGTTACTATTATTAGACACAGGACTACCATGGCACGGCATCAAAATCTGACACAGAGTATTTCATTTTAATTTTTAATTGAAGCATAGTTGACATGTTAGTTGTAGGTAGCCAACACAGTGTTTTGACAATTATACACGCTATGAAATGCTCACCAAGATAAATATATCACCATCTGTTGCCATACAGCTTTATGACGATATTACTGACTCGATTTCCTAGGCTTACTTTCCATCCTTGTGACTTACTTATATTCTAATTAGAAGTCTGTACCTCTTACTTCCTTCACCTGTTTCTCTTATTTCCTTCTGACCCAAATACAGGCAGAAAATTTTAAATGCCCCTAAAATATTACAAAATCAGGTTTCAGAAATGCTAAGATCTCTACAAAATGTCCCCCCCCGCCATGGCAAATTCTGATTGGATTCTGTGATGTCCTTTTCCTCATAGTTTTTCTTCTGGGGGGGCAGTGGCTGTGGAGAGAAGGACTGCCACGCTACATAATAAATACGGTTTCAAAAACAGGCGTTCGAGGGGTCTTGTCTAATTCATCGTGCCTCTCTGAAAGTAAAAAGGAAATGTGAGAAGTTTAGCAGACAACTACTTCCTCTGAAACAATTTTTAAGGCTGAAATTCCGTGTTCGTTAGTTTCTCTCTGATATTCGTTTCTTCCTCTTCCTCTATCACCTGTCCCCCCAGTGCCGCTGCAAGGAATTATTTTAAAAAACATTCTGTAAGCAGCTTAAACATTTCCACTCTGCCTATCTATGAGTTTGTGGATCTATACAGCCTGAAAAGTGGTATGTAAAAAGAATAAAATTACATTTTTATGTAAAGAATACTGCTTCCAATTTGATAGAAAACCATTAAGTTAAAAAAAAACAAACTAATGTGAAACATCCACTTGTAAATACTTACTTTGATCATAAACTTTTGGTCTATATTCTCCTCCAAAGCATTCATACTCCAGGGTCTCATCATTTAGGTCAAATTCTTCTATGACTGTGTCATTAAACTTGTACCATTTTCCTTTTCCACACCCCCTGAAGCCCACAGGGAAACAAATGTTATAAGATGGAAACCCAACATCCCCCTCCCCAGCCTTTATCTCTATGTATTGTCTACAAATAGAGCAGATGACTCTATTTGGGTATTTTCAAATGGACAACCCTTAAATTTCTAAAACAACTTTTCAAACCAAAGAGGTAAAAACTGTTATACTAAGTTTTAAAAATCCAATATGAAACACGACCAAAGAGCAATGCAAAAGCTTCTTTGCACTACACTCATAAGCATGGATGATAAAGCAGGGCAGGGAGAGCAGAGGAGAGACACAGGAGGGCAGGGGGAGTGGAGGAGAGAGACAGGAAGCGGGTGTGGAGGCAGGACTACTGGAAGGCAGGGGGAGGGACTGCGTGAGACCCCTACCGTCGGTCCTTAATGAAGGAATAGTAGTGACCCGCATGTGCCTGCCCACTGTGGACAATGACACCGACAAGTTCATAGTTTTCAGTGAGGGCAACTTTTTTTCGTGGGGATCCTCCACCTCCCTGGTCCATACTTCGCCCGTTTTCACCAACTTCAGAAGACGAATCCTGGCGAGCCATTCCTGAAACTGTGTAGGGCTCCATGTTTAGCATCCAGGGAAACTATTTAAAAGCAAAAGGACAACATTAGTGTTGATGAGTAACATCCACGGCAATACCCGATTAGGTCAGATTCAAAAAAGAGGGATGTTTTCCTAGTTCTAGCTAGGATTACCTCCCCTCTATCACCAGGTAGGAGGGTTGTTTACGGATCTGCCTGTCCATGGGTAGCAGTTGCTTAAGACAAGGGGCTGTGTACCCCTCAGAATGCTGAGACCATAGCCTTTCACAGTGGGGATGAAAGTTAAAAATATAAAAAGTAAACAGCGGAAAAGAAAGTGAGGTAACGGTTGTAAGAAATTTCAGGGAAAAAAAAATAAGTTACCCTTATCTGTTCGTCATATTTAATGGAGCGTCCACTCTCCCAGTCAAATCCAAATCTCATTAGGTGAATTACCAAGACGCTAGGTAAAGACTTAATGCAGGTCCTTTTCACAGTTATTCTCTAAAGAAAAGCAAAACCCAATTATCTCCGTGGAGGAAAGAAAACAGCAAAGTCATACAAAGGTCACAGATTTTCACAGGCCTTTCCCGCCCATGTGAAAATAGGGAAAGACACAATTTAATGGAAGCAATAATTGGAGCTTAATACTGTTCCTAAATAAAACATAAAGACAAACTAAATGAGTAACAAATTGATCTTGTTTTTCAAAAAAGGCAAGTGTAATACCTTTTCTTTACACTTTTCGCAGTAATATGCATTACTTCCTTCTAGAACTTCTCCTCTAACAAACTGGTCCAAAGAAATTTCCAAGCTCTGACAAGAAGTAACTCCAAGATTGAGGGCCATGAAAGCTTCCTCACGCTCATATCTGATTAGCAAATCACAGAAAAAACATAATCAACCATGGAATTTAAATAAAGATCTTAACACTACCACAGTAGCAGAGACTGAACACAGGTCTACATTCATGATCAGTGAAATTAACATGTGCCATCCCTCATCCTTTTAAAGGTACACTGCCAAACACCAACACCAGTTTTTGGCAATTCAAAATCACTTAACAGTTAGGAATTTCAATGAAGAAATTTTAGAAATGGAAACCAAAGAAACTTAACTCAATAAACCTTCATAGGTCCACGGAGACAGATCTGCAAGTCTGTCAACAAATGCAAGATTCACAACACACTAGAAGCACTATTTAAAAAGGACGACGACTGGGGCGCCTGGGTGGCTCAGTTGGTTAAGTGTCTGACTCGACTTCAGCTCAGCTGACTCGACTTCAGATCGAGCCCCCATCAGGCTCTGTACTGGCAGCGTGGAGCCTCCTTGGGATTCTCTCTGTCCCTCTCCCACTCACACATACACTCTCTTCGTCTCTCTTTCACAAGAAACTTAAAAAAAAATACTGTTAAAAAACTAAAAAATAAAAATAAAAAGGACAACGATCATGTACATTACGACTATAGCCAATTAGCAATTTCCATGTTTCTACCTTAATATTGAATCCTTTTTCTACTATAAAAATATTGCTTCCAAATTTGATTTCTGGATCAGGATAACCCTGAGAATACGTATTTTCCTGTTGGAGGATTTGTGACTTCCTATGGAAATCCACATACTTACAAATGAAACTTAAAGCATTCTTAAAGCTTTGCCTTAAATACATGAGTAGGAAATCTGCTTGCATCATGATTTACTTAATACTAAGCATGGCGATGCTCACGAGCCTGAATATTATAGAACTTGGCTGAATAAAAATATATCAATAAATTGTTACAGTAGCTTATGGAATAAAAATACTATTAAAAAAGATACTAGCTGGGGCGCCTGGGTGGCTCAGTCGGTTAAGTGTCTGACTCTTAATTTCAGTTCGGGTCATGATCTCCTGGTTCATGAGTTAGAGCCCCCACATCGGGGTCGGTACTGACAGCACAGAACCTGCTTGGGATTCTCTCTTCCTCTCTTTCTGCTCCTCCCCAGTTCTCTCTCTCTCTCTCTCCCTCAAAATAAATAATCATTAAAAAGATTAACAGCTGAGATTTTCATACATTGTCATTTTATTTTATTTTATTTTTTTTAATTTTTTTAACGTTTATTTATTTTTGAGACAGAGAGAGACAGAGCATGAACAGGGGAGGGTCAGAGAGAGGGAGACACAGAATCTGAAACAGGCTCCAGGCTCTGAGCTGTCAGCACAGAGCCTGATGCGGGGCTCGAACTCACGGGCTGTGAGATCATGACCTGAGCCGAAGTCGGCCACCCAACTGACTGAGCCACCCAGGCGCCCCACCATACACTGTCATTTTAGCCAAGTGAAATACGGATGAAAATTAATGAATAACGTGCTACCTATTAAGAGAAAAAAAAAAATAAAAACAATGATGACATTTTTTGATGTCTGTGGTAACTTCACTAACCTGTGAGGACAGTCTTTACAGATCTTCTGGTCAGAATAGATGCCCTGGAAAGTATTCTTAAAAATCTGGTCTCTCCCCATTTTCTGGTGGAATCAAAAGTTAGAATTTTAGCTGATGCCCCTAGAATTTCTAGGTCACTTAGATAGAATTTTATTTAGACCTAAGCTAAAGCACAGATTTCAACTTAACAGCTAAAATAAAAAGAGTCATGATGGTAGTTTAAGTTGGGAATGAATAGGAGGCTTATAACCCATTGGCCCCACTGGCTATTAGAAGAGCCTGAACAGCCGGCAAAGGAAGAGGAGAGGGGCCAGTCACAGCTGGTGACAAGAAAAGCTTGTCATTTCCGTGACGATTCCGAACTCTTCTCCCCACGCTGCAACAACCAAGTTAGTAGCAACTCTTCACAATCTTTTCTTCCTTGTGGATAAAATGGTATCAATTCCTAAGTTATTTGAAAAAGGACATCCTGACTTGTACCTACTAAGGAGAAGAGGGACAGCTAGTGGCAGTGATGGAGGATGCCCTATAACTAGAAGGCAGCACCACTTAGGAAGTTTGTCACACGTTACGCTGGGTGGGGGCAGGAAGCTTTGGGCTCAAACATCACTATAAATAACTTTTTAATCTGACCCCTCTGGCTGAGTTGGGCTGCTGTGCACAGGGCCGTCAGGTCACTGGTGAGGGCAGCACTCCTGAGGTCAGGCAACCTCTGGAAGAGCACATGGACACAAATGGTTACTGTGGAGTACAGATTAAGAATGACATACTTCTCCATCAAGTGTTGGAGGAATTAAGAAGAGAAGTCCATCATTCAGTGATCTGTGTCTGTTTTGATGTTCGAACCCAGAGGAAATGAATTACAGGTGGGCTGTTCCAGATGACCACTTTCTGATCTGTAGGTTTCACAGTCATCCCAAATCCTGCAACTCTGCTCTCGTACTACAGTTTGAGGGAAAGTGAGATGTTCTCTACCTTGAGATATTCATCCATCTGATCAATAAGACTAGTGAAGAATTCATATGCATCCTGCTGCTCTCTCACATAAAGTTCTTTGTTCCACATCTTGAAAATCTGTGCAAGACAAGAATTAAATATATTGCTCAAGGAAAAGCAGCAATCTCTGAATACAGTAGAACACGGATGTGAAAGAGCACTCAAATGCTTCTAAAAACCAAGTTCACTAATAGGACATTAGACACTTGTCCTGAAGTGAGATGAGCTTGGTTATCTATGCTTTTCCCTGGCTTCTGTGTAACCGAAACAAGTCTGGGAAACCATACCGGCTGGGACCTGAGGCCACAGAACAGTTTCTGTCTTAGAACTTTCCAAACTACAGGGGAAAATACAAGGTACTCCTCCTGTGAAACAGAGTAGAGCAATGTTAAAAAGCGATGTTCTTTACCTCTTGCACTGCTGGTGGGAATTTAAACTGGTGCAGCTACTCTGGAGAACAGTATGGAGGTTGCTCAAAAAATTAAAAATAGAACTACCCTATCTATGACCCAGGAATTGCACTACTAGGTATTTGCCCAAATGATATAAAAATACAGATTCAAAGGGGCACATGCATCCCAATGTTCACAGCAGCAATATTAACAATAGCCAAACTATGGCAAGAGCCCAAAAGAGCACAGTGACTGATGAATGGATAAAGAGGTGATATATCTGTGTGTGTGTGTGTGTGTATACATTTATACAGCCATCAAAAAGAACAAAATCTTGTCATCTGCAATGACGTGGATGAAGCTAGGATGTACCATGCTAAGCAAAATAAGTCAATCAGGGAAAGACAAATAGCGTATGATTTCACTCTTAGGTAAAATTTAAGAGGGCCGCCCGGGTGGCTCAGTGAGTTAAGCATCTGACTCTTGATTTCGGCTCAGGTCATGATCTCACAGTTTGTGAGACAGAGCCCCGAATCGGTTCTGCGTGGAAAATGGAGCCTACTTAAGATTCTCTTTCTCTCTGCCCCTCCCCTGCTCATGCTGCTCCCTCTTTTTCTCTCTCTCAGAAAATAAACAAACAAATAAATAAATAAAATTTAAGAAACAAAACAGATAAACATATGGGAAGGGGGTGGGGAGAGGAGAGAGGGAAACAAACCATATGAGACTCTTAAAGATAGAGAACAAACTGAGCGTTGATGGAGGGAGGTGGGCGGGGGATGGGCTGGATGGGTGATGAGTACTAAGGAGGACACTTGCTGGGATGAGCACTGGGTGTTGAATGTAAGAGATAAACCACTGAATTCTACGCCTGAAACCAATATTGCGCTGTACGTTCACTAAGATTTATGCTAAACAAAAAAAGAATAAAAAAATATTTAGAACATTAAACAAATATCCAAAGAATCAGAATAAGGATCATGAGAAACATTGAAAATTGTTAAGATTAGCAAATCCCTAGGAATTATAAATGACTTTTCTTAATATTCTAATCATCTGAAATCAAATATCGATCTTAAGAAGAATGGTACAGCCCATTCTTCTATAGGTTCTTGGCAACGGGATTAGTCTGGAGTTAATAAAGACAGAAACAATTATCACTAGATCTAACTATCTAAAGTGACTGAGTGAAATACCTTCCAGAAGTTCTCAGGTACATAATACTGCAGCTTGCTTTCCATCAAATGCCCAAAGAGAGACTGCACCTGGTAGAATACGCTGTCATCTGGATTGTCTGTGTCATCATCTACTGAAAGTAACGACTGGAAAGAAACGCAATGCATTAGGCTAGAAGTAGTTCACTGCTCCACAGGAAACACGGACATATGCACAGGTACTTCCCACCTTGCTTTCACAGCGCTACGTATGTCTGAGCGTGGCTACAACTCTCAGTATGTTTAGCCTCCATACTTCCTAGCTGGTGGAAACATGAACAAATCATTTCTTTGAGCCTGTTTGATTACGAATAGCTAGAATGAGGAATACCAGTTATCTCTATGAGAGGTTAAACGTGCCATGATACACGGAGATATTCTCAACACTACTGACTGCGATATCACAAGCTTCTACTATACGTTGACCCTTGAGCGTGGGTTTGAACTGTGTGGGCCCACTTACACATGGATTTTTTTTGTGATAAGTACAGTACAGTATTATAAATATATTTTCTCTTCTCTGGCTTACTCTACTGTAAGAATATGTAATACATATTGCACTATATTACGCATATATACATATAACGTATAAAAATCTGTGTTAACTGTCCAGTCAACAGTAGAATATTAGTGGTTAATATCAGCGGGGAGTCAAAAGTTACGTGTGGATTTTTGACTGCATGAGGGGGGTGGTCAGCGCTCCTGACCCCTACATGTTGTTCAAGAGTCAACTGAACTCTTATAAAACACTGATGACAGACCCTAAATTTTTCTAAAATACTAAAAATATTAGTAATGTTATAGAACAGAATTTGACAGTAACTTAGTTCAAAAATCCCATTTGGTCAAGTCTAGCTGTCAAACAGGCAGCATATTCCCTCAGCAGATTTATAAAAACATGTGACTGTGGGGGCACCTGGGTGGCTCAGTTGAGCGTCTGACTGCAGCTCAGGTCATGATCTCACAGCTTGGGGGTTTGAGCCCCACGGCGGGCTCTGGGCTGACAGCTCAGAGCCTGGAGCCTGCTTTGGATTCTGTGTCTGCCCCCCTCTCTCTACCCCTCCCCTGCTCATGCTCTCTCAAAAATACATAAACATTAAAAAAAAAATTAAAAAAAAACCCCAAACATGCGACTGTAAACAATGTGTTCAGATGTGCACAGATTTCAGAAGTGACTAAAGAATCCCTAGTGATGTCTAGATTTTTAGTAAACTCAAAATGCAATATATAAATTATATTTTTGACTGCATGGTGGTGGTCAGTGCTCCTGACCCCTATATGTTGCAATATATGAATATGTGACCATTTTCAGCCACTGCACGCTTTATCTGTCATACCAAACAGGAAAGAAGAAAGCAATCACCTCAGGCAGACCAGGCTGCATATACAGTTGCTGGAAGACTGCATTCATGTAACACGTAGCGCCGCCATTCCTCAGCCCCACAAACCCTGAGCTGGACCTGCTATCCACAGGGGGAAGATACTAGAAGAGAGAGGAGTAGGAACAGTAGAGAGAGAATTAGTGTATCTGTCACCAGCCCATTTTCACCATGGTTATCTGAGATGTCTGAGAGGGAAAAGAGATATACCCACAGATTTATCCATCCAGTGGCTTAAGAGTCACGCTAACAAAACCTATGTTCTGGAAGTACCTCCGCAGATGCTAATAATACTAATACCTCAAATGCTCCTTTTCCATTTATAAAGTACCTAACGTGTCATGTTTGTTTGTTTGCCCATCTAGTAGTCACGCATTCTGTCACTTGATTACTGTTCAACAAATATTTACTAAGAACCTACTGTGTGCCAGCACCGTGCCAGGGATAATGTCTCGAGGAGCTCACAGCCCACTCGGTTACAGAGACATCAAGCAAGTAAACAGATCTACTTACAAACTGAGGTAGCACTCTGCACAAATGGAATAGGGTTCTGTGCAGTGTTTACTCTGTAGATTCCTGACCAATCTGGATGGTCAAGGAAGCCTCATATTCCCTCCCTTCCTTTTTAAGGAAGTAAGCTTCTTCTGCGGAACCACTGCTAATCAGCATACAGTTAAAGGAACAGGTAAATACGCTAGCATTTCACTTAAAGATGCTTTGTCCTAACACAGATCCCATTACATGCTTTTCTGGCTAGAAATAATCTAGAAAAGTCTTCCTGGATAAAGTTGAACACGGCACATCTCAAAGTAGAAATGGACAGGACACACCTTGAAATGCCACTTAAGCAGAATCTTGGTTCTAATGCCATGCCCAGAATCACCCGTTCTGCATATATATTAAGTACCTGCATTTTAACTAACCCACAAAACCCTGCAGGTCTTTTAGACCTCAAGGAATTGCTAAATATTATACATTTTCCACTTACATTTGACATACACGTAGAGCAGGGTGATTTCTAAGATCTAATCAATATGGTAATGTATTTGTGGAGTCCAAAGCACAGATTTTTAAAAAATTACAAGATAAGAAAAACTCGTTCACGACAGTGCTAAAAAATAAGTATTTACATGAGAAAAATGTTTTCTTCCTTATGCTGACATAATCCCTGACTTATGAAAAAAATAAAATTTCCATTTAAATCTGTCAAATAAACTATGTACAACTAAAGCACACGTTTTATAAACTAAATGTTTTGGTACGAAAACAGTTTCCAATTTACACGCTCACATTTCATTGTGCAAGTGCTATTTTCTCTGTCTAGAACACCTTCCTTTCCTGCCTAACCTGTATGCCGCACACGACTCAGCTCAGCTGTCCGAAGGGGTAGGCCTGACTCCACAAGGTCCGTGGAGAACACAAAAGCGGCTCTCAAAGCTCTCAAAGCGTCCTCCGGCTCCTGGTCTGCTGCTCCCCTCCTGTAGTTCCCAATGGATACTAAGCCGCTGCTTGGCTCCACAGCTCCGCCCACGTCCTTCTCATTGTGGAATCACCTTCCCACCAGCTTGTGAAGCGTTGGAGTTCTCTTTCCAGCTTCATCCTTTCTAAGACGCCTGCTAAGACGCCGCCGTCTGGTGGTAGAGTGCCTCTCTGCGAGGAGAGCCTTCAGGACATGACCCGGATCTTACAATCGATCACATTATATTGAAATTATCTGCCTGCGGGTCTGTCTCTTCCACTCGACACCGACTTTCTTGAGGGCTGGCATCCTGTCTGCATTTTTGAGCTCCAAAAGCCCAACACGCCTATTAGCGCATTCTAAACTCCATAAATCTTAGCTGAATTTAAATGAATGTAGACTGCACTGTGACAGAGCCAACGTTCGAGTATGTATCTCCGTGGCCTGGCCCTGTACCACGCGCAGTTACTCAAAACATAGGCTGCAATGCTACTTCTTACCGAGAGTAATTATCAAGTGACTTAAAAATGTCTTCTCTTTAATTAGTAAAAAGGGTATCATTGAGTAATACAGTATTACCATGGTATGAAGTAATTTAGTAGATTATGCTTGATTAGAGTATGGGAACATGATAAGCAAAAGAATACTACTGACTTTCTTTGGGATTAGGGTAATGCAGACACAGGCTTCAAAGTTATACGTTTGATTGAGCATCCTAAACAAAATTCAAGTGTATCAAGGTCTAAGAAACTTACATCAAACTCCTTGGTGAGAGCAGGGTCAGGCTGATGATGCATGGAAAGCAGTTCTTTCGTGATAATTTGAAGATTTGCCGGGGAACTATCAGCCAGCATCACAAGGACTTCATAGGCTGCCAGTCGGCTATTCACTGTACTACACCTACAAACAAAAGATGCGAGTCAGTTCCAACAGTGAATAATCCACTTGAGTTGGTCATTAAACTAAATCAACATTTGAAATGAAAGTATCAGAGCCGCAATTCCTCAAACTGAGTTAATCAGGTCTGATGGCAGAGCTCTAGGAATCCAGCGGGAAGTGTTTACTTCAAGAAAGAGGCCATGAATACAGGAGGAATGGTTATGGTTAAGAGCTACATATCTTCTTGGCCTGATAAAGTAGCGAAATGTCTCACTTAGGAGTCTAGAGTATTTTTATCTAAGGTTTGGATCAGCAAAAATGGAGGATAAAGAGTCTGAAACTTTTACCAAGGAAAACATGAGAATAACTCTCTCTCAAAGTAGGTAGCAAGGAAGCTTTGTGTAGACATTGTCTTGAAATTCAAATATCTAAATGGCAGGAAAAGAAAGCTATGTGGATCAGAAGAGATACCCGTAAATGTTTTTTATATGTGTCTGGTGATAAAAAATTCTTTGAGGACACTAATCAACTTCATCTTGCCGAGAAAACGGAGACAGAAATACGTGGTTTGCCAAATTAATTTGTTTCAAATGACAATAAAAGGTAACTAGCAGGCAGTCTGCAGGAAACCAAAGGCTTCTGATAATTGTTCACGTTTAGAAGAAATCACTTTGGGGATGGACAGTAATTTCTCACTGTCACCTAGGCCAACCTTACATTACTGAGGAGACCACAGGTTAGGAAGGATACACAGAAAAGAGGACATCGAACCTCTGAGAGAAACATGTATGGGGTGCAGTGTGGGAGATGTGTTCACGAGGGGCTGTGGGGCTCTTAGATCAGCAATGGGCCAGGCCCTGAGGACAATGGCCAGCAGCTGGCCCTGTCCTTTGCCTCTTACTTGGACTTTTGGTTTGCAAAGGACAGGTAAAGAACGAATAGGAGGAACCGTACACACAGGCTAAGCATTACAAAATTCCTTTGTTAGTGTTAATAAGAATAAATGTCACTTGTGAAAATATTGTGTATTTTAAAGCTCTTTCTGGCATTAGGGTTCAGACGGGAAACAGCTGGAGTCACTGTGATAAGTGAGCCTCACTCAATGCACGGGGAGGGATGAAACAAAACACTGCCTTTTCTAATTAAGGCACTGTGTATGATTAAAAAACCCAACTCCTTGCTGATGGAGGTATTACTTTTAATAAATACAAGGAGGGTTCACGAATAAAAATTTCAATAAAACCGCTAAAGATTTATTTTCCCCGTTCACTGAAAACGGAGATACTCACGTATTTCTACTACTTTAATAAAAGACTCCCCACGGAGCCAGTGCCGGATCTTCCAGAACAAGACTGGGGCAGGGGTGAGATGGGAGCCAAAGCCTGAGAGACACCCCAAGAGTTCTAATGAAGGCTGACTGCCTGAAACAGATTTTGCTAGTAAGGAAAGCTACATAGAGAAATACTCCTACATGAAAAGATATCGCTTGAGATTCCATGAAATGTTGCTTCTTGTGCCTTGCTCGTTTCAACAACCACTGAAATTATACGGGAGGGTTTTTCACTGGTTAAATACCAAATCCCCAGTTTCTTCAGGATTATTCAGTTAAGTCTGGTTTTCGTAAGAATGGAGTAAGCTGGATTCAGAGCAAGGAAGATGGCAGCATGGGGCAGCCTCCTCCTATAGCTCCAGGAGCACCCAAGTAGGGTCAACATTCCAGAAAGATCTTTCAAATTTCTACCCATAAAAACTAATACAGTATTTGATTCTAAAATTACCACAATAAGTCACTAGCAGTTTTAATCGTCAGGACACAGGCAATACCCAGCAAATCACAAGGTTCATGCACTAAAAGCACCTATGCTTTCTTCCTAGAAGAAACTCAAGATTCAGAGCCTATTTACTCTAACTTTGGATTTAATTCTTCTGATCTCGGTTTGTCTTGGAATTTGCTACCGACCAAATTAAGCACATTATTTACTACTTACTCTTCTTATTTGATGGTAATAATGGCACCAGCATCCTTGCACAGCACTCACTATGTGCCAGGCAGGCTTATCCTGAGCCCCTTTACATGCATTTCTTCATAGGGTGGATAATATCTTATAACTACACACACTCACAAGATGGAAACAAACTCCAAGTTAAGAAAAGCTTTTTGGACTAAAGTTTCGAATTAGAATTTTTACCAAAACTGAACACAACGTGCATTTTCCATACTTTGGATGAAAGTCCTGTTGACTGATGGCGGCACTGCCAGCTGGAGAATGACTATTTAAAATAATTCTAGAAGCTCGGAAAAGGAAGTCATCTAACAATGGTTTAATGAGTGATGAACCTGGAATAGAGCATAATATTCATGTTGAGGATGAACACATTTTAATTCAAAGACTCTGTTTTTGTACTTTCATATCAGAGCAGCAAAGGCACCCAATGGCAGGGCATTCAATTTAATTTGATGCTTATTTTTTGAGCACTTATAACACATGGCAAAGGTCTGTGGGGCAGAGGGGTGGGGATGGGTGGGAGGGTCAGGGGACAGGGAACAAAGACAAGTGAGGGTACCTTCCTTTATGAGCTGACAATGGAGTAAAAGAAGTCATGCTTTCACTTTGGAAACACAAATGCCAAGAACACGGGGCAGAACAGTCCGAGTGAACACTTCATTCTTACTTTGGGCATAGGGGAGTCCACAGGAGGGTTTCTGAAACTTTTAAAATCCTGCCTTCCTTAGGTAAAGTGATGTACCCTTCTTAGCCTGGTGTAGAATCACTCTTTTCTATGTATCCCCAGTAGCCAAGAAGATTTTTATAGAGCTTAGTTCATGTGATAAAAGTGGTAATTAATGTTTTGACTTGTTTTCTGAATGTACCTTCTAATACTGAATATGCCCTGACAAATTATACATGTACCCCAGGACATTCGTATGTACCCAACGAGGCAGGGGGTAGTGGTTGGGGCTGCCTCCCAGATGAGAATTACCCTTAAAAGAGGTAAGATCTATAACAGATAATATTTTATAAGGTATGTAACAGCAAGAAGAGAAAACCCTATTTTGAACTCTAAGTTTTACTTGGTATTAAGAAGTTATGTGGACCAACCGTTTTGAACGCTATCAACTTCTTCATATGGTTTAATGACACAGGTAGAATACACCTGAAGTCTGTTAGCCACTAAAATTCCAGACAATCTCATACTACCTGAAGGGTCAATTTTCTACAGAGCACTGAGCACTTATCCTATTCTCCTAATTACAAACACTACTACGGCAAGGACTGAGAAGGGAGGTATTCTGCCGCATGGTAAGAGGAAGCAATAATTACCAAGCATTTCCTTCTCTGCCCCGCACAGTGAAAGAAGGGTCTTAATGAGCCGTAGGTGTCCTGCCAATAAGATGTTGTCTGCTTCACTGGTCTCACATTCAGCCGTGCGATTAGGCTCAAAGTTATCCAGCCAAGTGATCTCATCTTCGAGCATGGTAGCCGGGCTGATTCTTAACTGCTCCATTTCTGAGGCTAAGAAGGAAAAAAAAAAAAAATCCATTTCAAAGAAAAGAAAAAAGGATTTCCCTTCATGGAGTCCAAATCCCGAATTAAAGCAGGCAAAGTCAAGTCCCACCCTTCCATTCTGGCGATCTGAGAAAGCTGTCACTAATCAACAGTGGGCTGCATCTGCTGCCTCAGAGGAACGTGACGGCTCCGCACACTTACTCCTTCCCCCCCACTCTCTCAGTCCTAAGCCACACATGTATTGAGGGCCCCTCTGTGCGGGTCAGTGGGCCATACGCCGAGGACAGAAGACGAAGGGGCTAATCTTGCTCCAAAGAAGCTCCTGGTCCAGGCGGTGTCAGCAGGTGCCCCCTGGGAGCACACCCTTCTAGAGAAGGCAGGGATGGAGGGTACGAAGACAGCCAAGGCTCCCACCGCATCACCTAGGCCAAGGGGGTCCCGCAAAGGAGACAGAGGTCCGCAGCACAGCAGCAGAGCTCAGGTTTCCAAATAGTGCCCCAAACCCCGAGAACCACCCTGCTCTACTGTAGTAAGTTACCTTACTTTCTTGTAAGCAAGGATTAAAGCAAGGTTCCATACTGGAAGATGGGACTGGGAAGGAGAAGACGGACCGTGCTCTCCTTCCACTGCACTGCAGCCACAAGCGGTAGGGCCCCACAGCATCAGGTGAAAAGGAATACTTCAGGGTCAGAGCGGAACCGGCAGTGGATCTGAATCCACTTATTTACAAAATGAGGCTAACACCTACACTCAGGGTGCTAGGTATGAAGTGCCTAGTACAGGAACTGGCATATACAAAATACTCCCCAAATGGCAAACATTGCTTGTTTCCAGACATATTCCCACTCTGCCCTCAACATCCCGATAAGGGATGCTGGATCCCGCATTAGTCACTTGATGACCACAGGGAAGGCCTATGTTAATAGCTTGCTCATGCCTTCTGAAGTTGTATGTATCATGTATACAGCCAACTCACGATTCCAGTCCTCGAGAAGCAAAGCAGAACACCCACCCTCTCCGAGTCCAAACCAGAGAGCAAACCTTGCCAGTGGCCTGGCAGAAGAATGTGGCATTCAGCTGGACTGTTAGATGGACATGTCACCCGTTCACTTCTCTGGATGACAGATACAACAGGTCTGACCCCCGCATCGAGACATCCACTCAGACTACATTATCTCAGGCTCCAACACAACCTTTTCACTGTCCTGCTCAGAGCACCGTGTCTCCCACTTTCAAGAGACACTTTCAGGAAACTGATGAAGGCATCTGCCTTGGAGACATTTCCTGAGGCTTACTAATGACTACGTCTTCATGTGTGCATTACACGAAGACCTCTGCACCAAGTGTCTCTCAGATTTAAGTGCTGGCAAAAAGATCTGTTTCTTTTGAGAAACCACTCGGTTTTCTTCCTTTTTCACCTCTGTCCCCCAGCAAACCTCACAAGCAAATTCTGACTGTGGAGGTTGACAGCCAGCATACGTGCAAGGTATTTCTTGTAACCGCCCGGCGCTGACATTCTTTTCCAGTTAATGTTTCCAATCAGTACTTTTGTTCGGCCCTATTTTTACTTTACTTATTTTCTGTAAGATGAGGCAAATCTTTTATGTAAAGAGTGGAAAATAAACTAACAGACTCTTGATTTAAACAACTAAAATTTACACAGAGCATCCCGACATACATTCATGTTATATAAAAGTACAATCAAAATCCAAATGCTCTAACACTAAAATTTCTAACAATACTTCAATCACCTGACACAAAATAATTAACTGGCTTCTATCACTCATTTCTATTATTATCAATATACCTCAACAGAGATTCTCTCCTTCCTTCAATGATCAGCCTTTAAAATGGTCAGAATTCACTATGCTAGAGAGAAAAGATTCTTCCTAATAGTTCTGTATCAGTGTAATTATTACTATTTTTTTCTTCAAAGAAGAAAGTAATTTCATTCAGTATCAACATGTTTTCCAGTCATTCTTTTTTCTTTTTTTAATATAATTTATTGTCCAATTGGCTAACATACAGCGCGTAAAGAGTGCTCTTGGTTTCCAGGGTAGGTTCCCGTGGTTCATCGCTTACGTGCAACACCCAGTGCTCATCCCAAAAAGTGCCCTCCTCAAGGCCCATCACCCACTTTCCCCTCTTCCGCACCCCTCCCCCCCGCCCCATATCAGCATAATTAAAACACGTGTCTTTGACAATTTTTAAAACCAACAAATCTTCTCAACACATTAATGGTTACATATATAATTGGAGAACAGAGAACTGGTATATGGGTTTGCATGCTATTTTCAAGAAAATAAAACTCAACTTCGAACAGTGATTATAATCTCATTTTTATCTAAGATACACTCAGTCAGATTTAGAAATGTCCATTTGGCTCTCTTTTCTACTCTTCCCTCTCCCCTCCCCCTACATGAATCAAAGTTAGACATTTACTTACTTGTCAGATCATCTAATAATTGGCACCTTAGATCAAAATACTCCATACACTGAGATAGTAGTCTAAAAAAAGATAAGATTTCAAGTATTAAAAAATGTCAGATTTTGAAATAAAAAGCATCTCCCTTGTAAGAAAAGGCTCATAAAACAGCTGAACAAGGGAATTTTCCTAAGCATGAAATAACCGCTTTTACATGAATTCAACTTCCATATCTTAGCAAGAAATACACTCGTGACTTTGCTGATACAGATACACTATAGAAATTACAGTGTAAAGAGGGGAAACAGTATTACTAAGTCTCACATTTTGTGATGATATACAGGCTGACTGCACACATAATGCACAGATTACACTCATTCATTCAAATAGCAACCAACATTGACCAGGCACCACTATATGCTTGCAACTGTTTTAGAAGAGCTGACAAAGAACAAAAAAGACAGTCAACACATTAGAAAATACATATGTCAAGAGGTGATATTAAGAAGGCAAACAGAGTGCAGTAAGAGAAAAAACAGAAGGTAAATTCTTTTATCCAGGGTGGTTAGTGAAGCTTCTCTGTCATTATCTCAGGAAAGAGCACAAGTTTTAAAGTCAGGCAACCTTGGTTCGAATCCTGGCTCCACCACTTACAGTTGGGCGTCTAGGGACAATGTGTCTGGTTTCTAATTTCTAAAATGCTTGTTAGAGTGTTGGAAATAAACATGCACACACACACACACACACACACACACACACACACACAAAAGGCTCAAGAATGCACTAATGATGAGAAGAGATAATGAACCGAGAAATACGACGATTAAAGAGACAATAAGACTGTCAAACTCATTTGTCCATTGTGAGCATTACAGGATGACTATATGCAATGAACCTGGCCTGCTGCGCGGCACATAGACCACAGAAAGAGCTATTGTCGTCATCACTGTTAAGGAAAACATGTATCAAACACGGCCATTAGAGTAAGTTGTGAAACACCATTTCAAATTATAAAAACATACAACTAAAGATTCAATTTTAGGTGAAGTTAAATGCTCTACATCCAAGAGATTCTTTGAGAAGGTATGTTAAAACCTCATCCAATGCTTTCTTTCTTTCCTGAGTTTTGAGAAATTTAGTATCAAATCAAACTCTTAAATTTAAGTTCTATTAAACAATCTGAGTCTTACAAAAAGCACAGGTGCAATAGCTCACTTCTTAAAAAATGGCTTACGCAGAGGTACAATTCTCGGTTTGTGGATGACGTGATCCTACATGTGGAAAACCCCAGAGTCCACACAGAAAGATTTAGAGTTCATCAGTAAATGCAGCAAGATACAAAATCGTGACACGAAAATCAGTTCTGCTTCCATACGCAACAATGGAGAATATGAAAAAGGAAACAATTCCATTTACAAAAGCACCAATAAGAGTAAAGTACTTAGGCATCCACTTAGCAAAGGAAGCGAAAGGCTCGCACGGTGAAGAGGACAAACAACGGTGGAAGAATTCGACAATGCTACAGCAATGAAGCCATGTGATACTGGCACAGAGATACACACAGATCAATGGAAGAGAAACGAAGAGCCAATCAATCAGTCAGCAAGCCAGCAGTCGAATGATTTTTCATCAGTTGTCAAAACCATTCAATGGGAGAAAGGTGCCGTGACAACTGGACTACCCACATGGGAAAGAATGAAGGTGGGCACCTTATGTTACACACAGAATTTAGCTCGAATAGATCGAACAAGTAAGCATAAGAGTGAAAACTAAAAACCTCAGAAGAAAACACAGAGGGAAAACTTTGTGACAGTGGATTTGGTGATCATTTCTTGGATGCAATGCCAAAAGCACAGGCAACAGAAGAAACAGATAAAGGAAATATTTTTCAGTGTTAATTAGAAATGAAACCCTAACTAACACACGCTATGACATGGAGGAACCTCGGAAATAGGAGAATGGATGGAGGGGGAATGAGCGGGGAGTTACTGTTTTATGGATACAGAGTTTCAGTTTGGGACGATGAGAAAGTTCTGGAAACAGACAGCGGGGACAGCTGCGCAACAATGTGTATGTACTTAACGTCACTGAATTACAGACTTAAAAATCAGTAAAATGATCAATTGTATGTATATTTTGCTGCAGTAAAAAGAAAAAAATCTAGCAAATCGAAAAACAAAAAAACACAAAACAACCCACCTATATTTGTTTTGGAACCGTCTCTTCGTGTCTTTTGCCCATTTTTCAATTTGGCTGTTGGGTCATTTGTTTAGTGATTTCTAACAGCTTTTTATATACATTATGAAAATTAGCTTCTTGTCTGTCATGTTACAAATCTATACAGCCAGTCGGTCAACTGACTTTTGGATTTATGGTATTAGTTTCCCACACAGAGTATTTTAGTTTTTATGGAGTCAAGTTTATTAGTCTTTCATTCAACGGCTTCCTTAATGGGCAGAAGGTTTTAGTTTAGGATGATGAAAAAGTTCTAGAAGCAGCTGGTGGAGATGGTTGCCATAATAATGAGAATATACTTAATGCTACTGAACTGTATGCTTCCAAAGACCGAGTTTGGATCCAAATTTAGGGGTCTGGATCCTTAGCCACACTTAGGGGTTTGGAGTAGCTCTAACATTCCTTCCCTTCCAGGGCTCTAATTTGTAAAGCAGACACACAAAGCAAGTGGACACCGATTTCACAAATCTCAGTGGCACCTCATGAGCCCCACGGCAAGGGTTCTCTGGTGAAGCTAAGTTGGAGAAAGTGGAGGTCAGCATGGGATCCCCGCACCTCCCATCCTGGGCCTAGCCCGGGGCAGCCTTGCATGCGGGCTGGCCCACTGAGGGACAGTGGGGCAGGAAGAACAGACTTACTCAAGCTGCTCTATCAGCCTGGACCGCAGATTCCCTCCGTGCCCAGGCTCATGTAAAACCAGGGAAGAAAGCCAGAAGGATGCCTCAGCTATATCTGGACATGAAGTCAGGAAGTACGCTGCTCTGAGAGAGGGATGCATGCAAGGACGTGAGGAGTCGGACCTTCAAAAAGCGATCGGGCTCCAATAATTTCAGCCTCTCACCAACCAGCTTTCAGAAAGAAAGCTCCTCTTTCTCTTGAGGGTGGTGGACCAGCTGGGGTGGAGGTGAGAATGGGAAGTAATTCAAGGGGAAGAAGGCCTGGTATTGTTTCTTCTGACTCTCCTGTCCTGAATGGGGATAATAAGAATGGAAATACCCTCTCTCGGGGCACAAAGGGTACAAGAGGAAAGGAGAAATTCTTTTGTCATCTGAGTAATGCACTGTGGACCTCAGCAGGGGGCAGCATGCAAATCATGATTCTCTTTCTGCATGACGTGAGCTTTTTCATCTTGATTACATACCTCTGATTGACTCCTCTCATTATACTAGTTGGGGACCAGAGAGGTAGCTGGGCTGTGAGAATCACACCTAGGAGAAACTGGTTTGGCTTCTGGACATCTGGATGAGCTGAAGTATCTGTCTGACTAAGAGTGTATAGTTGATCACAGGCAGCACGGCGAATCTGAAATTACATCGTGAGTGGCAAAGGACATACACCAACCGACACTTAGACACTGCTTACAAAAGGATTTTCCTCCAAAGTCCACGACCTGAAGGATACTATAAGGGTGTGAACGGTTTAATCACTAATGGTAAAGTTGACATTAAATACCCTAGGGCTGATTAAAAACAAATGCAGTCTGAGAACGGATTTCCCAAAGTATTCTTCTCTCCTACGCCAATCAATAGTTTTATAATTTGATAAAAATGAAAATAAGAAAACTCTTCAAGTGTTTCCAAGTGAATTTTCAAGGCCATACAAGAAAATCAGAATGAGAAAATCCAGTGAAAGTTCATGGCTTGCAGCTGGTCTTTCTTGATTGTGACCAACACGTTGACCCTGAACGCCAGCGGCGGATGCTCAACGCCGCCGTAACGTTTTGTTTGTTACAAACACCCACAACTGACCCTGGCACTAGTCTCTGAACTTCTGAATATGGAATAGAAGGGAGGGCAGAGAGTCCAAATGTTACTCTGCTCTCAGAGTGGTCCCCGCCCCCTTCGGAGGACTTCCTGAGAGGGCTAAATGCCATTCCTCTGTACTCCACGCAGGGTCACAGGTCTCCAAAGGGCCCTCGACAGAGCAGGACCAAGGGGATTTTTTAGTATGGTCAAAATTCTTACCTCAGCACTTGGTGATCCAAGCAGAATATCAATGATAAAATCGGCAACACAGGGCAAGTTATAGAAAGATGCTAACGATAAGAATAAGGAGAATCGGTGGTGGGAAACAAGTCAGGAAATGCATTTTCAAAATTCTGAAAAATTTATGCTTAACTACAGAAGAATTTCGTCTCTTCTTCTACATGGAATCGAATTCAGTACTGCCCCTAACTGCCTCCACACGTCTGAGTTTCCCCTCGAGAGACTCTTGGTCATCTCTGTACCTGCGCATTTCAGCACGGTGTCTCGTACATACTGGTTATAAATATATCTTGCCTTGATAAACTATCAATACCTGTAACTATAAAATGTACCCTACCATACAATTACAAATGATAAAAAAGCTTGAAGGGAAGTTGTAATTCTTTCATTTTGATTTGAGAACATCACTAAAATAATGATAGGAAAATTGATCTACGATTATGGCATTTGCTCAAAAGCATTTCATAATGACTTATACTTCCTATATATGTCTTCAAAAGCATTCTTGCTCAAACTAACCATTTGGACACTACTTACCGTTCTATAAACGTCTAAGTTTTTTCTAGCTTTACCTTGAGTGTCTTATACAAAGAGGTTGGATATTCTACTAAACACATCAGGATCAATTCTACACAACAGGCAGTCTGAATTGGTAATAGAAGGGAAGAACAGGACACCTATGGGCTGGTACAATTTTTAAAAGTGGAGCTATTAAGACTTTGTTGCTGAATAAATATTTATTGAGGGCCTACTACATACTGGGCAGTATTTGGGTGTGAGAGATTCACTAGGGAACAAAGTGGACAAAAGTCTCTGTGGAGCTTACAGTCCAGATGGGGAAGGGATGATGACGATAAACATAGTAAGTAAACAAATTATATTCTATGCTATAAAACAGTAAGCGATAAAGAAGAAACAAGGTAAGGGGGTTTAGGTAGTGCTGGGATGAGGGGAGGGTTGTGACTTCGTTAAAAAGGCGGGCAGAGAACAACATGTCACTAAGTAGGTGAGGTTAAGCACACTTGCAGGAAATGAGGAAGAGAGAGCCACGTGGCAAAGATGGGGGAAGAACACACCAGGAAGAGGGAACAGCCGGTGCGAGGGTCCTGAGGCAGGAACGTGCCTGGAGTGCTGGGGAACAGCCAGGACGCCGGGTGGCCAAAGCACAGGGAGTGAGGGGAGAGCAGTAGACGGTGAAGGCACAGAGGCATCAAAGGGGTGGACTCTGTCTGGCCTCGAATGCCTTAGTAATGGAGATTTGGCTTTTACTCAGTGCGACCTGAGAAGCCGCTGCCAGGTTTTCAACAGAGGAATGATACAATCTGACTTACATGGTAGGAGGTCCACTCTGGTTACTGTGTGGAGAGTAAACTGCAAGGGTAGAAGCAGGGAGATTAGTGAAGGTGCTACTGCTATAATCCAAGCAAGGGGTGATGCTGGATCAGAGGGTTGTGACAGTGACAGTGGTACCAGAGGGTGGAATCTAGACACAGTTGGAAGGAGAATGTGCTGACACATTAGAAATGGGTGTGAAAAAGGAAATCAAGGATGACTGCAAGGTTTCTGGCCAGAGCAAGTGAAAGAATGAAGCCACTATTAACTAAGCTGGTAAATGTGTGTGATACGGGCCAGCTGAGCATTTCAGCTGTGGAACCGCCAAGCCTGGGAAGTCTACCTAAGAGCCCAGTGGAGGGGTCGGGGCAGTGGTCCAGGCCAGAGCTCCAAATTCAGACATTATCTGCATCTAGAAGGAGTTTGGGGCTGTGACGGTGGATGAGATCATGGGGAGAAGGGGCACAGACAGAGAAGAGAGTGTGATGAGAACACCCTGCGGTGTTCTAACGTTAAAGTGGGATCAATAACAGCCCCAGTCTGCCAAAGCCCACAAATGAAGATGAAAAGGCAAATCTGAAGTTTCGTGACTTTGACTACTAGAGTCATCATCAGTTTAGAGACTGATATGTAATTCTAGTTCTGTGGTTCATGGGCTATAAATGTGGGTTGTCTTAATTCCTCAACTAGACAGTAAGCTCCTGGAGGGCAGGCATAGTGCCCTTTCAACACCTACTGTGGAACCCTGCTTACAGAAGGTACTCAATAAATACTTATTCAGAATCTAACTACTCTAAGCACTATTCTTACTTATTCCACCTGCCAACTTTCCCCCCTTTTCCATTTCTATTAGTATGACCTTATCTATGAAGGCCAACAGAAACCTGGCCTTTCCCTAAAAGAGATGAAGGGAAAACAAGCCTCCTGCATACCCAGTTGCTGGCTCCGAAGCTGCAGGCACGTGACAAGAAGAGAGAGAGCCTCCCCGGCGATCAGGGAGTCTTTGGTGGACACAGACTGCTGGCGCACGCAGATGCCTGCGTGCAGGGCTGCTGGGTCCCCTTCGCTCCCAGAGCTGCAATTGCTTCCTGGGAAGAGGCAAGCAGGAGGTTACCGCGGACCCCACAGGACCCTCACAGTACCCTAACATCCTTTTAATGTGCCCCGGGAGCCTCAAGTGAAATTAAAGGGTGCGAAGAGGCAATCTGACATTTTGGTCTAGGAAACAAGAGACACTTAATCACTTTATCTGACCCTGACTGCTTTAAAACACATCTGGAGGCACTCAAAATATGCACTTATGGGGCGAAACTCATTTGAGGTGACAGAAGGGAGAACGGTGCAGTTTGGAAGGCATGAGAGAGTCTTGTGGGGATGTTAGAAATGTTCCTCATCCTGATCTAGATGGGTTATCCGTACAGAAAAATCCCAAAAAGCATGTACATTTAACATTTCTGTGCTTCACTGTAAGAATGCCATACGTTTTTGAAACTTTTTTTATACTGAGTACACACACACACACACACACACACACACACACACACACACAAACTGAAGAGGGAAACCAAATGAAGCTGAGAAATAAAGCTATTTATAAAAGCGTAGCAGAAAATAACCAGCCAAATCAAGAAAATGACTTTCCCAGGTAGGAATTCTAGATGCGTTTTTATTACAGCCACCATTATTCGCCTCTTGGCACTTTTACAACCCTCAGTGAGCTAAAAACTCTGCTTGGTTTGGTTTCCCCACTTACTCTCTGCGTACCAATGCTTGTTTTCTTCGATGAAGTATGGCACAAGTTCAGTAATGTGCACAAGTCTTAAGTGCACAGCTTCATGGGTTTTTTACTCATGTTCAAAAGCAAGAGAAAAGGCTTTCTTCTCGTGACTCTGAACAAGCCTATGCATAGGTTACTCTTACAGCTTCTTTCTTGCCCAACGAGCTCATTACTCTGTCCTTTTAAATCAGTACCTGAGCTGCTGAGTCTGTTTCGAATTCCAGCAGGAAACAGAGAATTGCTTTCTTTAATTGGCTGGCTACTCCCAACGAGGTCCAGTCGTCCTGCAGCCGCAGCCCATGACAACCTCATGAAACAAGCCACAGTAGACGTGAAGTCACTTACTTCCATTGTCTAAAGAAGTATGGAAAGAGTCATGAGAAAAGGTAGTACTGGAACATGATTACTCTACTGACTTCCAGAACCTTCTCACTGGTCTCAGTTTTGTGAGACTCTTTTCCGCCAAGATCATCCAGAAGGACAGCCTTTTTCATGCTTCCATACTGTTCAAAGACTTTCAGTATCTCTCTGCTACCTGTAACACAGAGACTGATCGCCACGCTCAGGCTTTCAGACACCTGCCACTCTCCTCTCCCACACTACTGTGTGAACGACCCCGTGGCCTTCCCTACAAGCTCTGTTCTGTCTCTCTACCTTTGCTCACACCTGCCCTCCTGCTGGAACAATTCTCCATGCTTCGCCATCTGTAATCTCTCCTATCTTTGAGGCCTAACACCAATGCCACCGGCTATGTAAAATCATCCATGACAGCCACGGGTGAAGGCGATTACTGTTCTTATTCTGAAGGCCTGCAAATGTTATGCCCTTGCAGCACTCCCGCAACCCTTGATGGTTCCCGTCTTGAATTACAGTCATTTCTGCACTAGTGGTCTCTTTCTTGCTCACTGGAAGTTCCTTGAAGGCCATATTCATGTCAATAACTTCCTTCAAAGAGGAAAGACGCCACACTGCTTGAATGCACTGATCACTTACTTGTATCGCAACTCGCGCAGCAGGGATGATCTCCTCGACCCTGATAGAAGACCTGTCGGACACGGACAACTGTCGGTAGGAGGACTTCTCTGGGGTACCACACAAGGACATCTGCCTGCTTGTCTGCCGGCTGACGTTTCGGAATGGGCGAGAAGAAAGCGCTTCTATGCCATCTTTGGTGAGGTCTTCATCTAACAATGTGGGCATTGTTTGCCCAACAAGTAAGAATCTTCAAAGGAAACAAAAAGCTACATTTATTTGAGGTCATTTCTTAACTACTCAAGATGATAGGGCTTGGGAAGAAAAATACTGCCTTGGGAGACTAGTAGGATGTATTTACCTACCTTGCAAGCTGTAGGCAGATGGAGTAAACTCCCTGCCTTGTTTCATAGTCTACTTCTGAGGGGATGGAATCCCTCTGCATGACATTTACAACCAAACTTAAAAGAAAAGAAAACAAAAAGAAAAGGGCAGAATATGAAATAAAGACTTGTATTTCTTTCATAGGAAATTTTCTCTAAGTAATTTAATTGCTCATGTAAATGTTATCAATTACTTACAATTTCTACAAGGTCCTTACATACACATGGACCAGATATATTTTTAGCAATGATTTCCCATGACACCTATAACCCTCCTGGTCCCTTTAGCATTAGATTCCTGCTTAGCCAAAAGATAAAGCATTTGGATAGTCCTCCTTCTCGCTAACTGCTATGAGTTCACTGATTAACCGTTATCTTATTACTGGAACTAACAGTTAAAAAACATACCTGGGATTGGTGAACTCAATAAAGCTATCACATCCGCTACAATCTCTATTCCTATAAAAGCTTCCTAACTGTTCTTCCTGCTTCTACTCTTGACTCTCCACCCCCAAAATCTACTCTCAAAAGATCAGAGTGATCCTTTTAAAATATAAGTGAGATCATGGCACTGCTTTGCACAAAATCCTCCACGGCCTCTGATTTCCTGCAGAGAAAAAAGTCTTCAGGTGAACCTGTAAGACTCTACATAAGCTGACCTCTGGTATGTCTATAGCCTCATGTGTCCCTGTTCTGCCTCCTTCCCACTACCCCAACCACGCGGGACTGCTGGTCTCCAAAGGTACCAGGTCTGTTTCACGCAGGGGCACACACTGACTGCCCTTCTGGACGGCTCTCCCCCAGGGATCTCCAGGTCTCGTTTCCTCACCTCTTTCAGATGTTTGTAAAACATCACCCCATCAGTGACACCTTCCCTGATCACCCTACTGAAAATCACAACCCTGTCCGTCCCCTCTTGCTTGTCTCATTTTTGTCTACAGCTCTTCTCACCTCCCGACATATGCTTTTACCTTTATTTCTTTACTGTTCATCTCCCCCCTCTAGACGGTAAGCTTCACAAGGATGTGGAGTTTGTCTTATCTGTTCACTGCTCTGCTCTCAGTGTTCAGAACAATGCCTGACATGGAGGTTAACTGACATACAAAACTAAGCCAGCAGTAAAACGCCTTCACGCCAGAGCTCTGTAAGCGGAAGTGAGTAATCAGAAATGAGTGTTCACTGAGAACACCTCTGCGATTCTGAAAACAAATAAAGCTCCAAGCGGTAGGCCTTCCATACGCTTGGGGGTTCTTTCAAGCCCGTTCCCTTTAAGGTCTCGGCTCAGCCTCTTCCCCACAAGGCCTCCCACAGGAATTCCTTCAACGGTCCTCCGGCCTTCATGGCTTCCTCACCTGAGGAAACGGCAGGCCTGCTTCTTTCCAGAGCAGGAGAACTTGGCCCCAGGGATCATCCCTTTTCCTTTGGTCGTTCTTTTTAAGACAGCCTGCAAAGGCAACCTAGGCTTCCCCGAGGTAAAAGCAAGGCAGAAAAGCCAACTTTCCTCTCAGCTATTCTTCCCTTCCGGTCACTGTCACTGTCACCCCCTTCTCTGCTCACCATAAAGCAGCGGCCTGCAGTCTGACTCCACCTCCTGCCCTCATGCTCACCGCTGAACACTCGTGCCCTAACGCCACTCACACACCACTGGCCCCTCCATGTCTCCAATGCCGCTCTCCGCTCCCCTCGAGGGCATCGCGGCCAAAGCATGCACTTCACCTGACCAACCACGTCCGTCCCTCTTGATGTCCTGCGCCCTCCATCTCCTTCCACGCTCACTTCCCACACTGACCAAATGTTCACCATTCGCTCACTGTCCCAGGCTAGGAATCACAGGGCCATTTTGAAATCTCCTCCGGTACTTCTAGTCATAAGACTTGCCCATGTTACCCAATAAATGTCAGTTACCGGCGCCCTACATTTACAACCTGTTACTCTGCTCTGGGCCACTGCCACAGCTCCACAGGGCTCTCCCTGCCTCTACCTCTCCCACTTCTATTTACTCATCGTCCCCACTGCAGCCAAAGCAAGCGTTCCAGGCAATGCCTGGCTCTGAAACCTCCTGTGTTCCCCGGTCTAAAAGCTAAGGTTGAAGTTCCTCAGGGTGGCCCTACTTTACATACATTTCTCCTTCCGCCTGTGCTCGGGACCTCCCCAGGCTACCGTGGTTCCCAGGCCACGCACCTTAGTGCCTGTGCTCACCCTGTCCTCTCTGGCCTAGCGGACACTCTCGTCACGAGCCCCCTAGGGGATGACTGCTCACTTCTCAATTCCCAGCTCAAACGCCACGTTCTGTGAAGCGCTTCCTAATCTTATTATCCCATGAAAATTTAACCACTTAAGCACTATCTTCCATAACCTCTGCCCCCGCCCCCAAGGGCTTTCTATTAGCCTGTTTTGGGACGTACAATAACTGTTATTCTTTGCTAAAACCATGAACTGCTCTAGGGCAGGGATGAGATCTAAGTTATCTCTGCATCCCCACCACGAGTGCCTCGTACAGCACTCGTACGTAACAGCGTTACCAGGAATCACATTCACCTGGTGTGAAACAGAGGTGGGAATGAACAGAAACAGATCTGCTTCCTCTCTTCTTCAAGAATTTCCTCCACTACCAGAGGGAAGGAGATGTGCTTCTGCTGGTTCTCCAAAGAACCAAAAGTCACAGAATGAATTCAGGCGTTCCGAAGACTGAAACGTCACTCCTGATTATACCTCTCATGATGCTTCACATAATACCTTGTAGGCAGAAGCAAGGCCTGGCAGGAGAAACCAGCCACGATAACTACACCCGTTCTCTGCAACTCGTGTAACATCACAGTGAGACTAACCTCAACCCTCCTGCTTTGAGGAAGTTCTCACAGAAGGATTTCGCACAATTTCTTGCCATGTCATCGTCAGCTGTTGGCATGAGTTTGGAGCTCAGAACCTTGAAAACAGATAAATACAATTAATCATCCCAACATTTCCAGCAGAAATTACTCTTTCACTAAGTCAAAGAATCAGATAACTCGAGTCTGAGTCTCTTTAAGTGCTGCATGCTGTTCCCACCCCCCGCTCCCAGAAGTATAAGGAGGCTAACGTGTCACAATGGAAATATTCACATTTTCCAAGTTCTATTCGCTTGGCAAGAGAAATCTGTTTTGTTGAAGAAAGCTGGTGTGTTCTTTTCACGAAACCAGCAAAAGTGGATGTCTCAGGCTCTCAGGCTTAGATAAGAGCAGGGGCACCTGGGTGGCTCAGTCGGTTGAGCATCCAACTTCGACTCAGGTCGTGATCTCACAGCTCATGAGTTCGAGCCCTGCTTCGGGCTCTGTGCTGAACGCAGAGCCTAGAGCCCACTTCAGATTCTGTGTGATAGGCTAGATATGCTTTCGAAAAAGTATATAAAGTTTTATAAAATAGCCCATTCATTAAAAATGTTAGACGAGGGGCACCTGGGTGGCTCAGTCAGTTAAGCGTCCGACTCTAGATTTTGGCTCTGGTCATGATCTCACAGTTCATGGGACTGACCCCGAGTTGGGCTCTGCACTGGCAGTGCAGAGCCTGCTTGGGATTCTCTTTCTCTGCCCCTCCCCCGCTCACTCATGCATGTGCACGTGCGTGTACTCTCTCAAATAAATATTTTTTAAAATGCTAGATGAGCTAATAATGATTCTCAAACTCTTATTTATTGAGCACCTACAACAAAAGAGGATGAGGCTGTTAGCATGCCTTCTCTCTTATATCTCACCCTGCGGGTGTTATGTGTTTTACTGTACACGACTGAGACCCAAAAGGCTAAGTGACTTCAAACTCCCTCCTACATCTATGCCCCTTTTATGACACTGACACATGTACCTAAAGGAAAGCTTAACTGAAAATTCTGGTATGGCAGATATTATTTCTAGTAAATAATCATACTATAGTATGAGACTTAGTAAACAACTGCTTATTTAGTTATGATTGAAAATTTAAAAAAAAAAAAAAAGGCCCACTGCCTCAGTTTCCTCAAGGCATTTAAAAAAAATTTTTTTTTAACATTTAATAATTTTTGAGAGACAGGGTGTGAGTGGGGGAGGGACACAGAGAGAGGGAGACACAGAATCCGAAGCAGTCTCCAGGCTCTGAGCTGTAGCACAGAGCTCGATGTGGGGCTCAAACTCACGGACTGTGAGATCAGGACCTGAGCTGAAGTCGACCCTTAATGGACTGAGCCACCCAGGCGCCCCCCCAAGGTATTTTTAAAGTAGATACAATTCAAGATCCTTCTCAATTCTAGAAAAGTCTGTTTCTATGAATCCATGGGTCGTATGTGCATAGATTTTTAGCGTGGGATTTCTTTTTTACAGATGCTATCTTCCTAAAGTGCTCTTTGGGTAACAGGCTCTTCAACCTCAGATTACGAGCATTAACAATCCTTTTCTAATCCTTTACAGTGTTTTTCTAATCCTTCCTGTGAGCGGACAGCCACATGCACATACTCCTCATGCTCAATGGACAACAATGTAGTAAAGAAGGAAGATTTCTTCAAAGGAATGGGTATTTGGAATATCCACTTTGCAGCTACCTAGTAGGCAAATGTAAGTGGAAGACTGAAATGCAAGGAAATTAGCCTTTCAGGAGTCAGTAAAAAAAAAAAAAAAAAAAAAAAGTGTTTTTGAAAGTATTAGGTTTTCCAAATGTTTTGTGTTAAAGCAAAAAACAACCTATCAAAGGATTTCCCTGAAACTGTGCTGGAGGTATTTTACAACCACTGTCCTTAGGCTGTAAGCTGTGGCAACCTAGGTAGTTGGTGACAAGCCAGATTCATTGTCATGCCATTCCGTTTTTCTAGGTGCTCTCAAATGTGGGTGTTAAGGTTTATACTTTAACTTTTCTGAGACAGTCATTCAAAGGCAAAGGATAAATCTGGCAAGTACTGAAAAATTTATAAGCTTAAATTGACCAAAAATTAATTGGCAATTCTGCCTTGGAATATTAAACATTTTTAAATGTCCACATTAAATAAAGACATACTTTATTTTAAAAACATTTGCTAAATATTTTCTCATTTCGAACCCCATGTATTTTTTTCACAAGAATGATTACTTTAAGGCCAATATGAAATAACACAGCTTGAACACACAGGCAATAAGTGATGCAGAAAAATGAATGAATAGAATTACACACTCCAAATTAGACTGTCAGATGAAATAAAACTTGGGACAAAACAAAATCATTCAGGGCCTTATCTTCTCCAGACCGAAAATGGCAAGAGGGACTGACCCTTCGCTCTCCAAGAACGGGACTATTTCCACCTGCTCACTCTCCCAACGGTTTGCTCTCAAGACTCAGAGAATGTAGCCTCCTTACGTTTCACTCAAGATTCTGGAGCAAATATCTTGCCTTTTCAGCGGTCATCCTCTAGCGACCACAATGACTTGCATACCTTATACAGTTATCAGATGTTTATTGAACTAAATCTACTAGTTTAAAGCTACTTTGGGGAAAAGAGGGTAATAAACATGTACTTTTGTTTAAATTCTTCCAAACCTTTTTTTAAAACCTTGAAATAAGAAGGTTAATGTACTTCCTGACCACCCCCTCGCTGCTTCATTTAGAACAACAAATTACAATCGTTCTTTAAAAAGTTAGGATGAGGGGCGCCTGGGTGGCTCAATCGGTTGAGCGTCCGACTTTGGCTCAGGTCATGATCTCACAGTCTGTGAGTTCGAGCCCCATATCGAGCTCTGTGCTGATGGCTCAGAGCCTGGAGCCTGCTTCCGATTCTGTGTCTCCCTCTCTCTCTGCCCCTTCCCTGCTCATGCTCTGTCTCTCTCTGTCTCAAAAATAAATAAAAACATTAAGAAAAAACATCTAAAAAAAAAAAAAAAAGTTAGGATGCATTTAGTAACGAGAAGACTGAGGATAACAACTCGTGTTAGACAATTTGCTAAATTTCCAGAGGAAGACGATGGCGTATTTTACTACGTAAGGCTTCCTCACTATTTATTTAGATGCTGTTTTGCAACTATAACAACATACACAGGTATAAAGTGAAAAAAAGCCTGAGCATCTTCTAAGGCCCCAAAACAACAAAATGTTTCAATTTATATTCTGTTTCTTACTTTTTTTTTTGAAATCTAATTTTTTCACAGATCATCCAATCCAAGTAGAAACCTATTTACTTATCTCTGGTATCTAAACGCAGGAATCTGCAAACAAAAACGAATCTGTCCAAATGAAACGAAAAGAAATGAGCCTTCTTACTTCTAAGTTGTAGAGCACTCGGAAGGTGGACATTCCCGGAGCAAAAGAGCGAAACAGACTTTCCAAAATCGAGCTGGCGCTTGGCTGATGCTGCTGCTTTGAGGACAGGGATGGAGACTTTGAGGACTGAGAACTCGTTTCGGACAGTAATGTTTTCTAAGTTTTTCAAGAATGAAAACCAAGAATATATGTGTTAGAAGCACAAATTAGAGAGAAACACATCTTAATGCGTATTCTAACATTCTTCTCTCTTTATTATAATTGCACCAAAGAAATCTTCTATAAATCAACCTCGAAGACACATCGCTTTGTAATTACTAACAAAACATCAAATTCCATCACACAAACTGTACGTGCTCAACAGCATTCCCACCCTACCATGAATGCGTCTGAGAATGTCTTCCAGGCAACACTAGCAAGGTCATTTTTATTTGCTTCCGTGTTTTTAACATCTGCACTACTAAATACCGGTAATTAAAATTATAAGATTGTAGAAGTGGTAGTTTTGAAAACGTTTTTAGCCAGTACTAGTGATATGTTTTAGAATTACGTTAATTTTCTTCTCCCCACAAATAATACCTGGGCCGTGTACGACAAGAATGAGCTGATCTAAACCTTTAGCCACTGGCAACGTGAATGCATACCTTCTAACGGCTTTGTTCCACATGAACTTGTTGAGAACATAATTAAACACTATTACAGATAAAATACAATTTCAATACATAATAAAATTCTTGGGGAACAACATTCTAGAAATTAAGATGAACTTTAAATATCAGCTGTGGAAAAAATGAAATGATATAATTATGCCAGCAACTCAAACACACACAACAATCACATTCAGAGAGGCATCATGACAGAAGAAAAACATCTTTGCTGAATCAGAGCTAGAGTCTGATCTTGGACAAGACACTTCCTCTCTCTGGGCTTCAGTTTCTTAATACAGAACAAGAAGAACATGGAAATACATCATATTCAAATCTCTTCTGGTTCTAAAACTTGATGTCGTTACTGACTCTAGATCTCTTAAAAGTCAACATGAAGTTCTGATTTCCATTTACAGTGAAAGTAATTTTCTAAAGAAGAGCTGTTATGGGAAAGATGGCATCACATGGCCTTAAAGTGATTTCCGGTTGTATTTTTACTGAATCATGACATCAAATTTCCATGCCAGTTAGGTAACTGTCCAAGATGCTTATACCTTTCTTCCTAAAGAATCAAGTTGATCCAGGGCTTCCTGAATGGCTGGGTCAGTGGGTATCAACAGGAGAAGCTTTCGTACGCGTAGAGTTATCCTGAAATTTGTCAAAAACAAGTTTTGTCACGTAAGTCAGTTTCAAGAACAAAGTCATTTGTTCCTGACAGATGTAAAGTAAAAATACGCTGGGCTCCCTAACTTTAATAGCTTTCTCTTTTTCATGCTTCATAAATATTTCCATCATACCTTGGCTCCTCCAGATTGGCGAGCTGGTAAAGCATGTCAAACACATTACATACAAGTGCCATCACAACACCAGGGAGGGACTTCTCCTGAGGAAAAAACCAAAATATAAATACAAAGTGACAAAAGAATTTTCTCTTTTTCTAACCAAATAGAAATATTGTGCCAACAATAAAATGACTAATTCTGAAAGACTGGCCACTACAAAGCTTGAGGGGAACAGCGTGCTTACCTGCCCTACGGAGCAACACCTGGGAACAGACCGGCGGGACCACTACCTTCTAGTGCGTCTACTTACAGGGCTCTCTCCTACCCGCCTGCAGGTGAGGGGCTAAGGGGCCAAAAGGCAGGCAGTGGAAGAGAGGTAAAATGATGGGCAGGTATAATGAAGAGAATGGAGAGTAGACACCATTAAAAGCTGATCATGGCTCATCAGGAGCAAACAAGGTAATGAAAGATTTAAGAGCAAAATCATAGTAGTACAAATGTACAAACACAACACGTAGAAGAGATGTAGATGTGATTAAAGTACTATTTTCTGGTTATAAAGTTAAGAAACTAGACATCGCTACAGAATGTCATTATACAAAGGAACGTTTTTAATAAATTCAGAATATAATTTGAAAATGTTAAGCTTGAAGATGTTGTGTACAGGCATACTTCAGATATTGCAGGGTCAGTTCCAGACCACAGCAAGAAGCAAACACTACAAGAGTCAAGTGAGTTTTTGGATTCCCAGTGCATATACGTTTATACTCTACTGTAGTCTATGAAGGGTATAGTAGCATTATATCAAAAAAAACCCCCAATGTATCATGTCTTAATTACACTTTATTGCTAAAAAAAAATGCTAACCATCATGTGAGCTTTCAACGAGTCATAATCTTTTTGCTGGTGGAGGGTCTTGCCTGGATGTCGATGGCTGCCGATGGTGAGGGTGGCAGCTGTGCAGGCCGAGGTGTCTACGGCGATTTCTTAAAATAAGACAACAATCGAGTTGGCTGCACTGATGGACTTTTCCTTTCACGAACAATTTCTCTGTAGCACACAAGACTATCTGATAGCATCTTACCCACAAAACTTTCAAAAGTGGAGTCAATCCGGGACATCTGGGTGGCTCAGTCAGTTAAGCATCCAACTCTTGGTTTAGGCTCAGGTCATGATCTCATGGTTCATGAGTTCGAGGCCCACATAGGGCTCTGCACTGATAGTGCTGAGCTTGCCTGGGAGTCTCCGTCTCCTCCCTCCCTCTCTCTCTTAAAAATAAATACATAAACATTTAAAAAAATGGAGTCAGTCCTCTCCAACCCTGCTGCTGCTTTATCAACTAAGTTTATGTGATACTCTGAATCCTTTGCCGTCCTTTCAAAAATATTCACATCTTCACAGGAGTAGATTCCATTTCAAGAAACCACTTTGTTCATCCATAAGAAGCAACTCTTCCTCTGTTCAGGTTTTATCATCAGATTGCAGCCATTCAGTCCCATCTTCAGGCTCCGCTTCTAATTCTAGTTCTCTTGCTCTTTCCACCCCATCTGCAGTTACTTCATCCAGGGAACTCTTGAACCCCTCAAAGTCATCCATGAGAGTTGGAATCAACTTCTTTCAAACTCCTGCAAATGTTGTTATTTTGACCACTTCCCAAGAATCACAAATATTCTTAATGGCATCTTAATGGTGAATCCTTTCCAGAAGTTTTTCAATTTACTTTGCCCAGATCCATCAGAGGAATCACTATGGATAGCAGCTATAGCCTCAGGACTTTCAGACTTGAAAGTGGAAATGAATGACTCCTTGATCCACGGGCTGCACAACGGATGCTGGGTTAGCCGGCACGAAAACAACATTCATCTTGTACATCTCCATCAGAGCTCTTGGGTCACCAGGAACACTGAGCAGCAGTATTTTGAAAAGAGTCTTCTTTCCTGAGTACCAGGTCTCAAGAGTGGGTTTAGTAAACTATGTTGTAAATAAATGTGCTGTCATCCAGGCTTTGTCGTTCCATTTATAGAGCACAGAAAGTGTAGATTAGGCATCATTCCCAATGGCCCTAAGATTTTCAGGGGTGAAGGAGCACTGGCTTCGACTTAGAGTCACCAGCTGCATTAGCCCCTAACAAGAGTCAGCTTGTGCTTTGGAGCTTTGAAGCCAGGCACTGACTACTCCTCTCTAGCTAGGAAAGTCCTAGATGGCGACTTCTTCCAATAGAAGGTCTTTCATCTGTACCGAAATCTGTCGTGTAGTACAGCCACCTTCATGAATTCTCTGAGCCAGATCTCCTGGAGAACCTGCGGCAGCTTCCACAGCAGCGCTTGCTGCTTCCCCTTGTAATCTCATGTTATGGAGACGGCTTCCTTCCTTAAACCTCGTGAATCCACCTCTACTAGCTTCAGACTTTCCTTCTGCAGCTTCTTCACCTCTCTCAGCCTTCCCAAGAAGTGAGGAGAGTTAGAGCCTTGCTCCGGATCAGGCTCTGGCTTAAGGGGATGTTGCGGCTGGTCTGACCTTCCATCCCAGCCACTCACACTTTCTCCGTATCAGCAATGCGGCCGTTTCCCTTTCTTATCCTTTGGGAGCTCACTGGAGTAGCACTTTCAATTTCCTTCAAGAACTTTCCCTTGCACTCAAAAGTTGGCCAAGCGTTCGGTGCAAGAGGCCTAGCTTTCGGCCTTCCTCACTAAGCTTTGTCATTTCTGGCTCTTGACCTAAAGGGAGACACGTGCCGCTCTTCCTCTCACCTGAACGCCCAGGGGCCACAGCAGGGCTATTAAAATGGTGGCCTGATTCCAGTATTGCCGTTGTCTCAGGGAATAGGGAGCCCCGAGGAGGGGGAGAGAGAAGGGGAAGAGCTGGTTGTGGAGCAGTCGGAACGCACACAACATTTACTATGTTTACCGTCTTCTATGGGCACAGTTCGTGGTGCCCCAAGTAATGACAGTAACATCACAGGTCAGGGACCACAGATCGCCATGATAAATGTAATAGTAAAAAGTCTGAAATATTGTGAGAATTACCAAAACGTGACACCGAGACACAAAGTCAGCAAATGCTGTTGGAAAAATGGTACCAGCAGACTTGCTTGGTGCAGAGTTGCCACAAACCTTCAATTTGTAAAAAAAACCCAAAATCTGCCAAGTGCAATAAAGTAAAAGGATATTTGTACATTTTTTTCTGTTGTTAATTAACTGTCATAATGCTACTCTTGAATGGGATCTTCCTTAAATTCTTACTATAAGTACGGTTACTTAAAAAACAAACACATTATACTAATACTGACCCTGAGGAGTTGAGATCAATGGCAAGATTATGCTAAAGGTAAAAAAACATAATACACAAAGATCTTGTAATTGGAAATAAGGCAATATGTGTATATATATACAAATATGAAAAAAAAAAACCTTCACATGCTATTAGAATACCTTTACATAAGGTCTGGTGTGATGTTCCTTGTTGGACTATAAAAGCTAAGAAGCACAGCCAGTCTCATCGGTTTTTATCTCTGGTGCCAAGCTCGGTCCTGACACAGAGAGGGTACAAAGTACACGGGCTGATTTCAGGAAATCACTCAAAAAATCCTGACTGTGTACATTTTATGTTCTAGGCACTGTTTTAGATGCTGGGGATACAACAGTGAGCAAAACGGGCAGAAGTCTGCTCTCATGGAGTTTATACTTCACTGGGGAGAGAGAGACATTACATAAGATAAAACACATGGTACGTTAAAGAAAACGTTAAGTCGGGATGGGAGATACGAAGTGCAGGGCTGGAGCTAAGAACATAAATAGGATTGCCACCAAGAAGGCAACATTTGAGTGAGAGCCGAAGAACGTGAGAGAGGACCACCTGGATATTGGGGAGGAATGTTCCAGACACAGGGACGAGCAAGTGCATGGACGCTGCTAAGTCTGAGGACCAACGTGGAGGCCAGTGCAGCTGGAGGGGTGGGAGCGAGGCGGGGTCAAGGGAGGAGAGTCAGAGAGGTTCCACGAAGGTCTGTGAGGTTGGCCCTGTGGGGCCCGGCAGACCCTGGCTCCTACTCTGAGATGAAGTCCTGGGAGTCTTTGGGCTGAGGGTGGCACAACATGACTGCTGTTTAAAAAGACCCCGGGCTGCCAGGCACTGTACAGAGAAGAGATTGGGAGAGCAGGGAGGCACTGTTGGAACACTCCAGGCGAGGTATGGCGGGGGCCTGGACCGGTGTGGAAGCCATGGAGGCAGACGACAGTAACTAGGTTTTAGGTGTATTTTAAAGGTACAGTCAACAATCTGCTGCAACCCTGTCTTCACTCGGCTGTCAGGACTCGCTTGGCTTTCCCCTTCCTCTCTGGCTCTTCTGTGGTCTCCCCTGCTGGGTCCTCTTCACCCTCGATCTCTATACAAAGAAGTTCCCTGGCTCGGTCCTTTGGCCTCTCCTCTGTCTACGCTCATTCCCTTAGGAACCTCATCGGTCAGGACGTGTCTGGGAGAAGAGGACCCGGTCATCCAAGTCTCTGGGGGCTTCCTAAATTCTGACTGGTCACCTGACTCCGGCACCCCGTACCTGCTCCATGGCGTACGATGAGCTAAAGGCCCCACTGCCGCTGCTGCTGGAGCTGGTGGAGGAGTCCGCGGAGCTGCCGGATGGGGTCCCGCTGCCCGAAGTCTTCACCGTGAGGATCTGTTCATCAGAAAAGCCCAGCTGGTGGAGGAGCTTTTGATCTTTATTCACGGTCAGCTGCAAAAAGTGGTTTCTTAATTACTGGCAGGAAGAGGAAGGCATTGACAGCAGGCTGAAGGGCCACAGAGTGTGGGTTTAAACCTACCAGACTATCGTTTGTAAATATCTGTATGTTGTCCACAGGTGAGCACAACTGCTTGGCTATCTTCCATCGCACGCTCCCTATGGTTTCATTACTGTGAGCCTGTACGACAAAATTAAACGCTGTTGGGAGTCTTTTGTTTACTTGTCCGTTTAAACAACTGCTAGTGAGCATGGATACGTACCAGGCACTGTTCCAGAAGCTGGGAACAGAACAGAGGGCCCACGGACAAAACTCCCTGCCCTGTAAGGCTTCCCTTCCGCAGTAATTCAATGTCCCGTCTTCCCACCCCCCATGCCTCGCCATCTCCTGTGAATCAAATCTCGAGTCCTTCTGCTGCTGCCGTCTCCACTCTTTCCCATTCTCTCTACACTCCCCTCACACCAGCCACCTTGCTTGTCACTCAGTGAGCCATGCAAGTCCCTCGCCAGGGCCTCAGTACCTGCTGCTCCCTTTGCTTGGAATGCTCTTCCGCAGAAACTATTTGTTGTCACTTCGTTCCATCTTTGTTCAGATGTCACCACCTCGGAGAGAACTTCCCTGCCCATTTGATGACATTTCACACATATGCGTTGGCTCTCTACCAAATTATTCTGCTTTATTCTTATTCTTTAGAACACTCATCACCACCTGATGCTATATTATACACTTATTCATGTGCCTCTGTACACCCATCAGTTCCCTTTCGCTGCAGGCCTTTAGTCTATATTTGTTTGCTAAACAGCTTGCAGAATAGTTCCCCGTGGAGCTATCCCACTCCACAGTGCTCTTGGGAAGGAAACAAGACAGTGTGAAAATGGCTACAGGGCTAACGTAAACCTACCTCTACAGTGAAGGTATCTTTGGTAGACTCATACGTGACGTTCAGAGTTAAAAGATGTCCATGAAATGAGGCACCATGAGGTAGAATAGTTCGTGGAACAGAGTAAAAATCCTTGAAAAAGATAGAAGTCAAACAAGTCAGATGCACAGCGTCACTGTTAAGTCTCCAACGTACACACCTAACACGAGTCTAACGATAGGATGATAAAGTTGCTTTAAAAAGAAGAGAGGCTTACCTCTATAGTGATCACATAGCGTTCTGCCAAAAGCAGCAGTCTCTCGATTATTACAAGTTTGGTGGATCTATAGATTAAAAAACTTTTTTTGAGCATATTTGAAATGAACTGAAGACTTGAACGTATTTGAAATAAGTCGCATGATTCCAGTCTGCTTCACCAAAACCACGCAGTTAGCCTCAGTGGCCGAAGGCTTAAATCTACAAAGACTAAACTTCCCCGTCACCCAGGGTGGGAGGCGGCTCAGCCACCTCACAGCCGTTGTGCACTGATGGAGCAAGGGAGGACAGGCAGGCCCCCTCCATGTTTCCTTTTCTGTCGTTTCCTTTCTGTCTTTTTACACAGTTGTTCCATAAATGAGGACCTGGGACTCCAGGCTTGTCTGTCCATCAATCCACCAAGAATGAACAACCAGTAGGTTTGAGTCTCATAATCTTACAACTAAAATATGCCACCTAATTCTGTAAACACATGGAATCTGACAAAGTTCTGAATTGGCTGAAAACCAGTAAGTGTACCACAAATAAGACTTGCTGTTCTAAATAGTTTAAGAATGAGGAGGAAGGAAGGACAAACAACTGTTTATCTGGTTTAAATGAACATTCTGTAGAGTTAAAACACACAAGTGTGGGGCGCCTGAGTGGCTCAGTCGATTAAGTGTCCAACTTCAGCTCAGGTCATGATCTCACGGTCTGTGGGTCTGAGCCCCGCTTTGGGCTCTGTGCTGACAGCTCAGAGCCTGGAGCCTGCTTCACATTCTGTTTCTCTCTCTCTGTGCCCCTCCCCTGCTCACACTCTGTCTCTCTCTTTCTCTTTTAAAAATAATTTAACATTAAAAAGAATTTAAAAAACACACACAAGTGTTAAGAATTATTATCCTATAGGTTTTCAAAGTGCTTGAGAAATCAACACTCATCAGGAGACAACCATCTCTGGAACAGGCAACATATAGCAAGGTTAAGTGCTAGCTTAACCCCTGAAAATGAGACCCGAGATCCCTTTTGGTCAGATTAGGGAATATTACTTATTATTTGAATTAACGAGACTCTAACGCCCAGCAGCTTATGTACTCACAGCTCCATATTTGATTCTAAAGACAACATTATGTGTGTTAACATCAAGAGATGGAAATCCAAATGTCCTTAATTTAAACATGTGCTCTCCCAGAAAAGAAAGTCTAGGCATTTCAAACAGGCATCTTTCTAAATCTGAAAAGAGGTACTAACACTTTCTAACAATTGGTCTGGTTGGCTGATTAGCAGTACTGAAAATTCTACTTTAAAAAGAGTTTGTTAAATACACTGTAATAGTACCGTTAAATATATTTAACAGAGTTCTAAATTCTTTCAGGCTATGGGCAAGAACTAGAATTTGATATTCAGGTGGGGAAGCTTTAGGAATATCTAAATGCTATAGTAAGAGAATTATTTAAAAAAAAATTTTTTTTTTTAACATTTACTTATTTTTGAGAAACAGAGTGAGACAAAGCGTGAGCAGGGGAGGGGCAGAGAGAGAAGGAGACACAGAATCTAAAGCAGGTCCAGGCTCTGAGCTGTCAGCACAGAGCCCGATGCGGGGCTCAAACTCATGAACCATGAGATCATGACCTGAGCTGAAGTCGGATGCTCAACCGACTGAGCCACCAGGTGCCCCTATAATAAGTGAATTATTGAGTGAACTACCTTAATTGTGCCTCAATAATGCATTAAATCTCAGACAATATTGCAGACCACTGTAGAGATGAGAGAATAACTCTCCCCCGTCTGCCACCAAAGGTGGAACTATGGTCACTGAGAAGTTCTCTCAAAACCAGTGAAATAAGAAACTATAATGTCATGGTTCAAATGCAACTTTGAAATTATACGCTCCTATGAACAGTGTTTGGAGTTTATAATAAGAACAGTTAAGAACTATCCTGTGGCTGTGCTCTGTAGTCAGTCAAATATGAAATGAAATGATTCAGAATAAAAAACAGTAAAAAGAGAAAAAAATAACGCACTTATTTAAAGATGTTGCAGTTTGGAAATCCCAATCCAATAGTTCAAAATTGGATTTCTATTCTGGTTTGTCACATAAATGAATCATTAAGGACCTAGGTCATAAAGATGAACCACATCTTACAAACATGTAACTAAAGACTCTTAATATGCATTTTTTAAAAGTTTATTTATTTTGAGAGAGTGAGTGAGCGAGCAGGGGAGTAGCAGAGAGAGGAGAGAGAATCCCAAGCAGGCTCCGCACTGGCAGCACAGAGCCTGATGCAGGGCTCGAACCCACGAACCATGAGATCATGAACTGAGCTGAAACCAAGAGTTGAACACTTAACCGACTGAGCCACCCAGGTACCCCTACTCTTAACATGCATTCTTAATGAGAGTCTATTTAAGATACACTTCCAACAATGTGGGAACGCAAAGGTCATGAGTTGAATCTATAATCACTTGCCGCCATTTTAACTGGGTTTTTTGGGTAAGATTTTATCTTTAAGTAATCTCTCTATATAACATGGGGCTTGAACTCATAACCCCGAGGTCAAGAGTGGCATGCTCTACTGAATGAGCCAGCAAGGCGCCCTGCTTTCTGGCATTAAAAAAAAAAAAGTCCAAGAGGGTTGAATTTTATTGGAGCCTCTCTAATATTAGTATCACTACACAGTACTCATTTAAAAAAAGATGACGAATGTGAGCAAGGCTATTGGTTTGATTCCTATTCTAAAGGGAGCCTTTAAAAACAAGAAGAACTGTAAATAAAGATAAATAACATGTACATACATAAAGTCATTCCGAGCAGAGAGAGACAATACGTGCACCCATCACTTAGAGGGCAGCAGAGCAGGCCTCGTTCTGAACACCTGCCAAGGTTTCCTGGGCATCAGTGATTGGGGGCTGCTTACTAAGAATAGAAGGCTCAGAAAACCTCACAGAAGCATCTGAGCTATGCTTCAGTCTAATGTTTCTGAATACTCACCTATGTTCCTCACTATATCAAAGAACTATAGCAAATACTGAACTCGGGTTTCACTGATAATATTTGAAAACGCTAAACAGGGCAATCTCACAGGAGACTTCAGCTCAAAGTTTGAACACAAATATCTGGGGGTTAAGTTCTTGTTAAAAGTTATTTTGAAAACTAATTTTAAGGAAATAATATTTTAACTATGATGTTATTATAATGCACAATTTTAATTAATCATTACCCTCTGTCTCATTTTGCGCGTGCTGTTAAGTGCCCTGGATTTGGGCACCAGGAGACAGGTTATGTCTCAGTAAGCACATACTTCAAACTTGAAAAATTACTCTTCACACAACGAGTGTATCTTTAGTCTGTTGTAAAGAGTAGCTTACTCCTATTTACACAGAGTCAAAGTGAAAGAATTCAAATTTTTTAAAAAAGTAACAAAACAACAAAAGTTGCAGTAGGCACAGGGTTGGGGCAGACCACTACTTGGTTCTGGTGACAATGACCTACGGATCTTCGGAAAAAAATGCAGATCTGGGACGTATGACGGGAACACGCAATTTCTCAGGATACGACTCTCTGCAAAAACTATGATACAGAATGAGGAAAATCAACCAAAAAAGAAGCCAGTTGTTTTTCCAAACAGGTACGTGTGTATTTACGCATCGTGTGAGTACGTGCTGTAATTTCTGCACACTTACCTATATGGAGACTGAACGGATGTTGCTACGGTTGGCATAGCAGTTGCCGTAAGCATTTTTGTTGCTCTGGTCACTGCATGCGTCAGAGTGGGGCCACCAAGTGCTGAGCTGGCCGCCTGTGAAACATGAAACCATCATTCTATTATCAGGGTTTCTCAAACCTCGGGCCGATTGCTATCTTGGGCTGGATGGACACTTTTTGTTGTTAGAGGGCTGTCCCGGGCTTTGCAGGATGTTTAGCCACATCTCTGATTTCTAGTCACTACCCACCTACTGCTACCAGAAAGGTCTCCAGACATTGCCAAATGCTCTCTGGGAGGCAAAATAACCCCTGGCTGAGAACTACTGTTCTACATATGTTAATACTTAAACAGTACCTCATTTAATTAAGGTACTTGAATACTTTAAGTGGCTTTTTATGATGACAGATTTGGGTGAAGTCACAGATTTGGGTGAAGAACTATGAAAATCCTGCACAGATTCAAGCACGTATTCGTCATCACGAGGTTTAACTTCTTGACCTTTGGGGGCAGTAGCATTACATTTCTGGAATAGGTAAAAAACTTAAACACAACTTAAGAACAGAAATGACTGTTTAACGCTTTAACCATCATGCTGGAGCCAAGGCACTGGAAATGTATGTGAGATAGTATCACACAGCAGGCTTCTAATGGACAAAGGCAACCAATACCACCTACTATGGCCTTTAATAGCATCTAAGATATAATCGCAGCTGAAACATGGGCAAGGGTGGGAAAAAGAAGCTCTTGCATAAAATCCCTGGGCAGAGAAGGAAAAAGGGGAGAAGAATCTACTAGAAATGTGGAATGTCAAGTAGGCCCGTTTTCTGAAGACAGTTCCCATACCCCAAAAGGGGGGGCGGGTGCAGTGGGGAGGAGACGTGGTGGAAAGAGAAGCAAAGCTTCCCTACGGAGGACATTTCTGTACTGGGGGAATCCAGGCAAATGTCTGTTCCCTCTGTGACAATACAATACGGCTGACAAATTCTTCGACAGAATCCAGCCACAAATATCAACATGACACATGATCTCAAACAGAAGATTATAAAAGGAAAAATGTCAAAGCATTTATTTCAGAAACATGTTAAATAAAATTTGCCACTCACTTCTAATCTCGTGTAACAATCAGCAATAAATTTCTTATGTAACGATACGGAATCCTAAAAGTAAGAGGTACATGGAAATTAAAATTAGTCCGACATTTAATTGCAATCATTATTAATGAGAAAACATCAAAATAAAAAAGCCAATTTTCAGGCATGCCAAAGGTCAGAACTTTTATATATATATATATATATATATATATAATTTTCTGTTTTGTGTGTAAGTACCTTCTGTCCTTTGATACCCACCTTCTTCAATCTGGGATTTAGATTAATGTAACTATAGTTTATGATTAACTGAATAGCTTCATTAGCAATTTCTTCATCAGGTGATTCCATGGCTATTTTCCAAATGAAATCCATTCCTATCAATTCCAGCTTTTCTACATACTGTTCAAAAGAAAAAAATCATACAGCACACCAAGGTCACAAAATTACAATTATTTTCTGTTATATCATTAAGTCCACACCTTTCAGTTCAATATGCATTAAGGCTGCGAAAGCCAAGCTACCTATGAGAGCACTACTGTACTGTATTTTAAATCAAAAACAACTAACCACAGAAACACTGGGCTATGTCCATGGCAACCAGGGGAGATATGGAGAGTTTTCTCCAGATGTTCCTAAACGCAAGCTGGAAATCTACCCAAGCAGGTTACAGAAATAGAAATAGCACAGGAGTGAAGGAGCACCAGCTTCAGGAGCTTGTCCTCAAAAGGAAACAGAGCCAGGCTAGAAGTGGTTAATAATCCTTAAGGCTCAATCGGGTCTTCCCAAAGCTCAGTTCAAACGGCGGGATCCAAGCTTACAAGATCTTGTAAAAATTCGTACCATCCACGAAGCCAGGCCTTGAATCAAAAGAGGTCTTAAAAAAGACCATTATTTACTGCCTTTCTTTTTTTAAGGTTCACATGTATATATAAACATAAGTTGCATACATTTGACAGATCCTCACATTCTCCTGCTTCACTGTCTGTTCCTAAAGTTTCCTCCTCAAATCCCTGTCGCTGTGATGAACCAAAGATTCATCTTCAGAATGAAAGATGTTACTTTTTTTTAAATCTTTTATTTATTTTTTGAGAGAGAGACAGAGTGTGAGCAGGGGAGGAGCAGAGAGAGAGGGAGACACAGAATCTGAAGTGGACTCCAGGCCCTGAGCTGTCAGCACAGAGCCTGATGCGGGGCTCGAACTCACAAACCGTGAGATCATGACCTGAGCCGAAGTCGGACGCTCAACCGACTGAGCCACCCAGGCGCCCCAAGATGTTGTTATTTTTTAGGAACACATCCATTACTGGATCTGAGGAGCTGGAAGCCTCGATAAAACTATCCCTGTCCTGCATTCACCTAGCCACAGGAGGCTGCTGGCTGCCCTGGGTCAGCAAGAAGCACGGAGGGATGAGAAGTCAACTCTGTTCTCCCGGGCAGTTAGCGAGGTGTCGCTGTGCCAGAAAGGGAGCCTCCGTTACGCTCTAAGAGAAGCTCTGTCATCAAAGCAAAAGACGCAGTTGAGGCGATGCCCATTCTTTAAAAAAGGTCGTGTTTTCTCTCAATTAGAACACCTTTTTTGCCATGTTTTACTAGACTATCCAAATTATCCAGATTTTGGAAGAAGGTACTTACCAACTGAGCTCCTTGTCGTTTCAATCGATGATCACAAAGATTCACATTTTCAAAAAAAGTCTTAAATAAGTTAAACCCTGAAATTACAGAAGGTCAGATAAATTCATGCACTCTAAGTAACACAGATAACCAAGGAAGAGACTCAAAGTATATCAAGAGCCAAAACTGTAAAACTCTTGGGACACAACAGACATAAATCTTCAAGACCTCTGATTAGGCAACGGTTTGTCAGACATGGTACCAAAAGCACGAGCAGCAAAATAAAAAGTAGGTAAGTTGAACCTCATCAAAATTAGGGGCTCTTGTGCTTCAAAGGACTATGAGAGAGTGAAAAGACCACCCACTGAACGGGACAAAATATATGCAGAGTGTCTTTCGGATGAGGCGCCACTAGGCAGAATATATAAAGAAGTCTCACAACTCCACAATAAAAAGACCAACAGCCCAATTCATGACGGGCAAAAGGTCCGAACAGACATTTCTCCAAAGAATATATACAAACAGTCAATAAACACATGAAGAGATGCTCAATATCCTTAGTCATCAGGGAAATGCAGACCAAACCACGAGATAACACTTCACACACACCAGGACGGCTAGAATAAAGACGACAGACAGTAACGAGGATTGGTGAAGATGTGACGAAACTGAAACCCTCAGATGTTGCTGGTAGGATTATAAAACGGTGCAGCCACTTTGCAAAATAGTCTGACAGTTCTTCAAAATGTTAATTATATGATTCAATTCCACTCCTAAGAGAAATGAAAACTAACGTCCACACAGAAACTTGTACATGAATGCTTACAGCGGTGTTATTAGTAATAGCCAAAAGTGATTAACACTTCAGTGTCCATCACTGATGAATGGATAAATAAAATGTGGTATATTCAAACAATGAAATATTATTCAGCCATAAAATAGAATGATACTAATATGTGCTACCATTTGACAACTGAAATGGTAAGGCCATATAATTTAAAGTGAATCACGAGATACTACTCACATAAAAAGGAATTAATCTGTGTATATAAACACAGGTATATACAGATATGTCTTTATACGCATAAAGAAAAGTCCAGAAGGATAATCCAGACTGCTTAATTGCTTCTGAGAAGTGGGCTTACAGGGAAAGGAAAGAATCACATTTCTTAAAGAACTGAGAAAAAAAGACTTGAAGTTTTCTTCCTACCATTCATGGTGATTTCATATGACTCCAATTTAAGAATTTTCTCCTTGAAAAGCTGCTGCTGAACGTCACTCTCGAGATCATGTTGGCCTTTTGTAAACCATTCAAAACACATCTGTGGATTAAGACAAACGTTACCCTATAACTAAAATTCATGTTAGGCAAATACTTATTCCAAAGTGGGAGACAGAAGATAGGCTACGTTCAATGCTTCAAAAATTTGTATTACCAGGGACAACGGAAACGCCTGGAACACCAGAGCCAAATAAAGCAGTTCCTAGCAGCCTTTCCCTCAGATAATGAAAATATACACTCCTCCTGTTCAATGAAGGTTAGACTTGGGCTTGCCCACTAACGTTTATTCATAAGCCTTGTTGTGTGCCAGCCGCTGTGCTGGGCACGGGCATTTATTCAGTCCTTTCAATGATCCTAGGAAGTAGTTACAACTCTGTAAACGGAGATGAGCACACAATTCATAGTTACAATACGCCAAGTCAGGTGTTCTGCTCCTGGCTTAATCTATTTTCAGCTGTTTAATTATAGTCGGAAAAAAATCTGTCTGGGCATTTATTCTTCTTTGTGTTTAGAATACAACAAAGAAGTTTGTGTTTGTGTTTCTGCCGTACAACATCATTCCAGGAACTCAAAGTTCTTGGTTGGTAACTTGAAATTAGTTCCATGGGAGGGAGAAAAATTATAAGACATACTGAGAATTCTTCAGCTGTGCTCTTTCGGCTCAATTTGGTTTTGTCCAGAATGGTATAAAAATTACCGAACTCACACGTTTATGTCATAGATATGTATCATATAATGTATTTTTTCAGCACTTACAGCTCCTGGCCGATTAGCATAAATGTGTGCTTAGCAAATTGAGAAGCATTTAAAAAATTTTTTTTATGTTTATTTATTTTTGAGACAGAGAGAGACAGAGCATGAACGGGGGAGGGTCAGAGAGTGGGAAACACAGAATCCGAAACAGGCTCCAGGCTCTGAGCGGTCAGCACAGAGCCCGACGCGGGGCTCGAACCCACGGACCGCGAGATCGTGACCTGAGCTGAAGTCGGACGCTCAACCGACAGAGCCACCCAGGCGCCCCTTGAGAAGCATTTAGAATCGACGATGTGAGACCCATAAAAAAGGTAAACTACAGAAGCCCCACTTCTGCCTTATTTTAGCCACACTACCATCTTCTTACCTCTCGATCCAATTCACAAACATCCTGGCCAGTCACAAGACACTCCCAGATTTCCTTGGCACGATTCCAACCCAGATACAGAGTGGCTTCTTGCAAGAAAAATGCTAGAAATTTTAGATGGGCCTCTAAATACTGCAAAAAGAAGTAATGCTAATTAGTTAACTCCAGGCATTCCTGCGCAAAAGCAAAATTAAAACAAACTTTTTAAAAATTAAAACAAGAATTCTACCTCACGCTTGCACATATAATTTAGGGTGAAATAAAGGTGAGACATCTGTTAACAGCACGATACAGTGGAAACTACTTCAAGTCTGTTACAACTTCTAGTCAAGTTGGATGGCAGTAAAATATCATCTCCGTAACCTCATACTGAAATACCGCAAACACTGGTTAAGTTTTTTTTTCTAATTTTTAAAAACAATATTACTAATCAACTGATTTGAAAAACGAAAGCAATTCTCCACAGCACAGACCATTATCATTTCATGTGAAAGGCAGAGGAAACATGGTAATCTTTATCACTTTATCGTATGCAGTTCTAAGGTGATTTGCTGAATGGTTCGCCCACAAATAACAACTTCCTAAACTGTTACTGTAAAATGGTTATAGTCAAAACATAAAACTGCTCCATCGCTACAAAGAAACCTCATGCCACCTCTTTAGAGCGACACCGTACCAGTATCACGTTTATAGTTCGCGCGCAAATAGCCAAACGGATGCTGTAAAGCACGACACGAAAGCACAGCTCCGGATACCTCCCGGTAAGTGTATCGGCCATCCACCAGCGTGGAACCAGTCAAGCCTCCGGGTCCAGCCACAGCGGCTGCAAGTCGATGACAAGCTATCAAACTTCCGGTCACCAACTTCACGATTTCAAAATTTTTCTTCAAGTCTTGAATGATGCTCTTGGCAAAAAACAACAAAAAGGAAAATGGCATGAGAATCTGCAGTCATTTTGTGAGTTTAGCAGAAGCTTCCGCTTCAGCACGTAGCCCTAGTGAGGGACTGCAAATCCAAGGATTGCTTCACTGAGGATTCATTCCCTACACAAAAGCAAACAAAATCATCTAGTATGTGCACTTACTAGGGAACTCATAAACTTTTCTGCTAACGTTTTGCTTCTAGAGACATTCTCTCTTTTGTTTTTAAAAGACGGATTTCAGAAAAGAATCTTTTTGCTTCTTGCGTACTTTTCAGGTCTTTCCTCCCAAGTCTCGTACACTGAAGGAGCTCTGGGTCCTTTAAACAATCTCATCTTCCTGAGATCAAATGTCTTTAAATCTTTTCGAACACAGTTCTGAAATACCATTCAGCCTTTTAAAAACTGGCATAATCATGTCAACCAATTAAGGAAATAAAAAGGAAATGAATCAAGGATGTTGCAAAAGAAGAGCTCTTGTAGAAATGAGAGCAGAATGATGTTTGAACTCAAGATTATTAAAGAATATAAATGATAATCATCAAGATGTAAAATAGAGACTTTACAACTCAGCAATTTTATTTACGTTTTGTTATTAGAGAAGTTGTGTAAGTAAGCAGAATCGTATGCTGATCAAATATAGCTGCTCTCTTACCTTGTCTTGCTTTTGATAGGTCTGTTTTATAAACGAGCGGGTGATCTCGTGGAGCTGACGCAAGGCTGGCACCACCCATACAAACTGGGGATTATTAAGCTGAGACGACTAGAGTTAAAAAGAAGTTACATTAGTTACATCTAGAAATGAATGGCAGGCAAAATTTACTAGCTATAAAAATTTCCCAAGTCGATTAGGTTTGATGCTATACATTCTATTATTTTCCTGTCCACACTGCTCATTTACAGCTCATCTCCATGCACTCATAAGTCAGTCTTCCACTTCTTATTCTGCATGCAATTTCCTAAGGCCAAGAACTGCAAACAGGAGTGGATGTGAAGTGACAGTAAATGTATAGGGTACATCAGCAAAAAACAGACGACAAGGGATTAGCAATTTCAGAGGATAGATTAAGTAGCACAGGCTGCTAGGACATGTTGACATGATCAAATGAACTGACGGGCAAAGTTTAACTTGGATGATACTGGACTGGCTGGTGAGGAAAATGATATAGAAATGTGATTTTCTACAATTATATGATTAAGATACCAATGATATGATCAAGACACTGATAGTGGTCTATATATTCAAGAAAATACTCATGACCTGCTTATATCTCCTAGTTAAAACAATTTTGCAAGAGAGAATTCAATTTTTATTAATTATTACAGCCACTTTACATTTGTACTTTGTATTTTTCAGAAACACTTTCAAATGTTATTTCTGAAACTGGTACAGGACAATCCAGATCTTCGTACTATGTATCTGAAAAGTCTGATGTTCGTGAAATAATCTTTAAAAACAGAACTGCTCTCTAACATAGAACAACTTTCAAATTAAGAGATCTGTAAAATTTGGAAGGCTGTCAGTTTAACACTATTCATCAAATTATCGATTAAGTGTCTAAAAAACTGAGTACAATAAGTTTTAGGTCCTTAGCCTTTATTTTCAAGGCTGAATTTTGCTTTCGTTTTTAAAGCCTTCTTGCTTCTTCACGTCTTTCAGTAACATGAAGACCTTTATGGGGCAGAAAACACTTCTGAAAAAACCTACTTTCTGTCTTTGGCAGAAAAACAGCATACTACTGAATGTGTAAACGAGAGCGAGCTATTGCCCAAAGCAAGACTGGTCTTCTTGGAGATCAGCCAACCAATCGCAAATACCGTATTTCCTGGATTCTAAGATACAGGTTTTATAAATTTCAACATTTCTGAAATTGACACTGTTTACAATTTTGTCAAAAGTAACTTAGCAGCCACTGGGGGGGAGAAAGTTTTGACACGGCTGTCCTTACCTGCGTACGTGCACCCTTAGCTGTATATGAAATGTATCTACTTGTGCGTCTACCCGTCATTTTAGTTGCGACCTCATATATGTAGCACCAAACAAGGATGGCTTCTTAACTTGAATTTAGATCACAAATTTGTTACTTAAACTGTCAAAGAGATGACACTACGATGTAACAGGATTAGCCTGCCGTGTGTGTCAACTCAAAAGCAAAGAAATCCTGCCAGTGGTCTCAGTCTCAAAGCCAGGAGAATTTGGTGTGACAGACTCATACCCTGTGAAGGGCCGTGTCACCCACCACTAAATGTCTCTGTCCAAAGGTTGCACCCAAAATGCAAGAGAAGCTGTTTATCTTGTAGTATACACAACTTGACTCAGTTAAGGAAAAAAGCAGCTTGAGTTTTACAAAAAAGGACAAGGACACAAAATTCCATAGTCTTTAACATGCCTCGAAAGGATACAGTCATTCTTACGGAGGTCAAAGTCACTACCAGATAATGAAAAGCACTGTGCCAGTGAAGCCATACAGACTGGTCAGAAAGAGGCTTAGATGCAAACTCTTGAGTGTGACTTTAAACTAAAGAATGGTAAAACTAAAATGTAGCTTCTTTTTTCCTTCTCTGCAACTTACTAAATCTGTGATGCAGGTTGCAGTCACTGGCATCTTAGAATCAGAGAAATAAGGTATATATTAAAGGCCAACTGTTTGCAAGACCACCTACGTATTTGTGCTAAAACAGAAGAGTTGCAAAATGACAAAGATTAAAACCCTAAGGCTTAAGTCCAAACTCATACCTACCAAAAGGATTATAAACATGAGGATATAAATATGAACCCTCTAGCAAATAATCAGATATATTAAAAAGCAGTATTAGGACGATTTCAGTTAATTATGGTGAGAATATTTTTATTTAACATAGAAAATCATCCTTTGAAAGTAGCTCACCATCCAATAAAATTCAGGAAATCAAATAAAATTGGAATTTAAAAAGTATTTCTGATATGGCCTTTCTAAAGTTTAGCAAACAGGAAAGATGTTATTTATTCCATCATATCCACGACACGATGTTGCTCAGTTACAAGAAAAATTTAAATTATTTTTCTCCGCTTACCAAAAGGGCAAGAGACTACGGTGAACAATTAAAATGAGCACGTTTGATAATGCCTGGTAATGGAGCTGAGATTTCGTAAGTAGGCGGTAACGGGATGTCCAAATTAGACCTCAATATCAGATGAAGCCTTCAAGGTCAATTGGTATAGCCTGCAAACCTATGCCTAAATCCTCAGTCACTCTGGTTTAACGACTAGTCTCCTAGTGCTTCCCGTGATGAGGAGACAGTGCATTCTACCGCCGACTTCTCACGGAAAGTTCACTGCTCTCTCATATTGAAACAGGCCTCCCGCGACCTCTTGGGAGACATCAAAAGTCGGTGGGATCAAACTTCTCTATCACAATCTAAGTCTCTGAAGAACACTTTCATATTCTTTCTTGAATTCTCTTCTCAAAGCTGAACATCCCCCCTTTCTCATCTGTCTTCTTTTTCCAGACCTAGCCATTTACCCTAGATTCAAAGCACACATTTTTGCATGGGAGGACGTTTTTAAAAAAGTATTTCCTCCTGTGCTAACCACATCACTGTGAGGCTGTACTGAGGACATCTTGCTACTTTTGCTTTGAATTATGTGCTTTGGCAAGTAGAGGCCACTCCACTCTGGGTAAGTAACGATTTTAGTGTCCTCACAGGGTGAAGGGGCGGAATAAGAGGAAGGGGCGGGCATCCACCTAGAAGCTGCCAGGCACTGTGCTGGGGGGCAGGGGTGGTGCTGAAGAGAATGACTTAGGGAATACCCAAACACTGCTACTTGAGTAAAAACGACTTTTTTGGCTTAGTGATTTTTTTTTTTTTTTTTTGGATGCGTACATTTAAATTTTTAATTGAAGGGAAAAAAGGAGTGAAATAAGAGGGAGAGGGTTGGGGGTAAACAGTGGAAGGTATAAAGGAAGCAAAGGAAAGAGGACCAAGGGAGCCAAGGGTAGGTATCCTGGCAGAATCTACAGAAATAAAGTTAAGAAATAAGGGTCGGAATTTCCGAACACAACAGTGGAATCTGGGAATTTTAAAAGTGTCAAAAGCAGAGGGAAGGGGAATCAGTTGGGGGAACAGAGGTAGCTGAGGGTGGGAGGGGAGTAAGAGGTGGGTGATCTTGTCTTACCCTTTGCTTAGTTTCTGTGTAGCCTGGCAGGGAGACATAATCCCCAGTCAGCCCACCTTGCTGCCTGGCAGGAAAGGGCATAGCATAGAAAAACACCTTTAGTGGCAGGATATAACTCACCCCCCTGCCTGGAGCCAGATCCAGGGGGCTCTGATCTTCCCGCTGCCCCCCTCAGCCATGTGTACTTTCAGAGCGAATGTGCGAGAGCACTCAGTCCACTGAAAAGTGCTATGTAAACGCAAGGTATTATTTGGAATGAAATCATGGTACATGAGAATTTCTTTAACTGGGAGCAGTGGGAAATAAAAACGGAAGGGCACTCCTTTCAAGTCTCCCAAAATGACTCCAAAAATCGCCACGTGACTTGAGCTTTGTTATAAAACAACAGGCATGAATGAAGTGACCGCAAAGAGGGGCAACAAAGAGGCACCGACGCTACGACTAGAAGAGCGAAGTCATGCTGAGCCACGGCGAGGAAGGAGCAGGCGGCGGGAAAGGGGTGCTGGGTTCAAAAGCCATTTCCCTGGAGGCAGGAAAAAGTCCCTTGAGCTGGGACCCTCAGATTTATAAAGAAATGTATCTGCTGCTGAGAAGACAAGACTGTTTGTCTACAGATACCTTTTCGTCTTGCTATTACTACTGCTAGGGAAGGGTCTAAACTCCTTACACAACTCACTCTGGATGAGGGTCAACTGCAAAGACAGAGACTGCAACAAAGTATCTGAATCGCTAAACTGAGAGAACTTGAAAAATTCCCACTGTATCTGAGAGCGAGAGCAATGTTGCTGAATTAAAGGAACAATTCCTTAAAACCTGAGCATCATCAACTCCAGTTTGTGAGTGACTTTTTGAAAATCTCTAAGGCTAGGTTATATGTAGAAAATTCACCTGATCACATTTCGGCATCAGAAATCTAAAACACAAAGTTCTTACGTGTCCCTAACTAAACTTTATGACCAAATATAACATAATAAAAGCTCACTGAATCACCATGGCCTCTTAACAAGAGCTAAGAGTCTCTGAATATACCAATGAAAATTAGCAGTATTCAAGAACCTTTAAAGAAACACTTATTAATGAAAGCCAAGAAAAATGTTTAGCCAATGAAATTACTAAGCCACATTCACCAAAACCTTTTTTTATGTTACAATAAAACGAAATCCCTCCTGTTATGAGGCTTTCCATTTGGTCTGGGCAACCCAAGGGCCTCGGCTAGAGGAGGGCACTGCTTTGGTGGGGCAGGCGTGGGGGGGTGGGGGTCCTGCCGCAACAGGGGAGGTCGCTCCAATGAGCCGCCCCAAGATCAGCCCTCTGGAGCACAGACTGGATGTCTAAGCACTGCAGGGACGGGAGAGCTACAGTCATCACTGCTTGCTCTGCTAACCATGCTTTCAAAGGGCAGCCCCTAGGTGCCCAGCAGGCTGGAGGGCAGAGCCCTGAGGCAAAGGGCTCCCAGAGCAGTGGCCCCATTGGCTGTCACCGCCTACGCCCGCCTCCTAGTATTGGGTCCTAGCAGCAAGAGTCACCAAGGAATCACTTTATGAACACCTCTGAACTAGGCACCCGAAAAACTACTATGTGCCAGCACTGAATGAACCTCCTTCTTCCCTTCTCTTTCTTACTCCATGAACAGTGCTCCACTTCTCCCTCATGGCAGAAAAATGGGCATGGTATTTATGCAGAGTCCATTGGACTCACGAAAATGGTGCACACTTCGCATTTAGTTTACAAAAGAAGGAACTAAGTTAAAGGTCTTATAATTTTATGAAAATAATAAAACTACCCTGTGAATGTGACCTTGGATTTGTGAATAGACGGCAGTTTCCGAGCATTACTCAAAGAAACATCAAAACACTTATTAAAAGAAATTATTGAATTAGTATACCTTTTGGGCGGTTCCATGTGAAAAGTCTTACCTTGAATCCGTCCTTCTTGTTTTTTTCCAAACCTGACCACTCTCCGGGCTGAAATGAATTTTAAGAGAAATGTAAGTGGCTTGGTAAAAGTAGTACCTACAATTGCCAAATCTTGGACTCTAAGGTAAGAGTTTCCAGGTCGCACATTTGATTTACATAATAGGCTAAGAAAATCATTGGGTCCTAATTACTCAGACAATGCTATTGATGCTCTGACTACAAAAGGAGGTCGAAGGTAAGACCAACCCTTTTAATATCTTCTATGCACTTAATGATGTAGCTTCTCTTGATTGCTTCCTTCACCGCGTATGCGTCACTCAGGATTGTCAGGTGCTCCTCCAGGGCTTGCTGGATAAGGCTACTGGGCAGGGTCGGAAGATGGGCCAGTTCCCAGAGTACATCTAACACCTACAATAACACCACACAAGATGAGCCCACACACGCACGAACAACCGCATAAAGTATGTGGAGCTGGAAAGATTAATTTCATCCTCCTGCCTTTCCAGACGTGGTCTCAAAGCGAGCTTCCCGGCCTATTCGTCCAATCAGGCTCAACAGCTTCTGTCTTACTCTATCGCTTTCCGTCTCCCAGCTCTGCGGAAGGGAAAAGGCAAGACAATCCAATTGTATCAAACCGGCAAAATATGCAGAAAGTTTACACCTGAGCTAGAAAGGTTCGCTAAAGCAAGAAGAGTGTATGTTTAGATGCTTCCAGCTTAGAGGGGGAAGCTTCTTTTAGAAAAAACTTAAAAAGCTAGCACGTTTGACTGGACACGTACCTTCTGAATGAGAACAAACAAATGATTAAGCTGATCTGAATTAAATTTGACAGCTGCTGCAGCAATAATAGTATGGATGTTCTCGATCACAGTAGATGATTGTCCCGACTGGAAAAGGAAACATGGGGGGCAAGTTAAGTCCTGGAACTTGGAAAAAACCTCAGCCTCCCATCCCCCACCCATTCCCCCCTCCTGCAACTGACAGAAGAGGAAAGCAAAGCAGCAATAAAGATAAACTGATTCCAGTTTCATTGGCATTCCCTTGCATGAGAATACTGGCAAAACTAAAGGAAGCGACCCTTGTTAATGGCCATCGGTTGGCCTTGGTTAAATTCCTAGCAGTATTAAATCTTTCAGTTAAGTGCTCAATCTGACATATTCTGACATATTCACTTCAACGGGAGTGCAAAGTATTTTCGACTGGCAAATAAAGATTCAAATTGATTTCAGGACTTTGCATTCACTTCCAGCTGAGGGGAGTCTCTACCTCGTTTTCTATTTTGCTCATAGATACATTGTAACTTCAATGAATAGTTATTTATTCCTTGGGCAGTAAGTTTCTGCTTCAGAGATGTAGGTCCTGTGGCTGTCCTTATGGTTGAAACTCACTTTATGACCTCAACCATGACTCCATCATGCCTCACTGCTCACCATGTGGAGGACTTGAAAGGCAGGGACTTTTTTAGAGTCAATTCCACGAGAATTTTCCAGTATGTGCCATATACGAACATTCACCACATGCAGTAGGGATATACATTGTATCCATCATGATCTCTAATCTTTAGCCTTATGTGGACTCACAACTTACACTCACGACATTCTGTGAGGGTATTCAATCAACGAAAGCGGACATGGGAAGTAAGATCTGTAGGACCCAGGATGGTTTTCTGTCAGTCCTGTACCTGCCAATCACATTTCCTCTACTAGCTATGCTCCTGCTAGGTCCTGCCCAGGGGAGGCACTGCGGGCAGATGACAAGGCAGGGGGAAGAAAGAGGCACTGCTCTGTGCTCAGGGACTGGACGCAGGTGCTGGCCCTGGCAGCAGCACGGGCTTCCAGGAGCCCTGCTGGGGGTGCCAGGCTCAAGGGCAATCCCAGCATTTGCAGTGAAAGCATCTCCAAAAGCAGATTCCTTTCCTTGCACTTTGTATGCCCTTTCCCCACTCCGCTCCCCCAGCATTCCTGCTTCTCTCTTTTGCTCTTCCCCCCTAGCAACACCTTTGTCAACAACCCCCAGTATCCAGTTCCCTCTGAGACACCTAGCGAGGCTTCTGTTTCCTGACCAGGTTCTGACTGATACGGTGTCTAAGAGGGTACAGGTGAGGTGAGCTCCGGGCCTCTTTCTGGCTGGGCAACTAGATGAAGGCTAACACCATTACTGAAACAGACCGAAAAAGGACTAGGTACTGACATACTGGATTTGAGATGCCTACAAGATGGCATGCATGAAGGCACAAGAGTTATATATACATTTACATACACTGCACTGGAGGGCCAAGAAGAGGTATGGATTAGGGACCGAATTCTGAGTCAGCAGCATCCAAAAGCAGTCAAAGCCACAGGAGTGGAGGAAACTGCCTAATGGAAGATTATACACTGAGGAAAGGGCTAAGGCTTGAAAGAAACTAACATTTACAAAGTAGAAGAAAATAAGTTAGTAAAGGAGACTTGAAGAGGGTGCCAGAAAAGTGGGAGGAAAATGAGTCAAATGGATATTAACAGAGCGAAGGAAAAAGAAAATGAAGGGTGTGGCTGATTCTGTCACAGCTGCTGAGGGTCCGGGTAAGCTGAGGTCTGTAAACTCAGTGTTACTTTCATCCTCATTTACCAGAACTGAACAGGAAACACCTATCCATGAACATAGATAAGCAAACACAGTGAAAAGAACAGGACACTGACACACAAAAGACATACAATTCCCAACTGCTGTGTGGCCTGTGGTAAAGCTTTTCATTTTTTTCAATCTGAGACATGAGAAGACTAGACTAGCTGGGTAGTTTTACATCTTCTGGGTAGTGCAATCCTTTTGCACATATGCAATCTTAGCAGAAGCCCTGAACTGCAAACCAGATTGGAGCAGCTCCGCTTTGACTAAAGCAGGATACAAGATCCATTTCCCTGCTTGTTCACCACTCTCCTTCCCTCTCCTTCTGACAGAAATGTCAGAAAAAGGCAAAAATAATTCTGATCAACTTACCTGTATCTTCCAAATTTTAGTAAGTTCATCTAAAGACAATTTACTGCCCAAGAGTTCAATAATCCCCTTTATACGATCACAGTATTGTGCTTGGTCTATGTTGCCTAAGGGAAGAAACACCCAAGAGGCAGACAGATTCAGTGAACATTGACTTTCTAAATACGATTCTATTAATTCAAAGCAATATTAACTCGCTACCAGATTTAAAGGCTAATACAGTCAAAACAACATTTTCACACCTTTCTTTGATATAAAAATACATCACTTACAACTACGTGTTAAGAAATATAAATATATGTTTTTAAAAAGCAACTTACCTTCCAGTGCAATGGACAGAACTGAGTTTTCAACCAGCCAATCTAACAATCTGTCTGTATCTATAGCATTCTTCACAGATTTGGATAAAGTGCTATCTTCTATTAGTTTGGTTACCTAAGAAGACAGGATTATTGTGACAGAATCCAGCACAAATACGCACAATCAAAATCTTCATATATAGGTATACATACCCTGTGACTTTTACGGTGTTGCAATGTGGTCTGATAGTTAGCCAAAATGTATCAAAGGCCAGTTACTATAATAAGTTAACAGACTACTTATTCCTGATGTCTCTTTAAAAAGAACGTGGAGCCGGGGCACCTGGGTGGCTCAGTCAGTTGAGCATCTGACTTCAGCTCAGGTCATGATCTCATAGTTCATGAGTTCGAGCCCCACATGGGGCTCTGTGCTGACAGCTCAGAGCCTGGAGCCTGCTTTGAATTGTGTGTGTCTCTCTCTCTCTCCACCCTTCCCCCACTCGTGCTCTGTCTCTCTCTTTCTCAAAAATAAATAAAAATATTAAAAAAAAAAAAAAAAAAAGAATGTGGAGCCAACAAGGGCACTCTCTGGGCAATTTCACAAAAACACTAAATATTTCCAAAAATTTCAGAGAATGAATTTTGAATGTAACACATGTAGAAAGATCGCGTTAACAATGACGAACACAGATACCATTTTATATATAATCACTGTTACCTCTTTTTTGTATGATTACAAGAAATTATTCTGCTTCATTTCTCAACATTCTGATATTAATGACCCCAAGTTTTGGCAGAACTTAAAGCGTCTGTGCTTTAAGTCTTCTACAAACAAATACAAAACTTACTTCTTTGAGGGAATTCATTTTAGCGCTAAAATGTGGCGACTTCAGCATGCGCAGTAGGATGTCTAATCGAAGGTCATCCACCACGGTCACCAAATCCGGCTGGAAGCGCATGCAGAGTAACTTGATGGCAGACAAGAGCTCGGGGATGCTAACCAATCTCTTTTATTCAAAGCACACACAAACAGAAAAGGAGCCATGAGAACGTTTTGCTCCCAATTCAGACACAGGAGTACGGGACATTTTCAACAGCAAAGGTTGGTGGTATCCCATACTCCATATGGTCAATTAACTAGTTTGCTTCTAAACAAAAGTTAGCACACAGGTGAGCAAAGGGAAGGATCCTGTGAGAATTTCAAGGTCAACAACATAAAGACTGTTAAACTTAAATGCTAAAATTACTTTAAACAACTTTGGACAAGCTTGTAGTACTGAACTATTTAAAAGCTTCTTCAATGCTATACCTATTAGAATACTCTCTAAATCAACACGTTAGTAAAATTCTGAATGGTATCACTTGCTGGGAACCCTATAATCACTCTATTGATTTAACGCCAACCTGGTGCTTCAGAATACTGATGCTTTACAAAAAGCATTTCTTGCTTAGAAAATGTAAAATGAACTTGATGTGAGTTGTATATGACCAGAATCCAAAGAACAATGGCGTGTGAACCCTGCCCCGAGTCCTGGCTGTGCTTTGAGGACTAACAGGCTCTGGGGCCTACCTGTCTGGAGACGGGATTTACCTTATCTTTGAGGTCCTTTTCCTCCACGCTCCGTACATCCTGGATCGCAGTAAGGATGACTGGGTCTAGCATCGGCTGCAGAAAAGATGTGCTGCGGTTAATAAAGACTCCGGATTCTGCCCCAGAACTAGAAAGCAGACACTTCTTCATTCACACTTCACAAAGGACAGAGTGCAACGGAAGGATCTCAATTCTAGTGCCAAGAGCCCCATAGCTAACTAGCTCCTACCATCTCAAGTAGGCCGTACCTGACTCCATGCCCCAGCTCCTTTAATACCACATGGGTGCAATCCCTGTCATCACTATCTCAGAAGGATCCTTTCAAAGAGCAACCAAAGACACATAAACTAACTTTTAAAACATGAAGCATGAGTAGGTATTATTTCTGTAATAAAGTAAATATTTGGTGTTTGATTTTAACAACTGCATATAAGCACAGACCATGAAGAAAAAAATGCTGTGATATGCACTATTTTTGTGTGCTGATATAAATGAGGCCTACAGACGAGACTCCTACAACACGTCGCTCCGGGATGGTAGCATAATCAGATAACTAACTCTAAATATTACATGAGGAGGAGGAAAATATTAGCTAGGTCTAAATGCTCACTTCCAACTAAGTAAAATAATTTTTAAAAACTTATCTGGTGACAAGAGAAGATAGACAGCAAATGGCTGCCAAAGCCAAGAAGACATTAGCAAAGAATTAAAATGACACCAGGCGATTATCCAGCTGGGATTTCTTCCTCTACGCTTGCGTCCCCTGTCCGGGGAAGACTGGGGGCTGCTAGGGTAGGAGGCAAGCAGTGCTGTTCTCGTCAGTGGCACCCCCCGGCTCACTTCTCACTGCAGCTCAAAGGGCATGATCACCATTTTATAGACAAGAAGGCCAAAACACAGATGTTACATATGTCTTCCAAAGCATACAAGGGGCAAGTGGTAGAGACCGTTGTTAATTTACATCAGGTAATACGGATGTGAACATGGTATGAGACTAAATTCAGAGCATGAATATATTGCTGAGTAAATCGAAGGTTGGCTAATTTGAAGCAATTAAATATGCTCTGGTTGGAAATTCAATACTTTTTACTCTTTTTGAAGTCTACTGTGCTTATTTATATAAAACTTAGAATTTCTTTGTTAATTTTTTTTAGTCTTTATTCATTTTTGAGAGAGAGACAGAAAGAGACAGAGAGAGAGAGACAGAGCACGAGGGAGGGAGGGAGGGGCAGAGAGAGAGAAGGAGACACAGAATCCGAAGCAGGCTCCAGGCTCTGAGCTGTCAGCACAGAGCCTGACGTAAGGCTCGAACCCATGAACCGTGAGATCATGACCTGACTCAAGGCTGGACGCTTAACCAACTGAGCCACCCAGGCATCTCTAAAACGTAGAATTTCTAAAGAATTTAAAATTAATTAGAAGCTAGAACATTTATGCTAAATCTCTTTCCACAAGGCAATGCATGGGTAGAGAGCATTTAAAAATCCAATCCTGGCCCTGATGATTAAAAAGCCAATTATTAAATTATTAGTATTTATTATTAAATTATTAAAAAGTCAAATAATTTTGCCTCTTATATCTTAGTGTTTCAACTATAAAATTAATGATTATATGTTTAATAAGGTGAAAGAACATAAAATGTTTCTAATGAGCTTAATATCCAGAATGAAGAAATACATAAATAGCCCACCATCTGATTTCATGTAAAAATCTTGCAGGATTACTCTGACATTTAAAGAAAGCATTTAACACTTAGAAATGGTAGAAATTTCCTGAACCTACTAAAAAAATCGTATCTCCCTTGTTAAAACGAGATATTAGCAAGAAGGAACAGTGCATACAAAAACACTGCTCCCAAAGGACTCTATGCTTTCAAAGCCATTTATAGTGATTTAAAAAAAAAAATCGCTGGGAAAGTTACAGGTTTCACAGACCTATTTACAAAGAAAATAAAAAATGAAGGTATTTCAAAGTGACACTTTATTCAGTAAAACCTGTCAACTGAGATGGAAAGGAAACAAGAAAGTATAATAGGCCTTAAGCACTAGAAAACTGACATGCACAGCTCTATTTGATGGCCTGTTGACTTACAACCTGCAGGGACGGGAGATCAGACAAGATGCACTGTTAAGCTGTTATTCAGCAGTGACTTAGCTAGCAAGGAAGCCCAGTGGGTTGTTCAACACTGATCTCATTTAATACATAATGGCACTGAATCCTTAAACAATCCTGGGAAGGGGGTTGGGATATATGTGGCCTATGTTACAGATAAGGAAACAAAAATACATGTAATCATATATAAATTCTATTTGATAAAATGATAAACTGAAAAGGTAAATCATCTTTTTAAATATTAGAAGTCTCCTCTACCTTGAATTATTAACCATTTTTTCGTTATTTTCTGAGAGTATTTTTATTAGAAAAATAGCTAATCTGAACAAAGAAAAGAAATAGGGCACAATTCTGACCAACCGATAAAAAGGTAATTATTACTGTCTGTATGTGTTAGGTCACCTTCTGAAGCAAATGTAAAGTGGCCTGTCTTACCTGAACCACCGAGGAATTGAGGTACTCCGCACACACCCCCAAGGGCTGCACCAATGCTGAGACCGCCTGAAAACAAGGACAGTGAAGGTCAGACATCAGTTGTGAGAGGGTGTTTTTCCTTTCAGCATTAAACACGTCCCTTTCAGGGACAATCTGAAATGGTGACTAGATCAAGTCCCGAATGAATGACCAGACAAACCACACCCCCCAGGCGGGAAGAACCAGTAACAAGACGTCAATCCATTTACATTGTTACAGAAATTTAATAGAACTTAAATCAAAACAATGCCAATAAAACTTCTTTGGAGGACTGGATGAAAGACTTTTAAAACTTACATTGTAGAATACTAACAGTTTTTATTTGAAAAAGAAGGGGATAGCAGGCGAAGGAGTGAAATGTGCCTTCAAAAAACCACCGAAGTCTTCCGTGGAGGAAATTATAAAACTTTACTGAAACGCGTAAGGGAAGACCCAGACAAACAAGCAGATGCCATGTTCCCGAACAGAAAGAACCAGCACCGTAATTCTCCACACAGGGACCTATACGTTTAACACAATTCCAAACACAATCTCTGGGGGATTTCTGCAGGACAACCTGGCATGTTGATTATATTCAAAGGGCAGAAATACGAGAACGATCAAGGAGATCTGAGAGAAGAAGGACTGGTACTACCAGGAAGGAAAGCTGTGCAGCAATAGTATAGAAATGGGCAAAGAACACACGAACAAACCAACAGAAGGAACACACCCGAGTACACGTGGGGCTGTGACATGTGACTGAGCCAATACGTCGAAATAGGAGAGAAATCAGGGATTAGTCATTAGAGGACCTGATGACAACCAGTTACCTATTTGGAAGAAAATTAAACTGGATCTCTATCTTACGTAATATATAAAAATAAATTCTAAATGAATTCAAGAACCAAGTATAAAAAATAAAACTGTAAAAGTATAAAATAAAACAGGTATTTTTATAACTTTGAGATGGGAGAATATTCCCTAAGCAAGTTAGAAAACTCTTAAAGCCATTAAAGAAAAAATGGGGAATTTTTATAAAATGTGGAAGCTCCTGTTAGCAAAAGACACTATCAATAAAAATAAAAAGAGAAGCAAAAGACTGGGAGAGAAAATTTACAGATACATAAAATGGGCATGGCATTGATATGCTGAACATAAAAAGAATTCCTGAAAGTTAACAAGAAAACCCCAAAGAAACCTAAATAACGATGTCAATTTATAGAAGAAATGTAAACAGCCAATAATCACATGATGAGATGCTCAAATTCACAGGAAATGAGAGTATTGCAAATTAAATAACAAAGTACTATTTTTGTCCATTATAATGAAAAAATTAAAGATGGAAAATATTCAGTACTAACAGAGAAATAGGAAACGAGTTTATGGGAGTACAGACTGGTCCAAATAAATCTCTTTTTTGGAAAGAGATTACTATGAATTATATTAAAAATCACATTTTCTAGGAATTCGTCCTTCAGAAATGGTACCATATGCACATAAAGACAAATTTACATATTTACATGGTGCCCATGAATAAGTGACAGCATCATGGTACAACAGTTGCAGAAACACATTACAGCCATTAAAATCAATGACAGCACGGATCTGGAAAGATGTCCGTGATATAACGTTAAATGAAAATATGCCACTACATATAGCTTGATTACAATTCAGCCTTAAAGACAGAGAAAGCAGGAAAGAACGTGCACAGGTATATTCCACATAAATTTAGGCAAAAGTCAGAAATGCTATGAGTCAAATGGGTAGCTATTACCTAGGAAGAAGGTAGAGGTGTGGGGGCTTGGGGGGATGGAGGACAGGCACCTTCCATTCCTTACTTTGTACAGGTAATTTAAAAAAAATTTTTTAACGCTTATTTATTTTTGAGAGAGAAAAAGTGAGAGCAAGCGGGGGAAGCGGCAGAGAGAGAGGGAGACAAAGAATCTGAAGCAGGCTCCCGGCTCCGAGCTGTGAGCAGAGCCTGATGTGGGGCTTGAACTCATGAACCGTGAGATCATGACCTGAGGTAAAGTTAAAGTCGGATGCACAACCAACTGAGCCACTTGGGGGTCCCTGTACAGGTATTTTTAACTGATCAATTGTGAATGTTGCTTTTTCACAGTATTTTTCAAATTCAAAAATATATAAATATAAATGTAAATGTAAAATGAATGCATTTACTTGTACTCAGTGGCCTATATTTATTCTAGGACACAGTCACCTTAACTGCTTAGGAAGCAGGCATTTATTGTGAAATTTTAATCCTTGTTTGATAAAAATCAGAGCCTTAATCTTTGGAATCTCTTTCTCTATGCCTGAATTTCATCATCATCTCAAATACAACTAAGCAATATAATTCTCTACCAACTGCAGCAAACAACACGGTTGTTTGAAAAATGGTCTGACCTAAGGGAAAAATCTTGGAGGAATCTTTAACCTCAAGATATTTAATAATAATGAGGGTAAGTCCAGATTCCTATGTATCTACCTTTAAGCCAATTTTCTTCCAAGTAGGGTAGAAACTTGGACTGCTCTGTATTTTTTTTTAAATATATTAACTCTGCCAGAAATTAGTATTTTAACATTTTAAAAATATGAAGCAATTTCTTTTTTTAAACAGTTTATTTATTTTGAGAGAGAGAAAAAAAAGAGAGAGAGCATGCAGGCACACGGTGAGGAGAGGCAGAGAGAGAGAATCTCATGCAGGCTCTGCACTGTTAGCATGTAGCCTGACGCATGGCTCGAACCCACAAACGGTGAGAATGTGACCTCAGCCAAAATCAAGAGTCGGATGATTAACTGACTGAGCCACTCAGGCACCCCGAAGCTAATCTCTAATATGACCAATGACCTATACAGCCAGTTTTTGAGAAATAAGTAAATTGGATAAAACCCTGTATCTGAAAAGGTTTTTGGTTTTAAATGGTTTTGCTTTTTAAAAAAAAAAAAATTTTATGTTTATTCATTTCTGAAAGACAGAGAGCTCAAGCAGGGGTGGGGTGGAGAGAGAGGGGGACACAGAATCTGAAGCAGGCTCCGGGCTCTGAGCTGTCAGCACAGAGCCCGACACGGGGCTCGAACTCACGAACCACGAGATCATGACCTGAGCCGAAGTCGGATGCGCCCATAAACGGTTTTGCTTCTTAAATCATTACCCATTATTTTCCAGATCAGTAGTCACTTCTAACATGCTTGGTCCACTCAATGGGGATCAAAATGACGGCCAAACAGCCTAGTTAACATTCAGGGAAGGGAGAAGACACTCCCTGGTCAGTGTCAGCAGAAGGCTTGGCAGACACTTAATCTTTCAGGATAAACAGTGGGTGGCAAGAAAGGGTCAGTTTATTACCAAGCATACCATCAGACTGTCTCCTGGATGTTACTTCCCTCGCCCAAAGACGGACCAAGCAAGTTAGCTGATTAGTCGCGGTTCCGCAGGAGCAAGCGCTGCTCTAAGCACAATCCTACGTCACTCAGGGGCAATGGATGATTTTACCCCATCACCTTCTGTTCTCAGTACATCACGGTAGCTAGCACAGTGTCCTACATGTGGCCAAGTACATAAGGAGCAGTTAAGTGAACAATCAACCAGAAGACAGAATAAAATGCTCCTAGTTACAAACAAGTCAGCCCTCTGTGAAAAATAAAAGATTAAGTTATTCCCCTTACCATAAGGTTAAATGTCTTTGAGAAAATGAAGTCCCATATAAAAAGAGGATGTACTGATTCTGAGGGAGGATTCTAAGCTCCTGTGACAGCCCTGTGTTATCTAGGAGTCCTACAATACCAAAAAACTTCCTACCAACCTTAAAATGAAATATTTTATTGTGCCTGGCACCAGGGAAGACTTTCTGATGTAACGGAGTCATAACACTATATGTACACATATCTTTGCTACGTACAGCAACTGTCCTTAAAAAGCAAGATGATTTCACACAACCATCACAAATTAGGAGGCAAATGCCAAAAGCAAAGGGAAATGGGCGGGGGGGGGGGGGGGGAAGCAAATACCCTACACTGAAATTTGGTTATGATTAGGAGCAAACATTCCTTTATCGGAGCCACTGAAACCGCTCCTGCAGAGATAACTTAACACTGTATCATTTCATTGACTGTGTCCAGACCACGTCCCCTGGGTAACATACCAGCCCGAATAAAGCGAACTTCTGCTGTGGGCACACAGACTGGTTTAACTTACCCCAAGTTCTATATCTTCCGAATGAAGCTTGGCTTGGATTGCTGCAAATCCGCCTAATTCTCCAAACTGAGAAGAGAAAGGGCACAAATTAATTTTAAAATGCTGTACGTTAATAATTTAAACAAGACACAAAGGCTACCATTCTACTCTGCCAACGTGCTCTGTAATACTGACCTAGAGAAAGCCATCACTAAGATAATTCTATTGCTCCTGTGATACACTGCAGGAGATGTGCTAAATCCTGACGCTGGTGCTCATCCGTATAAACAGCATATGATAAAGAAGAGGAGGAACTGAAAAACAGTCTTATTGTTCTTTCTAGCTGGCATTTACCTAAAATACCAAACTCTAAGCAATTCCATTAAAAGAAGGAAAATACGACTATATTAATAAAAGTTATATACCTTATTTACCAAATCCACAACCCATCCGTGAGGCTCCTATGAGAAAAGAAAATAGAAATTGAGCTGGCAATATGAGAACTTCCCCATGGGCCCATAGATTTTTTTTTTTTTTTTTTTTTAATTTTTGAGACAGAGAGAGACAGAGCATGAGCAGGGGAGGGCAGAGAAAGAGGGAGACACAGAATCCAAAGCAGACTCCAGGCTCTGAGCTGTCAGCACAGAGCCCGATGTGGGGCTCGAACCCACAGACCGCGAGATCATGACCTGAGCTGAAGTCGGACGCTCAACCGACTGAGCCTCCCAGGCGCCCCTACCATAGATTTCTTTTTAACCTAAGCGAAGAGTTGGGAGAAGAAAATATTAAGATTTGAAAAATATTTCAAAAGGCTTTTCTACATGTTTCTTAACGTGAGTCTCTGACATTTGTATATAATTTTAGGAGCCTGCACGTCTGTACTTGGATGCCACTGCTACAGTATGGAGCATTCTTGCATTTCTGGGTAGCTGACGTCAGCTGTTTAAGCTCTCCAAGGTACAGGGTAACTTGAGTCAAATTCTCTAGGAAAATTACAGTTTAGAAATCAAGAATTATTACTAAAGAGGAACAAATCAGGAATAAAAAGGTTAAATTTTAGCCCCTGTTGTCCCACTAATTGGTGCCCTGGAGCAAGTGCTTTCTTTTCTCCTCTTTGCTTCCTTCCTTTCTTCTTCTAAGCATTCACTGCTCTGGGGGCTGAATAATATTTGGGGAACAGTGACTATGAAGAGATGTGGTACCTGCTTTCACGGAGCTCATATTGAAGCAGCTTCAACAGAAACAAGCAAACCAACACATACCTAACAGGATTCACACTGTGCTAAGTCCCACAAAAGGAAAAACCACAAAAAGGTCTTCAAATGAGAGACAGAAGGAGCCTCCTTTGCTCAGGGTGGTGGTCATGGAAACCCTCTCTGAAGAGGTGGTCTTCACGTTGGATCCTACAGGATGAGACCGATTTAGCCACTCAAATAGTCCAGACAGAGAGGCCGAAATGGCAAAGGTCCTGTTTGGGGAAGGCAGTCAAGAGTAACTGTGGGGACCTCCCCCACCACCCCGCAGGGACACAGCAAGTCATCCCCGCGGGGACACAGCAAGCGGCACAGGTAGAGCTGTGGAGAGGGGCAGAGTGCAGACCATGCAGAAACTTGCAGGCTGCGGCTGGAAGGAAAGCAACAAAAGTGCTTAAGCCAGAAGCGATGCATTTCATGCTTTACGACGACCAGTCTTGCAGTTGTGTGGAGGATGGAATGGGCCAGATAAATGAGAGTGGAGGGAGAGATAGTAGCTGGAGGACTAATGCGGTAACTAGATTAGACGGGATGGTGTCGGGGGGGGGGGGGGGGGGGATGGCAGCAGTGGAGGCAGAGAGAAGGCAACTGAAGACACCTTCGAGATGAATTCAAAGGACAGGTTTATGGTTGCTTATGGGTCGTAAGAAAAGGGATAAATCGTGGCCGACTCCTATGCTTTTGGCTTGAGCACCTAGGTAGATGGTGATGTGGTTTACAGAGAGGGAGAAGAAGGAAGGCTGGCGAGACAAAAGGAAGTTCCGTTTCAAGCCCACTAAGTTGGAGGCATCTGTGTGGCGACCAAAAGGAATGGTTGGCTCGTCAAGTATGGTGTGCTCAGAGGAGAGGTTTGGGCCACAGAGATACAAACCGAAGGGCCATCAGCACAAAGACTGCATTTGCTTCCATGAGAAGGAAAGACAGTTCTTGGGGGAAAGAATAGTGAACAAAGAGAGGGCAGCTCTGGATTAAAGCTGGACAGAAAGCAAGGAATCAAGAAAGGCAAAGTGACTTAGGAGGTAGCAAGAGACTGCCAGACGAACCGATTTCGGAGAGGGACAAACTGATGGTGACCACTGCTGCGGGTGGTGTTAAGAGACGTTTCCTTGGGTTCTGGAAACTTAGAAGGTGCTGGTGCCTTACCAAGGGTGGTTTCAGTGGAGTGGCAGAAAAAGAAGGCAGACTGGCACACTCTGAAGAGTTAATGGAGACTTTTGTCTAGTTGCCCTAAACACCTCTCTGACGGATGAAAACATTTAAAAAAAAATCTTTAAACACACATAGCTGAGTTGGCACAAAGTGCTCAGAGGCTGAACACAAAGAGAAAGCAGAAATCGTGTGAGGTAAGCAGACTCTGAGGCTAGCCTTCACCGTGCAGGCATCTGTGGAACCCTGGCGACCTCCTGCCTCCATTTTCACAGCCCTACGGTGCCTGAGAAACAGGACCCAAAGCCAAGGTGGGGGCTGGGAGACTAAGAGGAGGTAGTCACATAAAACTGGAGCTCAAAGGGCTACAGCCTCAGGGTAAGGTGAGCTGAAAGAACTTACCTGGAGAAAGGGAGAGCAACAGGGAAGCCTGCCTACGAGCACTCTGGTACTGGATGCAGGGGAGAAAAAAAATTCTCTAAGAATCTGTGGCCACTGAACCGCCCTCACACGGCTTCACTTCTCAAATTCACGCTGATTTCACGGTCTGAAATACCGTAAGCTGAGAATTTATTCTAGAGTGGCCCCAGACTGTAGTGGTTCCAGGCACCTGGAAGAAGTAAGTAAATCCTCCTTGGAGGAAGGAATTTTCCCTCACTCCAGGCCTCAAACCATCCTCCCAGATTAAATTCCAAGAAACAGGACTTCACAGAAAAACAAACACAAACAAGTGTAATTTTTTTTTTCCTGTGTATATACATACAGATACAAAACAAGTTAAAGTTAGCCAGAGCCAGCTGAATCAGACTTGTAGATATCAGACACAGGACAAACACACAGGAGAACGAAAATACGTGTTTAGAACATGAGATGGTAAAAAAATGACAAAACAAATGAGAACCAAATAGAATTTACATAAATGAAGAAAAGTAACGAAATTGAAGACTTTTAATGAACAGGTTAAACAGCGTAACTGACACAAGCAGAAACAAAATTAGTGAACTAGAGCAGAGCTGAAAAAAATGATCACACCCTGTCAGAGCACAAGGACACAGAAAGATGGGAAACAGCAGGGGTTAAGGGACATGGAGGACAGGAGGGACGGCTTAACATGTATCCAAGTGAAGTTCTGAAGGAGAGACTGATTAATGGAGGAGAGACATTATTTAAGAAGATAGTGGCTGAGAATTTTCCAAAATTGATACAAGATATTAATCCTTAGATGCAGACGCCCAATGTTTCTGATGCAAAATAATATGAATACCACAGTCAGTCACAGGAGAGTCAAACTGCCAAACATCAAAGCGAAACAGGAGATCTCCAAAAGCAGCCATGGGGGGAGGTGGATTTCTAACAAAGGAACAACAGTCAGATCAAACAGCAACTTGTCAACAGCAGTAATCAAAGCCAGGAGACACTGACAGGGTATCTCTGATATTCTGAAAGTGTAACAGTCAATCTAGAATTTAAAACCCAGGGAAAACATTCTTTAAGGCGTGGGGATTAACGTTAAGTTCAGGCCATCAAAAACAAAGACATAATCACCAATGGACACTTACTAAAGGACATATTAGTAGGCAGGCAGAAGAAAAATTATCCCAGTGGAAGAGATAGAGAAGGAATAGTACACAAAGAGAGAACGCCTAAACGTGGCCAAGTCAAAACACCGTATCAAATAACAATGCTGACACCTAGTTGAGCATAAAGCAAGGCGGGAAAGGACTAAGATGCCGCACGCTAGAGGGACTCTCGGAGACTAAGTCAATCAGGTGGGAAGCGAGCACACGAAACATTCCAAGGTCTAGGTACTGCTCAGAGGAACACAAAGATATTAATGAAATTTTGGTTTTGTTTCATTAAGTTAAAGTTTTGGATAACCAGTAAAATAACTGGGAAAGGAGAATGTGGAATCTTCTCTGGTAAGGGTATGGAGGAGACAGAGAACCGTGCTGAAGCTAGACAGGGATGTGGGATCAAAGGCAGAATTTTTAAAGACAGGAAATACTATGGCGCACCAGGGTGGCTCAGTTGGTTAAGCATCCAACTATTGATTTTGGCTCAGATCATGATCCCAGGGTCCTGAGATCGAGCCCTGCGTCAGGCTCTGTGCTGAGCATGGAGCCTGCTTGGGATTCTCTCTTTCTCTCTCTCTGCCCCTCCCCTTCCCCTGCATGCATGCACGCTCTCTCGCTCTCTCTCTCTCCCTCTCTCTCTCTCACACACACACACACACAGAGTCTGCATTTCTCAACTTAAAAAAAAAAAGATGGAAAATACTAGAGCACATTGTATACAACGGGAGTGATCCAACAGAGAGGAAAAGACTGAGGATGCCAAACAAAGGATAGAAAACCTGAGGAGGAAAATGCCTCAGAAGGCAAGAGGAAAGGGGATGAGCAAGGGCCTCTGCAGGAGAGAAACTCCTTTGCAATAATGGGAGGATATGAACAGACTGGACCTTTCTGGGCCCCAGATGTCACGCATGTTAAGCTGAGGGGAAGAGAATGACCTTCTGCTGGGCACTTGCCACAGGGGAGCCCCGTGCTTAGTGTTTTGTATACACTTGCCCTTTAATCTTCACAACAAAGCTGAGGATCAGATTTTCATACTTCGGGAAGTAAGACTGCACGTAGCTAAAGAATGCAGACTAGAAGGCTAGATTACATGGGTTCTTCCCATGACTACTAGGTTTACAGACTTGGACAAGGACTCAACCTCTATGTGCCTCAGTTTCTCATCCATGAAATGGGGTTAAAAGTAGTACCTAACTCACAGAGTTTTTGTGGGGGTCAAATGCTGCAGTGTCTCCTCACTGCCCTCTGTGCTCGGCTGTCACCTCCTCCTCCCCTCTGGGGACTGCCTGGCTCTGCGAGACAGGACCACTCCCTCGTGCAGGCCATATTATTACAAGTGCACCTACTGCCTATGGTGTTTTCCCATCTCCTCCACTATGCTGTAAGCTAGGAACCACGCCTTAGCACTCTTTATAAGACGGCTGAGCTAAACCTCTGCTTCCTCTAAAGCAACGGACAAGTTTTCTATCTACTAAATTTACTGCTTTCCACTGTTTCTCGAAAGCCAGAGTTCAGTCAACAGATTGTTTAAATTATGTACTCTTTGTGGGTATAATGTCACTGGCACATTGTAGACCTTTAAATATAAAATGAAGATATTGGTTCTTGGCTTGAAAGAAAACAAAAGCTTTAATGCTTATGGAGCTTAAAAGAAAATGATGCATGAAACTAACTTCTAGATTATTTTTTCTAGGCTTAATTAGTCATTTCAAACAATTTCAAATGCTCTGGATTCTCAAACATCTATAACGATTTCAAATGCTCTAGCCTCTCAAACATCTATAAGAAACTGGGACACCCATTAAACTGGGGTTCTGACAATTCAATAAATAGGGCATTGATGTCATGCGGTCATTCCACATTTCACTAAACATCATTTCGAATCTATAAAATTCTTTATGATGTTAGTTAACAGCTATGGAAAAATATGCAATATCTGAAAAAAAGTTAAGCAATTTTATGAGCCATATGGAATAACTGTCATTTTTCACAGACTGTTTTAATCTTTCCACGTAAATTTTTATAGCACAGAAAAACTTTTTCAATATATTTCTCTATAAAATGACAAAACTAGACTATATTTACCTTTTGGAAAGTAGACACAGGTGAAACAGCAAACATATTTCCCTCCCCAAACACTTCTGTCCAATTCCTTTGAGATGTTTTCATTCTGTTTTTAAAATGGTACTCATTATCGGGATTGAAAGCCTAGATTCAAAGAGAACAGAGAAGCATTATTATTACCTATTTCTATAGCAACAATATTAGCAGGAGAAAAGAAGAAAAATATAGCCTTGGACTCCTCCATTAGTGGAATCTCTCAAATATCCCCACAGCACATACTCCTTAGCCGGTGCAGAGGAGTGAATGCCTGAAGCAGGGCTCTCCTATCCGGTTCAGGGCTCGCTGGGAGGGAGACCAGGATTCGGGCCAGGTGAGGCCGGTGCACAGGGACAGGTGGGCCGCAGGGCAGTAAAGTCCCCTTCTTCACACAGCTACTGTGACCAGTCAGGGAAAAAGGCCAGAAACCAAACCGCAAGAACACCCCATGTGAAAGCATTTATGTGAATAATCAGGAAGACATGAGGGAAAGCTATTTAATCATTCTAAGAGCTGAAAAAGCTATTAAAATTAGAAAGGTATTTCGTTAAAACTGAAAACACAAAATGAATGGCTGCTCTGTGTTTAAAATAAAAAGCAAGGTCCCTAACAGCTAAATTAAGATCTTTAACTATATTAGTTACCACTCATCATTAATTACAAGTCAGAGGACAGACAGAAGGTATTTTAAATAAAAGCAAAACACAAAGTGCTTCATTTTAGAGATACTGTACCATCGTAAGCACACCCAGGAGACCTGTGGGAATCGGATCTTGTTTAATTCTCTCTGCAACCAGTTCTATTAATAGCATCAACATGTTGTAGATTCCTTCATGAATTTCAGTACCCCACTTGTGAACAGCACTTGATGTCAGGAGCTACAAAAACAAAGGGCACTTTATGGAGTCTAACTTGAAAAGAAAAAGTCTATTGTTTATCAGTTCAATCTTGAATAATCAAGAGATTATTACCATAATATTACTCTTGTGCAAATGTCTTGCTTTAAGGAAAGCCTGTAGCCCGTCTGCTCATTCCTTTATTTCAGAGTCAACACTGAGTTTTGTTTTTGCATGTTAATTCCCTTACATTGAAGCAGTTTGTTTCAAAGAAAATTTGCATTTGTTTCTCTACTTTTCATCATTACTGGGGGGAGGTCAAGTGGTGTAGAGCAAGTGAGAACATGAGACCAAATCCTGGAGCTACCACTGTTTTCTAGCTGTCTGATCTTGGACAAATTTACCTGAGTTCCCGAGGCTCGGTTTCTTTCATGGAAAGAGGCAAATTCTTACCCACTTCACACAGATGTGCTCAATATCAAAAGATAAAACAAATGTGAAAAAGTATCTTATACATAGTGCAGTACTGTTATTAAATATATCGTGGCCGCCAATACTAACTGATATTCTTGGAATCTAAGAAATGGATGCTATATTTCATGATTTGAACACACACATTCTTGTCAGATTTTTTATATGTCAGAACTGCATCTTCCCACCTGTTGACCAGATGGCAACAGGACTATGAATGTGGAAACAATTTTAGAAATATTTTACAGATTTTGCTTACGTTTTCCTTTTTGATATGTATAAAAGTAATATTCAGTTTTTAAAATTGTTTAAGCCAATCTAAAATAGCTCTAAGTGATAGGCACTGTAACGCTATTTACTTTGCCACTGCTTCTCTTAAATACAAAACATAAAATACACAACAATCGTGCATGTTACACTCAGACAGCATCTCAGATTCATTAACAAGGCGGGAAAAGGTGCACAGATGAAACTCAAATAACCATCAGTGGATTTCTCCACGCCTCAGGCTTCTAGTCCTTGGGGAAATCTAATGCAGGAATAACTTGCCAGAATGGGGAATGAGAAATCAAAGAGTTTCACTTATTAAAATAATGGCAAATTGGTATGCTAGTTTCATGTTTTCCTAAGATTTCCCTTTAGAGGGAAAATACTATGCAATAAAAATTCCATCTTCGTCACACTGAGAATCCCTTAACAAGAGCAGCCTGAAAGAGCCCAAACTTCTCTAGCTGCAGAGAAAAACCTCAGTTCCAGATTTTCTAAATACCAATTAATTGCACGATTTGCTCCAATGAGCAATAATCATAACACCGACTTTATATAAACCAATGAGTTACTACTTTTTTTGCAAGAATTTTTTGCCTGCCTGTATATTCGTCCTATACCTAAATTATAAAGCAAGATGAAGCAGAGATAAGCACTCAAGAAGCTTCATAGGACTATAAAATAAAATTCAGCACCACTCCTTCTGTTGCCATCTCACTGTTCAGTTTTTAATCTGAAAAGGGAATTCAACCTACCTTGCAGAAGAGGGGAAAGACAGGCAGCCCTTTGTGGGGAAGCTGTGCTCAAGGTTTAAACGCAACTATGCGCTATGGCCAGACCTATATTTCCTTCCCTGCTTGAACACATGGTAAAGAATCCAGGCTGGCCTGAAGGTAACAGGTGAAGAAGGCAGACACGACAACAGAGTCCCTTTTGTGCGCCTCATTCATACAATTGCTTATTACTCATACCTTCCTTCTAATAAAACATTTGAGGTGGCTTGTAAGAAAAGCCAAGGGAAGAGGGTAGAGAAATAGTCATCATACCCGGAAACACAGCTAAGGAAAGCAATGGCAATTATATAAAATACCACTGAGTTTTCTCGTAGCCAAATCAAAGGCACACAGAGTCCTTAGCTCTTCTGATTTAAAAAAAAAAGGGGGGGGGTGCCTGGGTGGCTCAGTCGGTTGGGTGTCTGACTTCAGCTCAGGTCATGATCTCACGGTCTGTGAGTTAGAGCCCCGCGTCGGGCTCTGTGCTGACAGCTCAGAGCCTGGAGCCTGCTTCGGATTCTGTGTCTCCCACTCTCTGCCCCTCCCCTGCTCACGCTCAGTCTCTCTCTCTCTCTCTCTCTCCCCCCCACCGCCACCAAGAAAAAAATAAACATTAAAAAAAATTTTTTTTAAGTATGCTTTTTTGATGGGGACAAGAACCTTTTTTTTTTTTTTAACATTTATTTATTTTTGAGACAGAGAGAGACAGAGCATGAACGGGGGAGGGTCAGAGAGAGAGGGAGACACAGAATCTGAAACAGGCTCCAGGCTCTGAGCAGTCAGCACAGAGCCCGACGCGGGGCTCGAACTCACATACCGCGAGATCGTGACCTGAGCCGAAGTCGGACGCTTAACCGACTGAGCCACCCAGGCGCCCCAGACAAGAACCCTTTTTAATAGCTCTTAACTGTAAAGGGAACTTAACACATACATTTTTCTATAAACATTGAACAACAGAACGTAGGGTACCTTTGTGCTCGTAGTTTTCTGGGAAAAAACAACCTAGCAACCAACCGCTGGACCACTTATGCTATTACAAACAGCTGAGCACATAATATAAAACTGTTCTCTGGACTATCTCTGCACACAGAGTAATATACTCCAAATACGCAACTTGCCAATGACCCGCGTTGACACAGGGCTCTCTGGATCTGGAGATCATCAACCTAAAGGTCCTCTCCTTACACTGATAAATCCTTTTCCGCGACTTTGAATAAGCCTGTATTTTCTTTGTCTGTAAATTTATACATACAGTACAATGTGCTACATACAGTATTGTCACACTGTAAAAATTCCGCTATTAAAAAAATTACTGTAATTCTTAACAGAATTCATAAAAGTTTAAAATAATCTTAAACGATAAATTGGTAGATGAATTCATCCAAAATGAACATAAGCCTTGATTCCATATAATCCCCGCCCAAATGACAATTTTAAAAGATTCTGCACTTTTTTCAAAGATGCAGCTGTTTTTGTTCCTAAAATTAATTTTGGTATTTTTTTAAGCCTTGAAGCGAGGGAGATGCTACCAAGATGTAGATGGGAGTGACAGTTTACAAATGAACAGTTTATTTTACGGGGTTTTAAGATAAATACAATCTTCACCCATCTGTATTTCCAGTGACTTCCTTGCATACGGGACTAGAATGGATGTCAAAACCCAGAAGGACAAGACAGCAGGAGACTCATTTATTCATTCAACAAAGATTTACTGAGCTCTTTCCCAGAAGAGGCAGGCGCAGGCTGTGCACTGGCGAAAACTACAGTGTCTATGACATTGTCTCTGCTCTTTTGGGGATTCAGGACTCATGTCCCGCAAAGGGAGTCATGCTGAGTTAGACTGCTTTCAGAAACACAAGTCCTGTGATCTGCTATTCTCCCTGTTAAGAAAAATTGCTTTCTAAGCGATGTGACCGGAATGGGAGGAAGCACACTGCTCTAGCTCTGACAGAAATGCTGCCATACGCGTGCCACTTGCCATGAAACATACTCAATCCAGTCAAACTTTGCATGGTTTAAAACGCCTGCTTCTGCCTCAGTACAACAATCAGATTAAATGGCTCGTATTTGGGTAAGTATTATCTTTCCCAATGCCACAGGCCTGAGTTTAGGAAGATGCGCAATTCCCAAGTATAAGTAAGCCTTCACCGATTCTTCGGCAATGAAAGAGATGGAAGTAAATGTGACAGGGCAAACAGTTAAATGTAAAAGTGAATCCTTCGTAAGCCCCAAATTCAGAGTGACTCTGGGCATACTGGGGGATTCTTCACGTGAACAAGACCCGTAAACTGGCCTCCCACAAGAAACTAAAACAAAAAGCCTGTTCGGTACCCCCCCCTCCAAAAAAAAAACCCAGACTCGCGCATTTTTTCTTACCTTTTTAAATGCTTCAGGCATACACCTATCCATAAATCTTTTACAATTCTCATCAGACTCGGAAAGACCTTAGCAAAATAAATGAAACAATATGCCTTACTAAGATTTTAGGCAGTTTGCAGAAATCATATGTATCATTCCAAATTCATGCCCATGGGACTAGTTATTTATAGAAACCTTCTTAAGGGATTATTAAAAGCAGAATATATATACATATATATATATACATTTTTCCTGCTGAAGGAACAGACTGAGAAACAATCACAGTATTAATGTATTTGTTAATAGCACAATATGTTAATATGAACCAATTCCTATGCATTGGTTAATAGTATAAGTTACTAATTAGAAGTGAAACGGTTGAACTTAGTTTTCCATTTTCAGAGTAACTTCAAATGATCTGATTAAACAGCTAATAAAACACCAACGGCAGCTTCTTACTAGCCATTAGTGTTATCTTAAACAGCTCTATAAAAACAAAAGTATTCTCAACAGATACCCAAATCACCCTTCTTCCCTAAAACAAACTGATGAACTCTGAGTTATCAAACGCACAGAACTGTGCCTGGCACACAGTAAGTGAATACTAGCTAAGTGAATGAATGACTCCACTGCAAATTATCCTCTGAAATACATTAAAAAACACACACACACACAACACTTAATAATGTATTTTGCTTATCGCTGGGAATACCGCTGGACACATTTTCTTTTTTTTCAGACCCACCACGTAGCACAGCACCCACATCCTAACAGGCGCGCAATAAATGCTGCTGCTGAGAAGCCAGTCAGAACGTACCACAAGAGGCCATGAGGATTAAACCTGATCCCAGTCAAAATATTTCCTTTTGATGTGCCTCATATTTAATCATGGTGGTAAATTAAACCACGTATACTTTTAATGAGGAAAAGAAAATCACAAAACAGTGGACCAATTCATCCTATAACTGAACTGAATATGAAAACTATTTTTCTTCAGTACAGAGTCTAGAAGCGTCCTTACACTGATACCCATTTTCCAACCCAGAGATAGCTTATTACTCTATTAGTTTAATATTTATAAAGTACTGAAGACAGTGCCAAACATTTAATATGCCCAAAATGTTTGCTAAGTAAGTAGTACTTTTTCTCTTAAAGGACAAAAAGCCGCTGAACTGAACCTTAAAATGCTCCAAGCTTTTGTGGACAACGTTCCTTTCAATTTCCACAAAGCTTCTCAATTATAGTTTGAAGACTCTCATACTCTATTGGAGCTAGGAGACAACAGGTGGTTCAATTCAAAGCTTTTATTCCACGGGGGCTAGACGGAGACCAGGAGAGTAAATGATCGAATGTCACCCAGACGCGCAGGGACAAGAGGGAGGATTAAGGCCAGGCCTGGTATCGATCCACCCGCCCACCCCACCCCCCCCCCCCGGGGCCTGCGGGGGGAGAGCTTACCGAGTCTGGCCAGGTAGGTGGACGCCAACAGGCATTTGCCCAGTGATTCTTCCCGCTTGTAGGGGATGGACCAGTGATCGGTCAAAACGCGGCTTTCCAGCTCGTACAGATTCGTGGTGGGGAACTCGATCCCTTCCCCCGAGCAGTTTCCGTTTTCATCATTCTTCTGACAAACAGGGATGGCGGCAAAAACACAAGCAGACGCATCAGTGACTGCGTGACAATGCGTGTACGTTGGGCACAGCAGAGATGCATGCCCAGCGGTAGCGCCCCGTGCGGAGTGTGGATCCCCCACGGCTCCCTCACGGTCACATCTGCCGGACCAGCTGGGCTACTGTCCACTCCCCTCACGGTGACATCCCGCTCTCGCAGAAGTCATTTCACCTTTCTTCAAAAATGAGCTCTCTCAGTGTCTCGTTACAGAACAGCAAACTACCTTCACCTGCAGCCATCCTTGCTCTCCCGCTGCCAGAGGGGACGGGCTTCACCAAAGGGTCCTCTGTATTGCTGTCCCCATCTCCTCACACCGAGTGACCCCTGACCCCGCACCAGTATGGCTTTTCCAGAGCCCTCACCCTCCCACAGCCACTGTTGCTCAGGCCATTACTGGACGCTATGACATTAAACCCAATGAGCAGTTTCAGTCCTTCTCCTCCTTCCCCGCAGCGTCTGCCCCTCTGTCCGCTCCCTCTTCCTGCAAGACTAGCTCACCCCTCACCTCCCCGGGGGTCTGGCTGTTCTGCCCTGTCTCTTCGCCCCCTCTTCCTGGCCATCAAATACTGGAGCTTCTCAAACCTCAGCGCTAGGCTCTCTTCTCTCCTCTCGGTGTTCTCCATCCCAGTGAAAGGCACCACAGCCAGAAATCAGGGACTCGTTCTTAAAACCCTGTGCTCCCATCCCCACTCCACGACCTGGTGATAAGACCTCCTAAATTTCTCTCCAATCCATCTACTTCCGCCCACCTCCATGGAGATGCCATTACTCCTGAATTCACCCATCCACCTTCTTTAACCTATGTAAACTCCTGTACATCCTTAACTCTTTCAGAAAAGCCTTTCCAGAACATCCGAACTATACCAAATTTCCCTAATTATTTTATACTCTTGCCATCCTGAGCTTCTCCTCGTAGCTCAGCTCACAGATCTAATTTTACATTTATTTGTGATTGATTTTTGTTTTAAGTTTATTTACTTTGAGGGAGAGAGAGACAGACAGACAAAGAATCCCAAGCAGGCTCCACACTGTCAGCACAGAGCCCGATGTGGGGCTCAAACCCATGAGCTGTGAGATCATTACCCGAGCCAAAGCCAAGAGTTGAACTAACCAACTGAGCCACCCAGGTGCCCCATATTTGTGAATGATTTTATGTTTGCCCCCACTAGACCAAGCTCCATGAAGACAGGAACCCGGGCTGGTTTTGACCACCTCTGTATCTGTATCTCCAGAACCCAGTGGCTAACACAGAGTACGTGTTTAATATATATAAGGTGGAAAAAGACTTTGTGCAAACAAAGTTTCAACTACTAATAGGGGACCTGCCAGGCTTTCCATCAATTCTTACCACAGTAATCTGTTATAAAGCAAACTGGGCCCCTCCTCCAAACTGCCTCATACCTACTCTGGTTTCTTTAAAACCTAAATATTTTCACAACTCACTCTATAATCATTCCATTAAAAGAAATTACCTTTAGCCTCAATTAAGGAAAAGACCATAAATATAAAGCAGAAGTGATAAAAATACACAGAAGAAAACAGTTTTCAATCCCACATGAGGGCTAAAGGAACGGGACACTCCTCTAGTTTTTTTAGGTTCACGGTTAAGCTGGGAAGAAAATAAGACAATAACCAAAAAGGTGATGAAAAGCTAAAAATGAAGTAGACAACAATGGAAACTGGGGGTGAAGGGTGGGGGTGGACCAAGTAGGTTTACAATCGTAACATATGCAGAAAACTCAGTTCTCTTCAGAAAGACACGCAATTAATAAGTTCTGTAAATAAAATAGTTTTACTTAAAGGAAGCAGAGGATACTCTAAGAGTAAAGATTCTGTATACTTTCAAAATAGCATACTTGCTAACTGCCTCAATTTATTAACCTAGGATCAAAGTACAACTAAAGCATATACAAATACAATTCAACTGGATGACAGGTTATGTCATTACTATGAAATATCTATTGTTAATTTCCACAGGAGTTAATAGATCACATCATATATGAAATCATCAACTGCACCCAGCAGTTACTAAGTGAAGAGCCCCCAAGAGCTTCCTAAGAGTCACAAGAGAGCTGCGTTCTCTCCCTGCTCTCTGCCATGTGAGACGACACAATGAAGTCGGCAGCCTGTGACCTGCAGAAGGCCCGCACCAGAACCCAGCCATGCGGGCACTCTGATCTTGGACTTCCAGCCTCTGGAACAGCGCAAGATGAATTTCTGTTGTTCACACGCCAAAAACAGCCAACCAAAAAGCTAAGAGCTTCCTTTGGGGGGTAGGGGCGCAAGGTCTTTGACAGCGTCAGTGATGAGACGAACTTCATGTGCGCACCAAAGGGACGTACCGTGAAGGCACGGCAACATCCCTGCTGGGGTATTCCTGCCAAAAATGCGGAACCCGAATCCAGTCATGAGGAAACCCAAAATGAGGAACACTCTAAAAAATAACTAGCCTGTGTTCTTCACAAACGCCAAAGTTATGAAAGACTGAGGGTGACCAGACAGCCACAATAACTGAATGCAGCACGGGCTTTTGTTTGTTTTCGTTTCTTTCTTGGCTTCAAAGACTTTCTACTGGATCAGTGTTGATTTCCTCGTTTTGGTAACGTACTAAGGTTAAAAAAGAGAGGATCTTCATTTTTAGGAAATACACACTGAAGTATTTAAGGATGGAGGGGCATCATGTCTGTAATTTATTCTTAAACAGTTCAGGAAAAGCAGTAACAATACATACACACGCGTATTTATATGCACGTGATAATATACACATACAAAGAGAGAATGATAAAGAGAATGTGATAAAAGGTTAACATTTGAAGAACCCGAATAAAGGTTATATAAAAATTCCAGATTTAAGGTTGTAATGTCCTTTTTGCAATTTGTCTGTAAATCGGGAATTATTTCAAAATTAAAAACTATTTAGTTAGGTAAATATATAAAAGGCATAGAATTCTGGTGCCATACGGAATCTAAGAAAATTCCGTACTTTACACAGGAAGAATCTAATGAATCTAGAAAGATGGGGGTGTACCTATAGTGGTTAAAAAAAAAAAAAAAGTCACATTATACTTAGTATACTCTACTTAAGAACTCCATTACAGTTGGTAACATAAATAATTTAGCTTCTTAATACTTTTATGTTTTTGTCTTAAATTACTAAATAGGTACACATGTTCTTAATAGAAAACACCGAAAACATGAATAGCGAAAAATAAACCTACCGTTTATTCCACCACTTAAAAATTAATCACACTGACATTTTAATAACTATTTTTCCAGTAAAAGCTATTTCTTTACAGATTCTATTTTCTTAAAAACGCGCAAATGTGGAACTAACCTTGCTCTCACCACCTCCATGAGTGCCCATCATCTCGCTCATATAAAGACAGTATTAATGTAGTATTTCTTCCCCCACCTGATTTAAAAGGCTGATGCACAAAGCAATAATCATAAAACTGGTAACGGAGTGATGTTTTGTACAAGACTGAAATTAAGTTGATACTAATCTGAACTATACTGCTACAAATTCAGATGTTAATTATAATCCACAGGGCCACCACTAAGAAAATAACTTAAAAATATATATATAGTGAAAGAAAAAGCAAGGGAATTAAAATGGTATACTCAAAAATACCTACTTAATACAAAAAAACAGGAGTTATGGAAGATGGAAGAACAAAACAGCATAAACCATAGAAAACAAACAGCAAAATGGTAGATGTAAATTTTGTCTTCTCAATTAAATTATAATTATCAGTAATATGGTAAACATAAATGGACTAAACACTCCAATGAAAATGGGAGAGATTTGCAGAATGGATTTTAAAAAATGATCCAACTATATGCTGTCTAAAGCCACATTTTAGATTCAAAGACACAAAGAGGGTGAAATAAAAGAATGGGAAAAGATATATCACATACACATAAAGGAGCAAGAGTGGCTATACAGGTGTCAGACTAGATGTTAAGACAAACATACTGCCAAAGATAAAAAGAGACGTTTCATAATGATTAAAAAAAAAAAGGTCAATATAGGAGGAAGATAAAATAAGACATACCATGAAAACAACAACCAAAAGATAGCTGGAGTCGCTACACTAATACCAGAAAAAAAAGATAGAGGTTATGTGAAAATCTGTTACTAAAGACGAGGGATCTTTTTATAATAAAGGGCTGATCCACCGGGAAAACGTAATGATTACAAAAAATGCATGCATTTAACAAAAGAGACTCAAGGTAAAGAAAGGAAAAAGTGACAGAATTTAAGGCAGAAATACACATTCAACAAGAAAAGCTGGAGACTTCAATACCTCACTTTCAGTAAGAGATGGAGCAATATAAAAGATCAACAAGGACATAGAAGAGTTAAATAATACTGCAAACTAAATCTAAAAGACATTTATAAAACTCTTTAGGATAGAGCATGTTAGGTCCTAAAACAAGCCTCAATAAACTTGAAAGGATTAAAATAATACAAAGTGTTTTCTGACCACAGTGGAATGAAATTGAAAATCAACAGAAGGAAATTTGGGAAATCCAAAAACATGTGAAAATTCAACAACACGATTCTAAATAACTAATGGATAAAAAAAAAATAATAATAATGGAAATGAGAAAGTGCTTTGAGTGGAATGAAAGTAAAAATATAACAAAGTTTATGATGCAGTGATTGGAGGGAAATTTTTGTTTTAAGAAGAAAGATTTCAAATCAATAACCTAACCATGAACCTTGGAACCTTGGAAACTAAATCCAAGGAAGCAGAAGGAAGGAAATAATAAGGATCAGAGTGGAAATAAATGAAAGAATAGGAAAAACAATGGAGACAATAAAAAAACCAAATTAGTTCTTTGAAAAGAGAACTCCTTTCAACAAAAAGGAGAAATTTTTAGCTAGACTGACCAAGAAAGAAAGAAAGAAGACTCAAATTACTAATATCAGGAAAGAAAAGAGGTGATTATCAACACTGACCTTTTGGAAATAAAAATGACTACAAGGAATACTATTGATTGATTACATGCCAACAAATTAGATAATCTAGATGCAATGGACACATTCCTAGGACATAAACCGGAAAAACTGACTCAAGTAGAAACAAAATCTGAAAGGACCTACACCAAGGAAATGGAATGCTTTATAATCAATAGCTTCTCACATAGAAAAGCCAAAGGCCAGATGCTATTACTGATGAATTGTACCAAATGCTTAAAGGAGAATCAACATCAATCCTGCACACTCTTCCCCAACTCAAAAAAAAGAAACAAAGAAACAAAAAACAAAGAAAGAAACAAAAAAAGAAACAAAGAAAGGAAGGGAACATTTACCAACTTATTTTAGGAGACCAGTATTACCCTGATATTAAAACCAAAGATACCTATCGTCAACGGATGCTTGATGAATGAGTGGATAAACCAAATGTGGTATATACACACAATCTATTCAGTCTTTAAAAGGAAGGAACTTCTGATACATACTACAACAGGCATGAACCCTGAAGACATTAGTGCTAAGTGAGATAAGCCAGTCACAAAAGGACAAATATTATATGTTTCCACGTTTATGAGGTAACTAGAGTGGTCATATTCATAGAGATAGAAAATAGAATGGCGGTTGCCAAGGGACGGGCGCAAGGGACAATAAGAAGTTACCGTTGAATGAGTATACAGTTTCAATTTGGGAAGATGAAAAAATGCTGGAGATGGATGGCACGAAGGTTGTAGGACAATGGAATGTACTTACTACCACAGAACTACGCTTGAAAATGGTTAAAGTGGTAAATTTTATGGTATGTATGTTTTACCACGATTTTTAAAAAATGGACAAAGATATCAGAAAAAAAAAAACAAACTATGGACAGACCAATATCCCCACAAATCTGGATACAAAAATCCTCACAATAAACTAGCAAACCAAATCCGGCAGTATATAAGATTATACACACGAGGAAGTGTGATTTATCCCCAGTATGCAAGGTTAGTTTAGCATACAAAAACCAATCAATAGAATACACTACATAACAAAAGACAAAACAACAACAACAACAACAAAAACCATGATAATCTCAATAGATCCAGAAAAAATATTCACAAAATCCAACACCTTTTCACGATGGAAAAAAAAAAAAAAACAAAAACAAAAAACTCAACAAAGAAAAGGGAATTTCCTCAACCTGATATGAGGCATCTACAAAAAAATCTATAGTTAACATCATACTTAATTGTGAAAGACTCAATTATTTTCTCTAAAACCAGGAAAAAGAAGGATATCTTGTAATCAAGTATCTGGCCAGAGCACTTAGGCAAAATAAGAAATAAAAGGCATCTCTTCATGTCGAAAAGGATGAAGTAAAACTATTTACATTCACTGATGGCATGATCTTGTATACAGAAAATTCTAAGGAATCCACCAACACCCTGTCCCCCAAAAACCTACTAGAATAAATGAGTTCAGCAAGGTTGCAGTTGCAGAAAACACTATATTAAACAGTAAAATTCAACTGCATTTCTCAACACTAATCATGAACGATACTAAAATTAAGAAAATTCCATTTACAATAACACCAAAAAGTATAAAATACTTAGGAAGTACAAGACTCATACACTGAAAACAAAACATTATGCAAAGAAATTAAGGAAGACCTAAATAAATGGAAAGACATAACATGTTCATGGACTGGAACTTAACATCGTTAAGATGGCAATACCTGCCAAATGAGTCTATCGATTCAGCATGGCATCAAAATTCCAGCTGACTTCTTTCAAAAATTGACAAGCTGACTCTAAAACTCACACAGAAAGGAAAAAAAAAAACCTGAACAGCCAAAATAATCTTGGAAACAAAATGAAGAACAGTTTGGGGATCTAGACTTCTCACTTTGAAAACATGTGACAAAGCTACAGTGACCAAGAGAATGTGGTACTGGCATAAAGATAAACACACAGATAAATGGAAGTGAATTGAGATTTCACGAATAAAACCCATACATTTTGGTCAAAGGATTCTCAACAAGGGTGACACTGTAATTTAGTTAATCTCTGACAAAGGCATAAAAGCATTCAATGGAGGAAGGTTAGCCTTTTCCACAAATGGTAGTCAACTGAATATACATAAGCAAAAGAATGAAACTAAACCTCCGCGTCATACCACACATACAAATTAACTCAAAACGTAACATAGGAATCAATCTACGTGACCTTGGATTAGGCAATTATTTCTTAGATAGGACACCAAAAACACAATGTTAAAAGAAAAAATATATAAATGTTGAATTTTGAACTTCATCAAATTAAAAACTTTTGTGCATCAAAGGACATCATTAGGAAAGTGAAAAGACAATCACAGAATGGGAGAAAATAGTTGCAAATTTCATATCTGATAACAGACTGATCTAAAAAGAGCTCTTACAACTAAAGAACAAAAAGACAAACACCTCAATAAAAAATGGGCAAACGAGGGGCCCTGGGTGGCTAGGTCAGCTAAGCATCTGACTCTTGATATGGGCTCAGGTCATGATCTCCCAGTGGTGAGACCTGGTGAGACGGAGCCCCCTGTTGGGCTCCACGCTGAGTGTGGAGCTTGCTTGCGATTCTTCCCCCCCCCACCCCCGCCCTCCCCGCCGCCCCATCCCTCCCTCATTTGTGTGCACTCTCTCTCTCTCTCAAAATAAATACACATTTGTTTTTAATTTCAAAAAATGGGCAACCAATTCGAATGGACATTTCTCCAAAGAAGATATACAAGTAGCAACGGCCATTAGTACATGAGAAGATGCTCAGTATCATTGGTCCTCAGGGATATGCAAATCAAACCCCAAAGATGCCACCTTCACATACATTAGAATGACTAAAACTAAAGAGAGAAATGAGAATCGGTGAGGATGTGGGTAAACCGGAACCCTCATACATTGCTGGTGGGATTACAAAATGGTGCAGCCACTTGGCAAGACAGTTTGGCACTTCCTCAGGTTACCCAGTTACCACAGGACACAGCAACTGTACTCTTCTCTATGTTTACAAGATATACCCTAAAGAGAGGAAACATACGTCCACATAAAAACTTGTACATGAACGTGCACAGCAGCATCGGTAATAGTCGAAAAGTAGTAAAAACCCAAATGTCGTCAAAAGTGACGAATGAATAAATACGGTATATCTGTACAACGGAGAAACAGAGATAACCTTCAAAAACACTATTGTAAATAAAAGCCAGACATGAAAGGCCATATATCATATGATTCTGTTTATATAAATGTCTAGAATGGGCAAATTCACAGACAAAGAAAGTCGATTAGTGGTTGCCAGAGGATGGGAGGAGGGAGAAAAGGACAGTGGCTGTTAATGGCTATAAGTTTTCTTTTGGGGCGGGGGGGGGGGTGATTAAAATATTCTAAAATTAAAGAGTAGCGATGGTGGCACAACTCTGTGAAGGCATGCTTTAAGAGGGTGAACTTTATGGTACGTGAATTGAATCTCAAGGCAGTTATTTGAAAAAGCTGAATAACAAAAATGAACTCAATAGTTGTAGTCACTAAACATGAGTGAGTATGTAAATATATCTAAGAATTTCAAAACACAAGGTTGTACCTAATGATCTGTAATAAAAATAATACATATGCCCATTTGACGGTTTTCAATCTGCAATTTTAGAAGTAACGTATTTGAGATTTAACAGGCAAAAAATCTCATCCTAAGCAGTTAACATTCTTGACCTTGAAAGAAAAGAGAACTGGCACAGTATACATGAGGGCTAACAAACGATTCAGAGCAGCGTTACATTTACAGGAGGTTGCTGCCAATACGGAGAGAGGGAATCGCAAGAGAGGAGGAAATGGTGACACGAACCCAAATTCAGGTTGGTTTAATATTTTGAGTCATCGCTTTGAGTAGAGCCTGTCCTTGGCAAAAATTACCTATTGAGCAAGAGGACACATGCAAAAGCAGCTCAGAATTGTCCTATTGCAAAATAGCTCCCAACAGAAATGAGGTATTGGGCTTTTAATAGGAATTAAGGAATGCAATACACCATTTTCTCATCAGATGCCGAATCCAAACAACACCCAAGTAACCATGAATGATTACTGGTTCTAAATCAATTAGAAATACACTTATCAAAAGCTTTCTATGTTCCAGCCAAGGTGCTCAGCATTGGAGAGAGATAAAGACACAATTCTTGTCTTTAAAGAACAGGATAATGTGAATGTTGGGGGCCGGGGGATCCACTAGCCTCTGGGTGTTGTGCATGCATTTGTAGTGGGAATGAGTGTATACACAGCCGAAGAAGCTTAAGGGAAACAGTAACCCAAGCAAAAGGTTACAGAGTGTTATTTCAAAACTAGTGTTATTTTTCAAGCACATTAAGTAATAAAAACTCAGTTTTCAGCCTTTTGAGGCAATGCCTTTGCTTACTACGATATTCCATCAATTTCATTTAAAATGTAAAAAAAAAAACCTTAATTTTAAAAACTATTTTATAATATTGATGTAAATTTAGCATTTGTTAGAGATGCACAATTCTGTCATTCAGGCAACAGAGAAATGAACTTGCAAACAATTCTTGAATGTCATTTTTAACCTGAAAATTTTCTATTAACGCTGAGTCTTGTGTGTTTAATCATCTAAGGAAAATAAATGAGTTAATGTTGTTAAATTAGGGTTTCTGAATAGGCCAGACGGACAATCAAAACAATTAATATTACTGGATATAATTTAGCCTGTTTCCTAAATAAATGTTACTTATGCCCATAAATACAGATAAAAATATAAACAAAGCCTCTGTAACTCCCCTAATACTTCACAGTGCTATTAACTAGCTGGGAATTCAAATAGTGGCGGTTGTAATTTCATCTATTGGCAAACTGTTCAGAGTGAGACTTACTATTTACTATCTACCTACTTAAAATGGCAACTTAATCCTTAGTACTAAGTATTTCCAACTTAGGGAGTTGGAAGTAAAGTTTTTCATGGAATTGACAAATGTTGTCAAGTGTATAGTGTAAACCTACCTACACAGTTTAGCAAAGATCTTTAGATTGAACAAGTAGGTTATTTTGACAAAAGTATTTTTCCTTTTATATTTACAGTTAGATATGCTAAAATATGTCACTGCCCATATCCAGAAACTTGCCTGTTTGAAAAGCGCAGCTGAACCAATGTCAATACAGGCAATACCTTACCTTAGTGGCTGAGTATACAAAACAATATAATTTACTTAACTCTCGCAAATGAGCTTTAAAATATCATTGCATAAGCTTTTAAATTAATCACAGAGTTATTTATTTAGAAAACTGCCTTTGAGTTTTAAAAAAGTCTTGAACTCAACAAGGATGTATTATTAAAATTTAAGCCTTCTTTGATCAAAGAAGCAAAACCTACTCCAGTAGGCACAGCCTGTCAGTTTACAGATAAGTTCCTATCTGTCCACTGACTCAACAAATACAGATAAAATTATTCAACTTAAAGGAGAGGAGATGGGCAACGTTGCATCAAGTATCTTTTAATAAAAATTCATATACTGAGCTATTTTATTAGCCAACAATGTACTCAGAAGAGAATCTACATTTCCGACCAATACAGAAAAATGAGGATGCCAAACTGATTTCTCTATGATTTTAAAAATAAATCTATTAACTCAAATAAACATATTGCAGGACACCTGGGTGGCTCAGCTGGGTGAGCATCTGACTTTGGCTCAGGTGATGATCCTGCGGTTAGTGAGTTCAGGCCCCCCGCCGGGCTCTGTGCTGACAGCTCAGAGCCTGGAGCCTGCTTCGGATTCTGTGTTTCCCTCTCTCTCTGCCCCTCCCCTGCTCACATTCTGTCTCTATCTCAAAAAATAAATAAACACTAAAAAAAATTTTTTTTTCAACGTTTATTTATTTTTGGGACAGAGAGAGACAGAGCATGAACGGGGGAGGGGCAGAGAGAGAGGGAGACACAGAATCGGAAACAGGCTCCAGGCTCCAAGCCATCAGCCCAGAGCCTGACGCGGGGCTCGAACTCACGGACTGCGAGATCGCGACCTGGCTGAAGTCGGACGCTTAACCGACTTTGCCACCCAGGCGCCCCTAAAAAAATGTTTAAATAAACATATCGCATCCTGTATGTCAAGTACTTAAGGAAAAACGTGAAAACACGAACACTTGACTCCGTATCACGGATTTGTAACATTCATTAAATCTTGAGATTGTCAGTCTTTTGTATTAAATATTTTTCAAAGTAATTCAGAGACAGTGATGTACAGATCTGGTGTTCCTTCTATTATTTCGGACCAGAGAAAATGATTCCTAAAATACTGACTGCTTCCTGGAAAAAGAGAGATGACGGACAAGGGCAGGGAGTCCCCAAGCTACTAATACATTGTGTCTCAAGTCTGGTTGCAAATTATTTTTCTTGGAATTCATTTTCATTCTGTTATAAGCAGCAGAGAATTTTCTAACTTTTCTACTGACATTTCTTATGGCCCTTCTTTCACAACTCTTGGTGGGTATTCATGTACTTAGATGATCACAGAAATGAGGTTTTCGTGAGAAGTTGTCTTGTATAGCTGAACCTTGAACAACACAGGTTTGAACTGTGTGTGTCCGCTCATACACGGATTTCTTTGATAAATACAGTAAATACTGTCAATGCGTTTTCCTCATGATTTGAAATAAAATGTTCTTCTCCCTAGCTTACTTAATTGTAAGAATCTAATACATAACACGTATAGCATGCCAAATGTGTGTCAGTCAACTGTTCGAGTTACAGGAAGGATTCTGATCAACAATAGGTTGTTAGTAGTGAAGTTCCAGGGGAGTCAAAAGTTACAATGTGGATTTTCAACTGCGGAGGTGGTGTTTCCCAGCCTTGTTTTCATGATCCCTCCTTCAGGGAGGTTTTTCCATACGTTCTTCCCAATCATCTCATCTCCGTTAATTAAATATTAAAGAGTAAGGCTGTGTTGGGGAGGGGTGAGATCTGGAGAAAACCACCAGAATACCTAAGATTTCTTTTCACCCCTCAAGAGCCAGTGTTGGTCCTTTTGGAGTGCTACTGGCCCTTTTGAGAGGCTGAGTCTCTTGGTTTTAAATACCACCTCTAGGGGCGCCTGGGTGGCGCAGTCGGTTAAGTGTCCGATTTCAGCCAGGTCACGATCTCGCAGTCCATGAGTTCGAGCCCCGCGTCAGGCTCTGGGCTGATGGCTCAGAGCCTGGAGCCTGTTTCCGATTCTGTGTCTCCCTCTCTCTCTGCCCCTCCCCCGTTCATGCTCTGTCTCTCTCTGTCCCCCAAAAAAATAAATAAACGTTGAAAAAAAAAATTTTTTTAAATACCACCTCTAAGCTGAGGCTCTCACATTTTAGCTCCAGTCCAGACAGACACCTTCCCCCGCCTCCACGCATCTATCCGATTTCCTCTCTGACACCTCTTCTCGGACGTTTAATAAGCGTCCTGAGCTAGTAAGCCCCCCAGACAGACTCTGGATCCTTCCCACTAGGTCGTGTCACCTTCCTGTTCAGAACCCTCAAGGCTTGCCTTCCTCCTTCTGACAAAGAGGCATCAGCAGAGTTGCCTCTGAGGCCCTGGCGAGGACCTGCCCCCTTCTTCACCTCGGACTTCGTTTCCTGCTCTTCCCCTCTTTGCTAAGTTCCAGCCACGCTGGCCTTCCCGCTGCCCCGCAAGTGGGCCAGCCTTGCTCCCCGCCAGGGCCTCTGCGCGAGGCGTTCCTCCACTTGAGCGCAGGGGTCGGCAGGGTACGGTCCCCTCTCCTTCTGGATATGAGGCTGTATCGGAACACAGACAGACCATCTTGCCGGTTTGTGTAGTCCGTGGCTGCCTTCGCACTGCGACAGCGAGCTGGGTAGCTACAACAGGGACTGCTCAGCCCGCAAAGCCTAAAATATTTACTGTCTGGCCCTTTACAGAATCTGACTCGGAGCGCTTTCCCCTCGGACGACCACACAGTTTGCTCCTCACCCACTGCAGGTCTTTGCTCAAGCGCGACCTTCTCAGCGAAGCTGTCCACAAATAACCTATTTTAAACAGCAGGCCTGCCATACCCATCCCCAGCCCAGTGTGCTCTCCCCGCCGTCCCCTGCTTTCTTTTTCTCTGTGGCACTCCTCAGCTGCCATCCTGCTTGTTACCCTGTTTGCTGCCTGCCTCCCTGAACCTAGGATGTAAGCTCCACGGGGGCGGGACTTTTGTTTTGTCTGTTGCATTATGTGCAACGGTCCCCCGACACAGAGCAGGTGCTCGATACGTTTTGGTGAGTGGATCGATGTTAAGCACCAAGTGAATTAAATCCTTATGAAATGAAAGAGAAGGCGACGGGATTCTAGGCACAGACAATTGTGTGTGAGGGTCTGCCACCAAAGGCAGAGCGCAGCATAATTAAAGTGCTTTCCTCTGTTCCCAGAACATCAGACACTGAGGTACAGGAAGCTTTACCTACTCACAGGTTTGGCGTCCCAATTAGATGGTGTTACTCAATGACAGGAGCCACATCTTGTCTCCATTCTACTTCCAGTGTCTGAACTTTTATCTGATATGTAAATCCCTTCTATACCCCCAGAAAAACCCCAGAGCCTCTGCTTAAATATGTCCGGTGACCAGGAGCTTACAACATTTTGAGATGGCTTGTTCTTCCTTTTTTGCACAGATAAAAGTTCAACTGCAACCTCTCTTCATGTAATTTTGACGAATACCCACTGAACCACAGTCAGACGGGATACGTCACTTTTTGTGAACCTTTATTCCCTCGCTTGTGAAAAGGAGATGGCCACTTGTTTGCTTTTAATACAAAGGGTTTTGGTGAATACTCAGTAAGATAATATATGTGAAAGCGCTCTATACGCTCAAACATCACATAAACAGAAGTGAAGTGCTATTATGATGATCTAAACTGCTCCTAAAGGTTATTCTGCACAGATTTTTATTACAGGAACAAAATTCCACTGAAAGCACTTTTATGTTTCTCTTAGAAAGATACTCCATGCTCTCTCCAGCAATATGTTCTAACCCATCTTAATCCTTATAGCCAGAAAATAATTCACTAGGCTTAATCAAAAGGTTCAGCGTGAAGAAATGAGGATGAAGGGGCAGGGTGGGGGGGGGGATCAACGGGAAACAAAGCGAGGTGCTGTGTTTTTCACGTGTGGACAGAAGACAGAACTGACAGTCAAGAAATGAGTTTAAGTCCCGCAGTTAGTGTGTGATTTTAGACCAGAGTGTCTTAACCTTAGCACCACTGACAGTTTGGGCTGGATAGTTCTTTGCTGAGGCGGGGGGCGGGGGCCTGTGCTGTGCACCGTGAGATGTTTAAGCAGCATCCCTGGCCTCTACCCATGAGGTGCGAGAAGCACCCCTTTAGTTGTGACACCCAAAAATGTCTCCAGACACTGCCAAATATCTCCTGGGGCAAAACTGCCCCTGGCTGAGAACCACGTTCTTGCGTAAGATTTGGTATCTTCATACTTCAGTTTCATCTCTAAAATGAAAATGCTTACCTATGGATCCAAGTTCTTTTCTGAAGCTCTAAAAATGCTAACATTTTGTAAAAGTCAGAAAAAGATGATTGAAAGTGCAGTCATACTAAGGAGGAAAAAATTATGTGATGGAAGAAGTTAATATTTTTGTTCAGTTTTCCTTACTGCCTTAACAGATCATGATAAAACTTCCTTGTGTATTTTTCAATCATAAAATCTTTAAAAAACAGAAAAGAGAACTGGGTTGTTTTAAAAAATGTCAGTATCCAAAGACTAAAAAGATACAAAGACTATTCTAGAAACTACATTAAAGGGACATACTGAATCCAATGCATATTCTTTGGTTCAATCCTGGGTTATTTTTAAAATGTCTATAAAGGCTATTTTTGGTATAAGTGGGGGGAATCTAAATATGAATTAAATGATGGAGAATATTAATATATCATTGTTAAATTCCTTTGCTAAGATAATGGTATTGTGCTTCTGTAGAAGAATGTCTTTGTCCTTAGGAGATTCATACTGAAGTATTGAAAAGTCAAGTGTCATGACGTTTACAACTTATTTTCAAAAGATTCAGAAAGAAAATGTGTGTGTGCGCACACGCGTGTGTGTGTGTGTGTGTGTGTGCGCCTTTAGAGAGAGAGGAGAGAGAAAGCAAATGTGACAAAACGCTTGCAAATGTTGACTCAAAGTGAAGGGTACAAAAGGTGTACTATTGTTTCAACTTTTCCATAGGGTGGAAATTGTTCAAGATGAAAACTTGGGAAAAATACATCTAGCATACCAATCAAATTACATCCACACTGGATTTGTAGTTGACCCCAGAACACGCACCTTTTCTAATGCTTTATTAAGTAGTCTTACCCCGTACTCCCTACTCTGGCATATATCCTGGGACAGCTGGAAGCTCTGCTGGGGACAAGCTATTCTGAAAAAGCAACCCAATTGATTCTGACCTGGTGCTGGCCATCCCTACCCACCATTCATAACCACTGCAATAGGCTGTAAACTCCTTAAAAGCAGGAACTGTGTTTTAGCAATCAGAGAACAGACTAGAGCCAAAGGCATTCAATAAATATTTGTTCAGCGTTAAACAAATGGTTCCCATACTACTGTTCCTTTCCTCCTCCTTCTTCCTCTCTACACATCTTTTTTTTACATTGGGGTGACAAAAGAGGGATAAAAAATGAACATCTTAATAGCTTTACTTGAAAATAAACCCACTTACATCAACAGTAACATCATTAATGATTATTATAGTGATAAATGAAACAAAAGAATCTGAAACAAAAACTAACAATAAAAATCTGTTTCCTGTTTTAATTCTACTGTAGCATGTTTTCTCTTTCTTCTCCAGAAACGATAATCTCTGCAAATAATCTTCTCCCTACTGAAGTAGAGCTCAATGAAGCCATGCAATAAAACCATAGAAAAACAGACTGGCAAACAGTCCTACCTAAGGCTAAAAAAAAGGCTTGCTTCTTCCAGCAGCCATCACGTTTTTTCCTGTGTTCAATATTTTTCTGTGCAAGCCATAGAAAAGTTTATAAAGCAAAGGGAGTGGTACTGCATACCAAAGTTGAAATTTAATGTGCTATTATGCACCAAAATGGTGCCCGTTTTAACGACGCTGGCAACAGTTCAAGAAAAGTTCCTTCCCACAAACTGTAAAACAAGATAAATCCCACAACAGAAATCTGTTACAGGACTCCCAAAATGTTTATGTTGCCTTCAAGCTATGGAGTAGGTTCTTTTAGGCAAGATTAGCTTTCAGATGCTATCTGATACTTGCAAATGAAGGGAAATGTGTTCCAGAATGGTGATGCAAACTACCTATTTTCCAGATCAGAATTTTTCACTTCATTTAGCACCTTCTATGTCAAGTGTTACCCTGAACGCTACAGGAAATACAGAAGATCAGACCCTGTCCTCAGAAGACTCACAATTCAGTCCGCATGACAAGTAAATGAATAATTCCAACGGGAAAGATAAATGCTGTGGCAGGGGAATGTAAGGATCTCTACTCAAAGTCAAGGAGGGACTTTTAACTAGGAAAAACAGAACCATGAATGGGAGGAAAAATAATGGAAGGTATCAAGCCCGACTAGAAAACCAGTAGCAAACCTGATCAACAGTACATGTGGTATGTTAGCATTAGGACTGGCTGTACTGAAATAAGGAGGGCGTTCATTACTCTCTGTCAACCCCAAGCCTGTATGAAATCTACTTTGTAGAGAAAAGATGAAGTGTAGAGATCACAGAGGCAGTGCTGTGGACTAACTTCCATGGTCCAATATGAGAAGAGGGGAAAACGGGTAAGGAGGACACGCCAGGTAGGAGAAAAAGCATGCACACAGTCAAAAAAAAAACAAAACAAAAAAACCCCCCAAAACTAGCATATTTAAAGGCTGGTTTTTTCAAGTTATTCTCTAAGGGTTAATCAATATACACTGTTTTATTTCTGTACTCATTAAGATATTTAATCTAAGGCACATATTATGCTGTTAGCATATTGATACCTTTCCAAGGTACCATTAAAAATGTTTAATTTCAAACCTACAAGTGTATAACACATCCCATTGATATTTATTTAAAAAAACTTTTTTTAATGTTTATTTTTTAGAGAAAGAGAGACACAGAGTATGAGTGGGCGAGGGGCAGAGAGACAGGGAGACACAGAATCCAAAGCAGGCTCCAGGCTCCGGAGCTGTCAGCACAGAGCCTGACATGGGGCTCCAACCCACAAACCGTGAGCTCATGACCTGAGCCAAAGTCGGATGCTAAACCGACTGAGCCACTCAGGCACCCCCATCCCAGTTGATATTTATAATAAACACTGTATCTGACATGCAGAAAAAAAAAAAGTTAAGGAAGAGATACACATGTAAAACAAATTAGGTGGTATACTGTTTCAAGACATTTGCACACTGATTATTGAGCTTATTTTTAAGTACCCAGTGCATGTGTGCAACTGTGGGTGGACCAAGGATATCACTAATCCTGGTCAGCTACACAGGGATGCTCAAGTGGACAGACACAGACCTTCACAAGTGACAGCACTTACTCAACCTTCCCTTCTTCAACCCTTACTACCTTTTATAAACATCAATAACCACGGACATTAAAAAACACTGAATGAAAAAGCAAGACAAATACTTGGGGGGGGGGGGGAAATGAATCAAATGTCAACTTTGCCCATTTAATGCAAACTAATACCTAACAAAGGAAATGGTGGTGATTAAAATACAGAGAGTTTAAGAGGAAGGATATATTAAAGATGACCTACAGTCAAAGACTTCCTCGTGACACGTGAAGAATACAAACTACACGCTGAGAGAGGCAGAAGGCTAGACTCCCTTCCTGACTTTGCTAATGATCCAGGGTCAAGGTCCTCATTCCTAACTTGGCAAGATTTAACACCACAAGATCCCCATGGTCCCTTCCAGCTCTGAACAAATCTTCCATTTTCACCCTTACATTTACCACTTTCAGGGTTTTTTTTCTCGGAGTAGGGAGAGGGGAAGACAAGAAACACTCTCAGTTCTACAGATAATTTTTCTGTCTCATAAAGTGTATCTTGCTAAGCATTCTTGATATTTCTCTCCCATATTATAATCGCTATGAACTGGGTGAATGTCTGGTCATCCTGCACTGGTCCTCATCTTTGATCCCCCTTAACAAATGTTTAGAATTCCTCTATCACAGACATGGTTTATACTCAGCCATAAAAACCTCAAGAGTAATGAACAGCAAACAGGACCCACTTGTTACTCTGCACCGATGTAAGTGTATTTATACACATAACATGAACCAATTGTTTTTACGGCACACGTTGCACACACACACACACACACACACACACACACAGGCCTGGCGTGATTTCAACACTTACAGTACCAACTGCCCAATAGATAACTGACATTTTCTCAAAAACAAATATGATGTCAAAAGGATGAAACATAGGATGATCTGTGCTACTATAACTCCCCAAAACACTTCAAATGAGGCAGATATGAAAAGTAAATCTTAAAAAATGAAAATTACTACTATTTTTTAAGTATTTTAGGAAAGACAGTCCAGTCCGACGTAAAACTGACCACAAAAACCAAAATACTAATAATAAACTAAGGACTTCTTATGTTACTAATCCCAGACAAGTTTTCATTTACATAGTTACTGCTATTTCTACCATCCTAAGTCTTTCTAAAATCAACACTGCTCTAGCTTTAAAACAGCCTCTTCTGTATTATCCACAACCATAAGGAATGTTTAGCCTGAAATCAGACCAGTTTCTAGAGTAATTTCTCATTTCCGGTAAAAACGCATACCTTCATGATTTTAGAACAAAAAGTAACAGAATTTGAAGGAAATAATTAGCACCATTCTTAGAAGAGGTACTAGTTGAGAGAAACATCAACTACTAATATTAAACATCCAACAAGTAAATAAATACAAATTCTGTACATTCCATGGTGCTAAAGACATTATCACTTGAGAAAAATACCACTTGATTTCCTGGCAATGGATCCCACTATAAATCAAATTACCACAAAAAATCCTTGAGGTACTATTTAAATGCTTTTGATAGATGTAAGTAAGCGCTTTCATATTCAACCCCCGATTCTTCAAAGCCTCTAGTTTCTGAATTAGAACATCATGATGTATTCCACTTAGAGCACAAGAAATCTACCAGACTTCAAACTATCAGAGAGGACACTATGTGTGACTGGTTCACCATTATATTCCCTACACTTAGCTCAGTGTCTAGCACACCATCACTGCTCAATAAAAACCTACAGAATCAAGGGCTGTTTTGTTAAATGGGTTATTTACTGTTCTGTTGCTCTAATAATTTTCAGCTGAATGTCTGTTTTTATCACTAGAATGTGAACTGTATCATTATTTCAGACGTATCTAGAGTTTTTATTCTGAGAACTCTTTAATTATCTTCCATTTAATAAGAATACCAGAAACAGCCATCCCACCCTCTTAAAATTGTGCAAAAACACATGAGAGAGTACTGTCCATTAAAGTATATAAGTGACAGAAAAAGTCGAGGGAGTGGAATGCTTCTTGGAAATAATGGATGAGATTGGTTTGGAGCCTACTAAGAGCCCAAGGATCATGAGTAAAACTGCTTTAGGTCACAGGAAACAGGTGACAAGGGAAGGCTGTGTTGGCCAGACACGCATCTCTACTCCATACCTTTGGCAAAGCAAAACAAACAAAAACCCCTCTGCTCTAAAGACAGCTGGTTTCAAAATATAGTTGCAGACCTGTGAGGGTCTTTAAATGCTGGCAGATAATCTAAAGGCCAATTAAAACATACTGGAGTCACCCAAAAGAATATCCTAAAACCAATCAACAAGGCAAAATGCTGAGATACTCGATGGCAGGGGAGAGCATGCAAAAAAAAAAAAAAAAAAAAAAGAAGAAGAAGAAGAAAAAGAAAAAACCCCACTGAACAGAAACTCTATTAAAGCTTAATCTCTGACTCAAATTTGGAAAGTCCTACTGAATCACATCTTCCAAGCCATGGTTTTCTTAGAACTAAAAATAATTGGAAACTAATAAGTAGATAATCAAATATGAATTCTAGGTTAAAAGAAAATTGTTCCCAGTGATATGCTAGGAAATAGTAATCTTTTTTTTCCTACATTTTAATTAGATAAAACACAAATGAAACAATAGCACAATTATAAAATAATTTTGGGGTCTAGGCAAAATTTTCCTAAGACTCACAAAATAGTCTTTTTTTTTTTTAAAGCTATTTCCATTTTAATAAACACCATAGTTTGGTTGGTCTTTTTATTTTTTAATTTTTTTTTTCAACGTTTATTTATTTTTGGGACAGAGAGAGACAGAGCATGGAACGGGGGAAGGGCAGAGAGAGAGGGAGACACAGAATCGGAAACAGGCTCCAGGCTCTGAGCCATCAGCCCAGAGCCTGACGCAGGGCTCGAACTCACAGACTGTGAGATCGTGACCTGGCTGAAGTCGGACACTTAACCGACTGCGCCACCCAGGCGCCCCTGGTTGGTCTTTTTAAATAAAGTTTATATATGTTTTTAAAGCTCATTAAAAATTCATTTTTTAAAAGTTTATTTATTTTGAGAGAGGAGAGGGGGAGGGGCAGAGAGAGAGAGAGAGAGAGAGAAAGAAAGAGAGAGAATCCCAAGCAGGCTCTATTCTGTCAGTACAGAGCCCGAAGTGGAGCTCAATCTCATGAACCATGAGATCATAACCTGAGCTGAAATGAAAAGTTGGATGCTTAACTGAGTCACCCAGGAGCCCCTAAAATTTTTTTTAATTGAGAAATATAGTAATCCCATTAGCCCAAATAATAGTATTAATACTTTGGCACCAGCTTACTTTAAACATTAAGCGTATATATTTACATACGCTGTTATCTGAGAGGCCTCTTCGCTTTTAATTTCTCAAAGAAGTCAATGAATGAAAAAAATTAACTGCAGATCTAGTCCAAGATCACACTATTTTACAGATGAGAAAATGGAGACTCGGGGGGCAAACTGACTTGCCCAATGGAAGAGTTAGCAAGCAACAGAACCCTGAACAAAATGTACCATCTCCCAAACCACAGGTTCAATCCTCTTTCCAGTATCATTTGACTTTTTATTTCATTTAAAATTTTCTTTCCATTCATTTGTCACTCTATCCAATCAAATATTGTGAGCTGGGGTGCCAGAGACAGAGAGATAAAATGAGACCTGTTCCTCAAGCCTAGTGGAAAAACAGATACATGTAAGGTAAACGTAACTTTTTTAACTAAAATATGACCACCACTTTACTTTTGCCTTAAAGAGATATGGCACCGGAGCTAACAAGAATGAATTGGTGTTAGGCAGATGGAGACTGGAGATTAGGAGAGCGAGTGGGCCAAGAGATGGCCCCTGAACTGCAAGGGAGAACACAAAACTGGAAGTCAGGAGATAGGAACAGATGGGTAAGAATGGAGACCTTGAAAGAAAAGAAGTTTGCATTTGGATTTTACCTAGAGAAGATGAGGAAGCACCAAACATTTTTGAGCAAGGTTATCCTGGGATTAAAATTTGCATTCTAGAGAGATCATTCTGGTGCCAGTGAGTGGCAGAGAGAAAAGGTAAGAAAGGAATAGAACACAGAGCAGTAACAGTGGGGATAGACAGAAGAGGCAAGAGAGATATTTAGAGAATAGGCTATACAATAAGAAAAGAAAAGAAAGAGTCCCAGAATAAATTAAACAATTGCTAGATGATGTTGCCATTTGCAGTGTGGAATGCCTTGAAAATGTCTAGGATCTGTAATAGATTTTAAATCGTTACCAAAATGCTTCACTCTAGATTTCCAGCTACAGGTTTCAGAAAGCATTTCAGTTTTCCACCAAAATTGACAATGTAGAGGTGAGAAATGGGGGGGGGGGGGGGGGGGATGCTGACCTGTTTTTGAAAAGCTGGATTCTTAAAAGCACACAGAGCAGAAACTGGAAAGTCTTGACAACAGAATATCTAACCAATAAGTCTTTCTGAAAAAGATTTTAATTTCAGAAACCATTTGGAAACTTATGATAAAGAATGCACTGGGGCACCTGGGTGGCTCGGTCGGTTAAGCAACTGACTTAGGCTCAGGTCATGAGCTCGTGGTTCGTGAGTTTGAGCCCCACGTTGGGCTCTGTGCTGACAGCTCAGAGCCTGGAGCCTGCTTCGGATTCTGGGTCTCCCTCTCCCTCTGCCCTCCCCTGCTTGCACTCTGTCTCTCTCTCTCTCCCTCTCTCTCAAAAATAAACATTTAAAAAAATTTAAAAAAGCACCATGCCTTTTGCTCAGTTTTTTGTTGTTTTTTTTAGCAAAATATTCTAACACAAACACCTTAAACTTAAGCGAAAGCATATCAAATAGTGTCAACTGAATTTTATAACACAAATAACTGGCTGTGATACCACAGAAAAGCAAACCGGGGTCTGAACAAGGAAGCTCCTCTTTAGAAGTGAGAAGACTTGGGTGGGCACCTAAGAGGTTATTTATCTGTTAATATTTATCTGTAAGAGGAAAATCAAATCTTCAACGCAGTCCTACGAAAAGATTCCACAGAACTCTGCATCACGGCTGAAGCATTTCAATTTCTGGAAAGATTACCAGAATAATATTTCGACTTAATTGTGTTAGCTCTTCTCTTCAGAACAAACAAAAATAAACCAAATGTACAGCTATATGTTCTATTAACCAGCTTAAAGTTAACAGCTAACACCAAGTAGATTCCACTTCCCTTACACACACACACACACACACACACACACACACACACACACACAATGTAAGCCAATGGTGGAAGCCAGGTTTCCCATTGCTGGATAGAGAAGTGAACTCACAAACATACCATAAAAACAAAAAGGCTACAAAACGCTTTGCCAAAAACTCACCATAGAGATGATCAACACTAAACAATAAATAATGCCTCCTACTGCTAACATGCTAATTAACAAGTAATTTTCATAAATCCAACTGTGAGTAAAAAATGTTCCAATACTAAGCAATAAAAATTCTTATGATACTAATGAGAATGAGAATTACTAACTTAAAAAAGAAACTAAAACACCCTAGGAGGAAGGCGAGAGAAAACATTTATTCTTTTAAAAACGAAGCACAACCTTCTTAGCAGGGCCTTAGCAGTCCAGAGCCCTTCCATTGAAATGCCCCATGTGTCTGAATTTCCAAGGCACCTGAAGCTTACTTCCTCATGCGCCCAACTTTCTTCTCCTTTCCTTCTCTTGGTTAAAAACTAAAACCTTGCTAAACTGTACTCCACATTCCTGACCCATCTTTTTTTAAGTTTATTTATTTCTTTTGAGAGCAAGAGTGCATGGGGCAGGGGCTGGGGGAGAGAGGGAGAGAGAGAGAGAGAGAGAGAGAGAGAGAGAGAGAGAGAGAGAGAGACTGAGAGAGAGAGACACAGAGAGAGAATACCAAGCAGGCCCTGTGTCCAGCACAGAGCTCAATCTCATGACCCTGGGATCATGACCTGAGCTGAAATCAAGAGTCAGACACTCAACTGACTAAGTTGCCCAGGTGCCCCTTCCTGACTTTTTTTTTTAATGTTTATTTATTTATTTAGCACGCATGTGCTCCAGCATGCACGAGCAGGGGAGGGGCAGAGAGAAAGAAAGTATCCCAAGCAGGCTCTACGCTTAAAAAACTGAGCCACCGACACTGGGTGTTGTATGGAAACCAATTTGACAATAAATTTCATATATTGAAAAAAAAAAAAAAAACCAAAACTGAGCCACCGAGGTGACCCAGCGACCCTTCCTAAACGGCATACTGGAACCTTTTCTTGAGTGCAACATCACTAAGACCAGCCATCCTCTAGGGTCATGAAGCACACAAAGCTGTTTTATTTGGACCTGTACACATGAGCTGTCCCGCTTTGGTTGGGCCCACTTTTCTTTTTCTTTTTTTTTTTTTTTAACGTTTATTTATTTTTGGGACAGAGAAAGACAGAGTATGAACAGGGGAGGGGCAGAGAGAGAGGGAGACAGAATCGGAAACAGGCTCCAGGCTCTGAGCCATCAGCCCAGAGCCCGACGCGGGGCTCAAACTCACGGACCGCGAGATCGTGACCTGAGCTGAAGTCGGACGCTTAACCGACTGAGCCACCCAGGCGCCCCTGGGCCCACTTTTCAACTTTTCCTGTCCCCTCCTGTACCACTGAACTGCTACCTGTCACTTCTCACTACTATCAAATATGGTTCCCTCTAAATGCTCATCACCTCGTGTTGGGACTGCAACAAAACCTCTTCCAATTTGCTAGGACGTGGAATAACAGCATTTGCATGAACTATGTTTTTTTAAAAAAAGTTAAAACAATAAATGAGTGAAACGCATGTAGTGAACGCACTGGATGTGGGGGGATGTTTTGCAATGGCTCAATTTTACGTATTTACGTGTCTACTTACTTCTCTCCGGGTTCAAATGTGAAAATTTCCTGGACAACTGAACTCCAGATACAAATAGTATTATTGGACTAAATCTTTCCAACTATAGTTCTTATCAGAAGTGAAAACTTTTCCTCTTCATACTCTGATTCAAACAAAATCAATGTTATATGGTACCTGGCAGTAAGTACAGAAGTATGTAGTACGCCAATGTCTGCTATTTAAGTTGCATTAAAGTTGAAATCCTTGCTTCAAATTGTTAAAACTGAAACATTTACTTTTCTAACAACGCGACTGGTTTCCAATTTTAAGCTAACGGCACCATTATGCTGTATAAAACTGTCACTACCTACTATGATTCTGCTAGAACTGCACTCACCAACACACAAAAGGTGCTTCCTTTGTGCCCAATTACACTCGTTCTAACAGCATATGGCCAGGTAATTATAAGGTGAGAAGCCAACTGTTAGATGAACTCACAGGCCTAATTCCCAAAGGAGATTCGTATTCTAGATTATAAAGAAATACTTATTTCAAAAATTAGGCTATGCTAATTAACCTTGCAGATTCCCTAGTTTTATGTCATCACTTTCAACCAATTTTTTGGAATTAGTTTACTTCTTAGTTTAAAATCTGTATATGGATTCTTCTTTTTCCTTTTTTTTTTTTTAATTTACCAAATCATATTTGATATTTACCCCACACTCAAATGTAGTAGGATTGTTTTATTTGAGGAATATGAATTTTAAAATAAATAATATAAGCACTGATGACACTAAAATTTTTTTTTTTAATTTTTTTTTTCAACGTTTATTTTTATTTTTGGGACAGAGAGAGACAGAGCATGAACGGGGGAGGGGCAGAGAGAGAGGGAGACACAGAATCGGAAACAGGCTCCAGGCTCTGAGCCATCAGCCCAGAAACTGACGCGGGGCTCGAACTCACGGACCGCAAGATCGTGACCTGGCTGAAGTCGGACGCTTAACCGACTGCGCCACCCAGGCGCCCCATGATGACACTAAAATTTTAATTCATTTAGAACTATCACATACTATCAAAGGAAAAAAGAGAGGCAGAAATGAGGTAAGTTAAAGAACTACAAATTAATGTGATTTAGATATACTGGAACAGGACCAACTGTGGGGCTTTAATAAGAAAGAAAGAAAGAAAGAAAGAAAGAAAGAAAGAAAGAAAGAAAGAAAGAGAGAGAGAGAGAGAGGGAGGGAGGGAGGGAGGGAGGGAGGGAGGGAGGGAAGAAAGACAGACAGAAATCTTGCAAATACTTTTCACAAAATACCCCCAGAAGTTAGGTCCACATTAAAAAAGGAACAAAATAAGAATTTCCCAATATTTGTCAGATCACAGTATTAAATGTCACTTCTGGGAATATTATCACAGAACTAGACAGTGAAGAAAGGTATTTCTTGCTGTTAGCTGATTTCTCCTTACAAAAAAAAAATTCCATTTTCAGTATTTTCTAAAAAATAAGACAATAATGAATAGGGTACGTATCGTAATTGTTCAATTGTCTCAAATGCCCACAACAGCACCTGGTTGATTCCTACTGATCCCATGGACCAGATCAAGGATCACAATGCTTAAGAGAGAGATTCTCCCAGCTCTGGGAAGGAGGGAACCAGAGGGCATGCCCTTAGCAGTGGCCATCAGAGTAAGAAACAGGAAAAAATTCTGAGTGGGGGTGATAAACATCTGGATAAGTTACTTAGGGCAGATGTGAGATTCCATTTTCCTAAATAATAGAACAAACTCTTACCTGCCTTTGACAGGTTTTGAAGTAATGCTATTCAGAATCAAAACTGGGTAGTTTCTCAAAGTCCCTTCCAGACACTGAGCCCATGAATTACATGTATCCAACAATACTCGTAGCGACCTAATACAACATGTGTGAAGCAACACCTTTACTTAATTGGAGGATACGGCAAAGGTGGCTTTCTGAGCAGTTTTATGTGTTCTGCTACATATCTGGGTGGGGTTTTTTTTGTTTTGTTTTGTTTTTTTGCCCCCCTGTTAGCTATCTGGGTGTTTTTTATCTGCATTCTTCTTGCTTCTCCTGAACCAGAAGTTAACTGCTTTTATTTTCCAAAATTTAATTTTTAAACCAAATCCTAATTACGGCATGGGCCCAAATTACTAAACTGATTTCCCTAACTAACTACATGACCTTGGGAAGTCGCTTCTTGTAAAATGAGAGGCTTGCACTGAGAGCCACTAGAATGTAACCTTCACCTTCACTATCTACTCCCACGCGCCCCCCTCCCCCAGGGGACACTGAAGGTACGGAATGTTTACTGCCTGTTTCCAAACTACAAAAACAAATGTAATCCTTTTTTTCTTTTTTAACGTTTATAATTTAATCTGTTTATCCCCAAAACGTTCTGAAGAAGACACTAAAACTGAAATTTCCTGTGCACCAAAAATAACTTTACAGAATTTAAAATAAGGTACTCATTTTTTAAGAAACAGAACAGGTAGGTTCTATAAGAGCTGATGAACATCAGCCAGTTTGTTACACTTCCCTTGTCTTCCTCCCCATTAAGCCACTGCTGCAGCCTGACCCTTCTTCATCTGAAAGGAAGGCAGTGGGAGTGAGACAGTGCACGGGCCATGCAGTGAGAAGGCCTGAGTTCTAGATCCGTTTCTTCCATGAACTGGTTCCGTGGGGACAAGTCACTTCTTCCCCTTTGGGCCCCGCCAGGCTGTTTGTTTAAACAAAAGAGCTGAACAAATTCTTAATTTCTGAAGTCTTCCACCTTAAAGATCTGTGATCCTTTCATTCCACCCATTGTTCTACTCCTAATGCCTTGATGCAGTGCTTGCCATCATTCCTAGCCTAGTTCCCCAGCCTCAAAATCGTCTTTTTCCCTCTTAATTTTTCTTTCTTATGCTAAAATGAAGCCAATCCTAAAACCATGAGGAGAGCAGAGTAAAAAAAGCACACTGTCTCTGAAGCCCTAAGGGCACCAGGTTCAAGAGACTGCCACGAACTAATCGTCTCTGTCAAACAGTGATGTTATTAACGACCTCACTGAGGACTAAAAGAATGTATAGTAAAGCGTCTACTACAGTGCCTGACATGCTGGAGATGCTCAACAACAATCAGCATCCTTCCCAGGATCAAAAGCCTCAGTTTCCTACTGTCTAGAGCACGGATGACCACCCAGCTAGCTGCACAGGTGACAGGCAGAAGATTTGTAAAACTAGAAGCAGAAATTGGGTTAAACGTTCTCACCAGGCTCCCGTGTGCCTGCAAAGTGTCTGCTCGTAGCCCGCCAATATGCTTCTGGGTAAAGCAGTCTCAGCCAGGAGCCCCTCCTGAACTCTCCAAATCAAATGGTGCGGCCTCCCCAGGCCAAAAATCCCCGGGGTCAAGAGGAAATGAAAACTTGACACAATTCTTCGAAAAGATAAAGATTCCCTGGATTTTACTTAAAATCAATCTCCTCTGCCTGTCATTCATGTGAAAAGATGCCAGTCCCATTTCTTTGCACTTAAATCTATGGACGGTACAGCTGATGGTGAGGTACCACCAAGCATCGTTTAATTTGATTTTTCAATTACAGACAATTACAAGGTGTGACAAAAGAAACAAAGAATAAGATTCCTCACAAAATGAGGATACAATGAACAACATAGTTATACAAATACTTGCAGAAAAAGCAACGGCTTTCTCCTTGATTGCAAAACTGGGTCAAAACTGGAATGAGCAACTAGGGGAGTGATGGGGACTTGCAAAGAGAAGCTCATTTCTTAAAGTGATTTAAGTACACTTACTTAATAATGTGGGATTATGTCCCCAAATCGGGAATAATAACAATCTTCACTTTCACACACTAGTCAATCATATAACCGAGTTACAGGCTAATTAAGGGCGACCAATCACGTGTGTGGAAGTCTGGGAACCTAAGAAATCTTGTGAAGAAACCGGTTTTTCTCAAGTGCCACCTTCTCCCCCCAAGTGACTTCAGCCCGAGCAACTGCTGCAAAAGCATGTTAATTAAAAGGATATAACATAATTTAGGGAAAATGCTTTCAGAAGGCTTAGCTTCATTAAGAATTATGCAAATTCAAGTCTCTATTTTAAAAACACAAGCCCACTAATCTGAGATCTGTGAGATCTGCGCACTTCTGGGATTGGGCCAAGCTGCTCTCTACCTGACCCCCGAAATGCACTATTCAATGAATCTGACCAAAATTCTTCAGGTGAGCTGCCATTTTCCTGCAGAGCAATTATTTCACAAGCACTGGTGTTTCTGGTTAATCTCTTTTAAAATTGCAGTTAAAGTCGGTTTTATTCCCCATGGTCTTTGCTCACATCCCCATCCAAATAGGCCTGATTTTCTCCACCCAGACTTGAGATCTGTGATCAGAGCCAGTCGCTTAGATGGAACCCTTTCTCCTTAACAGATGCCTCCACTCCTCCCATTTCTGTCCCACCGTGTCCCCTGTCCCTCTGCACAGCACCCTCGGTATCACTGCAATCCCTTTTCCCCTCTACTTTTCCCTCATTCCTGACCTTGCCTGTGACCAGTACTTTCCTTGCCCAGACCTGGTCCCAGCTTCATCCTTCAATTCCAGGCCTCTTCAGCTTTGAATCCCAACCTGGCCTCTTGCTTCTAACCTCCTCGGTCCAACCCCCACCTGGCCTTATTAACGTCAGTCCCCCCAACCCAGACCTTACTGCACGTAGCCCCCTCCCCCGCCTGCCTTATATCAATTCCTCTCCTCCCTGGCCCCTACCAGCCCCTCTTCATTTTTTAGACCCTGTCCAATCTCCCCTCTTTCCGGCCCTTGGCTAAAACCCCAACCCCATTCCTAACCCCAGCAGTCCTCCTCTGCCCCTAGCAAAGGCCACTACTCTGGCTGGCCCATCCCACTTCTTCTCAGACCCTGAACCTGGTGCCTCCCCTACTCCTTCGCTAAAAGCCGGTGCCACGAAATCGCCGCCCCCAGCCCGGCCTACGAGTATCCCATTTCTGACCCCTAACACACGCGCCCTCCCCATCACACACTCCAGGCTAGCGCGTCGATCCTCCCGCATCGCAGATGCACGCCTTGGACCCTCCTTCCCATCCCCGGCCGGCCGGTCGGCCCTGCGGCGTGCAGAGCCCGAAGCCCACGAGACCCCCTCCCCACCCTGCCGCGCAGCCCTGCCCCGCGTCCCTTAAGGCCCATTCAGCCCCTCCCGGAGGGGTCCCTCTCCCCACTTGACCCCGGCCCGGTGACCTCCGCCCCCGCCGGGCCCGGGACTCCATTCTCTCCGTTTCCGAGCCAACCCCCGCCCCAAACGCCCTCCGCACTCGCAGCCCAGTGGGGTGTGTCCCCCGTGCCCGCGGAACTCCAGCCGCTGGCCTCTCCCGCGGGGTCACGGTCGCCCTCCTCACCTCGGCGTCCACCACCTCGTGGTAGGCGGGCGGGGGGTCGAAGCCGCCGCCACCCCCGGTGCTCCCACCGCGGGAGGGGCCGCCGCCGCCGCCGTCGCCGTCGCCCCGCGAGCCCCCGCCGGGCCCGGGGCTGGGGCCGCCGCCGCTGTCCATGGGCTCGTAGCCGCCGTAGTCGAGGCCCGGCCGCTCGTTGGTGAGCAGCGCCACGGCCTCGTTGATGTCGTTCTTGGCCAGGCGCAGGGCCTTGCGGATGGTGGCGGGGTCCGAGAAGCCCATGCACAGCAGCGTGGTCATGTGCTGCTCCTCCTCCGATTCCATGGCTCGGGCCTCCGAGCCGCGCCGGCCGGCGAGCAGCGAAGCTGCGGCTCCCCGGCCTGGCGGGCCGCGCGGCGCTGCTTCCGCGCCGCTCCCGCGCCCGAGCGGGCCCCTGCGCTGCCCGCCTGCGCGCTCCGCTGCCGCCCGGCCAGGCTGGGCGCGGGCGTGGACGCCGGGAGCCGAGCGAGGGCGGTGGGGCGCTCAGGCGCGGCGGCGGCCCGGCCCAGCCCTGCGCGCCGCCATGTTGGCCTCCTCCTCCGCCTGCGCCTCCGCCTCCGCCTCCTCCGGCCCGCGGGGCCGCGCCTCCGCTCCCGGAAGCGGCCCGGGCCGCCCCAGGTTCGCCGAGGACGGGCGCGGGTGTTGGGGGGGCGGGGGCTTTTTTTTTTTTTTTTTTAAATTTAGACAGCAAAGGGAGGGGCCGCGCCGCGGAGCGTCTCTGGGGTGAAAGGGCCGCGCAGACACCCGGGCGCAGGCGAGGGAGGGTCCTTGGCCGTCGCCACCGCCCGCCTATTTCTCCGGCAACAGGTTCCCGCGGGAGCGGGACGGGTGGAGGCGAGGTGCCCTTCGCTGCGCGGAACGTCCCCGAAGTCCCCCCGAGCCGTCCGTGCGGCCCAGCCCCGACGGCGGTCCCCTCGCACCCCGAAGCTGCTCAGAGCCCCCGCTGGACTCCTCTCCCGGCCTCGCTCGCCCCCGCGCGCCCGAGACGCACCCCGTCCCGGGTGGGATTCATTCGGCCGCGGCTGCACTTCGCCGCCAGCCCGGCCTGAAACGCGCGCCGCAGTCCCAAAAGAAATGCGCCCCGAACCACGGAAATTGGCCCGCCGCGCTGCCTGAAATACACCCCAACGCCCACCTCAATTCATGCCCACACCGGGCACATCGGTCCACCGGGGCCGAAAATCACCCCCACGCAACCCGACCCAGATCCCTCCGGCTCTCCCTGAAACTACCCCAACCTTGCTGAAATGGATTCCCAGCCCTCGCTGAGGGTTCCTATCGTCACTGGCCACCTGCCCCTCACCAAACCCCACCGTATTCCACCAAACTCTTAACACTGAAATCCCCTGGGCGTCTGAAACGTATTTTTACGAACTCAGAATCCCAGCGCTAACGAAAACCTCCGAAAACCTCAGACTGCCTCACATGGCCAGCCACAGACTCATTCGAACTCCTTGGACCTGTGCTCCCCTCCTGATGCTGACCCACCTACTCACACTACTGTATCTCTTGGCTCAGGATTCTGTTTCTGCCTTTTGAAGGAGAACCCTGCCCTCTCTGTTTTTCTGCCCTTTACGGGAGGACCCCACAGCTGTTCGTTTCTCCCTTTAAGCACTCATTCCTCTTCCCTTTGAGGCCTATTTGCCTTGCTTTCTCTTTCCACCTTTAACATTAGCCCCCAGGGGCTGCGTCTTTAGTTTCCTTGACTCCACTATCCAAGCCTTGGCCCTTGCTCCTTTCCCCCTTCAGTTTCCTGTAATTCATGCTTCTAGGTTCTTTCCCCGCCGTCTCCCAAGATCCTGATGTCTTTTCTTTACCTCACTACGTATTTGTTAACTCAGCTTATCTCCTAATGCCCTCACCCTCGTTTCTTCCAGAACCCTGAAGTCCACTAACCTTTCTCATCCCATCAAACCCCTCCCTGTGACAACCCAGCACTTACTGAAATCTCCACCTGTCCCAAATCTTAAATTAGGGTCGGTACCCAGAAAATTCTCTGCACTCTGTTAGCACCTCTTCCCCTGGACCACAGAACCCTTCTTGCCTATTACTTGCTACCTATATTTTTAAACACCAACAATTTGATTTCCAGGGTGAGTTCATCGCTGTTTACATTTAAATGAACTGACTGCATTTGTTGTACTGATTAAAGGTTGTATTATGGGACAAAGGCTAGGCCTTATCCCCAAAGGAAGTAAAGTCAATTTGTGAATGGAAATAAAACAAATCCTTCTTCTTACATTTCTTAAACAACAACAACAATAACAACAACAAAAGAACCTACCAGGGAAGAATGCCTGGAACTGAATCAGGTTCCAGGGTATATATTGAAATAAAATTTTACTAAGTGGCATTAACTTTCAAGTACCTCAATGGTGCTTAAATATGTGTGGTATATGAGGACCAAAAGTAATGTAAACGAAACCAAGTAGCCGATCATGAAGCATATGCCAAGATACTTCATTTATTCAACAAATATGTGCTATTTATCAGGCACCAGGTACTGTTCTTGGCACTGGTGATGCAGGGCTAAACAAAGCTGACAAAACTTGATGATGGAAAAGTGATGGCATTCATTTTCGCCCGGGGTCTGCCGAGTTAATTCGGTGACCAAATTAAGAAACGGATTACGAGGGGGGAATAAGTAACAGGTAAAGGGAAAAATTGTTTGCCACTGAGATTTGAGACAGAACCCAAGAGGTAATGAGACTGAGCCGGCCAATTCAGATGGCACATAAAAAGACTCATCAACAGTGGCAGGTTTATAGAACATGACAGAGGGAGCTGTGCCGAGCTGAGAAGAGGAAGCAGAGAAGGAAGCAGAGAAAAACAAAGTCTGTGATAAAAACTGGAAAGGAGCCACAAAAGGCTACAAAAAACAAGGAAGGCCATTTTTGAACCGGATCCTGGAGTAGCTGAAAAGCCAGAATGTCATTTGAGGATGCAAATAGTTGTAATCACACTTTTTTGCATGTAAGAAAGCAAGTGAGGCCTTAAACCCTATCGAATTGGGATAATAGGGGAGGGGCCCGTGGTGTGAGTAGTCATGCTTTCACTCACATTTTAATTTTTATTGCAGTAAAATCTTGAAAATGTGACAAGGACTAAGAAATTTTAAATAACATTCAGTTCACATTTATCCTTCTCTAGAATCTTCTAGAAGAAAAAAAAAAAATAGCCAGGTCTTGAAGAGAGGTATGATGAACTGTGTGGAAGACAAAATATGAGGGCTTTCTAATATTAACAGGTAATTTTAAAAATATTTAGTGAGGGTTTATTTTGAACCAGGCTGAGGACTAGAGAGACAACTCTCGGTGTCTAGGGAGCAAGACTAGAGAACAGGACACAGTTCCTGCCCTTTTAGAACTTGCTGTCTTTAAAGGGAGACAGACAATAAAGGAGTAATCATAAAGAGTGATAGGTGCTTTGATAGGGAATTTCAAGATGTAAGGGGCAAATTTCTTGCCATCTATGGGGGTAAAATTACCGAGCATAGGAAATCTGGAAAATTTTCCGGAGGGTATTTAAACTATAATCTGCCAGGAAGTAGGAAAGCCAGGAAAATGAATATGAGATGAAAAGAGAGCGATCCAAAGACTACAACAGTATGTGCAAAGGCCCTGGAGTGAGCAAGGGGAAAGCAACTGAGAAGAATTAAAAGCCAGCGGAATATGGCTGGAGTTCTAGAGAGGTAATAGTGGGAAGGGAATCTGGGAATGTGGCCAAACACCAGATCTGAGAGGACTACTTAAACTTGATAAGGAGTTTGCACTTCATTCTAAGGGAATGGGAAGCCACTTAAATATTTATGTGAAGGAGAGAGGTGCTGTTATTTAAATTTTAGGTAGAGTGCTGTGTGACGGATGATCTAAAAGGGAGAAAGGGTAAAGGTAGAGAATTGAGTTGATTGATTAACTTGGTTGCTGATTAATCGGCAAGCCCATTAAAGGGAAAAGCAGTGCCAGATGACGGGCTTACCTCTCTGTACTTCCTTTCTCTTTGCGATTGGGCCCTTCAAGTTCTCCCTTGGAAGCTTTCAGTGCCTTCAAGCAGATATTCTATTCTGCCCAGCTTGTCTAGTTGGTGTCAGTAAGAGGGATGATCTTAAATAAGCAAATCTGTCATAACTGGAAGCAGAAATCCCATAGAAGAGAAGAAGATGGAGAAAATTCCTTCAAGGCAGTGGGTAAAAGGAGCAGACCTTGACAGAGGGAGATTTTCCAAGACTAGGAGGAAGTTAGTATTTTGGATATTCGATGAGGAGGAAGAGCCTTGCCTTGCTAGCTTACAGTGCCCCAGGAAGTAGAAAGAGCTCAAAGAGAAATGACGGCCTGAGTCCAAGATTTGCAGCCTCTACAAAATCCCCCAGTCTCTAGCAGGGCAGGGAATCAACAGAATCACCTTCTTTCAAAAGACCTTAGCCTATGCAGGCTTAGACTGTGATCCCTTCCGTGTTAATGAGTATAGACCATAGGCCAGAGGACTCCTTCCGATGATGCTGTAGATGCACAAGCCTGTACAATTTGCATAAATCCCCCCTGCAGTAGGAGAGGGAACCCTAATTATGACTATTATTCAACGTCTCAATACACTGGCAAGGGGGCATTGAGTGAGCTTTAATTTGTTTCTGAAAAAATAAAATGACATTAAAAAATTTTTTAAATATTTATTTTGAGAGAGAGAGGGGCAGAGAAAGAGAGGGAGATACAGAATCCGAAGCAGGCTCCAGGCTCTGAGCTGTCAGCACAGAGCCCAACACAGAGCACGAACCCAAGAACTGTGAGATCATGACCTGAGCTAAATTCAGATGCTTAACAGACTGAGCCACCCAGGTGCCCCAATTTTTTTTAAATATTTACTTATTTTTGACAGAGAGAGAGACAGAGAGACAGAGAGAGCATGAGCAGGGAGGGACAGAGAGAAGAGGGACACACAGAATCCGAAGCAGGCTCCAAGCTCTGAGCTGTCAGCACAGAGCCTGATGCAGGGCTCAAACTCACAGACTGTGAGATCCATAACCTGAGCCAAAGTCAGATGCTTAACCAACTGAGCCACCCAGGTGCCCCTGAAATGACATTTAATGTCCCACATTTTGATGGAAGCAAATTCATTCCCATTGTATATGTTTAAAAACCAATGAAAACAGCCACCAGAAAAATTGGCATTAATGGCTACACCATGAATACTCTACTTGGGCATGGATTTTTTTCTTTTCTTTCTTTTTTTAATATGTAACAGCTTTCTCGAGAGGTAATTCACATGCCATACAGTTCACCCATTTAAAGTGTACAAGTCAATTTTAGAACAGTTTTCATTACCTAAGAAGGAAACCTCATACCCTTTAGTTATATCTCTTCTGTATTCTCATTCCCCCCAGTGCTAAGCAACCACTAATCTACTTTCTGTCTGTATGGGTTTGCCTGTTCTAGAAACTTCATGTATATGGAATCTTACAATATGTGATCTTTTTTGTCTGGCTTCTTTTACTTAGTACACTGTTTTCAACCTTTATCCATGTTCTATAGCATGTGTCAGTATTTCATTCCATATTCTGGCTGAGTAATATTTCATTATAGATATACCATATTTTGTTTATCCATTCATAATGGGCATTTGAGTTGTTTTTACTATTTGGGTATTATGAATGCTGCTGCTATCACTGTTTATATGAATGTTCTTGTGTGGACATGTTTTCATTGCTTCTTGGTCATTTGGTTTTTGTTTTTTAATTTTTTTAATCTTTATTTTTGAGAGAGAGAGAGACAGGGTGCGAGCAGGGAGGAACAGAGAGAAAGAGGGAGACACAGAATTCAAAGCAGGCTCCAGGCTCCGAACTGTCAGCACAGAGCCCGACATGGTGCTTGAACCCATGAACTGCGAGATCATGACCTGAGCTGAAGTCAGATGCTCAACCAACTGAGCCACCCAGGCATCCCGCTTCTTGGTCATTTGTATATCTTCTATTCAAGTCCTCTGCCTTTTTTTTGAATTGGGTTATTCATCTTTTTATTATTATGTTGTAAGACGTTTGTATTCTAGATCCAAGTTCTTTACTAGGTATATTATTTGTAACTATTTTCTAATATTCTGTGGCTTATCTTTTCACTTTTTTGCTAGTGTCCTTTGAAGTACATAAGCTCTTAGATTTGATGAAGTACAATCTATTTATTTTCTTTATTGCTTGTACTTTTGTTGCTTGTACTTTTGGTGGCATATCCACGAAATCGCTGCCAAATTTCCTGTCATAAAATGTTTTTGCCTGTGTTTTCTCCTGAGAGTTTTATAGTAGATCTTTGATCATTTTGAGTTCATTTTCGTATATGGTGTGAAGTAAAGGTCTAATTCTATTCATTTGTATTTGGCTATCTAATTGTCCCAATATTATTTATCGAAAAGATTATTCTTTCCCCATTGAATGGTCTTGCACACTTGTCAAACATCAATTAAACATGGACACATAGGTTATTTCTGGAATCTCAATTCTATCCTATTGATCTATATGTCAATCTTTATGCCTATAGCACATTGTCTTAATTAAAGTTTCTTTGTGGTCAATTTTTTAGTTTTTATTTTTTAGAGGAGAGGGGAGGGGCAGACCCTGGGATCCTGACCTGAGCCAAATTCAAGAGTCCAACCAACGGAGCCACCCAGGCGCCCCTAACTTTGCTCTTTTTCATGATTATTTTGGCCATTCTGAGTTCCTGGCAATTATATGTGAATTTCAGAATCAGTTTTCCAACTCCTATAAGGAAGTCAGCTGGGATTCTCATAGGGATTCCACTGAGTCGGTAAGCAGATTTGGGGACTGTTACCATCTTGGCAATATTAAGTCCTCTAACCCATGAACATGTTACTTTTTTCATTTCTTTTAGTAGGTGTTTTGTGCTCTTCAGAGTACGTCTTGTACTTCTTTTGCTCAATTTATTCCTACTTTACTCTTTTGGATGCTACGGCACATGGAGTTGTTTTCGTAATTTGGATTGTTTGATTGCAAATGTATAGAAATACAGTTGCATTTTATAAATTAATCTTCTAACCTACAACCTTGCCCAACTTGTTTATTAATTCTAATAGTTTTTTTTAGTGGATTTCTTAGGTCATGTTATCTGTGAATAAAGATAGTTTTGCTTCTTTCTTTCCAATCTGGATGCCTTTTGTTTATTTTCTTGTCTAATTGCCCTGGCCAGGACCTCCAGTACAGTGTTGAACAGAGATGCAGATAGCAGTCATGGTTGTTTCGTTCCTGATCTTAGGAGGAAAGCATCTAATCCTTCCGTTAACAATGACGTTTGCTTTGGGGTTTTCATATATGGCTTTTATTATTTTGAGATAGTTTTCTCCTATTCCTATTAAGAATGACCAATGTGGTTTATGTTTTTTATTCTACTGATATTGTGTATTGCATTCATTGATTTTTCATATGTAAAACCAATCTTGCATTCTGGGATAAATCCCACTTGGTCATGGTGCACAATACTTCATATATGTTACTGGATTCAATCTGCTAATACTGTATTTTGTTTAAAAACACAGTAATAATATTGCTGGGGGAAAGAGAGCGATTGCTTTTATTTTTATTTTTTTTAACCATGAAAATAGAGTAACCTATTAACTAAAATGATACAAAAATAATGCAGACCCAATTTTGTATTTATAAAAGCAGATTTAAAAAGGATGAAATACTGTTTTTGCACTCAAATGCCTTCATGTAAAACTCACATAGATAGCTTTCCCCCCCAGAATTATCTCAAGATATATTCTAAGACTCGCAAACCTTTTGATACTATTATTATTATTTTATTTTAAATTTTTATTTTAATCCTGATTAGTTAACAAATAGTGTTCTATTAGTTCCAGGTGTGCAATGTGGTGATTCAACACTTCCATACATTACGCGGTGTTCATCATGACAAGTACACTCCTTAGGTGAGGGGATGGGTTAAATAGGTGATGGGGATTGAGGAAAGCAATTACTTTTAGAGGGATGCGATTCTGATTATTTAATGTAAAAAAAAATCAGTATGAAAAATGGAGAACGCTAGAAGAAGGAAGAGGAAAACATAATTTTTAAGTCCAAGGTTCCTCCCACCCTTTACTAAAGACTGTATGTTGCCAAATGGGGAGTCATTTAAAAGTTAATGTGGTATTTTCCTTCACTTAAGAAGATGATGTGACAGGCCTGATGGTAGTCCAACATTAGATTTTGTTTTTTTTACCAGCAGCCGGAGTGAATTTTCCCTGGCGCCCCGTGACTCATGGGCAGAACTATCCCCTGGGCGTGCAGATTCCTTCCCTTCCCTCCTCTTTGGAAGGCCTTTCCCTTGTAGCAGGTGAGTTACAAATCCAAGCATCCACAGCATAAATATATGCTATTAGATTGTCAAGTGGAGAGGAGGCACGCAAGGTAAGGCCAAGGTGTTGACTGCCAAACCGAGGAGTTTTCTTTAATTTGTTAGGCAGTGGGCAGCCATTCAACGTTTTGAGTCAGGGAATGAGGTGGTTGAATGTGCTTTCTGGAGATTAAAATGGTATTAATGTGTCAGACACAAGAGATTAAATAAGCAGGTGTGGGGGGGTTGGAGAATGAAAAGAAGCATATGCAGAAGTAGAGTAGATTCTTCAGGACTTGGCGATTGGATTTGATGATCCAGGAAAAGGAAAAACTTCTAGACTTGAAGGCTAGGTAATCTGAAGTCAGAGTTTGAGCCAAAAGGGAAGATGATGACTTTGGCCTTACATGAGCTGACATTTCACTAGGAAAGTTTGCGTGCAGACTTCCCCAATCATATCACACGTGTACATTGGAAACAAAACAGTTTAAGCGGATAAACATTTACAAGGAAAGGATACTGGGGATATTTAATTTGGAAAGTGAAACGACTTTACAAAAAGAGAAAGATGAAAGGACCCATTTATTTCTCTGATGACCTAGTGCCTGGCCTTTAACTCCACACACTCACCTACACATGGCACTATGTGCCCGCTGAAGAAAGCAAAAAGCATTTTAGGAGAAGCACACACGCCCATCTTTACCCACTGCTCTTCATTTTCATCTCCTTGCTCCTGGGTAGCTGGTTCCGTATCTCGTTTCACAAACTGAGCCCTGTACACGGAGGGCCAGGAGAGACCGACGCAAGAGGCAGACCACTCCATCACTCCATGTTAGTAGGTGGCAGTTTTAATAGGCAGGCAAACTTACTTAAATGAGGCTGGTCTTGGGTGGCCATAAGACAAATGCATCTCTGCGCCTGCCTGCTAAATCTTAAAAGTCTATGTAGAGGCATTAACAGGGTTCAGTAATGTACACTGTTCAGATGGTCTCAGTACCACATTGTTATCTCAAGGCTCTGATGGGATAGCTTCTAGCATGGCGAAGGCAAATGAAATGCCCATTCTAAGGACAGGGAAGGTGGGTGAGAGGCCTCTGATGGCCCAAGTTCAGCTTGGGTCAACTGGCAGTCACGTCTTCTTGACGACCTTCACGGCACCATATTCGAGCCTTCCATATTGCTTTTAATCTGCTTGTTGCCTCCTGTCTACAGTAACATGTGACTTCCCTCCCTGCCTATTGGGTACCTCTTTCCCTGGGCTCGGATTTCAGCAATCTCAGTTTCCAGGAAAAGATTTCCTCTGCTAGTCTGGCCCTCAGAACCCTCCTGCTCAGGCTGACCTCAGGGTCTCTGCCAGAAGGTAGAGATTTGGACACTTTGTCTTCATTGTATCAGCAGGTTTCATTTCTCCAAAGTTGCATTTTATGTCATACATTGTATGACTATATTGTAACAGGCTGCAATTCTCTGACTGACTGAAAATTGCAGTAAGGGATATATTTACCTTAACAGCAACGTTGAAACTCGGTTGTCGAGAATACAGTGAAGGACTCCTCTATCTTTAGCTAGAAAATCAAGATTTGAGGCTTTTAGTTCCCTCTGAAACCAGGAGGACCCGGCTCTCAGACTTCAGCTGGATTCCAGCACGATTTAGAGGTCTGTTTCATTTCCCCAATGTTGACTCACCAGGCTGGATTAATTTTCCAGGGTGTTGTGCTAATTATAGGCCAGTGGAGCTAATGGGCTGAATGAAAATGGCTACAAGTGAAAAAGTAGCAGAGCACTCCGGGTTCTGCTAGGATGCGGAGCTATTTATAACTTCACAATTGCATGGTTACTATTAATTAGTGAGTATTGCAGTGACCCTCAATTTTCAAAGGCGTCTCCCATCATTTTCGAGTTAATCTCTCCCATCCCTCACGGCGTTTGTTTTATATCAAGGGTGGAGCTGACGAATTACTCGCCTGAAGTCATGTCTGTGGGAAAGCCAGGATTAATACTTTAAACGTTAGGAATAGCAATAAAAATAATATATTCGTGGAGTGCTTTGCAGTTTTCGAAAGGTTTTCTCTTTGGCATCTCATTGATACTTACCAGCATCCCTAGGAACACTACGGGTTCCTGTTGGTTAGTTGATGGTCACAGAAGAGAAGAGGGTTTGGTTCACAGCTGTCTTGATCACATTTCAACTGAATAAGAACGGAAAGAACCCAATGCTTTTCAGGACTCGGAGTCTGAATCGTGACGATCTTTGCTCTCTGCCTCTTGCTGAAGGGTTTTCTTGGCCTTTGAGGACCCACAAGGGAAAATTGTGTCATTTTAACCTTTTGTTTTATGAGGCCCCATAAAACAATATACAAACCCATAGAATCCAGTACTATTAGAAATTTCAATTTAAGAGGGGTGAGAAAATCCAGAGATTGCTATGCTAGAACGTTGGCATAAGATCCCCCTCCCAAAATGGAGCTGGTTCTGGTGACGGCTGTGAGCCCTCATTGCATTTCCCTGTTTCAGCTCACTTCTCCCCACTCAACCGCCTGGGCCATTGTTGACCTTCCTAGGCCCAGAGTGTCCACTGCCCCCTGCATTCAATCCTCTCAGAACCTTTTATAATCCCACGAGCAGAGGCCTGCGTAATTGAATGGGTTCTTGGATGTCGTGCAGTCTATTATCATCACCTTACTGGTGACCGAAACGGAGACTCAGGGAAAGCAAGTGACTTTCCAAGGCTCATGGCTGGTAATCATCAGAACGGGGGATGAAAAGCTGCTGGACTTCTGCTTCAGTAGAAAAAGGACTGGATGACCGTCAGGTTGTCCCCGAAGCAGTGTTTGTGACAGCACAACTCCTGAATTGGCCACAGAGGCCGCGGTTCCCAAAACGTGTTCACAGATGCTTCTTGACGTAGGGCCCTGTGGTCATGTGACTTTGCCCAAGCTGGGAATTCAAGAGGCAACATAGAAGACTGGAGACTCTGGAAAGTCCCTTGGGAAAGAGTTTTGTTTAAGCAAGACTTTATCAAATTATTTAGTCATTTTTTTCAACTCAGAGAAAACCTAGTAACAGCCTGTGTAATTAGAGTCCCTTGGCACACACTGAAGAACAAATAAAAGGTACCTGTTGAGATGGGACAGTCACAAGCCGGGTGAAAGCTCACTGGCAGTTTCTTCGCTACGTGCTACTTTAATTTCACCACACCTGAGGTGTAGACATTATTAGCTCTACTCACGGATGAGCTCCAGACTCTGGTTGCATGGGACAGATTTGAATGCAAATTTGCTTCGGTGAAGAGGGGCGTCTTTTGCTTCATGCCACTGAGAAGCTTGGAGCCTTGAAACCAGCAAGTTCTCTTTCTCGTACCTCTGCTTCCGTCTGTTTGCCAGGTCTGTTCATTCCTTTTACAGACTGATGTCCTCGCGAGAAAGGACACAGGCCTATGCACAGCTTAGGTCTATGTGCAGCCAGAGAGGAAAGGATCCCACGGCCCCCTGCCTGCCCAGCCAGTGCCACTTAGCAAAATCTTAGAAAGGAACTCAACTGGCCAGTGGGGGTCATGTGCCCCTCTGCTGTCCATCTCCATAGCTGGGAAAGGGGTATTATGGTGGGTTTTGCTGTCTGACTCCAAAATCTCTGTGTGTGTGTGTGTGTGTGTGTGTGTAACTTGTTTCAATAAGATACAATCTGCACTCCTAAGGAAGGAATAGTCTGGTAGGAAAGATACACACCCCTATAGTAACAATGGTAAAAGGTGTAAGAAACAGAGACATTCAGAAGATGGAGAGACCATGTCAAGATTATATTATAATCTCCAGCCTAAAGTTCCTAAGTCTTTGGGCATTATGGGCACTTTTGAAGATCTGATGAACCCCTTGAACTCTTTTTCCCCAACACACACACACACACAGACACACACACGCACGCACACAGATTTTTGTATCCATTTTTAACATGCCTTTGAAAGATTTATGGACTTCTACAAGCTGATCCTTGGTTCTCCAAGGAACTTAAGACTTTGAGTTAATACTGCTTTGAAAATATACTTACGTAGAAGAACCAGTTCAAAAGACCTGCCCTTGCTGTAGAATGATGGTATTGCCAGCAGTGAGCTGAGCAACCTCAGATCTGGCTTTCAGTACTAGGAAGGCAGGCCCAGGAAACCCAAGTTAGATCCATGTAGAAACAGGAAACGCTCAGGAAATAATGTATTCCTTGGAACAAACTTTAGGACACGCCGATAAACAATGAAATGGTACTTGACCAAATGGGGCAATCGCAAGCAGGTGGGAGATATTCTTAAGAGTTACCACTGCTATTTTTAAAGTTTTTATTTGTATTTATTTTGAGAGAGATATAGAGCAAGCAGGGGAGGGGCAGGGAGAGAGGGACACAGAATCCCAAGCAGGCTCCGAGCTGTCAGCATAGAGCCCGATGTGGGGCTCAAACCCACGAACTGTGAGATCGTGACCTGAGCCGAAATGAAGAGTTGGACGTTTAACCACGTTGGACATTTAACCAGAGTTGGATGATTGAGCCATGCAGGTGCCCCCCCCACCTCTATTTTTAATATAAATAATAGAATCAGAACCATCTAGCTTGACGTCATTTTAAAGTAAAAAGAAGCATGGAAAGGGTAAAGAGATTTACTCAAGGACAGACAACTGAAGAATGTCTATGTATGGCTTAACCAAGCAAGGCTCGGACTGATGCTCTTGTCCAACGCTCTCTTCGTTCTGTGGCACCACACAGAGGCAAGCAAATGAATTGCAAATAGTAGCCTTCAGGAAATGTAACACTCACCCCATTTCATTATACCTCGTTTTTAACTGTTTTCTCTAGTAAACTGAAGACTCTATGGGAGTAGGACCTCCGTCTGCTCCTTTGCTACGTTCCCAGGACGTCATGGCCAGTGGACACTCAGTACACGTCCCTCCTCTGAATGACTGCAGAACGGCTGGCTGGCAGGAATTCCACTCCTCCAGTGGGAATGAATGCATCCAACGATGTTTAAGTATCTCCTGGTGTGGCAGCTGTCACCCCAGCCCCGCCTTTCTCCCTTGGAACTTTGTGCAATTTCCCAGGGCTCCTGACTCATGTCAGGGAGGCCTCCACCTTCCATACATTTGGAAGGCCCAGGGACTGCTAACCACTGGGTGACTGGCTGATTGAGCCCCGGAAGCCCCGTGCTCTCCCACGTTTCCTTCTTGGTTCTCATTGGGAGAATTCCAGACCCCTGGGAACCAGAGGCCTCTGGTGTGCCTAGGAGAGGACCAGCCACCCCATAGCAATCAGTTCTTCCTCTTCAGTAGCTGCCACCACCCAGCCCCAAGGGAGTTAAACCTGTTCTTTATCTCCTTGAAACCCAGGCCAACTTTGATAAAAGGGAAAATCTTTCCTGGCGTTTGTTAATCAAAACAAATGTCCTTACTCGCTCGGTAGAATGTAGGCGTGGATGCTATGCCACGTCTATCAACAGGTAGTTTGTGTCTAATTTATCCAAAGGAAATGTCTGTGATGCGCTTTTGTTAAAAAATTTTCTTAATGTTTATTTCTTTTTGAGAGAGAGAGAGAGTGCGAGTGTCGGAAGGGCAGAGAGCGAGGGAGACACAGAATCCGAAGCAGGCTCCAGGCTCTGAGCGGTCAGCACAGAGCCCAACGCGGGGTTCGAACTCACAGACCACGAGATCATGACCTGAGCCGAAGTCAGACGCTTAACCGACTGAGCCGCCCAGATGCCCCTGATGTGCTTTTAATTTACTGAAGAGGGATAAGTGTTCAAACCTTTGCAAACTTACACTGAAATTAAGTTTTTAAGGTCCACATAGCTGCAGCTCTCTCAAATCATCCTTTAAGACACACTTCCTTGGGGCACCTCAGTGGCTCAGTCAGTTAAGCATCCAGCTCTTGATTTCGGCTCAGGTCACCATCTCACAGTCATGGGATTGAGCCCCATGCCCATCATGAAGCCTGCTTAAGACTCTCTCTCCCCCTCTCTCCCCCTACCTTGCTGACATGCACCCACGCACACATATTGTCTCTCTCTCAAACGAAAACAAAAAACCCCACCCTTCCTTTAAAGTGTGACTAGCCATGATAAATTATACATTTTTATAAATGTCATCTCTCCTAGTGTTGTGAAACTTAAAGAAGATGAAAACCACCCAAGACTATCCCTGTTATATCAGTTGCCTTTAATTCCTATACGGGCTGGTGATAGTTTTGGCTATAAGTAGCAGAAAACTTAACATAAGCACTTAAAGGAATAAGTTCTTTCTCCCTTATACAACACCAGGTCTGATGGAATATGCAGGTTTGGTTTTAGTCTGGGAGTCCAGTGAACCCACAGCCAGTGGCTCTTCAATTCTCTTGGCCTTTTCCTCAGGCATATTGCCTCATGGTTCCAAAATGGCTGCTGCAGCTCCAGACATCATATTCATATCTGAGATAGGTAGGAAGGGTAAAACACTCATGTAGTCATTATACTAGAAAAGCAAAAAGCTTTTCCAGACCACTATCCACCCCCCAGCAGTGTCATGTCTCACTGGCCACTCAACCTCACTGGAAGTTGGGAAAATGAATGCTTAACTTTTCCAGACTTCCTAGTTGAAGTAGACAGGGGACAGGTGGTCTGTCAGTGGTTCTTCCACCATCCATCTTGAAGTGTTGCCACACCGAAGCTTTCAGCGTGCCTGTTAGCTGTTCTGCAGAGCTGGAGAAGAGGGTTGAGGGAAACAGCCTCAGTAGCAAAATTCAACTTTGCCTTCTCCCCTGTGTCTAAAGACTCAGCATAGTGGGATCCCATCTGGGACATATATGGGTCTATTAAGCTGCACCGTGGGGTGTGGGAGTTGGCTCCTAGGTGTCATGAGAGCCAATTTCTAAATTTTTAGGAACGTTTTGAGCCAGCTGATCCATACAGTCGTTAAAGTTGAATTATATGAACTTCTTTTTTTTTTTAATTTTTTTTTTTTTTAACATTTATTTATTTTTGAGACAGAGAGAGACAGAGCATGAACGGGGGAGGGTCAGAGAGAGAGGGAGACACAGAATCCGAAACAGGCTCCAGGCTCTGAGCGGTCAGCACAGAGCCTGACGTGGGGCTTGAACTCACGGATGGGACCGTGAGATCATGACCTGAGCCAAAGTCGGACGCTCAACCGACTGAGCCACCCAGGCGCCCCGAATTATATGAACTTCTAATTCAATAAATTTTATTGAAAAAGGCAATACTCAAAGAAAAAAAGCCCCCATCACTTCCTAATATGTTACTACTAACTATGCTTTTTGACGTCGCATGTGCTGTGTCTGTATGGTGTTTAACAAAGGTACTACTATGCATTTCTTCCCATCTCTGTGTTTAGTGACAGCATGTTGGTAGCTCTGAATTGGCCATGGTGGGAGTATTTGCACCACAGATCCCAGCAAATGTTACAACTCTGTTTTGTTTTTGCTTTGAAGGAGTCCACTGTTGGACATTTGTCGGTACACCATTATGCACAGTCCTAGAAAACGATAATTTGGAGATTGGATGTATGTACATTTGAGGTAAATAGGTAGGCATTTCAAAACAATTTTCAGAGCCCTGCCAGAGATAAAACACTCAGAGATAGTGCCCTGGTGATTTTTTTTTTTTTTATTTATTTTTTTCCTGGTGTTTTAAACCAACAAAGAATGCATTCTATAGATTGCTTTAAAAAATTTTTTTTAATGTTTATTTTTAAGAGAGAGAGAGACAGAGAGAAAGAGCACAAGCAGGGGAGGGGCAGAGAGAGAGGGAGACACAGAATGTGAAGCAGGCTCCAGGCTCTGAGCTGTCAGCACAGAGCCCGATGCAGGGCTTGAACTCACGAACCGTGAGATCATGACCCGAGCCGAAGTCAGATGCTTAACTGACTGAGCCACCCAGGCTTCAACAGATCGCTTACTTTTTTCAGGAATGCAAAGTATCTTTTCTTCAGCTCCTAGTACTTAAGAGTCTTCCTCAAACAATACTGTTTTTCTTCATAGTCACTATCATCATTAATAAACATCCACTGCTTACCTATTATGGGTTAGATTCTAAGTTTGACTAAGCACTATTGAATATGGTCTTTATTCTCAAGGAGCTTAGACTACACCGGAATATGGGCAGAAAAAAATAAATGAAAGTAGTCTATTCCAAACATCCCATACTTTGTCTTCACAGCACGTATCTTGATTTGTAGCTCTCTCTCTCTCTTTACAGTGTATATGCACACACATATACATATACACACAAACATAATGTGTACACATATATGCTTGTGTGAACCTTTATTTAATGCTAGACTATAAATTCCATTGCATCCCTTTTGGTCACAGCTGTGTCCCAGTATCTACAAAGTGCCTGGAAGATAGAAAGTGCTCAATGAATGTTTACTGACTGCATAAGTGAATTGATTAAGTGCAATGAGTAGCGTGGACAATAAAATCTGTACGAGCTGACAGGAAGGAACAATTCCCAGCTGACTGGAATGGTTAGGAAAGCTTGAGGTGGTTCCAAGATTTGAATGACATCTTGAGGGCAGGGTAGGGCATAAACAAGGTACATGGCACGTTGAACACAAGGACTTGTATGGCCGGAATGGAAAGTTTCTTTCTTCTTGCTGAAGTTGGAGCAAACTCATTGGAGCTGGTGGGTTAGGGTCACCAGGGTTATATTCAATCAGATTGTAGTGTTCCTTGGACCCAGGGAAGGCAAACATAGTTTCAGAAGCAAATGCAGATTAAGGTTGAGGGAGAAGCTCAAGGTTGAGAGAAAATAACAACATTTAACTAGTTTACTAACTGCCAGTCATGCCCTTCTATCCATTCTCCACCAAGAAACCAGAGCAATCTTTTAAAAGTATAAATCAACCAATATCTCTCAGGAACTTAGGTATAAAAATACCCAACAAGATGTTAGCATAGTGAATCTGGCAATATGTAAAAGATTTTTTTAATTAAGTTTTATTTTTATTTTAGAGACAGAGCATGAGTTGGGAGGAGGGGCAGAGGGAGAGGGAGAGAGAGAATCTTAAGCAGACTCCACACCCAGCATGGAGCTCAATGTGGGGCTCAATCTCATGACCCTGGGATCATGACCTGAGAGAAAATCAAGAGTCTGATGCTCAACTGAGCCACCCAGGTGCCTCAATGTGCAACAAAATTATATACTACAACCAAAAAGGTTGTTTATTCCAGGTATGCAAGACTGGTTTGTATTTGAAGATCAATCAATGCAATCCATCATATTAACAGGCTAAAGAAGAAAATCCACATGATCATATCAATAGAGGCAGAAAAGGCATTTGACAAAAATTCAATACCCATTCATGAAAACTTTCAAGAAATAGAAATGGAAGGAAACTTCTCAACCTGATAAAGAGCACCTACAAAAGAAATTCTACAAGCAACATTATACTTAATGGTGAAAAACTAAATGCTTTCTCCCTGAGATTAGGAAAAAGGTAAGAATGCTCACTCTTACCACTTTCAGCATAGTACTAGAAATCCTCGCCAGCACAATAAGGCAGGAAAAAGAAAGAAAAGACATACAGATTGGAAAGGAAGAAATAAAATTGTCTTGATTTGCAGACAACATGATTGTCTATCATGTAGACAAACCCAAGGAATCAATGGGGAGTGGGGAAAAAGCCCACAAAACCTCCAAAGGAAACAAAACAAATCTCAGAACAAATAAGTTCAGCACGGCATCAGATTACAAAATGAACACACATAAAATTCTATACACCAACAAGGAAGATGCGGAAGTTGAAATTAAAACCACAATACTATTTACAACAGCCCCTCAGCAAATGAAATACTTATTTATATCTAAATATAAATCTAACAAAGCATGTACAGGATCTGTATGCTAAACGTGATAAGATATAGATGAAAGAAATCAAAGAAGGTAAGTTTCCTTTATTATTCATTTACTGAAACTCAACATAGTGAAGATGTTAGTTCTCCTCCAATTGATCTACAGGCTTAATGAAATTCCTGTCAAAGGCCTAGCAAGAGTTTTTAGAGATTAGAGAAGCTTATTTTAAAATTTATTTGTCAAGGCAAAGGACCTAGAACAGCTAAAACTGTCTAGAAAGGAGGAGTAACTTGGGAGGAATCACTCCCAAGTTAAGTTTACTATATAGCTGCAGTAATCAGGACAGTATGGCACTGGCAGACGGACACACAGATCAATGGCATAGAATAGAGGACCCAGAATTAGACCTAGACATACGCCCAGCTGACTTTTTACAAAGTTGCAAAAGCAATTCAATGAAGAAAGGATAGCTTTTGCAAAAAATGGTGCCAGTACAACTGGGCATACATAGGCAAAAAATAAATAGAATCAAATAAGGTAAGAAATAAAAATGTGACTTAATCTTCACAGAATTAGCTAAAACTAGGACCAAGATTTAAATGTAAACCTAAAACCACAAAGCTTTTAGGTAAAACAGAAAATCTTCAAGATTTAGGATGAAGTAAAGATTGCTTAGATTTGACACCAATGGCACAATCCCAAAAAAAGGAAAAAATGATGAACTGGATGTCATCAAAATTAAATATTTTTGCTCTGTGAAGACTTTGTTTAAAAGACGAAAAGATAAGGCGCACCTGGGTGGCTCATTCGATTAAGGGTACAACTTTGGCTCAGGCCATGATCTCGCGGTTTATGGGTTTGAGCTCTGCGTCAGGCTCTGAGCTGTCAGAGCCTGGAGCCTGCTTCGGATTCTGTGTCTCCCTCTCTCTCTGCCCCTCCCCTGCTTGCACTCTGTCTCTCTCTTTATCTCTCGCTAAAAAATTAATATTAAAAAAAATTTTTTTTAAGATGAAAATATAAGCCACAGATCAGAGAAAATATTCACAAATCACCTATCTGGCAAAGGGCTTCTCTCTAGAATATACAAAGATCACTCAAAATTCAACAGTAAAGTTCAAGAAACAATGCAATCAGAAAATGGGCAAAAAAACATGTTGAGACACTATTGAAACACAAAGGACAAGTAATGACAGAAAAAGGTGTTCAATATCATTAGCCATTAGGTAAATGGAAACTAAATCCACAAATAATAAACTCACATACCATACAATGCAGAAATTGCACCCTTGGGCATTTATTCCAGAGAAATGAAAACTTATGCTCATGTGGAAGCCTGCACACAAATGGTCGTATCATTCATAATAGCTAAAACCTGGAAAGAACCCAGATGTCCTCCAATGGGTAGTACATACCTACCATAGAACATGACTCCATAGTAAGGAGGAATGAACTCTTGACATGGGCAACAAGTTGGATGATCTCAAGGGAATTATACCCTGTGCAAGAAGCAATTTCGAAAGATTACATACTGTACGATTCCACTTATGTAATATTCTTGAAATGTTGTAATTATAGAGATGGAAAACAGATTAGTGATTGCCAGGGTTAGTGCTTGTGGGGAGAGTGTAGGCATGGCTACAAGAGGGCCACACGGTGGGTCAGCTCTGAATCTTCATTGGGGAGGTGGTTGTGCAAAGCTCCGTGGTACAAAATTGCCTAGAACAATTGCCTATAGATTCTCACACATGCACACACACACACACACACACACACGAGCACATATCTACTGGAGAAATCTGGATAAGCTCTGTGGATTGTAGCAATGTCCATTTCATGGTACTGTGGTTCCATAAATGCTAACATTGGGGAAGGGGGGGTATAGGGTTCTCGAGACCTGTCTGTACATTTTTTGTGTAACTTCTTGTGGATCTATAATTATTTCAAAATGAAAAAGTAAAATACTTAAATCAGATCATGTCAGATTTCTTACTTAAAATTATTAGAAGGCTTACTATCCCGATGAAAAGAAAATCCAAGTTCCTTACCTTATGTCATCTGTTCCCTGCCTCTGTCTCTGACCCCATCTAACTTCATTTTATTTCAAAAAAGTTTTTTGAGTTTTTATTTATTTATTTGAGGGAGAGAGAACGAGTGGACGAGGGGATGAGTGAGGGAGGGACAGAGAGTGAGGGGCAGACAGAGGACCTGAAGCGGGCTCTGTGGTGACAGCAGAGAGTCCAATGCGGGGCTTGAACGCACAAACCATGAGATCATGACTTGAGCCGTTATCAAGAGTCAGATGCTCAACCAACTGAGCCACCCAGGCGCCGCTCCCCCCTCCCCCACTCTTTATCTTACTCAAGCCGAAGCCATGCAAGGGTTACGAGGTCAGGCAACCTTACCCCTCAGCTCCCGGTCAGCTCGGGACTGGGTTAGCCCATCCTTCTCCCACATCTGGAGCATAGGTGCATGCTAGATATTTTGTGGATGGAAGAGGGAAGAAGTAAAGGCTGTGATGAATCCCTGGATCATCTCTCTCATTGGGTTTGAGGAAAAGGCACAGAGGTAGGCCTGGGTGAGGGTACAGGACTCGGGTAGAGAATCTGTATATGGAAGGTTAGAGACGTAGGGAGGAGGCAGCCAATGGGAAATCTCAAATGCTAAGCCAAGGCACTGGGGAGCTCTTCAAGGTGAAGTTGGGGATGCTTACACATTTTTTAACTCCACCTTCATCTGCTCATTTACCTAGGTGCTGTTTTCATTATTTGGGGGAGGCGTGAATCATTGCTTCCTCTAGGACTAAGCTTACTGTCGTACTCAACGCAGATACAGTATCAGGCAATCCATCAGCCGTAATGGCGTCTGTGTGTTTACCACAACTCTCCTGTGTCAAAAATAATACAGGCACACCTAACATGCCTACTTGTCAGCTACCATAAGGTGCCATAGCAGAATCAGAGGAAAGGAATAAAGATTAGGTGGAATGTGGGCTATGCAAAAGTCGGAGGCATAGACTACACCCCAACTCCAGTGAAAAGAAGACCTTAAGAAAGACGAAGTGACGTCTCTCTTCTGAGCCACCACCACCAGCGTGGCCACCAAAGGACCATACTGACCCACTGTTACTCAACAAATACTCTCTTTTGATGGTTTCTCCATTTTTTCTCCGGGGGTACGAGAGAGAGAGAGAGAGAGAGAGAGAGAGAGAGAGAGACCGACAGACCTGAGGGGATACAGGAGTGAGAGCCTGCTGTATGGGAAAACCAGATACACTGCTTTGCAATTATTCCAGGACTCTGAAGAGCTGTCACAGGTCACTAACAGCTGAGAATCACTAGCTACCTTTTCTCCTTCCTTTCCTGTGGAAGAGACTCAAAGCCCCGGAGCAGCATGAAGGGAGGACACAGGTTTTTTACTTACTTCAGAATTTCACATACTGCCTGTTTATAGAAGCCAACTCACTGAAAATTAACAGACCTTTCCTTGTTAATCAGTGTTGCTCGGTGTTTCAGGGGGGAAAAAAAAAATCTAAGTCAACCGACCTTCGGAAATGTCTTTTGGTCGGGAATTTAGCCACGTTGGTGAGAAACACGAGCCGCGCCCACCAGGAAGTGTTTCTGAGGCAGGTTGGGGGAGTTTGCTTTCAAAAGTCAGGAAGGTGCAAAAATGCGAGTTGAGTCCCTGCCTGACAGGTGCTTACACTTCGCCCGTGACTTTATGGTTGTGTGACCCCTGTTGTCGTTTAATGTTTCAACCGTCTAGCCCCTGCTCCCCTAATGAAAAGGGACAAGGGCAGGTGTGTCAGTCAGGGTCCTGTGGCAGGAAGACGTAGACCTGGATGGAACTTGGAAGCGAATTGGACAAAGGGATGATTTCATAGAGGCAAGGGCAGGAAGGGGAACTACCAGGACTGCGGGGGCGACGGGGACTAGCTGCGGTGGGCAGTCTCCGCCACCACTTAGGCCTCTCGGGAGCTGGAGTCATGAAGGAGGGACTCCCCGGGGTTGGGGGCTGAGGTCCTGGAGGGGTGCAGCCATTACTGGTGCGTGGAGGGATGGGTCTAGCTCTCCGTCTCCCGCCAGCGCCAGACCCAACTGGAACTCAGAGACCAACGGAGCCCAGGTTGGTGGCCCACAGCATCAGCTGCTTGGGACGCAGAGCAAGCGCAGGAAGGAGGGGAGTGTGGTGGAGGGGGGGGGGGGGGCGGCAAAGAGAGCGAAGTTTCCCGATTCACGTCGGTGGGTTTGGTATCCCCGGTGAAGAGAAATGCGAGGCAGCAGATTCCCTCCGGATAGGACCACCCAGGAGAGGAGGTGAAAGTGGATGAGGAATTTCGTGGTGGTTTCTTTTTCTCGTAACAAGCGATGAAATCGCCCAGACCTGGACTCTGCAGGGAACGAGTGAAGCAGAGGGAGGAGATGGGGCGCTTGAAGCTCGTCTCCAGAGGCCACGGGCAGCCTGGCTTTGAAGCAGTTGTGCTATGTTGGGGGTGATTTCTGGTCTGTTCCTGCCAAAAATGTGCTCCGTTTGCAAGGAATTCAGGCAAAGGTTGATTTAAGAGGCCTGGGCTCTCTGAGAACTCGTCTTGGCCGAAGAGGAGCTAACTTAGGTCGCAAGGCCACACTCAAAGGTACACCTTTCGTCCGATCTTCTCTCCTGACATTCAGAGCCTCGTCTTTTGCCCTTTCCATTCAAAAGTCTCAAAGGCACCTCGAAGTCCATTTACTTAAAACCAACCTCATGGTGTCTCTCTCAAAACCGACCCTTCTACACTGCCTCTTTTGGTGAATAACTTCACTGACTCTCCAGCAATGTGGCGTCCTTCTTAACACCTTCTCTCCCATCTCCTCAAACGCTGAGTCCTGTTGATTTTACATCTCTCTCCAGTCTGATCCTATCTCCTGACTCTAAGCTACCATCACCTCCCCCTTGAACTCTGGCAGCCACCTGCTAATTTGCTTGCAAATACTCCCTCTAGTCTCTTCTCCAATTCGTTTTCCACAGGGCAGCGGCAGCCATCTTTTCAAAGGACATATGGCCACGTGTCTCTCCTCTGCTTGAAATCATCCCATGCCTCCTTGTTGCCCTGAGCAGACTCCTTCACAAGGTTTGTAGGCCCTAAGTGACCTCACGCCACCCCACAGTTCAGCCCAGCCCTTCTCATTTTTCCCCTTGCCAGGCACATTGGCCTTCTTTTAGTTTCTAGTCCTGGGCTTCTCTTTCGGGGCCTGTGAAGGCCAATCCTTTGCCTAGAATTTTCCCTCCCCTCTTCCCACCAGATGAACTTAACCGACTTTTAGATCTCAGCTCAAATGTTACTTCCTCGGGGAGTCTTCCTTGAATTCTAGACTAGAAAAGGCCCCTCGGTGAAATGCTGTTCTAACAGCCTATCCTTTTCTTAGTTATTGTGTTTGTCGTTACATGCCTGTGCGATTATTTGATGAACATCGGTCTCCCTCCTGCCCTGTGATGTTCATGGTATCTGAGTCCATTTCTGACTTCCTCCCCGTAGGATCCTTAGTGCTTTGTGTAGAGTCAGGCATGTGGAGGTACTCACTGAATCCTTTTCGGAAGAAAGGAAGCTTCTAAAGAGACTTTGTAACCTGGAAGGGCCCAGAGGGAAAGTGACTGAGGGTAGGTAGGTTATGACATTTGGAATGACTCGGGAAATATATAAACAATTTGGTGGGTAGGCCATGACAGTGGTGACCCCCGGGGAGGAAAGTACGGACATGTCCCGCTCTGGTGGTGGGTGTGGGGGAGGCATCCGAGATGGAGCACATGTCAGGGACAGAACACATCTTCTGTGCCTCTGTAGGCCTGCACCCATGTGGGAGAAAGCACCCTAAACTGTGTCAGGGGCCTGCTTTTGAGGCCTGGATTTGATGCGAACTAGTTGTGTGTTTTTCCCTCTCATTCTCTTTTTTTTTTTTTTTTAAACACTTGTTTTTTCAATGTTTGTTTTTGAGAGAGCGTGCGTGCACGCACGAGCGAGTGGGGGAAGGGCAGAGAGAGAGACACACACAGAATCCAAAGCAGGCTCCAGGCTCTGAGCTGTCAGCACAGAGCCCAACACGGGGCTCAAACTCGCTAACTGCGGGATCGTGGCCTGGGCCGAAGTCGGACCCTTAACCGACAAAGCCACCCAGGCACTCCTGTCCTCTCGTTCTTAATTGCATCTGTAAAAAACAGGGTTGGGTTGTTCAGGCACTCAGGGTTCTTAGTTGTAAAGAACAAATATTGCCTCTGGGCAATTTAAACAGAAAAGGAACTGATTGAAAGGACATTGGCCCGCTCACAGGCTTACCACTCACAGGATTACCAGGAAGCCTGAAGAACCAGACCCTGAGAACTGGCAAGAACAAGGAAGATTATACAGGCCAAACCAGGACCAGAATCTCAGTGAGGGACCAGGCTCCATAAAGCCACTGCAGCCCATGTGCCACTAAGTGCTTAGTATCATGCCACTCCTCTCAGCAGTGGGCACTGGACCATTGGCACCATTGGCCACACTGCCCTTGGGAACTAGATGTCGCTGCCTTTGCTGTTACCCTTGGAAAGAATTCTTCACCCTCCCTCCTTCTTTGAGTCATTACCTTTTGACTCCAAAGCCTGAGCAGGTGAATCTGACACCCTGAGTTTGGTCATATGTTAGAGCCCCAGCTCCAGTAGCTCTGGGGCCACTAGAAGACAGCTTCCTAGAGAGGGAGGCAAGTTCTGTTGATCACCAACCCTCCTCAGACGGGGGTTCCCCACCGTAGGAATCAGAGGGTTCAGACTGGGGGCAGCCAATCCGCATCAAATATCCAGTCTTAGGTAGTCTCTAAGGTCCCTTTCATGCTAACAATCCCAGCAAAATGAGAAAGGATACGGCCATCACCGTGCCGCCCCTTCCCATTAACCTGAGCAGCCTATGAAAGCTACGGAAAACGTTGCCAAATCATTGCTTTGCCACAGAAAACTTTGTTCTGCTTTATTAAAAGCCCTTAGTTCTAGATACTTTGGAGACATACTCTGAGTGTCCTTGCATTATGTGTTTATTTGAGCCACTGAAGCCAGCCTGTTCTTCTTGGCCTCCCAGCCCTAAAAATAGGGCATTATTAAATAGCCTAATAACCTGGTCAGTGCTCTCAGAGTGCAGCAGGACTGTGTTGCTTCATATTTTTAGCGGGCAGATGCTCTTTCTATTGGAGTATCTATTTTTAAACTCCCCAAATGTCAATTCCCTGTCGATCCCATTCTCAAAGACCTGCCGGTTTGTTTCCTGTTTGTTTTTATGACAGAATTTACCGTGTAATGCAAAAGACAACACTGTTAACGTTTTTGGGGGGTGGATAGAAGTAACATTTTTTTTTTCTTGCCCATACTTCCTTCTTTTTCTGTAGCTGAGAACCAGGAGAATCAATGAAGAAGGAATTCTGGAAGTAAAGGGTCCAGGATCTTGGAGTGATTTATGAACCTTCTTTTAATGCCATTTCCACCCTATCTGCTTCCTTAGGCAAGTCGCTTGCATTTAAAATAGCCAGGCTGTGGGAGCAGAGAAAGCGTTATAAAATCATTCAGTGTGAATAGCTGATTCCGGCTTAATTTGTTACTACTCCAAGGTAACATAGAGGTGTGAATATAAAGTAATGTGACTGAGGCTTTAAAAACCTCCAGTGATCTTACACTTCCAAATGACTGCAGAACTCCTCAAAGAACCTCCTTTGGGAGAGAGGCACTGTCTGACATCATCGTTTCGCTCAAAGCAATTTTTGGAGTACTCTTTTCTGAACTGCCTTCCCAGGTGCGGCTCAGGCTCTGGGATGTCCTCGGTGACGGCAGCCCAGTGTGCTCGGGGAGTGTGGGGGGCCACCACAGGAAAAGATGCTGTCCTGTCCTGGTGGCTGCAGGGGGTTGTTGGGTGGGGAGGCATGATCGTGGTCATGTGGAGCGGGTGTGAGCTCTGGGGTAAGAGGATGGGGGTTCCAATCCACTCTCTACCCCTCAGGAGCTTCGTCAAGCTGCTTAACATCTTAGAATTTCAACCGCTTGGAGTGGAAAATGAGGGAAATCCCACCTCCCTTGCGGGGTGGTTGTGAATAAACGTGTTCGCATGTGCGGGGCTCCAGCACCTGGTAAAAATCCAAAAAGCGTTAATAGCCTTTTCTACGCCACGGTTTTTCTGACACGCTTGGTCCCAGCCAAATGGGGCTGCTTTGCTCTTCCGCGTTCAAGGCCTTTGGGTCTCTATCGATGTTCTTTCCCGTCCTGTCCTCCACCTCTAGGCCTCCTTCCCCCATACGCACTCCGTAGGTCCAAATCCCATGTCTCCTTTAACGTCTGCTTTGAATAAAAGGAATACTGGTGAACAGAGAGGTTGAGCACTTTGCCCAAAGTCTCACAACTTTTTTTTAGTATTAAAAAAATTTTTTTTTAATCTTTATTTATTTTTGAGAGACAGAGACAGAGAGAGGGAGAGAGAAAGAGAGCTTGAGAGCAGGAGTGGGGGAGGAGCAGAGAGTCAGGGAGACACAGAATCCGAAGCAGGCTCCGGGCTCCGAGCTGTCAGCACAGAGCCTGACGCGGGGCTCAAACTCATGAGCCGTGCGATCATGACCTGAGTCGAAGTACGACTGCTTAACTGACTGAACCATCCAGGCACCGCCCCCCCCCCCCCCCCGTTTTTTCTTAAAAAAAAAAAACAACAAAAAAACTTTCCTAATGAAACATTACCTTTCCACGTAACATTGTGATCATCTGGCAACTGGTCTCATTGCCCTGCTACACCGAGTGCTCAGCGAGGGTTATTCTGTTTCCATAGTGTTCTTCTTAGCGTTTTGCATGATCTTTGTAGGTCCTCAAGAATATCCGTTCAGTGAGTTGTTTAAAAACGCAACTCTGGTCATGTGTCTCCCTTGCTTAAAACGTTCCATTTACTTCAGGGTCAAAACCAGATTCCCCAGCAGAGCCAGAGGGTGCCAAGTGATGAGTCTCCGTGCCATCGCCTCGGCCGGCACAACCCTCCCCCCTAGCTCACTGCTCCCAGCTGCATACGGCTTTCAGCCCACTCTTCTATCCACCTTACTCCCTCAGGGCTTTCCCTTCCTTTCTTGCTCCCGGGAAGACTGCGCCCTCTTTCCCCACCTTGACCTGGGCTCTGGTCATGTCTACTGTCATGACCTATGCTTGTTATGTCGCCACTGGGTACCCGGAGGAAGCATCCCCTGCTCGGGGATAGATGTGTCACGTCCTGGCCAGGCCTGCCCCTCCCCATGAGAGGGGACCCCCCTGGTGGCCCTGGCTGTGCCCTCACTCTCTTGCTGGGAAAGTCGGGCTGGGTGACACTTGGGGATTGGGGTCTGACCTCTGCAGGGGCCTCTGGGGGCAACGAGGCCTGCTTGTCCAGTCCAGCTTGGCCTGTCACAGAGGAGGCACGGTCTGACTTCAGGCTACAGATTGATCCTGGCGGTGGCGTTTTCTGAAGGGACTTGTACCCTTCATCTCCCCTTGGTTCATACATTCTGACTGCCAGCAGGCCTGGCACAAAGCCATCTTGGCAAAGAGGAATTTTTATAGCCTGATTGGTTTAATTTTGTTTTCTTCCCAAATTCCTATCCCCAGGCAGAAATAATCTCCAAACAGCTTTTGTACCGTGGGGGATAGGATGAGGGAGCCATGCAGGGAAGGAAAGAGGACGGGGCAAGGACATCTAGACTGGAAGTAGGTTAGTCTCTCGTTTAGTAATAATGTGTTAATTTTATAATACTAGGAAATATTTACTAAGAACTAATAAGTTCCCGAGTACCGTACTAGGAATTTGCACATGTATTAGCTCATTTAGTTTTCCTGATTCTAACCCTTTGAGTTAGATTCTATTATTATTCTCACCCTATGGATTAGAAAGTTAAGGAGGTCAAGGTCAATAAGTAGCAGAGGTGGGCTTATAACTGAAGGTAGGGGAGCCCTTCCTGAAATGTTGGCCTTGGGGTTAAGAATCTCAAATTAAGTCATGGTTTCCAGTGCAGGCACCCAGCAAAGAATGATCATCAAAAGAGCAGATTCTGGAGAGATCCACGCATACCCAGGACATCCCCCAGGTGTCTGTCCACTGGCCGTGATTGCTTTTGAGATGCTGATTCCAGTTCACTGGGAAGCAGTCCGATGTCAAAGAGAGAACGTGAGCTTTGGAGTCCCACAGACCTGGTTTTGAAAGTGAACTCAGCCTCTTCTGTCTGTACAGCCCAGGGCACAACATCATTGTGACTCAGTGTTCTCATCTTTAAAATGGTCATTGTGGAGCGCCTGGGTGGTGCAGTCGGTTAAGCGTCCGACTTGAGCCAGGTCACGATCTCGCGGTCCGTGAGTTCGAGCCCCGCGTCAGGCTCTGGGCTGATGGCTCAGAGCCTGGAGCCTGTTTCCGATTCTGTGTCTCCCTCTCTCTCTGCCCCTCCCCCGTTCATGCTCAGTCTTTCTCTGTCCCCCAAAAAATAAATAAACGTTGAAAAAAAAATTAAAAAAAAATACAATGGTCATTGTGATTCATAACTTGCATGCCTGTGAGGATTAAGTCCGAAAAAACAATCAAGCTTCTTGCACTGAGCCTGGCATGTGGACAGTGAGTAATAAATGCTAGCTATTAATATGGCACTAATATGAAGCCCTAAGTATTTTTATTATCATTATCCTCCTCTTCCTCCTCCTCCCATATTTTGTGACGAGCTGATAAATTCCACCATTCATATTTGCACTAAGGTGTGCTGTCTCTGGAATACCTGACTAAAAAGAAAATACCGTAAAGGGAAAACCCGTTGAGCTGAGATCAAGCTAAACGATTTAAGTCTTAATTAGTAATTAAGCTCTTTACTGTGCAAGCTGGAAAGTAAGAGAGTAACTTGGGAAAAAAAAGGAAAAATAAAAAGCCTTAAGTTAGTAATGCCAACAAATGCCTGCCTCCATTTAGTTAGGGTCTATTACGAGTTTGATGCCTTTTATTTTATTGTTAAACCTCGATGATAATACCAGTCCCCTGTGGGGATGGTATTATTACCATTTGACTTATGAGGCTTAGGATGAGATTAAGCAACGTGTATGAAGCCGCCTGAGAGTCAGCGGTGGGTAGACTCTCTTTGGGGAAAGTGTCTTTTATTTATTATAAAAAATTTTTTTTAATGTTTATTTATTTTTGAGAGGGGAGGAGGGGCAAAGAGAGAGGGAGACACAGAATCCGAAGCAGGCTCCAGGCTCTGAGCTGTCAGCACAGCACGAACCGGGAGATCATGACCTGAGCGGAAGTCGGATGCTTCACCGACTGAGCCACCCAGGCGCCCCGGGAAAATATCTTAAGTAAATAATTTAAAAAGAAAAGAAGGTCAATTGTTAAAACAAAACAAAACTCCCCAGACATTTCTAGCCCATATTCATCACACGGACCCCACGTTGGCAGGTGGAGAGGCAAACTGGTGCACATGAACCATTTAATGTAGCAGACTTCAAAAGACAAATGCATGATCATGTCAGCAGGGAAGGCGTAAAACTTATATTGGGTAAAAAGGATGGAATGCAAAATGGTGCCACGAAGAGTATATACACGCTTCTCTGAGTTAGAGAAAATCGACATCTGTATACCCACATGGACCGAGAGTATTTAGCTTCATGTAAGAAGCTTCTTTGTGGTATTTTCAGACAGAGCAGTTTATTTTTTTAAGTTTGTTTATTTTGAGAGAGAGAGAGCAGAGAGAGAGGGAGAGAGAGAGAATCCCAAGCAGGCTCTGCACCATCAGCACAGAGCCCGACAGGGGGCTTGAACTCATGAACCGTGAGATCATGACTTGAGCTGAAATCAAGAGTCGGATGCTAAACTGACTGAGCCACCCAGGCGCCCCTTGGGCGGAGCAGTTTAAATGTATTCAATGATAGAGAGGGAAAGGATACATAGAGAACCAAGTGTTTTAAAAAATGAGGTAGCTTTTTTAACTATCTAGATTTAAGTGGTGAAACTAAACACAAACAGAAAGTGATTAGTATCTTGAGAGGGATTTATTTATGACAATGTTTCCTCATCTGGAATTTGAAGATTCTTCGAGATGTGTCAAGGTAACGAGAGAGGGGCTCCAGATTTTTGCTGTATTTGACAAAACATAATGGAAATCTCATAGTTTGGTTTCATCATCTTGGCGATAGCTAAGGGCACTAGAGTCTGAGTTCTGTTATCAGATCACTGGAGTTTGGATCTCAGCTTTGTTATCTGCTTGCTAAGTGCTGCTGGCACGTTAATCTGTTTCCTTGTCTGTAAAACAGGGTCAATAATAGTGCCTACCTCAATGAGTGACTGCGTGGCACAGGGTGAGTTTTCTGTAAACCGTTCTTTTTCTTTTTTTTTTTTAAGGTTTTATTTTTAAGCAATCTCTATACCCAACATGGGGCTTGAACCCACAACCCTGAGATCAAGAGCCAACACACTCCACCCATGGAGCCAGCCAGGCGCCCCTTAGTAAATGATTCTTAAACTATAAAGCTTCTTTCCTTTGATCTGGAATTATATCAATTCAGCCCTAATTTTGTTGCCTCAAGCAAATCAGAAGACTCATTTGCCAATTGTTCCAAGAACCTTGGAGCGTCTGTCTCAGTAGGTCCTTACAGCAACCCTAGGCAGCGGGAGTTATTATTTCCCTTTTGCATTTGAGGAAACGGAGGCAGAGAGACGATGAGAAACTGGTTCAAGGTCAAAGGCTAAACAACCAGTAAGTGGAGGGGCCAGGGCAAATATCTCCAGCCAAAGACATTCTTTGAGACCTATCTCACAGTGGCAAAACATCAGAAACACCCTAAACTGGAGGCAGACAGGTAGGTAAATTAGGATACACGCCTAAAACGGAATGAGTGTGCTCAGGTTGTCCCTTGCCCCCATCCTCTGCAGAGACTCTGGCCACTGTGAGGTCAGAGGGACACCAACGTGACAGCAAAGATGAGGGGGTGTGTTGAAGACACTGGTATGGAAGGCACTGTGACAGGTCAGGGAATAGAAGAGAGAAAACAGGAAAACGTTTAAAGACCTATTCTTATCGTATGCATCTCCTTCCTGGGTGTTGGAAAACACAAGGGGCTGGCGTTCTCCAGCAAGCGCTTCCTGGTGGCTGAGCTCAGCTTCTTCGGCAGTGGAGGCTCTTTGCAGCAGGGCCAGGGGAATGGTTTTACCTGTACTGACACGGGATTGTCTCAACGTCAAGGGCTGATGATGCCGGGCAGAGGGTCCTCGACACCACCTGCGCAGGAAGGGCCAGGTTGAATAGGCAGGTACAGAGAAATTCCCAGGTGCCAGTGCCGGAACCCCATTCGAGCAGGGATATGCCACAGCCCTGGGCTCTCTGGAGCTTCTGGCTTAGTGCAAGACGCAGACACAGACCCACACGTTTTTGCCATAGGGCAGTCAGTGGCCTGGTGGTGGTCTACATGGCAGGGTGCACAGGCAGAGAGGAGCTCTGCTTCGCTTGGCAGCGAATAAGGCTTCCTAGAGGAAATAGCAGCTGAACCAAGTCTCGGGAAAAGAGAGAAGCGGGAAGATGTTCCAGAAGGAGGGGCTTGTATGGGCAAAGATAGTAAGGCAAGAAAGAGCCTTATGTGCTCAGGGGAAATAGAAGCACCTCACTGTCACCAGAGAAGCGAGTCAGAGGTGGGGAGTGGATGCTGCTGGGGCTGAGGAGGAGATTGGGACCAGGTCCGGGCTACCGTGGCCTCTTCAGGCATCTGGGCCACTGACTTTTGACTGCAGGGTTTAAAGCAAGGGGCATTTTGTTGGATGACTTGCATTTAGGATGGGAGAGACTTGAGCAAGTCTGCGGGCTTATTGCTGGAGGTGAGACGGCAAGGTTGGATACCAGAGAGAGGAGAGTCTGCGTTAAGGGGCTGGGCCCTTAGGGAGCAGGAGGCATTGTGGTAGCAGTGGAAGGGGCAGAGGGAAGATGGGGATCTGGGTGCAGAGGTCAATTCTGCAGCAGGACAGAAGGCTCAGGGGGCACATGCAAGGTCATGTCCCTTCTCGAAGAAGCTGTTCAGAGTGTATGTGTCTTAAGGGGTGGGCAATAACGGAACGAGACGGAGAGCAAACCACCCCAGTAGCTAAGGCTGTCAGAGGCGAGGGTCAGCTGATAGGGAAGCCAGGAACCCGTCTGCCAGTGTCATTTTCTCCAGCAGCACCTGGGGAGCTGGGAGCAGGAGCTGGGAAGAGCAACCGAGAAAGACGAAGCAGGAGCACAAGGTTGATGAGGAGGTGGAGGAGGGCTGCTTTCAGGCAAACCAACCACGGGCTGAGCTTGAGCAGCAAGGAAGGGACAGGAGATAAAAAAGGGGCATCGAAGGCGAAGAAGTTATAGCTAGGCCCGTAGTTTCGCCCTGTGCTGGCATGGCCTGCTGTTTGTTGGCTGTACAACCTTGCTGCTTGGCCTTGAATGAGTAATTTCACCTTTCTGGGCCTTGGCTTCCCTATCCGTAAGATTATATACTCAGTATGGTGTTCTCTAGCTCCAACCATGTATGGTTGTGCAAACCAGCATGTTCCAACCTCTTGGGCCTCCGGGTGAGTCATTTTCTATACCTTCTACTGGAGCCGCCGAGCCAGTGTGAATCATTTTCTGCCCAGAAGGAGCCAACCCTGGAGTTGGGAACGTGATGTGAGCTCTCAGTTCATCAGGGCCTGGGCCAAGCTCTAGCTGCCATTGGCCAAAAGTTCATACTCAGGTTAGTTTGCCTCAGGGGTCTCAGTAAACATTAACTACATACCAGCTGACCTCGGACAAGCCACTGAACAATTCACCACTTGGTTTACTCAACCATAAAGGAGTAGTTGTACGCTCAGGGTGGCCACGAAGAAGCGTGTCTCAGCATGGCTGGGGAACAAAGCCATAACCTCCGTTATTGGTTGAGGTCTGCGGACAGGTGGAACGGAAGAAGGAGGAAGGAGGGGTATAGCCTCTCTGGTGAGGGCTCTCCTGTTGCTTCAGGGCAATTCTGTGCAGAAGACGGCAGCAGAATTTTGTCAGCAATATTCACACCGGGCAGGGAAGGGGGCACCAGTGGGACCCACTATAATCCACTCTTTCCCTAGAAATAATAAGCAGAAGCTGTATCTTCAGATCTGTACAGGATGGAAAATGATGCATAGGTAGTTTAAAAAAAGAAGAAAACAATGGTAGCCTTACCATTTGTGCAGAATTAAAAGTCGTAAAGGTCACATACATCTCATAAACATCACTCACCATTTCAGCGACAAAGCACTAGAGCTGCTCTCAGCCTTTCCACACATATATCGTACATTTCACACTGCCATCAAAGAATTAATATCCTTAATATATAAAGAACTCCTACAAGTCAATAAAAGTGAAGACCCTCTTAATTATGTAGGTAGAAGATATTAATCAATGATCTACCAAGGGGGGGAATACAAATAGCTAACAGATATTTAAAATTTTTTTTCAACCTTGCTGATAAAGAAACACAAAGGAAAGGAATATACAAATTTTCACCTATCAAATTACAAAGACTTTACCATAAAAGCACATACAGCTGGCAAGGATAAGGAGAGACGGGTGCTCTCTACACAGCAGGTGGGAACGTAGATCAGTCTAGCCATTCCCAGAAAATAATTTGATAATGTGTTTCATGAGATTTAATAATGTTTATTTTTTTTCAATGTTTATTTATTTTTGAGAGAGAGAGAGAGACAGATGCAAGCTGGGGAGGGGCAGAGAAAGAGGGAGACACAGAATCCAAAGCAGGCTCCAGGCTCTGAGCTGTCAGCCCAGAGTCCGACGTGGGGCTGAAACCCACGAACCGTGAGATCATGACCTGAGCCCAAGTTGGCCGCTTAACTGACTGAGCCACCCAGGTGCCCCCAAAAATGTTTAAATTCTTTGATTTGCCCTTCTACTCCTCCTTAGAGTCATTCTAAGGAAATAAGCCGAATATTTCGCTGTTATACACAGTCGTCCCCCCTTTTCCATGGTTTTACTTTCCACAGTTTCCGTTACCCATGATCAACCACAGTCTGAAAGAGGATGGTCCTCCTTCTGATGTGTCTTCAGAAGGTCAAGAGTAGCCTTGTGCAGCGTCACTATGCCTTCATCATCCCCCTTAGCACAATATTATCTTGAGAGAGAGAAACCACATTCACGTGACTTTTATAACAATATGTTGTTATAGATGCTCTATTTTATTAGTTGTTGCTAATCTTGTACTGTGCCTAATTTATAAATTAAACAACATCGTAGGTGTGTATATACAGGAAAAAAACCTATAAACATAGGTTTAAATATACAGGTTTGTATATTTATATATATGGTTCAGTACTAGCTGTGGTTTCAGGCACCCTCTGGGGATCTTGGAACGTACCCCCCATGGATGAGGGAGGACTACTGTCATGGGATAGAGAAATTGCTATGTGTTAGGCATTGTGCGTGAATATGCATTATTTATGAATTATTTGCATTAGTCATACTGCGTTATCAATAGGAATTATTTTATTTAATCGATACAATTGCCTTATCAATCAGGTAGGTACTTTCACGAAGTCTTCCTTTACAGGAGAGGAAACTAAAGCCTAAGGAAGTTAAGTAAAGGTTAACTGCGAAGAAGGAGGGAAGCTGGGATGATCTGAGTCTGGTGTATGAGCTCTTAATACCTTTACTTCCTCTAGGGACTCATTAATACACAGGTCCAGGAAGAGGGTGAAAGACTATCTTTTTTACAAAATAATTAAGTCAGGCAAATTGTTCCTTGCTCCATTGATCAGAGAACCTCCGTGTTTCTAATTAAACCAGAGAGATTTAATTAGGGTTCCTGGGCCTGTCACCTAGTCCTTTGGAAAGTTTTGTGATGAGTTTTAGATAAAAGTATCAACCAGTCCTAGGTTCCCGTGTAGAATGGTGAAGTCAGCTACTGGATTTGGCACCTTTTTAGGTCGGGAGAGCCGTGAGCTAACAGAGGTTTGTAACAACAAGCCGTTGCTGCAGCAATCAATTGTTTATACTCACTTGGTTGCCAGTGTCTCCCCCGAAAGTGCGAGCTCTCTAAAAGCAGGGATCGAGTCTGTCTCAGTCATTAGAATAAGCTTGAAGGTGAAAATGGACTGTGGGAGAGCTTCCTGCGGTGTTTGCTAAGCTCTCGTGTGTATAAGAAGACATGTCACAAGAATGGTTATTAAGTGGCATTGTTGGCATTTGTAAAACATTTGCAAGGACATCTGGATTGTTTCTAGTTTTTGACCATTTACAAACATGCTGCTGTAAACATCTATGGGCAGGTTTTTACATAATGGACATAAGTTTTTGTTTTTCTGGAATAAATGCCTGGGAGTGCTATTGCTGGTTTGTATGGTAGTTGCCTGGTTAATTTTTTTTTTTTTTTTAAACTGCCATCCCGTTTTCCAGAGTGGATGTGCTATTGTACATTCTGACCAACAATGCACGAGTGATCAGTTTCTCAGAATCCTTCCCAGCAGTTGGTCTTGTCTGTGTTCTATTTTAGCACATTGGAATAGATTTGTAGCGGTATCTCCCTGTGGTTTTAATTTGCATCTCCCTAATGGCTGACAATGTTAAAAATCTTTTCATATGCTTATTTACCATCTATAGATCGTCTTCGGTGAAATGTCTCTACACACATTTTTGCTACTTTCTAGTTAGATTGGTTTTTATTTTGACTTTCAAATTTCCAGCGATATGTATCTAGCCCTTTGTCAGATACGTGGTTCATAAACATTTTCTCCCAGACCGTAGTCAGTCTTTTTCTTTTCTTCACAGGGTCTTTCATGGAGCCAAAAAAAATTTAACATCTATAAAATATATTCTTTCCATTTTTCCCTTTATAGATCTTGAATGTTTTTTTACCCCTATGTTTTTCCCCCAAGATTTATAGCTTTACATTTTATATTAAAGTGTGTAATCCATTTGAGTTAATTTTTGTAGAAGGTGTGAAACTTAGGTTGAGGTCCATTTTTTTCTGCTACTTTGGATGTTTAATTACGCCAGCACCATTTGTTGAAAGGGCTATTTTTCTTCCATTGGGTGGCTTTGTATTTGGGTGTATTTGTGTGGGTCTATTTCTGAGCTCCCTCTTCTGTTCCACTGATTTATGTGTTTGTCCCTCCACCAATGTCACACGGTCATGATTACTGTAGCTACAGAATAAGTCTCAAAAGCAGGTAGTCTGATTCCTCCCACATTCTTCTTTTTTGAAATTGTCTCAGCTATTCTAGTTCCTTTGTTTCCGTATACATTTTAGAATAAGCTTCTCTATATCTACAAAAAGTCTAGCCGGAACTTAGACAAGAATCCCATTACACGTATAGATTAATTCGTGAAGAACTGACATCTTTACTGTGTCAAATCTTTCAATCCATGAACTCCGTATGTCTCTCATTGTTCTTCTTTGAGTTCTTTCATCATCATTTTGTAATTTTTATTTTTTTATTAAAAAAATTTTTTTTAATGTTTTTTTTTATTTATTTGTGAGACAGAGAGAGACAGAGCATGAGCAGGGAAGGGGCAGAGAGAGAGAGGGAGACACAGAATCTGAAGCAGGCTCCAGGCTCTGAGCTGTCAGCACAGAGCCTGACACGGGGCTCGAACTCACAGACTGTGAGATCGTGACCTGAGCTGAAGTCGGACGCTTAACCAACTGAGCCACCCAGGCACCCCTAAAAAATTTTTTTAAATGTTTATTTTTGAGAGAGAGAGAGAGAGAGCGTGAGTGGGGGAGGAGCAGAGAGAGAGAGGGAGACACAGAATCTAAAGCAGGTCCAGGCTCTCAGCTGTTGGCACAGAGCCTGACAGAGCCCGACACGGGGCTCGAACCCATGAACCTGAGATCATGACCTGAGCTGAAGCCAGAGGCTTAACTGACTGAGCCACCCAGGCACCCCAATCATTTTGTAATTTTTAGCATACAAGTCTTCTACATGTTTTGTTAGATTTCCACCTAGGCATTTACTTTTTGAGTAAATGGTATTTTTCATTTGTTAGCGCATACAAATATAATTGATTTAAGTATGTTTATATTTGATGACCTTTCTGAACTCAGTTATTTTAGGAGTTAAAAAAATTTTTTTTGAGGATTTTGGGGATTTTCTACATAGACAATTACATCATCTGAGAGTAGGGATAGTTTTACTTCCTCCTTTTCTATCAATATGCTTTTTATTTCCTTTTCTTGCCTTATTGCACTAACTAAAAGTCCCAGCAAGCTACTGATTAAGAATGGAAAGAACAAGAGAACACGCATCCTTGCCTTCGTTCTGACCTTAGGGAGAAAGCACTCAATCTTTCCTCATTAAATATAATGGTAGCTGTCGGATTTTTTTGTAGATGATCTTTGACCAATTAAGACGTTTCCTTCTACTCCTATTTTTTTTCTGAGAGTTTTATCATAAGTGAGTGTTGAATTTTGTCAAAAGACTTTCCCCATTGATTGAAACGATCATATGATTGTCTTTCTTTAGCCTAACACAGTAGATTTTTGAACACTGAACCATTTTTGCATCCCTGGAATACATGTTACTTGGTCATGGTGTATAATTCTTTCTTTATATGTCCTGGATTCTATTTGTGATATTTTGTTAAGGATTTTACATCTATATTCATAAGGCATATCGATCTGTGGTTTTCTTTTTTTAGGATTGTCTTTGTCTGGTTTTGGTATCAGGGTAATATTAGCTTCAGAAAATGAACTGACAGGAACTCTATCCTCTTCTATTTTCTGAAAGAGTTGATGTAGTACTAGTGTTAATTCTAAATTAGACCTTTAGTAGAATTGTCCAATGAAAGCATCCGAGGCTAGATATTTGCTTTTGAAGAGTTCAAATGGATCCAAGTTCATGAATAGACAGGATTATAGAGGAAGTGAAAAGATTGCCGAGGGTCAGAGATGTGAGAGGAGAAAGGGAGGGGTGGTTAGGGGGAGCAGGTAGGAATTTTAGTGCAGTGAAACCATTCTACATGAAACTATCATGGTGGATACGTGTCGTCATCCATTTGTCAAAGCATGTACAACACAGGAGTGAACTCTGATGCAAACCACTCACTTTGGGTGGTGGTCATGTCCCCACGTAGGTTCATCACTATAACACAGGTACCACTCTGGTGGGCGATGTTGATGAGGGTGGTGGGCTAGGCTTGGATGTGTGTGGCAGGAGTATGTGGGAACTCTACATCCTGCTCAGTTTTGTTGTGAAGCTGAAATTGCTCTCAAGAATAGACTCTTAATTTAAAACCCCCCCGAGTCTGTGTGGTTACAAAATGGGCACCTTATCCGCCATTGTCCCCATCGCCATTCAGCCTGTGACGCCTGTTGTACCTGTATTCAGCTGCCCACACACATAGACTCCTTGGGTCTTCTTTCTGTAGGCCATTTTGCCTAAGCCTGGGGCTGCCCTCCGCTGACTCCTCTGACCTGCTATTCCTGCCATCTCCCTCTTCCCTGTGACTTAGCAGGTCTTGAGCCTGGGGATCCACCGGCTTGAGTGACAACCTCCCTAAGCCCCATTTCTTCCTCTGTATACGACAGGGGATACCTGAGATGAGGATGCGAGGTACCCAGGGTGCTGCCGGGAACAAGGTAGGATTTCTTCCCTTTCCTTCCTCCCCTCTCCATGCCGCTGCTGAGGGTGCTGTGGAAAGGCAGCCCTTTCAGAGTAAGAAGGAGGGACACCCAGTGAGGGAGAGAGTGAGGAATGGGGACCCTCTGGGACCTGCAAGCAGCCGCCGGGCAACCAGCACCCTTCCCCACAACGGACGCACATCTCAAGATAGGTTTGTTTCCCGGGTCCCCAGAGGGTGGGGGTGGGAGCAGGGAGCACATGGGGTTATGGGGGAAGGATGTTGTTTTTCAACAGACAAGAGTGACTCCATTTCCGATTCTCACAGGCGACCTGAATGCCCGTCACATCAGGCAGGGAGAGCTGCCCAGATCTGACACTATCCCCTTGTAGCAGCGGCTGGCAGGCCCCAAGGGGCGAGAGGGGATGCCTGCGGGCTGGTGGAGGCTGAATGAATTTAGTGCCTGTGAATGAGGCGGGATTGGCAGCCCTTGAGACAAACTCCCTCTTTGTCCCTAAGCTGTACCTCCCAGACGAGGGCAATGCCAACTTTCTTCGCTCCATCCTGTCCACATTCTTTGGCCCAACTCAGCTGTGAGGAGAGGCACAGAGGCTCCCATGTTTTAGGCCCCCAAAAGAATCCGTTAATTTGTGCCTCAGACACCCGCAAGCAGCCTGCAGCCTGCGTGGCTGGAGTCACAGAGCCGATAGTTGCCAAGACAGCAGTTCTTGAACATTTCTGACTGCAGCCCACGGTGAGAACTGAATTTCGCGTCATGACCCAGGGACACACACAGGCATGCACGTTCATGTACGTTCTCACACAGAGTTTAGACATGGGAAAAAGGAAGCGGAATAGTGCAGGAAAAACGGATTTTATTTTGTGCAACTTGTTTCTGTGCGCACGTGCGTGTGTGGTCGCGATAGAAATCGTATTTCTGGCTGTGGATGGTGTTAAGAAAAGACCGAGAAACACTTGTGTAGATCACACTTTCCCCAACTCTATATTAAACCGCCAGCTCGGAGGGTGATGAAACATGTTAGCATATTAAAGACCCTGGAGATTCCTGCAGGAAAGAGATTTGTTGGCTTTGTTGACCAAGTGCATGAATTGTCTCCCTCCTTTCCCTGAATGCTTACGCTACTATCTCACGGAACCAGTATTTCACAGAACGTAGGCCTGGAAGGAATTTGAACAGTCCTCTAGAATTTCCTCAGGGGTGTTAGTGACAGGGTAAGAGGGCGTCTGCCTCAGCAAGAACAGAGCTGGTAAGTCAGATCATTGGTTTCCAAGTAAGATTTTGCTTGAAAAAGTCCTCTTGCCGAAAATGTTTAAAAACTACAAGTCTAGTCCAAATCTCTCATGGGAAACGGAGGCCCAAAGAAGGGAAGTGACTAGAGCAGGCCACCTGGGGGGGTCCTGTTAGAGTTGGGACCCCCTTTTACTGAGTTCTTTTTTTTTTTTTAATGTTTTATTTATTTTTGAGAGGGAGAAAGAGACGGAGCAGGAGCAGGGGAGGGGCAGAGAGAGACACACACATAGAATTTGAAGCAGGCTCCAGGCTCTGAGCTGTCAGTACAGAGCCCAACGTGGGGCTTGAACCCACAAACCGATCATGACCAGAGGCAAAGTTGGACCCTTAACCGACTGAGCCGCCCAGGAGCCCCTGCTGAGGTCTTAACTGTAAACCTTCTGACTCTACCTCCAGGGTGAGGTAAACACTGGTGCAGGGGGGCTGGAGGTCTAGGGTCTGGGGGCAGTGGGGGGCAGGCATCAGAGGGCCTGGCCTTGTCCCTCTTCCCTTGCTCCATTGCTGACCTTTTGAGAATGGTTTGACTTCTCCATGTTTGAGCTTTCTCATCTGTAAGATGGTGAGTAAAGATACTACCTTAAAAATGAGATAATTTGTGGCACTTTGAAAAGACAGGTATTGTATAATAAATACAAGGAAATTATTTATTTTTTCTAAGCCTCAGAAAGGAAATTCTATAGTACTAACCAGGAAGTTTGTAGACTCATTGTACTGTAACTTAATGAAAACTTTGTTGTCCAGTTCTAAGAAAAGTTGCTCATTACTATGCTAAAAAAATAAGGATGCTTAGAAACTCCTCTTTTGTCCAAATAAAACTCAATTATTGTTTTCCCAGAGGTGACTTTGCCTAGATTGTATTCAAACTAGCAAAGAATGCCTACTCCTTGTCCACGGGGGTTTAAAGTGAAGTTGGTTTACATCCAATAGCGTCTTTAAACAGTGCTGTTCATTCAGCTTTTGTTAGACAGATATATGTTTGCATTGTGTGTGATTGCTTGTACTTCCGATCGTCTCTCTGTCCCCTGCCACCCTGCTCCTTGTCCCTGGAAGCTATTTTCAAGGGACTCCATCAATGGTTTTCCTGCCTTTGGCACCTGGTTGAGGTCGGCCTAATGGAAGCCTGGCAGGAGCTCAGAGGGCAGAGGAGAGTGGGTCTGGGGTATTTGTTCCTTGGCTGCTTCCTTGTACTGAGGGTCGCAGCTCCCTGCTGTGTAGGGTCCATTACCCGCTCCCTCCTCTGGGTCTGGCCTGGGGTAAATGTCCCGTAGACTGATCCTCTATTCCACTCTGATTATACTTCTGAAATTCCTTTATTAACTCTCTCCAACTGACCCAATTTGAGCGAGATGTCTATTTTCTGCCGAGACTTTGACTTTCACGTTGTTTCATATACACGTTCTCGTGTTTCACATTTTCTTGCCTTTTTCTGTTCAGTGTCACAAAATGTGCGAAAGTATAGAAGACTCAAATTTTTCTTTCTTGTGTATTCTTTGTGTTGAGAGGCAGCAGTAAGCAGGACATCACCCTGGGGTGCTTTCAAAATCACTGATGCCTGAGCCTCCCCCAGAGATTCTGATCACTGGGTCTGGATGGGGACCCAGTGTCCCATTACCAGGATCTCTATCTCTGTGTGGGACCCACGGACGTAGGGAAGGAAGTCTGGCTCTGTAATTTGTTTCTGCCAGGTCTGCTCGCTGGGTCTTAGTGCCGTGTGTGTGTGTGTGTGTGTGTGTGTGTGTGTGTTGGCACCTCCACTCTCTGACCCTGGATCTTATATTGCTTTTTCTAATGCTGATTGCAGCAGCTGATGGTCTGAACCTTTGGTTCAGACCACACACACCGCTGCCCTCTTGTGGACATGGGCACAGCTGTGTCGGCGGGCGGAAGTGGCCGCCTGTAGTATTTTCTTATTGCCACCCACCGTCAGGACGGAATAGGGTTTCAAGATGCAGTTCAGTCAAGAGTAGGAGGAGGCTGCCCATAACCACTCCCAGAAGAGACTATGTCCTGTTCTCTAACAGCCTTTGGTAAAGAGCTCCTCTTAATTCCTGTGCATTCTTCTTTTAACAGTTTCTTAATTTGTTTAGGATTAGCTCTCCCTGAGGAGGGGTGGGGTGGATTAATTGCCGTGCAGAAAGGTAGAACGTTTAGGAGACAATTGAAAAGGGCCACAAATGAGCCTCTGGGAGGCAGAGTCTGCAGATCAGAGTGAATGAGTCCTGGGACAAGGGAGTTTGCTGTGACTGGCCAAGCTGCTGAAATGCCGTACCCGCCCTCCTCCCTGGAGCCTCTTCCTGTGCCTTGTCTAACTATCACCTGGAAATTCCCTCCTCTGGCTTCAGCCTCCTCTTGCCCGGGTCTCCTGAACTTGTCAGTTCCTGCCTCTAAGCGCTGCTCCTGGCCTGTTTTCTGCCACACACCTGTCCCTCTGTCCCCTTCCATCCAGTAGACGTCCACTGGCCCCTTCATAAGAGAGTTGGTAGCAATCCATTAACTGTTTTCCATCAAACAACTCATGTGATATATTGTGCATTAATTACTACAATGTTTTAGATCATATTATCATTGTTAGCAGTGATGTAAGAGGAAATATGCGTTAGTGATTAGTCTATTTTGTATCAAATAATTTTTATTAATTTCTTGAGGGCAGATCTAAGAAAAAAAAGGATAACTGTGCTCTTAAGAAGTAGATGTAATTTTGACCATTTAAACTTACATTAAACAGGGGCGCCTGGGTGGCTCAGTTGGGCAAGCAGCTGACTTTGGCTCAGTCTGTCATCTCATAGCTCGTGAGTTCGAGCCCCGCATCAGGCTCTATGCTGACAGCCTAGAGCCTGGAGCCTGCTTCAAATTCTGTGTCTCCCTTGCTCTCTGCCCCTCCCCTGCTTATGCTCTGTTTCTCTCTCTTGCTCTCAAAAATAAATAAACATTGAAATATTTATAAATTTACGTGAAACAAATTTTTGTGCCATATTTGGAGAACTCTTATCATGATTTTGGGTTATCCTTGCTGTCTGCCGTCACTTGTGTGCTACCATTATCTGGGTTAATGTGAGCCCGCTCACTTGTTCAGTAGTGTTTTTTGAGCACTGACCCTGTGCCAGGCACTGTTGTAGGTTCCAGGGAGGGAGCAAGGAACAAAACCGTCTCTTTTCTCAGATTCTGATGGGAAGTTAATGTATATATATATTTGCTTCAACAGTTCCTTCTCAAGTTTTGGAACTAGGACCGATCCCTCAAGCTCCTTTTTTTTGGGGGGGGGTGGGTGTCAATTTTTGGGAATACTTTGCTCTTCATTGGCAACTTCTGGAGATGGAATTCGATGAACTGTTCACAATCTAGCAATTTTTCTAGTAGCTGAGATCGCAGTAGGAAGAGGAGAAAGGGTTCGACGAGTTTTCATGGGGCCACTGCTGTGGGTGTGAGTCGGGCTGCATGGAGCATGGCAGTCCACACCTTGGGCCCTGCAGACACAGATCTGGCTCCAAATTCTGGTTTTGCCACATATGTATGTGTAACTGCATGACTTTGGGCCGTTCACAACCTTTCTGAGGCTCATTCTCTGCCGGCTCCCAACCCTACCTCCCACAGAGGAGAAAAGTGATAATAATCTACCTAAGTGGCTCTTGGAGTGATCATCAGGTGAGATTATATATATATGTGTGTGTGTGTATATTTATGTAGTGCTTAGTGTAGCGAGTGTCTGGAACAAAACTCAATATGATAGCTGTCACTACTAAGTATAATTTAGTGTTTCTTCCTCCCTACCACATTTACTGAGGTATGATTAACCAATAAAAACTGGATATATTGAAGACGTACAACATGATGTTTTGGTATGCGTATACATGGTTCAATGATTGCTACAACTAAGCTAATTAACACATCCACTATCTCACGTAATTGCTAGTGTGTGTGTGTGTGTGTGTGTGTGTGTGATAAGAACACTTGAGATCTACTCTCTTGGCAGATTTCAAAAAAAAATTTTTTTAATGTTTATTTTTGAAGGAGAGAGAGAGAGAGAGAGAGAGAGAGAGAGACAGAGTGTGAGCGGGGGAGGGGCAGAGAGACAGAATCCAAAGCAGGCTCCAGGCTCTGAGCTGTCAGCACAGAGCCCGACGTAGAGCTCAAACGGGAATGGTGAGATCCTGACATTATGGGGACTTCTAGATTAATTGCACTGTAGTCAGAGAACATATTCCACATAGTCTGGCAAGTGCTGAGACAACGGAAATACAGGTTGATACTGGTGCGTAGAGCAGGGACACCTGACAGTCTAGGCAGGCTACCTGGAGGAGGAGTGACTATTAAGCACAACACTGAAGGATGAGTAGGGCCCTGGTAGAAAAGGCGTATATGTATGCTTATGTGTGTGCTGGGAATATAGCAGCAGAGGGACCTCAGTCTTATGGGGGAGACCCTTACTTGGACAGGACAGGTTCAATGTAATGTAGTAAATGTCATGACCGAGGGAAGCCTTGAAACTGGGATTGTGGCAAAGTATAGCGGTTCTGTTTCATGAAGTTACGGATAGGTAAAGCTAAAAGGTATGGTCAGGTTTGTTGGGGTCAGCCCTGGGTTCGGATACTCTTTTGCCTCTGAATAATTTTACCACCGTCTAGATATTAAAATTCTTAAAGCCTCAGTTTCCTCATCGATGCACCGGGGGTACAAATATCCCCGCCTGGCGGGATCGACACGATGCTATCTGAGATTCATCAGATACAATCAGCAATTAGCAAAAGGCTGGTGTCAGGGCTCTGTGAGCGGGAGTGGTTTTAATCCCTGGGTGTGAGTTCTTATGATGTCACTCTGGGTGCCTGGCCCTCAGAGGAACTCTGAGGTCCCTCTGTCACTGCAGAATACCCAGGAGGCAGCAGTGGAGAGGACAAGAACACCCAGGAGCCCCGACCGGAAGGAGCCCACGAGCACAGTGTGCTGGGGCCAAGGCAGAGCCGGTCAAGCTGGTGAGTGCTGAAAAGCCGCATGCGCAGAACGCCTGGCCTGGAAGAATGGCCTACAAGCTTGTCCAGATTCGGCAGGAAAGAGCATTCAGATCAGTGCTGTCTGCCCTGAGTGACAGGGGAGGGTGGCATGTGGGTCATGTATTTTCTACCCCTGGAACTTGGCAGGAACACCTAATACTTGTTGCATGCTTATTTTTTTACCACACACCACGCTAAGTTTTTTTTTTTTTAATTTTTTTTTTCAACATTTATTTATTTTTTGGGACAGAGAGAGACAGAGCATGAACGGGGGAGGGGCAGAGAGAGAGGGAGACACAGAATCGGAAACAGGCTCCAGGCTCTGAGCCATCAGCCCAGAGCCCGACGCGGGGCTCGAACTCATGGACCGCGAGATCGTGACCTGGCTGAAGTCGGACGCTTAACCGACTGCGCCACCCAGGTGCCCCCCACGCTAAGGTCTTTACGCGGCTTGTATGGTTTAACGCTCTTAACCCTATAGGGCAGGGACTCTTACTAGTCTTATTTTACAGATGCGGAATCTGGCACAGAGAGGGTAAGTAACTTGCCTTCTGTCTCACAGTCATTGGTTGTGGCTCGTCTCCACCACGTTTCACAGTCTATTGAGACTGGAAGGTCTTTGAAAGGAGGGGCACGATTGTATCTATTTTGGACCCTCTGTGGCCTCCTAGGTGTTTGGATGGTTTTCATTGCTACACTGAACTCAGTGGTTCTCGCTGGACACACGGTTGCTTGGGATGTTTCAAAAGCTTCTCGCATCTGGGCCCAACCTCACATTACTTGCATCTGGGTCTCTGAGGTTAGGGCCTGGGCATCTGTGCCTAGGGAGTCTCAACAAAGCTGAGAAACGTTGGGCTAAATAAAATTCTTTGTCAAACTGCAAGCCTTTCTTCCCGCCTCTTGGCACTGGGGGGTGCTGTGGGATAGTCTAAAAAAAAAAAATAGTATTTCCTTTAACCCAAGGAACACATTTCTTTTTGTTTGCAAATTTGTTTTGTGTATCTCCTCTCAGGGGCTTGGTAGAAAGCTTGTCAAGACAGGTAATGGCGTGAACTAGCCTCTTTGTGGCTCTTTTGAAGGTGGACCACCGAAATTTAAGCAGGCAGACCTAGAAAATTTCTGCAGTCTGCAGTTCGTTTTGTTTTCAGCCTTCCTTCAGGAGCAGTTGGTCTGTGCTCAGGACGAAGAGGTTTGCAAGGAATCACTTGAGGTGTGGCAGGCTGAACAGCCACCCGGAAGGTGTCCCTGTCTAATCCCCAGGACCCGAGACTGTATGACCTTACATTGCGAAGGGAGATTTGCAGATGTGATTAAGTTAACCATCTTGAGATGGGAGGCTATCCTGGTGGGATAACCAGTGTTCTCACAAGCCACAAGCCTTAAAAGCCAGAAGAGGGAGCAGAGGGTTGGATCAGAGAGGGAGATAGAGGAAGGAGGCAGAGTCAGGGGGCACTCTAAGACCCTAGGCTGCTGAGGAGGAGGGGCCACAAGCCCCGGCTGAGGGCAGCCTGTAGAAACTGGAAAAGAGTTTTCCTCTAGAGCTTTGCAAAGGAACTCAGCCCTGCCGACACCTTGACTTTAGCCTGCTGAAGCCCATTTGGGACTTCTGACCCCCAGATCTGTTAGACCCTAAATTGGTGGTGTTAGCCACTAATAAGTTTGTAGTAATTTGCTCCAGCAACAATCTGAAACTAATACATAAAGAATGCCTGAAATGCCTCCCCTGGGAGGCATCATTGCTCGTCCGCCTAATGGCCATTTCTAACAACCCTCCTTCCTTGCCTTCTTCCCAAGTACTAATACTCCCAGCCTCTTTTGCACTCAGGGATGATCAGGAGACCCACGGAGTTATAAGGAAAAGCCAGCTGGGGAAAGAGTCTCTTTCGGATAAAAGGAGGTAAGTATTCCACAAGAGCTCTCTTTTACTGCCTTGGTCACCCCCTTGATGTTTGACTTCGGAAACACACTGTGAGAATGTGAGGTCTAGGGATACAGCAGCCATTTTGGGACCATGAGGTGAAAAATCCATGCAGGACACCCTGACCTGTCCTTGGGATTCGAGACCCCTGTTAGCTCAGTCCTGCAGTTACACTTCACCTTCCCGAATAGGCCTTCAATTACTGTTTCAGGAGCCACCATTTCTTACAGAAAATCATAGAAAACCAATAAATACTTAATTGAATGCCCCAGGCTCTGGGCTGGGACAAAGGCACAGAGGAAACAGGCCTGTTCTGGAGGAGTTTGCAGTCTCTGTCAATCAGATTTCCTTTGGTTGCAAGTGCCAGAAACCCAGCTTTGCAGTGGTGAGGGCAGGAAAATGAGGCAGGACATAAACCTGAGGACCCAGTCTGGTGCTTAAGAAGTATCAGTGTTCTTCTCATAGTGAGGACTTCAGTTTAGAAAGCTCTTTCACACGCTTCTCATCTCTGTTTCCACCTGCACAAAGATCTTGAAGATAAGAAGAATAGAATTGTGCAGGGCACCTGGATAGCTCAGTCGGTTAAGCGTCCGACTTGGGCTCAGGTCATGATCTCACGGTTTGTGGGTTCGAGCCCCGTGTTGGGCTCCGTGCTGACAGCTCGGAGCCTGGAGCCGGCTTCAGATTCTATGTCTCCCCCTCTCTCTGCCCCTCCCCTGCTTGTGCGCTCTCCTTCAAAAATAAATAAATAAATAAATAAATAAATAAATAAACATTAAAAAAATGAAGAAGAATAAAATTGTTGTTCTCAATTTGCAGGGGAGGCAGCAGAGACCCAGATTTTGAGATCCTTCCTCAGGGGCACTGAAAGAGGCAGGGTGCTGCCATGGCCCCAGGTTTCCTGATTTCTTCTTTTTTTTTTTTTTTAACCCCTCATAGATCACACAATGTCAAGACTGGTAAAAATCCTTAGAAATTATCTAGCTCAGGGATGGCAAGTAGGTTTTACTTATTTTATGTGCCAGTTCTGGCCTCTGGTGACAATGGCCTGAAGCACTGGATTGTGTCCTACTTCCTGGGAAAGGATGCTGAGATTGATTAGTAATGTCTGCATGGGCTTTGGTGAGTGAGCTCATGGGGCACAGACACATACTTGCTGTAATTCACCTAATCTAACCTTTCATTTAAACAACAAAGAAATGAACCTCAGAGAAGGGAACTGACTTACTCAAGGTTATACAGTGAACTAGGGGCAGAACTGGGACCAGTGGGTTTTCTCATTGACAGTCCAGCTGCCAAGACTGCCAATCAGACTTAAGTATGTTCTTCCCACCTCAGGATTTCCACTGTTTACCTCACCGAGGTAACCTAGACCATTAGAGGCTGTAGGTTCTAACCCTAGCTGTGGCGCTGTGTAGCATTAAACAAGTTGACTAATCTTTTTGTGCTAACAGATAAATCTGCTTCCCCTAGATAGCTTCCTTTATCTCAAAGAAAATGCACACTTTGTGCGTTATCAACTAGACTAAGAAATGTCAGCCAAGAAGGTCAAAATGAAAGAAACATGGTGGCTTAGCATAGCCTTGACAGGCAGCCGGAGTTGGTAAATTGGGCTCTCCTTGTCTCTTCCGGGGCCGTAAACTTCAGGGGAAGGACAAAGGGCTAGATTTGCCCTTTGCAAGAAATAAAACAAAAGAAGCAATCCTTTTATTTCTCGGGTTACAGAACTCTGGCTTGATTCTATTACATGTGACTGGGCATTCCAAAGAATCCCGTTTTCCCATGGGCTTCTGGCCCTTTGCAGGTGGGATGGGTTGCTCTCTGGTTTTCAAGTAATTTTATAAACCCTGGGCCCATGGAGTTTGGAGGGAGAGCAGTGACCCAGGCTGACGTGGGGAACTCTGGCTGGCTATTCCGGTCAACTGTAGAGTCCTTAGCACGGGGATGTATGAGTGGCTTGTAAACTGTGAAGCACCTTCAGATGAGAACTAGAACTCCTGTAGTCTGAGCAACAACATAAACTGAACATAATTTTTTTTCACTTTTCAGAGATGGGCATGGGGAAAGAGCAAGGAGTCCATGGAAATTCTGCTTGTTAGTGATGGTGAACTGGAGTGGCCTGGATATTTGAATCAGCACCCTGGGTTTTTCAGCAGATACTGGGGTTTTTCAGATATTTCAGAACTACACAGTCCTCCCATGTTATCATCCTGTTGACTTTCCACAGTGAGTGGAAGGGGTCATTCTCCCTATTTTAGAGAAGAGGAATGGAAGTCCAGGGAGGCTGAGTGACTGGGGAGCAGGTCAGGTGGCGAATCATCGGAGAGGCTGTGATGTGAACTTGGCTTTTTGGGTGCTGAACCCAGCATTGTTTCTTATCTCGTGGTGGTGACCTTTGCAGGGTGGCTGGTTTATCCGGCGTTCTGGTGGATCGGAGGTCAAGGCCAGGGGAGAGGCCTGTGTGGTTAGAGCAGCTGGAGATGTTGAACTTGGGGTGGGTTTGTATCGGTGGAGGGCGGGGCGGCCAGGATTCTGGGAGCAAAGGACATGGCACAGCCTGGGAGCCAGGACATGGCACTATCAGGAGCTGATAGCCAGGTTTGCTATCAGCTGCTATATACTGAGTTGTTTTTTTGGCAGGGGGGTGGGGGGGCGGGTAGGGAGGGGGTTGGTCAGCCAATGTGTTAATTTGTGGGCAAACGCCACTATTTTTAGGGTGTGAAACCTGAGTCAGGGAGGCTGAATACCTTGGCCAAAGTCGCACAACAGAGCAAGGGACGGAGTCCCGATTGCAAAGCTGCCGTGTCAGCTCTGAAGCCTGTGCATCTGACCACCAGGTAACACCAGAATTGTGAGCCTGTAAAGGTGCAGTGTTGGGAAATAAATTTATAAAAATCGGCCGGGGCCAGTTGGGGAGGCTCTGAGAGGCCAGATTAAGGAACTTGGGGCATTGTTGTCTTCTGGGCAGCAGGGAGCCACTAGATGGGAAAGACAGGCAGAGTCTGCTCCTCCTTCCCCCCTCCAATGAAGTTTTACTTGTTTTTTTATTAAAAAAAATTTTTTTTTTAAATCTTCATTTGTCCCTGAGAGAGAGACAGAACATGAGCTGGGGAGGAACAGAGAGAAAGGGAGACACAGAATCCGACGCAGGCTCCAGGCTCCGATCTGTCAGCACAGAGCCCGACGCGAGGCTCGAACCCACAAACCGTGGGATCGTGACCTGAGCCAAAGTTGGCCGCCCAACCGACTGAGCCACCCAGGGGCCCCTAAATGGATATTTTACTTGTAAGTCAAGTGGGCATACACATGGTAATTGCTTCCGCCCCATTTCCACGGGCTCTCGTGCCGCTTCACCCCCTCTGAGAGGGATATCGCTGTTCCCGCTGCACTCTTCCAATTTCTTTTAAAAATAAAATAAAAATTATTTAAAAGCCTCTTTTGGCCTCATAAATTCTGGAGCCATTTTTGCCGAGAGTTTGGCAAGGCTCCTGTGAGGGTGCAGAGGGACGGCCTTGGGCTCGGCCGACTCTTGAATCCCTCTGGCCAGCAGCCCGTGTAAGGCTGTTCCCCGGGGACTGCGCACTTTGGCGTCCCCAACTTACTTCACAGGCCCCTAAATAAACCTTGTGGGTTTCAATGCTTTCACAGGGCCTCTCTGGAGAGAAGAGTGTTCCTAAAACAAAACCTCGGATGACATTCACGGATGTCCAGCTCATCAGGCATGCCGCCGAGGGACTGACTTCCCAACGTCCTCCCAGGCGGTCATCACTGATGCTGCAGGGTCGGCCGGACTCCTCGCTGGCCTCACGCGTCAGAGCAGAGGTGGCCGTGAGGGATCTGGGAGCTTGCCTGGACCTGTGGTTGAGGTGTGATGTGTGCGCGGTCATGGGTGTGACAGAACTGGCCGAGACGTGTCCTTCACTGGAGGTGTGGCTTCGTATCTGTGCCCTCCTGCCCCCATCACATGTGATGGAGCATATCTGTGGATTGCTTTATACTTGAGAAGGATGCAACGCATTCACGATCACTGGATTTTCACACGGCAACTCCAGGAAACCCAAGCTCTTATCTGAAATGTATACGTCAGAGCACTGAGCCCTGGAGGGTATCTCTTGGACAAATCCCAGTGTGCTATCCTTCTTCCCTGCAAACGTGGGATCGGGTAAAACTGGATTTTAAAGACTGTTGAGTCAGGCACGACAGGGAGCGATCTTTAGGAACACCCCAGGGTGTGCTGCTTAGCCGAGGGGCTGTATGCTGGATCATCTGCCATTTGTCCTTCCAGCCCCATTCTCTTCTCTTCTTTGCCCTGTGCCCTGGGAAGTTGATCCTGAAAGACTGCTTCTATGGGTTCCATTGCCCTGTGGCTTCTTCTGGTTGGAATCAGACAATGGCCAGCACCGGTAGGAGATTGGGGTGGCAGGATGGGGGCATCACAGGGTATTCTCCCAGCCAGCAGACCATGGCTAAGTTCAGGGAGCCTTGCTCCTGTGGACCCCAGGGCATTGCAATACTCCTTGTTGGTTTCCTTACACGGGGCTCGCATCTTTAAGAAGAGCCCCTTTTTGCACTCCCCGCCCCTGTTGCAGATATCATGTACTACCTGAATCTGCTGGGAGCTCATACAATTCACTATGCAGGTAGTGAGCGGACTTGAAAAAGTGGTTTGTCACACGCCTTGAAGAGACTATTGAGTGTAGGCATCTGCTCTTGATCGGCAGGCTGAATAAGGACCGGCTGTGTCTCTCCCGGCACTAATTGGTGGACTTGAATCATCTCTCCTGGCAGATAGCTTCTTTTCCTCCAGTTCTTGCCCCGTCAGGAATTTTCCACATGGTAGGATTTCCAGATAATGAAATGTCCACTTGAGAGGCTCTGACTCTGAAAGAGTGGCTCAGGGGCAAGTTGAGTGTCTCCTGGTGCCGGCGGGGGCCGTTTTGTGCCTTGTGTCCAGTGGGGTGCCAGTGCCAGTGATGGTTTCCGGGGTCCAGAAGGGTCCACATGGTCCCTGCCACAACAAAACTCCTGGTTGGCGAGAAGGCTTCACTTAGAGCCCATTCAATTCTGTACAAGTGCTACTGTTCGTCGATAACTTTGTAAAGTACGTGTGAGGATTATCATAGCAAACCCTGACCAAAGCAGAGAAAGGAGAAAAATCCAGGAAGAGTTGTGGGTCTGATGCAGCTGTGCTCTGATTTCCAGGTCAGGAGTGGCACTTGAAGGGAGTGGACGGTTAATCCTGCAGCTCTGTGCTCTGACCAGAATCTGTCATTTGTATCTGGCCGATGGCTAAACAAGGCCCCTGTGGGTTGATTTCTCCTAGGTCCACGTCCCTCTGTGCTGTGTCCTCGCTGCTCCTCCCACCCACTGGTGGGGGTTCATTTCTCCACCCTCTGGAATCTAGGTGGGACCTGTGAGTTGCTTTGGCCGGCAGAATGCGGCAGAACTGACATTCTGAAATTTAAGAAGCTTTTGAAGAGAGCTTTTGCCTTCAACTTGGAGAGAAACATACTTGCTGTGTAAACAGCCCAGAGTATCCGTAGAGAGAGAGGTCACAAGGAAGAAAAAAAGCGATTTCGGGGAGCAGAGAGGAGTGGTCCCTAACGAGCCCTGCCAGAATTTCTGATCTTTAGTATCAGGAGCAAGTGGAATGATTGTCTTTTTCTGCCACTAAGATTTGGGGCGATTTATTAGGCAGCAATCAAAAATGGATACATGATCACGTTCACTTTCTTTTTTTTTTTATTCTTATTATTTTTTTTATTTTTATTTTTTTAAATTTTTTTAAATATTTTTTAAATTTTTTAAAATTTTGTTTAAATTTTTTTTTCAACGTTTATTTATTTTTGGGACAGAGAGAGACAGAGCATGAACGGGGGAGGGGCAGAGAGAGAGGGAGACACAGAATCGGAGACAGGCTCCAGGCTCTGAGCCATCAGCCCAGAGCCCGACGCGGGGCTCGAACTCACGGACCGCGAGATCGTGACCTGGCTGAAGTCGGACGCTTAACCCAAGACTGCGCCACCCAGGCGCCCCTGATCACGTTCACTTTCAAGTGACACCCAGGGTGATGGGGTTGGAACCCCCGAACTTACAAATATGAAACAAATTTTTTTTTAGTAAATACTTTGTGCGTTGTCATATATTGGAGAGAGTCCGGTCTTGGATCTGGGTTTGGATCCTGGCCCCCGTGAGTGATCTTTCTGACCGTGAGTTTCCACATCGGTGAAACGAAGGAAGAGTATCATGAGTATTACAGGAGATAACAAAATAAAGCGTATGGGACATAAGGAGCACCCGACAAATGATGGCTATTAGTTTACTTTTGTTACTGCAAAGAAGGTGGGTTGCTTGCTTCCAGTAGGATTACAATTTAGTGACTTTGGGGAATGAAGATGATAAATTCTAGACTAACCGCCCAACAGTACAGGCAAAGGAGAGAGGGATTCCTTCCGGGGAGTGGCTCCTTAGAGGAGGTGGCATTTAAACCAGGACATGCAGGGGTGCCTGGGTGGCTCAGTCGGTTAAGCGTCCGACTTGGGCTCAGGTCATGATCTCACGGTTTGTGGGTTCAAGCCCACGTTGGGTTCTGTGCTGACAGCTCAGGGCCTGGAACCTGCTTTGGAATCTGTGTCTCCCTCTCTCTCCACCCCTCCCCCTGCTCATGTTCTGTCTCTCTCACTCTCTCACAAATAAACATTAAAAAAATTTAATAAAACACCAAACAAACCAGGACATGCAAAAGACTTAAGATCGTAGCAAGCCAGTGTCCTAGATGACAGGCAGTCTCCTTAATGACAGCAATTCTTGTCCCCTGGGGTTTTATGTATTGTTGAGTTTTATTCCTTGTTTGTCTTTACAGCTTTTTTTCTTTTCTTTTCTTTTTTTTTTACTTTTAATGTTTATTTATCGACAGAGAGAGAGAGACAGAGCATGAGCAGGGGAGGGGCAGGCAGAGAGCAGGGACACGGAATCCGAAGCAGGCTCGTCGGTGGGAGGAGGCCAGCATCACGGTATGTGAGAAGACAGCAGGTTTGAAGAAGGATTGGAGTTCAAATCCGGAGGCAACCGCTCACTGCCTGGGCGGCCTTGCGGAAATTACTTCTACTTCCCGAGCTCCCGTTATCTCATTTGCAAAATGGGCACCCAAATACCACCTTTATGCAGTCCTTAGGAGATGAAACGACCTCACGAAGGAAACACACCCGATCCGGGGGGCTACTAAGTATCTCTTCCCTTCCTCCAGGAATATGTAATCCCCTCCCATGTTCCAACTTGTGTTTTGGCCAATAACTCTGGTTTGTACATACGCTTAGCAGGCAAAAAACCCGAAGGGACTGAGTTTAGTAATGCCCCTTGGGTTGTGTCCTCTGGTGACTCATCTGGAAAATAGAGCCAGGTTATTGAGCCAGTGTTCTGTTGGCCTGTCCTTGAGGTCTGGGTGTCCTAGCTAACGGGATCCAGTTTTCCCAGACCAGGTTCTGGAAGGCTGTGGTTCAGGGAGGAGTTGGATTCATGGCCACTGCGTGCCAGATGCTGCCCCAGGCCCTGGGACTACAGAGAAATTCTGCCTCTGAGTAGCTCAGAGCTTAGCAAAAGAGACCCACTGATGTAAGTAAAGGGCCTGACCTTGTAGCTTGGGCTGCAGGTATGGTTCTCCCCAGGGGTGTCCTGGGATCTTCTGTTTCCTGTTCTTATTACTCCTCCAGTAACCCAGTGAGATGCCCTGGGCACTTACGAGTATGTGAGGAGGCCCGGTCCTGTGGTCTCTTGGGTCATTGCAAGAAACCAGGAGTTAAACCACCCTCTCTGAGGCAGGAAATCCCCACCTTCCATATGAGATAGCTGGTGCTGGGTGGCTGCCTGGAGGAGGCAGCTGGCACTGTGGCAGCAGGAGAGGGAGTCTGAAGGGGCCTTTCCCCTTCATTTTTCTTGCTGCTATCCATCAGGTTTCTCCTGCCCAAGGTGGTTTCTGTCTGGTTTTTGTTTTCAATCAATTTACTTAAATTCCAGTCAGTCAATCTCCTTCCCAAGGCTAAACTTGGTAACTAACCAAACAGACAGAATCTTGCCCGATAAACCTTGCCAGGTATGGCTGTAAATGCTTTACTCACCAACATTCATGTTCTTTTTCCTTCTTTCCGGGCGTGGAGCTCGGACGACATTTCCAGACTCCCTTGCAGCTGGGTGTGGCCCTGTGACTGGGCTCTGGCCAGGGAAATGGGAGTGGAGGTCGTTCCACCTCTTCTGCTTTCGATCCTTATTCTCTCCCTTTGCTCACCTGCTGCACGGAGAGGTCTCTGAGCGCCTGCACGGTGGTGGGGGTGGGGAGGCCCGGGTTCCTGGCCAGGGCCGAGTCAGGAGTCCCAGATGAAGGAGAAACAAGGAGCCCTAGGGCAGCAAGTTAAGATCTTGAGTCCTGTGAGAACTGGCAGTGTTGGCTTGCCTTTGGGACGCAAGCCTGGGGAAGGGAGCTTGCGATTCAACAGGAGGGGAAGCCATCCGAAGTCTCTGCACTGCTGGAGACTGGCTGGACCTAGGCAGGTTCTGCAGGGACGTGCCGATGTGCATCCGAGGTATTCCGGGTAGAGGGTGGCAAGGGATGGTGGGCTTGGGATCCAGGCCTCTGAGACATCTGGTAAGAGAAGTTCATAGGAGTCTGGGACTCGTGGGTAAGGTGGGAGCTGGAGGGGAGTAATGAGAGGAGCAGGTCAAGACGGACCTTTGCGGGACTGATGGACAAAGGAGGGCTGGGGAAGGTCCTACAGGCTGCCTGGCTCCAAGCACCAAGCCTCCTTTCCTGCTGAGAACACACCATGCAATGCCTGGATGGTTTCTTCAGCCTCAGCGGCATCCTCCTTAGACCAGCTGTCAGCCGAGGCCCAAACATGCCCCCTTGGTGGACCCCAGCCACCAAGGCAAGTCCCATTCTGGATTGGGCCCCTGCTCTCCTAAGGCTCCTTCTCCATACTTTGGTTTTCTACCTTCCTTGCCTCAGCCCTGGTGCTGGATTTGGAGTCGGTGGCATAGGCCTCTGGCTGCAGAATTCATTATGGGCCCCGCTCTCCTCCCCACTGACAGTCTGACTCAGGCGTGAGTTCACACTTTGGGAATTTTAATGAATGCTGAGCATCCCAGCCAGCCCAGATTTCTCTGTTTCTGTGCCAATGTCTTCTCTAAGGTGATCCCTTCCCATCTGTCGTCCTCTGTACCAGACCTCTCCTGGCCACTTAATTAAAGTCCCCCCAAAAGAAGAAAGCATTTGCAAGGTGTGGTGAATGTTCCATTAAGCTAATTGACCAACGTGTCTGAACATTCATGTGGTTCTGTTTACAGAGTCTGACCTGGGTCAGATACATTTGCCTCCAGGGGCTCATTTTTTTTTTTTTTCCTTCTTGAAACTTTTTTCTTTCTTTTGTTTCTTTCTTTTCTTTGTTTCTTCTTCTCTTTTCATCTCTTTCTTTCTTTCTCCCTTCCAGGTTGATTTGAGCCCAAATATTCCTCTAACTGCTAAATTGTCGCAGATGATTTTCTGGCAACGCAATACTGTAGGTCTATTTGCTTTGGTGTTACAGGCTGTAGAATGATCAGGTTTGGTAAAAACCACTCAAAGGACTTCTTGCAGACCTCACGGAAGCGTTATTGGGCACTGCTCTTGACATCCTCAGTCTGGAGATGCCACCGTGGTCCTTGATTGAATCCCTTAACCACTGGGATTCCCCTCCTATATCTAAGTCTGCTTTTCCAGAAACCACCAGGTGGGGAGAGGTCTCATTTGTTAAGAGAGGATCCTCCAGTCACCCTGGAGGCTAGAGACTCCACAAGGAAGACAATGCAATCTGCCACTCCAGTAGAGAGGGGCAAGCCTTAGGTTTGGACTGGATCTGAGAGGCCTCTGTCAATCTCAGGCTAAACAAAGCTATCACCGTGAAGTTAGTTTTAGATTGCAAAGGGCTGATGCAAACGTCGGTCATTTGTTACCATTTCCAGTGAGTTCTGAGACCCTACACTCTCAGAAGACAGGAAAGGGAGGGGAGGCGAGGGCTTCAGCTGCGGGTTCATGAGAGACACCCCCCCTGGTCGGTGAGCAGCGAGCAGGGAGGAAGCACGGTGCAGGACTACCGGTGCTAGGATTGCAGAAGGTTCATTTTTCTAAAGTGCAGAGTAACAGGTCTTTGTGGTGAAAGGGAGCTTCTGAAGTGTTGGACGGGAAGGAGGCCACCGGGATTGCTTAACCCACTTGCCTTCCCTCTGCTGCTCTGTCTCCTTCCCACCCAGGACTCCACAGTCAAGGGAACCGGGGTCCAGGGAGGAGAAGGGACCAGCCAAGGTGTCACAGCGAGCCAGCGACAGGCCTGGACTGGAGTCTGGGCCTCCTGACTGGCTCCAGGCATTTTTTTCTCCCTATGCATTTTTCTCTGGTTCTTGGTCAGGGACACTCTTAATTCAATAAAAAACAAAACCCACAATTTCCTTTCTAACCGAAGACATCCCATTCTGTCTTTGGGTGTAGCAGCACAACTATAAACCAATTGGCAGCCTGGCAGTGTGCTCTTGCAGGCGGGGTGTGAGCTGGGCCCTGGCCTGGTGCCTGCGTCTCTGGGGCCGCTGATGGTTAGGAAAAGGTCAGCCCAGCAGTCGGGTGGTGGTCACAGAGGGGTGTGGGAGGGGCCTCCCAGCAGGCCTGTAAGAATAACCAGGTCTTGGCATGCACTGGACGGTCCAGGGACACCCTGAACTCGCCCGCCTGGAGGCCTGCTTTGCCCTAAGCCCGTGGATGCCTCTCCTACATGCTCCGAGTCCCTGAGGCACTCTGGCCGGGGGGCAGGTCTAGCTGTTTGGCCTCAGCCATCTCTCCCTTAGTGGGTGTGGAGTGGTCTCGCGGCTCGGAATGAGGCTGGGGTGGCCCGCGTGCCTTAGGAGGATGGCAAGACCTAATGCTTACTGAGACATCACAATCCGCCAGGCATGACTGTAAGTGCTGCTCTAAGTGCTGTTACTCTGAGTGTTCAGTCCTTCTGACAGCCCTCGGAGGAAGGTGCTGTTTTGAATATCTGTAGCATGCAGATGAGGAAACTGAGGCACGTCGGGCACCCCTCCACAGCCAAGCAATAGCCGAGCCTCAGCAACCAGAGCTGTGATGTTCACCTCTTTGGACCCCAGTTTCTGGCCTGGAACATGGGGTGATGCCTCAAAGCTTGGAGGGCTGCTGTTGGGATTAGAGAGCCTGTGTGTGTGTACCGCCCAGCTTCGGTGCCTGGGAACTCACTCGGGCCATGTTTGTGACTGAGGCTTACGGCTCTGGAGATCAGGCTTTGGACTCGAGAACCATCCGTAATGAGGACCCCAACGTTAGCTGGTGAATCCTGACGTTAGCTGGTGAGCATGACGAGCCTGGGGGGCTTTTTAGGATGGGCGCCACCTGTGAGTGACCAGCTGCTGTGTGTCAGTCTCAGCTCACTTGGGCGATGGCAGAGCACACAATCCAGAAGATCAAGAAGTGGCCTGTGCATCACTCAGAAAACAGCAGGCACACTCAAATGAGGACCCACTGAGAGGTTCATGTGGGGGCTCTCCATGGCGCTGTGGCAGGGTGTAGGGAACTCACAAGGGATGTGGTTGAACCCTGGAATAAGCAACAGAGAGGCTCCTTTACCATCCCCAGCTCTGAAGGAGCCAAGGAAGAGAAGGCTGTGTGAAAGCCCCTGCCCGGGGTAGCAGCTAGACCCGGGTAGCAGGTGAGAGATTCAGCCAGCCTATGGCGACCAGAAAAACAGGGAACTGGGCGGGGGGAGGAATAAGTACCCCAGCCTCTATTTTCTATTCCTCTAATCTCCTGATCGTATTTTCCATTGTTCCCATTGTCCGGAGGGCAAGGACGCCCAGCCATATAATCTATACAAGTTAGCCAGCAAGAAGAGAAATGTGGTCAGTGGTGGGAGGGGCGTGGGGCTTAGCGGACATATTGGCAGGTGACCTTGTTGTTTCTGCCTTGGGGTTAGCGGAGATGTGTTTATTTACACAGAGGAAAAAGTGCTATGCTGACCTGGTCTATTGTCAGTGCGGACCACGGGCTGTTTCAGACCAAGGGAGGGCTCTGGGTGGGAGAAGAGAGATGAACCCAAGACAAACCACAGTTTAAAGGGCGGGGCCCACTTTAGTGAATAGATTCCGACTTTCGGAGGAGGTGGGGCTGAAACCGAGAGGTCGAACATCCACCTCCAATTCTGAGTGGTCTTTAAAAGCACAGGCTGCCTGAGTTCAGATTCTAACTGTGCCAGCTATGCAAGCTTGGGAGAGTTACTTAACCTCTCTGTGCCTCACTTTCTTCATCCGTAAAATGGGAATCATGCCATTACCAGTCTGATGGGGTAGGGGTGCAGATTAAAGGAGTTAAAATATTCAAAGCACTTAGGACAGAGGCTAGTATATACTAAGTGTTCAATACTTGTTAGCTACTATTATTGTTACCGGTAAGAGTGCTGAACACAGTCTTTAGACTCATATACCAGTCTTTGCTCTCCCATGACTTCCTTTGTGACCTTGGGCAAGTCATATTCCCACTTCGGCTTTGGCTTTCTCTTCCCTAAAGTTCCTGAGCACACCTTTTGGCTAAAAAAAAAAAGCTCCAAATGCTGCAAGTCCCAAGTCCATCATGGATTTTGCAAAGCCCCCCCGCCCTGGGGAAATGTGTTTCCAAGGCTTCTCTGACTCCTGCCAAAAGAGAGCTCAGGTTTCTTCCCTTAGCATCAGCTGGAGGAGTTTCCAGCAAGAGGGTCGGTAAGGCTCCTCCCTGCAGGTGTCTCGGGGCTGCGTGCTAATCTCTTTTTGATGGCCTCCACCTGCAGTAGGTCTGGAAGCTGCCAGGGGAAAGGACAGGCCCTCTGCTGCTGGTCCTTGGGGCAAATCACTCACTTCTGAAGGTCTCCCCCTAGAGGCCCGAGGCCTGCCTTGCGGAGGGCCCTGAGCTGGCGGGGCCGGGGGGGGTGGGGGGGGGGGGTGGCGTGCAGGACTGCCAGGAGGCTGTCACGCCATCCCTGGCTGGGTAGCGTGGCCCAAGGCCATTGCATACTCTGAAATCCCATCCTGGGGTTTTCAACTGCCAATGGGATCTCCGATGGCTCGAACTCAGGAAATTTGCCTTCTAGCCCTCTCTCTTCCTGTTTCCTCCTCGTGTTTCTTCTGTTTCTTTCTCTCCATAAATCGGAAGCCCCTTAAACACGGCCCAGGGCGTCGGCCCAGAGGTATCTTCCAGCTCTCCTGTTCTCTGAGCTCCAGCTACTCTGGCGGCCTCCCCGTGCCTGGATCGTGCCACGTGTTCTGCACTTCAGGGACTCCGCACATGCTGCTCCCCTGCCTGGAACGCCTCTCCAATCCCTCGTTAGCTCACTCCTACTCATCCTTTGGATCTCAGCCTGAAGCCCATTTCCTCCCTGGAGCCTCCCCTGACACCCGAGACGACCAGTGATTTAGAGCACGTGGTCAGCATCTATCTGCATGGTGATGGCGATGGTGAGGGCAGGGCCGTTTCTGCCCAGTTCACGCCGGACCCCCTGCGCCTAGGACGGAGTCTGGCCCCAGTCGCTGTCTGCAATGACTCAGTCCTTCTCCATTCGTTGCTTCTTCGCTTAGTCCTCCTTCTTGTTTTTTTCCTTCCCATTTCCTCGTCTACAATGTAAACCTGGGGATGTCAGACCCCTACTAAAGACGGTCTGACTTTCTCACCTTCCTGGCTAAAGGTTTGCCCCATGAGGCTCAGCAAGGACAGCTGCCCTGCCCGCTGCACCTGTGCCCACCGCGTGGTCCCTCATGTGCACACTGTGCTTCCCCGGCTCCAGGCTTTGTGCAGGCTATTCTCTGCTCCATCACTCTCACTGGCCGTTACCTGGTTATCTCCAGTTCTTTTGGTTCACAGCTCAAGGCTTCCTCCTCTCTCTTTTTAAAGTTTATTCATTTTTTTGAGAGAGAGAGAGAGAGAGAGCATGAATGGGGGGAGAGGCAGAGAGGGAGAGAGAGAATCCCAAGCAGGCTCTGAACCATCAGTGCAGCACCTGTCTCATGAACCGTGAGATCATGACCTGAGCCAAAATCAAGAGTCAGACGCTTAACTGACTGAGCCACCCAGGCACCTCTCAAGGCTCCCTTCTCTTGAAGATCTGCCCATAACCTTCTGGGCCAGCCAGTTTCCTCTTCCACCTCCCGCAGTCCCCGGAGCCTCCTTTCCTTGGGGGTTCTGGCCGTGCTTAGCTGGACTTGTGTCTTTGCTGGTCTGCATTCCTTCCTGCAGTGGGAAGGACCTTAAAGGACTATGCCTTTCACTTCAGAATCCCTGCTACCTTATATGGATTGCCTTGCACGTAGCAAGTACCCAGCAAAGTTTACTGAATAATGGGTTTTGTTAATGATCTTAGTTAACCAGGTCACATCCAGCTTTGTAGGAGAGGACTTATCATTTACTACCCGGATGACATTGTTGGCTGGGTACATAACAGCTATTTTACCCTTGCCGAGGACACTCAATTTGGGGACATCCTGTGCTAATGGGAGACTATCCTCAGCGCCAGGAGGATGAATCATGACTGGTTTAAGCCATCCTTGGTGGTCTCAAACTCTTTCTTAGGATTGGTTTGGGTATGGACATATGAATCAGTCATATGGGAGATAGGACCTGAGCAGAAACCCACTTGGGGCTTCTGGGAAAGGATTTCATTGCTGATAAGAGAAATCCACAGCAAAAAAAGTGTCCTCTTTGTTTGGATAATGTGTCCTTAAGTGACCCTTGCTGCAGCCATCTTGTGACCACGAGGAGAGAAACCAGCAACGTGCTGAGCCTTTGACATCTTCCTGCCCTCGAGTTAAGCAAACAGAATCTCCCCTCGTTTCCAGTTCCTAAGCTCTTTACTGCTTAAGCCATTTTAAATCAAGTCTTCTGTTATTCTTAAGCTGAAAACATTTTAACCGGTTTACTGCCTGTGTGTGCCTGAGCGAGTCACTTATTCCTGCTAAGTGTTGGCTTTTTTTTATCCATAAAAAAAGATGCCCAGTCTTTCTGCACATCCATGCATCAGCATCTTATAAAAGAAGTGAATTTACTTGGAATGAGGGCCGATCTACGCAAATGGAAGAAGGGGTCGGCAGTAGCCCCCATTTGGGGGCTGGATGAGATAAACACGTTCAAAATAGCTTGTTCTTTTTTTTTTTTTTTCCTCTTCCTCCTTTATTTTTTGACCAGGTAAGAGGCTTACACATCAAAAACTCTTGAATTAGGTTCCAACAAAGCAGGAGGCTGGCTCTTTCTGAGCTACTCTCCCACAAGCTGCAAAATCCAGAAGCAACAGGAATATATGAAGCTCTACCTGTGTCAAAATGTCTTCACTAGATTGATCCGGGCACATAAATTGTTTTTTCCAATTCACCAGAAATCGACTTCTAAAGAAACGGGAAAAAAAAGCCCAGAGTGACATAAGGGGAAAATTTCCCCTCCAGCCCCCTCTCCCACCTGCTAATTGCCCTCCAGTCCTCCCAGCCAGCTGCCGTGTCTTGCTCATGTCGTTTCTCTACCTAGAGATGTGTTCTGTGCATACAGCCATAGAGCGCACAGACCCATTGTACAATTCCCACACGTTAAAAAAAATTTTTTTTTAGTATTTATTTTTGACAGAGAGAGAGAGAGAGAGAGAGAGAGAGAGCACGAAAGGCAAGGAGGGGCGGAGAGAGAGAGAATCCCAAGCAGGCTCTGCACGGTCAGCGCACAGCCCTATGTGGGGCTCAAACTCACGAACCTCAAGATCATGACCTGAGCCAAAACCGAGAGTTGGTCGCTTAACTGACCGAGCCACCCGGGTGCTCTGCCCGCCTGAATCTTAATCACGGAGTCAGGCCCAAAGGAAAAAGACTTCAAGTCCCTCTTTTCGCCGCCCTCATACCACACCTGTTGCAAATATTATCCCGGGCCAGTCTGATCACCTTTCTTTGCTCCGCAGACAATCGTTACGGACATAGGACAGGTATTCTTGTGGAGGGGCCCTTTCCGAATGAACGGGCTAGAGGAGAGCCTAGAGGTGATGCAGCGAGGAGGACAGGAAGCCCAGCGAGGGGCGGTGATTTGGGCAAGCTGTCTTCTCTCCGTCTCAGCACTTTTCTGGAAACCTTCTCAGGAAGACCTCCACGTGATAAAGGTCACGTCTTGAGCAGGGTTCTCCATGGTCTCCTCACCGTCGCGTGCACGGTCCTGTCCCGTGGCACGGGACCACGTAGTTCACTCACTCACTCGTCCACTCACGTTCACCGACATGGACCACGGTCTCGGATGGGTCACCAGAGGTGGAGGGGCTGTGTGCAGGGGGTTGCTCTGCCCTGCACTGGCCGGTCCTTACCAGAAGCAGGGAGGCCGGTCTGACTTCCCAGGCCTCCGTTCCCTCCACCTGCTGATATCGCTTTAGAGAGGGTCTGGTGTTAACACCCTCATTTTATAAATGGTGAAACTGAGGCTCAGACTGGCCAGGGGTCACAGAGCCTCATCTCAGCAGCCGGTCAGGACTCTTATCAAGGTCCCTGGGGGCACCTGTAGTGGCTCAGTCTGTCAAGTGTCCGACTCTTGATTTCGGCTCGGGTTATGATCTCACAGTTCATGGGATCGAGCCCCACACTGGGCTCTGCGCTGACAGAACAGAGCCTCCTGGGGATTCTCTCTCTCCCTCTCGCTCTGCCCCTCCCCTGCTCACGCTTTCTCATGCTCTCAAATAAATAAACTTAAAAAAAAAAGGGGTCTTTGGACTTGGGGGCTAACGCTCTTTCTGCTGTGTCCCCGTGCAGGCCAGGCACCTGTCAAGCTTCTTCAAATGGAGATTCAGATTCCCAAGGTCCAGTGGGGCCTGAGGTTCTGAATGTGTAAGGGGCTACGAGGGACCAGCCTTTGAGGCACACAGCTGTCGGGGACCACAGACTTTGGAGAGTAGGAGGTCCCCGAGAAGCAAAGGTTGCTGCCACAACCCGGTGTCGAAAGGCCGGGGCCTGCTCTCCTTCCAGCCACGCGTAATCCAGGTGCTGTCACCAGGCGGCAGGAACACCTGGTTGTGGGGGTCACAAATTTGCTCAGGAGCCTGCCTGTTCCTGACGAGGCTCCCTACTAAATCAGTCACCTGACAGAACGGGCGTGGACCGCCCGCGTGGGGGGCGCGCAACAGCGGGGCCCCAGCAAGGGTGTCCGCAGCCCCGGCTGTTCTCGGGTGGGCGGGAGCCAGGCCCAGGTTTGGGGCTGGGACCTGCTTGCTCCTCATTCACCGGGCCGCCTGGGGGGGAGCGGTGTCCCCACTCTGGGCCTCAGTTTCCTCACCGGTGAGACGAGACGGGATTTGCCTCCTCACACAGGCCGTCGGGAGCTTACATGACGCAGTGAGAGTAAAGCCCTCAGCTGGCACGTAGCAAAAGCTTGATGGATGGTCATTTTCCTTTTCACTTTTATGGGTACCCGGTCTTCTAGGGAATTTCTTGGCAACGCGGGCCGGAAGAGAGAGGAGTGGAGTATTTCTCAGCCTCCTACACGTGGGGCTGGCAGGCTGGGGTAACCGTGGGAGGGATCCTACATCCCGACATCTGCGGTGCACTGGAGTAGAAATCTGAGTGCCCTCTTGGCCTCTGCCCTTTTTCTCACTCCCCACATCCGGTCAATCGCCAATTCCTCGTCTTCCTCACTTCCGACTATCTTCCAGCTGATCTCTACCTCCGGAGCCTCAGTAAAGGACTGTGCTTGGTGATTCACCAAGTTCACGTAACTTTCCCAGCCCCCCTGCAAGACTCATGAGAGAGAGGGCTTACCATACCTGCTTTGCAGATAGAAAGATCTAGGCTACCATGGTCAAGTGGCTTCCCCAGCCAGTCAGTGGCAAGGTCAGGATGAACCCAGGCCTGTCGGATAATGGAGACTGTGCCTTAGCTGTGAAATGAGGGATTTTGCTAAGCATTTTTTTCTTTTTAACGTTTATTTGAGAGACAGAGCGGGAGCGGGGAGGGGTGGAGAAGGGGGAGACACAGAATCTGAAGCAGGCTCCAGGCTCTGAGCTGTCAGCACAGAGCCTGACACGGGGCTCGAACTCACAAACCCCGAGATCACGACCCGAGCCGAAGTCGGACGCTCAACCGACTGGGCCACCCAGGTGCCCTGCTAAGCATTCTTTCCGTTTCGGTACATCTATCACTCGATCATGCCTCTGCTGGAGGCCGCTCTACGCCACCACTGGGCTGCTTCCCTTCCCTCTCGGCTCCAATGCCCCCGGCATCACAGCTCAGGGGTAAGGCCTGGCTGCCTGCCCAGGGTCCCCTTAGTCAAGCACATCTTTTGATCAAAAGTAGCACAGATTCGTCCTGATGTCCTGCATTTCCTCTGGAGAAATTACAGAAATGACTCTTTCACCGCAGAAGACTGCTGAGCTCCTTGAAATCCTTTGTACACCTCCCCTCCCCCATCTCCATCGTCCCCAACCCAAGCCACCGTCCTCTCTTGGGTTTCCTTTTGAGCTTCTAGAACCGGCATCTTCACTGTTCCAACCTCCACCCCGTACTACAACAAAGCCCAGAATCCTCTCCTGGACCTACAGGGGCCCTGTGAACCCCTCCCTTCCGACCCCCACTTCTTCCTTTTCATGTCCACTTCCCTTCTGCAGTCGTGCTGGATGTCCCTCTGTTTGCACACCGGGTCTCCGCCCTAAGGCTCTCCCCCACGGCTCCTGCCGCAAGCCTCCTAGGGACGGCCTCAGCCCACACAGCCGGGCCTTGACCCTCTGCCCCGTCCCTCCCTGGAGCCCCGCGCCTCTCTATGCCCATGGGCCCGGGCTTTTATAACTAGGGCCTGGAACAGGTGGATCTCGGTGAGAGGTAAGCACAAGACAGCTTTGCTTTCCTCTAATCATTGCCTTCAGATGGGCTTGATGGAACGTCCCTTTGTGGCAGAGCTGAACGTTTTCTGGCCTGAGTCTTCTCCAACGCCAACCTCGTTTCCAGTTTAGAATTCATTTTCTCCCTGTTTAAAAATTTTTTTAATGTTTAGTTTTGAGGGAGGGAGAGAGAGAGAGAGAGAGAGAGAGAGAGACAGAGGGAGACACAGAATCCGAAGCAGGCTCCAGGCTCCGAGCCGTCAGCACAGAGCCCGACACGGGGCTCAAACTCGTGAACTGCGAGATCATGATTTGAGCCGAAGTCGGGCACTCAACCCACTGAGCCACCCAGGCGCCCCTCATTTTCTCCCTGTTTTAGGCCAGGCTTTGGCCTGAGGGATCTCCAGTGGGGAAGGGAGGTACCTGCCCTTTTACCCCACCCTCACTCCTCAGCTTTTTGCTTCTGGGTCTCTCAGGGTCAGGGATGCCACGGGGCAGGATGGGGCAGCAGCATCTATTATGTGCTGATATTTGAACTGAATGAACGAGGGCCATGGACTTTGGAATTAGTCCCAGTTTGGGGATTAGCATTGACTCTTACTCAGCACCTTGGGCGAGTTATCTGCCTTCTGTAAACCTCGCTTCCTGTATCTCTAACGTGGGGCCGATAATCTCTACGTGGCAGGTTGGGGTGAAAGGAGATATGAAGGGAGATGACAACTCTAGGCAGCGAGTGCATAATTGCTGCTCTGTCAATGTGAATTCCTCTTCCGCATCTGGGACTGGGGGAGGGGTGGTAACGCATGTCCCATGGGGCTGTGCTCACAACTCCATCTGATAACGTGGGAATGGGGGATCTGAATAAAAATCATTTCAGGGGCGCCTGGGTGGCTCAGTCGGTTAAGCCTCCGACTTCGGCTCAGGTCATGATCTCGCGGTTTGTGAGTTCGAGCCCGGGGCCGGGCTCTGTGCTGACAGCTCAGAGCCTGGAGCCTGCTTCGGATTCTGTCTCTCCCTCTCTCTCTCTGCCCCAGCCCCACTCATGCCCTGTCTCTCTCTCTCTCAAAAACAAAGAAAAACATTTAAAATAAACAAAAATCATTTCATTGCATTGGGATCCCCAAATGGTCTCTACTGATGCCTCTCACTTTAGGTGGTAACCTCAAGTCTCTAAAAGACACAGGCCAAAATTTTGGTTCCCATCGTGTCCTAGGCTCTGTCCTGGGCGTGGGAGGCACACACGTTGGATGGACCCCATCCCTGACCCCGGAGAGCTCAGTCTCACGGAGGACAGAGACGCTCCCAGTTCAATTTTTGGACAGAGTGATGTGTACTTTTCCAGGATGCGAAAGAGCTATGGGAGCAAATTTTCTCTCGTGTGCATTCGATGCCAAAGCTGCCATAGGCTTGTAGAACTTGGAGGGACTTTAATATGACCCCAGCCACCCCTATATTGTATGAGTGGAAAAGCAGAGGCCCAGACTGAGAAGGAAATGTGTAAGGTCATACCGCTATGCGTTGGTCGGCCCAGGAGCACGGCGCACATCTCAGATACCCCTCTCCTTTGGCTCATTCCTACTTCTGGTCCTGTGTCAATGACCTTTCCTGAGAAATGTCTTTCCTCACCCCCTCAAGGGCCCCTGCCTCTTGTCCTCGGGACGCATCAGGGCTTTCTCTTGGCTCTTCTCCTCGGCGTTATTAAAAAGAGCCCCGTAGGAAGTGAGGAGCGAGGGCGGAGGAAGGGGTGTCATTCAGAGTCCCCTTGCACCAAGCTCTGAACGAGGCGGTTGTCACGGAGGACCTCACTAGACTTTCTAGCACCCCGCCACCTGACGGTGCTGCAGAAGGAGACAGAGTCCAGAAGATTTAACTCGAGTCTAAATGAAATTTCTAATGATTTTTTTCTTAGAAGCCAAGAGGCAGGGCAATGGGCGATGATGACACTTCAAGTCACCCAGAGCCTTCCCAGGGGAGCAGGTAATTCTGAGTCCCATAGATCTCATGTCACCAAAAACCCGTGTGGGCAGGGCATGGTGGGGTGTCGACGGCAGGGGCATATCTCGTGGGTTCCATCCACTGCTTGGTCTGCTGCATAGAGAGGCTTCCTTGAACCAGCCGAGGAGGCAGTGGCTGTTGCCAGTGGTCTGACCGTTCATTTGCTGCCCAGTATGCCCAACCCCACTGGACATTGGCCCACATCTTCTTCTCCTCTTAGCTGTGTGACCTTGGGTAAGTACACACCCTCTCTGGCCTTCATACGTTTCACCTGTAAAATGGGGATAAAAGAGTATTCAGGGAATAGGTGTTCTGTGAGGATGAAACGTCAACGCAAGCAGACTGCTCGGATAATGACCCCAGTAACGAATGTTGATGGAGGGCCATGTTCCAGGCCCTATTTGCTTTCCCTGAGAACCATGTCTGGCTCTGAATGGGCAATGGTATTAATATGCCAGGGCTGCTGGAACCAAGCACCACAGACTGGTTGGCTTCATCTAGAGGAACTTGTCTTCTCAGAGTCCAGGAGGCCGGAAGTCCAAGGTCAAGGTGTTGGTTCCTTCTGAGGGCCCTCTCCTTGGCTTCTAGATGGCGGTCTTCTCCCCGTGTCTTCGCGCGGTCCTCTCTTTATATGTGTCAGGGTCCAAATTTCCTCTTCTTGGAAGGACACCAGTCATATTAATCAGGGCCACCCTAATGACCTTGCTTTGACTTATCCCCATGGAGACCCCATTTCCAAATATAGTCACATTCTGAGGTGACTGCAACACATACATTTGGCGGGGGACACAATTCAGCCCCTAACAGTAATGAAGAGAGGGTTCCTGAAAAACTGAATAATGGAGTGTGGGAAGGCAAGGGAATTACAGGTTCAGGCTCTAGAATTAGGTCTGGGCTCAAGTCATGGTTTTGCCCTCTAGAACGGTGGGAGCTTTTCCAAATCACTTAGACCAGGGGTGGATGCCTTTTTTTTTTTTTTTTTTTTCTTTGAAGAGCCGGCTAGTAAATGTTTGAGGCATTTTGGGTTCTGTATTCCCTGTTGTAACCACTCGCCTCTGGTGTTACTGTGCAAAACCAGCTGTGGCCGATACAGGGACGGATGAGCAGGGCTGTATTCCAATAAAACTTTATTTACAAAAACAGGCCATGGGCCAGTTTGCTGACCCCTGAGCTTCGGTTTCCTCATTCGCAAATGAAGGTACTACTACGTTCCTCTCTGGGTTATTGCAGGAGTGAGTATGATAGTTAATAGCCCTTAGCTAAATTTTCCTGAGCTCTTACTCTGTGCCAGCCCTGCGACATTGTTGCTATTATTATTATTAGTGTTAATTTTGTAGCAGTGTGAGAGAAGCATCCTGGTCCAAGAGCTCTGGATTAGGAACCAGGAGATTTGAGCCTGTGACAGTGTTTCTCATCATTTACATGGTCTGGGACAACGATTTCCCTTCTCTAAACTTAGTGACTCCTTCGGCGCGACAGGGAACATAATGCCTGGCTCAAAGGCTAGAGAGGAGATGGGAACCTGCATGGCCTGTCCTCACGGCCCTGTAACCACAAGGAAAGGAAAGGAAGTCGCCCGCCCTGCTGATGTTAGGTGAGCGTGGGAAGGCCTTGCCTCCGGCTGCCAATGGTTCCTGGCTGATGGCCCTCCTGTCGCCCCCTTTTATCTGACATCTTGAACCCTCTTCCTGACTCGCTTCCCTACTCAGGCTCTCACCAAGCACCACTGCTGTGGAACCCCGGCCTCTCCCACAGATTAGAAGGGACCCTTAGGTAGGAAGTGCTTTCACTGGCCAAAATGGAAACCTTTCACGGGGCTGTCCAACCTGGACAGTGTCCAGGGCTATGAGGAAGAATTTCCTTTCTGGAATGGGGATTGGATGGGGGCAGGGGGGACAGTGTGAAGATAACTATGCGGCAAAGCTGCTCATAGCCCTGGAGGAGACAGACCCCAGAGCTGTTCGGGTTTTAGGCAAACATTCTTCTTCTTCTTCTTCTTTTTTTAATGTTTTATTTATTTTGAGGGGGTGCAAGCGGGGGAGGGGCAGAGAGAGAGAGAGGGGGAGGCAGGGGATCTGAAGCGGGCTCTGTGTTGGTAGCCGTGAGCCTGCTGTGGGGCTTGAACTCACGAACCGCGAGAACATGACCTGAGCCGAAGTCAGAGGCAAACGTTCTTTTGAGGGCGGTGATTGCCTCGCAGAGCCAAGACTCTTTCCGACCTGACCCTCCCTTGTGTTGTGCGCATGTGTGTGTGCCCGTGTGCACCTGCAGGTGTGGGGGGCAGGGAGGGGTGGCTGCTGAAGGGCTTCACCTGTCGCTGGGAGGTCAGAGCTTGCCAAGAGGGTGTGAAGGGGGAGGCTAACACACCTGCTGTCTCTCCGGCATGTCTGTGCGCCAGGCGCTGCCCTGGGCGGTTTATATACATTATTTCCTTTAATAATGAGATAGCATTAGCCTTCACCATTTGGAAATGTGGTGACTGAGGCTCAGAGAGGTTAAGTTTTTCCCCAGGGCCACACAGCTGGTAATGGAGTGGAGGAGGACATAACTCCAGTGTGCCTGGGTGTGAGAGTGCACGGAGAAACTTCGCTCTGTCCTTCCTTTTTTTTTTTTTTTAAGATTGTATTTTATTTATTTTTATTTTTATTTTTTATTAAAAAAAATTTTTTTAATGTTTATTTTTGAGACAGAGAGAGACAGAGCATGAATGGGGGAGGGGCAGAGAGAGAGGGAGACACAGGATCGGGAGCAGGCTCCAGGCTCTGAGCCATCAGCCCAGAGCCCGACGCGGGGCTTGAACTCACGGAGGGCGAGATCATGACCTGAGCTGAAGTCGGATGCTTAACCAACTGAGCCACCCAGGCGCCCCTGTTTATTTTTAAAACATATTTATTTGTTTAGAGAGAGAGCATGAACACAGGGGGCGGGGCTCAGAGAGAGAGAGGGAGAGAGAGTCCCAAGCAGGCTCTGTGCTTTCTGCACAGACCCTCGTGTGGGGCTCGCTCCAACCTTCCTACGGCTCAGCTCCAGGCCCTGGTTAGGCTTAGGCTCCTGGAGTCCCCTCTTCCCAGCCAGAAGGTGGAGCTAGAAAGAGCAATGGTTATCTTTTGTCTCAGGTGTTTATACACCTGCTAACCCCCCCCCCCCCAGGCGAGGACCTTCATCCTGCTCCCACTCCAGCCGCATAGGAATGACTATACTGGGTCTGCCTTTGGGGCCAGCACATCTCTCTTAGGTCTCCCTCTGCACACGCTCCATTTCAGTGCTAAATACAGCGGCTCCCACCTCCAGAGCTGCCCCTCTGTGCCAAGGCACTGGGCTAAGTGACTTTCACATTTGCTTAATCCTCTCCCACCTCCGTGAGGCAGGACTCGACGTGTCCTTGTCGCGGATGACAAAACTCATCTGTGGAAAGCTTCACTAACAAACCGCGCAACTGTAGGCCGCAGAGTTGAGTGATGCCTCCCGGTCTGTCCAAGTTCAAAGTCTACTGCCTGATCTGCTCCGCTTTCCCGGCTCCCTTGCCCCTTGGTGTGACATGTGTCCGTGTACAGGTCTGAGTCCTCGCTGGAATACGAGGTCTCCGAGGGGAGGACCCCTGGGTGGCGGGAGACGCTGGATTTGGTGCCACAGGAAAGGGGCTGGAACCAGAGCATTGACATTTCCTGGTCATGTGTGCTCGACGCTTCATTTCTCTAAAGCTTGGTTTTCTCCTTTGAAAAATAGGGGTAACCACGCCCTGGGTTGTTACATGACCGTGGCCCTCGGATTCACGCTGCTATCAAAACGCCCAGCACGTGTGTGATCAGTGTTTGAGGAGTGGACGAATTCAGTCTGAGCCTTCCTGGCGTGCCGAGTGCCTCCCTCCACCCTGAAATCCTAGGTGGGAGAGCAGAACTTTTCGCCGTCACGTTCTTACACTGGCAAAAGCTTCTGTGGGACATGCCTGCCTGGTATTCTAGTGGGTGGCAAGAGTCCAAAACATTCTTCCCCAACAAGACATGCAACGGTAGTAGGTTTCCTATGACCCCCTCACGCTTCCCTCTTCCTTTCCCGCTCCTTGACTAAAATAAACCATGCACATCAAAACTCGCTTAGCATCAAATGGGACCCTTGGGGTCTTGAAAGCCAAAGCCTTCCTCAGTCCCTAGGGAGAGGGGCCATGTTGAATTTCTTAAGAATTCCAATTCAAGAAGTGTGCCCGCTCTGGGGGCCCGTGGCCTGAAGCTTTCTTGCTCTTCCCTCCCTGTCCCCCGTCCCTATCCTGGCTCCCGAAAACTGAATGGGGGCTGAGGAGACACTCTCAGAGAGAGACCTCAGGATGGATGGGAGAGGTGAGCGGGGACGTAGGGGCAGAGTTGGTTGGCCGCTGGGTTTGAGTCTCAATTTTACCTTCTGACCACAAGGCCTTGGGGTCGTCACCAAATCTCTCTGTGCCTGGTTTTTTTTTTTTTTTAATTTTTTTTTTCAACTTTTATTTATTTTTGGGACAGAGAGAGACAGACCATGAACGGGGGAGGGGCAGAGAGAGAGGGAGACACAGAATCAGAAACAGGCTCCAGGCTCTGAGCCATCAGCCCAGAGCCCGACGCGGGGCTCGAACTCAGGGACCGCGAGATCGTGACCTGGCTGAAGTCGGATGCTTAACCGACTGCGCCACCCAGGCGCCCCTGTGCCTGGTTTTTATTCACAATTGGGAGTAGTGTTACTTAATTGGCAGATGGGGGTTAAGTGACATGTTGTCTGTAAATTATCCAGCCCAGTGTCCAGCACTTAAAAATGCCTGCTATTATCAGACACCGAATGCTCTACACGGATCTATCTAGCTGAGCCCCGTAGAGCCCTAGAGAGGGCACAGGCCAGCGGAGGCACTGGCCCCTGCTCCACAGCGTGTGTGCGACGGTAGCTGCTGAGGAGGAAATTTTGTTCGCAGTCAGAGGTGAGCCAGGAGAGGAAGGGTGTGGGAGGGAGAAGTGGACCGAACCACATTGCTACTTTGCTTTCCTCATCCAAATCCAAGGTGTAGGTCCTAGTCTTCTACATAGAGGGGTCTAGCGGCTACAGGTTTGTTTTGTAAAAGCTCATTATGAGGTCCGCATTCCAGGCAGGACGGCTTTGAGGCCAGCTGGCAGAGCGAGACACAGGTCTAGGGGAGAGCCCCTTCGCCAGTGATGCTCGGGGTGCAGGACCACTGAAGAAATTGAATCAGTCATTGAAAATCTCTCACTAAACAAGAGTCCTGGGCCAGATGGCATCCCAGGGGAATTCTGCCAGACATTTCAAGAAGAGTTAATACCTATTCTCTCCAAACTGTTAAAAAAAAAATAGAAACAGAAGGAAAACTTCCCAACTCATTCTGTGAGGCCAGCATTACTTTGATTCCAAAACTAAGACAGATCCCACTAAAAAGGAGGATTACAGGCCAATATCTCTGATGAACCTGGATGCAAAAATTCTCAACGAGATCCCAGCAAATTGAACTCAACAGTACAGTAAAAGAATTATTCCCCATGATCAAGTGGGATTTATTCCTGGGCTGCAGCGCTGATTCGATATTGGGAAATCAACGTGATACACCACATTAATAAAAGAAAGAATAAGAACTATACGATCCTGTCAATAGTTGCAGAAAAAGCATTTGACAAAATACGGCACCGATTCTTGATAAAAACCCTCCACAAAGTAGGGATAGATGGAACATACCTCAACACAAAGGCCATATACAAAAGACTCACAGCTAATTTCGTCCTTAATGGGGAAAAACTGAGAGCCTTTCCCCTACGATCAGGAACAAGATAAGGATGTCCACTCTCACCGTTACTATCTAACATAGTCCCGGAAGTCTTAGCCTCAGCAATCAGACAACAAAAAGAAATAAAAGGCCTACAATTCGGCAAGGAAGAAGTCAAACTTCTGCTATTTGCAGATGACATGATACTCTATGGAGAAAACCTGAAAGACTCCACCAAAAAATTGCTAGAGCTAATGCATGAATTCAGCAAAGTCGGAGGATATAAAATCAATGTGCAGAAATCTGTTGCCTTTCTATACACCAATAATGAAGCAGCAGAAAAATTAATCAAGGAATTGATCCCATTTGCAATTGCACCAAAAATAAGATACGTAGGAATAAACCTAACCAAAGAGGCAAAAGATCTGTACTCTGAAAACTATAGAACATTTATGAAATAGGGGCGCCTGAGTGGCGCAGACGGTTAAGCGTCCGACTTCAGCCAGGTCACGATCTCGCGGTCCGTGAGTTCGAGCCCCGCGTCAGGCTCTGGGCTGATGGGTCAGAGCCTGGAGCCTGTTTCCGATTCTGTGTCTCCCTCTCTCTCTGCCCCTCCCCCGTTCATGGTCTGTCTCTCTCTGTCCCAAAAATAAATAAAAGTTGAAAAAAAATTAAAAAAAAAAAGAACATTTATGAAATAAACTGGAAAGGACACAAAGAAATGGAAACCCACGTTGCCCTCCGACCCCAGAACCTTTTCCAGTCCTTCTCCCTCAGGGGGATCATTTCCTGAAATAGTTTGTGCACCTGTGGCGTGTGAATATGTGTGTGTATATGTGTGTGCACAATATGCACACTATTATGCCCTCTAAATTAGTGCCGTTTAACGAACATTTATTGAGTCCTTATGATTTACCAGGCACAAAGCTAGTACCTTCACGTGTGGCGTCTCATTTAGTCCCGCGATGACCTCACGCGGTGCCGGTCACTTCGACAGCTGTAAAGATGAGGGAAAGGGGGCTTGGTGAAGGCAGCTACGCCATGTGCCCACAGCCACAGAACTGAACACGGAGAGGAGCTTCAGATCAAATTGGGTCTGACTGACGTCAAAGTGTGTGCCCTACCACTCCTTCCTGTCACCTCTTCTGTGCTTACCAGGAAAATGCTTTCTGTGGATTTCCTAATCGGCTTCGGAAGGTCGACAATGGTCTTCCGATGTGAAAAGCCATGATTAGAGTCTCAAGGGAAAATCCAGGGCAGGGTTTCTTCCTTGGGGCTCACGGCTCGTTCACGGATCCGGTGTCCGTTTATTAATTATCACGTGTAGAGGTCGTGCTGGTCCCCACGGAACGTGGCTGGGGTTTGCTCTTAGGTCCCGCCGACCTAGGTTTCCTGTATGTGTGCATGGGTGCGGACATGTGCGTGTGGCAGTTGAGTCACGGGCCTGAGAAGCAGGGCCGTTGTACGTTTGCCATTGGTAAAGACAGAGGGGATGATGGAATAAACGTTTGCCTGACCCCACACCCCTGTGCCAGACAGATGTCACCTCTGATTTTGGGAGAGCTCTGAAACAGGATAAGAACCTTTACGTTGCTGTCATCACAAGGACTGGAGATAATAGTACGTGTTTGTGCTTCTCCAACTGGGTAGTCGTAACTCAAGATTATGCAGTCGTACGTGTCCTGAAGAAGGCATGGGGTGGCTGTGATGTTCTCAACGAGGGGCGTGCGGTAACTTAGAAGATAGGATTGATTTGTTAATTTCAAGAGAGCGGAAACATGCTTATGGTGAAAGGCTAAGGCCATGATCGTTGGTTACAGACTGTCGGGCTCTGACACTAGGCTGTGCAACCTCAGGCAGATGGCTTAACTTCTTTGTGGGTCAGCTCTCTCGCCTACGGAACGGAGGTAACAGCATAAAGGTCGCCATAAAGGTCGAAGAATTAACACAGATAGAAAGCTTGAGGCAGACTCTCTTTTAAGTGCTCTATGAACGTTAGCAACTACTAGTGGGGGTGGGGGTGGGGTGGGGACAGAATGGAAACACCACGTCCCTTTAAAAGATAAACCAGGGGATTTCACTGAATGTTAGCCGTTGGGCTGTGTTTCCCTCCCCTCCACATCTGAGCAGAAGTTTTATTTTTTAATTAATTTCTTTAAATTCAAGTCAGTTAACATACAGTGTAGTATTGGGTTTCAGGAGTAGAATTTAGTGATTCATCACTTCCATACGACACCCAGTGCTCATCCCAACAAGTGCCCTCCTTGATGCCCATTGTCCATTTGGCCCATCCCCCCCCGCCCCCCCCGCCTCCCCTCCAGCAACCCTCAGTGTGTTCTCCATATTTAAGAGTCTCTTACGGTTTGCCTCCCTCTCTGTGTTTTACAGCAGGTTGGGTTCTCATATTCCTTCTGTGCATTTAGGGGCACGTTTATGGAAAATGTTGAGAGGCGATAGATTAGCGGTAATTAGCTAATCTATCCACCATGTGTATATGGTCGGTGCAAGACACATTACAGCTGTCATCACCGACGTTGTTCATATCATCCCAAGGAGTGTTTTATCCTCCAAACTTGGGAAGGCGGTCCCTTGTTTTAAAGAGCTGACATTGTTACCGGGAGATACTTGTCGCATCTTCTGGTTGAGCAAGACCTTCACAGGCTGTTTGTAGGGCCTCGGAGAAAACCAGACCTAATTCTTTTTAAGATTTGGGGGATAAAATGAAGTTTGACCGTTTTCCCTACGCATCACCTGCTTATCCACCTGCTTAGAAACAGCACTTGGTGGTTTCTAAATATCAAATCTATTCTTGGGAGGACAAAGACTAGCCATTTGGAAAGAGCTGCTAAAACTTTGTTGGGTAGGAAATATTTGAAATGATTTGAACCTTATTAAAACTTCTCAGGGGTGCCTGGGTGGCTCAGTCAGTTCAGCATCTTGATTTGGGCTCGGGTCATGATCTCACGGTTCATGAGTTCAAATCCCGTGTTGGGCTCTGCTCTAACAAAGCCAAGCCTGCTTGGGGATTCTGTCTCCCTCTCTCTCTCTCCGCCTCCCACCCCCCCTCCCCCCGCTTCTCTTTCAAAATAAACATTTGAGGAAAAAAAAAAAACCTTCCCAAATATAAAGGAAAATGACCCTGTTTTCTTTTTTGATATCATTCAGCTGATAAATCCAAATCGACATAAAATTCAGGGCTGCCAATGGGACGGGGAGATGGGCATTGCCACGGGATTGGGTTACATCTGATCCTGTGAAGTGAAAATGGCATGTAATCAATATTGCCCTTGAACTGACCTTTAAATACAGCATACGTGGTTTGTGTTTTATCATTCCCCATGTAAATTTATTTGAAAACCTTTTATTTTAAAGAGTCTCTCACACACAGAAATAAATTGTGTGAGGAAAAGTTCTCCCTGTAGCTGTCACTCAGCTACAATAACCATCAGTGTTTTGATCTGTCCATCACTTACCCTCCCACCTATAATTTTGCTGCAGCCTTTCTTTTTTCTTTCTTTCTTTCTTCCTTCCTTCCTTTCTTTCTTTCTTTCATTCATTCTTTCCTTATTTTATTTTATTTTATTTATTTTAAATCAGGAATTTCATGCTCTACTAATTGGGCTAACCAGACGCCCCGTGTTACAGCATTTTAAAAAGCAAATCAGAAACATCATGTCATTATGCCCCAGATATTTAAGTCTACATTAAAAACCAGTGAATATTTTTTTGACCTAAGCATAATGACATTATCATACCCATCAAAATGAACAATTGATTTATATTGCTGAATACCAGGTGTTTTTTTTTTTTTTTTTGTCTAAAAAGCATCTTTTTATAGTTGTTTGAATCAAAACTCCAACAAGGCCCACACGTTCACACCAATTCTTAAGCATAACAGAGAGTTGGGAAACTCTAGGTCAAATTAGAGAAAGAAAGGAAAGGAGCCTCATAATTATCGCTAATCATAATGGCCGGTTGGAGGTAATGCGGTGAGGACCATTGTGTGCTTTTCTATTTTGCTTCCTTCCTTCCTTCCTTGACCTTCGCTCTAGCTGGCTTGAAACATCCATCATCCTAGGGGAAGGTCATGATTTGTAACAGAAGGAATGGCAAAGGAAGGAGCAAGTTAAAATCCCTCCTCTAACTTAGTGTAGAATAGAATTATCCAACAGAAAAGTGACTTTGCAAGCCAGGTGTTACCTTGAGAGGGGATTTCGAGGATCCTCTAATCTCTCTAGCTCTCAACAGCACAGCCTGATCGACCCAGCTTATGGTGTTCCCCCAGTGTGGACCAAACGTATCCCTGTGCTCCATTAAGGCCTCTCCAAGAGGCTGAAGTGAAAGATGGAGGGCATGACATGTGTGTGTGTGTGGGAAATCTGACCTTTTGGGTCCCCGTGAGATACTGAGAAAGAGAGAGAAGGAGAAAAGAGGTATGAGCAGGCGAGAGACCGATTCAGATTGTGTGTTCTCCCAGCTTTGGCCCAGAATGCGGAAGGCACACTGGACAGGTGGGGCTCTCACCAAGGGCAGAGGAGGCTCTTGTCCTTGACGCTGGAGGCTCTGCTGAATAGTGTCATCTTGGGGTGTGACCGCATCCACATGGCAGTGCAGTGTGACTAGGCAGAGGGGGGGGGCTCAAGTTTAGCTTTCCTGAGCCATCCTTATTTTCACTGAGGCACGGAAGGAGCCAGAACACGGTGCATGTTTGCTGGGGAGCACCGCCAGTGGGACCCATCACGACTGGTAGAGGGTCAAGGTGCCCCGGGGCAAGGACTGCACAGTGGACCACCTGGGTCAAGCCAAATTGGAGGCATGGCAAATGAGAGGGCGTCGAGGGCCAACAGAGGAGTCTAACTTGCCAGGGAGAGCTGGTCTGAGGCAGAGTCAGCCAGGCAGTCCCCTGGGCTCTGACCAGCTGAGGAAAAGCCTGGGCCACAAGTTACTGCATTACAGATGCAAACTTCCGCTGTGTATCCCAGCAGGTGGGTCAGGAACCCTCACCCAATCTGGGCCAAAAGAGCCAGAGCAACCACGTGAATACGACTCTTCCATGATATAATTTAAGCCCCACTCTCCCCACTTCCACCCAGATGTCCTCTTGGAGAGAAGCCAAAAGACTTTTGTCTGAGAGACTAAGACTTTATTTCCCCCTAGGGAGCAAACATCCTTTGAAGGGACCGGTTACATTTTTGTGTTATACTAAGGTTCAAACCTGATTAGACATGCGAGCAATCAGGTCATACTTTTGAATGGCATTTGGCTATTTCCAAAAATCAAACCCACTCTCAGAGGATAAAGATTAGCCATTATTGAAAGGCTTCTAAAAATACTCTAACTGATAAAAAATGGAAGACAAAAAAAGTTAACCTCATTAATCATCTGCCCAAATGTAAACTAAAACCATACTTTTTTTTTCTTTAAAGTCAGTAAACATTGGAAAAAACACACAGAATCTATTAATCAGAAGGAAAAACGTGATAGACAAAACAAAGGAGCCACACATTCTTGGGCAGTTTGAGTTTTGATAGGAGTTAAATGCTGCACCCTGGCACAACACTAATATTTACCAAACACTTTCCCTGTGCCTGGCTGGTGCTATTTTAAGAGATTTCGGTGTGTTATTTCACTAAATCTTCACAATGACTCTATGGAATATATGTATTCTCATTGTTCCACTTTGCAGATGGGGCAACTGAGCCACAGATGGGTTAAATACCTTGCTAAGGTTGTAGGTAGAAAATAGACCCAGGATTGAATCCAGAAAATCAGATGTGAGGTCCATTCACCTTAACCCTGCCTACCCGGTTTTGGGCACTCAAACCTTTCTGCCTGTGTGGTGACTAGATCTTCAGCATTGACGAGGGGTAGGTGGGGAACTTCAAAGCATTTCTTCTTGTCTCTGGTCTATGTTAACATTGAGCCTCTATAGTTTTCATGCGTGTGGATTGATTTGTTTGTTGCAAGGGTTGGTATATTTCTGAGAGGCCCTAGCACGGGCTTAGCCAGGATAGGTGCTCAGCCGGTGTAACTCTTTGAATCCAAATCTTGTTTAATCAATTCATTCACACACATGGCTCTTTGAAAATGTCTAGCGCAGAACTTCAGCAGTTTCTTTCTATCTTTGCAAGGTGGCCTTTCTTGCTGTGGCTTCCCTGAACGGTTTCCTTCTCCTGCCCTGGATTATTTATCTCACCTTCTGAGTGCTCCTGGGTAGCCACTGCCCTTTCAGCCTGGGTTCTAGAATAAATACACGTGGAACTGACCTGACCCAACCACAGTGTAGCCAAATGCAACTGCCCAGCAAGCTGAAACAGAGCTTCCCGGCCCGGCCAGCCTAGATCAGCCGAACCAGAGCTTGCAATTGTGAGCTTGTTGTTGAAAGCTATCGAGGTGTGAGATGATTGTTACGGGGCATTATGATACCAAGAGCTGACAAATACAGGACGATATATTCTATTTTTTTTTCAACGTTTTTTATTTATTTTTGGGACAGAGAGAGACAGAGCATGAACAGGGGAGGGGCAGAGAGAGAGGGAGACACAGAATCGGAAACAGGCTCCAGGCTCCGAGCCATCAGCCCAGAGCCTGACGTGGGGCTCGAACTCATGGACCGCGAGATTGTGACCTGGCTGAAGTCGGACGCTTAACCGACTGCGCCACCCAGGCGCCCCTGGGACGATATATTCTAAAGTCCACATGCATGTTAAATATGTGAATGATGTGACCTGAGAAGGTAAATGAGTTATCACTTCAGGAAAATGATATGGAACTACAGCTATAGCTCTATCAAGAGTTTTAATTTCTACCTTAGAAAACAAGCAGCAATATGGACAAACTTCATCATGGTGTTCTTCCTAATGGTGGAAATTGAAGAACAGTTTTAAAAAACAACACTGGCATCACGATCACATGGTGATTTGAGCCAGATTGAAACCGATCGTCTCAGTAAATGACGTCTGGGGGAAGGCAGTCCAACAATTGGTCTGAGGGCTAAGTGGGTATAGTTGCTGTCCAGCTTTCTGCTTCATCAGCTGTCTTCACAGTTGAAGGCCAATGCTGCAGCACCAGCCATCACATCCACATTCCAGGCGACGAGAAAAGTAGCAGAGACCTGTGCAGGCTCTTACTTTAAGGAGCCTCCTCCCACTTCCTCACCCAACACTTTGTTTCTACGTCAACAGGAAAAATGTCAGCCCAGCCGTGTATCTAGCTACAAAGTTGGGTACTGTAACTGTAGAAGAAAAGGAGAATAAATGTGGAGAGAGACCCATAGTTACTAAAATTATGAATACGAAGACCTGTAGTGTGTCCTGTCCTAAAATTTACTCTGGCAGCTGCAATCTACTGGCTTCTTGGCTCAGAGAAAAGATGCCTACGTTCCCAGGGTTTGTTGGGGCAAATCGTGTAGGAGCTTTTCCTGTGGACCACGGTGAAGCAGCGGGCGGGTGACCATCCAGAGTGGGAGACAGAATGGGTGGAAAAGGCAAGAGGGGCATTTCTGGGTTCCTGGGGCCGCAGAAGCTGACAGGGACAAGCTGGAGGTGGATCCATTGTCACGGTCAAGGGACCTGCAGGGTGGGGTCGGTGAGAGGCCGAGAAACGGTTTCAGGAATGAGTTTCAAACACCGCTGAGCAGAGAGAGTGTGATAAAGCCATCCTCTGACAGTGTCAGTCCATTAAGAACTTCCCTGCCTTTCTTATCTTGCCTTCCTTGCCTCTCTCTTCCGCCGGGGGGGAGGGGGGGGCAGGAAGCACAGTTATCATCGAGAGGAGCGAGGAGACGTGGAAGTAATCATGGAGGAGGAGGGCGGAAGACGGACCCTATCTTTCCCTCTCCCTCTCCCCACCCCTCAAGCCAGCTTCTTGCTCACACAGACCTGCAGCCACGGCGACAGGGGTGTAACTGACCCTTTGAACCAAGCTTGGAGCTTTGATTACCCCCTTCTCCTTTTTTTTTTTTTTTTTTTGGTAACGTTTGTTCGCTTGTTTATTTATTTATTTATTTATTTAGAGGGAGAGGAACGTCCCGAGCAGGCTCCGCACGGGCAACACAGAGCCAGATGTGGGGCTCGAACCCGCGAACCATGAGATCGTGAGCTGAGCCAAAATCAAGAGTGGGACACTTAACTGACTGAGCCACCCAGGTGCCCTCTCCCCTGGGACTTTTAATGGCCGAACCGAGACTAAATTTGTTATTTAAAAAGACTTACACAGACTTAAAAAGACTTACGTGATTTACACAAATCGCGTTAAGTGTCAGCAGAAGATTCATGACTCTGGTAGGTGTCATTCAGAGGACGGAGAGGAATTTTCCCCAGGGAGTACATTTCAGGGCTTAGAGGGGACAAAAAAAGTAGAGGCACTACTTTCTCTGAGTCCTATCCGTTTACCATACACCAGTTACATGTCGGGCAATTCTTACGTAGTAATGCTAACTGAAAAGGCAATATGCAGATTTCTATATAATATGACCCAACTATGTGAAAACATACACACAATGAGAGAGGAAGGGGGGAGAGGGGGAAAGAGAGAGAGAGAGAGAGGGGGAGAGGGGAAGGGGGGAGAAAGGGACAGAGGAGGGGGGGAGAGGGGAATGGGGGGGGGAGAAGGGGAAAGAGAGAAGAGCATGGTAAGAAATAGCAAAATGTTCAAAGCGCTGTCCTCTGTCTTCGATTGGTCCTTGCTCCTCTTTTCCTCTGGGCTCTGTGGCCGTCCTTCCTCTCCACCTGTTCCGTGCTCTGTTGGCTTTCATATCCCGCCATAACGTGGTCTGTGATTATTGGTTTAGGTGTCTCTGATTGGACCGTAAACGCCTCTAGGGGAAGGTCCATGTCTCCCCTTCTTTCCTCAGGACCCAGGACGGAGCCTAGACCACAATCCACACAGGATAAAGGTACACGTTTATTAAAGAACGGAGGGGCATTATTAGGACAAAAAATGAAGGGAGGAAGCCCAGGTCTAATGCTTGGTCTGAATGCCCCAACTTGTGGCAGTCACTCTCTCCTCTCTGCCCCACGACATGTTCTTGCGTCTCCAAGATGTCCCAGCCTTACGTTAGTCATCCGCGTGCTCATATCAGTTACCTGTGAACCTTTTGAGGGTCGGACCCGTACACTCCGAACAATCACAGCAACCGTGCACCTGCTGCAAGCTGGGCAGGGCGCCACGGTAGGGCGCCACACTCTGGTGCACACCCCGGGGACCTTGTTAACATGCAGATCCCGATTCCGCAGGTCTGGGGTGGGCCAGAGTTACCGCATTTCTAAAAGGCGATGCCTATGCTCCTGGTGCAAGGACATGCTTGGAGTAGTAAAATGCCGAGGGACTGAACTCGTTTGATTCTTACATTAGTTCTAGGAGCATTTGCTACTATTCACTGCATTTGGCAATAAATTTCTTAAATTGTTTATTCGTTTTTGAGAGAGAGAGAGAGAGAGAGAGACAGAGTGCAAGCAGGGGAGGGGCAGAGAGAGAGGGAGACAAAGAATCTGAAGCAGGCTCCAGGCTCTGAGTTGTCAGCACAGAGCCTGACACGGGGCTCGAACTCACAGACTGTGAGATCATGACCTGAGCCGAAGTCAGACGCTTAACCGACTGAGCCACCCAGGTGCCCCAGTGCTATCTAACTTTAATATGGGATCTTTCCAAAGTTCTGCATGCTCAGCTTGCCAAGTGGGCTCCTTTAGGAGCTGTCTTTGCACTGTTGGACCCTGGAAAGGAAGGGGCAAGAGGGTCACTGGTGTTTCTAAAATTAAACCTTGGGCCATGCTTTGGCTCTGGGGAAAGGCCAGGGTCTGGGGATTACCGTCCACTCGAGAGCGTGCATCCTGTCCTGAAGTGTGCCCATGGCTCCTTTTGTGGACCCCGCCGGCCATGGAAGGGTTGTCGGCTCCAGTCTGGGGAGGCCAGACCCGCCCAGTCCGCTCAGCGGGATAGCCTGGAGTGGGAGCATTTGCCCTGCTTACTGGGAAAGGCCTGTTTCCAGGGGGAAACCGGACAATCGCTCACACCAATTCACCTGCTTATCCTGACAGCCTCCTGGGAGGCGGGAGCTGTCATGGCCACTTCACAGATGGGAACGTGGAGGGGCGGAGCTGGCTTTCACGCCGGGGTCTTCTGGGTCTTCCAAAGCCTGTGGGGCACTACGCTGAGTCCCTTGGGTTTCATGCAAGGAAGGTCCGGAATGGTGGGAGACATCCAAACATACTCCTCTTTGAGGGAGGGTGACATGGCGAGAAACGAACCTGGGCTCGTTTAGGCCCAAATCTTGCCACGTAAGAGCTGCGTGGCTGTGAGCAGGCCACTGGACCACCTGTCTGAGACTCTGTGTCCTTCTCTAGAAAGCAGAGGTAATAGTTATGCGTGCACAGGCGGTCCTCATTGTTCACGGATTCCAGATTTGTAAACTTGCCTCTTGCCAAAATTTATTTGTGACCCCCAAATCAGTAGTCACGGTGCTTTTGCTGCCATTTGTGGACGCCGCAGAGTGAGGGGTCACCCGTTGCACCTGTTCCCAGCCAAGGCCAGAGGAGGTGACCCTCTGCCTTCCCGTTTCGGCCCATACTCTAAACAGGTGTCCTTTATGCAATCAAACTGTGTGCCACGTTCTTCACATTTTTGTGGGTTTTGCCCATGACCTCCCTGTTTAAAAGGAAACAGCTGTTGTGTGGCATGTCTACACCATGCAGATGCCCATGGGGTCACGGGCGCCCCAGTGCCAAAGTGCTGTCTAGTGGTCCTATGCACCTTGTGGAGAAAACACACGTGTTAGGTAGCCTTCTTTTGTGAGTTCAGCGTTGAGTTATGGTGCTGTTGGCTCGGAGTTCAATGTTAATAAATCAATAGTATATATTAATTACTTACTTAGAGAGAGAGAAAGTGAGAGCAGGGGAGGGGCAGAGAGAGAGGGAGAGAGAGAATCCCAAGCAGGCTCTACACTCCCAGCGTGGGTCTTGAATTCACGAGCTGTGAGATCATGACCTGAGCTGAAACCAAGAGTTGGACGCTCAACTGACTGAGCCACCCAGGTGCCCCCAGACGTCTTTAAACAGAAACACATATGAAACAATAGAACAAGGTTATGTACTGATGGGTTGATAAGAACATTGTGACCAGGGGTTCATAGGAACCTAACCCTACATTTCCCTACGAGCAAGGGTTCAGTATTTGCTAACTCGTGTTCATGGTGACTTTATAGAACATAATCACCTTGAATAACGACAAGCAACTCTAGATGTTTCAGGGTCACGTTGCATGTTAGTCCCTTTCTTTCCTGGTCGCACTCACTGATCTTTTCGGAGAAGGGCCACGCTGGTGAGACCACGGCCATGGCCAGAGGCAGCGGGGAGGAGCAGACAGCAGAGTTAAATGTGTGCGTGTGGACTCTTCTCACGAGACCCTGAGCATACGCTGCACCCTCTTTCTCCCCCCGCCTAAAAAGGGGTGCGTGTGAGAGGTAATGACACGGCGACTACCCTGTGGTTTGTGGTAAAGACTAAATGAGTTGATGCGTATAAGGCATTTAGAACAGAGCCTGGTAAACAGGGCCAGGACTAGGGGGAGGGGCTTTGGGGGCCAAAGTCAAGGACACGTTCACCCCGTGCTTGCTGGCCTCTTTCGATTTTGTTTTTGTTTTTATTATTTATTTTTTTTTTTTCTCTTTCGATTTTGTACCCGAGCTGTCTTTCTCATTTCAGCCTTGTCCCCAGCCCTGCTGGCAAATGGGTATTGGCCACTGCTATTACCAACAGGAAGTCCCCTGCTCCTCCTGTCCTCCCCGTCCCCCGGGAGAGGCCACTGTCAGTGGGCCTGGGTCTCACCACGGGCATGGCATGCCCCCTCCTGGGTCTCATTCTTTCATCGGTCAGCTGGAGATGACATCAGCCTAGACATCCGTGACCTCGCCACCAGCCCCGGAGGGTGGTTGTGAGCCCGCAACAGAGAATGGGTGCACAGGCCGCTGCAAAACGGTAAAGTGCGAGACGATCAGGAGGTGTTAGCGTTCATTCGAATGCCCCCTTCTGTCTCTGTCATTCATCGAGAGGTCGCACCTGAACTTGGACCAGCGCATGGCTTCAGACCGTACCCCCCTCAGAGAAATGAGTTCCATATGGCTAAACCCTGGGGTAGGAAGGAACACGCTGTGTTTTATTTATCCTAAAAGCGACATTTGAAAAACTCTCACCCCTGGCCTTCTCCAAATCTGGCATCCCAGGCTTAGGCTGTTACCGCGTGGGCTCATTTTGGTCTTTGAAGAGCCTATCGTAATTTTACAGGAAGGCAGAGATGAGACACGGTTGAAGACCTACTCTGGGCCAGGCAGTGTGCTGAGCGCTTTTGATAAACCCTTCGTAATCCTTACAAATCTGCAAAACGGATGCTGTTATCTTCAGTGCACCAGCGTGGAAATGGGGGCCGAGAGAGGTGACGGAGCCGGCTTGGTGTCACACAGTCAGTCAACGGGAGGGCTAAGGTTTGCACTTGGCTCCGGTCACGTCCCGGAGTGAGGGAGCCTGGGGGTTAATCTTGTGGGCTTGGGGCTCCCACAGGTTGAATACCAGCTCCTTCCTGACCTGTTGGGTGAATTTGGGCAGGCTCCTCTAAATTCTTGGTTAATTGAAAAAATTAATCCTTGGGGCGCCTGGGTGGCTCAGTCGCTTAAGCATCTGACTTCCGCTCGGGTTATGAGCTCTTGGTCCGGGAGTTCGAGCCGCATGTCGGGCTCTGTGCTGACAGCTCAGAACCTGGAGCCTGCTTCGGATTCCGTCTCTCTCTCTCTCTCTCTCTCTCTGCCCCTCCCCACCCCCGTGCGCACGCTCCCTCTCTCTCTCTCTCTCTGAAAAATAAACTTAAAAAAATTTTTAAAATAAAACATTAATCCTTAAATAAACGAACTACTCTTAGTCAATCCTCGGTTTTTTCTTCTGTGGAAACAGTGATGGCAACATTTACCTCGTGAGGTCAAAGTGAACACTCACTCACTTATTCCCGTGCTTCTCACAGCCCCTAACTCAGAATAAGGACGCAGCAATCTGGGTTACTATGCTAGGATGAGGAAGGTGGCTAAGGAAATGCCCCCTTAGTGGAGGGGGTACATACATTTTCTGAGGGCTACAGAAGTGATCCAGGGATCCAGCCTCTCCCACCCGCGCCGGAGGAAGACAGTGCTGCTCCTGCTGACTTGGCGTCTCCCACACCCCCCTTCTCCCTCGGAGCACCTCGCCAGCTCTGTTCCAGACCGGGCGCTGGAGGGCATTCTTCGCGTGTTCTATCACCTGAGAACATTAGCCAGTGCCTAGGTTGTCTTCTTCTTTCGGCTGTAGTGCCCTAGGGCCTGGGCATGACAGGGAGGGCTGGGTCTGGGTGTGTGTGTGTGTGTGTGTGTGTGAGAGAGAGAGAGAGAGAGAAGGAATGTGAGCCAGAGCACTGAGGGCTTGTGTGTGTCTGAAGACAGGAAAGGACTGGATATTAGGCAGGGAGGGCGAGCGTGTGTGTCTGTGAGAGACCGAGCAGCCGTGCGACCCATGTGTCGCTGTCAGTGTGTGCTGAGATCTGCATCTGAGTAGGGATGATGGGGCAGGATGTCTTTCATCTCCTGTGAATCTGGTGGGGAGGCCTCTGTCCCAGCCACCGGAATGTAGAACAGAGCAGTGGGGGGAGGAGGAAGTCCTCTTTATATCAGGACAGGAAGTCTCTTTACTGAGAGCTTGTAGGTAGCCATGGGCACCAGGAGGTGGGTGATGTGGCCTGACCTCATGGCCCCTTTCCCATTGTGAGAACAAGAAAGGGAAAACAGAAGCAGTGTTTGCACGAGGGATACTGGGACCCAAGTGGCTACGGGATCGTGGGACCAAGTGGCCATGGGATTATAGAGCCAAGTGGCTATGGGATTCCCCACTTGGGATGGCCCTGGGGGATGATCTAGAGAGGATACATTTCATCCATGTAAGAGGCAGATCTGAGGTCCGGAGCGGGGAAAGTCATTTACCTCCTATCACATAGACTTGACCTTGAGCCTACAGGGTCCTCAGGGGCTTGGACTAGAAAAAGGGAGAAAGCCATGGCTGGTTAAGGATTGAGTGGCTGTGTGAGTAGAAAGGGTGGAGGTGGCCAGGGAGGCAATGGTAAAGGGCCTAGATGTGGTCCCACGTCCCCCCCACCCCTCTGGTGTTTTGGGGGCGGGGTTGTTAAAAGGTCTGGGAGAAAAAGACCAGCATTTAACCCATTAGTGGCTGGAGCTGTGCGTCCGTGTCCAGCCCTCTGCAGCATCCGGAAGGAGTCGGAGAGATGCTTGTGGCAGGGAACAGAGGACAAACGGGACATTGAAGTGACAGCCCAGTAGAGCAAATGAGGCCAAAGTAGCAGAGGAAGGTCCATGTGGAGCTTCACCTGAGGGGACACTGGGTAGCCACCTGCCCTCCAGAGCAACCCGAGGGCTGAGGCTTGAGCAGTGCGGCCCGGTGACTAATTATCCAACCCAGCTTCCCTCTAGGTCAGGCTGGCCTCATCCCCGAGACCCTCACCAGACCCTACGCTGGTCCTATTTGTGCCTGAGACAATCTTTCGGAAAGCTCTGCTCTTGCGTTTGAGCTGCTCATTCTGGATCCTGAGCTCCTGACTCCCTAACTCATTTGGGACATGCCTCTGCCACTCCTGGATTTGGTGCTTGTTCTCAGCTATGTGGATTTCTCCCACCCTGGTCCCTGACACTGTTTAAGGTAGGGATTTCTGCAACGGTCCCTCAGAGGGTGCCTTGTTGGGCCCCTTCTGGCCTTGCCTCGAGGGAGGTAAGCTCAACGGAAGCTGCGTTTTGGAGCTCCGGTCCTGCCCAGAGTGGGGGGTGCAGGCTGCGGGGAGCTGTCTGCAGGCAGTTCGGGGTGGGAGAGAGACTCTCGGGATAGGTCTGAGGGGCCATGCCCCGCCTGTTGCAAGAGGTGGGGGAGGATGACGAGTCCTGGGAGGGAGACGGCAGTGTGCGTGGCTCGTGTGTGCACATGTGTGTGCGCTTGCCCGTGTGTGTGTCCGATTAGACGCGGGGAGCGGTCAGCATGACAGAAGTCGAGAGAGCCAGGTGAGGTCTGAGAGAGAGAGAGAGAGAAAACAGGGAAGTTGAGGCTTCAGTATACACATGCTGGTCCTCCCAGATGGCTCCTTTGCAGTGAGAAGTAAAACAGGCGTCTTACTTGGGGATCATCTGCGAACACATCATCAGCTAAGAGGAAATGTCAGTTCAGATCCTCTGAGCGGCGGATGCCAAGTTCAAGAGCCTTATTGGGGAAAGGCGTGTGAAGGATACAGGGGAGAGAGCAGCCTACTAGGCACGGGGAGCCTGCAGACGTGACTCAGTTCTGTCACTTGGGAAAACAGAGGGGGAGGAAGGTGAGGGGTGGCAAGAAGGTTTCAGACCGCACCTCACTTCTAAGAAAGTTTTGGCCAGGCTGGGGTAGCAGTTCCGGAGCCAAGTCACTCCTGGGGGAGCCCTGAATTTGGGGTCGCTGGGCACTAGCACCCCTGCAACGCCCAATTATTGGCTGCCTCTGGTAGGGTGGGCGGGCTCTAGCACCCCTGCAACGCCCAGTCATAGGCTGCCTCTGGTAGGGCGGGCGGGCTCTAGCACCCTGCAACGCCCAGTCATGGGCTGCCTCTGGTTGGGTGGGCGGGCTCTAGCACCCTGCAACGCCCAGTCATGGGCTGCCTCTGGTAGGGTGGGCGGGCTCTAGCACCCCTGCAACGCCCAGTCATGGGCTGCCTCTGGTTGGGTGGGCGGGTTCTAGCACCCCTGCAACGCCCAGTCATGGGCTGCCTCTGGTTGGGTGGGCGGGCTCTAGCACCCTGCAACGCCCAGTCATGGGCTGCCTCTGGTAGGGTGGGCGGGTTCTAGCACCCCTGCAACGCCCAGTCATGGGCTGCCTCTGGTAGGGTGGGGGGTGGGCACCAGCCCCTCCGCTCACCTACTGCTGACAATTTATCCAGACCTTGGATAAATTAATGAAAAAAAAAAAAAAAGCTTCAACCACTGAGTACTTGTACTAACACCTTCCAACTGGTGAACATTACAACAGCTCTAATTTTCTATGACAATTTATCAGAGAAGGATTGTTATTATTTCCATTTTCCATAAGATAGAATCAAAACTCAGAGACGTTAAGCAACTTTCTCCGAGTGTATCAGAGTCCAGTCCGAAGGCAGAAGCCACACAGGAATTGGAATAGGGAAAGTCTTATATAAAGAATTGCAAAGTGACAGGAAATCTTAACTACTAAGGGGTAAAGATAACACTAAAGAAGGCAGAAACGGAGTCTCTACCTCTAGGCTTGAGGCAGGGTACCTGTGAAATAATAACAGATATATTGCTCTTTGCCCCCAGATCCTGACGCTGAACTCCTAAAAACTCTTGCAATTTCCTGAGAAATGGAGGCGATAGGAGCCACTGCCACACAACTACTAAATCCTTCGGATTTTCCGGGTGACAGGAGTGTGTTTTGTTCTAATGATACAGTCCTTGGTGGGCTCCTGCATGGGTCCCGGTCACCAGAAAGACCAAGCATGATTAGAAGCTTGGAATTCTCAGCCCCTCGCCCTACGCGCCAGGGAGGGTCAAAGGGTTGGAGATTGAGTAAAGCTTGATCATGCCTATGGGCTGAAGCCTCCCTAAGAATTCCTAAACTATGGGGTTTGGAGAACTTCCTGGTTGGTGAACACATCCACGTGAGAAGACGGTGGCATACCCCAACCCCACTGGGACAAAAGATGTTGTGCTCGAGACCCTTCCAGATCTCACCCAGATCTCACCTCTTCATCTGGCTGTTCATCTGTATCCCTCATGATATCTTTTATAACCAACCAGTAAATATAAGTAAGGGTCTCCCTGAGCTCTGTGAGCCCTCATAGCACATGATCAAACCTGCACAAGGGGTTTTGGGAGTCCCCCATTTATAGCCAGTTACTCAGACGTATGGGCGACAACTTGGGACTTACGGCTGGCGTCTGGTCACAGGCAGTCTTGTGGGACAATTGGGAAAACCCCTACACGCTTGGTGTCAGAAGTGTTGTGAATAGATGAACACAGTTATGCAAGGAAGGAACAGATTTGGGACAGGACCCCGGTCCCCCCGGCTGAGATTCAGACCTCTCTGGAGCGGGTGTGGCTGCACTCTGCTGGATGGTGGAGAGGTCTACTGAGGCGCCTCCAATGACACCAGCCCCTGGGGTGCAGACAACACTCTCTGGGGAGCTGTCTTCTGGCGTGTGACTGAGACCCCTGGAAGCTGCTCCCCAGAGGGCTGCTATTTGCTGAGGAGCTGCCTTTTGGGGTGCCAGTGAAACTTGCTGAGGTGTGGGCACCAGTGGGACTGGGTGTTCTTTCCATGCTGGCTGCTCTTCACCCCAGGAGCAAAAAAAAAAAAAAAAAAAAAAAAAAAAAGGCAAACCAATAGACCCGGGAAGACCAGAGCCTTCTTCGTGTGTGTGTGTGTGTGTGTGTGTGTGTGTGTGTGTGTGTGTGTGTCCCTCTAGCGCCCTCTACTGACAAAGCCTAGCATTCCACCTGCTGGCCGAAGAGAACTGCTCCCAGGGTCCCGCACCGCCATCACGAAGCCGGCCAATGAGGGTGAGTCCTGGGCTGAGAGGCAACACATTGACTAGTGGCACAGTATTACAGTCGATTAAAACCCAGGTTTCTCTGACACCAAAGCCGGAATTCTGTCCACACTAACACTGGCTGTTTGGGGACCTTAAGTCTTTCCATCCCCAAATCGGCATCAACAATTCTTGCCTCGTAGGGATGCCGTGCGCATTAAAATGAGAAAAGGTACATATGGGCCTGGGATAGTATAGCAGTTCGCTGAGACTTAGAGGCCCACTAGCCTGCCTATTTATAGACTGGCACGCCCTTAACACGGTTAAGAGACTTAAAACATAACCCCCCCCCCCTTTTTTCCCCCTAATTTTGCAGATGACAAAACTGAGGTATTGAGAGAAATGCCACCTGTCAATGGCAGAGCAAAAGTTAGGTCCTGGGCCTCCTGACACCCATTTTATTCCTTTTCTTACTCAACTTTGCCACCTAACATGTGATGTATTATTTTAGGGCTGAAGTCCGGGCGGTGGAGAGGGGGTGGGGGGGGGAGGGTGGTTTCGTATGAGATTCTTTAACATTGGCTGGCCTTGTACCCAGTTGCACAGCCAGAGAACTTTCTTTTGTTTACAAGGAGAAAAAGCTTATTTTGACCCATTCGAGTTTTTCCTGAAAGATCAAAGTCAGAGCTTTTATTTCGTTGGGGAATCGGCGACACGTGACAAGCCAAGCTGATTAACACGTTAGCCTTCTGACGTGGAGAGGGCACACAGATATATTCCATTGCCATAAAAGTGTTCTCTCATTTCCATCCACAGTCTCCT